>NC_086175.1:37990810-39220453 GCF_023053635.1 Elgaria multicarinata webbii | reverse complement strand
GTATGTTTCCCCTGTGTGTCTTGCTCAGTCCATTGTCCAGGTGTTGACTGTTGATGGAGAACATCTCTTTAAACTGGAATGGAACCGGACAGTCCTTTGAATAGAGGTTTCCTCTGTCTACAGAGTGCCTAAAGAGGACATATGACCATCCTAAGTCCTCATCTAAAGGAATAATAACTCCAGTCATCTGTTCAGTTGGGAGGGGAAATGGGGGAGACAAGACAACATTCAGATCTCCCACTCCCCTTGTGTAATCAGTATAATTAATGCATTTTGAAGAGGGCATAATTATTATGGGGATAACAACACAACACTGCTTCCAAAACTGGTCAGGAATATTTAAGAAATATATGTAAAACACTTTGTAAAGATACATGTTTTATTTAAAACAAATCCCAATTGCTGTTTAGGATGCAATCCTATACATGTTGCAACAGAAAATGTCCCACTACTCCCAGCATACCCCAGGCAACATACGATTGCACCCTTAGAGCATTTTAAAGCACCATGAGTATTCTAAAGTCTAGAAATGCAATTTATTATTGACTGAACTTTTGTTGGTTTGCTATTTGTTTTATGTTTCCTTTTCCTTTTTTTTTAACTTATCAAAGCCAAAATCCTACAAAAGAACATAACTCTTTTCAGACCTTCAAACTATGGTGAGTGAATGTTCATGATAGAGAAAGGGAGGGAAGGATTGTGGCAAATGACCCTGACAGGTTGTTAGAAGAGACCCACTGACTCTGTTCAGACAACACGCTAAGCATTTTGAGCTAAACATTATGGATTAGCATTTCGTGTGAACCATGACTTAGCATTTCGTGTGAACCATTCCTAACCATGGTTTAAATAGGCTCACTAACGATTTGCTGCAAAAGGGTTAGCGGCCTAGCCATGGCTTAGCAGGTTCAATGTGTATGGGTTCCATTCCAACCTTCTGATGAATGCATCTTAGTCAGGGCAGGGACACTCTGCATAATCCCGCTCCCCCCCTCTAGCGCACACACACACAGACACAAATGTACTAATGCACAACAGACTGAAGGTCAGAAAAAGGTGTCAACAAATAATGTAGTGCTCCAATCTTGAAGTAAGAAAAAATGCAGCTCTATATGTGCATGCCCAAAGTCACAACAGCATTCTGCGACAGAACAGCAACTTTTGAGGTACTAAAACAGGGATGATTTCATTTTTGGAGAAGCCCTTGGGAGACGCATTCCAGTGATGGACAGGGCAAGAGGCAAAAGGGGCAGGACATACAAAACAACAGCAACCACACCTCAGCATATTTGAGATTAAAGCTCTTACTGCCAGCTACAAAGGCCATTTCGGGCTGGTCACGACCGAGTCCTTATGCATCCAAATGACGCACAGGGACTCCCGGGGGGAGGGGGGATGAGCGCAGCTTTCCCCAGGGATAAATAATCTCTGGGAAAATTCGATTCTTCCCACGGTCTCGGGATCGTCCAGAGACCGCAGGAGGTGTGGCCGCCCATCCCAGCTTCTTCCCTCCTCCCCACGAATAGCGGGAAGCAGTGGAGGGACAGAGTTGGGCCAGGAGGAATCGGGGGTGGGGGGAGAGGGGGGGCTTTTTTTTAAAAAAAAAAACCTCAAGTTTCATTGGAGCAGACATGCACTCAGTGCCTTTAAAAATATTTTTTTTAAAAAAGGCAGGCACGGCACCCTCCTTCCTCCCAGGATGTCACACCCACATGTGGACTAAGGGGAGGATCTCCAGATCAGGATATTGTGAGATCCTCCCTGCTCCCTCCTTCTAAACCGGGCTGGTGTAGAAATGGCCTAAGCCTTAGGAGAGGTATTTCAACCTTTTAGCATGTGCTTGGGAAGGGGTATGCAAAAGCTGGGAAATCACCCAATGTTCAGAGATTGGGGAAAGGGTGTGTGGTAATTTGAGGAGTTCCTGTACTAAAGAGTAATGAAGCATATTTCTCAAAGGTTCATCCAAAATTTGGAAGAATTTGTTTTATAATTGCTGGACTATCTAGGCACTCTGCACTATGTGAAGGCCTATAGAGCATGTTTTTAAAAAATTCCAGTCCCCAGTTAATATACACATTCACATTATACATGATATGATTCACTATAGCATTTACTTGTGTAATATGACATATATATTTTTCTTATGAAACCTGTCCTATCAGCTTCATTGTTCAGATTGCATGATCTTCCAGTCTGAATAGCAAAAAACAAACAAGCAAACAAACCCACAGCTGCTGCCCCCCCCCCCCCCCGTGGACTGGAACTACAAAATGGGACTAGTGCTGGAAAATATTTGTGGAAAATGATGACATTAACACCCTACCACCACCGCCAAAGAGGCAGTTTTCATTTCTAGAATATTCACACAAACACTCTTCCCACTTCATTTCCCTAATACTCCCTGCACGTCAAGAGGCCCACTTCAGGTACCTTCAGCCATAGCAGCCTGCAGAGCTGTTGGTTGAACCCACTGAGGCATCCTGACTTGGGAGGACACATTTAGTTTTTGCGGAGCACAAATGAAGAGACAGAGACAGACTGAGAGTGAGATTTAATCAATTCAGCCATCAAGAATCTGCTGAGACTCCATGCTGTAGCTGACCTCTATTGTTTAAGTCTCCATAGTCCAAGGATCCCACACAATAGGTGCAATTGGCTACATCGGTCACCAGTCAGCAACAACAGTCCATCTCCCCACTCCCCACTCCCAGTAAGTACATAATTAGGTAGGTACAGAATGTGTTAATTTAGCTTTAAAATTAAAGGCAACATAAAGAGGAAAGCACAATGGCATTCTCATAACCAGCTGCCTTGACCAGTCACTAGTATTTTGAAGGAAATTCAACTGCATTGAAAAGATGTGTTGATTCCTTTAAGCTGTGTGTGTGTGTGTGTGTAGGCCAGCCTTTCCCAAATCTGCTGCCCTCCAAATGTTTTGGACTATAACTCCCATCATCTGCTAGGGGTGTGTGATATAAGCTTTTGTCTGTTATGTATGCAGAAGCTGATTTCAATGGATGTGATATTTATGTACCAGGTGGGGGGAAAACCAGGCTTATGGTAGAGATAGATAAAAAGGGATTCAGATGCATTGCATATGTCCCTACTATTACTGCAGAGTAGGAATTAGCAAGCAGATTGGCTGCTCGACCAGGAAATGAATTGGGAACGGCAGTCACCTTGATAGAAGATGTAAGGAGGAGGAGGGAACCACCATGGAAGATTATGAGAGATGTGGCAACAATGAAGAAGTGGGTTCTCTGAGCAGTGTATTAAACTGGGACATGCAGATGAAGTTCAACCATTTAAAAATGCAGGCCAAACAAAATCCTCAAGCATCCCTACTCTGAACACCAGGAATTGGGGACCAACAACTGGGTAAGTCCCTCAACTTCATGCCCTGTTTGTGAGGTTCCCAGAAGCATTTGGCCATCTGCAGCTGGAAACAGAATGCTGGACTAGATGGATCTTACGTACCGCAAAGAGAAGCTGCCAACTAGCCACGAGGGCTTTGTATTATAGTCCCTGTGTCAGGCTGTGCCAGGAGTGCTAATTCTGCTTTTCCAGGTCTGTTGTTTGGACAAGCAGTGATTAGCATGGGGATTGGCACAGTCCTCTTGTAAGTATCAGGACATTTTAGAAAACGTAGGAGCTTGGAGTGAGAAAAATGGATACAGAGTGTACAATAAGCAGGGGTGGAGAACTCAAAGGGACAGGGGTGAACTAGGCACCCTGGTGGATTCTGGAAGGAGAAGTGCTTGGTGGAGGCTGGAACCCTCAAAAGATGCTGGAGGCTCTGGGGTCTTTTGAGGATCCTGTGGAATAGGGTTCTAGGTGAGGTGTCTAGGAGGAAAGGGGATAGGCCAGTAAGAGAGTGCCAGTAGGCATAAAAAAGCAACACTGATCATTGTGAAGGTGATATTCATGATAATGGGTAAGGTGAACAGGAGCTGAAAGGGGAGAAGGTCTAGGGTTTGAGAAAAATAGATGGGATCATTGCAAAAGGATTCTTTCATTCATGTAGAATCCAAGGACTTGTGAATAAGGGTCAAAACAAACATTACTTTGAATGTGTGTCTAGCAGCTATGACTTCTTTTCATTTTTTTATACTCTAGAGTAGGTGCAGAGGGTCCAATCTGGATCTTAAAAGCTCCCTGCTCTCCCATGCTAGGATCCCAATCTAGATCAGGGTCACTGCATCTATTATGGTGTAAAAATGAAAAAAAGACGTAGCTGCTAGACATACAGTTAAAGTAATATCTATTTTGGCCCTGAGAAAAGTGGTCTTGGACTGTGGGAAGGAAGGGGATGCAGGGTTGGGTTGAGTAGTGGGATAAGAGAACCAGCTTCACTTCTGGCTATCAACAAGCCCTTGTATTTTAAGACCCAGTCATCATTCTCATCCTCCTTATCCTCAATTAGAAAGTAACTATGAATACATCCCAGGAAAAGAACTGCATCCCTCCAATATCTTGCATAATTACTAATAAGCACAATAATTGGGTGGATGTTCCCCACCCTCAAGCACCGCAATCTCAAGGAAAGATTGTCTTGATTAGATTTAGCCCATCCTGAGCAAGACGTAGAAAATAATCCTCCTTACTAAAACGTCTGTCTAGCTGGACCAAAGTTGACTCCCTGTCTTTTATCTGGTCTTGTCCCTTTTGCTTAAACCCTATAAAAGCCCTGGACTCCTGGACTCCCGGACTCCCAAGGGCAGGGTACCACTTTGCTGTTGAAACCATTTTGTTCCTGGCTACCACTTTGCTGAAATGACTCACTGAAATCTCTTGGTTCCATGGTCTTGTTGAGTTTTGGTACCCTTGCTCTTTTGCTGCATGACAAGCCCCGAGTTCTGGTTGTATCTGTTGGCTCTCTTCCTCCCCCCTTGAAATCACCTGAAGCCACAGAACCTGAGGTTTTGCCCAGTCTTGTTTCCAGACTACCCAGTTCTGTATACCTAGGGCTGCAATCTAGTTGAAGCTGTGACCCACCTGAAGCCTTTTCAAGGCTTTCTCCACTGTAACCCTGAAGTATCCCAGCACCCCTGATGGATCACTCCAGAAATGATCCACTAGGGCTCCCATTCTGTCTTCTGGGTGTCCTTTCACTATGCATTATAGCCTCTACCCCTTGGTGCATGTGTGTGTTTGTGTGTGTAGGAATTAAGTTTGACTTCCAACAAGTTATCGGTTAGAAGCCCGGCCACTTCGGTGCAGTCTTGGCCTGGTCATCTAGTGGGAAGGACCATGGCTAGGCCCCCTCCTTGGCTTTTCCGTGCTTCCTTTTCATGCTCATTGTGGTCAGTTGACACACAAGTGGCCAGGAACAAATAACTATGTTACATCCATAAATCTGAACCCATTTCCCTGAGAAGAAGCCTGCTGGACATGGAAAGGTAACAGCCTAGTCCATGAGAAATGCTCTGCCTGAGATTCGTGACACATTCCTAAGATAGGCCTGTGCCCCATGTAACATTCCAGGAGAAACGATACATACCATTAAGAGGTTCATCATACTGCTCTGCGACTAAACAACACACACCGGTTGCTGATGTGGACAAGGCCACACAGAAGCTGTTTGTAAAGAGAACCTCAGTAGAAAGAAGCCCTCCAATGCAAGCACCTCTTGAGCAGCACGTAAAGAGGGCAGTCTACCAGGGAAGTCAGGTCTGGGGCCAGAGAAGGCTTGCCCTTTCTTAATCAAGAAGCTGGGCCTGGTAGGTTTAAGATGAATGACGGACTACATGAGGACCTCTGGATTTCACCCCCTTGAAGCTTCCTAGGCTAGATCTACACTACTGCTTTATTAGGGTGACCATATTTGGGAAACCAAAAAAGAGGACACCTAGTGTGTGTGTGGGGAAGCAGCTTTCTGAGTCCTGCAGAAAATACGTTATTCCCCCGCCACCTTAAAGAACCCGATTGGAGTGGAGGAGGGGACAGGATTTCATTCTGCACCACCACCATCCACTCCAATTGAGGCCTTTTCTATAATGTCCACAAATGACCCACTTTCCCCTTTAAGACCTCAATTGGAGCGCGAGGTGGGGGAATGACGTGCCTCAAGAAAGCATGTCATTCCCTCCTGCCATGCTAATGGCAGCCTTAAAGGGGAAGGTGTGTCATTCCAGGACATTATTGAAAATTATAGAAAATCCCCCCTGACACCATGGAAAGAACAAAAACCAGGACAAATCCGGGGAAATCCTGACAGTTGGTCACCCTAGCTTTATAGCGGTATTGAAGTGCCCTGACAACTGTTGAGACACATTAAACATTCCATATACTGCTTTCATAGCATGCTTTTTATTCCACGTTATCCAAAATACCACAACAAATGTCATTGTGTGTCCTAGAAGGTATAAATTCACAAGAGGGATATAACGTTACCATAATGGGATCATCATGATTTGAAAAAAGGTATAGATCTGGCCCTGGACTCACTATGTGCTCCTCACATCCTCAAGATGGTCACATCATCTTGTTTATATCTCAGTTACTGTGCATTACACTATACTCAAAAAAAGGATATTGTTTTATACTGTTGTTTTTATATTTTTGATGATTTTAAATTTTGTATACTTTTTTTAATGTTCACTGTTTTTAACTGTTTTTAACTTTTGTAAACTGCCCAGAGAGCTTCAGCTATGGGGCGGTATATAAATTTAATAAATAAATAAATACCCAAAGAAAAACTACATTTTAATCAGTTGTACATCCACATGTGCATTACATGGACCAGTATCTAAAAATGATAATGTATTAGCGCATAATTGGTGTAAGGTTGTTGTTGTTGTTTTAAAAAGCACACAATTGTTGTGCTATGCTATATAACTATTTGGCATTTGTTGTATTGGTTATTATTGGTCTCTGTGTCATTATTAAGAAAGCTGTCTGACTTGTATGTTTTTATATATATATATATATATATAATTTTTTTTAACCGCTTTGTTAAATAGAGTTTAATAAAGTTTTTTTTTAAAGGGTTATTATTGGCTATTCATAATATTAATATTTCAGAATGAATATTTATTCATTCTGTTATTATTACATTTCATTTTTAAATGTACAATAAACATTTCCTTTCATAATGCACCATATATGTCATTAGGTGCATATAGGCTGTAAAGCTGTAATTATGTGCATGTAGAAGAATTTGCAAAAATTCCGCATCCTAAATTACACTCTTTCGTTAATAAAGAAACTTAAAATGGCTAAATTATTCCCTTGGGTGGACAGCATTATCAAATTTGTTTATTCCATTTGGCAGGACTGATTTATGACTTTCTTTCTAGGTGGTTTGTTTGTGATTCCATGAGGGGGCACCACCACCTCCACCACAGCACTGAGGACAGAAACCTTCCTCCATATAAGGTGGAAGTTAAGTTAGAATTAGAGCCACCAATCTTGGTTTATAAGTATATGAACATAAAAAACACATAATTTTACATATATGGCCTATATGGCCTCCAGGGGTGAGGGAAAGAAGATTTGTCTCCTGGGTATTTATTTGTTTATTTGTTGTTTTTGTTGTTGTTTGGACTCTGACTATCAGAGGACCTGAAAATAAAATGCATGTTGGTTTCTACATGTGAACTATTCCCTTTTTGTTGCTGTTCTTCTACTCCACTAAGGGCTCATCTACACCATGAAGGATATTGCACTATGAAAGTGGTATATAAAAGGCAAGAGCCACACCAAACTGGATATAGTGGTGTGAAAGCAGTATATACTATGTGTCAGTGGGCCCCAACAGTTGTCAGTGCACTTCGATACCGCTATAAAGCAGTAGTGTGGCTCCTGCCTTTTATATACCACTTTCATAGCGCAATATCCAGCATGGTGTAGATGAGGCCTAAGTGACCTATGCTCTTTGTTACAGGCTCACCAGTTTTTCCAGACATCACTGAGAGTGGATATAGACATTACTGATGACACACACACACACAACTTTGCCGATGTAACATGTAGTTCTGTCCCAAAAGGGGTTTAAATGGTGATCAGGCCCACTCTTGTTTGATGATAACTTACAGTGGGTCTCTTTCAGCCCATGTGGCTTTCAGCTAATCAGAGCATTTCCCGTGATGACCATATGGATATCCCAACTTAATTAGCGATAGAAATAAAAGGCTGATTCAAATGTTATCTCATTGCCTTGGTTGTTGTCTCAAACCACTTCTTTTGGTCATGAGTTCTTGTAGCTGAAGTATTGTTTGAATCTTCCATGTTTCCTGCTTAGCACATCTGGAGAAGAAAAGGGGTTGGATACTTTTCCAAAAGCCAAATAGGGTTGCCCCAATAAGATAGTTCTACATAGCTCAGACAATTAGGAACTCATTGTGATCAGCCAACTGTTGCCGTTATCATTTTACTGAGGTTACATTTAGGGAGGCAAAGTTCAACAGAAGCGGACAGCTCAATTCCACAATGTGTCTGAGGGCCCCGAGAAATGTAACTTGGGGGGGGGGATCTACACTACTACTTTAAAGCGCTTTATAACAGTTTTGACAACTGTTGGGGCCCAGGACACACTGCATATACAGGTTTCAAAACATTTTCAAAGTGCTTTAAAGTGCTTTAAAAGCAGTAGTGTAGATCCCCCCAAAGACTCTTTTGGCTTTAAAGATCTATACATTTACGGCAGATAAACTTCTGAAGGCCAGAGCTCACTTTGTTAGAGGCATAAAGACTTATGTCACATACACACAAACATTAGTCTTCAAAATGCCACAAGACTCTTTGCTGCATCACACTAATATGGCTCCCCATCTGGAATTTCTCCATGAGGTATCCTCATATCCCCCAGAATCTCACTAATAACATTGCAGCACAGTTTCTAAACATTACAGGTGACTTTTTAATGGCAAATCCGTCATTCTAAATAGTCGGCTGTCAAATCTATTCACTCATCAACAAATGCATAAATAAAAACATAGTGCAGTTTGAAAAACTATTCAGGCTTGCTTCTTGCTGTTCAGCTTATCTTGTGTGGCAAAGATGTAGAGACGTCTTATCAGATAAGCAATCTCAAGGGGAGAAAGAACAATTCAGTATCAGAAATAACCATAACGTAAAGGTTAATACAAATATTTATTACAAAAATACTTATGAAACACAAAATATTGGAGCACCAGGAGGAGCGTAATGATTAAATTAACTGATTCAGGGGTGATATCCTGTGTATGTATTGTGTAATAAAACCTGCCATTAAATCCCAATGTGTAGTCATAACACCTAGTAACTGTTCATAAGGGTTTTGCCTTCACTGTTTGTTTGCCTACATCTGGATGATGCTGACGGATAATAAGTTAACTACAATCACAGGAGCTAGCTTAAAATGCACCAGTGTGAGCCACATGTGCTATGTCTGAAGAAACACTGCCTAGGGTGACCATATTTTGGAAACCCAAAAAGGAGGACAACATGGCCAGCCCCCAAGGGGGCGTGCCCACCAACATGTTCAGCCCCAGGGGCGTGACCAGCACCAAGGGGATGTGCCTACCTGAATATAGCCTTGGCAATGTTCCTGATTTTGCAGCACACAATTAAGACAAATCAGTTCTAAATAACATCTTAATGTTAAAATCACTGAAATAAAGAACGTGAGACATTCAACGTATCTGAAATTAACTTCACTCACGCCTACTTTTGTAGCTTTTGCTGTACTTTGAAGCTTTTGCTATACTCTGTGTGATACATTCTCCCTTTCCCTCAAATATGTTTTTTTACTGTATCCTCGCTCTGCTGCAAGCTATTGCTGCTGCTGCTGTTAATGGGGTTTGTTGCTGGCCAGCTGGCTGGCTTTTTTATTTTTAAATTTCAATTTTTTTAAAAAAAACTTGTGTACAATTGTCACAATTTTCTCTACTCTAACATTAGGGTGGGTGTTGTGGCAGTGAACACTACTTTGCCCATTCACACTTCTCACTTATATACAGTACATTAGCTTCTCAAGGCTTGTGTTGGCACCACTTCGCACATCAAGACTTTGAGCTCCTGTCTACTTCCTGCACAAACGCTTGACTCTGAGACCCTCTTTCTAATGCCCTGTGTTACATGCCAGCACCATGGGGCTAAGTTACAACAGGTGTCTCTGGGTTGTCTGTGCAGCCTCTGTTGTCTCTCTCTCTAAGTCATTTCAGCCAAACGAAAGCTTCCAGCCTCAAACAATCAATCTCTCTCTCTCTCTGCCAAAGTTTCCCAATGGTCCAGCTGGGCTGCACACTTGTGGCTGGCGATATTGCTTATTGCAGGTTATTGCTTGGTCATGTCCGGTGACTCTTACTTTAAAAAGTTCTGCTACCAGCCGCCTCCACCTCCTCTCCTCCTGCACAACCACTTGACTCTGATGCACTCCTTAAGAGCTACCATGTTGCCAACTTTCAGCTCTTTCCCTCTAAAAATGACATTTAAAAAAAAGAAAAAGAAATCTAAAACCTCAGACTTTCATTAAAAATCCTAAAACTCAATGGATTAACAGATCTGATTCAAAGTTGGCATGGCTAAAGTCCTCCTTAAGAGGAATGATGGCACCAAGTTTCGTCTCTTTATCTTTAAAAATGACAGTTTTTTAAAAAAATAATTTTTAAACCTCATTTTTAAAAAAATAATAATCCTACAAATCAATAGATGAATGAAACTGATAAAGCCCTACCTAAGAGCTATCTTCATGCCAAGTTTCATCCCTTTATCTTTAAAAATGATGGAGATATAAGCATTTTTGTTAATTCCCATTAAAGTAGAGCCACCCTTTGGCTGGGGAGAATGGGAAAAATCCAGATTTTTCTTCAAATTCCATAATTCCCCCCTTCCCAGATTTGTTACTACAAATCCTGACAAATCTGGGTTTTTCCCATCTTATGGTCACCCTAACACTGCCTCTTTCAGAAAAAAACCCCCAATTTCTGGTTAGCTTGTCCTTTTTGGAAGAAGAAAAAAGATGTTGTGACGCAAGGACATAGGCAACATAAAATATAGATTTCTAACTAGGTTTTTATTCCGTTTAATCTTTGCTGTCTCTAAACTTCTAGGATGCTCCATGAAAAGTGAGAATGGTGAAATAGTTTGGATGGTGGGCCCTTTACTGATCTTTACTGATCACTTTCTTGATCCAGCTTTGATTTTGGCCTGTATGACAAGCTTCCTGTACAATTGTTTATACAGTACCCAGCAGGCCATCCTACATGGCTAGTGGATAGACTACAGCATAATAGGACATAAGCTAGGGTGACCATATGAAAAGGAGGACAGGGCTCCTGTATCTTTAACAGTTGCATAGAAAAGTGAATTTCTGTAGGTGTCATTTGTATATGTGGAGAACCTGGTGAAATTCCCTCTTCATCACCACAGTTAAAGCTGCAGGAGCTTTACTAGAGTGACCAGATTTAAAAGAGGGCAGGGCAACTGCAGCTTTAACTTGTGATGAAGAGGGAATTTCACCAGGTTCTCCACGTATACAAATGACACCTGCAAAAATTCCCTTTTCTATGCAACAGTTAAAGATACAGGAGCCCTGTCCTCCTTTTCATATGGTCACCCTAGCATAAGCCATACTCCATGTCTTCATTAACGGTTTGCTCGTGAAGTTTTCACTACATCTTTATACAGAATTTCTCATCTTTCACTCCTTGTGGGGATGTAAGCTGGGATGGAGCATTTTAGTATTTGTATCGGGGGATGGAATGTAGGAAAGGAGGACAGGGCTCCTGCAGATTTAACTGTTGGGCGTGTTTGTTTGTTTTTTAAAAAAACTGCTGAAGAAAAAAAAAAGACCCTCTCTATTCCAATTTTATTTACAAATCAAAGCTATAAATATACTTTCAAGAATGATTAATGAATCTTTCAATTTTTGCTGCAGCATCAATCATAGCAAAGTACACAGGATATATGCTAAGCATACTGAATAATGCCTGACTATTTAAAAGAGAGAGAGAGAGAGAGAGAGAGAGAGAGAGAGAGAGAGAGAGAGAGAGAGAGAGAGAGGGAGGCAGAGGTAGCAGGCTAGCAGCAGCCAGTGTGGTCAATATTTCATTTATTTTTCCAACAACTCTGTGAGGTGGGTGGTTGTTGTTGTTGTTGTTGTTGTTGTTGTTGTTATTCCCATTTTTCAGATTGGGAACTGAGGCTGAGAAATAATGGCTTATCCAGGGCCACCCATTGAGCTGCCATTTTAAATGATATTTGAACCTAGGTCGAAGTTCGCCATGGGAATCAATTGACCACACTGGCTGCTGTTGCTACCTCTGCCTCTTTCTCTCTCTCTCTTTTAAACAGGCAGGCATTATTCAGCATGCTTAATATACATCCCGTGTACTTTGCTATGATTGATGCTGCAGAAATGCATAATTAAAAATAAAAAAAGACTTTAAAAGCCTGTTTACTTCAGTGACTCCTGTGAAACAAATGTTTCTTTCTCCTGGTGTCGCCCACCCACAGAAAAGGAACAGAACAAAGATGGCTCTGTTAGGCCTCTCACCACCAGAGAATGCCTCAAGAGGCCACACTGCGTTAGCGTCCTACCGAGCCCCATTCAGCCTCACATAACACTCATGCACCCTGTACAACTAATTACATGTCAGATTAGTGATTTCATTATTACCCCACTACCACTAATTAAAATGGCATTGATATTTCTCAAGTAGGGTTTTTTTTATGCTTCCATAGTTCAGAAACTTGTTTCCCCCCATTTCCAAAAAATAAAAAAGACAGAAAGAAAAAGGGAAGAAAAAATAATAATGTTCTTCTAATATCTAAGGGAACATGCTAATGGAGAGGAGCCGACCTGTCAAACAATCAGCCATATTCATGGTGACTCTTGGGAATGATTTTTTTCCCCCCATACCTAACTTTTTCTCCAAAACCGTCTTCCCGTTCAAAGTGACAACAGCCCCTGAATCTGTAGACTGACAGATGTATATGACAGCCTTCCATGCTGAGCTTTATCACGAAGTTTGGTTGCCCAACTAAGTAACTAATGAAAGTTACATCATTCTAATCTATGTTCATTGTTTTAATTGTCTGAATCTCACTAGAACAAAGTCAAGCTATAGTTTTATGGTATTTGATTAATGAGGGCAAGAAAATTGAAGTTTTTGCAATAAAACTGGGGGGGGGGAGGAATCAACAGACTTTTATATTTTTTCCCTTATGATTTTAATTTAATGGCTCATGTTTTCATTACTGCAGAGGCTGTACACTTTAGCTTGCAATTATGTCCCATCTGTGAAGCACTGTGTTATTACAGTTTATTCTAGTAGCTTTTCAATCACTTTTGAGTTGTGCTTTACAAGTATTCTTGCAGCAGGTGGGCTTACTGGCATGGGACCAGAAATACACAAAGCGCAAAGCTGGAGTTTAATGGCAGCCATATGCATGTGGCACAGAGAGACAGCCTTCCCCCATATGCTGCGAAAGCAGCCCCTTCAGCCTGCCAGTCACTCTTCTTACTGACTGCCGTCTCTAAGTAGTTTTCCGTCAGGGAAAAATATACCAAGGCAGCAAATTTCTCCAGTGCACCATCCTTATTACTGAGACAACCCTGTCATTAGCAAAAGCACAATGAACCTGATCTGGAGATGCATACCAATTAGGTTGCATGGAGCACTTTTTCCTTCTTATCTCTATGGAAACTCAGCCTCCCTGGCTGCAGTGGACAATCAGTAATGTTTCATCCACCCATATGTCACCTAGTTAACACTGTACACTTCTATGCAAACCAAACACACACACACACACACACACAGCGAAACCCGAACCAATCCTGCTATAAGTCCCCCTCCCCTCCCTGAACAAAAAGTAAAGAAATTACAAGAAAGGAATGAGTGAAGTCCCCAGTACGTCTGAGAAAGCAGCTTTAGAATGTGAGGTTTCACAGTCATATCCCCTAATCATAGTTAGAATGGGAGGGATCCACAGGATAACTATGAAGCACAAAAAGAGCATTTTTCAGCATTCAGTCTAAACAAGACCATAAATAATCTCTTTTTAAAAATATCTGTATTAAAAAAAAATAGTGCAAGACATTGTATAACTTAGTAGTCGCTGTGGAATAATATTGACAATGGTTGGCTTTTTGTTTTACTTTGTACACATTCTAGAATAATATCAAGTAAGAACAATTTATTTTATTTCTGATCTTCTCCCATGCACTCACACTGTAAACCGAAAATTAAATGGAAAATTCATATCCTGAAATTCCCTCCAGGAAGGGGGGTTGAAAAAGACAATCTGATTTCCACTTTCTTGGTTTTGATATTTATGCTTTTTATTTTCTCTGCTTCGGCTTACATTTTTAAACGTCTCTTTGTAAACAACAACAACAACAACATTAATAGGTAGAACAGGTATGGTACAAGATTGCCACAATATTGATTTTGATCCCTGTAGATTTCATCCACTGTTTAATTCAGGACAATGGTTAACAGACGTGTCACAGTGAGATTATCAATCACAAGAGAACTTTTACCTGACTCAAAACATATAATTTTTAAAACACATTTTTAACAACCATTATATTGCATCAGAGACCTTCTCTAACATCTTGTATTGCCTTTTGTACTTGAATATATAGAGGAGGGGATATGGTAAATAACTAAAGCTTAATATTTTAAAATGATGGACTTTGCTACCTGCACCCCGTCTTTATAAAAACCTACAATTGCCCAAGAAGTTTGGCTTTAAACATTTGCCCCATTTTAAAAAATGGCAAAGAAGAATTTAATTATCTCACCACAACTTAAAAGGTACATATAAATAGGGCAAAGAACGAGACCAACAGTGCAGTTCTATACATATCTACTCAGAAGTAAACCTCACTGAGTTCAATGGGACTTACACTCAGGTAACTCTTTAAAAGCTTGGTGCCTACTGTAATGCTATGCATGTTTACCCAGAAATAAGTCTCATTTCTGTAGGACTTCTACTCACAATGGGGTATAATTCAAGTACCGTATTTCTTCGAGTCTAAGACGCACTTTCCCCCCATATAAACATCTCTAAAAATGGGGTGCGTCTTAGAATCATGGGTGCATTTATTATTTCTTAGAATCAAAGCTTTTTTTTCTGTTGGTGGTACTGAAATTAGTGTGCGTCTTACAATCGATGGCGACTTAGAATCAAAGAAATACGGTAAGTCTTTATAGCATTGCATCCTAACAGGGGAAATGGGTTGCCCCACACTGTGAAAACCTGCAAAGTTAAGAATTTGTCATTTCAAACTAAATGGCAATTAATGTTCTTAACATCACAGGGACCAAAGATACAAACTTAACTATACTAGAGGAGGAGGAGGAGGAGGAGAAAAAGAAAGAAAGAAAGAAAGAAAGAAAGAAAGAAAGAAAGAAAGAAAGAAAGAAAGAAAGAAAATATAATTAGAGTCATGTCCATTGGGGAATTATTGGGAATTATACAAATAGTTAAACGGCAGCATCTTCAGGGGTGGGGGTGGGTGCGGAAAATGAGCACAAGGATTTCCTGGCACATGGACGTCTGGCACAAAAACAGATTACTACTGTGTCAATGCTGATGATATTCCCTAGGCACCATCACTTATAGAACATTTTTATATTATGATTATTATGATTATTATAAAAGCCAACCTGAATATGTGGAAAATTCAAATCACATTTGAAAACTGAATAATGTTGTCTTGTGGGAACTGCACCACTTGGTTTGCCTCCCTCTCCACCCCACCCCCCTTTCACAGAAAAAAAAAGTTTTAACTCCTCACAGGAGAAAAACCTTCATCGGAAAAATAATTACCAATAGCCTTTCAGAAGAATGGCAGAATAGCGGGAAAGAGGGATGTGATGGAGCTGTCCTCTCAGATCATAGAGGCCTTTCACAAAGTTTGAAGGCAGAGAAATCAGATGCAGTGCTTATGCTCTACGGTCACATCAGCCATTCTTAATCTAGTTTACCGAAATGCAGATTCACTGCAAGAGGAAATGTGGATAATTACGCAGGACAAAATCCTAGCTCTGTTGAAGCCCCCTCAGAATTTCCCAATGCCATTCAATGTGGCCAGGACTACAGTGAAAGAATTTTCACTTGTTACTAACAATAAATTTCCTCTTTCAATCAAATGGCTTTCCTTACTAGCTGCAAAAAGGAAAGTACTCCCCCCTCACCGCCCCCAAATCTAGCCAACTATCCAGCTGGAAGAAATAGATGCGCTCTCCAACCTACCCCTCCCGATGCCAATACACATACACACACACACACACACACACCTCACTTCAGAAAAACATTTCAAGAACATCCTTAATTTTAATGTAGTAATATTTAAGTCATGTGCTTAATGTTTAAAGATTTTAAATGCTCTATTGAATCTGACATTTCAGTTGGAAATCTGCTTTTAAAAGCCTCAGATCCTTATGTGCATAACAGAACAGTCTGTGACAAAACCAATGGATACTAAAGCTGCCACACTATGCACACTTAGCTGGGAGTAAGCCCCATTTCTTATAAACATGTGTAGGATCCAGCTGTAAGTCAGGGATCCCTAAGCTCTTTGGACCCATGGCGCATTTGGGAATTTGAGACCATGCTGGTTGCCACATCTCAAAAAGAATATTGTAGAGCCCAAAGATGTACAGAAAAGGGCAACCAAAATGATCAAATGGCCAGGGAATCTTCCATACGAGGAAAGAGTATAACGACTAGACATGATAGAGATTTATAAAATTGTTCATGGTATGTAGAAAATGGATAGAGAAAACATTTTCTTCTTGTCTCATAACTCATGCTATGCTAATTATGTACCACGCACTCTGCTTTTTATTTATTCCAAAGTAAACATAGAATCATAGAATAGCAGAGTTGGAAGGGGCCTACAAGGCCATCTAGTCCAACCCCCTGCTCAATGCAGGAATCCACCCTAAAGCATCCCATGTGAGGCCCCAATACATTTCAGAATAGAGGCTTAATCCTTCCCTTTGCAACCACTTCAATCCCAAAATTCCCTCCCCTCCACCTCATGCGTGGCAGTTTTTTAAAAAAACATTTTAAGCTTCCATAGGTGCCAATGGAGGTTTTCTTTTCCCACAGCCACAGAAAGGTAAATTTCAGGAGGGAAGGATTAAACCTCCCTTCCCTATGCAAAGAGGTCCAGAGTTATATCAGAGCCCTGCAAGCTTACTTTGGAGGAAATAGAAAGCATAGCAGGGACTTCACGCTATATAATTCATGTAGCAAGCAGTTTGATCCAATGGACTTAATTGGCACAAGATTCATGACAAACAAATGGGAGCATCTATTATACATTTTATACAATGCATAATCAATATATGGAACTCATTGCTACAAGATGTGTGGGTGGCCAGCACGTTTGAAAGGGGGATTAGACAAAATCATGGAGGATAACGCTACTTATCCAGTGGCTACTAGGCATGATGGCTATCTACTACCAGTATCAGAGTCAGTAAGCCTATGTACACCAGTTGGTAGGGAACATGGGCAGGAGGGTGCTGTTTCGCTCATGTCCTTCTTATGGGTTGGCCACCATACGAACAGAATTATGGACTACACGGACCCGATCCAGCATGGTCTGATCCAGCATGGTTCTTGTATCATTCTTATGAGCTTCCCATGGACATCTGGTTGACCACTGTGTTAATATTCTTATGCACTTAATGCATGGACCAGAGCAAAAGGAAAAGGATGTAGAAGGAATAATGTACCTGAACATCTCGAGAGCACCTGTCAATTCAAGTGGACAGCACTAAGCTAATGGTCTGATTCAGTATGAAACAGTTTCAGATATGTTCTCAGAACAATAACTCGAGTAAGAGAAGGAAACTTGGCACTTGTGAAATTAGTCCCAAACGGTGTGTGTGTGTGTGTGTGTAATGAAACATGCTTGGGGTTTGTGTTTGAAGGGGAGGAGAGAGGAGATTGCTTAGACTAGGAATGTTAAACGCGAGAGGGAAATGGGAGGGAGCATGGAATGGCAGCTGAAGTGGTGGCAATAATTTGGTTGGTTGACAATTGAAAGAGGGAGTAGGAGAGGGGATTAGCTGGGGAGAATGGGTTTCCAAGATTACTAGTTCTAGTCATATTCATCCCAGACTTCAGTTTGACGTCAATTTGTTTTCATTGTTCTTCAAATAAACATTCCATCTGGGCCAAAACAGACATTACTTTAAATCTGTGTCTAGCAGTGACTCTAGAGCAGCAAGCTTGAAACGTTATCTGGTAATTGTTATTTTGTAATGTTTTTGTTCCTTGCAACTTAGTGCAGCAAGTCCATGTTCGGAAGGTGCAAACTGGGTAAATCCTGATAAAAAATCAACTGAAACAAATTTCCTATACATCTCTAATCAAATATTTTATTTATTTATTTATTACATTTTTATACTGCCCAGCTGAAGCTCTCTGGACAGTTCACAATTAAAAACTATAACATATCTCAACTACTGCCCCCAAATAATATCTCAGCTAAAGAACCTGTCTTTGCCTTCCATTAATGCTCATTAATTACAAAACATGCATTTATATGAATGAATATTGATGTACATCAAGCAAATGGGTGTAAAACTTAATCAGAAAAGGAACCTGTGTCCAAAAGTCTTCATTCATATCATTATCTCAACTCTTTTTAATACAGCATTTCATTCATTGATTCATTCATCCAGTTAGGTTTTCGGTCTGGTTTTATTCTTAGGTTATCTTAGAAAGTAAGTATATGTGTTATATAAAACTGTTCCTATTGGAGAGAAATATTTTATCCTAGAATAAAGTGAGTTGCAGCGGACTTAGTTCCCAGACATTCCACCTTTCTTCTGTGGTGGAACTGGGGTCCCCAGGGCCATGTCTATAAGACGCCACTCTGCCTCCCCATTCCGCCCAAACCCCGTAGCATCACTGATGCGAAGCAGCAGCAATAGAATTACGTGGCAGGAAGCCATTTTCAACTGGTGCCTTGTCTTTTTCCGCCAGGGGTGGGGGGAAAGAATCAAATTTAGTGGGGGAGGGGATCGTAGGTGCAGCACAGATGTTCCCAAAACCCTTGCCCCATTTTGAATGGAGAGCAGAAGCACACTGTGACTTTGTGGATGTGTTGCCACTTGCTGGGTGCCTGGGATGCTTTGGAGCAATTGAAAAAGTTGCAGTAAAACAACACTGTGAGAAAATGCAGTTTCGGGGGGTGGGGGGAGCCCAGTATGGCTGCAAGTTGGTGGTTGTGTCATTTAAATAACGCAGCACCACTGCACAGCCATGACAGGGTAGGGTGACCATATTTTGGAAACCAAAAAGGAGGACAACATGGTCGCCCCCCAAGGGGGCGTGTCCAGTACCAAGGGGGCGTGCCCACCCGAACATAGCCTTGGTCACATGTCTGATTTTACAGCACACATTTAAGACAAATCTATTCTACATAACATCTTAATGTTAAAATCACTGAAATAAAGAGCAAGTGAGAGATTCAATGTATCTGAAATTAACTTCACTCACTCCTACTTTTGTAGGTTTTGCTGTACTTTGAAACTTTTGCTATACTCTGGGTGTTACATCTCCCCTTCCCTCAAATATCTTTTCTGACTGTAACTTCACTCATTGCAAGCTGCTGTTGTTAACAGGGTTTGCTACTGGCCCCAGATCTGTTTCAAATTTGGTGTGGCTAAAGCTCTACATAAATCCTATCATGGTACAAAGTTTCATCTCTTTAACTTTAAAAATGACGATTTTAAAAATAATAATTTTAAAACTTCAATTTTTAAAAAACTCCTAAAAAATCAATGGATTAACAGATCTGTTTCAAATTTGGTATGACTAAAGCCCTTCCTAAGAGCTACTATTGTGCCAAGTTTCATGTCTTTATCTTAAAAAATGAAAGAGTTATAAGCATTTTTGTTAATTCCCATTAGGGCTGCTCTTTGAAAAAAATCCGGATTTCCCCTCCCCCTCCCGGATTTGCCAACAAAAAACCGGGCAAATCCGGGCAAATCCGGTCATATGGTCACCCTATGACAGGGTATACAGGGCATATAGACAAGCCCCAGGGAGCCTTCCAACCAGGGATTGACTAGGCCCAGGCCTGCTTAACTTCAGCGAAGTATCTACTTCATATGCCCTCAGTCCTTGTCCTGGGACTTAAATTGAGTTCTCTGTACTTGATTACTATATACCTGATAACTGGGTGGCTGAATGTGTAACGAACTTCAGTGAGAAGCATGGCTTTCACAGTAATGACGGGCATTCAGTATGAAAGTTCTTATCTGTGGTATTACATCTATGATGGCACATTCAGATGGCACATTCACATTGATGCTGCATGGGTAAACTAGCATGTGTAAATATATGCATCTATGATTGAGCCCTGAATTCAAATAAACAGATAATAGATAGATAGATAGATAGATAGATAGATAGATAGATAGATAGATAGATAGATAGTAGGGGTGTGCACGGACCCCCCACTCCGCTTCACTTCCAGATCTGCGATTTTCGGATTGGCCTGCTTCGCTCCGCCCCTGCTCCGCCCATGTCCGCTCCGCTGCAGAGCTCCGGATCTGGATCGGAGCTCCGTTTTTCCCCCCATAGGCTTGCATTAAGCTAAAAAAGTATACAACTTTTTTTCTGTGAAAGTTAGAAACCTCATGTTTGGCACCATGACACCTCATGGAGGTATACACACGCACGCCAAGTTTCAAGCCAATCCCATCATCCCCTGATTTTTGGGGAATTTGTGAAAATCGGGCACCCCATTCACACCCCTTTCAATAGCTCCGTCAATTTGCACGTTAAAAATCTCAAACTCGCCACCATGATAGCTTATCCAGGGATACAGATGCACGCCAAGACTCAAGGCAGTCCCATCATCCCCTGATTTTTGGGGAATTTATGAAAATCCAACACCCATTCACACCCCTTTCGATAGCTCCGTCAATTTGCACGTTAGAAACCTCAAACTCGCCACCATGATAGCTTATCCAGGGACACACACACACACACAGAGTCAAGGCAGTCCCATCACCCCCTGTTTTTTGGCAGGGCTTAAACCTGCAGACATCTCAATGGGGCCATTTCAAAGGAAATCCCAACATGCCATGAATTGGGGAGTAGAGATCATCAACCTAATATGAATCTTCTTCCACACTTGAAAAATGGATTTGGAACTTCCAAAACTCCAAGTGAGCGCAGGAAGGACTTCTCCCCTGAGTCAAAGCCAGACACACACAACATCCCTGCGAGGCGGGCAAGGGAGGAGAGAGGGAAGGCAGGCAGGCAGCAGACATTTCGGGGGGCATAAGGAAGTGAGCCAAGGATAAGCCAGTAATGCATATAAAATGGAATAAATAAATAAATAAATAAACGAAGGAGGGGTGGAATTAAAAGCAGCAGTGTTGCTGAATAAACAACAAGAAGAACTTTTTTAAAAAGGCTATATCTGTCTTTTACCAGCAATAGGGGGACGTGCCCAGGGGAGGGGGAAGCAGCTGCCAATTTGACTGGTCCTAGTAACCAGTCTTTTAAGAAGCAAGGCTGTCAGTTCAACTCATGAAAGCTATTGCTCCACCACGAGAGCTCTGAGAAATAGAACTCTCACTTCAACTCATGATAGGCATTGCTCCACCGGGTTACTCTGAAGGGCCCTCCAAGTACAGGAGAGAGTGAGGGCACGTCCACATGGGATGCCCTAGGGGAGCTCATCCCCTTGCACCAAATCTTTTCAGTTGTTCCCCAAAGTTAGGGTGGGTAGCAGTGCTGTGTTTCTATCTCTTATTATTGGCTTAGTGTATGATTTCACAGGTTGTGTTTGTGCATTTGGTGGGGCTACTGTTTTAAAAAACACTGGGAAAAGTCCGTTCAGAGTAGAAAGAGAAGTTCCCAGAATCCCAAGTTACCCATTTTGTCTATCCCCTCCTCCAACTTTGGGATCATGCGATCATGACCGGGAGTTGACTCTGCCCCTCAGCCCTTCGAAAAAGGTATTTCCCGCCAGTTCTTTTAAAAATTCTAGCGCGCGACCCACACCACACAGAGAGCTGAGAGTAGTCTCAAAATGACCCCCATCCACGACTCTCCAAGCACAAGAATTTTCAGAAAGATAGCTTCAAAAACAACACAGTTATCCCCCTTTCTTTTCCGCAATGCAATCCTATGGGCGAAATGTTTCAAGATGGCGATAGAAGCGGAACGCGGAAACCGGAGCGCTCCGAAAATGGGCACTTCTCTTCGCCTTGCTTCTAGGGGTCCGCGGTCCGCTTCTACTCCGCCTCTGGGCAAGGCAGAGCAGGCCAATTCGCTCCTGCTTCTGCGCTTCTAATCGGAGCGGAGCACATGCCTAATAGATAAATGATAGATAGATAGATAATCATTTCCTTCTTTCAATGTTTAAAATAAGGTGGTAAATTTAAAATGATTGTCTTGCCCTAAAATATATTTATTTGAACTTATTTTGCACATTCTTTTATTCCCTCATTCTTCTACTTCAAATATTTTCAAGCACTCAGTAGTTTAACAGTTCTCTATCAAAGAAACCCTGGAAAACTTTATCACAGCTAGGGATGAAAGAGTTTATGTACAAATATAATAGTTAAAGGTGAATATCTCAGCCTTCTTGATCAGAAGCACTGAACCATCGCCACCTATTCATGTGGCCAAATTGCATGAGTCTCCAACTCTTTGCCCCTCAAAATTAGTTTTTCATCAATGTGAGCTTCTGTTGTAAAAAAAAAAAAAGTTAATAAAACCACACGATTGAAGATACAAAGCAGGAGATTGATTAAACCTAAGAAATCATTTACAGAAATCATACACAATTAATTACATTAAAAATCAATCCACTTACAAAAATAAAAGAAATCAATTAGCCTAGAGTGAATTAATAACAGGTCTTGGTTGAGAAAGAGGACCACAGAGACCCAGGCCATACACAGAGCTGATGTGAGCCAGGAAAGGAGGAGGAACTGTAGTTCAGCAGTAGAGTGCATGGAATTCATGTGGAAGGTGGTCCCACATTCAGTCACCACCACCTCCAGTTAAAATGATCAGATAGGAGGTGACAGGGGAAAAACTCTGCCTGACACTCTGGAATACTGCTGCCTGACAGAATAGATTATATTTGGCTACATGGACATATAGGACTCATCTACACCAAGCAGGATATCCCACTATGAAAGCGGTATGAAAGAGGTATATAAAAGGCAGGAGCCACACTACTGCTTTATAGCAGTATTGAAGTGCACTGACAACTGTTGGGGCTCATTGACACATACCATATACCACTTTCATCGTGCTATAGCCTGCTTGGTGTGGCTCCTGCCTTTTATATACCTCTTTCATACCGCTTTCATAGTGGGATATCCTGCTTGGTGTAGATGAGCCCATAGTCTGATCTACTATAAAGCAGCCTCCTAGGACACCCCTCTTTCAAATCTCCCTTCAACCATGAATTATTGTACCTCCTCACCTCTGACTAGTGAGATCTTGAGAGTGCCAGCCCTACCATTGGGCTGAATGAGGTGGCTGCCTCGGGGGGTGGATGCTGGGGAGTTGGGAGTGGTGGTGAGGTATTGGAGGACAGAACTGTGTGTGCCATGCAGTCTGCCCTGCACCCTTCTCCATGAAAGTATCCTGCCTCCGTTGTGTAATGGAGAACACTGCCCCATTGCCAGAGTTGAAATAAGATTCAGCTGCCTGTTTGGTCAGGGGGAGGTGCCATCTTGTCCTTCACCACAGGCAACATAATAACCGGGACAGATCTTAATACAAGGGCAAGTCCATGAAAGAGTATCCATACTGACCTAGCACTAGGGATGGGAGAATCAGGGCTAGAACTACACTGTTGCTTTATAGTGGTATTGGAGGGCACTGATAACTGTTGGGGTACAATCCACATTCCATATACCACTTTCACAGTGTTATTTCCTGCTTCCCCCCCCCCCCCAAATTTGTAATGATGCGGAATAAACTTTTGTAAACCGCCCAGAGAGCTTCGGCTATGGATTAGTATATAAATTTAATAAATAAATGAATAATAAATAAATAAATAAATAAATAAATCATTTGACACAAGGTGTAGATCTGGCCCAGGGCTGTTTGAGCTTTGCTGAAATTCTCAGAACTTTGCTTCAAAGCTTGGTTTGGGTCACTCCATTTTCACTTGCCGTATGGGTATTGTTTTGTTTTTAATGAGAAAAGTGTGCATTTCAAATGGGAAAAGTGTCCATTTAAAAAACAAAATCCCATTTCAGAATGCTTTTTTTTTTTTTTTTTAAATGCATATATTTAAAAACACTAGCGCAAGTTCAGGTATAAATATTTTTTGAAAAAATGTGCTCCAGTTTGTGTTTTTGCATTTGGAGCTGTTTATGGGGCAAATTGAGATGATTTGCAAAGTGACCTAATATACTTGTTGTAATGAGAGCTGAGATAATGACTGGGTTCAGACAACATGATAACCAACAGTGGTTTAAATAGTCAATGTTTAGTTATTTAACCCACCATGGGTTATAGTGTTGTGTGGAGGGAGATTTTAACAAGTGATTGATTATTATGCTGAAATAACCAATGCAAATAACCAACACTGTGCAGAGTTGGCTATTTGAACCACCATTGGTTATCTTGTTGTGTGGAGGGCACCGTTGGTTATTTCCTCGGCCACCATTGGTTATTTCATCAGCAATAGAGTTGCAAGGCAAGAGCAGCGGCTACTATAGTCCAGCAGGATAGATTTTCAGCAGCAATGGCTGATTAGATACTAGCAAGTGGACTAAGTGGGGGAGGAGAGAGGGCAGGAGATGAGTGAGTCAACTCAGCGTGGACTAATAGTCAACTCAATGCTGATCCTAATCCACACCACAATTAATTATTATTATGTTGTGTGGGGAGTACCTCCTAGATAAACAACTGTCAAGTTGATTATTACCCCACCGTTGACTATTGTGTTGTCTGGATGCAGCCTGTGGAAATTGGCACAATTCCCTGTTTGAATGCTGCAGAAGAAGTATGAAAATATGAGAGCATGGTTCACTCATGCTTCCAGTTTCCGTGCTTGTAAAAACATTGGAAGCCAGTCACGACATCTCCCAACAAGTGGGAACAGAGGGACATGGGTGTCAAACGTAGCTCTCCCAACTGCAATGTTATCATTGGGCATGTCTACACCAGGGGAGGGGAGAGGGAGGATCTCACAATATGCTGATTGTGAGATCCTCCCCCTCAGTCCACACACTGCACGTGAAGAAAGATGTTGTGCCTGCCTTTTTTTAAAAAAAAAAGAAAGTAAGTATTTTTTAAAAAAAAAGCTCCCCTCCCCTCCCCACCCCCAATGGGCATGAAGCACTTGAAGAGCTCTGTACCCCGTGCCTGGTTCCCAGCTCCTCGCATTTACTTGTGAGGAGCCAGGACAAAACCGGGCCAGCCGCCCACACGTCCCATGCTGTCGGGATGATCCCAAGACCGCAGGAAAAATTGGGCTAAAAGCCATCCCAGTAATCCTGGGGAAATGGAGAGATCATCCCTCCCTGCCCCCAGGATCCCCTGTGCCTCATGTGGATGCACAGGGATGATCCTGGGGTGATCCCCAGGATAAGGCATTGTCTGAACCTGCCCATTGTTGTTGTTGTTGAATTTATCGGACTGCTCATTAAGACATCTTCCCTATGTGGCTTACAGAGCAACATCCCACCCAGTAGGCAAGGTTGGTTCACATTCATGAGTTTAAAAGCATATCTATGGCACAATTTATGCAGATTCATCCTTTAAATTTGTAAAGACATATGTATGCATACACTGCATAGAGTTTAACTTATTGTTCCCATGAGCATGAAGTCTGTGGGTTAGCTCCCAACAGTGTTAACAGCACAGACATAGCGCTTAGTATATTGTACAATAATTTGATGTGGGAAATTGTAGGTTTTCAATTTGATGTTTAATGTATTAATTCAGCAATGGCTTGAAAAGGGTAGACCAATCATTTCACAATGCAGCTTAAATTCTCAAGTCCCCTGTTCTTTCCTCATAAGAACTAAGCAAACATTTCATATTTGCTTTGATATTTTTGTGTACTTTTTAAACTTTATTTACAATGGTTTATAGCATCTTCTTTGGGGGGGGGGAATTGGAGAGGGGATGTATTTTTAAAAAATCTTTTTCTTGTTGTCTTTGTCCATTAAGCAACTGATTCCATTTTAACACAATGATACTGAAGGTCTTTGAAATTCAAGGGTGCAATTCTCTTTCCATCACTAGTGGGATAATAGCATATACTAATGCACATACATTTGTTCCCCTAGTTGCCATTTCTTTAGAATGGCAAGATGCAAACACTACCACTTTACGATTATTGTGCAATTAGCCAAAAGGGAGGGAGGAAGAAACACATAGAGATGGAGGACAGCTGAATAAAGCATAGTTGTAACAGCAAATTTCCAATTATTTAAGTAATTTATTGCGAATTCAAGCAACTTCTAAATTTCACGCCCAGTGTGAATAATGACATGGCCATCTAAAAATCCAGTAAAATGCAGAATTGCTTTAATTCTGCCTTAGTTTAGGAAACCCTCTGCTAAAGTTTATATGCCAAAACATTGTAATAGTTTCAGATACCTAAGTAAAATATTAATCCTTTGAAAAAAAATGGGAAGTTTTGCATGCTAACGGTTACTGTTAATCTCAGCACTCAGACTGTATTATTTTATACCTGGGGAGGGAAGGCGGGAGGCAACATTTCCACCAAACAGAGCATTCCTTTATGATCTTTGTGTGTCATGTGATGGCATAAAGTGCCACAGGCATCTCCTGTATGTTGGGTGTGTGTGTGTTATGCTTGGGAAATGCTCATCATTATGATGGATGGGTTATATGAAGAGGTGGGGGTTTGCGTATTATTGCAGGAGGCCAAGGTGGTGCAGCATGTGACTATGTTCCATACAAAAACATTACAGACACATCCTGCAGAATTCCTGCCAGAATGAGGCCATCCACTGTCATGGACGCTATGCCATGGCAGTTTTACCCTCTCTCCATAGTAAGGAATGACAAGACTACTTTTATGAGGGAAATGAGAAGGGTACACTTTACTAAGATGGCACATTGTTTTAACTGCTTTTACTGCTTTTAAATTATATATTGTTTTAATTTGGTTCATGGTTTAATTTGTTTTTAACTGTGCATATTTATTGTTTTATACTGTATGAATTTATCTGTACGCCGTCCTGAGATCTTAATGATATAGGGTGAGATACAAATATTTTAAATAAATAAAATAAATAAATAATAAGATAGGAATGGGGGACAGGGAATTTGTTCAGTTTGCATTTTAATTGCCAACTTACCTAAGTTTGTAGTTTAATACCACTATGAGTACCGAAACTTAGTTTCCCTTCTAAATTTGCACTTCTCTAAATTTTGCATTCTCCAATCAAAATATGCATACAAAAATCCATATGTTTGAGAAAATAATGTTCAAAAATGCATCCTATTAGGGAAATTGCTTCAAAACATGTGTATTGGATATTGTCTGTTTTTATGCTTTTTATGGTTTTAAATTTTGTATATTTGTTTTATACCTACAGCAGATGACATCATGAATGACAATGAACAGAATATCCATGCCCAGTGCTTGTACCATTTGTGTTCTCTTTTTAATTCCCCAGCCCTTGAAATCTTTGGAATCTATTACCTACCCATTGTACATAGGAGTATAAATCTAGCTTTTTCTTTAAATAGCAATTCCCCTCCTATGCTCAGCAAATAATTTGTGCCACACTCTGAGCTCTTTTTTTTTAGTTATTATTACGGCTCTTCTTATGTCCTTAATTATTTTTCTTTTTTTTAAAAAAAAAAAGGCTGTTTAAGATCAGAATTAAAGCTATTTTGTGTTGGCTCAAGCTCTAAAAAGCTGGGAAATTGGAAGACAAGGCAGATGGCTTAACAGACTTGCCCTATGATCAGTGATGATGTTGTACAATGTCACAAATTGCACTTGCTTACAACCAATCTTCCATGCACTCACACTTGTTCTTGGTCTTTCAGATCCAAAGCCAAATGGGGAGAATGGAGTGCCTGGGGGACAGCAAAGATGCCCCCTGTTGTCTGATCCTGTGTTGCCTTATGAAGCATATGAGCCTGACTGTATTAGTAGAGGGATCCTCCTGTGAGTTGCCCCATACTTTTTTGATGCTTACATCAGTAGCTGGTAGGATAGGTTAAACAGTGGGAGATAGGGGTCTCCTCTGATGCAGTAGGGATGACAATGGTACCACTGCCAATGACCTGAGGTGCTTGTAGCTGTATTTTCCAGCACCATTGTGGTTGGACAATGGTACCAGTAACCAAATATGTCAAAACAAGTTTTGAAAATAATGAATATTTTTTCTCTTAATCATGTTGCACTTCTAAATCCAGGCCTTAGCTAGACATACGGTTTATCCCAGGATCGTCCCGGGGTCATCACTCTTCATGTAAATGACACACATGATATCCCGGGAGCAGGCAGGGACGACCCCAGGACAATCCCGGGATAAACCTCAGGTCTAGCTAAGGCCTAATAAGGATTATTAGGCCTTAGACTAATAAGGATGGGGAACCTATGGCCCTGCAAATGCTGTTGAACTATAGCTCCCACCATCTCTGGCCATTGGTCATGCTGGCTAACGATTATGGGAGTTGAAGTTCAACAAAATATAGAAGGCCACAGGTTTCCCACTCCTGCAGAATAAAAAACTTGAACTCTCATGAAATCAAGTCTTCCTATAATGCTGCACAAAACCGAGGATAGGGATGGTGAAGATTGCCAGTGCTTCCACTATATGTACATTCATTCAACACAGATTTATCTGTATGCGTGATCTGTACCCTGGAGTAAGCAGGATTCTAGTACCAGTGAACAAATCAGTTATGAACACATGTAGGCAATAACCCTATTCAGGCTTGTGAAAATCTTATGTGTCAACAGGATGCATGTGCCAGCTCCACTCCTAACTGCCATGTGTTGACATTACATATGGTTATAGTTTATCTTGAAACGTTTGTCAACTCAGAGAAGCCAGTAGTGAAGGGCATGAGGCCAGCATGAGTGTCCTGTCTCCACTCCACACTTAAGGTTTTTGAATTCTCTAAACAAAAGAGTAAATGGACATAAATCTGGCATTAGGAATGGCAATGGGAGAACATTTCAACCTCCCAGGAAACTCTGTAAATGACTTTAAGGTAGTCATACTTGAACAAAGAATTTAAGGACATTAAAAGGCCATGTTGGTTCAGACCCAGGATCTATCTAGTCCAGCACTCTGTTCACACAGGGCATGTCTACACCAGCCATTTATCCCAGGATCGTCCCGGGATCATCCCTGTGCATGCAAATGACACACAGGGAATCCCGGGAGCAGGCAGGGACGATCCCTCCATTTTCCCTGGATCATCCTTAGGTGTAGAAAGGGTCACAGTGCTCAACTTGCTTCCTGTAGGAAACCTACAAGTAGGATATGAATTCAGTCACATCCTCATGCTCATGTTCCCCAGCAAATGGTATAGATATGTATACTGCCTCTGATATTGGACATAGCATATACCAAATATCACTGAAAATTGCTGAGGTACAAATCATCAAGAGGTTCAACTTTCTTTTTTTGTGGTTTGAATAAGGACAAAGGTGTTGTGTTTTATATTTCACTACATATGACTATCAGCTCACCATTGCAATTATGTGTTATCACCCAACAGTGTTTTGTGAATGGCAATTATTAGGGTAATTAATACTGTCTGTGCTTTCTGCATTTCAGTTCTGTCTGGCAACACAGTTTACACTTCCTTCCTCACTCGACTCCTGCATTTCTCTCACCTGCATGTGTATATAAATCGGCCAATTTGAGGTTAACTTTTCATGCATCTGAAGAAGTTGACAATAGCCACAAAAGATGCCAGAATTTATGCCAGAATAAATTTGTTAGCTTTTAATGATGCCACAAAACTCAAACAAAACTTAGGAAGGCAACACAGAAAACATTACAAATCAGCTATTTGGAAACACCATTATCTGGATGCTTCCTAAAACATGAATGGGGGGAAAACGGCAGTTCTAGAAAAAACAATTAGTGTGGAAACACCCTCACCATGGCATGATGACTATATATTATCTCCAGTATCAGAGGTTGTATGCCTCTTGATACCAGTTGCTTGTGCTCATCTCCTGCTTGTCAGTTTCCTAGGCAGCCAATGGTTGGCCACCATGGGAATAGAATGCTGGATTACATTGGCCATTGATTTGATCCAGCATGGCTCTTCTTAGGTTTATTGGTCCAAAGGCGATAGCACACTCTTGTCTATTGTCATGGGAAAGATACTGGCAGGAGCATCACTGAAAAGTGAAATGGCCCTTATGGCATTCTTTGATGATGCTGTAAAGCCCTAAAAACAGTCACTTGGGCAGTCCCACTTCTCCTTTGTTAAACAAGGAGAGGTCCAAACATCTCATTCTCTTGATTTAGAGAGGCTCAGAAAATCAGTTCCACCCGATTCTAGGCTCGTCCACCTCAATCCAACATAGGAGATCCATGCACCGAATCTGGCCTCTAGGATGGATCACACAGATTAGTTCAATAGGCGTAAGGATTGAATCTGTATCCACATGAAGATACTTGTCTAGATAGCAAAGCATCCAGTGCCACTCCCTCCCTCTCTCTCTCTCTCTTTACCATCTGTCTTTTGATGCAGAGGCAATTGCACACCTTGGCTCAATCTCTCAGGCTATTTGTTGCACAAAATATTTGGGCGCAACAGTCTCAGAATCGGACTCAATCAGCTTCAGCATCATTACACAATTGAAGCCCTAACCCACTTTTGCATTTGAAAATAATACGTTACAAAGACAACACCAAGAATGATGCAAAATTATATTAACAAAATCTAATCTTGTTGTCCAGTGCGGGGGGACTGGAATCCCTATTAGTTCATCACCACAACGGCATGATACAGGATGGAAAATGCAACCACTGCTGTGAAAACGAACAGCCTCTGTCAGAACGAAGCGCAGCTGATTAATCAACATGATATTACCCAAACTGATTAAACAATGAGACATCCCGGGGTTTTGCTGTCTGTCCTGATGAGTGCGCTCATCATAACTAATAATGCAAAACCCCAGCATGTCTCCCTTGGGTGTAAACTACCTTCTAATTTTTGTCCCTCAAAAGATTAATTCCATTGTTATGGAACTTGTATACTCTAAGAACTATAAACTAATCATTAGTCATTTTCAAACAATGTGACCTTTCTTGCCTTGACAGGTGGAGTGTTTCTGAAAGAGGTCTTGTTGGGTTACATTTATGCAACACAGGCAGGTTCCTGTAGAAACCTGCATAGATTACAATACAATCTCTACAGCACTTTATTGATCTCTGTTTCTCTCTATCTGATAGATTGGGGTATCTCTTAAATTATTCATTCTCTTTGCAAATGTTTATGTAAAGCCTAACAAGCGACTTTCAAAAGCCATGAAATCAGGGACAGTGAGGAACAAAAGTAAGCTAAAATGTAGAGGGTGAAAAGTGCTGATGCAGGTTTCAGATAGATGGATCAATCCATTTCCATATGTTTTGCATCTGTTATTTCATAAGTCTGTTTTGGCCCACTTCTGCTACTTTTTTAAAAAAGCATGAAAATTCCTATTTAAATTCATTTTAAAATGTTATTTTCAACATATTTCCTCAAATATTTTCTAAATGTCTTTTCTCCTAACATGTACGCTTTTATATGCATTTTGGTATGTTTTTTTAGCTGAGAAGTACATTGCAAAATTTGGAGAAATCTGAAGAATAATTATGTTCCAAACTCCATATTAGTCTAGGAGCCGCAGATCAGGTTAGTTAACTTCAAAATGTGGACTAAACTAAAACCTTGGTCATCTCTAATGTAGGTAGAGTTTAAGCAGCAACGAAACTCTTTTATGGCTAATGAACTTAGGGCATATCTATGATGTAGACTTAAATGTGATGAACAGAAAATCTTGGGCCTTGTGAGTGGGGAAGGGCAAAGGAGTTCAGGCAGAAAATCCATACCGTATCACCAAACCGCAACTCCCAAAATTCTTGTGCAAAGCCACAACCTTTAAAGTCTCATAAAGCCAATGTATGTGTGTAGTGTAGATAAGATTTTGATGTCCCCAGATCAAGAAAAGTCCATATACTCTTCATAATATCACAGAAATCTTTTTGGAGTATTTATTTAGGGTGACCATATGACCGGATTTGTCCGGGAGGGGGAGGGGAAATCCGGATATTTTTTTTCAAAGAGCAGCTCTAATAGGAATTAACAAAAATGCTTATAACGCTGTCATTTTTTAAGATAAAGACATGAAACTTGGCATGATCGTAGCTCATAGGAAGGGCTTTAGTCATGCCAAATTTGAAACAGATCCGTTCATCCATTGATTTTTAAAGAATTTTTTAAAAATTGAGGTTTTAAAATTATTATTTTTAAAATCGTCATTTTTAAAGATAAACAGATGAAACTTCACACCATGATAGCTTATAGGTAGAGCTTTAGCCACACCAAATTAGATAACAGATCTGTTCATCCATTGATTTTTTAAGATTTTTTTTTGAAATTGAGGATTTTTTTTAAAAAAAATGTTATTTTTAAAGATAAAGGGATGAAACTTGGCACCATGATTGCTCTTAACAAGGACTTTCACTATGCCAAGTTTGAAACAGATCTGTTCATCCACTGAGTTTTAGGATTTTTTTAAAAAATTGAGGTTTTAAAATTATTATTTTTAAATAGCATTTTTAAAGATAAAGGGCTGAAAGCTGGCACCATGATAGCTCTTAAGGAGAGATTTAGCCATGCCAAGTTTGAATCAGATCTGTTCATCCATTATTATTTTTAGGATTTTTAAAAAAGTTTAAAGTTTTACAATTATTGTGTTTTAAAACTGCAGGAGCCATATCCTTCAAACTCAGGTTGTCAAACCTCCTCTTTGGGGTGTTGCACACTGAGCAGTTTCAGCCCTTGGCATTAAGGGGATCTCTAGTCTTTAGGTAAGAAGTCCTGGGCAAGCCGGGCACCTTTCCTGTTGCAGATTTGGTGTGCAGTCGGGTACCTGGAGCTCAGCAGAGGCAAGGTATGCACAAATCAAAATGTGGGAAAGGAGAGGTCAGTGAAAGCTGCCCACAGGGCAAAATAGAATGGGCCAGAGGCCTTTTTCTCAAATTTCCACATCATGGGCGATGAAGGGTCATCTTTAGAGAAAAACTCTCACGCCCAACAGTTGGGTGCCAGTCAGGAGAGGGGTTCTCTTCTTTGCGGATGCCCTGTTGCTGCAAATGTTGGAACCTGGCATATGATTACTTCGCTTCGCTACCACTTCCCTTCCACTTCACTTTGTACGCTTGTGAGCTAGGCTATGACTGCACTGCTGGGATGCAATGCAGAACATTTGAAATGCATACCAGAGAAAAATAGATAGATGTGTGGCTTTGGCTGGCAGGCAGATCTCTTAGAGACAGAGTTAGACTGAAGCCACAACTCAGAGATGGCTGTAGCTGAACCCTGAGAGGCTGCTGTACCACACAGAGCCTTTTTAAGAGTGTCTCAGAGCCTAGTTTTGGTGCAGGCAGAGGCAGCTGGCGGAGTTTTTTTAAAAAAAACAAGAGTCACTGGATGCAACCAAGCCATAAGCTGTTGCCCTACCCCCAGCCACAGGGTACAAGTGCACAGCCTGGCAGGACCGTTGGGAGACTTTGGCAGAGAGAGAGGGGGTGGGGGATTATTTGAGGCTGGACATGTTGGCAGGCTGGCATAAGGCAGAGAGAGGCTGAAGGCGACCCAGATGCACCTGTAGCTTGGCCCTGAGGCTGGCTTGCCACGCAGAGTGTTTTAAGAGTGCATCAAAGTTGTGCAAGAGGAGAGGAGGTGGAGGTGGCTGAGGTTTTTAAAGTATTGGGCAAAAGGCGGGAAATAATAATAATAATAATAATAATAATAATAATAATAATAATAATAATGATGATGATGATGTAAGAGTCACCAGACATGACCAAGCAATAACCTGCAATAAGCAATATCCCAAGCCACAAGTGTGCAGCCTAGCTGAACCATTTGGAGACTTTGGGAGAGAGAGAGAGAGAGATTGTTTGAGGCTGGAGGCTTTGGTTTGTCTGCAATGACTTAGAGTGAGAAACAACAGAGGCTGCACAGACAACCCAGAGACATCTATTGTAACTTAGCCCCATGGTGCTGGCATGAAACGCAGGGCATTAGGAAGAGGGTCTCAGAGTCGCATGTTTGTGCAGGAAGTAGACAGGAGTTCAAAGTCTGGATGTGCGAAGTGGTTCCAACACACAAGCCTTGAGAAGCTAAATTATATAAGTGAGAAGTGTGAATGGGCAAAGTAGTGTTCACTGCCACAACACCCACCCTAATGTTAGAGTAGAGAAACTTGTGACAATTATACACAAGCTTTTTTTTAAAAAATGAAATTTTAAAAAGCCAGCCATCCGGCCGGCCAGTAGCAAACCCTGTTAACAACAACAGCAGCTTGCAATGAGTGAAGATACAGTCAGAAAAGATATTTGAGGGAAGGGGAGAATGTAACACACAGAGTACAGCAAAAGCTTCAAAGTACAGCAAAACCTACAAAAGTAGGAGTGAGTGAAGTTAATTTCAGATACATTGAATCTGAAATACATTGAATACACTTGTTCTTTATTTCAGTGATTTTAACATTAAGATGTTATGTAGAACAGATTTGTCTTAAATGTGTGCTGTAAAATCAGACATGTGACCAAGGCTATGTTCGGGTGGGCACGCCCCCTTGGTGCTGGACATGCCCCCTTGGGGGTGACTATGTTGTCCTCCTTTTTGGTTTCCAAAATATGGCCACCCTAATTTATTAAATACATGAAGTTGTAGCATTGGCAGTAATGACTAATAATAATTAGTGATGGCTGAACTGATCTCATTGCAATTTGGAATTTGGGTGATATACAAGTAAGCTCTTCTATATTGTGAACTTTTGAATCATGGTTGAATTTTCCAAAATGCACTTGAATGCAAAATGTGTTTAATACAAAGTTCTGTTTCTGCCCTTGATCTCTTTGTACCTCACTTCACTTCATTTATTTTCTTTAAAATTGTTTCATGCAATATTCCACATTTGAAATATTATTTTACTTCTGACCATATCATACCTATGACTTGCAATACCACAGGAAAAATTTGGCCATATAAAATGCAAAGGTTTTTTTTTTAAAAATAAAATAATCAACTGTATTTGGATTAAAACATGTATATCTTTGCATAGAATGAACATCAGTGAATATATAACAATCTGGAGAGAACCGCACCCCTTGAAATCTCAATCTGAAAAATAAAAATAATTTCTCTGGAGATGGCTGGATTCCTGTGGTTAATTATCTGTTTTGTTTGTTTGCACCTGGTCAATAATATCTATTCTGAGACAAGATCCCACAATAAACAAACTGTCAATAGTGCCAGACATTTTAAGCATTGGCGGAATGGTGTCAAAGCTTCCATCCTTGTTGGGAGTCAGGCATTAGAGGGGGCAGATACAATCCTAAGCCTAAGTGTTAACAAAAGCCAGTTGGCATCCCAGAGGAGATTAGTTTGCTGATCTTGTAAGGCAACCACGACTTAACTTAGCAGTGTTTACATTGACATTGATGTAGTGACATTCTGATCTCATTACATGTCAATAAACCAGGGTTCTGATGCACTGAGAAGATCAGGGGGGGATTACAAGAACTCCACTGGCAATCCTTAAAGCCTATGAAAAATCAGCCTTGCAATCAAGTTAGCAACCGTAAAGCCGAATATATATTTAAAGGGCCAATTTGTCTTTTATAATTAGATTATAGCTTCTCCTTTAACTCTTTCACCACAGACTACCTGGAGGGAAAATGCTACACAAAACCTCGTTGCCAAAGATCAAAAACAAAACAAAGTAAGAGAGTGGGAAGAAATTTGAGCCACCAACTCAAAAATACAGCAATCCAAGAAAACATGTATAATAGGTAAGTGGGTGCATAAGCCCTGGGAGGCTTGTGTTGGAGCTGGAAGCTTTAATTAGTTATGTACTAGGAAAACGCTATTCATTGTTACTGATGAATGTGTGTGTGGAAGGGTATATTATAAGGGGTATATTATAAGGGGTGCAGTGTACAATATATCTCTGTAAATCCTGAATATAGGGACACATTGCACCCTTCCCTCACTACACGATCCCTATTGGCGGGGGCTAAACCACCCTGTTTACTGGATGGAGGCTGCAAATGTTATGCTGTCTGGAACACCTTTTCATTATGACCCTAGTATTGAGAATGGTCAGCTCCGTTTTACATAGCCTTTACTTCCTTCTATTTTTCCACCACCCCTTTTGCCTTGGCCCCGCCCACCACTAGAATATGGTCCCAGGGAGCTTCTCTGAAATGCAATTCATCTGTCAGGCTGAAAGAGGTTCCCCACTCCTGATTTAGACCAATCCCAGGCTCTCCTCTTTTAAAATGTCACATTGGTGTTTGGCAGAATGCTGGAAATAAGCTTTTAGATAATAGATAGGTAGTTGGATAGAGTTCAGCTGTGCTCACCCAGTCCTTCTAGAAAGCAATTTGGGGAAAGGTTACAGGATCACACTGCTTATTGGTTCCCCCAATTAATTTTTACGGATCATAAGCTTGTTAGCAGATGCTAAATTATGTGTGGCACAGAACAGGAAATCTCCAGATACCCTGGCAAATTTGCATTGGATTAATAAGTTATGGGACATGATGATCATGTAAAAACTAACTGAGCAATTCCAAATGACAAAAGACTGCAAAACAATAACAAAAAGTTTTAGATACATGGGCCCTGTTTTTAGGTTTACATATACATGAACCTAAATAAAAGATCAGTGACTAGATCTTACATATATAAATGATAAGATAAAAGGGGGGAGAACAGATAAAACTACTACACTGTAGAATGAACTATACAATGAACATATCATCATCATCATCATCATCATCAAATTAGTTGGATGTGGCCAATAATCTGTGTCAGAAATTTTCATTTATTTGTCAAAATGAACAGGAGAAACAGCAGGAACATCTGGTGCAGAAGGGAAAAGGCTAGAAATCCTCCTCCCACCAAGCCCACACCTGTCTCTGTGGTTCTTGGAGCCTTTTTCTGTCATAAGACACTTTTAAGGAACTGATTTCTGATCATATTATTTATTAATATCTGACTGCAGTGAAATGTTTGGGTGCATTTGATTCTGGCTTATGTGTTATTGATAAATAATATCAGTTGATTTTGTATTTTAATGCTTGACATTATCTATATTGTAATGGTTTTAAAATGTTATCATGATAGTGTTATTGAAATGAATTGTTTGTTTGGTTTATATTCTGTCCTGAAATGAATTGATAACAAACTGTTCATTTCTATTACTGTGCTGAGCCACTTTGGGCATGTTTAGAATCACAGAATCATAGAATAGTAGAGTTGGAAGGGGCCTATAAGGTCATTGAATCCAACCCCCTGCTCAATGCAGGAATCCACCTTAAAGTATTCCTGACAGATGGCTGTCCAGCTGCCTCTTGAAGGCCTCTAGTGTGGGAGAGCCCATGACCTCCCTAGGTAACTGGTTCCATCGTTGTACTGCTCTAACAGTCAGGAAGTTTTTCCTGATGTCCAGTCAGAATCTGGCTTCCTGTAACTTGAGCCCATTAGTCCGTGACCTGCACTCTGGGATGATCGAGATCCTGGCCTTCCTATGTGTGGCAACCTTTCAAATATTTGAAGAGTGCTATCATGACTCCCCTCAATCTTCTCTTCTCCAGGCTAAACATGCCCAGTTCTTTCAGTCTCTCCTCATAGGGCTTTGTTTCCCCTGATCATCCCGTTGCCCTCGTCCGAACTTCCTCCAGCTTTTCTGCATCCTTCTTGAAGTGAGGTGCCCAAAACTGGACACAATACTTAAGATGAAGCCTAACCAGTGCCGAATAGAGGGGAACCAGTACTTTGAGCGATTTGGAAGCTATACTTCTATTAATGCAGACCAAAATAGCATTTGCTTTTTATGCAGCCCCATCACACTTGGAAAAGTGGCATGTAAATTAAAGGGATGATGAATAAGGGCTTGATGATAAAAAGTTGTGTATTGAACGTGAGATCACATTCTATATAATCTCTAAAAAAAATTCCAATAAAAATACAATTGCAATTTATACCACTTAGTTACAGAATGCAGAGTCTGTGAAATAGGATAAGAGAAAACATATTATAATTGACAATCTTTTTTCTGTATTAGCCTGAAAACATTTTAATTCAAAGTGTTAATAGAAAAAAGTGCTCAAGATTGCTTCTATTTGTCCTTACTAGGAATGAACAAATCAGGCTATATCTGGCCTGTGTCATTTTGGCATGTTTTCACCCATACGTCTGTCCTATCGCATTTCCATTTTAATCAGTGATTTAAAAAACCCAAACAATTGCTTTTAAATATGTGCTTAAATACTTATTTTAAATTAATTTCTCTGAAAATATGGATTTTCAAAGTATGCTGATGTGTTGTTGAACTGAGAGTTGTGTTGGAACACTTGGGAAATGCAAAAAATCGTAGATAACTGAGTGCAATCCTATGCATGTTTCGACAGGAAAAAAAAGTCCCAGCAACCAGCACCGCACAACGTTCTGTCATAACCTGCATAAGATTGTACCCTAGATGAACTATCCACACATTAGTCCATTAGTGCAGAACAGGTCAATTCATAGCAGAATTCACGGGGAAAAAATCAAATTCCTCAAGCATCTCTAGTGCTTCCTGAGTAAAAGGGAATGGTGCACTTCCTCCATGGTAATTTTCTTCTTCACGTTAAACTTGTACCACTCACTGGCCTGGTTCAGACAATACGCTAAACCATGCTGCTTAACCACAAAATGGTTAAGGGAATCCCTTAACCATTTTGTGGTTAAGCAGCATGGTTTAGCGTGTTGTCTGAACCAGGCCAATGTGGGAAGGGCACATTGCTCCCCATTTTGCACAATATATAGGAAGCATATGCAGAGACATATCCTTCTCCCCGTTCGTGAGGGAGCACTCCAAAGACAACTTACCAGACAAGGCTTAGTTTGGCCTCAAGGATATAAGAGACAGGCAGGAAGACATCTCCTGCCCAGCCAGCTCCATTATCATATCAGCCCAGTATAATTCCATGAATATAGACCAACAGCAAGAAGGCTACAAAGGCTTGACTCGTGATGGGCAAAACATTATTCTAAGTAATGCCACAGGTTGTAATATTGACTATGTGTGTTTTAAGCATATGAGCTCCATCACACCTATATGTTACCCGCCTCTCCCTCCTGATCGAGGCGGGGCACAACACAAATGCAACATCACACAAATAATTAAAACATTTAAAACCAATACATCACTAAAAGCAGCACATCATTAAAAGGCAAATTTAAAATTCAAGTGGGAATCTTTGAGTTCATGGTTTCCCCCTCCATTTCCTTAGTGAATGGAGGCACTTTCACATTGAAATCTCCCAACCCACACCCTGTTTTCTCCTTCTTCCTGCAGCCTTCCTGCACAAATACAATAGCCTAAAAGTGTGCAATTACAGTGAAACAACACACTATGCTTTCCCCTAAGATCATATTAATCAAGATAAGTGAAGAGAAAATATTATAATTAGATTTTGGAGAAGTTTGTGGTCAATGTTGACATGGCAAGGGGAAGCCGACATTGTTCTGGTCAGGAAACTGAGACATGCCTACTCAGGAGTAAGAACCATAGAGTTGAATGGGACCGAGTCCTGGCATGGTTGGCGGGTCTCTCCCTCCCCCTTCACGCTTGAGCAGTTGAGTGGAGAACTGCCCGCCTTCCTCTTTTATCAGCGAGACGGTGCCTATAACTTGCCCGCCCAACAAAAACGAGACGGTCCTCAAAGATGGGATGCAAGAACAGCAATAACGGGAGGGAGGAGTGGCTTTATTGCACGTGGAGAGATAAAAAACTGAAATTTCCCTGCTCCAAAATAAGATGGGAAAGGGAGGGGAAGAGGCGAGATGAGCGCAGAACAGGGATGACATCATGTGAGTACTGCGCTGCAAAAACACATAACAGGCATGGCGAGAGAGCGATAAATCGCTGGTGTGATGGATCTCTATATGTTATAGGCCCCTGCAGTCCTAGGGATAAACCTTTGATTACTTGTTCAGATTCCACACAGATATATTGTTAAAGTAATATTGTTTTATTAAGCAGCCTGCTGGCAGGTCTCTAAATACAGGCCAGAAGCAGAGTTTTTCCTAGTCGAGGGCGGGAGAACCTAAGGTTCATAAGCCAGTCTGACTCTCTGCAGTTTCCCAGAGTGCCATACTGTGTTTCTCTGCACTCCCTCCACCCCCCACACCAATCATTTAGTGGTTTCCCAGATTTTGTGCAGTTCTCTCCCCCAACCCCATTCTAAAAGGTTGAAATGTCTCTCCTGAGGCTTCATTACTGGCAGTAACAGCATTAAGCTACACTATGCTGGTATTTTCTTGTATTTTGGCCTTCTGACTTTGCCTTCAGCCATATCTACCACTAGAATGTGGCCTCCAAGAACTTCTCCAAAACTGAAGCTGAAATAGGGCTGAGGGAGGTTGCCCATTCCTGCCTTTGTCCAAGGGAAGGGTATGGACTCGGGCGAGCTTTAATCAAGTTAATTCACCATGCCTGAAAATAAAGTATAATCCGTTGTCAGCCACAATGTGCAACCGAAGTGGGGGTGGGGGAAAGAGAGTCAGCATTTGAGATCTGTAGCTGCAAGTCTGGAGTATCAGCATGGAGGCATTGCAACAGTTCAGGAGTGCACAAATCAGCAAAACCTGAGCTTGAGGAGGTTCTCTGAATTCCGCTTGGAAGACATATCAGATTGTGAGCTTTGAGGTTCCATCACACCTACTTCCACCACCACCCCCGATTAGTCTCTGTGATTTCTAACTCCGTTTCATTAGCGCATCAAGCTAATGGCCCCTTTCATGTGGGTTTGTGGTATCACGCTATACCAGTGAAACCTCCCTTTCACTTGTTGGCTCTTTCACTCCACCCCGCACCGCCCTCCTTCCATCTCCAGTTCATTGGTTGTAACATTGTGATGGGCGTGGGCTCCTCCCCACCCTCACTCTGGCTTTGTTGTCTAGCAAATTACCAATTAATGTTTTATCGGCCAGGGTCCATTTCTGTGGGAAATGAGAGTGGGGTTGGAGCAGTAAAAGTCCATTCAACTGACTCAGCACAAGCCCGTTGGTTCGACACGTTGCTGGAGAAGGAGAATCACCCCGCCCTCCCCTTTCATCAGGAAGCTCTCCCTTCAAAGCACATGCCCCCAACAAAGGAAATAGCGAGAGGATGGCACTGCATGGGGGCTGAAGGGCATTTTAATTTTGTTTGGGGAAAATAATCCAGACTTCCCCCACTCTAGGAAAACAAAAAAAAAAGAGGAGGGGAATCGGTGGCGTGACTGCAGGACAGGCACGACATCATCTGAGTGCCATGCTGCAAAACCGCAAACCAGGCATGATGAGAGTGTGATAAAATGCTAGTGTGATAGAGCCCTTGGTTTAGGCTAGATCTACACTACTGCTTTATAGCAGTATTGGAAGTGCACTGATAATGTTGGGGCACAATCCAAATTCCATATACCACTTTCATAGTGTTATTTCCTGTCTTTTATTCCATGTTCATAATGTTCTGACACAAGGTGTAGATTATCATACATCCCTATACCAGTTGCTAGACCCCAGGTGACTATGTTTTAATTTCTCTGTCATGTGAAGTGGGCAGCCAAAAGTCTTATTCATTACCTGGAGGCAGAGGGGTTGTTTAACATAAATTCTACAGTACAAACAAAAACACAGCAAATGCCATACTCCTGGATAGGAAGGCATATGTGAGTCTTTTCAACCAAGGATTCAATCTTATGAGGAGCCAAGCATTCTGGCACTTGTCCAACAAAGCACTTAGCCATATACTTTTAGCGTGTTTGTACTTGCTGGAATGACATCTTACATGCTTAACAGCTTTGCTGGATTGGGGCCAGAAGCTGTAGCATCTTTCAGAATTGAGCTGCAACAAAATGGAATAAATAACCCCTTTGTAAAATGTATTTAAATAATGCCACAAACTCTCAAGACAGTGGCTGAAAATATATAGCCACTATATAGTTATAAATATATAGTTAAAATCTTGAGACTAGGAGCGGGAAAATCTCGTTTGCTTACCGTCATTTCTCCGCCGTGCATTTGTCCCTCATTACTTCCTCTTTTGAAAGAGGAAGTAAACAACGTGCACGTGGCCTATTCAGTGGGCCACTTTGATCGCGCTGTTTCTCTTGCATACAGCAGGAGATAACAGCAATTTCCATCTTTAAAAATAAGTCAGACTTAATGGGATGTATTAGAAGGGGCGGGAGGCAGACAACATTATGAGAGGGACCCACAAAAATCTGTGAGTGCCCACTAACAAGTGTGTAATAAAACACTCATCTGATGGAGCTTTAGGATTTTCTCAGTTAGCATTTTCCAAGTAGATGGTTTATTTGGTTCTAGGGTTGTATCTAATGTTGGTCCTACTTGGAGTAGACCTATTACTCATTTCAATGGATTTAGTCTAAGTAGGACTAGCATTGGAATGAGTATGCGCAGGGAAATAAATCTTTAAACAATCATAATAAAAATAGAAAACACAGTAAAACACACTCATGCACAATTTCAATTGTGTCCTCTGTATGGGTATTTGGGGGGGAAAGTCCTATTGAACTGAGTACAACTTACTTCATAATGAACATGCATATAACTGGATGGTAAATGTTGCTTCTCCTTAAGGGCAGAACTCTATGATGTGCATTGGTTGCTATAGTTTTGCGATACAGTTAAAAGATTTTCAAGGCAAGTTATTATCATCCAAAACAGTCAAGTTCTTCCAAGAATGTGTACACTGCAGAGTGACCAATGCACTGAAACCTCATCTTTTAAAAAATGTTTCAGCTCCCTGCCATTTTGTATTGTGTCATTAACATGGGGGATTGGTGTTCCTTTGCTTTTAAGGCTTAGACAGGCTCTGCCCCAGAGTCAATGTGCTGGGAGAGGAATGCAAAAACAGGTGTCATAGGCTTGCTCCCAGCCTGTCCCTACAGTGGAAGTTGGAGAAATACACTGGTGCCTGCACAACTGTTAGGTAGAGAAGCCTAGAGTTGTAGTGGATGACTCCTGATTGAAGATTATATGAGGCCCCCAGGAATAGATATTTAGCAAGGTACTTGGATCAAATGGCCCACAGCACAGACCGAGACAAAATTGTCCATCTTCTCACAATGAATTCTATATCGTTGAATCTAGCCTATTTTGCAGTGAATGCAGCAAAAATCAGGAAAGCCTTTTTGAATAAGGATGTACTCTAAGAACTATGATAATTCAAATGGTGTCCTATTGGAAGCCATATGTGGAATAATACTATGGCAGGATCTACACTACTGCTTATAACGGTTTATAATGGTTATAACAACTGTTCAGGCCCAGGACACATTACATATATTGTTTTTATACCATTTTTAAAGTGTTATATCCTGCTTGGTGTAGATCGGGCCTATGTAATATAACGTAATATATGTATTGATGTATTTGTTGTATTTGATTTTATATATGACTTGTAACTGGCTAAAACCCATTCAGGGTTGCCATAATAATAAATGAAATGATTGAATAGCAACTGTCCATTTCAGACATCATAGCTTCTGAGCCCCTCACCCTTTGGGCTACTATTCTACAGGATTGGGCTACACTGAAGCAGACATGAGCAAGAAGTGAAAATGGTTTTTAAAACTTTTTTTTTAAGGGGAAAGATGATAAATGAGTGGGGTAAATTAACTAAAGAGGAATTTATTTGGGGGAATCTGGATGGAAATATTAAGGGAAACAGGCATTGGCCAACTCTAGCATTGCCTTGTATTCAGTTTGTAACCTTGAGCAAGTTGGCTTGTTTCTCCACCTCACTAGTTGGCCTTGTGTAAAACGGATACACAACGGATACACAGCAAACCAATAGCTTCAAAAATAAAGGTGCTGTTTGAGATTGAGAGCCAAACCTACATGTTGTATAGGATACATAAGTGGCTTTCCCAACAAAAACACAGGAATGCAGTTGCAGGATGGGAAATTTGCTGATAGTGATAGGTGTTCAACCCCTTTCCATGTGCCATTTTCCAAATCACAGTGGCACACCACTCTAGCTTCTAACTGTTCTGCAAAAGAAATAATACTGGCACATATGCATACTCCATTTGCAGTCTTGAGTAAGTCACTTCTTGTCTCTATCCCAGCACTCTGTTTCAAGCAGAAATGCATACAAGCAAAGCTTTGATCTTCTCTAGCATCTTATATCAGAAATACTGCCTCTGAATTCAGGTTCCACTTGGCTACCATGGCTGGCAGGGTTGACCCAAGGCATTTCCCTGCCTGAAATGAAGAACAAGATGGCACCCTCTCCCATTCCATGTACAAAAGCTGGCTGGACTGCCAGATATATCTTTCTTCAACACTGTTGATGGGAGAGTATCTGGACCTGAAGGCAGCAGGCTAGCTTAGGGGGGTGTAGGGTAAGTCACTTGGCACACAGCTGTCCCCTCCAACAACTTGTGCCCAAAGTCTGCACCTGAGGTCACTGCCCCAGTCTGCCTAATGGAAGAGCTAGCCCTGTTAGCTGATTGAAGGGGCCTCCATAGATAGAGCTAGAGTTGAGCAGGTAGGAGGAACTTTGGCTGGATGGAGTGAAGGGACAGTGTGGTGGACATGGCTTGGCAATAAAAGCCCCCTACTTTTGGGAGGCAAAACTCCTCGAATGTGTAGCATCATTTAGCCTGCATTGTGAGTCATCACATTATGCTTTTCTCCACCCATACTCAACATAATAGGCTGTTTCTGACACAGGCAGGGAAGTATATGACTGAGCTCCTTCAAACGGGGGGGTGGGGGGATGCTCTGCTTCCTGCTTCGCTTCCGCTTCTGCAACGAGCTGTAATTACACGAGGAAGAGAGCATCAACCACGTGGCTTGTCCAGCCTCAATGCAATTGAATGAGACAGCACCCTCTAGTGGGCATTTTATAGCGCAACTTTGCCTGCATACATCAGGAAAACCCAACAAATATCTATATACCCCAGAAGAGTCGGGTTTTCCAAGGTTTTATTTTTAGCGCTAAAACTGGAAAATGGAGTGGGAGGCGCACAGCAGGCTGATGGCATCATCAGAATGATCCACAAACATCTGTGAGTGGCCAGTAACAAGCATTCTATAAAACACTCATTTAAAGACACTCATTAAGTCATCATCAGCATGGAGTAAGTGATCCTAAACATGAGGGAAATGCGAAGAGCTCAACACAGAGATTCTATTTTCCGTGGAAGGTCTGTATTGAGTGTAATGTGTTATTCTGCACAGAGAATCAATTGCAAATAGCCATTGATGTCACTAACCAGATAATCTGCTTTTGCCCATGAAGACGGGAGAAAAGAAACATAGTCAAAATGATTGCTGGGGAAATAAAAGCATACTTGGATAGCAGACCAAAGAATGCACTCAGAATTTGCCATGACCACTATAATTAAAGGGTTTGCCCCACATCCTCCATGACAATGAGAAAAATGTGAATCTTCACTCCGGCAGTCAGGAGATTCCCTGTTTACACCTGCTCTGGTGCTCTGCTCCATTTTGCTTATGATTGTATACTCTCTGGTTCAATATTTACAAAAGAGATTTAAAATTAAAAGAGATCCCACAGTTACTGAAGACAACATAATTATAAGGGTCAACTTGATAAGACATATAATCTTCAGAAACCTGCAGGCTTGCCTAATAAAATATTTATATCAGTCACTGTTGGACACCCAGAGCGACTAATGTAAATGGTTTCCTCAGCAGTGGTAACTTTTCCGTATGCACACATGGCTGTCAGGGAAATGTAGTTCTAGGGGAGTTTTGCTGATAGTACTCATGAAGTGTCTTTTTTTCTTACTGGGATTTATGGCAGTTCTAGTCCATTCGCCCTAGAGTAGTTCTAGTAGGACTTCTTGAAAAGAGGAAATCTACCCTGTAGCTTATTGATTCAATGCTTAGATATGTTACTCTGGGAAAGCATCCCTACTGACAGTGCATCCCTATACATGTCTGCTCCAAAGTCAGTCCCATTGCGTGTGGTAGGACTTACTTCTCCCAGATAAACAGATATAGATTTGAAGCCTTCAATTCTTTGACAGGGAAATTACCCCACATTCTAGTTATCTATGCCATTGCCCCAGATTATCTATGCCATAGCTCCACTTTCTAGTTCTTTGGCAACATCTAGCATCATACTCTAACATAACTAAGGACACCTGCTTTTGTTTTAGGAGCAGTGTGCTTCCTTCTCTCATATTACCATGTTGTTCCAGTAATGTTAGAACTATGTGGGAATCTACACTGGTGTTATTCTAACGTTTTGAATGGGTTACTGTGACGCATAGTGTCACATGACCCTGGGTCTCCAACATTGTAAATGAGTCATACTTATAGGTTCTATTTCTTAGTTCCAGCGTGGCTACAGATTCATGTGCCTCGTCCTACCGGTAATTCTCCTCTCCCTTTCTCAGAGCTACTGGGTTTGCTCTGCCCACTTCCTGTTCTCCTTCCTTCGCCCCGTTTGCTATCTTATCTGCTACAGCAGATAAATCACACCAGTGTTATACTGTGCAATCACTGACAATTGCATGCAAAGGACTCAGAAGTTTTCCACCTTAGAATCTGCTTTTATTGTGAAGTACACCCATGCATCCTGCCTTAAAATTTGAATCAAATTGGGTCATTGGTTGATTTTTTATGGTTTTTTTTTAACATTTCCCCCCTCTTTGCAAAGGAGCTGAGGAGCGCTCAAAGGATCGCTGTAGCTCTGTGCAGGAAAATTAACAAGGGTCCAAAGTCCAAAACTCATGACCAGCAGGGCTTAAATGCTTTAAAACTTTTCAATTTAGTCTCCCAGCCCAACCCTGACCAGACCCAACCCTGCTTAAGCTTCAGCAAAGTGGCTGGCTCCTATGTACTCAGGCTATTCCCCAACACCTGAATTAAGATGTTTTGGGAGGGGGGTTGTGTGTGTGCTTATGACTATTGCCCTGCACTGCTGGCTAGGAATGAGGCATGCAGTGGGCGGAGCAAACCCAGCAGCTCTCAGAGAAGAGGGAGGGAGAACAATGAAAGGATTTAACAATGTGCCCTGCAGTAACGTTACAGCTACAGAGAACCGATACAGAGAACCACGTTAGAAAGGGACACTAGCAACGTTATAAGGCTAGTGCAGATCCGGCCTATGAGAGGACTTGTGTTGTCATCAAAAGTATCCATGTTGTGAGCTCCTTCCACATGATCAAGGAGTTCTAATGTTATATTAGAGCTGTGTGGTATAGAGCCACAGAAGAGGGGCAACCATGCTGTAGAAATAAAATAACAATGCCACTGGAATTATAAGGGAATCTATGACAGCAAAGTAGTTCCCATGTGGGATTTCCAGGGCCCATAGGCCATGAATGGGGCCTGCGTGTTTGCCTCTCATCTCGCATCGCTTACTGGAAGTGGCAGGAATTGCTCCATTCACAGCTTCTAGTCTCAGCTCAAGGAAGCTGCCAATCATGCACTGTGCATCTGGGGAACCTGCAGACCATGTTGTTCCCATGACTCCTCTCTTCCCTGGATGCATTATGCATGATGATGTCATTACTGCATACCATGGTTTCCATGTCTCATCCCAACAAGTCATGAATTAGATTAGTTTTGGAGGCTTCCAGAACACATCTACAAAATAAACCCAATTACTCCATTTCTGTGGTGGATTGGGATATTGGAAAAGCACAGATGGTGCTATTCCGAAAAACATTCATTTACTTCTCTTGTTGACTATACTGAATATCATAAAATTGATATTTAGGTAAACAGAGGTACTATCATTTATGCCTTTGTCATAGAATCATAGAATAGTATCATAGAATCATAGAATCATAGAATAGCAGAGTTGGAAGGGGCCTACAAGGCCATCAAGTCCAACCCCCTGCTCAATGCAGGAATCCACCCTAAAGCATCCCTGACAGATGGTTGTCCAGCTGCCTCTTGAAGGCCTCTAGTGTGGGAGAGCCCACAACCTCCCTAGGTAACTGATTCCATTGTCGTACTGTTCTAACAGTCAGGAAGTTTTTCCTGATGTCCAGCTGGAATCTGGCTTCCTGTAACTTGAGCCCATTAGTTTGTGTCCTGCACTCTGGGATGATCGAGAAGAGATTCTGGCCTTCCTCTGCGTGACAACCTTTCAAGTATTTGAAGAGTGCTATCATGTCTCCTCCCAATCTTCTCTTCTCCAAGCTAAACATGCCCAGTTCTTTCAGTCTCTCATTATAGGGCTTTGTTTCCAGACCCCTGATCATCCTGGTTGCCCTCCTCTGAACCCCCTCCAGCTTGTCTGCATCCTTTTGGAAGTGTGGTGCCCAGAACTGGACACAATACTCAAGATGAGGCCTAACCAGGGCCGAATAGAGGGGAACCAGTGCCTTGTCTACAGACCATACAGGAATTACTGGGTATTATAAATCTCCTGGTGACCAGTTATTAATTTCAAGGTTGATTTGATATGTGGGATTATTAAATATATAATCCAATGAGAAGGGAAATCATGAAATGCTGAGCCTCACAACAAGGACAGCTCCACCTACATCCTGGGAGGAATGAATTACAGCAAATAAGCAACCCAAAAAAAAACCCCTCTTTTTAGGCATGTTTCTAAACATATATCCCAAATTAAATATCATGTGACAGTAAACAAATAACATGACATATTTCCACAAAACACTTTATTTCATCTCCCTCTCGTATTCAAAACAGGTGTTTGGTGTTACCTAACAGCTAGAATTGGGGCTACAAATCAGCATGAGATTCATCAAAATGGATCCCTGCCACTTCACACTCTTACCCCAGCTGACTTAATTCATAGTGCTCAGCAGTAGGAGCATTATATGCACCTTCCTCCCTTCTCTCTCTCTCTCTCCTTGCAAAAATGTCAAGAGAGACAGAGAGAGAATATTGAAGGAGATCCTTAGTGTCAATGAAATATCCCACTGAGCTAAAGATGCACAAAGCCTTGGCAGTCCTTTCTAACAGGGGAGCTCTGCCTTGACATATCCGTGCCCTAAAAATAGTGAACAGAAGAAGAAAGATGAGAGATCTTATGTATTATACATAGTTTTTAATACACATGTGCTTGGAGGACTCATAAAATGTTCAATAGACAGCTAGAAGTTGGGACCTAGACTTTATTGAATTTGTTTTCAAACAATGGTGCTGTTTTGTGCCCAGCAACCAAAGTTACTGATGTATCTGTCCTTGATTTCAAAGTATGATTTTAAAACTCTAACTATAGTCTAGAAAAAAGACAAAACTATGACACTAAAAGATTTGCTAGCAGGACAAAAGAAACATTGGGTACCTTGCTACACAAAGAATGCATACTAGAAATGTATGTACTAGACATGCCAAGTTTTTAAAGCTCAATTTGGTTGAGAACAATTATAGTTAGATTATTTATTTGTTAAATTTATATACTGCCCTTCTGCCAAGCAACTCATGGTTGCAAAAAGCCTTACACTGAGGAGAGCTAAGAGTTGGACAACAAAGAACAGTCAAAGATAAAATTATTCTGGTCACCATGCTTTAAAAAGGATATTGTAGAGCAGGAAAAGTTAAAAACAGTGAACATTAAAAAGAAATATACAAAATTTAAAAGCATAAAAAGCATAAAATAGAAACAAAAACAGACAATATCCATTTAAAACAACTATTCTTGGATCAGTTAAAAAAAACTCAGCATATGCTGTTAAATGCCTGGGAGAAGAAAAAAGTCTTGACCTGGTGCCGAAAAGATAACAATGTTGACATTAGGCGAGCCTCGTCGGGAAGATCATTCCATAATTGAGGGGCCACCACTGAAAAGGCCTCTCCCTTGTTGCCGTTCTCCGAGCTGCCCTTGGAGTAGGCACCCAGAAGAGGACCTTAGATGTTGAGTGTAGTGTATGGGTAGGTTCGTGTCGGGAGAGGCGTTCCATCAGGTATTGTGGTCCCAAGCCATATAAGGCTTTATAGGTTAAAACCAGCACCTTGAATTGGGTTCGGAAACATACAGGCAGCCAATGCAAGTGGGCCAGAGTCAGTCTTATATGCTCAAACATTCTGGTTCTGTTTATTAATCTGGCCGCTGCATTTTGCACAAGCTGCAGCTTCCAAACCATCTTCAAAGGCAGCCCCACGTAGAGCACATTGCAGTAATCTAATTTGAAGGTTACCACAGCATAGACAACTGAGGCAAGGTTATCCCTGTCCTGATAGGGGCATAGCTGGGCCACCAACCAAAGCTGGTAGAAGGCACTACCAAGGCCACCTGGGCCTCAAGTGACAGAGATGGTTCTAGGAGAACCCCCAAGCTACGAACCTGATTTACAACCATTAAATCTATCACTTTGGCTGGATAGAGACCTTTGTCTTTTTTATTAGCAATTATTTAACCTGTTAGAAGACTACAATAAATGTAGATAGAGGTGATAGAGGTCATCCTAAATAAAGGATCTTTAGATAGTTTCTTCAATTGAAAAATAATTACCTCAAATACTAGAAGCTCTTAAAGAAGCTTCACTTTGAAATGTGTTGGGTTAGGAAGTCAAATTTCAACATGGGGGAAGTAGTTTTTCAGAACAATTCTGAGATTTGGTCTCCTCTTTTGTTTTGTTTTGGGACACTAGAGATACATGGAACATTTTTTGTCCAAGGGGAGGATAGAATTAATCTTTCCTTAAATGTCTTGCAAAAAATACAATAAACACTGCCATTTCTCAGTCAAATACTTAGGTTAGAATAAAATATATTGTACTGAGTTGTTCAGAATTAAATTTCTGAAGATGAAATGAAAAAACATAAGTTCCAGAATAGAATGTTCAGCAATTATTTCAAGCCTGACATAGGAAAAGCTGCTTCATCTATTACTACAAGTCAATACATGGCAGTACAATATAAGTGTCTTCCATTTCCCCCTATTTCACGCTAGATTTGTCTGATAGATGAGTGTACTTAAGTAAATAGCACATACAATTTTAATAGGACAGGTGCTCTGAATGTACAGGGAAGGTCATTCCTATTATTTCAATTAACAACATAAGCTACAAAAACACATGAGGGAGAATTAATTTAAAGCTTCAATTTAATGCTACTGGTAAGGACATCTTTAGGCCTCTTGGTTGTCTTGACAACTCTTGCATCCCAGGCAGCAGAAGCCAATCTCTGCTGTTCCCCTTCTCAGCATACAAACAGTTCAGATAGTACATTAGCAAAGAATATGATGCCCATGTAAATGCTGAAATATTTTCGTTGCCATAGAGATAAGAAGAATGGCAAAAATACAGGAGCACTTGACATACTCCAAGGCAGACTTTTAATTAAAAAAAAAACTCAAATGACAATGCCAAGATGGCTGAACATACCATAGTGCTTTTATGCTAACCCGGTGAATGCAAAAATCAGATCCCAAATAATATATTTGCTGCTGAAGAGGGACTAAGAATTATGGATGAATAGTAAAATGATATGACCCAGGAGTGAAATCATAATTATGATCATTATTATTTTTTATTAAGCATTGGCCCATAAAAACTAGCCAAAAAGGTATACTATTATAATTTCTGCTACAGCTTTAACTATTTTCACGGGAAGAAAGGACATTAAAAAATCAGTGAAAAGAAGAACTTTGCAAATTAGGAAATATTACATAAACCTAGGTATAATGTTGCTGATAATAATACTTATTATTGAAACTACCATCTTAGATCTAAAATGGATGTACTGTCCATCAGTTACAATCAACAGTATTGCATGCAAAGAGGAAAAATGTTCACAAATATCATAAATCTCATGTAAGTATATAGTGTGTTGTTGCTGGTGTTGTTGGGGTGTGTGTGTGAGTATGTGCTTGGGTTTTAAAAAGAATAATAGAAAATTCATGCTGTTCATGGAAGGAATGTTGGGGTATATTTGAATTGGATCTATGCAAATAGTTAGATTATGGTTTTAGTTGTTAAACTAGGTCTTAATGTATTTTTTCATGTATTTTAATCTATTGTTACCTTTTCGGAATCTCTGGGATGAAAACTATTTTTAAAAACTCTTTATTATCATCATGGCCGCAAATCAAGTCAATGCACATGCAATTTGTCAATTTGGCTACAAATTTCAGTACATTATGTTTGATACTTAAAATATACTTGAAACAGGGGTTTCCTCAGCATTTGTCTAGTTTTCATTGCCTATGTGAAATGCTCATCTGTAATAGTTCCTATATACAGCGTCAATCTGTAGGTCATGCCAACTCTTAGAGAACTTTTTGGGCAAATCTTGAGGTGGGGCCCAACTAAATTTATCCCCATTTGAAATATGAGTAGTTTTGACATCCTGCAGGCCTAGGATAACTATGGGTTAGAAAAATAGGTATATAATTAATACCACCTCCAACTACACAGAGCCACTTGGCTTCACACTTGCCATGGAGATATCTCATTTACATAAAAGACATGGAAATATTGGCCAAGATCCAAATAAAGATCTTATGCATAAAGCACAAAGTCAATTCTAGATGAAACAAAGGAAATACAATGCAAGAACATAAAAAGAGCCATTTTGGATCAGATCAAGGTTCCATCTAGTCCAGCTTCTTGTTCATACAGTAGTCAATAAGCTGCCCACAGAAAACCCACATGTAGAACATGAGTGCAATAGCACCCTCCCACTCATGTTTGCCAGCAACTGGTGTACATAGGCATATTGTCTCAGATGCTGGAGATAACATATAGCCATCAGGAGTGGTAGCCATTGATGGCCTTATCTTCCATGAATTTGTCCAATCCCCTTTGGAAGCCATCCAAATTAGTAGCCATCACTATGGCTTGTGGTAGCAAATTCCATAGTTTAACTATGTGCTGTGTTAAGAAATACTTCCTTTTATCTGTCCTGAATCTCCCACCAATCAACTTCAGGTTCTAGTGTTATGAGAGAAGTGTATATGAGAGGGATAACAAGAGACATTGTTGCAATGTGATAAATAACTGGGGCTGAATTCAGTTGAGGAAATAAAATGTTAGAACTTCTCTAGGGTTCAGTCCTCCACTTTGCTTGGTTCACATACACGTTTAAGTACAGGAATATCTTCCCAAATTTTCTTACTATTATACTTGTGCTTTTAAAATTCTGGCTTACGTCTGAAATGGCCAAATGCATTAGGAACATAGGAAGCTTCCTGATACTGAGTCAGACCATTGGTTCACGTAGCCCAGTGCTACCAACACTGACTGGCAGCAGCTTTTCAGGCATGAGTTTTTCCCAGTCCTACCTGGAGCTGCCAGGAATTGAACCTGGGATCTTGTGCATATAGAACACGTGCTCTGCCACTGAGCTATGCCCCTCTCTCAACTTTGTGCTTCAACTCTTCTGACTGGGTTTTTAATGGCTGGTTTGGGGGCTCAAACTACATATTTTGGTAGATGTGAGGACACCATGTGAGGCTTCTCTCCTCTTCCTGGTTACATCTAACAATACTAAACAAATTGGCTGTTTATGTATTGATTCATCATATTTATACACCACTTTCCATAAATGTCACCAAGGCGATGTACAACAATTCCAATGAAACAATAAACTCATAAAAACTATAAAGCAATAAAATCATATTAAGGCATTGAAATAACATTAAAAAATCATTGCCAAGTTTCCCTACCCACTTTCCTAAGCAGCAACCAATGAAACTAAGGGGGGATCTACACTACTGCTTTTAAAGCGCTTTAAAGCACTTTGAAAACGTTTTGAAAAGTGTATATGCAGTGTGTCCTGGACCCCAACAGTTGTCAAAACTGTTCTAAAGTGCTTTAAAGCGGTAGTGTAGATCCCTTCTAAGAAGAGGCACAGAAAATCAGAAAGCAAAGATGTTATATCACACATTACTAGTCTTTGCAAGGAACAAAAGCGGAGGCAAGGGGGCGTGCTTTTTGTTGTTGCTGTTGTTTGTTTTTTGCAGCAACCATGCATCTGCCCTAATGCCTAGTTTTGCACATTTAAATGTAATGATTTGGATAGGGTGACCATATTTGGGAAACCAAAATAGAGGACACCTAGTGTGTGTGTGTGGAAGCAGCTTTCTGAGTCCTGCAGAAAGTACGTTATTCCCCTGCCACCTTAAAGAACCCGATTGGAGTGGAGGAGGGGAAAGGATTTCATTCTGCACCACCACCATCCACTCCAATTGGGGCCTTTTCTATAATGTCCACAAATGACCCACTTTCCCCTTTAAGACCTCAATTGGAGCTCAGGGTGGGGGAATGACATGCCTCAAGAAAGCATGTCATTCCCTCCTGCCATGCTAATGGCAGCCTTAACGGGGAAGGTGTGTCATTCCAGGACATTATTGAAAATTATAGAAAATCCCCCCTGACACCATGGAAAGAACAAAAACCAGGACAAATCCGGGGAAATCCTGACAGTTGGTCACCCTAGATTTGGACCACTTTGGAAGAAAAACGTTTTGCTATACTATCTAATGGGTCTGCTCAGTAGAGTGGTGTAGTTGTTAAAGTGTCAGACTAGGATTGCTGAGGCCTGGGTTCAAATCTCCATTCAGCCATGAAGTTCACTGGATGAGAGCTTCAGCTATTGGGTGGTATAGACATGTAATACACAAATGAATGAATAATTAAATGACATGGGTTGCTGTGTTGCCTGAACCCAGCCATGCTAACAAACCATGGTTTGTTAACCACAAACAATCCACAGTTCATAACACAGCAACAAACCATAGGTTCTCTTCATCGGTTGTTTGTGATTAAGAAACCATGGTTAGTGAGGCTGGGTTCACACAACATATCAACCCACATGCAGTAAGGGATGGAACATATGAGATGCCATCTCAACACACTTAAATGTGCATAAATGTCAAACGGAAAGGGCCGAGAACCCGACACAGGGCTATCTTTTTCAGCAGCAGCCCTGTTAAGTATGACTTTATCTCTACCTCTATTTCTCAGTAGCATCCCACTGGAAGAGCATGGCTTACCTATTTCTGTGTAGACAGGCAAGCTCTTCTCAATGACTTCTTTTCCACCTATTGAATTTTGCTGAGATATTGATTAGCTTTTAGTAATATATGCATGGCCTTCTGAATGGTGAATAAATGTAAAAGAAAACCATTTATTTGTTCTAGTCTTTTATTTCCCATTGTTCTCTGATTACAAAGAACTACACAAGACATTATGTGTGGGGGGTTCTTTTTTCCTGTAAGGCCTCCCTTATCATAACAAGTTGTTTTAATAATGTAAATCTTGATTTTTTTCAAGCAGGTTATTCATTCTGTTAATAAGTTGCAAACAACTGTGCGGTGATACCCATTGTATTGCTGAACTTTGGCATTAAGGGAAAAGGTCTCCATTTAGTATGTCTCTTTGAGTGGCAGCGCTGTAGTATTTGCTTCAGTGGGTTACTTTTGTGTTTATCTAACACAACAATCACCTCATTTCCACCTGTACCTGCTCATGATCATTAATGCAGCTGAATATAAATATATTTAAAAAAAATACAGAAATGCTGCCTTAGCTGAATCAAGACAAAGATTAACCAGGTCATTAAGTCTGTTCTCCAAGGAGCATGTCCATTTCTATTGATACACAGAAGATCAAGGAAGAGAAACAAAAAAATGATCTCTTATGAATACCATCAAGAGTTCACTGCACCATATCACGTAATATGACAATCCAACTCACGGATTAAAAATGGAGATGCTGCTTGCAAGAGCAATTTTAGCTCATTCTGTGTATCATTGTATTTCCCAATCTAACACCGTGAACCATAAATAATCCTATCATTTATTAATTACATTTTCTAACCTAGTCAAGAAGAATCCCGCAGTGTGAAGCAGCAGATCATGAATAAATGGTTCATTGAAAAGCAACTCTTATTGCCAAGTAGTTGGTGATAATTACCCACTTTAACCTTTTTAAACAGGTTCCTCTAAAAAGCTCCAAGATGGATGTTTTATTATAGCAAATTTGACCTCCAACACACAACACAATTAGTTTTGCACTGTGACAAAGGGAAGCTTTGATTAAAATTGTACAGGCTAAAGTATCTGAGGTGGTTTGTAAAGTCTGTAAGTAAGCAGTACACATATGCCCATATGCAATATATACATCCGTGTGTAAATAATGGGGAAACCTAGCTAAAGGACTACAACACGTCACTGGCAGCTATAAAACTCTTAAAGTTCATGCCGCTGTGCTCTGCTGTGCTGTGCTTAAAGCAGCCACAACAACATAGCAAAAGTCTAAAGGTGGGAGCCAGATTCCATCCTAAACAAGAGGAAGGCATATTACTCATGGACAACAACCTTTTCCCCTGTTGCACAATGTCATTCCACTAACATTCAGATCCTAATCCAGCATACTTGGTTCCATGAGCTCTAGGCTCTTGCCAATGCTTCCCCAGCATCTGAATTCTGATGTTGGCTGGCACAGAAAAGGAGGTGCACCGGGGATGTGCTGGGCAAGGCAGTGGATTCGGCAGATCCAGAGCCTTTCCATGGCTGGCGGGCAAAGTTTGCTTCACTTCTATTAGCATCAATTGGAGAGAAACTATTTAAGCATGGGGGAAAATCAACTGGAAAAGGAAGGAAGGAAGGAAGGAAGGAAGGAAGGAAGGAAGGAAGGAAGGAAGATTCTGCTCTTTCCTCCTTTTATTTATTTTTGTGTCCTGCTGTCACGATCCAGGGCGTGGGCGGCAGGGTCCTTAGGCAGGAACGCTGGGACCGGGACGAACGGAGACGGGACCAGCTTGGGCGTTTGGAGTACTGGTGGAGCAAGCTGGGGATGAGGCACGGGTCTCAGGTGGCAGAGTCCAACAGAGGGCCAGAGGCAGAAGACAGATCCAGGAAACAGGCACAAGGTCAGACACAGGTTCAGAGTCCAAGCGGGGCCAGAGGCAGAAGAGAAGTCCAATCAACAAGCAGGCAAGGTCCGGGCAGGGATCAAGGCAAGAGGCAGAGTCCGGGAGGAACAGAGTCCAAACAAGGGCCAGAGGCAAAAGTTAATGGTCAAAGGCAAAGCAAGGTTCAGGCATGTACCAGGTAGCAAAGGGGGCAGAGGCGTGGTCGAGATGAGCAAGAGGTCCAGCAAGGCGAGGCAAGATCCAAAGTAGCAAATGGTCAGGAACCAGCTGCAGCTAGCATGAGAGACCATGTTGCTATGGCAAAGGCTGAAGGTGAAATGCAGCTCTCATATACAGTAGGCCTTTCCTGGCAGTTCCCAGCTGTTCCATATGAGCCCACCTGGGAGCGCCTGCTGGTCTGGCCTGAACCCTACAAGCCTTTACCAGCCAGGGCTCGCATCCAGCAAAGCCCTGCAGCCGGTTCTATGGCAAGTTGCCGCCAGATGGTGCTGCAGGACAGGACAGATCCTGACAACTGTGTGCATTCTGCAATTGCAGAGTAACCAAACTGTTAGTCTTATCTGGTGCAGTCAGAAATTTCATCTGTTATGTCTGTTCTAGTTTTGTAGGAGAGAGAGAATAAAGTTCTAATCTAGTTTCCTGACTGGTGCACCCTCTAAACCTTCCAGGAGTCTTTCTATATAAAGCATTTATTGTGCACCCATGATTCCTCACTCACAGTACTTTGTGGGTACTTTACATGACATTGTCATCCTCCAGGGTTTCTCCCATTCTTTACAACCATTATAGCATTCCCTCCCCCCTAATGAGGAAGTCTGGTATTTCTGTGAATGGTGGCATTAAACCCTGGTGTATTTGCACAATCCCACTATACCATAGCACCACCTAGTGGTTGTGTAAAGGAATGTATAGAAAGGTAGAGAAAGAAAAGTCCCAGGAAAAAAACATGTGTAAAGGAGCTGATCTTAATCCCACAAAGAATCCCAAAGCAAATTCCTCAGTAAAGTAGCAGGTTGAAAGCCTCATACAGAAAATCCCTATGACAAGAACTTAGGCAATTTAGTATCTTGACCTTCAGTCTAGTTCAGCATAATGAGAATAATTCAGAATCTCAGCTTTCAGTAAAAACAACTCAAGACTATGGAGATAAGCTTGAAAAGGATGCAGGGAATCTTCAGAAGCAAAAGAGAGACTTCTAGTGGTTAGAAAGCAGGAGTTCAGTGTTGCGTTTAGCTCTTAGTTTTTTCATCATGACTAGCCAAACCAGAATAATAAATGTAAAATAAGTAAAGTTATGCAAAAGTAATGAATTTGAAGAACTTATACTGGTTTCAGAATTCAGCTTTTCATAGCACTCAATTTGTGCTACCTTCATGCGGAAGACTCACACACAAATACAAATACATAGCCTGGGCTTCAACCCTTTTTGACTCTGAGTAGTATGGGAGAAGGATAGATTCTAAGGAGACTGTGAAGAGAAAGGGGGGGAAGCAATAGGGAAGAAAGAAAGAGACAGAGACAGAAAACAGGGGTCCCAAGGAAGCTCAGAAAAGACTAGGAAAGAGAACAGCAGCAGCATCCTGCCTTTCTGCCCAGTTATCAATCAGCATCAGTTCCATAACCAACTGTCAATAACAGAGGACTTCAGAATTCTGAACTGCAGAGCTAGGGACACGTCTTTAAATATATATATATAACCTACATCTGTGGACCTTATAGCTCTTGGACTCCTTTCCTTCTATATTATTGTTTAGAAACTTACTTTTTAAGTTACTTATACGTTGAATGTTTGTTTTGCTTCCCACCTCTGCCCCCACCACTGTTCCCCCTTCTCTGTTAAATAAATCATAGTTCTTGTTTTATAAATTGCTCATTACTCGGCCCTACACTTGAGTTTAAACACACGAAGGCACCCGCAGGTACACATCATGGGGCTAACCACATCACCTTGATGACAATGTGTGCAATAGCCATGCTCCTCCGCCAGTGTGTGATTGGATCAGTCTGAAAGGGCCATCTACACATGAAGAGGTTTCCCCATGAGAACAGAAACTCTGACTGATCAGGGTTCAGCCCTCTTCAGCCTGAGATCAACACATATTTGCAAACACACACTGGCTGAGAGGTATGGCGGAGGGAGGGTTAACTTTGCACGTGTACCCAGTGGCCTCTTCATGTGTTTGGTATCCATGCCTGAATAGGGCTGAAGCCAATTTATGATGTGTGTATCAATAGGTAGTAGAGTTGTAATGTATTGTTGGTTAAAATAAAAAAAAGAAAGATATATCAATAGGTAGAACTAAGTGAGACACACATTTGATAGAAGTTAGATAGAAGAAGTTAGATAGAAGTTAGATAGAAGTTAGATAGAAGAGGAAGTCAGGGACACAGACTTTGATTGAAGGAATACTCGCCCAATCAGGAGGTGACACAGCAGTCAGTGACTCAGCACTCTCAGGAGTCAGTCAGGGCTGGAGAGAAGTTAGTTAGAAGCTATGTTTGTTTGAGGCAATAAAAGTTTTATTTTTATATAATACTGCATTCCTCATTTGCAACAAACCTATCTTTGAAACAATGTGTGTACCTGTATGATAAATGTGTTTGGAAATATGTGTTGAGCTCATTCATATGTTACATTTGTAGGCTTACGTTTAATTAAGTTTCAGAGTAGACCTAAAAATGTATTTTTTGAAATGATTCCAATAAACATGCCCCACGTTAATCCAACCAATGGAAAATACTGAACAGTCTCTTGCAAAACACTCTTAAGGGAAAGGAACAGGTAGTGATGAAAGATTTTCCTTGGACTTTTTTGCACCTGAAAATTATTCTCTGTAAAGATCACCCTTTATGGTTTCCCATGGATTCCTCTCCTGATAAAAGCAGAGGCAAAATCTGGAGGTCCTCCTTTCCTGTCATAAATTTTGATATTGGATTGGAATTATATCCATCCACATGATCTAAATATCTCAGCAGAGTACACTGGAGGTTGCAGTGACATCATTTTGGACAGATAGATATGGGAGGGAACTAAACCGCATTCCTTCTTATAAGTTCACGGTAGCTAACAATAAATAAAAAGAAAGATGTATATAAAAAGTTCATTAACATACAAAGACAAATGTAGTATAAACTTTGTGATCGTAGTGGGGAGGGAGATATTTTGGTGGATTGAAGAGATGTGCAGAAAGTAGGGCCCTTCTCACATAACACCGGGATAGCCCAGCATGCTGGTGACAACTCCATTGTGAGCCTCTCACAGCCTCAGTTGGCTGCAGCTTCTCTATGTGTGCCTGTGTATGCACAGATGTTGTACAGCATTACACCTGATGATACCAAAGCATGAGATCTAGGTTGATCATACACATAAGCAATGAAGCAGATGGTTAGGTATCTAAGGACCAAGGTATCAGGGCCTGTAAACTAGGGTGACCAACTGTCAGGATTTCGCCGGATTTGTCCTGGTTTTTGTTCTTTCCATGGTGTCAGGGGGGATTTTCTATAATTTTCAATAATGTCCTGGAATAACACACCTTCCCCTTTAAGGCTGCCATTAGCATGGCAGGAGTGAATGACATGTTTCTTGAGGCACATCATTCCCCCACCCCGAGCTCCAATTGAGGTCTTAAAGGGGAAAGTGGGTCATTCGTGGACATTATAGAAAAGGCCCCAATTGGAGTGGATGGTGGTGATACAGAATGAAATCCTTTCCCCTCCTCCACGGGGAATAACGTACTTTCTGCAGGACTCAGAAAGCTGCTTCCCCACACACATACACTAGGTGTCCTCTTTTTTGGTTTCCCAAATATGGTCACCCTATGTAAACTTTACATTAAGAATTTTTATCTTGAATTATCTGCAGGAAGCTGATATTATATACACACTGTAGCACAATTTTATCTGAATCTGGCCAGTGCCGTATATAACAGTTTTGTGGTGAATGTGTTCATCACTGCAGTGATCCAAAAGAAAGATGAAAAGTGGACCAACCTTGTATTAAAGTATTTGAATGACTATTCTTCACTGACTTTAACCACCGATGATATTCATTTTTATAAAGCAGTATTTCAAGCTGAACCACAACTACAACATAAATTTATTCCTGGCTTTCACCAAACACCCCTTCCTTTCTATCTTCATTCCTGTTTCTTTCCCCCTTTTCTATCCTTTCCCTCCATCATGAACCTGCCCCTCCCCCTCTCTATCCCTGCTCTTTCCCCCAGGCCCAAATGTGATGTTTTGACTGTTCAGCTTTCTGTATTGTGTAAAAACCATTTTTTTAATAAACAAATACATTATTATTAATTAAGAGCTTCATGGTGCTGCTTTGGTGTCACTTGCCACTAAACCCTGAGGTGTCGCTGCTGCGGGGTGGCGGCAGGTAATCTTAATTACAGGAGGCTCTGTGGCCATTTGGCTCCCTGGGCTCCCATTTGGCTCCTCTGCCCAGCTGCCAGCAACCGATCATTGGTCGCCATCCATCCCAGAACGCCCCCGGCTTGAAGTCAGAGCAAGGGAAAAATCGGAATAAGTCCCCAACTTTTGTAACATGGAGATTTGGGGGGAAGCCCCACAGTGGCTCCAGTGCGGTGACTATGGCTGTAACTAGACCTAAGGTTTATCCCAGGATCATCCCGGGTTCGTCCCTGCCTGAGCGCTGGATGCCCTGTGTGGCACTTAGATGAACAGGTTTGACCCCAGGACAATCCGGGGATAAACCTTAGGTCTAGCTACGGCCCAAGTTGTATAACTGATGCAGCAGCACCACACAGCCACTGCGGGGCAAAAAATGGTGAATAGACAGCCCCTAAATGAAACCTGAATTGAACAGAAAGGAATACTCTGACTAATCTCAGTTTTAAAAAACCAAGGCAGCACCCTTTTAACTGAAAGGAAATCAACGGAGGCTTGTTTACCCAGAGCAACAACAACAAAATGCCAAGGATACTTCAAGCAATCTTGAGAAAAGTCACTTCTGTGTATGCACTTACGTGCTGGCACAGTATTAACCTTGTCAAGTTTCTGTTGAAACTCCTGTGTTTATTGTTTGATAAAGATGTATCACATCTCATAGCACTCCTAGAAACACGTCAGTATTGCATTTAAACTACAATCCTAAACACACTTACTAGGGAGCAGGTTCCATTGGGTTCAATGGGGCCTTCTTCTGAGTAGACATACATAATACTACACTGCAAGGAGGGAAACGTTAAGTTAGGGCAGCAATCAATATTACGAGTGAGCGGTTTAAAAATGTTCTCAAATAAATATCTACAAATAATTTCCCGTTTTCAACATTAAGAACATCTACAACTGCATTCTGAGTGAGGTAGGCAAGGGCAGGTTAGTCTTGCTACACCACCACCCATTTACTACCAGATGTTAGCAGTATGATTAGCAAATGGTATTAGCATTTGCTCCAGACTGGGCTTATTAAAGAAAAAGAGCTGTGGCATCATCAAAATGAATTATTATTATTATTATTTATTTATATAGCACCATCAACGCACATGGTGCTGAATGAAGTGGTTTATTTCTTAGGCAATTGGTCTTTGACTAATAGATTGAAAACCAGGACAGAGTTATGACAAGGGCTGCAATCATACATTCACTCAGGGGTGGCATCAAGGCTGGTTGGACACCTGCCATGGGCCTAGACCACAACCACTGAACAAGAGTTTTCTTCTTCATCCTTGCAACAGTCTGCTTGTTAACCTGTTTCTCACTCTGGCCCAGACAACGGTGGTGGTGAGAAGGAGGAGCAGCAGCAGATGCCACGGCCTACTTGCTCACCGGCTCTCTGCCTGTCAAGCAAGCCAGTGGTAGCAATGACGAGAAAGAGGGTGAGGAGCAACAGCAGTTGGTGATAATGGCGATGGTAAGGCAGACTCACTGAGGGAGGGGCCCATTGTGATGTCTTGCCCAAGGGCACTCAAAAACCTAGAAGCAGCACTGCACCCATTTATTTCTGAGCAGACATCTATAGGATTGTGCTCTGTGTGTGTGTGTGCATGTGTAACATGTCTTTTTTATTTGTAGCACAATGATAACAACAACAACAACAACAATAAGGGGAAGGGGAAAAATCTATATCATGACACATATCTATATACAATAATCATTACCTGGGGGTGGGGGAGAAAAGAAAACACAAGGAGTGGGAGAATTAACATTTCCCTTCAAATATCCATTTATCTAAATAAGCCATTTATCTAAATAAGCATCCATACAACTCAAACATACCAAGAGCAGTAAGATCTTCAGTCTATTATGTGACAGGTGATGGGTGTTTTTTCCTTCCAAGCTTGAAGTATAGGTTCTTGGCAACTTTAACGGCTCTCAGCATGCAATTTTTCTGTCCATCTGTTAATCCCCACATCACAGGGATATAGTTTAAAAGTGCATGTACATCCGCTATTGCCATGACACAGGCTCTGAACACCAAACCCGGCCGCAGCTACTCCCTGCTCAAGCCAAGCACCACCGCTTGATACGCCTGAGGCAAGGGATAAAAACCACCTTCCTCCAAACTATGTGGAGAAAGGGGTTAAAATGGAGAAATATTTCAATATATATAATAATGCGCTGTGAGTTATATCTGCTTAGGTGAATGATTGTCAGAGTGGGTGTTAAATGTATAAGCTTAAGATGATAAATACCAAACAGACACGTGGGATTTTTGTGGTAGTTTAAAAACAAAACAATCAAAATTTATTTTTAAAAGTTCACAAGCTTTGTTTCAACTAACAACATTTAAAAACCTTTTTGAAACCTTCCATACAATCCTGTCACTCTCACATTCGCGCTTTCCTTTTTCTCACACAATCACTCTTGAACTTGCTTTATTCTCAGTATTGATTAATATACATCCACTACATGCACACCACACTCTAAAGACACCACTCACTACACTAACTCTCAAATTTCCCAGAACTTAAGTACCATAAACACAGAGAGCACTACAGACTCTAAGAGTACCTAACAAGTCCCCCTGAAAAGTTTTCTCAATCCCCTCAGTCATTCCCTTATATATCACTCCTCCCCCCTCCCAAGACATTCTAACTCTGCCCACTCAGGCCAACATTCTAAAAACCACAGACTTAAAAACCGCAGACATACATTTGGAATTGACTTGTGGGGTGTAACGCCACAGCTATTATCACAGGTTTTTCAAGATCAAAATGTATACAAGCAATGACTTCCAACCAAAAAAAAGAAGCCACTACAGGACATGCCCACATCATATGACTCAATGAGGTATTGTCCTCATTATATCACAAATCTCTGGCAGAACTAGACAGCTTCTTAGCAACCCTCTGTGGTGTCCAATATATACATCAGTTTTTGGTGAATTAATTTCAATTCTAAATCTACAGAGATAGTTTATATAGAAGCAAAGGCAACTGTCCATTGATTAAACTGTATAGAACATTCCAATTCCTTATTCTACGGATTTATGACCTTCTGAACATCTACTTTACTACATTCCAGGAGACTTTTATAGACAGCTATTGTGGGTTTAGCTTTCTGTAAGGAATCAATTAAATACAAGTGGAGCTGAAGGACTCATTGCTGATGGAGCATTGGGGCATATATAGACTCCAACAGTTGCTGAAGCGCAATATAATGCCAGTAGTAATAGATTATAAATTATATCTAATCCACAATACTGCAAATGGTAGGAATTTGTTGTCTAAACCTATTAGCTGATCACACGAGCGAAATAAGGCAGGCTCGTGACTGGCCAGTCACAGAAGTTCATGGGTCCTTTTACTGACGTCAGGGACAGCCAGGATGTCTCCCACAGGTCCCCCCCCTTATTCCATTAAAAAAAGACATAAACTGGCATGAAATAGGAAGTGTCTAAAGCTGGCATCATGCTATGAACTTGCCGAAGACGGACTTCGATTGGAGGAAGAAGAGGGTAAAATGCCTCCCTGCAACAATGGGAGGCAGATTTGATCCCCCAGCCCACTAAGAGCACCTCTTTAAGTTCAATGGGGCTTACTCCCAAGTAAGTGTGTCATGGGGGTGTAGCAAGTTCTATAAGACCACAAGAACAAGACCCTTCATTATGTTAGATTATAGTTGTGCTAGGTTTCAATCCAATGTGATTCTTTTTAATTTTTCTTCTTCTTTCTGTTGGTTTGTGCTAGTACTTCCCATGTGTCTACTCAGAAGGAAGCCCCATTGTGTTCAATGGGGCTTACTCTCAAGTAAGTGTGCCAAGGGTTGCAGACTTACAGCTCAATCTTACATCTCTGCAGAAGTAAGTCCTGGCTCTTCTGGGGGCTTCAAGGAAACAGACAAACACAAGACTCCCCCATCCTTGCACACATGTCAGGGAGGAAGGAAGGTGATCCCTCATTTCAATGATTCTGCCATTTAAAGGAGCCCTAGGAAACAGCAGGATCTTCCACCTTGTCGCCCCTCTCCTCCCATGTAATCCAGCCCATATCAATCACGCTAAAGAACCAGGAAGCACAAGAGTCCTGGGTAAGCAATGTGATTTCTCTTAACATAGAAATGTTCCAAGTCAGTCTTACTGCTAGGACTGCTGGTGGAGCCATTCCTTTCTTTTTAACATACCTACCCCTAATTCCAGCCAGCCAGAAAGGGTTACAAATAACTTGACTCCAAAACAGGAGAATTAAAGGAAAATGTTTTGTTTTTTTTCCAATCATTAGTATGGATTAACAAATAAGTGTTATAATATAATCTAAGATCTGTAAAATTAAATCCTCCCTCTTTAATTGGCAACAGCATCTTGTTCAATGTAAAATGTGGAGGAGACTCTCCCAAATAAACTTCTGAAATACTCATGAATTTAAGACATTAATCTTAAGTATATTAACCTTACCCTAAGTGCGTCTATTACATGATGCCCATCTTTCCAAGTTGAGAGATATTTCCGCCAGTAATACACTTATATTCAGTTTGACCATTTCTGAAATACCTCTAGGCACTAATATACATTATTATAGAATCATAGAATAGCAGAGTTGGAAGGGGCCTACAAGGCCATCGAGTCCAACCCCCTGCTCAATGCAGGAATCCACCTGCATTGAATTATATAATATTATATTAAATTATTATTATTATTATTATTATTATTATTATTATTATTTATTTATTTCTTACTCGCCTCTCCATTTTGATCAAGGCGGGGAACAACAGTAAATATAAAATACATAAAATTGACACTTTTGCCAGTTAGTAACTACTTTGGATAATTTGAAATACCTACAGGCATTAATTCAGATTTTGTCCAATTAACAGTATAACCAGAAATATGCCAAAGTAATCAATTAATCTTATTAATTTCTGTACGGAAGACTCCAACTTGCTAATGAATAATAACAAATCATCTGCATATAAAGCCATTTTACATTCAGGCTGCTCATGCAGAAATCCAAAAATATTTCTATTCTGCCTAATTACACATGCCATGCCAATTGTTCCAAGCACAAATCAAATATCAAGGAAGACAGAGGACAGCCCTGCTTTGTACCCTGCTCCAAACTAAGAAAAACTTTAAAGAATTTCATTTCTCAACACTTGTGACACAGGGGAGAAATATAAAATACTAATCCATTTTAAAAACTCCAGTGGAAATCCACATTTTCCCAAGGTAACAAACATACCAATATACTTTGTCAAATGCTTTCTTAGCATCAAGTGACATAACTGATGCTGCATCCATTCTTTTAGAATTCAAGCCGATCAGATTTACAGCAAGCCTTAAATTGCATGCTTTCTGTCTCTGGTGAATAAATCCTACTTGATCAGGAATAATTTTATCATCATCATCATCATCATCATCATCATCATCATCATCATCAGTTATTACATTTATATACTGCCCCATAGCCAAAGCTCTCTGGGCAGTTTACAAAAGTTTAAAACAGTGAACATTAAAAAGAAATATACAAAATTTAAAACCATAAAATGCATAAAATACAAACAAAACAGACACTTAAAAACAACTATTCTGGGGTCAGTTAAAAAACTCAGCATATGCTGTTAAATGCCTGAAAGAAGAGAGAAGTCCTGACCTGGCACCGAAAAGTTAACTGTTGGCGCCAGATGAGCCACGTCAAGGAGATCATAATTGAGGGGCCACCACTGAAAAGGCCCTCTCCCTGGTTATCATTCTCTGAGCTTACCTCGGGGTAGGCATCCGGAGGAGGACCTTAGATGTTGAGCATAGTGTATGGGTAGGTTAATATCGGGAGAGGCATTCCATCAGGTATTGTGGTCCTAATGCAAGTATCATTCACTAAAGTCGATTAGTCAAGTTTGTCATTAATATTTTAGCATGCACATTAATTAAGGAAATTGGCCTATAATTTGCACAGTTGTATGGTCTTTGCCAGCTTTAAGGATAACTGATATAGGCATGGTATAAAGAAAGAGGTAAAGTTGTCACACAGAGGAGCACCAGGATCTCTTTTTGATCATCCCAGAGTGCAGGACACGGACTAATGGGCTCATTTTATAGGAAGCCAGAATCTGGCTGGACATCAGAAAAACTTCCTGACTGTTAGAGCAGGACGACAACCAATTACCTAGGGAGGTTGTGGGCTCTCCCACCCTAGAGTCATTCAAGATACAGCTGGACAGCTACCTGTCAGGGATCCTTTAATTTGGATTCCTGCATTGAGCAGGAGGTTGGACATGATGGCCTTATTGGACCCTCCCAACTCCACTATTCTATGCTTCTATGAAGTTCCTGTTTCATAAGTCTTACAATAAATACCAAAACTAGTTTAGGAGGCAAAAAATCTAAATGTGCCTTGTACTATTCCATAGGGAAACCATTTGGCCCTGGAGCTTTCCTGTTCCTCATATTCTCAATGACACACTTAACCTCTTCCCTAGTCAAAGACTCTGCATCCAGCTCCCTTTGCTGTGAATTAGGGCTGTGAATCTGAATTCGGATCTGAATTTTGAATCCAAAGCGAATTGGGGTGATTCGGACCTCCGAATTCCAAATCCGAAGTGGGTCTGGGGAGATCCAAATCAATCCGATGTGGTTCGTGGAGGACCAAATAGCTTTGGACCGATTCGGATTGATTCGTACCCTTTTCTAAGCACATATACACATGAAAATAAACACCATGATAGCTTCTAAGTAGATCCTTAGTCTTGCCAATTTTGAAGCAAATTGGATCATCTCCTGATTTTTAGGAAATTTACAAAATGGCATGCTGACTTTGAACCAAATCGGATCAAGCCCTGATTTTTAGGGAATTTTTAAATATTTAACCCTCAACCATTTCCCCGATTTACAAAAATGCATTAATCTCTGACATTTTTCAAGATACACACATTTAACTGGGCACCATGATTGCTTCTAAATAGATCCTTAGTCATGAAATTTTTGAACCAAATTGGATCATCCCCTGATTTTGAGGGAATTTTTTAAATTTCCCCCTTCATTTACAAAACTGCATTCATCTCTGTCATTTTCCAAGATACACACATGTAACTGGGCATCATGATAGCTTCCACATAGGACCTTATGCATCCCAATTTTGAAGCAAATTGGATCATCCCCTAATTTTTAGGGGATTTTTAAATGTTTCAGCATTCCCCCATTTACAAAACTGCATTCATCTCTGTCATTTTTACAGTTAAAGACATATAACTGGGCACCATAATAGCTTCCACATTGGACCTTATGCATGCCAACTTTGAACCAAATCAGATCAAGCCCTGATATTTAGCGATTTTTTAAAGTTAAACATCAACCACAATATCCATCAGAAATAAAATGCGTATTGGAAGGAGATAATGAAAGTTGCACCATGTCTTGCTGTGTTGATCCCTGGTTGACAGCACGTTGGCCACTGTGTGAACAGAGTGCTGAACTAGATGGACCCTTGGTCTGATCCAGCATGGCACTTCTTGGGTTCTTATCTCTACAATATCCCTTTTAGGTGCAGTGTCCAGAACTGTACACAATATTCCAAGTGTGGTTGCGCCATAGATTTGTAAAAAGGCCGTAAACTCAAGAGTTAAAAGGTTCTCAGGGCATGCTTTTTTATTCCCTTGTCCCATAGCAGGAGACCTGCAAAAGCAACAATATCCCACCTGGTGTAGTGAAGATTCAGGAACTTGCTGATATGGACTGAGGGGAGAAAAATTGCTCTATTTGTTGAACGCCATGACAGCTGGTAATTGTGATAAAAAGTGCCTGGGCAGAGGGTGGGGGGAGAGAAAGCCTTTTTAAGGTTGCAGTTGTTGTGTACAGTTACCAGAATAGCAGAGTCTGAAAATCTCCTTGCTACAACAGCATGATGGAACAGAGCACAAACTTGGCTGCTTGGCCAGACTAGACTTGTCCAACTCATTGAAATTGTTAATTAATTACCTCTCTGTAGCTCTTCTGTTGAACATAACGATCTATTGTTAGATTTATTTTAAAAATCTGGATGAAGGGACCAAGAAAGTACTGGCTAGGCTGCAAAAGCTAGAGTTCAGAATATATATATATATATATATATATATATATATATATATATGAATGAGACATGTAGAATTATGTACAGTGTGCACTTCTAGATCCCTGAAGATTTTTCAGCTGCACATTTCATTTTGGGTCAGGGAATTTCTCTAGGACTGAATAGAATACAATGTCTGGAATATCACTCTAAATGTAATGGACAGAGTAAATTGACAGCAGCTCCAACTAAATTACAGTTTAAAAGACAAGGGAGGGCCCAAGGGACATCAAACAAAGGAAGCTATAGCTGACCAGCGCTCAGGTAAAATTGAATTGGAAATGTTCCCTGCCTGATTAACATAACAAAAGTCCCAGTGTTTAAAGAAAAAGTCATTCTGTATAAATGGAAAAAGAAACCGATCTTCCTGAAAAGGAAAACGCACAGTAGTTATCTTTATACATATATGAGGAAGATCTAAAATCATTTTACAAATGGGGCCCTCTGGAAGAGTTTTAAATCATGCTATGAGGAGCCACATACGAGTTTTCATATGTGGGCAGAATTCCCTTCTTCCTCTGCCCCTCTCCCCATTTAAAAGAAAATCTTAAATAAAGGAATTTAGACAAGCCCAAATATGGTGTTTTGGGATGCATCTGAGACCGTCATCTGACAAGTGTTTTATCACACGCTCGTGACTGCCCATTCACGGGTCCTTTTCACAACACTGTCCACCTCCTGCCCGTCTCCCACTCCTTCTGATCTTCTTTCCACCACAAATAAGACCCCAGTAAATCCAATTTTTTGTGGGGGAAGCAAAATGTTCCGCCATTTCCTACTGTGTGCAAGAAAAGCAGCACAATAGAAACGCCCATTGAATGGGCCGCGTGGTCATTGTTTACTTCCTCTTTCTTCCCCTGTGTGAAGAAAGAGGAAGTATCATGGGACAGAAGAGGGGAAGAAGCGACGGTAAGGAAACACGATTTTTCCTCGTCTGATGACGCTCAATATGAACATAAGGAGGAAAGGCACCAATCACAGTGGGGCAGGGGAGAACAGTTGAAATTTCTAGGGTGCATAAAAGTAAAGATTTTATTGGCCCTATGCAGTTCAAAATGCACTTTTTCTTTGGTGGTGCTGAAAATTAGAACAATGACCATTTAACTTAATATAATATTATAACAACAATTATTCAATGTAAAAGGGTGAAACTAATATCATTAAAATATTGTTCACATTTTAAAAAAAACCTTTTATAGACAACACAAGGCAGCTTATTGAAACAAACATAGTAATAGCAAGCAGTGGAGATGTTTAGCAATGTGTGTCTATGAGGAGAGGGTGTGTGATCCAAAATAGAGGGTGATATCCATAATAAGACTGACCCCATTGTTGTTGTTGTTGTTGCTGTTGTTGTTGTTTTGTGAAAAGTGAGTGGGCTGGCACAAAAAGATAACGGATTAGGGCTCAATGAAAGTCCTTGTTCCTCTCCCTCTTTCCTGAATATGGACTTGCATATGGGAAGAGATCCACCACCTCTTATAAAATTAGATGCTTTCCCCACAGAATTCCAAATGATTCAAGGCACAAGTTGTTGCTGCTATTATTCTGAAATTCATGTTTGTATTCCTATTTATAACTCAGCTTTTGGCTTTTGCAAAATGCCCACTCCCATTTTTACAGGGCTGTATTTAGCAAAGCTGTTGATGTGCCCAGCGTTCAGAGGAAAAAACATGGCAGTCTCTCCTACAGCTGAGCCAAACAACAGTTCCAAGTCCATTTTGAATCCCAATGTTTTGTTAAAGAGTCGCCTCACTGTTGACCTTCCTCCATAGTGCCAGCTCTGTTTCCGAGGGTTCTTGGGCAAGACACCCCCAATAGGCTCCGTCCTTCAGTTAGTCTACCTTCTCACTGCCATTGTCACCAGCTGATATGACTCCTCATCCTCTCTATCATGATTGCTACCACCAGCTTTCTTGACAGGCAGAGAGCAAGTAGGCAGTAGTATCTACTGCTCCTCCTTCTCCATGTGGGGAATGAACTTCTGAACAGGGCTACTATTGCCACCTATCCACTGTTTACCCCTTGAACTCTTATCTGTCTTTCCATCAGATAGCTATGTCAATGATCCTGAAGACTTTGCAACCTCCTAATATGATTTTAATTAATCATTTCCCGTCTTGCCCCCTCCTGTGTTTAATCTGCATACTAACTAGTTCATTGTTAACCTGAAAACTTTAAACAGATTGCTGGAGCTTGATTCTGCTGCACAAGGGATTGTCACATCCATTATATACTCAAGGAACATCTTTCTTAAATAACAGTGTAAATAAATCCATGCACTTTTGTAACTCTTGGCTTATAGCATTTAACATCTCAAGTTAGGTCAGTACATTCAATAGAGTGCAATTCTTTTTATAGGCCTGGATTTATGTTCTGCTTTACTAAATGAATCTTACTTTTATGAAACCAGTATCTTTATTTACCCCCTAGGCCATTCAGTGCTCTTGCCAATCCAGAAGCTACAACCACATTCTCAAAAACAACTCACTCTTCTTATACAAAATAGGGGTCACATAGGGAAACATTTGGGTAAAATAAGAAAGGTGTGCAATGAGTTATGAAGGTTTTGTTCCTATTGCTCAGACAGAGAGCTAGATAAGAACTCTCTCTCCAACAAGAGCAGAACAGTAACAGGAATCTCCTGGCTCCACTAGGGCAGGAGACACACTACTGCTTTATAATGGTATTAAAGTGTACCGACAACTGTTGGGGCCCACTGACACATACCATATATCACTTTCATAGTGTTATATCCTGCTTGGTGTAGATCTGGTCCTAGATACAACAAAGGCCAGCGTCACCAGGGCCAGATCTACATCAAGCAGGATATAACACTTTGAAAAGAGTTCGAAAACAGTATATGGAATGTGTCATGGGCTCCAACAGTTATCAATACGTTATAAACTATTATAAATCAGTAGTGTAAATCCTGCCCTAGTAACTAAATATCATGACAATATCCACATTTCATCTCCCCCACCTTTTGCTTCAAAAAAAACCTTAAGTAGATCAGCACTGCAGAAACTTCTGGTAGTTCATATATTCAGTCACTCAGGGAATGCTTATCAAATTTGCAGATGACACAAAATTGGGTGGGATAGGTAATACCCTGGGAGACAGAAATAAACTTCAAAGTGATCTTGATAGGCTGGTGTGCTGGGCTGAAAACAACAGAATGAAATTTAATAGGGATAAGCGCCAAGTTCTACATTTAGGAAATAGAAACCAAATGCACAGTTATAAGATGGGGGATACTTGGCTCAGCAATACTACAAACGAGAAGGATCTTGGAATTGTGGTAGATCACAAGCTGAATATGAGCCAATAGTGCGATATGGCTGCAAGAAAGGCAAATGCTATTTTGGGCTGCATTAATAGAAGTATAGCTTCCAAATCGGGTGAGGTACTGGTTTCTTTCTATTTGGTCCTGATTAGGCCTCATCTTGAGTATTGCGTCCAGTTCTGAGCACCACACTTCAAGAAGGATGCAGACAAGCTGGAGCGTGTTCAGACAAGGGCAACTAGGATAATCAGGGGTCTGGAAACAAAGCCCTATGAAAAGAGACTGAAAGAACTGGGCATGTTTAGCCTGGAGAAGAGAAGATTGAGGGGAGGCATGATAGCACTCTTCAAATACTTAAAAGGTTGTCACACAGAGGAGGGCCAGGATCTCTTCTCGATCCTCCCAGAGTGCAGGACACGGAATAATGGGCTCAAGTTACAGGAAGTCAGATTCCGGCTGGACATCAGGAAAAACTTCCTGACTGTTAGAACAGTACGACAATGGAACCAGTTACCAAGTGAGGTTGTGGGCTCTCCCACACTAGAGGCATTCAAGAGGCAGCTGGACAACCATCTGTGAAGTATGCTGTAGGGTGGATTCCTGCATTGAGCAGGGGGTTGGACTCGATGGCCTTTTAGGCCCCTTCCAACTCTACTATTCTATAATTCTATGATTCTATGATTTCTAAATGTGGAAGGCTTCTGTCGACCTTCCCAGATGGCTTAGGCAGAGTCTCAGTGGATGACCTTAGTTACTGTTTTTCTTGTACTACTTGTGCCTTTGGTGATGGTATCTTCTCAGAACTAGGAAGATGTCAGTTTTGGAGAAGTATTCCACATTCAGTCTTCGCAGAATGTGATCTGGGTGATTTGTTTATTTTTACATAAATTTTGATATGACAATACAGCTCCCTCTTGTTCCAATTTACTCAATTATCCATAGTCATAGAAACATAGAAAAATGGCTTCTATGGAGTGAGACTACTAGCGCATCCAACCCAGGGTTTCAGGCAGGATTCTTCCCTAGCCATACCTTGGGGTGTCTTCACAGCACCTGGTTGGCACCATGACCCCGCTCTTTCCCTCCTCTAGAGTGACATCAGGTAATCCCGAAGCCGAGGAGGGAGCATGGGGTTTCTGGGCGGCCATCTGGGGACTGGAACTGCCCCTACCCTCTTCCCAGTGGAAAACAACCAATCACATGTCACCTTCCATGAGGCCACACCTCCACTGTGACTCTGGAGCAAAGCTTTGGTGCTGTCTTGATGCCGTCTTGCGTGTTCTCACTCCACTCTGGAAAAAAAGTCATGGTAAGTCCCGGGGTGGGTGAGTTGTATAATTAATGCTGCACCACTGCGCACCCACCCCAGGACTTTCCAAGCATTTAGACAACCCCTGGGAGATGCTGGGGATAAAATGTGGGACCTTTTGCACATGCAAAGCATGTGCTCTATCAGAAAGCGATAGCCCCTGCTTAACAAACTACTTTCTGGTCATCTCTGAAGCATTGCTAAGGGGTTTTAGTCAGTTTTAGTCAGGCTTAGAGTAGAGCCATTAAAATCTATGGGGCAAATAAGGCATGACTAACTTAAGGCCCTTGATTTCAATGGATCTACTCTAAGTATGATTAAATCTGAACCTAACTCATAGAATTTAAGTCACAACCTGATCTGTAGGACTTTTTGAAGTTCTGGATCCCCATGAATAGCCACCTGGATCTCATGAAGCCTAATTTTGGTTGCTGATAGAATGATTACACTTCCTCTGCATTCCCTCAGATTCCTCCTCACCCCCCACCCCACAGTGATATTTTAGACAGGTTGTAAACCACACAGAGCCTTGAATGTACAGCAGGACAGCAATCATATTGGTCAACACATGATTGAGAGTTGGTATTCCCTCAGGAAGTAGAAGCTACCCTACCTGAGGCATTTCTGGCATTTTTGTCTAGCAATTTTTATTTGATAAGAAAAGTGTGCTCACTCTACCCATAAACATACTCTTATTTAAGCTCAAATACATCCCATTTCCTTTCAACAGCTGCCTTTAAAACCTCACTGATTATACACATATATTAAAGCAGAGTAATAATTGACAAAAATCTAGGAAGGTCGTAATCTTTTTTCATGGTTGTGCAGAACAGAACAATCAAACCGCGCACTAAAGATAAGCTTTGAACATAAAGTCTGGCTTTTGGCTGAAAATATAGCTGCTGAATTTAAAAAAAGAAAAGAAAAGAAAAAGTAAATGAGGTATTAAAAAGGAGGATTCAATTAATAAACTATACTTTGCTTTTAAACTGTAAGCCAATAGAGAGGGGATTAAATGACTGCCTGTCATTGAGAAGTTTAAAAAAGTGTGTGGAGAAAGGATATAATAATGTAGAACCTACATTATGAACTGAAGACAGGATTAAAGTCAATGTGTTTTGAGACCTATTAGAGTGAGGACAACAATATATCAAAGTCAATGGTTTCAGAGTGTGCATTTCATTATATTCTAGGATTTTCACTACAACTCTGATACGGCTATGGCTGTGCTACTGAATGCCTTTCATAAGAGAACCTCCAATAAAAATAATTCAGATTATTCGAAAAAGGCTGCTAGGGAAGTTAAGAATGATAATTACGTTTTAAAAATGAATTAAGAAAACAATTAAGGTCCGAGGCAGGATCTACACTACTGCTTTAAAGCACTTTATTACAGTTATAAAGCGCTTTAACTGCTTTAAAGTGCTATAAAACTGTTATAAAGTGCTTTAATATACACTCATCCGGCGGTAGGTCACATTGGGCTTTTCCTCCGACTAGACATGTATAGGATTGTACTGTACATCTCTTTACAGCCAACTTTTTGCATATAGGTTAGGCATACATTTTTTTAAAAGCAACAGCTCACAATAACAAACAAATTACAGTTAAAACATATATTAAAGATTGGTTAGTGTTCTTATGCAAATTGTAACCAAATGTGTATATAACCAGTGGGGATAAAGATCACCATGGGTGGGATCCAAATACCTGCTTTAGACTTGCCTAAAGGTTTTGCCGTTAGCAATGTTTGTTTGTTTTACATTTAAGCTTCTTTTAAAATCCCCTCAGTTTCAAACATTGTTTATAATGTGGCATGGGAACCTTGAAGAGTCACATGATCTCAATAATACGTTTTTGGAACAAAACAACCCTAATGTGTATATAGAGTGCCATGTGATGCTTTGATTCCCAATAGATGTGTTATATGGAGATCATGCATTTCAATACGTTCTATAAAAAGGATGTATGTTGTAATCAATTGATCAATGTGCAGTCCACCTTGGAAATAACAGTCAGATCCTTCCATACTCCTAGGCTTATACTCCCTGGCAAAAAGGAAATGTTCATCTTAAATTAAAAGCACTATATTTGTTATAAACATTAAACAGCTCTGCAAAATAAGCACATGCTTTAAAAATATATATATATGAAATTTAATTTTGTTTTTTAAATGAAACGCGTGCCCCATTTTCATCTTTAATGGCAGCTTCTAGTACGTTCCCGTTATCTTCTGTGAAAAATAAACTGAAATGTAGCTCTATCGATTTAAAATAGTCAGGGTATTCTGCAGTACATACACACACAACATGCTGAACTAAAATATGGGTTTTAAAAAAAGTTGCCCCAAAATTCACTACAAGCTGACACAATTGTTCTTGAAATTACAAATGTGAATGCAATTTCTATTCCTAGAAATCTAATAACAATTCTTTTTTCCCCCACCACATAGGGCAGTTTTTTAATACTGAAGTGCACACACACACACTTCAATATTAAACATACACACATACTGTATATATGAGATAGATAGATAGATAGATAGATAGATAGATAGATAGATAGATAGATAGATAGATAGAAAGATTCGGCTCTCCTTTTCCCATTTCGCTGCCCTAATTTTTACAAATTTCCAGTGCCCAGTTGCAAAGATGCTTTTAAGGTCTCCCCATGAACATTCTTGACAATAACTTGGCTGCCATCTGATTTAGTAATGAAAGGGACATACTGGGTGTTTCAATTGGCATTGTGTCCTCTGGAACATTCCAAATAGAGTCTGCACAGCCATCTAACATTCTTGTAAATGCTTGCACAGCAGAGCGAAACAATGAAATAGTTCAGACATCAATCACGTTCCCTAATTATGCATTTTCTTCACAAATTGCATTATTTTTCTGTTAAGCACAGGCAATGGCTGCTGGGGAATATAGGAGACACCAGGAGATTGGTATTAAGATGCGATCTGTGTTATGTGCCACCCGCACATGGCATTCCTTCCATGGTGGGAATATCCATTTACCTTTAGCAGCAGTAGCACTTAAAAAAAAAGTCTTAATTCATGTCTGTCATGAAATCAGATTTGTTGCAGAAGTATATAAATTATATACACAAAATATCATCAGATGGATGCAGTGGGAAATCACTGTGGTAATTAAACCCTCTCTCTTTTTTTCTCTTTTTTTCTTTCCACAGCTGAAGTAACAATACTCATTTCAGGATAACATTAGAGTAAGGAGAGCCTATCTATATCTGTAAATGAATGATATCATTATTTTGGGAAATGAAAGTTTAAGCTCTGTGAAACATACAATCCCATGGAGATCTCAGCAGAGCAACTTGTACGTGCAGGTGTTCAACGTGATAAGGTACGTTACCATTTATCTGTGTACTTGCAGACAAATATTAACATAGTCATGAATTAAGCTTTTAATCCCTTTTATTATAAATTGAATATCTTTATTTTAACAAACATCAACAATACACATTATTGTGCTCCAAACTATTCATTACTATTCCCCACAGTATACTATTACATGATACACCATAATACATGTGTTAATATAATGGCAAGCATCTGCTTGAGTATTCTATAGCATATTTCATTTTCTCTCTTTTGTTTAAACAAAAGAGGCCAGCTCACAAAAGGCACTCCCACCCCCACCCCCACTCCCCATATAGGGAGCCATACTGTAGTTCAATTTTATACTGGAGAAGGAGAGGAACATTTCTATTTTATGACTAGACAAAGTATTTCTTCTTAGGAGGATCCCTGATTAAAAGAAAGAGGAGGAAAACAGGAAGCAAAGGAAGGAGTCAAGGGCCAAGCAACTTTAAGGCACCGGACTGGTGATCATAAGGATGAATTCCCTCTCCGAGTAGTTTGTGTACTGCTGGAGTTTGAAAAGTTTTTGCTGCATTGCTGTAATCCCAAGTCCTAACTATTTATTTATTTATTTATTACATTTCTATACCGCCCAATAGCCGGAGCTCTCTGGGCGGTTCACAAAAATTAGAACCATTCAAAGTATAAAACAACAGTATAAAACCATAATATAAAATACAATATAAAAGCTCAACTAGATAAAAACAGCAGCAATGCAAAATTACAAATTTAAAACACCAAGTTAAAATGTATTTATAGATTGTTAAAATGCTGGGAGAATAAAAAGGTCTTCACCTGGCGTCTAAAAGCATATAATGTAGGTGCCAAGCGAACCTCCTTAGGGAGCTCTAAACTATAAAGTGATAGCCACAATCCTTAAATCAAATTGGCATTTACTAGCAGGAGTGTGTTGGATACAATCTAGCAGCCCAGTGTTCGTCATGTTAAAAGCCAAAAGATTTCTATGACACTCAGGTATGTGTCATTGGGAACTGGATTGTGGCTTTTCCCTGATTCAGCTAGAAGGTATCCAGCTGGAAGAGACCCATGCACAGAAATGGATGTTATACATGGGTGATTCCTAAAGCTTCTCTGCACGAGCGATTTATTGCATGCTCATGATTGGTCACTCATGGAGATTTGCAGGTCCTTTATATGACATCTCCTGTGCTTACCCCCCTTTATCCCTCTTTCAAAAAGATCAGAGATAAGCTGAAATAAAATTAACGCAGCAGTGTGTAATGCCTGTGTGGCACTATAATACAGCCACTAGATGGTAATGTTTCATTGAACATAGAGATTTTTAAAAAGAAAGTTTTCAATTCCAAATCAGTTTGCCATCTAGAGAAGCCTGTCATAAACCCAGAAAGATTCTGGAAGAAGAAAGTCTGGTAAGGGTGTAGGATTTTTACTTAATGTAGAGAAGCACTATTCCCAGCCAACAGACAGAGCTGCACAGATGCAAAGCTGTAGCTAGAACTGTACTTCAGGGCTAAAGTCAAGGGCCTCACTACCCAGAGCCCCCCAAATGACTATCCTAAGAGTGGTAGGTGATGCGGGCAGCAACATATAGGTCCCCATGGGGATGATGATGCTTGTTGCAGCATTCTCCTTTACTTCTTGTTTTTTTTATAGTTTATTGTTCTTGCTTTAAAAATGCATTATTCTTTTCTGTTACAAAATGGTGCTTATTCCCAAGTAAATGTGATTAGCAGCAGGTCAACAGAAACAAACTCCATTTTATTCCTGCGGTCATGATGGTGCCAAGATTTAAGTGAGGTTAAAATGTGACACTGCACATGGTCAGAGTATTGCTCTTTTTTTAAAAAAAAAAAGCCAGTGTTGGCAAATAGGCTTTTGGTGGAGGGGTTCTAATATATCAGGAATGTAGAAGCAGTTGTATCACAGAGAATGGTGGTTCAGGGTGGGGAGAGATGTGAAATGATTGTGCTAATCAGCTATTCAGAAGTCAGAACATAATCCCCTCCCCACTCCATCCACCAAATGCGTCTTCTTCTTCTTCTTCTTCTTCTTCTTCTTCTTCTTCTTCTTCTTCTTATTATTATTATTATTATTATTATTATTATTTGTATCCCGCCTTTTGCCCAATGCTTGCCTGTTATTGCTGATTATCTGACCAGAGCAGTGGCATAGTGGGGTCAGAGTTCACATGGATGCAGCACCATCACTTTTTGATTAGCGGGATGCTGACATCATCAGCCGCCCACCTCGGAATTCCCTGTTCCCTCTGAGCTTAGCTGCAATCCGCACAGTATCTGGGGGAGAGGATAAACTGTTCTGTGGTATAATACAAATGATTTTGCAGGGGGCGTGACTTGCTTTTATCATACACAAAGTCCCAGCTGCTACAAGTGAATGTAGATGGATTGGAAACTATAAACAAAGGATTGGATCAAGATTTAGGCAACAATACCAAGCACGCTTACCTGGGCCAGATCTACACCAAGCAGTATAGTTACGGCCCCCAACAGTTGTCAGTGCACATTATAAAGCAGTAGTATAGATCCTGCCTGGATTAAGTCCCATAGAATTTCTTGGGAATTATTTCCCGGTAGACATGCATAGAATTGCACTATTAGTCATGCTTAGAGCAAACACAGAAATCATTGAAAGAATTTAATCTTGAGTAATTTTGAGTAGACCCTTGATTTCAATGAGTCCACTCAAAGCATGATTAAGTCTGGATCCAACCCAATATTATGCATAGAGAATTTGCTCCATACAACTGGCTCCCCCAAACTCCTAATAACTACAAATTTGCGTATGGGTTTATGCTTAAAATGAACTGCATATTGACCGAAAGCAAAATATATAGGACTGTGGGTTAAATCCTGATTAACGATAGGCATAATTAAGAATATATGAGAAAGAAGTTTCAGTTCATTTTTTATCAGGATTTACCCAGTTCACAACTTCTGGACTGAACACGGATTCAGACACAATCTGCAATCAAAGTCCATACCTTTCCGAGCTTGCAATGTGATTCATGGACCAAAAAATATACACATTTGAAAAATACACATGAAAAAATGTGTACTTTGGATGATAACAATAAAATCCTTTTAAAAATACATTATTACTGTCTGAGAAAATAAAACCATTTTAAGCTGACAATACTTATGGAAAAAGCATACCAACTGCATTACCAAAAATTCCTGACAAAAATGCTAATAACAAGTGCTAAGCAAAAGGTCATTGCTTCAACTATATTATCCCAAGGATCAGATGCATTTCTGTAAAGAGAACGTATAGGGATTTTTAGTGCACTGTTCCTTTAAGGAGCTCAAGGCACTTCACCTCCCCATTTTAGACTCACAACAAACTTGTGAGGTAGATTAGGCTGAGGGTACAATAGTAAATTATATGCAGTACTGTGGTTCTTTTGGGAGGGGTTCACAATTTTTGTGAACCGCCCAGAGAGCTTCGGCTATTGGGCGGTATAAAAATGTAATAAATAAATAAATAAATAAATAAATAAATAAATAAATAAATAAATAAAATGATGTAATGCAGTCACTGAGACTGTAAAGGGTAGGTAACCTGGTGGCCTAGCTGTTTGGACTACAGTTTCCATAATCCTTTACTGCCTGGGGTTCATGGAAGTCGCTGTCCAAAGTATCTGGAAACCACCAGATTACCTTCTCATTAACCCTTTCCCCATGCGCCTTTTTCTGCTGAAAAATTGATCGTCCCTCCAAGATGGTTTTATTGCTGCTGGGGGAGAAATATACCTGCCTCTTTTTCCCAGAAGGGGCAAAGGCTCACATAATATATTGGGTCTGAGGAAGGGAAAAATACAAAAGAAAATGCAGTATGCAAATGCATTTTTAAAATGTAGCTGTGTTCCAAGTTTAAACAATTCAGTATAATCTTTTATTATCCCAACTGCATTTTGATTGTTTTATTACTCTAGAAGCTGCCTAGTTTGTTTTCACTCCTGGTTTCACTTATACTATCTCTCTTATTAGCTCTGTAAAGTGTTTATATGAAATCTCAAAATGCAGTCCTCAAGGCGCTGTAATTTACAGAGAAGCTAACATTGTCATAATAATGTCTCTGTCTTGCAATACATTAGAGCTTAAAATAATATTATAAAAAAACCTGCAACAAATCCCATTAAACAAAAAGAGCAACTATTATCAATAAGACTACAGAAGAATCCAGTGCCGTCCTTAAAAGAAAAAATTGCAAAACAAATGGTGCAATGCATCTCTCAGGCCTGCCTCTAAAGTACCACCTTACTGTAGGGTTCCTGCCAGTTTGAAACATTTTCTTAGCCTCAAGTGGAAGATATTCACGGAAAATCTGGCTGATTCACATTTGGGCTGCTACCAACTGCTCTTCTCTTCCTTTATTTCTTTGTCCATTATTCATTTTAATTGAAGACCTTTTATGGTTTCAGACTTGCTTTTTTTCATTCATGAACATAATGTATGATGGGGGTTTATACAAGACCAAGTCTCCATAAATAGCCATTCTTGCACATGTGTCTTTACCTGCATGTTGCATCACAAGAAAACAGATATTGCTTTCCTATGAGAATACACAATGATCCACATTGAAAAAAACACAGCAACAGTGGAAATGTCCTGATCTTAGTGTGAATGTCATATGGATTCATTGAAAGCAAGGCAGATTTTGGTCAGGCTGCCAGACTTTGGAGAACAGGATTATGAATAACTGGGTGCCACAATATTTGACCTGAGTTAAATATAGATTTTATTAAATTTGATGGCAAGTTTAAGCATTCAGAACAAAGTCAGAGTAAAAGGAAAGCACACTCAAAGCCTGAGACTAGGTACGTTTATTCAGAAACAAGTCCCAGTGAGTACAATAGATCTTAGTCCCAAGTAAGTATGGAGTAAGAATAAGACTGTGGTGTGTGTGTGAGAGAGAGTGTGTGTATGGGTCAAACATGGAGTGTTTGAGTGAATGGATGTGTGCGTGCATGTGTTTTGGAGTGCGCGATCCTAAGTGTTTGTGTGTACACGCGCACGTGTGCTGGCAGTGTGTGAGTGTATTGATGTCTGAATGGGATGCCTGGTTGTTTTACTATGAATGGATGCATGTGCATGTTTGCAGGGGGGGTGTAGTTTTCTGTGAGTTAAGGGGATGATTTGGAGGTGATATTCCTATTAAATAATGCATTTTAGACCCATAGACCTTCCTTTTCTATTTGTTTGATATAATTGGCATGACGTATATTTTGTAACAATGGCTGATAATTGTTCATCCTTAAAAACCTTTTAAAAATTTAACACGGTTGCCATCATCATCATCATCATCATCATCATCTATCTCTCTTTTCTTGCTTGTGGTGGTCTTTCTAGATGAACATGATGGGCTTTGCCAAGTCATGCTGTCTTTTACTGATTCAGAAATTTCCTGACTATTGAACATGTTTTAAGTATGCCTGCTTTCTGGATGTTGGCGTGCATGTATTTTGGTAGGCCTAATTTCTAAAGGGTTTCTGTAAAAAATAATGATGATGTGATGCTGGTGACTGATATGATTAACGGAATAATTGTAACTTTTTTCCTGTTGCCGTAATTCTTTAACTTCCATAGCCACTGGTGTATGTTTTTCTCTCTTGTCCTCTTCCTTTATGCAACATTTTTGTCAGTAGGTATTGCTATGTCAATGAGGTAGGTGTGTTTTTCTTGGTTGTATTTGACTGTTATGTCTGGCTGAAGTTGAAACAAGCTAAGAGGTGCTAGCCTTTAGTCCGTTTTGTTCCATAGCTAATGTTTGCAGGGTAATAGTAGTTTATACTCTTTCTGAATGCTTGGTTGCTGGTTTGTTGTACTAGATTTTTCTGTACTTGTCAACTGCTTCATTTGTTCAGTGGTAGCATTATTATTATTATTATTATTATTATTATTATTATTATTATTATTATTATTTCTATCCCGCATTTTGCTCAATACTGTGTGAGTATGGATATGAGAAAGGTGATGGGGAAAAAGTGTTAAATGTTAGGAAAGGTGAGGCTATGGTCATCCAGTAAAGGACTTGCAATCAGAAAAGATATTTGAGGAAAAGGAAGACTGTATCACAGAGAGTACAGCAAAAGCTATAAAAGTAGGAATGAGTAAAGTTAATTTCAGATACGTTGAATGTCTCACCTGTTCTTTATTCCAGTGATTTTAACATTAAGATGTTCTGTAGAACAGGTTTATCTTAATTGTGTGCTGTGAAATCAGACATGTGACCAAGGCCTTGTTTGGGTGGGCGTGCCCCCTTGGGGCAGCCATGTTGTCCTCCTTTTTGGTTTCCAAAATATGGTCACCCTATGTATTTTAGAAGATACAGAGCCCAAAATCTTGACTGAACTTTGGTTGCAGCCCACAAAATACCAAACATGTGCCACCCCCCACCCTCAGCCCAAGTCTCTTTCCTACCATTTTCCTTGCTCCTCGGACTCCGCTCCTCTTTTCACTAAGCCCAACTCAGGCTCAAAATGCATGAGGCATCAGCCTCCCCCTCTCCCCAGGAAGCACCCAATCACTCACCCCCTGCCCTTACAGAAAGCCCTTACGATGAAGGGAGTGTGTGTGCAGCAGCCCTGTTTCTCCAGGCCTATGAAGTTATGGTCATGGCACCTCTATTTTTACTATATCTATGGGTGAAAACTATGGCAGCCATAAAGGGTCATTATAGCCACTGTAGCTTACGGCCATAGATACAGTAAGAAATTAGAGCTGCCCTTTGGGTGGGGACAATGGGAAAAAAAGTTTTTTCTTCAAATTTCACAATCCCGCCCCCCTTCCTGGATTTGTTTTCAAAAATCCTGATAAATCCTGGTTTTTCCTGTCATTTGGTCACTCTATCAAAATTTAAATTGAGCATATACCAATACATATTTTTGTACATTTCGACAGCAATAGGTTCAGTACCATTGCAAAAGAAAGGTAAAAAGAAGAAAAAAGTGTACCTAGAACTAATTTCCTGGTATAGAACCTTTGTAAATAAAATTATACAAAATTGTATTCTGGACACCAACCATAATTATTTTGTTTTAAAGCATTAACATTGGATATTGTAATATTACAGATAGATAGATAGATAGTTACATACAGAGATATAATACATGTACATACGTTTGTGTGTGTGTTTGGACACACATACGCATACTTTATGATCATCAATCATTTTTAAAAGGATACAAACAGGAAGCAAACAAAAACACTTTCATGCTTGTTTTTAAAAAAACTTAAGTGACTTCTTCCTTCAGTCATATTAAGCCTACAACTGTGCCATCAACAAATGAAAATCAATTGAAATCAATTTAGCTCAGATAAAAAGTCTCCATCCCCTGCTGTAGCTCATCTAGTGCACTAACAGCTCCCACTGATGAAACAGGTGCTTGTAAATTAATTAGCCTCCAGAAACGCACCTTAAAACGAATTTCCCAGAACACCCTGGCAGCGAGCCATCTTGGTCCCAGGAGCTGATCATCATTCTGTAAATATTGAGATTTGATAAAGTAAACGCTGCACTGGCAGCAGATGGTTTGGAATGCTCTGTTGACATTGCCTGCGATTACTTGGATATGAAGACTTTACTTCTCATAGACCTCCTTTGGGAGCCACAGGAGGACTTGATCCCCTCTCCAGCTATTTGCCTCCTAATTGAAAATCCTTATTCCCAGATGGAGCATAATACCGCTGCTTCAGGCGTCTAGCTCTGCACCGCTTGACTGTTGATACATGGGTAATTGCTTTCAGTAATGCAGGTTAAATGTGACATTTAGTGCTTAATAAAAATTATCAAGGCCAAAGCCGTTTATCATTCTTACACTTTGGGCTGACAGTTCTAAACTAAAGGAATCCTGAGTTCATCTGATTTTTATTTATTTATTTTCTGAAGAAGCAGGCAGAGCTAGCCCCAAGGAAAAGAACTTAAGACTCCACATGCACAGACACACATACTTTGAGTTTGAAGGCCTGTTTGCTTTTTTTTTTAAAAAAAAAAAAAACCAAGCTATTGAAGGTTAACCTATTTGGCTCTCTGCAGCTGTAGTATGCAGCCCAATGGTGAAGTGGTTTTAGCTCAAATAAAGGATGTAAAAACACTACTGTAGTATCTTGGCCCTCCTGTCTTGCCATACCAGGAAGTGAAAGCTCTCAGGCATTGTGCTTTCCGTTTGTGTTCAGCATTGCCTAAAGTAGTGTGCTGCATAGCCTGTTCTCAATAAACCTTTTTTTATTAAGTTGTTTTTTCTGATTTTATATCCTCTGTGTAGTCTTCTCTTCATGATATACTTTAACCACACCTGCATGAAGCAAGAAGTTAGATATTTGCTGGAAAACTGAAGTTTTATACACTTTTACCAAGGCTTCTGTTTCCAGATTTATTTTTGCAGGATTAAGATCGGCTCCTTTACACGTTTTTTCCCCTGGGGTTTTTCTTTCTCTGCCTTTCTATATGTTCCATTATACAACCACTAGCTGGCACTGTGATATAACAGAATTGCACAATTACACGAGATCTCTGTTGTTATAGAGGCTATTCAGAAAAAAGGGTCACACTTTCCTCATTAGGGGGAAAAAACACCTCGGTAATAGTGACAAAGCATGGGAGAGGCCTTAGACAATGTCAATGTTAAGTAAAAGACCTGCAAACTACCATGAGTGAGCAATCATGAGCTCCCCACAAAAGCCTCATGTAGAAAGACTCATAAACTGGTTGTGGTTATTATTGGAGAGGTTACCCACATTAATCTGATATGGCAGTTCAAAAATGCAGGTCCTAGGGCTAGGTTAAGCCACTTAGGGTACAATCCTATACATGTTTAGACAGAAAAAAGGACTACAACTTCTAGCATTCCCCAGCCATGCATAGGATTAAGAACTACTATATGTTTTAGATCAGCCTTTCCTAATCTGGTGCATGCTGGATGGCAATTGAAGTCCAACACATTCCAGGTTAGGGAAAGATGTCCCAGATCTTTTCCCCTGGCAACAATGCAATTATGATAGTGATTGTTTGGTTTATTTATAAACCTTATTATTAGCAGCTGGAGCAATGTATAAATACAACACAGGGGAAATAAGTGGAACTGTCCACACACTTATATTATGCCAAATACCACTTAGAACAGGAGTCTAAGATACCAACCTTTTGGGTCAGTGGACCCATTTTGAATTTTGAAAATGTCATGGGTGCTCTCACAAAATCATTGTCATGGGGGTTCCTCACCTATTCATTAAATGGCTGTCATCGTGGGCATGGCTATTCACAGAACACTCATTTCCCAGAAGCTTTCTCCGCTGTGGCACCCCGGTCGTGGAATGAGCTCCCCAGAGAGGTCCGTCCGGCGCCTACACTGTACTCCTTTCGTCACCAGTTGAAGACCTTTTTATTCTCTCAGTATTTTAACACTTAATTTTAACTTAAATTTAAATTTTACTGTTTTAACTCTGTATTTTAATTTTATATCAATTTTGCTGCGTGGTTTTTATTCTGGTTGTGCTTTTTATATTGTATTTTGTATTTGTGCTTTTAACCTGTTGGTTGTCTTATTATGGTTTTAATTTTTGTGAACCGCCCAGAGAGCTTCGGCTATTGGGCGGTATAGAAATGTAATAAATAAATAAATAAGCTAAGCAAGTGAAACTAAAAGAAACAAGGCAGAAGTGGGTCTGGACTTCAAAACAAAAAACTATTCTTTTGAACACAAATAAAGATAGTGGTGGAAGGCTGCATTTTTTTTATTTTTTATTTTTGCAGCATGCCAGATTTTCAATTAATTTTTTAAAAATTAAAGAACTCTTAAAAAAAATAAAATTAGGAGGACAGGGAAGCCTGATGAGTGCCAAAAGAGGTGTCCATGGGCACATTAATGTTCACAGGCACTATACTGGGACACAGTCCAGAAGATAACAATTGTGATCATGAGGAGGGTGACCATGGTGTATGATAATGGCTTCCCCATGTTCAAATTTCCATGCCTGAGTCCCCCCTTTCTAGGGCATCTGTAACTCAACTTTCTCCAAAACTCATGAGAGAATTTAGTGAGGATCTTCAAGGCAAGATAAACTAATCAGTCATAACATTTGTGAAATAACAGATCACTCTTGATTAACATATATAACCTGGAAATAGTGCATTTACTAGATACCAGATCTGTAAGAATATAACCAAATCACAGGTGTACTTGATAGCTAACCAGTGATGTAAGCACAAGTTGGCAAAATGCCTTGGAACCTATGAGGGAAATACAATATAAAAAGGCCAAGGAAGCTTAAAACAAAGAATATCTTCGTGAGCAAGGATTGTGCCACAGCTGACGGGATCTACACTACTGCTTTAAAGCTCTTTAAAACGGTTTATAACAGTTTTGACAACTGTTGGGCCCCAGGACACACTGCAAATACAGGTTTCAAAACGTTTTCAAAGTGCTTTAAAGCGCTTTAAAAGCAGTAGTGTAGATCCCCCCCCCCAGTTTTGGATCACATCTCTTACTGCTGTGGGGTTCCCTATAAGCAAAGGGATACAAGTTTCCTGTACCTGCCTTTTCATTCCCATGTTCCTCTGCTGACTGCTGTTAATATCTTGTCTCTTCCTCTAAATAAAATGTGGGAAAAGAATCAACCTGGTGTGTTTTATTACCTCATCTGAATCCTAAAAAATGCCTGCCCTGGTGGAAGACTCTAGACTCAGACGTATTTGTGGGATTATTAATATTACCACTCTTAGGTCTCCTTAAAACTCCTTGGATGTTTCACACCAAATTTGCTTTGAATTGTGCTTTAGGCAAAATAAAGGAGTAGTGTATGTGGAACAACCAACATATTCTTGGGCAGTTGGGTGGTATAAGAATGTAATAAATGAATAAATTTTGGGACATTTCACCAGTTTTCACAAAGTTCTTTTATTCCATCAACATTTCAAAGATGTTGCTTGAGGAGAAATCCCAAAAATACTGCTTTAAATGTTGCTTTCAATGAAATTTCAGGAGCAATGACATTTCTAGATGTGACAGATGTGAAGATAAAAGTATTGCTAAAACATTTCCAATCATTCCTTTAAAAAGGCAAACAACGTACCACTCCCCCTGTAGAAAATAATGTCCTAAACACCTAATATTGCATTAGTATTGTGTGGGTACCTCAGTACCTCTCAAAACTTCACACCCATAATGTATACTTTCCCCTAAATTACCAAGTAACTATAGGATGCTATTATTTGCTGTAGATACTTCTATCTTTACTTTCTTTGCTGGAATACCTATGTATTAGGCTCTCCTCTGGGGGAAAATAATTCTCACCAAAAAAAACCAGTGGATGCTAAGTAACTTAATGGATAATAAAATGCTTTGCACTTCTGGGATTGCTATTTAAAAACCAACCTGATGCTTTATGTAAAATAAGCATTGTAGTCTTGGAGGTCTCACCCAGCATTTCTGTGCAAATCACTAAGGGAAAAGCTCTTTTCCCCCCAGAGCGCACAACACATTTTAAAGCTTCATTAAAAAGCTCCCTCGGGACAAATGGTCCTCTTCCTAGCTCCAATACGGTGAGTATTACTATATAAATAACAAAAAAGATTTTTAATATTTTAAAAAATGAGGAGGGGGCATCCATTTCTATCTCTTGCTGAGTATTAATACCAGAAAGGTTGATTTAGCAGTTTAATTACTGGTACTGGTTTTTTTTTAAGGCTATACACACTTACCTGAGAGTAATCCCACACTGAACTCAAGAGTGCTTACTTCTGAGTAGACATATATAGGACTGCACTGTAAAAATCAGCAATTTTATTGTATAATAATAATAATAATAATTTATTTCTTACCCGCCTCTCCGATTGGATCGAGGCGGGAAGCAACAATAAGCATAAAATACATAAAATACTGATTAAAAACATGATATATACTGTTTAAAAACATCCTAAAAGCATCCTAATAACATACTAAAATATCCTAAAATTCTACTGGATAGGCCTGCCGGAAGAAATCAGTCTTGACAGCCTTCTTGAATGCTAAGAGACTGTCAAGCTGACAGTCTGGGAGCAGCAGAAGTCCTCTGGGTTATGGTTGAAATATTATATGAAATTTTAATGAATGGTCAAATATCTTACACAAAACATTAACATTACAGCTACAGATAAGGCTTATCATTGCAAATTTCATAGGGGAAAGAGTGAAAAGACTTTTGGTGAGATTCTGCACAGTCCAAATCACACTCTTAACTACATTAGGGTGACCATATTTTGGAAACCAAAAAGGAGGACAACATGGTCGGCCCCCAAGGCGGCGTGTCCACCCGAACATAGCCTTGGTCACATGTCTGATTTTACAGCACACATTTAAGACAAATCTGTTCTACATAACATCTTACTGTTAAAATTACTGAAATAAAGAACAAGTGAGAGATTCAATGTATCTGAAATTAACTTCACTCACTCCTACTTTTGTAGGTTTTGCTGTACTTTGAAGCTATACTCTGTGTGTTACATTCTCCCCTTCCCTCAAATATCTTTTCTGACTCATTGCAAGCTGCTGTTGTTGTTAACAGGGTTTGCTACTGCCCCCAGATCTGTTTCAAATTTGGTATGGCTAAAGCTCTACCTAAAAGCTATCACGGTGCCAACTTTCAGCTCTTTATCTTTAAAAATGACAATTTTAAAAATAATAATTTTAAAACCTCAATTTTAAAAAAAATCCTAAAAATCAATAGATGAACGGATCTGTTTCAAATTTGGTGTTGCTAAAGTTCTACCTAAATCCTTTCATGGTGCAAAGTTTCATCTCTTTATCTTTAAAAACGACGATTTAAAAAATAATAATTTTAAAACCTCAATTTTTAAAAATTCCTACAAAATCAATGGATGAACGGATTTATTTCAAATTTGGTATAATTAAAGCCCTTCCTAAGAGCTACCATTGTGCCAAGTTTCATGTCTTTATCTTTAAAAATGATGGAGTTATAAGCATTTTTGTTAATTCCCATTAGAGCTGCTCTTTGCAAAAAAAAATCCGGATTTCCCCTCCCCCCTCCTGGATTTGCCATCAAAACCCCGGGCAAATCCGGGCAAATCCGGTCATATGGTCACCCTAAACTAGATTGCAAAAAGAAACTTTTTTAAAAAAGCTATGAAATACATATCACACAATGCATCTCCCTCTCTCTCTCTCCCTTTCACACAACCACAGCAACAACTTTTTTAAAAAAGAAAGGATCTGTCCTTTAAACTTTAGCATGCATAACTATTACACTGAACCACTTGGGCTGCTATCTTATATACATGTTCCTGGGAACATCTCTACCTATAGAGCTGAAAGTATGTGTGTGAGTTGTATGTCCAGAAATGTTTACCCACTTCCAGATGAGTTAGAAACTTGAAATTTGGCGTTGCTGTATAATGTACCAGAAAAATCTAAAAAAGTGAAATTTTGGGTTTTAAGTATTTTTTAAAGATTTTAATTTAAAAATGTGTATGCGTACAACCAGCATGCCTCGGGCAGAACACCCAGCATGCCCTGAGCAGGAGGCCAGACTTACCAGCCTTCAGTGGCCATTGTGAGTGCACACATGGGTGGCTGCTGCATGCCTTTTACAACCCGGATTCCTAAAGTCGGTATTGAGTAGTCCAATTCCACATAAAAGGAAACAAGCCACATAAATGAGCTGCATCCATTTGCGGTGCCTCTTCCCACCCAGTGTGTGTTTTGTGCGTGCTTTTAAAATCATAACTAGATACAACAACATGACTTTGAGAGGCTGAACTCTGAAAATATTCAAAGGCACCCAGTCCTGATATTGCTGTATTCTCAGAATCTGGGGGGGAAGTGTGTGCACGGATTTTGCTCTTAACAGGGAGGGAGGAAAGGGGGGCACTCTGCCTATGCCCAGAAACAGGCCCAAGGAAGGGGGCAAGTGCCCAGGCTGGCCCCGGCAGTTCAGTACAGGCTCCTGATGGAGCACTTGGTGGGCGAGAAGCACAGGCTGAGGCAGTGCTGGCAAGACTTGGCTGGAGCTGAGTGCATCCACTGACAGCCGCTTATCTCCCCCTCCTCAGCAATGCTACTTCTTGACGCTCTGTTGAGGAGCAGCATCAGCAAGGAGATGAGGAAAGTGCCTCTCAGAGGACACGGGCAACTGAGGGCTGCCAAAGTCATGTTGGGAGTTGTAGTACTGGCATGTAAGGTGACTGATTTAAAATAAAGCATGGGTTAGCAAATCAGGTCACTCAATATGTGCGAACCAGGTCGCTATCTCTCAATCCTAAACCAGCTCCCACTTTCCTGGCCTCTCTCTGTTCTCCTTCTACTTGACTTCCTCCAACTGCCACTAGCCCACCCATCATTCCATTCTAGCCTCAGCTATCAGTCATTCCTCTGTTTCAATGGTATAATTAGGCTTTTATATAAAAATCATAACCTTTATTCAGTAGTTCCTGCATTTGTCTTGGAAAGTTGTGGTTTAGTTATAACAGGGAGGAAAAAGGCAGCATTAAAAAATCTCATCAAATTAAAAGGCCTTGGAAAATAAAATAAAAAATACTCACTTGATACTTAAAAGCCATTAATGTCATTAATGCCTGCCTGGGAAAAAGAAATCCACAAGCAGGGTGCCACAACTAAAAAGGCCCACTCTCCAGTTGTTTCCCATCACACCTCAGACAGTGTTAAAAGACTAACATGTTATTCAGAGATGTAGGCTTATGCCTACAACTCCCAGCATGCCTTAGATTGGAAGGAAGACTTATTGGGCTATGGTAGCCATCATCTGGAAGTGGCTCATCATCTTGGGCCTTGGTCACTAGGCACCATTGGGAGCAGCAGGGGAGGAGAGCGCAGCTCAGGGACTGTCACCGATGGCCACGACTAAGCTAATCGTCAGTCAGCTGGCTCCGTCACAGCCTACCTACGGGCACCAATTGCACAATGCAGAGTGGACTGGCTCAGCCAGATTTCACTTCCCATGAGCCTCAGTGGCAGGACTCCTATTGGGCAAGTCGGTACCATGGCAAAAGACATGTCGGGAGTTGTAGTTTTTGTTTGCTGTGGAGACAAGGAAAATCATGGTGGCATCCCCCAACACCCCCATGTATCAGGGGGTGAGGGGGGGGGGGAAGAAACAAATTTAATTTGTTTATTTATTTATTTATTTATTTATTACATTTTTATACCACCCAATAGCCGAAGCTCTCTGGGCGGTTTTAAAGTTACATCACAGGTCTAGCACCAGCCTACCTTGAAGGTTTGCTGTGAGGGTGAGAGAGGTAAAAAAGATACAAATTTAATTCATTTAAAAGTTCACTCACAGGCCCAGTACGACTTTAAGATGATTACTTCACAGACATGTATCTTAGGGGGCCCAAGCAACACCAGGTATATGAGCTTACTGTAATTCCTTACCATTGGTCATGCTGGCTGGGGCCGATGGGAGCTGTACTCCAAAACATCTGGAGGGCACCAGGTAATCTACCCCTGAGCTAAGCAGTCCTTCCACAATCACCACCACCAAAGGGTGGTGCTCTTTTCACATCTTGGACGGAGCAGGACTTGTTGGGACACGGATGGTGTGCCTCAATGCTCACCTTAACCCCAGTTAACACTGACTCCACATATCAAAGGAAGGAAGGCCTCCTGCATAGAGTCTTTAACTGTGCCTTGGATTACATGTGGATTTCTGGATCAGAGACCCTGTGTGTACATCTTTTGCATTGTGTCAGTTTCTTTGGTAATCATAGATGTTTCCCCTATTTCAGAATATGCTTTTACATTTTTAAGAAAAATCTTGCCATTTTAAAGGGCAACACAGACAAAATCCTACCTCTCTCCAAAGGTGAATTTCTCTCATTCTTCTACACTACCCAAACATATTCTAAAATCACAGGAAGGATGATGTACGTTATCAAGTTGGTTATTCCAGGATATGATGAAAGATGTTCAATTACATATTACATACATGTGTTATATATTCTGTCCTCAGCCCACTTTAAATTGTACATCCATTGTTTGGTGTAGAAAGAAAGAAAAAAAGAAGGAAGGAAGGAAGGAAGGAAGGAAGGAAGGAAGGAAGGAAGGAAGGAAAGAAAGAAAGAAAGAAAGAAAGAAAGAAAGAAAGAAAGAAAGAAAGAAAGAAAGAAAGAAAGAAAGACTTTCTTTTCAATATAGATGCTTTTATAAAATGTTTACCATGAATAATTTGATTTGCAGTAACACATCTGCTGTCTTTACACCACCATCAACCCACCCAAGATGTGATGAATTGGAGAAATACCATAATCAAAATGTTCTCTGTTTTCCTAATAAAATGAGTTCTGCAGAACAAACAGAGCAATTTAAAGATTTCATGTGATGGTGTAGACTACATGTGATGGTACAGCTGATGCATATTTTAAATGAGAGCAGAGCATTTCCCAGTAATATCTCCAATCAATAATGCAGCACAAAACAAATCTATTAAGTTAAGGGTTTCTCTTTTCAATGATATGTAATTCACTGGAGAGGAAACCTCTTTTTCATAGATGAATTTGTTTCAGAAAGTCTGAAATTTCAGCATTGTGGTGTAGTAACCCGAGACTGAAAAATGCCTTCGCTAAGGTTTCATTCTGATATTTGTTTCAATATAAAATAAAAACAAATATTAAACATCCTTAGTAGTCAATCTCCATTGTGTTATCATGTGTTATGTACTCTAAAAACCCTTACAATCTAATGCTCTTATCCTGCTCACACATTTGCATCTTTTCACCATACTTTCTATGAATAGGCTGAGGGCCAAATCAGGCATAACATTAAATGCATCTTTGCATTTAATGTGCACACTTAAAAAAAAAAAAATAGCATTTGCTGAGTGGCCGGAAAAATATCAGAATCACAGCAGGTGTGTGTCTGGGGGAGGTATTAATCCTTTGCTTCCTTGCTGTGGTCGTGAGGAAAATTACTCCTCTGAGAATGCAATCCTATGCACACTTAGACATAAAAAAAAAAGTCCTATAATTCCCAGCGTGCCTCCACCAGGCATTTTTCTGTCTAAACATCAGTGGAGGCTGGTGGCTCCGATGTCAGTGGGGTGGTAAATCCGCTCCAGATTTCTGTAAAAACCAGCCAGAACTCTAAAAGCGTTGTCCAAGATGGATTCACTGCACCACTAACATTGGTGACACCAGCCTCCACTGCTAAACATGCATAGGATTGCACCCTGAAGCTGCAATTGACAGAGAAAATCTCCCATTGGCCATGAATGGAATTACTGCCCCCCCCGCCCCTCGGACATGCTGTCAACCACAGAAGAGAACTATTGCAGTTTCATTTCATTAAATAGCCCAACCTCTGCTAAATAGAAGAACCGCTGTTAAATAATGTCAAACCATCATGTGCATTGAAATACAGTACAATTTATCTTAATGTATTAATTAGTTAAAAGCAAGATGTTGCATCAAAAAAGGTCAACTGGCCTGATTTTCAGCAAAATAACATTATAGATCTGCTTCTGGGTATTATATTTAGTAAGTGGCAATCATTTATCTATTTAAAAGCAAAGATCCACACAAATATTGTAACTGCACGTTTGAAAGTTCTTCACTTCGTTGTGGAGATTGGTGCTTTTATTTCCTGCAAAACTTCATCCTTTTTGACTGGGGGTGGGGGGACAGAAGGGGGGCTTATTTCAAACTTAGCTTTTAAAATATATGGAAGTATAGTTCTAATAAAGCCTTAGCTACAGTAACTGGGGGAACCACAACTTTGAATATCCCGACTATTGTGCATTTAAATTCTCTCCCATAACATTGCATTAACTTTTTGCATTATATGATTCCATTTCCCGCTCTTAGGAAATGCAGATTAGTGGCTGTCACATCCCTGATGCAAAAACTGTTTTTGGTAAATCATATCAAATGTTTCCTGGAATTTGCTGAGAAGTGTTGATATATGGAAATTGCTCTTTAAAAAAAAAAACCACCAAAAATTCAAATTGCTTATTATAACTCCCCTTCTGCCGTCACCTGCCATGTTCACAGAGAATTAAAGGGAACAGCACATCACTGACATTTAAAAAAAAAGATTGTATTATTCTATTATTGCTGAACTAAGGTTTAATACAGATAATATTGTATTCCCTGTAAATAATTTAAAGAAGCAATTACTGTCTCTAGACAGTCAATGTCTAATTATCAAATGTGTTAATGATAATGAACTTTAATCAATAGATGGTATATGAAGCTCTATTTCTCACAAGATTTTCCAATAAATAAAATTCTGCACATTTGCAAGTTGTATTCAAAGGAAGAGCTCTTTATAAAATGCACACCCAATGACCTCTAAGCCAATAACATCTAATGTACCGAAGTTCTGAATAAAAGCTTTAAAATTTGTTGTGCCGTCTGAGGAGTGCTAAGCAGCACAAGGGGGAAAAAACACGGAGGAAGGGTTTTTTTTACCACTCAAGTACAGCTGCAGAATTTGGATTGATGCCACCTACATCCCATTGTATGCATGATATGGTTGCCTTAAGTGTACATATCTTGACTTAACAGGTTTGCAGATAAGGTAGCTGAACACTTCAGTCAGTCAGTCAGTCATGGGCTTATGGTGGGAGAAAGTTGCAAATTTTATCTTGCATACTGATTTCCTCCTGTTTATTTAAGAAAATTCAATATATCAGTGCGCAAATCAGAAATTAAAAACAGATTACATGATACCAAAATGCAGAATGTATTAGTAGTTGCTCAGTTATAGGACGTTCTCTCCCAGGCAGCTGCATGTCTTTAAATATAGCAAGATGTTTGGTATGTATTTTATCTAACTGTGTAGTTCACAGAGAAGTGTATCTCCCTTTGCCCTAAGTTTCCGAAGTATGTACCACAGAGATGCCAGCACAAAATTCAATACGTGAAGCAAAACTGAGTGTTAGTGTATGTGGGGGGGGGGGTTTGTCAATCGAGGGCCTACCCCACTGTTCATCATGTGTGGTCTTCAGGACGCTGATTTAAATGTGATGATGGCTGTGTGATAAAAACTTACTTGTGCAGCATATCATGCAGCTGGCTTCGTGTTTAAACTGGGCCTTCAGCCATTCAGCGGCTACATGTGCAGTGTAGTGTTTGCCCAGACCTTGGATCCCTTGTGTGCTAATGCTATATATGTGGACAAGAAGATGGAGTTTAAATGAGAAGCCACATGGAACACCACCAGCCAAATGGGTAAGTCGCTGTTTTAATACACCTGGTGTCCCTGTTAAATCAGGCCACAGTCAGACTCAGAAGGAGACAAACAATCCTTTATTGTTTCAAGCGGGTGTCTTGGGTCTACCTTGCAGGAAATAGGCTTTCTGTTGGAGAGGACTGATAACGTTGTTACCAAAACAAACAAAAAAAACACCCTGCTTTTACACCAGCAGGAAGCATTTGCCTCAGCTAAGATTCATGGGGATTTTTCTTAGAACAGTTGCAGTTAGATGATGAACATGATCTTATGTCCCCATTGTTATGGTCTTCTTCCAAATATTGCTTTATAAATTGACATGGAATTGTTAATAGTACCAATGGTTGAAACAATGTCTTTACCTTACCTAGTCTGTCAGTGACTAATTCTAGTTGAGAGACAAACTAGAGCATGCAGAATATATTCAATAGACGTGATTGCAATTGTTGAGATACTACGCTCTTTTGTGGCTGTGGTACCCAGACACCATAAGAATATCCATTAAAATCAAAAGGGCAGAAAACACATTCCTAATATGGTAGGTTGTTTCTATAAGCCATACCAATAACAAGATGTTGGAAGCATATGTGAGTAGGCGGTTCTCCCCCAAATAAAATGATATGAGGCATCTATCCTATGAAACATGAAAAGATTACAGGAATTGAATGTTTTGCTGGTAATGCATTGCAAATAATCCTTTTGGAGCCAAAACACCAACTGGCATGCTTTAAGAATTGCTCAGACAAAAATTACTCATATCGTATTTGATAATGTAAATGCATATAGATTAAGTAGATATGTTTACTGTGGACAAAACACAATGTGCAGTGCAATATTATGAATGTTTACTCAGTTGTAAGACCTACTGTGTTCAATGCGACTTACTCCCACGTAAGTGTGCATAGGATTATAGCCATTGTTTGCATATTTAATACATTTTTATTCTACAATTCTTCCATTGAGCTTAGAGCAGCAAGCAGGGTGTTTTCCCCTGATTCTATCCCAACAACAACTTTGTGAGGTAGGTTAGGTCTAGAGGAGGTTACTGGCCCAAGGTTATCCAGTGAATTCATCCAGTAGATTTGGGATGAGTGAGGACTCAAACCCAAGTTCAGTCTGACACTCAATCCGCTGCACCACAATGGTTTAAACTTTAAAGTTAAATAAGGTATAATACTATACACACGTACCTGGAAGTAAGCACTGTTTAATTCAGAGGGAGTTATTTTTCCATAGACATGCATAGGATAGTGCTGTAGGTATATATGCATTAGTGCACAAACATACCTTTAAAAAGTACAAGTAGCGATGGAAGTATACATAGAAAATATACAAGAAAACAGGAGATGCAACTTAAAATATGAAATGTCTTAAGTCACTGTAAAAAATAATTTCATCACTTTGTCTTGGTTTATCCTTATCAAGCTGCTTATGTTATATTTCTCTTGGACAGTCAATTTTCCCATGCACTGTCTAAAATATTTTCCTTTTCTTAATGGCATCATTTTGGGTGGGAGAAACAAAGTTTGAGTATCTCTGTTCAAGATAACTTTTTCCCAATTTCATCGCTAAGCTCTAATATATATATATATATATATATATATATATATATATATATATATATTTAAAACCCTTGTTATGTCATAATCCATAGGTGGGTTCCCTCCCCTACCCCCCACCTGCCTATTCTAAACACAATAGTATAAAGATCGTAGAAGTCAAATCATATTCTGGGCTTCTTCTTTTTTTGCAATTCATTTAGCTGTCCTCAGCCTCCCTTAACATTCTTCTGTAGGAATGCTAAGATGGATGCTGATACAAAAGCTATTGCTATTTATACAGCAATAGAGAATTTGTTTTTTAAAAATGCTTTTCATCTTTTTATTACTTTTTCTTTTTTGCTTACTAATTCTGTTTTACTCTTGGTTCCTCTGGTAACTGTTAAATATAGAATTTCACAACTTTAATTAGCATTTGCTGACTTCATCCTTCAATTAGTAATTCAAAATTCTCCCTCAGTGTGACACATTTAAAGATGAACAACTGTAGTAGCACATAAAATGTTATCATCATTTGAATTATCCATTGCATAGGCTTAATCCGACTACAGAATTTCAGCATAAAGAGTGTCTTGTGACAATTGTCTTGATCGTACAGTTCTCTAACAAAAAGACAACAATAACAATCATTTCAGATTCCCATTCAGTCTGTCTATTTGAACATTTTGCCTTTTTAAAAGATTTCCCATATTCGGTCCAGAATGAAATTATTCCAGCAGTACAAAGTTGAAAATTCTTTGGATTGTGGGTATGTATGCATCTCTGTTCTGTATAACTTCTTTTATCTCTAGGTCCATTCAAGAAAGAGTGAAGGGAAGACTAATTATTTCTGAAGGAAGGAAGACCTTTATTAATCTAAGTAGCTGATGGACAGGAAGTACACATGACTACAGGTATGCCATTAAATTAGTCGGTGTTGGGTTATAACATTAAAAAGAGTGGATTAATGTTTCCAAAGAGAAACATGCCAAAGTACTGTCATATTGTGAGCACTTAGGACACCGAGTTCAAAAGAATTTCCACACAATCTTACGTTGTAAATATTGTGGAATTGAATCACCTCAGCTTTGACCTTTTGCTTCTCCCAAATATTTGATTTGTGTGTCATTTCTGCGTCCTTTCACATGGCAAGGTCAAATCTTGCCCCAATTCATACCCACTAGTCTGACCTTTGATCTAGATTGCTCACTCAGAATTCAGTTCCGAATGACTAGTGTTCTGTCAGGCAAAATATACATAATCTGCTGTCAAAGACTGTCAAACAAATGGTTGACTTCATACACCCCATTTCAGTAAAATGATCAAAACATCAGAAAGAAAGGAGAGGGGGAAACCCATTCATTTAATGCGCAGAAGAAATATAGCATTATGGATGAGAAACAGTGTTGCAAAGTGAAGGGCCTTGGGAAAAGTTTTTAAAAATTGAATTATTCCTAGAAGACAAACAGAGACAAAACTGTGTAACTGCACAATTCCACTTCGTGAAAGCTTTTATTTTCACATAAGTAGTGGCACCGATGTGTAGTACTCTAAGGAAAAAATCATTTGGGGGGTGGGGAAGCTACACCAAAAGTATGCACACGAATAGAAGAAAATAATTAAATCTAAACACTACTTTTTTATATAAAAAAGGTAATTTTAATCCATCTGATTGAATGGATGCCAGTCATCATGAAAAGATATGTTCACATATAAATTAGATTAAAACTGCAAAGCATTGTGCACAATAAAAGACTGCTATAGAAATTGCAACTATAAAATAACTGTAATAACCGCACAATATTTCCTAATGGGAAAAATTACATCTGATAAATATAGTCATTTATTTAAAAGTTGTTTTTTTAAAAAAAAAAGTGGGGTGGGAGAAAACACACACGTATCTCGGTTGCAATTAATTTTTCCTTCTTAAGACTGCACTTTAGGACACGCAGCTCACCTTCGAGCACATATTTTAATTCTTTGCTCCATTTCATCACTTGAGTTTCTTAAATCCAGAAATGCATATACTTGGCATTGTATTTTATTCTTTTAAATATTTTATTTTATATTTTTAACTGTTCCTATGGCATTTTAGTGTTTTAGCTATTTGTAATCCATCCAGAGAACATTGGTTATTGGGCGGATTAGAAACATAATCAATTGATACAAAAGAAATAAATAAACCGATAGAATTCACCGAGTGCTCTGTATGGGTGTGTGCATTTTATTTATTTATTTATTTATTTATTTATTTATTTATTTATTATGTCAGCGCAATAAGTGTTTAGTTTATTCTGCCATATTTATTCCTTTGGAAACCTTCATACCTACTTTTCTTTTCCTGCTGAAAGCTATCACTCCCCCTCCCAACCCCATTGTCGCCTAAGCTAAGGTAGTGCTCTATTTTGCCTCATTATAATAAACAGCAGTGTTTTTACAACTGCAACAGTTCTCTGCCAGCATTAGCATATTTTGGCTGAGGTATTGTTTTACTGTGACCTGTATAATAAGTGTCACATTAGCAACACAACAAATCAAACGTTTGTTAATTTCCCTCGCTTTCCCACACAGCTGCTAGTGTTATCGTGTCACCAGATTTTAATTAATATGATAAGTAACACTTGCAAGACAACAGCCTGATTTTTTCCCCCCTCCTCTCCCTCTGTGTGTAAGTCTGTGTGTGGACACATGTGAATTGGGATCGAGGAAAGGGGGGGCAGAAATATAATAAAACACTGTAGTTAGTTATTGCTTAACTTGCATTTAAAACAAGCAAGTATTAAAATATGTTTTTGGAAAGCTTGTTTTGGTATTTTCCTGAGGATCCAATCATCTAAACCTCAGCTGGCATTGAAAGGTACAAGAAAAGGGATGGTTTTTAAAATTGCATATTTTACTTGGATGGCGAGAGTATTTATATTTCAATATCTGAGATATATGCTGCCCACTCTAATTTCTTCTTCTTTCTACACAGGAGCAATAACAAATATATCTGATTTCTCTCCCACCCAACCACCTCCCCCCCACCCGCCCAAGGAAGGAAAAAACCCTACAGCCAACATTCTGCAGGTATTGTGTGTTCCTATCAACAGAATTGCTCTCATACAAGTCAAAAGTGCCATCTATTTGTAAAAGGTAGAAATGCAACAGAGGCCACACTCAGAGCAAATTTTAGGAAAGCAGTTACACACCTTTCTAGGCAGTTGCTCTTCTAACACAGAGAGATATAGATTACTAATGCATGGTGGGCAAAGGAGGGAAATACTCAAAATGACAGACTCATTAGTGAGGAACGTAAACTATTTCTGACAACTTTGGAGAGAATACACCCATGGCTACAGCCGGGGGTGGAGGGGATGCATGATTCTTCCAAACGGTTCATTCAGTAATAATACTTAACATTTATATCGTAGTTTCTAACATTCAAGGAACGCCTTATATACGTTATTTCAGCAATCCTTACAACAACCTGGAAAAGGTAAGTGAGTATCCATATGACCAGATTATAGATCCTGAGAGACTTCCCTAAAGCGAGTTTATGCCTAAGGTGAGATGTGAACTGAAAATGTGGACAAGAAAGTTTGCTTTCTTTGCCAATCGACTACTCCAGTTTATTAACATATACTTTGCAAAGTGCTCTCTCTCTCTCTCTCTCTCTATATATATATATATATATATATCAGCACCCAGGGCTCCATCATACTCCAGAAAAAAGAAACAGAACTCAAGATGAAGTTATGCATAAAGTAGTATGTGGGATTCCCAAATATTAGAGATACTAGGTCACCAGTGCAGGGGTACAGGTTTAGCCTCCTGGCAGAATTGCCTCCACATATACACGCACCCCTCACAGAGAAGAAAATTGTGCTATTAAAAAAAATAGTTCCCATAAACTGGGTGGTAAGCCATGCATAAATGTGAACTATATTATACAGTTAATTCTTGGAAAGTGGGCACTTTCACAGATTCAGGCCAATCTAAGCCATTATAAATTTATTACTGAACTGTCACCACACTCTGTTAATAATTTAATTTATTGACATTTTATTAGTCAATAAAAGAAATCTTGGGGGCTGTCTATACATGAGGAAAGTCCTGTGCTGGCTGTTAGAAAATGCAGGCACATCTTCACAGCCACCATGGGGCTTTCTCACGAAGCTGCGGGTTGAAAAAGTCAGGGATTTACCCAGACTTTTTCAATCACAGCAACATCAGTACGGTGTCTGATGTTGCTCCAGGGCCAATCCAGGGGCGGTGCCTGGTGGAAAGTGACTGGCGATTGGTCACCTTCCACCAGGAAGAGGGCAGGAGGAGGCTTGGGTATCTGGATGGCCATCTTGAAACCCTGCGCTCCCTCCTTGTCATCAGGATTATCCAATGCCACCCAGGGAGAGTGCAGGGTTTCAGAGGGAGGAGACGCCAACCCGCCGCCTTGGTCAATTAAACAACCAAGTGTTAATCAACAAAATCTGCATAACTGTGATTAGGAATTAAACAATAGCTCTGGAGAGAGGGGAAATTCCATTTTGTGTTTGTTTTTAAATTATGCATTTATTACACTTTTTAAAAAGTATATTTTAAGCCCCTTTTATGGTTAAAATCTGCAAGCCCTGATCATCTCAGAAGAGGCATTCCACCTGATGCAAGAGTAAATGCCTCTTCTAAGAAGATACATCAAACACACAAATATACGCCATGGATTTGTAAAGAATTGCATTAAAAAATAGTTAACCTTAAAAAAAAAATCTGTTACTTGATTAATTGGAGGCACGTTTTTAATCGAGCAAAATATTTTAAGTGATTAACCTAATTGATCATTGGCTAAATGTTGAAGCACTCATTTTAACATTAAATTAGCGATATGCTACATGTTCTAAAGCAAAGTGTTAGGACAGATGAAAGCAAAATTCATATAGCTTAATCCCATGCATAACCTATTATTCCTTCTATTTCTAGTTTTCAGACTGTGAGTCCCACTACATAAGTAGCCAAAATGGCACTACCCACACACAAGGAAGGTACCAAAAGAATTAGGACAAAGAACTGTAATGGGCAATGCCCCCACCAAATAGCCCAGTGAGTGCTAAGCATGCTCAGTGGCTATATAATCCTGACTGACAGTTGGGAGTGGGAGACAGAAAACTGGGAGTGAGGGAGAGTGGAAACCGAATGGAGTAGCTGGAATCCTGTACAGCATCACTTCCCACTACAATATTTTGTTGCAGGTCACACTTTTTTGGAAAGAAATTGTATTGAATTCAGTGGGTCTTACACCTAGGTAAGTATGCAGCCTTAATCTCTGTCAGGTCAGAAAGTAGGATTGCCGCCTTAACCCCCGTTGGGCCAATCCTCCTGCAATTGAGATATAGATATAGATACACACACACGTACATACACACATGCATACGTTCCTATTGTATTTTACCCAGTTGAATTCTGAAGATGCTATCCTGCAACCCAAATGTAACCCCTTTAATTGAGTCCCACTGAAATCAAGTGAAGCTCACTGTAATAGAGTTCCTATGGGATATGCTTGCCCACATGTACACAAATATTTCTGCCTCTCCTCTCCTCCCCAATTTGATTCTATGGCCGAAGGATATCTGTGACTAATTGTCCCCTGAAATTTTCAGCCTCAACAAGAGGCACTATAGTTGCTGGACAAAGTGTGGACTCAAACACAAAAGGGCCTGGATCTAAATCCCTACATTTTCATGGGGCAAAAACATGAAACCTGCTTCTTTGTATCCTCTTTATCATAGGAGCAAGTGAGAATAAGACCATGTTTGCATGGTGTGGGCAGGTGGGTACATAGCCAAATGTCCTTTATTTGAAGGGGTCTCCATCTGCCTCCGCTGCAACTCTGGAGCGAGAATAGATGGCGGATATGCTGTACTCACCTCGCCCTGGGGGAAAAACTCAGGGTAAGTTTTTCTAGAAGATGTGGATTTGGGGATTTACTGGTTGCAGTATTACAAAAACAGATTAATGAATAATCTGCTATAAATTTGCTGCTAATTTTAGGGAAATAGGTGTCCTCTTTCATCTTTTTTGGTGATGCATGTCCTGGGTTTTTTGGCAATTCACAAGTGGCCACCTGAGGCGCATCCCCAAAGTGTCAAGATCCCAGGGGTACAAAATCATGGGAAACAGTTTTTCTAGAAGATGCAGATTTGGGGATTTACTGGTTGCAGTATTACAAAAGCAGATTAATGAATGGAAGGACACCACATGCAGTCCCTTGGACTGTAAGCCCTCCTGTGCAAACGTCATCAAAATTAATGGTTTGTGAAAGAGCAGCTCTTGATAGCTAGTAGGTGCTCAACCATGTTCACCGTAGACACCATCCCTGACTACAGAGAGCTCCGGCTATTGGGCGGTATAGAAATGTAATAAATGTAATAAATAAATACTTTGCACTAGCATTTGTCTAATGCCCTGCAGTTATTACTTATTCTTTGAACACAATCATACCTAATACATGGCAATAGGTGATATTGTGGTATATAATATAATACAAAAAGAAGTAATAAGAAAGACTATATATGGTATTTGTAGTACCAGTTTGTCTTATGGAGTTTTCTCCAAAAAAAGGCGGGAAAATAATCCTGGGCTCTGTATCTCATATGTTTAAAAGAGGCAAGTGGCCTGTCAGTTTCAAAGTCATGCTAAGCACCTTCAAAAGCATCTTTCAAGTTTGGTTTGATGAATTAGACAAGGCAGTAACGATGCAGGAAAATTTGTTCTTGTGCTTCTTTTTCTTCTTAAAATTCCTACAAAATTGTACTTGCAATGCAACACTCTCTTTTGTCATGAATGTGGGGGCAGGGGCTGTCATTTGCTAGCTGACCCATCTCTGTGTTGCAAAATCAAAAGAGAATTGATTTTGATGAACCAACATGAAGGTGGGGGGGGAAGCACCACCATGAGATGAACAAAAACAGAGCGACACCACAGTGGACAGATCAATATTGTACCTATGTCAGGTATATATGCTTATAATAAAAGAAGGCAAAAACATAAATATACTCTCCTTGGCATTAGTGGCCTTCCTTTTGTCAGATATTGAAGTGAGGTTTTTTGTTGTCCTTTTGTTCAGGTAATTTTTGAGCCTTTTTTAAAGGCCACTGACCTTAAACAACACATACAAATATATAGTTAAGAAGCAATCTTTTTTAAACACACACACACACACACACACACACACACACAAAGTTCTTGCAATAATCAGCAAAAAAAAAAACCTTAGAGCTGTTCAGGACTCGAATCTCAATGTAGAAGGTGTGCTGTGCAAACTGGGAACCTGCATGTCTGGGTTATCTCAGAAGAGGCATTCCATCTGAAAGTCCATCTGAAAGTCAGCCAGTGGGGCTTGTGGCTGAAAAAAATGGGACCTGAATTGCAGGCTACACATGACACAGAGACAGAAAACTGGCCTCCTCTAGCATGGCCAATTCTGAATTGCTGAAGAAGACGAAACGTGTCACCAAAGAAAGAGGGAAAAGGTGTGACAAATTTGCATAACATTTGCGTGTAATGATTTATATGTCTAGATGCAAATTAGAATTATTATTATAATTTGAATAGAAATAAAGTACATCTCATGATACTGTGGAAGATTACGGCTTAGGTGTCTTGCATAGCTGCCTCTTCTGTCTGTTGTTCAGGGGATAACTGTTGAGGGTCAATAGTTCCTATGGTGGTGGTTGTTTTTAATCTTCAAACTAGAATTGGACAAGGTGGCCCTTCAAATAGAAGACTGTCCTCTGTAAAACAGGGCCATCTGGCCACCCTTGCTCCTACCACCATTTATTCCATGCTTATCCAGTCGGAAGGCTTCATGTTGCTTCTTAGTGACAAGAGTCTGATATTGTACATCCCTGTTCCTTAAAGCCTGAGCACACCCAGTCCTCAAAAACGTCCTTGGGCTAGGTCTCAGCAGCCTCAGGCCCACACACTTCCAGGTTCAAGAGCTCCTAACAACAGGTTGCTCTTTAAACATTATTTCGCTTGTGTACTCAGTACCCAGACATCAATGCCATTCACATACTATGGCAGTGTAAATGGCTCCTGCTGCTTGCATTTGCTTCAGATAAAGTTACTAGTGTTTAGGCTAAACCAGCCTTCTCCAACCTGGTGCCCCCCAGGGAGATGATGGGAGGTGTAGTCCAATACATCCATAGGGCAACAGATTGGGGAGGGCTGGACTACACATACTGTTAGCATCCCATTGGTGCCTTGTATGTGTGAAATATGTGAAAGTATCTTTAAGAAGCCCACTTGCTGCCTTTCTGAATCTCTCTGGGTGTATCTCTCCCTCACTGTTTGACTCTATTGGTCAAACATGTTCTTGGCTTTGTATTTATTTATTTATTTATTTTACTTTTAAACCACCCAGTGACCAAATACTTTGGGTGGTGTTCAATACATTAAAAACATACAGCACAAATAGGAAATAAAAACAGCACAGAATAAAACCAGCAGGAAAGGAGAAATGATTTTATCATTACAACTTCATAAAACAAGATTAAAACCACCAGCAGAATAAAGGACTAAAAACAGTTCTTAAAATATCTGGAAGGCAAAAAAAGAAAAGAAAAAGTCATTACCTGGCACTGAAAAGACCATAACATAGGTGCCAGCTGAGTCTTTTTGAGGAGAGCATTCTTCAAATGGGGTGTCACTACTGAAAAGGCCCCCTATCTTTTAGCTACCCACCTCACCTCATTTGGTAGGAGGACCTGGAAGAGGGCCTCAGAGAACAATCTTAATGTCCAGGTAAGTAAATATGGAAAGAGATGTTCCTTATCCCAAGCTGTTTAGGGATTTAAAGATTCAAGCCAGAATTTTGAATTGGGCAAGGAAATGAACCGGCAGCCAGTTACTAGCTTAGTCACCCTATGTTGGACTAACTGAAGTTTCCAGACCACTTCCAAAGGTATCACCATGTATAATGCATTGCAATAATCCAAACGGGAGGTTACCAGAGTGTGATGGGTTTTCTGTTGTGCCAGCTAATGCTATTGGAGTTGCCCATTAGAGGTCCCTTACATTAGCGCTTGTATTCAGTTGGATACTGCTTCAGTAAACAATTCTATAACAAAATGAAAACTTAACAACAAGGCTAAATTACCGAAACCCTTTCTGAAACAGTCAAGAAGTTGACACAGCACCTTAAACAATAAAATTCCAAAGCTTGACGCTCTTCCTTAAGGGGTCATTCCACAATGTTGGTACTACCACTGAAGAGGCCCTGCTCCTACCTATACCCACCAGGCTTCATTTAGCATGGGCACCTGAAGCAAGACTTGACATATTGAAAGGAGCTGATGTGGTTTAGTGGTTAGTGTTGGACTGGGGCTCAGGCTACCCAGGTTCCAATGCGCACTCAGTCTACTCACTGAGTGACCTTGGGCCAGTCACCATTTCTCACCCTAAAGTACCTCACTTGGAGAAACGATGGGATATAAATGTAGGAAATAAATAAATAGTATTAGAAAGTGCTTCAAAATGGTAGATAAATTACAAATATCCTGTATGCACATTGGTCAGAAAACTCAAGAAAGGAAGCATTGCAAACTTTCAGCCTTCTTCTTACTAGGTTCTGCCCCAACCCCAGCCACTTAGATGTGGAAACAGTTTTACAGGTGACTCCTGTAATGCAGAAGCAGTTCCACAAGAGTGCCCCCCCCAAAAAAAAACATCCTCAAAAGGGAGAGCCGTTTTTCAACACTGGCAAAAAATATTCACAGAAAATTCTTCTTTTTCCCTGTTAGTTCCACTTACTGTATGCTCTATTTCCATGCCCAGCGCAGCCTGGGCATGGGGAGGCTATTGCTGGTGGGATGGGAGAAGAAGTGTGGAGCCACAACATAGGCATCCTCCCCGTGGTGCAACCGGAAGGGGAGGGGAATCAGAGCCCATTTATTGGCTCTCACCCCTCCCCTCCTCTCTTCTCTTTGAAACTCAGCTCCCTCCCTCCCTCCCTGTACGTAGTGTGGGCTTGCTGGTCATCCTTTGTGGGAGCCAAGTAGGAACTTTTTGCTCATAATCTTTCATTGGTTATGAGGGTTTTTTTGCCTACTTCACAGGCGGGGAGAAATAATTAGGTTGATTTGGTGTTGTTAACAATTTGGCCACATTTGCTGAGAGGCAGGTATGTGTGGTCATCTTGAGCGGGTTAGGGCAGGATCTACACTACTGCTTTAAAACAATAGTTTACAATAGTAGTGACAACTGTTGGGGCCCAGGACACATTGCAGATACAGTTTTCAAAACGTTTTCAAAGTGTCATATCCCACTTGGTGTAGATCTGACCTAGGGTCGGTGAGCATTCAGAGGCACCACTGAGGTGATCGGTAATGCCTGAGGCACTCCAGCTGCAAGTTTTACAGCCCAGCTGGCGGGGATAAGGGTTACCTTTGAGGCCAACCTTTGTCACCCACTCGGAGCTTTACAGCACAAGGGGGAGTGACACGGAAGGCCTCCCTAAAGGGGGAAACCTGGGAGATGGCAAACGCCAAGGTGCCATTCTCAAGCTGTGAATGCCTCGCCCAATACAACGACGGCATGAGGCTAGATCAGAGAAGATGCCCGCTTAGGATTTCCCTTTCCGCAGATCTATTAATAAATGTGGCCCTGTTTAAATCCCAATTTTGTGTCTGCCTCGTTATTCCCCACACTCCACATTCCCGCAATGAGCCCTCCCTTGATGGCAAGAGCAAACTGATTTAATATCTAGGTTTAATATGCACTGTTAATAGACAGATATCATGACAATGTCTTTGGAAAGATGTGTTACTTGAAATGTACATTTGCTGAAGGGAGTCCCAGATTTCCCATGTTTCAAGACGACATAACCACCATCACCCTCCCTGAAGTACAATAACGAAGGCACACTTCCTTCTCCTCCTCCTCCTCCTCTTTTTAATAGCCCTATCTCAAAAGTAGGCAATGTGTCCTGGCATATGTTTACATAAATTACGCATACAAATTTGATAAAATAAATAAATGAAATGAAAAATCTGCCTGGAATTGGTTCTAGGAAAGCTGGCAAGCCTAGCCCAGAGAAATCAGTTTCTTCATGAGCACACCCACAAGACCTGCACTCTTCACAGTCACTCTCGCATATTTTTAAACATTTCTGGGACATTTTCCCAGAAACATACAAAATTATACTCTGGTGTTTGTCTAAGAAGAAGCCATTTTCCAAGTGGTTTGTAAAGTTAAAAAAAAAAAAGAGGATAATTAGAGGTGCTAGAAATAAATTTTCCATTCAGCATCAGAGCATTAAGGGAGCAGGCAGGCAGCCAAAGTACAAGCTCCCCTCTAAATGACTCCTTGTGGGAAGATGATTTTCGGCACAGCTTAGAGAGGTTCCATTAGATCAACATCTCCATCTCGCATGAACCAAAGTAAGGGGCATTGAAGGTCTTTCAGCCCAAGAGCTGAATTCCATTTCGTAGACGCTCTCAGGGGACCCATTCCAGTGGTCGGTGGAGACAGGGTCAAAAAGGGTCAGGACAAAAATACACACACACCCTAAAAAAAACCCCAGAATATTTTAGATTAAAGCTCTTACTGCAGTTAACTAAGCTTTAGGAGAAGAATATGATCCTATTAGAATAGGAGAAAAGCTGTGCATGGTTAACAAGCCAGCCTGTAGAAAATATCCTGGGTTCAGACAACACACTAACCCACAATTCAACAAACAACCCACAGTTCAACCACTGAATGTGAGTTAGCATGTTGTGTGAACCCAGCCATTGGCTCAGACATCATCAGCATCACTACTTCTTGCCAACTTCCACAGGGGGAATTTTGTTTTGATCTGAAAGAGAATTATTTATGGTAAAAAAAAACCAAACCAACCATGGTTGCTGTCCTGCTCTAGACTGAGTTCTGGCTCTTTGCAAGCCAATACAGGGAAATATACAGTAGAGTAGTCACTTTGGCAAGCAGTTGGTCAAACACACAGATTTCAGTCTAATGGGGCTCAGGCTAAGGCAGGAATGGTCAAGTTACAATCAAAGATCAAAGCACAGTTAAGCAGTGAGTTACCATACACAATCCAGCAGCAGAGTCAAAAGAAACAGTCCAAAGGTCAGTAGCATGGAGCATCAACATAGCAGACACTGAAGCTGGCAGCCGCGTTGTTTCCAGCAGCTCCCAAGTTACAGTGAGAGCTAATATAGCTAGAGGTACTGGAGAGACTAGTTTCAGGACGCTTTCCTTGAGTATTTTATCAGAACTGAGGTTTTATCACAACTCTATTTCTTTTTTTAAATAGTATTATTAATGTGCTGTTTTTATTCTTTTATCCTATCTGTTGTGCACCGCTCCAAAATCTTTTTGATGTGGAGCGGTATATAAATATTGTAACTAAATACATAAATAGAGCTCCACCCACTGCTCGGCTGCATCATGTTAGAGGCTTGTCAGATCTCCTCCTCAGGAGGAGAGTCCAACTCATGAGTAGCCTTCTTCAGCAAGAGAGCACCTTTCGTGGATATTAAGGCACTGGCATTCTCAGGGGCAATGTGGTGGTCCAGCATCTCCCACTGCCTCAGAAGCTGAGCTCTCTGCCTCTGTAGGAGCCATATTCAAAGGCATCACTCCTAAGGGCCCCATCCATCTTGGCTAGCCCCACAGTCTCCTGAAGGGCAACTGGCTCTGACGGTCCTGGTTCTTTCTCTGAAGGCGACTCCAGTCAGGACTGTGACAGCCGCAAGCCTTCTTGGGAAGACCATAGTCTTGAAAGGTGGCTTAGAAATATTTGAAATAAAGTAGACCCAAGAAAATCTATTTTCCTGAGAGTTAAGCTTTCACCATACAAAGATTTCTCAGAAAATAAAAATGTCCCTGCAAGAAAGCAAAATGGAAATGAAAATTCTTCCTAAACATTATTGCTGGGATAATCCTTATAATGTAAAGACAGGACACCGGAGCAAACAGTGCAACCATGACTTAACATTTTGTTACATGGTTATACAGATCCATTTTAGCCTCTTGGGTGGGTTGTACGTTTATATTACCTAATTATGTATTTATCTGAAGGACCAGAAAAGCTTCACCGTATTCATTTCAATCACTCAGGCCTATGAGTGGCCTAACTGCTTTGTTACAATATTTGCCCAAAAGACTGAAGACATTTATTCCCAGTGTTCAAGTAGATTAGCAGAAGAAGCTCTGGTAATTAATTTTTTTACAATGGTGATATACACAAGCCTAAGCTGCAAATATAACATTATAGTTTATTTCACTATGCACACTTCATTATTAAAAGTATAAAATTTAAAAATGCCCTCAAGAGTTTTTTTACCCAATGGACCAGTCAGGTACAATGCTCAAGATTAGCATGAAGCTATCTGAACTATCCTTAGTTCTCAGAACAGTAGCTGAAAACTAACTGAATGTACAGTAAAAGAACGGCATGGTCAAGCCCCTTCCAGCAGCATGTGTGTAACCAAGAGGGCAATCCTATTTGTGACTGTTCAAAAGTCAAACCTATGGACTTCAATGGGATTTACATCTAGGTCAGTAAATACAGAATTGCTGCCTAGATGTGGGGGTTCTGTGTCAATTCAACAAGCTGGACACAGCTGCCAGAACTGGCCCCGTTCAAGGCCCAAGGTGCAATTTAGAAATGGGGGGGAGGGATTTTGTATCATTCACACTTTGATAAGAACTTAACATGTCCTTCAGCATATACTTCCCAAGATGTTGTGATGCACTTCTCCAAATAAAGGGTTGGATCCAGATTTAAGAGCTGATGGAATGGACTTCGGTACCCCTTTCTTCCCACAGCAGCCTCCTCCTCCAGCCCCCTGAAAATGCTACACAGAGTCAAGAGAACTGCTGAATAGAGTGGGCTGTGGTTCGGGGAAGAGGGGGATCCCCAAATATCAGGCAGAGGGACCTTCCACAAGAACAGCTTTTCCTGCCACTGAAGGTCCATTCCTCTCGCAGAAAACAGATCCTGGATCCAATCCAATTATCGTTAGCTGCCTTGAGCATATTTTGTGAAAAGGGCGGATGCGCACATCTTAAATAATAATGAAGATGATCATTCTGCCTGAACTCTGTTAATAAGTAAATAGATAGAACGGCTTCGTAAACAGTTCAGGAGCTCACCTCCAGTGCCCTTGGAGCTGCTCATCTCTTTGAAGAGTCCAATGCTCTGGATGACCCCATGTGTCACGGAGACAGTCCGCTCCCATTCTGAATTCTCTTATAATGCATAATGAATTCTCTTATACATCAAAGCAATCTCTGCATTAACTGAAGGCAGGAGAATCAAAACAGTAATAGCAGGTGGCAACATCTACTGTTGCTCCCATCTTTCCACATATTCTCTTTGGAGAAAAAACAAACACTTCACGAATATGTCTAACCATCAGAAGTGGAAAAGATGATAGCTCTAATGACACAGTGGCCAAACCTTTGCATATATTTTAAAGTCATGGTTTTAAATAAATAAGAGAAGCAACTACAAGGACATTTGTAGAACACTTAGTAGTAGATTCAATAAATAGCCACAAAGATTGGGTTCAGATATCACAGTTTGCAGAATGGGTAATTTAACCCATCATGAGTTATTGGGTGCATTTGGATGACACGTTAGACAACCCTGCACTTGGGTGACATGCAAATAAATCCTCTGCTGAGTAGGCCATAAGGGCAAGGTTGGCTATTCCTCTCCCCCCACCCACTACCCTCCCCACTAAACGGCGGTGCTGGTTCCCCCTTATCTGATCATGGTGCCGCCCTCAGTGATCTAGGACTTTTTCTGGGCCAACGCCATTGCTCAGGCCCAGAACAAGCCCCATATGGCTCTGGGAAGGGCTGGAGGCTGCGTTCCAACACTTCCGGGAATGCATCCTCCCCCCGCCCATGGCCGATCTCGCACCAGCCCAGCAGAAGGCTAGATCGACACAGGGGAGGGCTGAAGGATGTGTTCTGGAAGCGCCAGAAGCACGTCCTTAGAGCTCCTCCCCCACGCCAATCCAGGCATTTTCGTGAAGAAAAAAAGTCTGGATCAGTGTGGGGGAGGGCACAGTTTCCCGGACATTTGTATTAATTCTGGAATTTCTCACCGGACTCCGGATTGGGCCCCCATTTCCAGACTTGTCCGGGGGGATCCAGACGTATGGTCAACCTAGTAAAAAACACTACCACCCTCTTGAGTCATACCAAAGGCCCACCTAATCCAGGCTCACATTTCCATTGGTGGCCACAGAGATGGCTTCTGGGAGTGTGCGAAAGCATGTGGTGTGGGCCTTTGCAGCAGAAAAGTGGGAGATGTCTAAACATAAGTAAATGGAAAATAAAACTGCCCTCTCCTTGTAGTCCATTCCTAGAAACTGGTGCTCAGAGGCATACTTCCTGATCGGCTTGCTAGAGTAGTTCACAGAATACAAATCATAAATGACATGAAATATTGTCACATCTCTGGAAAATGAGCCATTATTAATATAATGTCACTTCATACTCCATTCGCAGCTTCTAACAACATTAACTGGCAATATAAGACAACTTGACTGACATCTTTATTGACCAAGGACAGTTTCTTATCCCAGCCTGTTCTCTCTCCAAATTAAGTACTGGACAGATTTGCAGAGCTGAACCTTATAGATGCCTGTAAGACCGTTCTGTTGTTTAGAGCAGTCTGAAGACAACCCAAGCAGCATCAAATCCACACTTGGTGTGGAAAGCATCACCCACCAAGGTGCAAAGTAATCCTCAATTGACTCAATTTGGAAGCAGGTCCAGCTAAAATCCACGACCCTTTTATCTAAGTAAACAGGATTATGAGATGAGTGTATTGCATGCACACGCAATAAATTTACAAATATTTGTAATAGTTACATTTTTTAAAAGTATTTTGCTACATGGTTTGACATATCATGCTATTTTACTTGTTGTATATCACTTTGAGCTTTTTTAAAAGCAATGTTAAAAAGTATGAATAAATATATATATTTCATATTTAAAGAAAAAAAGTTCAGGAGATGCACATTAAGGGAAATTCAATGTATTTTGCAAGAAAAGCTATGGATATAACTGTGGGAACATATTACATCATCATCATCATCATCAGAAAGAAAGAAAGAAAGAAAGAAAGTGAACTTTATTCAAAAAGGCCATCTGAAGTAGAAGCAGCTGTATTTTTTTAGTTTCATAAGGTTGGGAAAGGATACATTAGAAAAACTGTGGAATTAAATCTCTAGCTCTACAAAGAGAGCCCAGAGAAAGCTATGCAAATTATTCCAAGTCTGAAAGACTGTCATACATGAGAGGGATATGCTTATACGTATGATGACACACGTTCAGGTTAAACTCTCAGATTGTCCCTAGTCAAGTACAAATAGCTATCACTACTGTACTTTATACATTTAAAATGTTCTAGAAGCATCTTCAAATGTTCGTTCTCTCACATTCACACATATACAAACACATATTTGTTCTTAGTGAGTACACACAAATTCACCCTCTAGTTACTCAGCTACTGAGGCTGTTTTCTTCCCTTTAGACCCTGCTGAGTGGAACAATAAGATTTTTTAACTATTGCTTCAAATGTTTTTCACAATCTTGAATCAAAAAGGGATAATTCTCCACTATATTTTTGGTCTAATTATCAGATGATGATGGACAATGGATTGATAAGAGTCACTCAAGAAGATGCAAGCGCTTGTATATAACAGCTACTGCAATTATCAGCCACTACTAAGCCATTATTGATCCTGTTCACATTGGGTGATAACTGAGCATTTTCCACTTATTTAAAGTGCTGTTAGCCAGAAACTCCCAACAATGAAAAGCAGTAGACGAATTTCTTCAAACACGGTTCAATAAATAATGCACATACAGAAGGTGCAGAGTTCCTTAATCTCAGTGAAACAACTAACTGTGAAGCAAAAACACCATCTTGCTGGCACTAAATGGTTGATTACAATAAAATAGGTTCCCCTAGAAGGTCATTTAATACGTAACCTGAAGTACCACTTTGAGAAGCAGAGAGAAGTTGGAAAGAAAATATTTTTTCTGTATGTAATTTCAGTAGCATGAAAAAAAGGAGTGGACAAAGCATTGGGGAATGTCCAGCTTTACTGAAGTCATTTTCTCCTTCATAAGCTCATAGGTCACTCTCATTGATTTAATTCCTAAGGCAACTTTTGCCAATGCCACTATTATTTTGAAGATCTTGGGAAAATCCAGTTAACATGGAGGTAGGAGAAATATTATCACCCCCTATCAACATAACTCAGTCACTTGGCTTGCTTTCTTGTTAATTCTGGGGTGCTTAGGACATAATATGGTATTCAGGGCTTCTTTTTCAAAGGAGAAGCAGTCAAAACAAGGAAGGGACAACATTTAAATAGACTATTAAGGATATCAACCAGTAATTGCCAAGTTAATCTCTCTAAATAATCAGTAGTTTTAAGAAAAGGGCTGACCACCTACATCTAAGGTCAGACGGAAATTGATCAAATGGAGCCAATTGAAAGACTTAATTATTTGTGTCACCATATCCTCATTCAGTGTGGATGTTTTATATTTTAATGTCTACAAAATAGATAATTTGACCCAAATGTTTTCTTTTTGTTAGGCCAATAAATAGATCACAATGTGCAACCTCTTGGGTCACAGAGCTGCTTTCTTTGTTGAACAGGACCACATCGCACTAATGAGTCTTTTTTCCTCTCTGAAGATTAATCCAAACTCATCACAAGCAATACACCCAGCAGTCCTGGACCTCTATCAGCAGAGGCCTGGAATACCCAGAATGATCAGACGCTCTTGTCACTGGCACAAATACCACCGAAATGAATACAGCTTCTACCAGGACTAGTCGGGTTGGGTAACCAGTCAATTGTCTGGTCAAGTATTGTCAATTGACCACTTATTATTTGACACTATTTGAGCTACACATGCCCTTGTATAGACAGCTGCCTACTTTTTTAATGGCATTGGGGTGACACTTGATAATACTAGAAGGAAGGCTCATCCCATGAAGCTGTTTGGTAGGAGATTCAGGACAGATAAAAGGAAGTACTTCACACAGTGCATAGTTAAACTATGGAATTCACTACCACAAGATGTAGTGATCGTCACCAATAGGGATGGCTTTAAAAGGGGGTTGGATAAATTCCTGGAGAAGGCTAACAATGGCTACTAGTCCTGGAGGCTGTGCGCTACCTCCAGTAGCAGAAAGTCTATATACACCAGTTGCTGGTGAACATGGGTGGGAGGGTGCTGTTGCACCATGTTCTGGTTTGAGTTCCTGGTCGACAGCTCGTTGGCCACTATATGAACAGAGTGCTTGATAAAATAGACCTTTGGTCTGATCCAGGAGGGCTCTTCTTCTGTTCTTCTGTTTTAAAAAGCTGAAATGGGAGCACATTGCTCCCCAGTTTGAGTATGTGTATACACACACATCATTTAGGACATGCACAATTATGACACACCAAGACAAATGCTACCACCAGCAACACATTGAGGCCTAGCTTGTATTGATACCCTGCCCCATTTTTTTCAGTCCCTAATAGACAGCAAACCCAAGAGTTTATCATCCCCTGGTAGACAACCATACATGGACTCTGAGCCACATTCAGCTTGATGGGTTACAGGTAGAGGCATATTTAGAAACAAGAACAGCCTCCCTAACTCTACCCAGAAAACCTGACATTTGCCTTCTACTTTATCAGTTGGATCCAGACTTGGCCAAATTTAGGGTAGACTCACTGAAATCTATGCCTAATATCCTATTGTGCCCACACAGCTTGGGCAACAGTGCTTTTGCGATTCTAAAAATAACTGCAAATGTGTGGCCGGAAATGCTCATTTCCAGTATGGGGCAGATTACCAGAGCTCACAGAAGGGGAAGGGAAAGGACAAGCAAAGCCCCTTCAACTGGCTTCAAATGTGCTGTCCAACGTCACTCATCCAGTACTTGCAGGAGGACTCTGGTTCCATTCAAGGGAAGTTTTGTAGATTCAGAAAGTGGCAGCGAGTGCTCCAAATACCGCTTCTCCTTACCTCCCATAGTGTGGCCATAGTGTCCTGCTGGACTTTGATATGTATGCCAAGCAGTAACACAAGAGAACCAACATTACCTCTGAAATAAACACCCATGTCTTTAGCTCTCAACCTCACCGATTAAAAACTTCTTCAGAAGCATTTTATGATATATTTCACAAGTTCTGGGAATCAGAAGTTTGTTTATTTTTATCATCATCATCATCATCATCATCATCATCATCTCAAAATCAGTTATAAACAATGCATGTGGAGAAATCTGAATTCAGCCCTAATGTACACATACAGAAGAAGGAGCTGGCAGAATTCAGATGTAAAGTGGATTGTACCACTTCAGTCTACAGGTGGGGGATGTCACGTTCCAATGTCCACTCTTTTAAAAAACAACAATCCTCCTTTGCAAGGTAAAGACTAGTTTGTCCCTTACTATACTACATGTGGATGTTGTTGTCGTTTTTAAAGATGGGAGCATTCCAAAGAGGCATCCCAAACCTGTAGTCTCAAGTGATGCAGCCCCTTCCACCACCTCCTTCTTCTGCCTGTGTAAAGCGTGCCTTAGTGAACAAAAGGGACTCAGGACATTCTTTCCCTCTAAATACGACTTGCACCTAGGAAACTACAATTCCATATCATGCAATTATGGGCCTCATTCATTAGTATCACATCATTGACTACACCATGAAAGAAATGACAAATTAGCAATTTCCCAGCCCTGGCATAATACTATCATTTGTATCACAAAGTCAGCAAAATCTAACCTCCAATAATTCAGCTCACTATTCTCACCCAAGACTGGCCATCAATACGGTTTTATGTGCCCTGTACTAATCACTAAAGTCAGATAATACGCAAGGTTAATGGTCGCAGACAGTCTCGGGAAATATCCAAGATCTGATAAGGAAGCCCCATATTATTGCTGTTCTGTGTGTGTATATCCCACCCAAGAATAGGAGAAAGAAAGAAATCAATGTTTAAGGCAGTTGTAATACATCTCTCAGTGTAACAAATAAATTGCCCCTTCATTGCCCATTCACATTCCGGTTAATAAATAGTTCAGACACAGGACACACCGATAGTGAAGAAGTGTAATCATTGTATGCTTGTCGCCTTTACTTTAGATTTATGCCATCTTGGCCCGAGAAAGTCTAAGCAGCACTTTTCAATTAACTCATTGGCCTTTTAAAGAAAATAGCAAGAGGTTTTTTCAGTCTGACTCGTATTTTAACATATTATGCCCCCCTTCAGAAGTGCTTGATTCCACTTCTCATTTAAATAAACAGTTGAAAACACAAAATGCAATCAACAGGGCAAGTTCCTCTCTCATCTGTCTTATCATCAATTGCTATTCAGGGACAGCTCCATAATGCATGTATATTAAGCCTTTCTTTATTCCCAATAAGAAACTTCGCTCAGTAGGGCCAACTAGATGGCAACTGTCTGTTCTGATGTTTTCTTGCAAAAACGTTGGGTTGTAGCTAGTATGAATCCTACTTAAAGAAGACCTATGGAAACACATGGGAACTATGTTAGACTAACATTCGATATAACCCATTGGATCTACCAGTGGAGGCTGGTGGCTCCAAATTCAGTGGGGCTGTGATTCCACTCTGGGTCTCTAGTGAGAACTCAAGGTTTGGCACCTTGGATAGCTCCTTTAGAATTCTGGACGGTTTTCACTAAAACCCAGAGTGGAATCATAGCCCCACCACAATCGGAGCCACCAGCTCCCACTGGCATCTACCTAGTAAAATAAAGCAGTTGACTCTAATAGATTCCTTCTTGTTGTTAAGAAATAGATTATTAAATAGAAGTTCATTAAAATATGAACTTCAGCTGTGTTCACTAAAATACCAAATACTATGGCAGAACTTTTTGTGGATTAAGGTCCCCCCACCCTAATATAATTGCATCCATTTACCCACCCGAAACCTAAGAAAAAGGAAGGCAGTGCATTTAATTTGTAACTGTACCACTAAATGCAAATGTAAAATTGGCAGCTTTGATGGTGCAGTATTAAATATAGCTTATCTCACTGGTGACAGTGAGAAACAGACACTCTCTTAGGACTATGAGTTATGACAATCTCTCCAGTGAGTGAAAAATCATCCCCATACAGCTGTCACCAATGAGATTTTCTTTTTTCCCCCTCTCGCCTTGACGTGTGTGTGTGTGTGTGTGTGTGTGTGTGTGTGTGTGTGTTCTTTCAGCAGTATTGGAGTCACCACTTTAGAAACAGTGTTGTAAACAGTTTTAATCACTCTAACGATAGATGCTAGTCATAGTTACACTCATCCCCCCTTCCTGCTAATATTAAAAAACAAATGCAGTGAAGTTCATGGCATCAGCAAACAGCAGTTGTGTCCAATACTTACAAGATGGGAAGTTGAGATACTGAAATTTGTTGGAGTGGTAAGAGGGGTGCAAAGCACTGAACTCTAAAGGAAGACAAGACCTGCTTTCTCTTTCATAAGCTATTGCAACACAATGCTCATTCTTTGAAAATACCCTAAAAGATGCCAAATACAAATGCTTTTAAAAAGGCATGCTAAAGCATACTTAAGCAGCCAAACTATTATTCAGAAATGGAATCATAAGCAAGCCTGTGAACAACTTTGCCTTTATATTCAGTGCCCCCTACCACCACCACCCAATGCTTTTTTTTAAAGTGACCAATTCTTACTTCGAGGAGCAGCCTAAGCAATGACCAAGCTTTCCAAAATTTATTGAGGCACATGTTCTATTGATAACCTACACCGTTTTTTCCTAAAACAGGGTTAGACTTAAGGAATCTAATTTGTTGGGGCGTTGTTATTTGTTTTTACTACAGGTCCAAGATACACCAACCACAATGTAGCACAAAAAAATTAAAAAATCTAACTCTGTGTCCTTTGCATTAGGCTCTGGTTGGTGGATCTTGGCATTCTAGTAAAAAAAACCACACAGAGAATCTAGGGCTTTGTTTGGAACCCAAACTAAACAGAACTCATAGTCCTTCTACACAATAATACAGCCCTAGAAGGTTTTTTTTATTTCAGAAGGCAGAATTGGGAGCTTGTCACATGACTTGTTACTTCACTAGCAGTAGAATTTAACAGACCCTTTGAGATGCCATTGTTTAGTACTGATCTTTGTACAGCTTTGGTGGTAAGACAAGGGACACAGAACATACGTCTTTGCTGAGGATCCACAGAAAAGGACATTGGGACTTGTTTTTCAGATGAACACTTTTTGCTATATAGATTCAATGTAGATTTAATTTGCTACATAGATTTTGCTATATCATTGGCAGGGCAAAGTAAATTAAATCAGTCAACAGAACGTTGCTCAGTCAGAAGCATGTTATAATTCTGATGGGTATGCAGGAGAGGGCCTTCTCGGTGGCTGCTCCAAGGCTCTGGAACTCCCTTCCCAGGGAGGCTAGGCTGGCTCCCTCTGTGCTCTAGGCAGGCAAAAACTTTTTTGTTTCAGCAGGCTTTTGGAACTACTCTGGACCTGTGTTAATGTATTGGATTCCCCCCTCCCTTTTTAATCTGTTACTGTTTTTTTAAAACACACACACACACACACACACACACACACACACACAAATTAACATGTTTTTAATTTTACTACAGGTTTAATTATATATGTTTTAATTGTACATTTTTTAATCTGGTAAACTGCCTTGAGTCCCAGTACTGGGGAAAAGGCAGGACATAAGTAAATATTGTAATCATCATCATCCTAGAGTTCGATCCAGATTTATGCTAGATCAACTGCATTAGCAGAAGTGGACTTCCTCACCCCTTCCTTCCCACAGCAACTCCTCCAGCCCTCTCAAGATGCTACCCTGCTGAATGGGGTGAGACGTGGTGGGAGGGGAGGGAAAGCCCCAAATATCAAACGGAAGGACCTTCCATGAGCAGAGCACTTCCTGTCATGGAAGATCCCTTCCTCTCACAGAAGGCAGATCCTGGATTGAAGCCCTAAAGTATGAATCTACCCTTATTGAGATTTATGACGGGAAGCAAGAGGAAGTCTGTGTGTAGTACTAAGAATCATCCACTAATTTTTAGAAAGCAATAGAAATAATTGCACATCTTTACTTCAGGTAAAAAATGTTTAGCTCTGCGCTTGTAGCAGTGTGCACATGTGTGGTGTGTCATCTTAGGAAAATTAGATTCTGTTTTCAATTGTTCAAGCATACCCTATACAAATGTTTCTACACACACACACACACACACACACACACACTCCTTTACTGACTTTGTTGAAGCATTGAAGCGAGAGATAAATAACATGCCTGAGTTTAATAAAGAGCTTTATAATTCTGTGACCATTAACAACAGATGTAACTATGCAGCCTATGATAATGGTAATGGTAATCAAAGTGTCATAGCTCTGAGATAAAGCTCACTGGAGTCAAGAAGAAAATATTCCCTCCATCTGACAGTTAGCTAAGCATCTCAGGCTCCTTTTTATCTAAAGGCCCAAATAATGAAATATTCAGCTTCAGAAAGGAAAGATTTTGCTGCTCCACTCAGAGATGGGTCACACAAGGTTCTCTCTAATATAATGGGAGTCATATAGCTCCCCCCCAAAAAAAAGAAGGCTGTCTCATAGCTTCATCACAGCAGCGTTATACTGTGCAATCACTGCAAATTGCATGCAAAGGACTCTGAAGTTTTCTAGCTTATAATCTGCTTTTACTCTGAAGGACTCCCATGCATCCTGCTTTAATTGTGCTTCTTCGCCAAAAGAAGTGTTGTATTTTAGTATCCCTTTAAGAGCGAATCTTTTGTTGTTCTCCCAGCGGCCACTGGGGGCGCCGGAGGAGGATGTAGGGCAGAGCGACTCGTAACCCCTAAACAAGTGTTGTGTCACTGAGCCCGCAGCAGGTGCCCTTCCCACCGCGTGCCTGCCTCCTCTCCCCAGGGTGCATCTGGGAGAAGCGCCTGTCAGCCACAGTGGGAGGGAGTGATTTTGAAAGAGCGAACCTACGTACCTAAGCTCTATTGAACTTCCAGGAAAAGGGTTTAAAGGGGGGAATGCAAGAACACCTTTTCTTTGCCCTTTGATTCAGGCTGCAATCCTATTACCCGGGAGTAAAACTCATCGAACTCTTCTGAGTAGACGTGTGTAGGATCAGCCTCTCTTGCCAGGTAACTTCTAGTTGTTTTAAAAGTACTTTTTGCAGGTAACTTTTTGAAGGCCCACCCACCACAAGAATGCAGCCTTGAAAGAGGTTCAGCAACCCTGCCCTAAGTAGTTTGGGGCCAGGTTACCTGAAGAACTGCCTCCTCCCATATACTCCTACCTGGACCTTGAGGTCATTATTAGAGGCCCTTCCCTGAAGTGAGATCCAGAAGGTGGCTTCCTGAAACAGGGGCTTTTCTCTCACGGCATGGCTGTGGTGCAATGCTCTTCCTAGAGAAGCTTGGCTGTGGCCTACTTTGTGTTCCTTCTGGTGCCAGGCAAAGCCTGTTATATTCATTTTAGAAACCCTTTAGGGTCTTTTTAAAGGATTTTGAGATTTTGGCACTTTAAGGTTTAAGACCTGTCAGTATTTAATTGTATGGCTTAATTTTTGTCCTGTGCTTTATGATGTGATTGTACTCTTGTTGTTCACATTGCGTTTTAACATTTCCCAGGGAACTTCTACTTTGGAGCAACACAGAAATACCCATAAATAAATATTAAGTAGTACAAGCTGCAGCCACAACTTTTGCCTTGTTTTCCCGTCTGGCTTGTCATCATTTTTTGGAGGATGACATCATGCCACACAGAGAGAAAGAGGAGACACAGGGTTAGAAGCTTTTGGAGGTGGGGAGGAATGGGCTCATCTATCTGTTGTGCTTTCTCCCACATTTGGATCTTTTAAATCTCCTATTCTTTCCATGCAGAAATGTGTGAGTTTTGATAAGTTCTTAGCAAAAAAAAAAAAAAAGCAAATGAAGTTCTCACCCATCTGCATCGGCCAAATTCAATTGCTACAACTATTCCTTGTTGTATTTGCCTGCCATGTGGCTATTAAAGATGAAGAGCCTGCTATAAAAAAAAAGAAAAAAGAGCTGGGAGCCCTAATTCAGCATCACAGATTTGGTTTGTGATTCAAACCACGAATTTTAGATTCAAACCACACTTTTAAGAGCTAAGCACTGAAGGTCCTCTGCCTGGATGGAAAAATCTGTCCGTTTCACTTTCTCCCACATTTGAATTATTTAAATTTCCTCTGCTTCCCATCCTATTTATGAAGACATTTTTGAATTTCAACTAAATGAAATTCCCACCCATCCTTAGTGGTGGCTATGTGACTTCCATAATGTTTCGTTCCAGCCACTGACCCAGTTCCAACAAACCAGGGACCCTTCATCACTAATGCAGAGCCGGTAAATTAGTTATTTCTGGCCTGTGCTACTTCTGTATGTGTGCGGTTTAGAGGCCAGATCTACACTACTGCTTTAAAGCACTTTATAACAGTTTGACAACTGTGTATGCAGTGTGTCCTGGGCCCCAACAGTTCTCAAAACTGTTACGAAGCGCTTTAAAGCAGTAGTGTAGATCCTGCCCTAGAAAGATATGACACTTTGAAAACAGTTTGAAAACTGCATATGGAGTGTGTCCTGGGTCCCAACAGTTGTCACTACTGTTATAAACCATTTTAAAGCAGTAGTGTAAATCCTGCCTTAGTTTGTACTGTCCTGTTTCTGTATTAATGTTCCTGACAGTGAGATCTGTGGAACAGTGGGGCCGGATCTAGACTACTGCTTTAAAGTGCTTTATAACAGTTTTGACAACTGTATATGGAGTGTGTCCTGGGCCCCAACAGTTGTCAAAACTGTTATAAAGCGCTTTAAACAGTAGTGTAGATCCTGCCCAGGTTCTCCATCTCCGGAGGTTTTTAAAAAGAGTCTGGACAGCCACCTCTCATGGATGGTTTAATTGGTTTTCCTGCACATTGTAAAGGGTTGAACTAGATGATCCTTGTGGTTCCTTCCAACTCAGCAATTCTATGATTCTATATATGGGGGGACGGGGTTAACCTCTTAAAATAAGCTATACTAAATTCAAAACCCTGTTTTGATACACTTCTTGAGCCAAGAACTGCATCAGATCATTCAGGAAGTGTGAAAGCTGGTGGATAACTAAGTTCTGATCCACAGATGAGTCTGGGAGGTGCAGATCAGGTGAGTTTGTATCAGAAATGGAAAGTATCAAGCCAGTGTGGTGTACTAGGGGAAAGATGGGATATAAATGTAATAATAAATAATAAGTAAAAAATAAATATTAGATTTCTCAAGCATCTCTAATGGAGAGGGGGCATTTGTGAGAACTGATGCCTCCATGTGGGTGCTTGTGCCTGCCTCCCCAGCCACCAGCAATTTGTGTGATACAACAACCTCAATCATGAGGCAGACTTCTGCTACTATGTAAAGCAGATTTTGTATTAATGCTGCTGTATAAGTGGCTAGTAATACCATAGCTTGTCATTCGTTTTCATTTTTCTTATGAACAAGCCTTCATTTATGGTGATTTCCATTGCCCCCTCTCCTAGGGTGACCATATGAAAAGGAGGACAGGGCTCCTGTATCTTTAACAGTGGCATAGAAAAAGGAATTTCAGCAGGTGTCATTTGTATATATGGAGAACCTGGTGAAATTCCCTCTTCATCACAACAGTTAAAGCTCTAAGAACTATACTAGAGTGACCAGATTTAAAAGAGGGCAGGGCACCTTCAGCTTTAACTGTTGTGATGAAGAGGAAATTTCACCAGGTTTTCCATATATACGAATGACTCCTGCTGAAATTCCTTTTTCAATACAACTGTAAAAGATACAGGAGCCCTGTCCTCCTTTTCATATGGTCAGCCTACCCTCTCCACATCAATATAAAGCCTTAACTTTCCTATAAGACATGTAACATAAATAAAGTTGATCCTCTTAAATTTCCTCTGATGTTTAAAGATCTTCACACCTGCAAAGAATGACTCTACTGACATGATGTGTGGTCTGACCAACCCAAAGCAGCAGTCTTTTTTTAAAAAAATGTAAAAAAAAGGAACTCAGTAATAAGCTTACCTATCACTTATCAGCTGACCATGTAAATAGCCTGCAGAATAGTCGAAAGGCAGGTGGTAATCCGATGGGATAATAGCTCAGGGAGGGGGAAAATACCTTATTAGCTCTGCTGGGGTCCACATGGCAAAGAGCCTTTCCCACTCATAGACCCCTGAATAGATCCGCTGCACAGCAAGAACATGATCAGGTTCAGCAGTACGTGTCAAGGAAGGAATGGAGAGACCCAGGTGAGACAAAAGGTGAAGCTCAGCATGATCAACAGCATTAAAGGCTGCATTCAAGAAGAACATTTAGTAATAAGAATATACCTGGCAGAATAATTTTCTTAAATCCTGCGGGCTAATTTCTCATCTCTTCCAATGGCTGATGCATGTGGCAACACAAGCTTGAAGAAATTTTATTCTATAAATTCCAGATATGCTTAAACCCAAATAAATCCAAATATGCTTGAATCCAAATTCCGAAAATCCATTCTTCACAAGTCGGGAGCTTGTCCAAAGGGATGCATGTTCTTTTGTGTGTTGTTTCTAGTCATGGTGCAGAAGTTTGATAACATCTGGTTTACAATGCAAATTTACCAAGCTCACAATATGAGGATTTATTTCAAGGTCACTTCCTTCACCCCAGAAAATGGCCTTCTCTCCTCTTAATTTCAAATGAAGAATGTTACAAGTGTTTGTGTATAGTTTGTGCAAAATACATTCCTCGGATTAGGCACTCCTGGGGTGCCATAGTTCATTCCTGAAATTAACTTAAAGTCCCCTTGAGTTACTCCTGGGAAAATGTGCATAGTATATTGCAGCTTAAATGTATGGATGCCATACATCAGGGGCAGGGAACATTGGCCCTCCAGATGTTGTTGGATTGTGACTACTATCAACCCTCAGTATTGGCTATGCACAGGGCTGACATCAAGAGTAAGCATAGCTGGGCACTTGGCCAGGGCCCACACCTCAGCAGGGGCCCACTGACAAGAGCCCCCTGGAGTTGCTCCTCCTCTTCTCCATTGCAATCTGCTTGTGCACCTGCCTCTCACTCTGGCTCAAGCAACAATGAGAAGGAGGAGGAGCAGATGCCACACCATGGCCTACTTGCTCCCTGGCCCTCTGCCTGCCAAGCAAGCAAGTGGTTAGGCCTCATCTAGAGTATTGCATCCAGTTCTGGGCTCCACAATTCAAGAAGGACGCAGACAAGCTGGAGCGTGTTCAGAGGAGGGCAACCAGGATGATCTATGGATCTTTACAACTATCTCAGAAGCCTGGCCCAGATGCTTGAAGAAGACTTAAAGATGTGTATAAGATGTCTGCACGTTCCTGTGTGCTACAGAGGAATATTTTTCACAGAATTGCCAGCCTAAAGCCTTTTGATGCCTGAAATGGTGCCCCCACTGCTAAAGGCCAAAGCTTTTTTTAAAAAAATAATAATCTTCCTGTGTCATTCAGACATTCATTTCTACCTTCATCTATCCTTCCCTCGTGGTGACACACTTGATTCTTTCGCACAGTTATCAAAATATGAAGCCACCCTCTGGCTGCAATCTTGAACACTGCTTAAATCCCACTGACTTCTATGGGAGTTAAGGAGCCTACCACCTCCTGTTTGTAGGATGGTGGCCTAACTTGTTTATCCTGGCATAACTGACCCAGGAAACCACCAGCTTTATTAAATGAATAATGACTAAGGAGAGCCTGGTGTGCTAATATGCTGAAATCAACGCTGCGCTCAGTTACTACTTTTTAAAAAAAGAAGTTTCTTGAACTGTTTGCCAGATTTACTCTTGAATGTCTCTTCTTTCTCTGAAGTAAAACGAATGAAAAGCACATAATTTCTGAAAACCACTGCATTCCTTGTTCTCTGTACGACTCTGTAAAAGAAAAGGAAAGGAAAGGAAAAAAGGGAGGCAAACTGAAAAGAAGTTTTCAAAGTTTGTTCAGGAGGGCAGGTGGTGTTTTCAGAGACTGGAGCAAGGCCAGTCAACAGTGGCCCACCTGCAAGAAAAAGCAAGAACTGACAAACCACTAACCAGCCAGAGAGAGACAGCTGCATCTTTTCTTTTTCTTTTTCAGCACTCTGGAAGTCAGCAGGAAGAGCAAGAGAACTTGGCAAGTCCTGCTCAAATCCCACTTCGATTGAAGCCCACAAGAAGAGTCATGGTTTTATGCTTTCAAAGTTAGCTCAGGCTTTGTTGAAATGGCTTTCGATTTGAGGAGATTGCTGTTTATTCCAGCCTTGTTTTCCTATCCTGTTAGGTTACACCAATCTAAACCTAGCATGACAGACCCTACCAAAGCTTACTTGAATGCCCCCCTTCCACCAAACTGGTTTCTTCTGGCAAACAGAATCTATGTCAGAACATGGGCCCCACCCCAGTTTCCTGCTGAAAGTCCCCTTCAGCGGTTGCTATTTGCCACCAAAGGTGTTGTTTACTGCTTCTATTTTGACTATAGCCAATCTTTTCCTATTTTACTTTTTAACCATATAATACAGATTTTGATGAGGAAATGATAGCTCCAACAGAGTATGTGTGAAGCAGCTGATCAACATTTGGTGAGGAAGTAGAGTGGGAAGACTAATTCCAGCCACTCACACACACAACCTTCCCAAACAGCTGATGTGGGATTTCAGTTTTTGTGTTGTGTCATTTATTTCTTTAAAGGCTATGAATGCTGTTCAGAAAATGTGCACTCGTGATTTGCTCACTCAGGGCCTTTACACGACATCATCCTCCAGGGCTTCTTCCATGCTTTGGAATCATTATTATGTGCTCTTTTTTTTTTTTTTTTCCTTAATGAGGAAAGTCTGGTATTATTTAGAAATGGTGGAATGAGAGTCTTGCGTAACTGTGTAATACCACAGCACCTTCTAGTGGTTGTGTAATGAAACATATATGAAGGGAGAGAAAGAAAAACCTCAGAAAAAAATGTGTAAAGGAGCAAATCTTAATCCCGCAAATAGTTCAGAAGTATTGGTAAAGATGAGCATTAAAAGCCTTATGTAGAAGAGCTTATGTACAAGCTAATGCCTGAACAGGGCTAGATTCTCACATTCATCTGAACAAGTGCGAATGTACATTCAATGTATTGTGTGTATACCATTCTAGGAACATGTCTATAGAATCTCTGCTTTCATGCCCATACCACCCCGAGCTGGAGGAAGCTAATGTATTTAGCTTGTTTTGTATCTTTATCATTGTGTGGCATTACTCAGTATGCATTTGTCTGCCTTAATTGTTGTATCTTTTATTATTCCTGTCTCAATGAGAGGAGCTTCAACTGACTAGAGTATTTCTATTTTGTGTGCCAGGAAAACTAGGGAACATGCTCCATTCACTAGACCAAAGAAATGGAAAAGTCAAGGTCAAAATATAAACCATCACTTTTGATCCTGCATAATAGTGAAAAGTACATCAATGAAGACATTTATAATGAATCAAATTTTCACATTCATTAACCTTAATGACTCTCTGCTCTAATCAGATTCCTTGGTACTACAATACTACTTCCAATGAAACCAAATTCTGTAGCGATCAAACTAAGTGCCTGTAAAGACATTGAATTCGTTAGAGCATTGCTGGGGGGTGGGGGTGTATTAGGTTGGATCTAGACAAAGTCAGTCACAATTTAGCCCCATCGCAAGTTAGTCGTGACTAACTTAAGTTCCATTGAAATCACACTTAGACCAAAGTATGACTAACTTAATCCAGATCCAACCCATACTGATTTTTATACTATCATAAACCCTCTTCAGTCAAGGGTTTTCCTGGGATTCTTAATTGTATGGAGAACGTCCACAGAAGAAGGTCTCTGCTTTAGACAGTTGATACAAGCTGGGCTGAAGTGCTCCTCTCTTCATGTCTTCTTTCACCATAGTAAGAAGACTGACTGAAATGGACTATAGTTCTCCCCAAAATCCCATGAATTCTTGGATCTATAATTTAGTGAGGAGCTGGGAATTCTCTTTTAGAACTGCATAGAGAGAATGACTGTTAAAACAGTATATCTTGATTTCACTGACCCATTTGAAGAAGTCTGCCATGGTACCACTGTTAGCAAGATATCAAAATATGAGTAGTACATTAGTACTACTATCAGGTGTATCCACAGCAGGTTGAACAACTGTACCCAGAGACTATTCATTTGTAATTCTTTGTCAACCTGGAAGGAGACCCCAAGTGGAGGGTAATAAGTCTCTGTCCTTGGCCTGGTGTTGTTCTTCATTTTTATATATGATTTGGATGAAGGTGTGGCGAGGATGCCTATCAAATCTGCAAGTGACACAAAGTTTGAAGGGATAGCTAACATAATCATACCAAGATTTAAAATGACCTTGATATACTAATGGCAAGAGCTGTTTGAAAGTGGAACAGACTGTCTCGGGAGGTGGTGGGCTGAGAATGAGCTGAGATTAGCGAGGGATGCTAAAAGCAATAAAAAGGCTTTCTTCAGATACGTGAGTAGTAAAAGACAGAGGAAAGAAATGGTGGTTCAACTGCTTAATGAGGATGGCAAATTGATAACAGATGACAAAGAAAAGACTGAAGAGCTCAATTCTTACTTTGCCTCAGTCTTCTCCCAAAAGCGGGTCTATGACCCCCCCTGGAAAAAGTGTAGCAGAAGTTGAGGGGGCAGGATTGCAGTTTGAGATTGATAAACAAATGGTCAAAGAACACCTAATTTCCTTGAATGAGTTCAAATCTCCAGGGCCCAATGAACTGCATCCTAGAGTAATGAAGGAGCTAGCGGAAGAACTCTCAGAACCTTTGTCTATTATCTTTGCAAAATCATGGAAGACGGGTGAGGTGCCGGACGACTGGAGGAGGGCTAACGTTGTCCCTATCTTCAAAAAGGGCAAAAAGGAGGAACCTGGGAACTACAGACCAGTCTGACATCCATCCCTGGGAAAATTCTGGAGCAGATTATAAAGAAGTCAATCTGTAAACACCTTGAAATCAATGCAGTGATTACTAGAAGCCAACATGGATTTTTCAGGAACAAATCCTGTCAGACTAATTTGATCTCATTTTTTGATCGGGTAACCTCCCTTGTGGACTCATAGAATCATAGAATAGCAGAGTTGGAAGGGGCCTACAAGGCCGAGTCCAACCCCCTGCTCAATGCAGGAATCCACCCTAAAGCATCCCTGACAGATGGTTGTCCAGCTGCCTCTTGAATGCCTCTAGTGTGGGAGAGCCCACAACCTCCCTAGGTAGCTGATTCCACCGTCGCACTGCTCTAACAGTCAGGAAGTTTTTCCTGATGTCCAGCCGGAATCTGGCTTCTTTTAACTTGAGCCCGTTATTCCGTGTCCTGCACTCTGGGAGGATCAAGAAGAGATCCTGGCCCTCCTCTGTGTGACAACCTTTTAAGTATTTGAAGAGTGCTATCTTGTCTCCCCTCAATCTTCTCTTCTCCAGGCTAAACATGCCCAGTTCTTTCAGTCTCTCTTCATAGGGCTTTGTTTCTATGAACTTCCTGACTGTTAGAGCAGTACGACAATGGAATCAGTTACCTAGGGAGATTGTGGGCTCTCCCACACTAGAGGCATTCAAGAGGCAGCTGGACAACCATCTGTCAGGGATGCTTTAGGGTGTATTCCTTCATTGAGCAGGGGGTTGGACTTGTAGGCCCCTTCCAACTCTGCTATTCTATGATTCCTTTGCTGGAGGTATTTAAGCATAGGAAGCTGCCTTATGCTGAGTGAGACCATTGGCTGAAGGAGACCAAGTCTTGTTGATACTCACAGGCAGCAAAGGCTCTCTAGGGTCCCTAGCCCTACTTGGACATGCCCACCTCCCACAGGACTGTGATGCTGGCAGTCAATTGTGGATGTTCTATTTGGAGGTTACATTATTTATTCTCAAGGAAGTGAGCACAGGATGCCGCCTTCTATGATTATTTGGAATGTAATGAACAATTGCATACCATGATGGATCATAGGACATAATTTGCTTCTTTTTGTCATTGTTGTTGTTTGTTGGTTCGCATTGCACAACAAACATTTGTGTTTTTAAAAATACAGCAATCCATAAGTAGTCAAAAATAGAGGGAAAGGCATGAATTCAGATGTGTTTGTCCTCATTCAGTTTTTATGCTTATTCCCACCTGCTGAATGTAAGAATTAGTTGAGATTCACCCATTGCTGCATGGGCTTTTTGTTTCAGTAGGAATTATATGGAGACAAGCCATAATTCTAATGCTTAAAGAACAAGTCATTTATCTAATTATATAGTTTAGTCTCTGTTCACAAACCAGCCTTGTATATTGAAAAGATTCAGAGCAGATGTAATCTAATTTTCCCCTTTTTTATTTGTACTTTTAAATAGTAGCTCTTGATAGGAAATGTGCAGAGTGTAATAGGATGACAGAATGATAATAATAATAATAATAATAATAATAATAATAATAATAATAACAACCCTGAGACCAGTGCTTGTATCATTTTTGAAAGAGAGTGAGAGATCCAATTATTTATTTTTACTTTGTTATCTACAGTGTATGTTTTAATATTGTTGGATCATGAAAAATATAGCTGGGTATAACTTTAAAGTCAGTATCATGACCAGGTGCACTGCAGTGTTTAGTCTCTGAAAGGAGCAGGCAGACTCAGGCTTGTGGGATCTGTTTTGTTTTTTACTAGAACACTGAGGCCTACTAACCAGAGGTAGATGCAAAATGGTGGCTCATGGGGCAGAGTCAATTACCTATGCTATCCCATGTGACATATACTGGGATATACACAAATCTACATGTAAGATCAGGAATTTCTAAGCCAACCTTCTAAAACTGGTCAGCAAAGTTGAACAACTTCATCAAAAGCAACACTAGTGTTCCTCTTTTACAGATGGGAAACACTGAGGCTAAGAAATAAGCAATTAGCTGTGGGAGAGGGGTTAGTTGTTGTTGTTTGCAATCTTATTTACTCTTGTTAAAGATCTACCAGTATATCTACCTTCTGCCCATCCCTGGTCTACCGCTGTGTCAAAGGTCTTTGCCCTTATGCATGAACCATGCATGTTCATGGTTTCATGCGGCAGGGTATTGCTATTTACTGTTTTACTCTGTACAGCACCATGTACATTGATGGTGCTATATAAATAAATAAATAAATAAATAATAATAATAATAATAATAATAATAATAATAATAATATGCTTTAGTAATGTACACTCGGAGGCTAGCAGCTGAATGTGTGAACTGATCCCTTTGAAAACCATTGTTTTTGAAGAAACATGAGGAGAGATGAGGTTTTGTCTGTGAATCAAACATATGATTATATGGATGGACTGTTGATCCATCTAGCTCAGAGTTCTCTCCTCTGATGTACAGTGCCTCTCCATCCTCCCAAGCAGTTGTCCTTTTCTGAACCCTGCTACCTACTAGAGATGTTGGAGATTGATCCTGAAACCTTCTCCATGTACAGTATGTGCTCAGCCCGAGCTATATTCTCTCCCCATATGACACATTTACACAATGATATCATCCCCTGATGTCGCATTGATCAAGTGATCGATGGGCATATGTAAATCAGTCCATTGACGACTTCTGTTCAAAGAAACCATTTACAGCTGGTAAGATTGGAGGTAACCACGTGGTGGGAGATGTCTCAGAGCTACAGTATGCTGTAATTCATACCATTTGGGAACTACAGATGGATAGGATTCATCTTCTTTAAGGCCCACACTAATATTTGGCATACTATATGTGACACTGGCGGTCAGTCCCTGAGGATTCCTTTACTATGACTCAAATTAAAATCCCACTAAGAGGTATTAACTTTGGAATCTGGAATTACAGCTCCACAATAAATATCTAAAAACCAAGTAAGTCCACCGAAAATCTCAAAGCTTTCACATAAATGATGAGCTTTTCTACAAAGAAAACCAAGAGACACATGAGCAAAAAACTGACAATAAAATTTCAGAGCAACATTAAAATGAAAGCTTCAGAACATTAGACATCATTAAAAGCCCTGGGGAACAGAACAGTCTTTACTGTTAAAGCAAAATAAAGAAGGACCAATCTCACTTCCCTCAGGAGGGAGTTCCACAGTCAAGGTGCTGCTACTGAAAAGGCCCTGTCTCAAGTGCCCACCAACTTAGCCTCTCTGGGTGGTGGAACATATACTAGGATCATGAATAACAGACAGGGGCATATAAAAAGGAAAATTTGAGGCTTTATTGGGCAAAAGTAGCAAAACCATATGGTTGCATGCAATCAAACAAGCACTTCCATTGCCAAGAAATCATACTCAAAATGTAGTATATTGTCATTCGGAAACTGCTACTGCCCCATTGCCATGCACATTGTAGTTGGAGTGCTGCATGAAACATGTGAGTGCCATGGCACCTATTGGATATTTCTACCAAGAGTGCACTTTTACATTGACATTGACACTTAGACCTGTTTTGGCACATAAAGGATAACTATGAAAAGGGCAAAGTTGCAATGGCCCATAGAAGTCATCTCTTTGGTATGTTTCTCCCAAACTGTTGAGGATATTATAGGTCAAACAAGCACCTTTAATTGTGCCAGAAAGCAATTGAGAGCCATAACCAGCCAGAGGTATTCTACAGCCACTGAAGTTTCTGAACAATTGTCAAGGGCCAACTTAACAAATCCAGGATGCAGCCCATTTCATCTTTGGGGTTACAAAATACCAAACAATTAGCTTTGGAAGTAATACAGAAAGATGAAGTTTTAAATATACTTTGGATGATTATCCCATTCAGGCTCTTCCCTCTGTGCAATTCTCTATATGTTCACTCAGCAGGGCATCCCACTAAGTTCAATGGGGTCATTCCCTCAGGTAAGTATGTATATGTCTGCAGCACAATTACCTGTGTGCGTAAGTCTCATTGAAATCAACAGGACCTACATCAGAGTAAACAAATACAGGATTGTGCTGTTCGACATTTTTGTTTAATCTGGAAAGGATAATCCAGCATAGATCAGCCGTTGATATTGGTTTGATCTTCAGTTAAAAAAGAAATTCAAATGCTCATCATCACATTTCCCCCCAATGTACAATAACTCACCACTTACAATCTCACACACTTCTGTCTTGTTGGAAAAAGCAAGCTTACTGAGTATTTTTGGATATAAGTATCTCACAATTAATATACAGCTAGTTTACCGTAATGTATTATAAGCCATTGTTATCAAAAGGAAGGATACCTTTCCAATCCAGATGAAAGGCCTGCTGTCAGTATCGTCTGCTTATTCTAGCCATGCTTGCTTTATAATCTACCTTCTCTGCAATAACCACTTCCCTTTTAAACTTGGGCATCATCTTTCTATAGCTGGCTTCCATTGATCACTGATATCAGCAGACAAGAACGCACATTTATTTTAAACAGGGATTTTACTGACATCTGGTGGCAATAAGAAAAATCTCACCCTTTCCATAAAATATTAACATCCCCACGACACCCCACCCCAAACCAGCAATTCCTGTCTTTGTAGCCGACACCTACAGATTTAGGAGATTATTCCAGAACACCCCCCTAAAAAAAACACAAACAAACATTAAGCCATGAGTGTAATAAGGTGTTTGATCATAAACTTTTCAAGCATTAAACCATCAAAATCACAATACAAGAATCCCTTGTAAAGACCACCCAGTCCAATTTCCTATAGTGAGTCCAAATTTTGACTGAGAATATAATAGAAGAATGCAACATATGATTCAAGGCAGTAATAATAATGTGCCCAGAAGTGAGCTAGAGGGACTAAAGAATACCGGTAGTAGCAGTGCCTATAAGACATACCCAAGACACTGTGCTACTGTAGGCATGTTTGGAGGGAGGGAGGCAGAAGAGCCTTACTAGTAAAAACCAGCAGCAGCAGCAGCAGCAACAACAATGTTTTCCCAGTGGTAAATTGTGAAAGTGCAAATCCCTGAAAGTTGAGGTCAGTACATTACAAGTGTCATGAAGCTGGAACCTGACAAGTCTAACATTTTAGGGCCACAATCCTATGCATAGACAGAAAACCTTCCGTACAGTGGCTGTAATGACAACATCTGGGGCACGCCTTCCAGCCAAATCCCGACTGGACCTGGCCGAGAAGAGAGTAAAGGAATCAGATCAGATGGCTCATTGCTAGTGAGCTATTCTGCAGAACTGGTGCTGGAACACTTATCCAACTTCTTGAAAACAAGAGTTACTAAACTTTTGATCAAGAAGAGACAGAAGTTTCACAGAGAATTAGTATCACACAGTCAGAATTGGAAGGGACTACAGCAGGGTTAGTGCATCTGATTTACTCCATATCCCTCTTTACTTGCTTTTTCTCTAAAATCTCAAAGAATAGAACATTTGTGGCTTCCATGCCAACTTTTAACATACACTAGGAAGAACATAACAGAAAAGAGTGTAAGAGAATGAAGATGTACGTGGGCTACCAAACGTCATCTAGGCAAAAGAGAAATACTAACAGTCAGTAGACAAGTTGATACAGGAATGGAAATACAGGCTGTTCTAGATGGGTTGTCTTCCCTCTGCAAGGATCTACACTACTGCTTTACATCGGTTTATAACAGTAGTGACAACTGTTGGGGTCCAGGTCACACACCACAACTGTTGGGGTCCAGGTCACACACCATATACAGTTTTCAAACCGTTTTCAAAGTGCCATATCCTGCCTGGTGTAGTTCTGGCCATAGAAGGACCAGCCTCACAGGATGAGGGTGCTCCTGAACCTCATATTGCACCTGGATATCTGGATTCGTTTAGTAGTACCTTTGCCCAGCTGCAGTGGTGTGCTAGTTGCATACCCTGGAGAAGGCAGGTCTGGCCACAGATGGCAGATAAAACACAGGCACATGCCTTAGTCTCAACCAGATTAGATTACTGAATTGTACTCTATGTGGGGCTGCCCTTGAAGAGTATTCGGAAATTGCACCAAATGATAAATGAGGCATCCAGAATGCTTTCTGGTGCTAGCTTTGAATCATATTTTTTAAAAAAACAAAAACAAAAACCTAACACTTTTAACTGAGTCCAGAAATGGACTGAGAGACAGTTCAGCTGATATAGCACGGGAGTAATATGTTTGTGATGCCTAGCCCCAGTTAACAGTCTTATTGAAGTATTCTCGACTAACTGAAGTTTCTAGACTATTTTCAAGGGCAGCCATACATATAGAGTATTTCAGTAGTCTAATCAAGAGGTTACCACACTATGGATAATTGAAGCTAAGCTATTTCTGTCGAGACAGGGTTGCAGCTGGTGTATCAAGCGAAGTTGGTAAAAGACATTCCACACCACAGAGGCCAACGTGTGATAAAGAGGGATCCAGGAGCACTCACAGAGGATGACCTGAACTTCCAGGGGGAGTGCAACTCCATGCAGAACAGGAAAAACAGCCACAACTCTGTTTATTGCTCTCAGCCAGTCCCTTCCTGTGACCAAGCATTGATTCAGCACTCCCAGATGAATTAGAAGAAAAGGAGAAATAGTGTTCAGTGTCGTCTGCATATTGAGGTCACCTCAGTCCAAATCTGCTGGTGGGGGAGGGGGCAATGTTTGTTTCTGTCCCCACCCCTTTTGTCTTCAATTCTACTCTGTTTTGCTTTCAAACCCACCCACTACCGGAATGTGTATTAATTTCTGCACTGCTGCTTGATTTTAACCTGGTTGTGTCTTTATATTGTATTTTATATTATGCTTTCATGCTGTTTGTTTTATATTTTGAATGGTTTTTATGGTTTTAATTTTTATAAACTGCCCAGAGAGCTTGTATAAAAATGCAATAAAATAAATAAATAGATCAAGTGGCTCCTGAGAGCTTCTCCAAAACTGAATTCGGCCCTTGAGTTGAAAGAGGACCCTACCTCTACACTTGCTTTTATTGCACGAGTGTTCCAGGGTCTGGAACCTCACAGGGTAAAAAGCAGCTGTAGTGGGAAGGAAGAAGTTATTAGCCCTGTTTTTCTCAGTGGCAAATTGGCTCCTCCTGAGGATATTTTGTAAGTGAGGAAGGGCTGCCAGGGGTTTCATTACATGCAGCTGGGATGGCCTCTGGTGCATCACCTAAAAAGAGGGCAAAGGAAGAAACAGATCCACAATCAAATTGCAATTGCTAATTTATAGGTCTAGGTATAAGTCTGAAATAGTTACTATAATTTCAATATCCAGTGGAATTTTAGAATGTTTTTAGGATGTTTTAACAATGTATATTATGTTTTAATTCAGTTTTTGGTATTTTATAATTGCTGCTGTTCCCCGCCTCGATCAGAATGGAGAGGCGGGTAAGAAATAAATAAATATATTATTATTATTATTATTATTATTATTATTATTATTATTCATAGAAATGCAATATATCTTACAGTAGTGTGGAAGGCTATGACCTGTGTGCCGCTCCATCTGCTTTTCCAGGTGTGATGGGCAACTCCAGGGTCCCCTCCTGTCTCCCTTCTCCTGAGCTGTCATGTTTAAACCAGACAGCCCTTCAGACAGAAGACACTTTGAAATAGAGGAGTTTCTTCTGCCAGCTTTCTTCTGCGTTCTAGTGACTTCCATGGAAACAACTGTTCACTTGTAAATCAGTGTTCTTGGAGAAAACATCAACATTCACAGTTTGGTCCAGATCAATCCATCTGTTTCTTTCCCTGCCTCATCTCATTATGACGGAGATGGGGAAAGTCCACATGATAATGTAAGCACTTCCCCTCTGATTCCATTCCAGTCTGGCACCATTTGCTTAGGCCCATTTAGATCGATCCTGCCAAATGATGAGGGGGCGTTTCAGCTGTTTTGGCGACCTTCTCCCCCACCCCCCACTTTTAGATGGCAAGAACCCTTCGTGGGTTGTTTTCAGTGTGTGCCGTGCCAATGTCTGTTGCCTAACAGATTGGATTGCATATGTAAACACTTAATCATTTAATTGGGCCATAAGGCACTTGGCCATTCATGTGTGGCCTGAGCGTGTGCTGCAAAGCACACATCTTGAACCGAGCAAAGGCCAACTCACACAATCCTCCGGCCCTGGTAGTATGTTGCACTGTGGAAGCAGGGCAAAATGATAACCCGATTGCTTCACGTTAATGACAAGAGTATCTTACTGCTTTATTTTTCCTAAATAAATAGTTTAAGGGATTTAATGTAGGGTTTCTCATTTCATAGACATTGCCTGCCAAACCTATCAAGGCATACACCCTAGACAACACAGTGTATCTAGGGTGATCAGATATCCTACTTCACAGAGGGCAGTCCTCTATTTTGGAAAGCTGGCAGAAGAAAGTCCTCTGCTTGAAGAGTGTCCATTTCTAGTTTAGTTTAAAGTCAAAGAACCATAAGGAGGGACAGCAGCAGTGGCCTTGAACTTGCCCACGAACAGTTAGCACCTGACAGGTCACCTGGTCAGTCTTCTCCACTACGGTGAGAGACACTGTCTTTCTATTTGAATTATAGCAATTATTTCTAAATTTGCATCGCTGCATATACATTTGCATGTGCAAGTGGTATGCAAATTGCTGCCCCCTTTTACAGCGATGCATAAGTGACCACCCGATTATCACAAGGCCAGGCCAGGTCTCAGTGTCACCATGCCAGTACTGAAGCACCAGGCTGGCTACCTGCCAGAACCATCATGACTAGGCAAAAGGGCACTTGTGGCAGGTACAAGTCAACTTTTGGAATTGTTTAGCTGTTCAAATGGTTTAAAATTTTGCATGTTGAAAGTTTATACTATCTTTTATTACCTTGTATTTTATGGCTTGTAATTTTTGTGAACTGCCCAGAGAGCTTCAGCTATTGGGCAGTATAGAAATGATGATGATGATGATAGCACAAAAATGGATGAAGGTGGGACTCTGGACAAAAGAGCATCTCCCATCCCAGTTTCTATGTGAGAAGCTGGACCCAACTGCAGCTCGGGCGGCAGAAGGGCTCTTGCTTTCCATGCACAAGATCCCAGGTTCAATCCCTGGCATCTCCCATTTTTTTATAAAAGGATCAGGTAACAGGTGATAGGAAAAGCCTTGAACTGAGCGGTGCTGCCAGTCAGAGCAGACTATACTGGGTTGGATGGGCAAAGAGTAAGACCTGTTATAAGTCAGCTCCCTTGGTTCCCAACCACCCCACACTTTGGCCATTGTGTCAGGAAAGAAGCAGTACCTCCAACATGCCTACCCTATGGTAGCCAATGGGCTTCTGGGAGGAGGAGGCTCTGGAGGATGCTGCAGCCCCATGCTAAGTTCAGAGCTGCAAGGAAGAGATCCTGCCCCAATGACAACAGTTCAACAGGGTTGGGCTGCCCAAGGTCCAAGTCCTTTCAGAAATCCATTCCCTGAACCTCAGTTTTCTACACATGGCACTGATAGTTCACTGGGCTTTCAGCATGTCACCTTCTCCCTAGGAACATTCCTCTATGAATGTGCAAATGCATTCAGGTAAATTACATTGTGGAAGCTCCCTGAATATGTCGCTATGCTGTGCTAGAAATGCAAGTGATGCATTAAATGGTGGGGGGAGGGGCATTGAAGACTTGCATGCATCATTATGTTTATTCAATTCAGACCTATGTCACATGATGAGTATTGCTCTCTTTTACAATTAGAAATGCTTCTAACACAATACCAGAGGTAGGGTGGCCATGTGGCCTCTTTTTACAGAGGACAGTCCTCTGTTTCAAGGGCTGCCAGAGAACTGGCCTCTACTTTGATGGCATCCATCCTCTATTTAAAGAGCTGTTCAGTCCAATTTCAGTTTAAAGATAAAGAACCATCAGAAAGATGAGCCCAGGGGCCTTGAAGTTGCCCATTGGCAGCACCTGGACAACAGATCGAACAAAGAATGCAGGTCACCTGGTCACGGTCTTTCGCACTATGGTGAGATGGAATGTATTTCTATTTAAATTGTAATACTTTATACTTTGAATGTTTTTAATTTTTGTGAACCGCCCAGAGAGCTCCGGCTATTGGGCGGTATAGAAATGTAATAAATAAATAAATAAATAAATAAATAAATAAATTGCATCTACACATATACATGAGCATATGTAATTTTATGCAAATCATTAGCCTCTTTTGTGCTCCTTTTTGGTGATGCATGTCCTCTTTTTTTGGCAATTCACAAGTGGCTATGCTTACCCAAGGTACGGTCCTGCAGGTGGTGCACACACAGTGACACTTTCTCTTCCCCTGTTGGGGCACAGAAGTAGTCTCCACAGTGAGGGGGGGGAGTAGGCCCAGCATCAGCAAACAGCACCCTCAAGCAGCTGCCAGCACTGCTGCCTGCCCGCCCCTGCCCCTCCCCCTAGACTTTTTTAAAAATATATACGGTACAGACTGAGAGCTGCCATTCTAATTTTTCACAAAGCCCACACATAGCATCGCTCTGGGGTATTATGGGGTAAATGGTGGCTTCCAGCCATCTGGTGTTGATCCAGAACATGGCAGCCACTGCTACCTACTACCACCAGATAAGTTCACCAGGAGCCACCAGGGGGCCTACTTGAAAGCAATTTGCTGAGAGCCTTACATATGGAGTGGGTGTAGCTCAGTGGCAGACCTTATGCTGTGCATTCAGAAGGTCCCAGGGTCAATACCTTGCATCTTCAGCTAGGGCTAGGAAAAGATATTGCCTGAAACCCTGGGCTACCACTGCTGCCAGTCAGTGTTGACAACACTGAGCTGGATGGACCAATGGTCTGACTCAGTACAAGGCAGCTCCCAAGTTCCTATATTCCTATGCCTCCTCAAACCTGAAGATGGCCGTAAGTAAGAGCAGGTGGTTAGGCCCTGAAGGATTGTGCCCAAAATGGTTGTAATCACAAAAGACTTCCCCCTCCCTGTTCTTTCTTGTAACTTAATATGTTTGTAGCAGCAAATAACTGCCTTATAGCAATGGCCCCAAAAACTTATTTTACAAAGTGGGCGTCTGTTTGCCAAATGTAAAACTGCCATTTTAATTTCCCTTCATCTAATTAATAAAGCTGAACTAAGGGGGGGAAAGGAAAAGCTGTTGGATTGCAACGGCACAGCCTGGCTCTCTACATCTTCAAAATCTCATCACTAGATGGCAGTGACCTGCACAAATTTTTAATCAATGAAAGCTTTATAGTCCACATGTGAGCCTGCCTTTTGCATTCCCCTTATTAAATCCTGATGAGTGCCTAATGTGAATGTTTTATTTCCATCTCTAGATACCATTCACTTGAATTCTTCACCGAACAATGTGTCAGATTAAAGAGGCAGGTTTTTAGGTATGCATTTAGAGAATGAGCATTTTACATGCTGGAAAAACATCTACTACATTCAACGAGTTCTACAACAATCCCAAGGAAAATTTCTAAACAGCTTCTGGTTGTTGTGGTTCATATGAGCTGCATGGAGAATGTGCTTAAAAACTGCCCATTGTGCACATTCCCTTCAGTGTGGACAATCTTCAAATGGGTAGCCATGTTGAAACTGTTGCAGCAGTGTCTATAAGCTCCATCGCACCAGGAGTTAACACGCTCCCTACCTTTGCTTCTCCGCCCGTGTTTTCATTCCTCAGTTACTTCCTCTTTTCAAAAGAGGAAGTACAGAATGAGCATGAGGCCTACTGAGTCCGCTGTTCTAATGGCGCTGCTTCTCCTGCACACAGCAGGAGAGAGCAATGATTCTGAGTTTAAAAAAACATCAGACTTAATGAGGTGGGGTTTTTTGTCATACAAGGAAGACCAGAAGTGGCAGAAGGTGCGTAGGAGGCAGATGACATCATGTGAGGGACCTGAACAAACTCCATGAGTGCCCAGTAATGAGCGTGCAATAAAACACTCGTCAGATGGAGCTTTATAATAAAGGGCCTGATTAGACAATATGCCAAGCCATATTTAGGCCACTAACCCTTTTGCAGGAATTGGTTAGTGAGAGTGCTAAACCATGGTTATGTGGCCATCATAGTTAAGAATGTTTCACATGACACGCCAAGTCATAATTCTCCATTTGGAGTCTATGAAGATTGACTAGGCAGATTGCATAATACATTGTTCAATGCAATTTGGGGGTTATGCATATTGAATAGATAATGTACCCATTTCCCTATTCACACTGGTAATATATGGGTGGTGGTGGGGGTTAGGTGTCCTACTTTACAGAGGACAGTCCTCTATTTGAAGGCATCCTCTGTTTGAAGGGCTGTCCAGTCCATGTCTGCTGTAAAAATGCAGAATGATAAGAAGCCAGAGAGAACAGGGGCTCTTCAAGTTGCCCATAAATAGTTAGCACCTAGACAGCAGACAGAGCAGCAGTCTTCTATGGTGAGATTGTATTTCTATTAATTATAGTTATTACAGTTATTATTTCTAAATTTTCATATAAATATGGGAAAGAAACCAACAATATATATGGGCTGTTTTTGGGTTCCTTCCCACTTCCAACCAGGCATGCTGCCCATGTTCATTCAATACAACAAGCCATGATAAGCTGGGTGCTCATGGGTACCATGTAAAAATAGCACCCGATGATGCCTGGCACAATGCAACAGCCCCTGCAGCTACATAAAGGTGTGGGGCCACTGCAGAGAAGGCCCTTTCATATGTGGTCACCCATGTAACAGCTCTCATTGGTGGGCAAATGAGAAGGGCCTTTCTTTCTGACCTTAAAGTGTGGGTAAGCTGAAGGCAGTCCTTCAAGTAACTTGATCCCAAAACATTTAAGGATTTAACCTTTAAATCAGGCTCAGAAATACACTGGTAACCACTGTAGCTGGTGCAATGTAGGCATTATGAGATCAAATCGCCTCACCCTCACCAATACTCAGAGCTTTATCACACCAGCATTATACTGTGCAATTACTGTGAATTGCGTGCAAAGGACTCCGAAGTTTTCCAGTTTATAATCTGCTTTGACTGTGAAGTACTCCCATGCATCCTGCTTTAATTGTGCTATAAAGGGAAAAGACCCGCCATATTTTGCTACTACTTTTGGAGAGAATCATTTGTTTTCCAAGCAGCCACTGGGGGCACAGGATTTGATAGGTTTAAAGAAGAATTAAACAAATGCTTACATCTGTGTAAAGTTTAAAGCTAAAGACATCAAAATTGGAACAGTAATAGATATTAAGGAGAGCTTTAAGCATACCAAATTTGAATCGGATTGGGTCATCCATTGATTTTTAATGATTTTTTTTACATTTTCCCCCTTAAACCCTTTGCAAAGGATCTTAGGAGCGCTGTCGCCCGGGGTGTAATTTAGCAGCAACAACACTTACAGCTTAGCACTGTAGGGGATAATTCAAGGGAAACAGGTACGTAGGATGAAGCTTTCAGGCTGCCATACCCTGCATCAGCTGAAGTTTCTGGACCTTGTTCAAGGGCAGCCCCATGTACAGCACATTACAGTAGTCCAGACTGGACATCACTAGTGCATGGATAACTGAGGCAAAGTCCGTTCTCTCCAGATAGGGCTGCAGCTAGCATACTAGCCAAAGCTTTTAAAATGCACTCCTGGACCCCACAGCCACATAGGCTGCCCCAGTTAGCACAGCGAGCGTCTCACTATTCCATTTCAGACTATAGGCAACTGAATACTTCAGCAGCACCTGTATTTCTGACCAGTTCACATAGTTATGAGACATGGACAGATAAGGAGATTTTTACTTTGGATCAACTACTGGGTGCCGATGATGAGTTCTTGTTGTTTCTATCCTGCACGCCAAATATGACTTGCCAGCTATGGCTGAATGGCAATACTTGCAATTGCAGCATTTTTTGGTATCTAGGTTTGATCGAGATGCTTTTGCAGCATCAGAATCTCATTATTGGAAGCATGTATTGAGACTGGTCAGGCAAAGCAACCCACAAACCATGTCTATAAATATGATATAGTTTTAAGCAGCAATGGAATAGGGAATTGGATTTTCCCATTCTGCCTAATCAGTGGATCGCCACTTTGACATCTATATCTAATGCATCTACGGATCTTAGGCTACATCTTATTCAGAAAAAAACTTTTGTTTCATAGTTATTGGGCACCCAAGGTCTCTTCAATAAGGATTTATCTAATTTGGCTAATGTCTAGCAGTGCAATGCAACTAACGCTTCTTTTAAACATATGTTTCAGCAGTGACCAGCAGTTGCTTCTTTGTGGAGGAGGTTATTATATGGATACATTTTGTACTGTAATGATCTCAAATATTTGCTGATATACACACTACTTTAAATAATTTACCTGCTTCATGAAAATTTAGGAATGGTCATCGTAAACAGATTCTCTGCATGCCTTTGACAGCTAAAAGACTGAAATTACACCATGGGACGGATAAACACTCACAATGCATGGATTGAGGACCTTATAATGCTTTCAACATTTGAACTGGTTATAGACACCACTTTCAAATGATATTTGGATATCTGGTCTGCTTTCATTGAAGTCTATGTATAATTGCTAGAAAGTTGTATTTTCATATTACAGGAAACACGGCCGTTAAGGATGGTCAGTAAAAAGAGCATTCCACCATGTTAAAAGGAGTTACTGGGGGGTGGGTCTACCTAGCATTCTAAAATGAAAAATATTTCACCAATCTTTCTGAAACGGAGACCTGCCAGAAAGAAATGCTGGTTTTACATACCCTGCGCGTTTCAAGAAGATTGGTGAAGTATTCAGGGCAGGGTGGTTTAGTTCAAATGACAAAAGGGGAGAAAGCCTCTCTGTTTCAAACGGACTCATTTACTTCCGGGTTGGCAACCCCTTTTTTGCACACAAAAAGCTCCGAATTGGGACCCTTACCATGCAATCCAATAGTAGGATTGTGTTCCCCTGTCCTTCTAGTTGGTGGAATGGCCTTTCTTTTTAAAAAATTTATTTCCATTTATTTTTAATTATTATTTTTTGCGTCCAGTGTTAGTCTATGGGAAGCTGTTAAGCTAACGCATGAGCATAAGCTTCCCAGGAGGGTAGCCCGGGCCCACCGCTGCCGGAGAAGTTAAGTGAAGTGGGGAGAGGATTGCCTGGGCCCGCTGCGACGGGGAGCCTACCTTCTCTGTCAGCGGCGGACCTGGTAGCCCAGGCCCGCCGCTGCCGGAGACGGTAAGTGAAGTGGGGAGGGGGTTGCCTGGGCCTGCCGCGACGGGGGGCCTACCTTCTCTGGCAGTGGTGGACCTGGTAGCCTGGGCCCGCCGCTGCCGGAGAAGGTAAGTGAAGTGGGGAGGGGTTGCCCGGGCCCGCCGGAGGTGGGGGGGAACTTACCTGCTCCTGTGGCAGCAGGCCCAGGTTAAAATGGAGTCCCCGGCTCCACCAGGAAACAAGGCCAAAAATTGGGCCCTTGCTTCCGGGTGGAGCCAGGGACTCAATTTAAACCCAGGCCTGCTACCGCTGGAGAAGGTAAGTGAAGTGGGGAGGGGGTTGCCTGGGCCCGCCGCGACGGGGGCCTACCTTCTCTGGCAGTGGCGGACCTGGTAGCCCAGGCCCGCCGGAGAAGGTGACTGAAGTGGCTCTTGTGGGACTGAGGGTTGGTCTACCTTCTCTGGCGGCAGTGGGCTTGGTAGCCCAGGCCCGCCAGAGAAAGTGACTGAAGTGGCTCTTGCGGGACGGGGCGTTGGTCTACCTTCTCCGGCCTCAGTGGGCTTGGTAGCCTCGGCCTGCCAGAGAAGGTGACTGAAGTGGCTCTTGTGGAACAGGGGGTTGGTCTACCTTCTCTGGCCTCAGCGGGCTTGGTAGACTGGTCCCACCGGAGAAGGTGACTGAAGTGGTTCTTGCGGGACGGGGGGTTGGTCTACCTGCTCCAGCGGCAGCGGGCTTGGTCCCTCCTGAGCCACTTCAGTTACCTTCTCCAGCGGGCCCGGGCAACCCCTGCCCCACTTCAGTCACCTTCTCCAGCGGGCCCAGGCTTGAATCTGTCGGCGCTGGTCCTGGGTTTAAATTGAGCCCCTGGATCCACCAGGAAGGAAGGCCGCAGGTGCGGCCCTGCTTCTGGTTGGGCCAGGGCGCTCAGTTCAAGCCTGGGCACAGCGCCGACAGCGCAGGTAAGTGAAGTGGGCAGGGTGTGGGCTTGACTGGATCTGCTGCCGCCACACTCTGTACAGTGGCAGCGGAGCCAAGTAAGGGGACAGGCACCACCAAGTAAGGGGTGGTTCTTACCTGCTCCGTGTCAGCCGGGTGCGGCCTTGAATCAAGTTCCCTGGTCAAACCAGAAGGAAGGCCGCACCTGCAGCCTTGCTTCCTGGTTGACCAGGGAGCTCAGTTCAAGCCCAGGCCTGACAGCAACGGAGCAGGTAAGAACCACCCACCCCGGCCTGTCCCCTTACTTGGCTCCGCTGCCACTGTACAGAGTGGTGTGGGAGGGGGCGTTAAGTGGTGGTGGTGGGCCTTTTAAATCTCAGACGTGCCTATTACATATGACTTGGAAGTCACATGTAATAGCCACATCAGAGATTTAAATGCATTTTAAAATACTGCTTCCGAAAACTGCATTTGCCTTGTATGCTGCAACCTTACACTGTTAGCTCACATTGAAAAATCCATCCGAAAGGTTAGCTTCTTTACACCTGCCTTTTCCAAAGTACATCCAAGTCATATGGGATATGTGCTTTGGGATAGCCAGGTGGAAAGAAGCTAACCTTTGGGATGCATTTCTCAATGTGAGCTAACCATGTAAAGTTGCAGCGTACAAGGCAAATGCAGTTTTTGGAAGCACTATTTTAAAATGCATTTAAATCTCTGATGTGGCTATTACATGTGACTTCCAAGTAATATGTAATAGGTACGTCTGAGATTTAAAAGATATCTGGTCATCCGTTATACAAAGCCATGAAATTCAATAACCAAAAAACCTACGGTTTATAAAACAACGTTAAGGATGTACACTTTTCCACCAAGCATCAAAAAGCGGGGAAATTGGGAGTTAAGGCTCACCAGCCTTAACGCCACCTCCTCCCTAAGGAGGCAGAAAGTACCAGTGAAATTCTCATTCTCCCAAAGCAGATAAACCATGAGGACAGGATGGAGAATAGGATATGCAGAGGTGACTGTGGGGTTGTGGAAAACTGATGACGAACAACTTAGAGCCACCTACTTCTTTTTTTGTTTAGAGCAGCCCTTCCCCAACCTGGTGCCCTCCAAAGGTGTTAGACTACGACGATGGAGCAGGTAAGAATCCCCCCCTCCTGCTTGGCCCTGCTGCCAGGTAAGCCCCACCCCACTTACCTGCTCCATCGTCGCTGGGCCCAGGCTTAAACTGAGCGCCCTGGTCCACCCGGAAGCTAAATTCAAGCCTGGGCCCGGTGACGATGGAGCAGGTAAGAAACCCCCCCTCCCGCCTGGCCCCTTACCTGGACCTGCTGCTGCCGCTGTACGAACTGCAGCGGCGGCTCCAGGCAAGCCCCCACTCCACCCCACCCCACCCCATTTATTTGCTCCGTCGTCGCTGGGCCCAGGCTTGAATCGAGCGCCCTGGTCCACCCGGAAGCAAGTCCGCACCTGCAGCCTTGCTTCTGGGTGGACCCGGGGGCTCGATTCAAGCCCGGACCTGGCCGCAACTGAGAAGGTAAGTGGTGGGGGGGGGGCTTGCCTGGAGCCGCCGCTCCCGCAGTTCGTGCAGCGGCGGCTCCAGGTAAGGGGCCAGGCAGGAGGGGGGTTGCCTGGAGCTGCCGCAGTTTGTGCAGCAGTGGTGGCAGGTCCAGGGAGGGGGGGTTCTTACCTGCTCCGTCATCGTCTGGCCCAGGCTTGAATAGAGCCCCTGGGTCCACCCAGAAGCAAGGCTGCAGGCAAACGACGACAGAGCAGGTAAGTGGGGTGGGGTAGCGGGGGCTTACCTGGAGCCGCAGCCCTATGTTCCCCATCCTGATGTCCCAGCATTCCTGACCATGGGACATACTGACTTGCAATGATGGGAGTTGTAGTCCAACACCTTTGGAGGGCACCAGGTTGGGGAAGGGCTGCTCTAAACAAAAAAAGAAGTAGGTGGCTCTAAGTTGTTTGTCATCAGTTTTCCACAACCCCACAGTCACCTCTGCATATCCTATTCTCCATCCTGTCCTCATGGTTTATCTGCTTTGGCAGAATGAGAATTTCACTGGTACTTTCTGCCTCCTTAGGGAAGATGTGGCGTTAAGGCTGGCGAGCCTTAACTCCCAATTTCCCCGCTTTTTGGTGCTTGGTGGAAAAGTGTACATCCTTAACATTGTTTTATAAACCGTAGGTTTTTTGTTTATTGAATAGCTATAGAAACATACAAATCCATGTACATATATTTTTTTAAAATGCAAATATAGATATATAACATCTTTTAACAGTTCCTGTTTCCTCACATTGGAGGCTATCGTTATATTTGATGGACCCATACATTCTAGGTGTAGATGCCTAATTTCTTCTGTACTAATGATGTTGCTGTACTAATTATGAGGTAACACTAGTTGCACGAATGGGTGTGCCTTTTTAAAACAAGTAAAAAGCAGGCACTGGGGGGCCAGATCCAGAAAAGGCTTCAACCGCTTGCTCTCTGTTGTGGCCTCAGTCTGGATTGTGGGGTCCATACTTTCTATTTGCATTGGAGTGGTGCCCTTCCTTCCAATGCCAATAACAATTGTAGGGGTGATCTGGATTGGGTCCAAAGAGGGAAGGAAGAGTTAAAGCACCGCACCACACCTTACACACACACACACACACACACACCCAACCAGGGTCCCAATCTGGATCGGTTCCTTGCCCTATGCCTGCTTTTTGCTTTACTTTTAAAAATCCATTTAGTGCTCCATAGCCAGTAGGGATGCCTTTTTTCCCAATGGTGGGGTTGCAGCAGGGGTCTGTGTGCGGTGCGGGGGGGAGGGGCAGCATACTGCTTTGCGTAGCACCACTGATGAGCTTGGCATTTTACAAAGGAAAGATCCCTGCCCCAAAGTGTATACAATCGACAATCTGACATGAGAGATATTAATGTTAAAAGTACGCATAATCTACAAAATCAGTCCTCTTGAAGGAAGCAAAAGTGTGCATTGAATTCTACACAAAGAATTTAATAAGATGGTGATATGTAAGGCCTTAGCTAGACCTAAGGTTTATCCCGGGATCGTCTTGGGGTCGTCCCTGCTTTCTCCTGGGATATCCTGTGTGTCATTTACATGAACAGGGATGACTTGACCCCGGGATGATCCCGGGATAAACCTTAGGTCTAGCTAAGGCCTAAGAAAAGAAATAATGTGAAACATTGAGCTTCCTGATTTTCTTACTGACACCTGTATAAGTTACTTGTAGATGCACTGACTTCAAGGAAGCCACACTGACTTCATGCAGGTTGACATCTGGAACTGTATGCAGAAAGAAAAGTGACACCGTAAAACTAAACCCACCCCTTTAGAAAGTGGAATTGTATGCCATCATCTGTCAAAACAGATCAGAGGAAGAGAAGAGAGAATATCAAGTTCAGAAGTTCAGTTGCTGTGATCATGGAAGCCAATTCTCAGAGGCTCTGTTTTAAAATCCATAAAATTGACTTTTCAGATACCTTGACATTCCACTTAACTTAGCTTGATATTCCTAAGACACGGCAAGAACAAAACATATTTTAAATCAGTCTCAAACCTGTAAGACAGAGAAATGTATCATCTCTTTTCCTTTCTCTACAGGCAGAGTAATTCATATATTCATACACAAGAGGGAGTCCTTCTTTTGAAGTAAATAATTGTTTATGCGACACACATGATATGCTTTCTATTATGATGCAGAGACAGTCCACGGAAACTAAACTGCAATTTTGTTCATTCTATTTCCAACCCACAACAATAATGATGATGACAATAACAGAACAAAAGCTATTTTGATTTCCTTCCTCATTCTGGTAATTTGCAGAGTTCATTAACTGAAACTGAAGTTTGACGAGACAAGTAATAGTGCAATCCTATACAAATCCACTCAGAAGTAAGTCCCATTGAGCTCAACAGACTTACTCCCAGGTAAGTGGGGATGGGGTTGCAGCCAGAGAGATACAATTGGCAAGTTGATGCATTTTACTGAACTAGCTTGATTTGACAAAATAATATGCAGTTGCTGAGTGGAGGGTTTTTTCTTTCTTAAACCTGGGGGGCAGGATAACACCCTCCTACCCATGCAGGGTGGGCCTGATTTGGATCAGGGCCCTGTGCATTTACACAACAGTAAAAGAAAAGGTTATGATCACCTATATATTACACATTCAACACATGTGTAGATTAGCCCTCAGGCATTTTAACCTAGGAGTAAGTTGGCCAGATTCAAAGAACCAGAGAACATGCACAGAGAGCATGAGGGAGCACCTTCTCCCTTACCAAACTCTGAGGTCATCAGAGGACATGTTCCTGGTGGTTCCACATGGCCCTATGGCCCTATGGGAGTCCAGCAGGAGAACAGCCTTCAGTGTGGTGGCCCCCTTCCTATGGAATTTCCTGTCTTTGGAGGTCAGGCAGGTGCCAACGTTGTGTCGCTTCCAGCGACACCTGAAAACATTGTTATTTCAGGAAGACTTCCTTGCGTGACTGGCCATGGTTTATCAAAACTCAATTTTATCAGAACTCTGTTTCATTTTAAAAACATTAATTATTTTAACATGGTGTTTTTATTCTGCTGCTCACCATTCCGAAATCTTTGGATATGGGATGGTACACAAATGTTGTAAATAAATAAATAAAGTTCAACTCTAATAGGGGATTCCCATGTCCCATGCTCAGTGGTTAATCCAAATCTGGAAATACAAAAAGCAATGCCTGACAAGAAAGCTATAGTCTCACATTTGCATATACCCTTCTTACAAGGATGACATCTTTAGGCTGAGAAATAGCAATGCCCAAGAAAGCCCATTAAGTGACTTGACAGAGGAGGATTTGGTCTCCTTGATCAGGTACCATCTCATGCATCAGTTTTTGGACCCTTCCATGTCTCATGCTGGCACCACATCTCCCAACAACTGCCATGTGTGGTATCAAATGGGTTGACTCTGTGCAACAGAGGGCATGTCTACACCTCCCAGTGATCCGGGAGAGAGGGGGGAGGATCTCGCAATATGCTGATTGCGAGAACCTCCCCCTGCATTCACACACTGCACATGACATCCAGGGAGGAAGGAGGATAAAAGTAAGTGGGGGGGATCCCCAAACCTGCTCCCCACCCCAACCCAGTTGGCCCTGGACGCTTCCTGTCCCGGTTCCTTCCCTCAGATGACCCCCGCTATTCACAGGAAAGAGGGAAGAAGCTGGGACAGCCAGCAACACCACCCACGGTCCTTGGGATTGTCCCAGGACCATGGGAAAAACCGAGAAAAAAGGGTATGGCGATTTACCTGGGAAATGGAGGGATCATTCCTCCCTGCTCCCAGGATCTCCTGTGCATCATGTGGATGCACAGGGACGATCCCTGGGATATCGCCTGGTGTAGACATGCCCAGAGTCTCACAGAAACCTTTGACTAACAGGGTTATACAGGGAAGGTTACACATGGAGCTCCATGATGGTACAGAGGCTTACGAGAGTCTCCTTCTAAGAACGATTCCCCATTCCAGCCAGCCAACCCATCCAAAAGCTCAGGTGCCCTTGGGGCAGGGCTAGCCCCTACTATAAGGCAGAGTGGGGCAGCTGCGTCAGGCAGCAGATTTTAGTTGGTCATGAAAGGGTAGCAAATTGGTTAGTTATTTAATTTGTTGTTGTTATTGTTTGTATTGCAGGGGATACTGTGCATCTTACTAGGGTGGGCAGAAGTCACTATTTGGGTGGGTAGAAGGCAACAAAACGTCTTGGGCCAGCTCTGATAAGGGCACAGCTTCTGAAAGAGTACAGGAAAAAATAGTTTGGAAAAACAGGGGGAGAGGACCCCAACTGTGTACTGGCACAGGCCTTGGGACATCTTGGGTCCCAGTCCTTGTGTGGACATGCATTTTCACACAGCTTCTTTGTTTTACAAAATGGAAAGATAGCTAGTTATTAGGGATATTCAGATTTGGATTGTTTACAAAGACAGGTGCAAATATTTTCAAGCTCTTTGGGCAGAGAATGGCAGAGTCTCCCAAAAACAAAAACACTGAACGCTCAAGTAATTTTGTACACAATACATTTTCAGCTAAAGGGAAACGCAAAGGAAAAACTTGTGGAGACCATGAGCATGACAAGTGTTGATTTCCACAGGGCCCTTGCATTCTTATCAGCCCTGAAAAAGTTTAAAATAGTAATTAATCTGAATTGGATAGTGATTGTTCTGAGTTTCATTAGCTCCTCCAGAAACAGTTCTCAAACGTTTTCCCTCAGGCCCCCTCTGAAGAAGTTGCCTTTGTTTTGAAGTCTCCTTTTGATCTTGACCTGAAAATCACGTCCCTTTTTCTCCCCTTACCTAGTCCCAGAATCTTGGCACTCTACCTACCATTCTTCAGTAACCCAACAATTAGGAATCACAGCCTTTTAGCTAAACACAGGACTTTGTTATTTGCTTGGGGCAGTCAGACAAGGGATGTGAATCTGCAATTTTCATCATGGCAAAAGCCTTCATATCAGTAAGCTCAGGGCCAAACTAAATTCTCCTTTAATCAAGCATAGCTGAGCTATGCATGATTGTCTGCCCTACTCTCCTGCAAGCAGATCAGGACTGTGGCACTTCCGCAGAAGTGGGTTTAAGCTTTCAGTATCAGAGGCAGTAAGCCCCTGGGGAACATGGGTGGGAGGGTGCTCTTCCACTTGTATCCTGCTTGTGGGTCCCTGGGGCCTGTCTACACACAGTCGTCGGGGCGCCCTGAAGGTGCTTCAGGGCGCCCCGAAACTCCTAGTGTAGACACCTGTTCAGAAGAGGCGGAGGAAGAGGTGGCGGCGGCGGCGGCGGCGAAAAGTTCCCAGGGCTTGGCGGCTTCGCTGGTGAGTCCTTGCCACCGAGCCCAACTCCCCGCCGGCCTCCTGCTGCCGGCGAAAGAGCCACCTGGGTTGGAGAGCTCGGCGGAAGCGGAAGCCGAGCTCTCAGACCCGGGTCGCTCTTACCCCGACAACAGGAGGCCGGCAGAGAGGCGGCGGCGGCAAGGACGTGGCCGGTTCCCCAGCCGCCTCCTCGCTGCCTCCCCGCCGGCCTCCTGCTGCCGGGGTAAGAACGACCCGGGTCTGAGAGCTCGGCTTCCGCTTCCGCCGAGCTCTCCAACCCAGGTGGCTCTTACCCCGGCAGCAGGAGGCCAGCGGGGAGGCGGTGGCAAGGACACGGCTGGTTCCCCAGCTGCCGCCTCCTCTGTCTCTTCAGCTGCTGTCTACACCATCGTTTTGGGGTCGTACGGGGGGCGCATGCATGCGCCTTCAGTACGACGTGTGGAAGGGGACCAGGTTGACAGCTGGTTGGCCACTGTGTGAACAGAGTGCTGGACTAGATGGGGCCTTGGTTTCTGTGTAGCAGAAGGTGAGCCTAAGCCAGCCTTCCCCAACCTTGTGCTTTCCAGATGTATTGGACTGCAATTCCCATAATTCCCAACCGTCCCCATAATTCCCATTGGCCATGTTTGCTGGGAATTATGGAAGTTGCAGTCCAAAATTTCTGGAGAGCAAGTTGGGGAAAGGTGGTCTATGCTGCATTTTGATCTGTAAAAGAGATGGTGAGCTGACTTTGCTCTCGGCAGGAAATACTATGGTGCTATGGGTGTCATGTTGTCTGGGCTCAATTCCCCCATGGCTCAAAGAAGGATGGTGTTGCATCCAGTGAGTCATTATCTGCTACTTCAGGACCTTCCAGGCTAGAGGGTGTGGCTTTACCAGACTCCTTGGATTCAGAGGATGCCCCTGCAATGCAGCCCTCCCCACCCCACTCTGTAGGAGCCAATGGCAGCAGAATCAGGCAATGGCCCTTTAAGAAATACAGACTGTGTTTCAGAGAGGGCGAGGTTAACAGTAGGTCTCGGTCAGCCTTCATCAGGCCCTTGCATGTTGTTGAGATGGCTGCTCTTTGTGAGTGTAGTTGCAGCCAGCCTCTGGTCATGATCTGTCCAGGATCCTAACAAATCTCACCTTGCCATCCATTGCCTAATCTGACCTGGCCTTACTGGATGAGACCTTGCCTCATTGGATGTGAACTTGCTTTGCCAGATGTGATCCAGCCCTTCCTGGCAGTATCACTGCTGCAACCCTTTCTTCCTTATGGCTTCCTCCTAGAACTATGATGGGGGTAGGAATCTGTTGTAGTGTAAATGTTGTGGACTTCCCCCTCCCCCATCTTATGCACAGTTTGTATATATGCATAAATCAACCTTATATGAAAGAAATGGCATGTCTTCAGTGGCCTCCATCTAAGGAAATTGAATCCTGGGTGAGTGCTGGAACCCTGGAAGCAGCATGCACATGCCTAATAATATGAAGTATTTGTGTTCTGGCTGCTCTGCGGTGTGTCATTGGGCACTTGGGTCCTTCTTCCACCACATTTCTGGTTCTGGGCCTGGTTCTCTTCCAGGAGCTGAACACTATAGGGATGTTCAGATAAACCTCTTCATGTGTTCAATTCATGTATGAAGGGTAGCTGGGAGAAAATTTGATGGAGATTGGAATACACCTTTCACATGCTCATGCGCATGCTGCCACAGAGCCTCAGTAGCTATGTGAAAAGAGCTGTGTGCAGCCAGCTAGGCCTCTTTCATCTGATTGGCCAGGATTCCAAATCAGGTAGAGGAGCTCAGCCTAGCATAGGTCTCCTTTCTCACTAACATGGAATGCTCAACAGCCAGTGTGCGTCCAGTAGGCGCATCAGCAAGCAAATTATGTGGCCAATAGATATGTTTCCACTACCACAAACATGTACATTGAATATGTGAGGGGGTTCATTTGAATCCCGCTTACATGCAAATAAAACGTGATGCCTGTAATACTCAGGACCTGACGCAGGTAGTCTACAGTAAATCTCCTTTTGTTTCTGAGGCACCACAGTTGTGTATATTTTTTTCATATACACAACTGCTGTTCTTTTATGACTACTGCATAGTATTCGCTGCGTTTATAAAGCAATCAAGTGCCACATACCAATGCAGTGTTTTAATGGCAGGACAAGCAGGAAGAGTTTGAAAGGTCATGTGTGCTTGAGTATTGATGCATATAGAGAAAGCACAGTGCTGCATTTGCTGGAGACATTGGAGGTCATGCTGCATTTCAGGTTGCACATCTGTGTGGTAATGTAGGCCTTACTTTTTTTAACGAATGTTTGGTTATTCGCAATTGCACAGCTGCATAGGTATGCATTGAAAAATAGCCCCATCCTCAAAAATAAAAATGGCTGACCAAGCACTTTGATTGAAGGAGGGAGGGAATGGAGGGAAACCACAGATTTCCTGCCTGCAATCCCCTTTCCGCCATTACCACCTGAGATCAAAGGAGAGGAAACGTTGCAAAACAGGTTTTACAGCTTTGAAGTCACACCCACAAGAGTTATATAATACCACTAAATTGCAATACACATAATTCAGTAACGTACAGGAACTGTAACCACTGGGAAAGCTGGTGCTGGGAGGAGACTATCATACATGCTCTGGGGGGGATGGAATATTGAGGAAGAAATAGCATCCGGGCATGGAAATAAATTCCATCCGGGGATGGAAATCCCATGCAAATAAGCCAGATGTTACTACTGAGGTAGACATGCGAATATAGATTGGGTCCCAAGTAAAAATCAATTAAGTGAGATGGGTGGCTACCAGGAAGAGGGCCTTTTCTGCTCTGGCCCCCGAGCTGCGGAATGAGCCCACTAAAGAAGTTCACCTGTCACCTACGTTGTACTCCTTCCAGTCCCAGCTGAAGACCTTTTTTATTTTCCCAGTATTTTAGCATTTTACCATCCTAGTCTTTTAGCCTTGCTGTTTTAAATCTGTATTTTCAATCTCTGCATTGCTGCTTGGTTCTACTTTTATACTGTGGTTTTATATTGTGAGTTTAAGAGCTCCATCACACCTGAATGTTTTCTCTTGTATTATCCCCCTCCATTTACTTAGCATTTGAAAGTTTTACTTTTCATTCATCTTCACACCTCTCCTTGGAATCGCTGTTTTCCCCCATCCTGCAGATCTCATTTGTACCTTCCCTTACAATCTATTGGTTAGTCGCAAGGACACCTCATCCTTGGCATGCCCCCTCCCTTTCATCAGCAATGCCACCCACCCTCAGAACATCAGATTGAGTACAATGGGATAAAAATACATTTACTTATTTATTGCATTTCTATACCGCCCAATAGCCAGAGCTCTCTGGGCGGTTGACATGTAGAGAGTTGAGTGCATTGCTGGAAAAAACGTTCCTTCCCCGCACTTGGAAACCTCGCAAAGAGTGGGGGAAGAGGTGAGATCAGAGCAGGACATGGACAGCATCATTTAAGTCCTTTGTATGCAATGCACCATGACAGCAGGCTATAACGCAGGTGTGATGGAGCTCTAAGCTTCCATATATTTATATTTTATGCTGTACCTTATGGTATTAATTTCTGTGAATCACCTAAAGAGCGTTGGCTATTAGGCGGTATAGAGCTGAAATAAATAAAATAAATAAATAAATAGATTGCACTGAAGGAAATGGCACCTAAGTTAGGTGTGAGCAACTGCCCCCCTTGACTAATTTATTTAAACTGGGCTACAGCGGATTTGGAGAGGAGCCCTTTAAACAGAAGAACTGTTCTCTCACCCAGGACATGTATTTCTTTTCCATGTTTGTTACATGCAATGTTACCTGGAAACGTGTTGAGAGAATATATATTGAGATGCAGGTGTCTTTTATGAGTGCACCAGTGTCTTTAAAATGCCACCTGGGAAAGTGGCCCTCACTATTTGTACTCTATTCTTATTATTTTTTTCTACTTTGAAGCAAGGTGGGAACTTCAAGTTTGAATAAGAAAGTCATAATGTATAGGTGTTTTGTGCGAATACAAAGGGAAACATTATCATCCCTCAGCACTTCTCAGAGCGCTGTGAAGAAAAATGAGATAAGAACTGAAAAGCTCTTTGTACGAGACAAAATGCAATAGAAGTATATTTCATAATGGTAAGGTTAAGAAAACACACTAGCTTCGTCTAGAGGCCCTAATATAACTCCTGCGTTTTCTCCCAGGCTGGTGCATTTAAAATATGAGCATTTGAGGAACAAGCAAGTCCATCTACATTTCACTATAATAATAACACCCTTTAAGATCCTTTCAAGGGAAGGTTGTCAAAAAAATAAAAAAGCCTGTCAAAAATTAGCAATGAACAGACATTACATGTGGGTATCCTTCTGGAAAGGGAGTGAGGGTGGGGAAATATCCCAGTGGTCATGTTCAACTCCTCACTCAATTCCGTAAAATCTCTTAAGGCCATCCTAAAAGCAGAAGGTCAAAAGAGGGTTACGATAGCAACTGAAATTTAAATGGAACCAAATATTAATGGTTATGGATCAATTGTGGTCATTTTGTGTTGAAAGCATCCAGACTCTATTTTCTACCTTTCTCAACAGCAAATGTCGATTAACACAGCCATTCAATAAAGAGCAATGGAGAGAAGTACATAATGAGCACCTGCTTGTAGCCCTGGAAATGGAAAACCCTTACACTATTTCACTTCTCTGTGCCAAGCTGCAAGCCTTTATTGTTCACATGCAGATACGTTCTGTGAAGAACTGTTTCATTGTGACGGGTGTTTCATCCTGTTCACCTACCGGGCATCTGAAAACTATAAGGAGCTAGTATTTCATGGAAGAGGCTAATTCAGCTACCGTTTTGCTGAAGGTAAGAGATTGCAATTGTAAATTTTCACTGAAGCGGAAAATCTGTATCTGGGTTGTACCACTTCAGACTGCACTAACTTTTCCATGCTCATCCCCTACCCCTGGCTCAGAATTCTCCATATAGAAAACAATATATCAGGGGAAAGAATTCTACTGATATCTTTCCCCCTGAAATGCTAGTTTTCTGTGAGTAGGAATGGTTATGTTTGTTTGTTTCCATAGGGGAGCTTTTCATAAGAACATAAGAAGAGCCAAGTTGGATCAGACCAAGGGTCCATCTAGTCCAGCACTCTGTTCACACAGTGCTCAACCAGCTGTCGACCAGGAACCCACAAGCAGGTCAGGATGCGACAGCACCCTCCCACCCATGCTCTCAGCAACTGGTGTATATACTGTAGGCTTGCTGGCTCTGATACTGGAGGTAGCACATAGCCTCCAGGACTAGTAGTCTTTGAGAGCCTTCTCCTCCAGGAATTTATCCAACCCCCTTTTAAAGCCATCGAAATTGGTGGCCATCACTAGATCTTGTGGTAGTGAATCCCATAGTTCAACTATGCGCTGTGTGAAGAAGTACTTCTTTTTATCTGTCTTGAAAGGGAGGAAAATGTCTCCCTATCCACATTCTCCACACCATGCATAATTTTGTACACCTCTATCATGTCTCCCCTCAGCCTCCTTCTCTCCAAGTTAAATAACCCTAGTGTTGTAACCTTTCCTCATAGGGGAAATGCTCCAGCCCCTTGATCATTTCAGTTGCCCTTTTCTGCAGTTTTTCCAGCTCTACAATGTCTTTATTTTAGGTGTGGTGACCTCCTGTACACAGTATTCTAAGTGTGGTCACACCATAGATTTAAATAAAGGCAGTATAATACTGGCAGTTTTATTCTCAGTTCCTTTTTTAGTTATACCTAACTTGGAGTTTGCCTTCTTTACAGCAGCCACACACTGGGGGTTGACATTTCATCGATCTGTCCACTACAACCCCAAGATCTCTTTCTTGGTCAATCACTGGTAGCTCGGATCCTGTCAGCTTATACTTGAAGTTGGGAAATTTTTATGCCCCAACGTGCATCACTTTACACTTGCTTACATTGAACCACATCTTCCCTTTGGATGCCCACTCTCCCAGCTTGGAGAGATTCTTTTGAAGCTCTTCACAATCCTTTTTTTTCTTTTAACCACCTTAAATAAGTAGGTGTCATCACCAAACTTGGCCACTTCACTGCTCATTTCTAATTCCAGATCACTTACGATCAAGTTGAAACACATTGGGACCATCCCTGTGGGACTCCCCCTATTTAAAATTTCATTATGTGAACTACTACCATGGGCAGCCTGAAGTGATACAGCCCAGATACAGACAGTAAAACCAAGTCTTTGGCCAACTTTAGACATTCTTAAGTCACACAGGTAAGCAGAAAAGTGACTATTTATCAGCCTGCATTTAGGAATGTTTCATGCACTACTGATATGGGGACCTCCCTATGGAACATTATTTTATTTTGAAGAAAAGTTTTAAAATACAGGCAACAAAAAAGAACACACATAAAACTACAATAGGTTCCCTAAAAAATTAAATAAATGCACTTATTATAATCATTAGTAAATTGTGGATATGTTTGTAGAACAACTAAAACTAAACAACCTAAGGAGAACTGCTCTATCTAATGAAAGACTGGATATATGCACGGATAACTCATGGATCCAGATCAGAATTGGGCAGGTCAGGGCCAGAACCAGGGAAGAACCTGGCAGGTGGTGGTTCAAGCCTGCCAAGATGGTCAGGACCGGCAAGAATTAGATGGGTCCTAAGTAGGGTGACCATATAAAAAAGAGGACAAGCCTCAAGCAGCCAGATACAAAAGAGGGCAGGGCTCCTGCAGCTTTAACTGTTGTGATGAAGAGGGAATTTCACCAGGTGCTGCATGCATACAAATAACACCCGCTGAAATTCCCCTTTCTGTACAACTAACAGTTGTACAGAAGATATAGGAGCCCTGTCATCCTTTTCATATAGTCACCCTAGTCCCAAATGTAGTCAAGCAGCTTTAACTGATGTGATGAAGAGGGAATTTCACCAGGTCCTGCATGCATACAAATAACAACCACTGAAATTCCCCCTTTCTGTACAACTGTTAAAGATATAGGAGCCCTGTCCTTTTCATATAGTCACCCTAGTCCCAAATGTAGTCAAGTAGCTCTAACTGTTGTGATGAAGAGGGAATTTCACCAGGTGCTGCATGCATACAAATAACAACCGCTGAAATTCACCTTTCTGTACAACTGTTAAAGATATAGGAGCCCTGTCCTCCTTTTCATATGGTCACCCTAGTCCTAAATGTAGTCAAGTAGCTTTTCATTCATTCATTACATTTTCATACCACCCAATAGCAGAAGCTCTGGACAGTTTACAAAGTTTAAAATGCCTTAAAATACGTTATAAAACCATATACATACAAACAATAAAACAAACAGTGCGCACAGAGGCACGCATTTATCTAAAACAAATTTAAGCAGTCAACAACCCGGTCAGAGCCCAGTCACCCAAAAGAACAAAACTTTTACTGGACCCGACTAATAAAAGAGAACCCTACATGCATATAAGCCCCAGAAGGCTGTGGTGTATGATTTCAATGTGCTACAAGCCAAGCTAGCAAGCAAGCATGTCTTCAGAAAGTTTAGAAAGTTTTATTTCCACTGCGGTCAATAGGGCAGCAATGCAAAGATTTGACAACAGTGAATTTATTTATTTATTTATTTATTTATTTATTACATTTTTATACCGCCCAATAGCCAAAGTTCTCTGGGCAGTTCACAAAAATTAAAACCACAATAAAACAAACAACAAGTTAAAAGCACAATTACAAAATACAGTATAAAAAGCACAACCAGGATAAAACCACACAGCGAAAATTGATATAAGATTAAAATACAGAGTTAAAACAGTAAGATTTAAATTTAAGTTAAAATTAAGTGTTAAAATATTGAGAGAATAAAAAGGTCTTCAGCTGGCGATGAAAGGAGTACAGTGTAGGCGCCAGGCGGACCTCTCTGGGGAGCTCATTCCACAACCGGGGTGCCACAGCGGAGAAAGCCCTCCTTCTAGTAGCCACCTGCCTCACTTCTTTTGGCAGGGGCTCACGGAGAAGGGCCCCTGTAGATGATCTTAAGGTCCGTGCAGGTACATATGGGAGGAGGCGTTCCTTCAGATAACATGGCCCCAAACCGCTTAGGGCTTTAAATGTCAATACCAGCACTTTGAATCGGGCCCGGACCTGGACTGGCGTAATGTGATCTCGCCGGCCAGTCCCTGTTAGTAAATGGGCTGCCCTGTTTTGTACCAGCTGAAGCTTCCGGACCATTTTCAAAGGCAGCCCCACGTATAACGCATTGCAGTAATCCAAGCGAGAGGTTATCAGAGCATGGATAACTGTAGCTAAGCTATCTCTGTCCAGATAAGGGCATAGTTGGTATATCAACCTAAGCTGATAAAAGGTGCTCTTTGCCACTGAGTTCACCTGTGCCTCAAGTGACAGTTCTGGATCCAAGAGCACCCCCAAACTACGGACCCGATCCTTTAGGGAGAGTGCAACCCCGTCCAGGACAGGGCAAACATCACCTCGCTAACAGTACCTCCGTCTTGTCTGGATTGAGTCTGTTTGTTAGCCCTCATCCAGTCCATTACCGTGCCCAGGCACTGGTTCAGAACAGTCACTGCCTCACCTCGGTTTGATGAAAAGGAAAGGTAGAGCTGGGTATCATCCGCATATTGATGACACCTCAGTCCACATCTCCGGATAACCTCCCACAGCGGCTTCATGTATATGTTAAACAGCATAGGAGATAAGATAAAGCCCTGTGGAACCCCATGGCTTAGAAGCCACGGCACAGAGCAATAATCCCCCAGCACCACCTTCTGGAATCGGCCATCCAAGTAGGAGCGGAACCACTGCAACGTAGTACCTCCAACTCCCAGCTCAGACAACCTATCCAGAAGGATACCATGGTCGATGGTATCGAAGGCCGCTGAGAGGTCCAGGAGAACCAACAGGGCATTGGAAGAACTATGCCGGTAGTTCTGCATTTTGAAAGGAGCTTAGACCTGATTTTTTTGAACAGCAGCAATCCCATTACAACAGAAAAGTTAAAAAAAAAATCTCTCACACACACCTTCTTGCAGTAGCCTAAAGTAGCTCTTTGGATCCTGGCCAACCAAAGAGAAACATACATAAGCTTTCCGCTTGAAGAGCCTTAGCTAGATATACATGAGCATAAATATACTGTAAGGTACTTCTGTAGGACTTGCCCAGAAGGTGTGCTTTACTTTTGTACTCTTCACACGTTTTAAAGAACTTATTTTTAAGGAATACACAGACCAAGACAGTCAGAACATAAGAAGCATCTTGATCCATCTAGCTCAATATTGTCTACATTGACTGGCAGTAATTCTCCAGGGGTTCAGGTAGCGGCATTCCCAGTTCTACCTGGAGATGCCAGTGAACCTGTGTCCTGTTGCCCACCAAACATGCAATAGCACTGAGCTGCAGCCCTGCAGTGAATTTATATGGGGATGTTTGAGATTTCATCTTGGGCTCTTCTTCCTACAACGCAAGCAATGGTGTAGTGGACCTAGGGCTCATAGGGCTGAAAAGCCATGACCTTTTGATTAGCAGATATGATGACATCATCTCTCCCCCTCCCCCTTCAGACCTTCTGTTCCCTCTTAGCTGCAATCCTCACAGTAGTTGGAGGGTTTTTTTCTCCAGCAACAATATTTTGTTTTCAGCCATCCCTGTTGTAATGCAAAGTACTTTGGGTGGCTTCATCTTGAATAGGTATTGGATTTACAAAAGACCTATATACAGAGAGAGAGATGGCTCAATGCAGCTGCCTGTGTTTTGGAACTTGGGGCTTGTCTATATGGTTCCTTTACCCCATCGTAAATGCGCAGATTAACATTTCAGGACACATAACACAGCTGCCCATTCGCCTCAGGGGCGGGTTTTTAATGCAATAATGCGCATATTCATAGCTGTAATTTACCACAACTTTTGGATCAATGTCCGAGTTTGCACTCCATTGTAGTTATGTGTTTTGGGGGGAGTTAAATTGCATTTTGACATATAGGCAGAGCTTTCAGGGCAGTACAAAGTGATTGGCCGATTTCCCGCCTTCCTCTGGCTCCCTCGTTCCTTCCCGCCATTTTCATTTTAAATTATATGATTCTGCGGAGCTCCGCAGATAAATATTAAAACAAGGAGGGGGAACAGGCAGCCAGAGGAAGGAGACGTGTTCAGTCCCTATCTCGCTCCTTGGAGAAAAGCCCCCATTTTCTTTTTGGAGGGTTGTCCTTTGCAATGCGCTGCTTTCACCCCCTCTTGCATCCTCTTTGCTGCCTCATTCCTTGAGTTTTCTCTGTTTTTCTCTTATATGAATCTGCGGAGTTTCACAGATAAAATTTATAGCTTTGCTCCTCTCTCCTCCATAGCATCATTTCATTGTATGTGCACATTAATAACTGCACTACAAAAAAATTCAGGAGATAATCACTGTTGCTGCTGCAGTGTGATGCTCTTCGTCTAGATTTGAATCAATGAAAATTTGGGTTTATATTCAATGAAGAGCAATCCCACTGTCATAAAGACAGGGGCTTGGTGCTTGGCTGTAGGGTTGTCAAGAGTGCCTGCACTTCAAAATTTACGACTACACCACTGAGTGCAAGTAGTAGCAATGGTAGACTCTGGGAAGGAAAATCAGATTTCTGCCTGTGTAACCTTCACATGGGGACGCACTGCAAGAATTAGGGTATTCCCCTTAGGATGCTGTTCTTTCTCATGTGAACTGTAGCCCTGTTCAGGTATTTGAATGTGTGATGGGGCAAGTGTGATGAAACTCTGCCCCTCGACAATGCTGAGCACATATGGCAATGAATTATTGGCTCAGCTAGAAGATGGCTGACTTTGAGACTTGCAGGGGTTCCAGCATGATTTGGAATGAGAATCCTGATTAATCAGGATTCACATGAAAAACTCTACACACAGAGAAAGCAGCCCCCTTCGTACTGATCTGATTACACATACTGTAGGCCTGGAAGCATGGGCAAGCAAGACAGAGAGCAGTATTGAGGGGGAGGGGCTAGCCCCACACGTTTCTATTCACCCGTTCACACACTATGAGCTCCATCACACCTACTCCCCCCCCCCGCTTTGAGTCCGCAGTTTCCCCCTCCATTTCCTTAGCGAGTCTAGCACTGGGCACTTTCACATTTGTGTTTTTGCACTATTTCAGCTCGTGTATCTTTTCACCTGTATCACTAATGTGCCGGTGAAATCTCCCAACCCACTCCTTATGATCTCCTTCCCCCTGCAGTTAATTTTTTACATATTTTATATATATTTTATTTCTACGCAAATACAATAGTATGGCAGCCTGAAACTGTGCAATTATGGTAAAACACACTATGCTTCCACCTAAGATCATATTAAACAATATAAGTGAAGAGAAAGTATTGCAATTAGTTTTTGGAGAAGTTTGTAGTCAATGTTGACATGGCAACGGGAAGCTGACATTGTTCTGGTCAGGAAACCGAGACATGCATACTCAGGAGTACGAACTATAGAGTTGGATGGGATTGAGTCCTGGGCATGGGCGGCAGCGGCTTCGCTCACCTCTCTTACCTTCTCCATAGGGTGTTCAGTTGCCCTCTCTCTCTCCCCCTTCACGGTTGAGCAGTTGAGTGGAGACCTTCCTCCTCTTTTGTCAGCAAGACCACCCTTCGACACACACACACACACACACACACACACCAAAAAACAGGATGGTCTGATATAGCACAAGGACAGCAATACACAGGATGAAGGAGCAGGTTTATTGTGTATGGGGGGGGGGGAAACAGACTTTCCCCACTCCAAAGTAAGACAGAAAAGGGAGGGGAAGAGGTGAGATGAGCACAGGACATGGATGACGCCATGTGAGTACCGCACTGCAAAAACACATACCAGGCATTGCAAGAGTGTGTTTCATCGCTGTTGTGATAGAGCTCTCAGACTGAACACCTGAATAGACACACAATAGGAGTTAAAGAGCATTTTGGATCCCCAAAAATGCATGTATAAGAACTGGTATAAACATTCTACCAGCCAGCAAACTCCCACAAATAACTTATTCATGCAAGCTGTCTTCTTGTATGAAGAGTTACATTTGATAACAACGCCCATGGAAGTCTGATGCTTTTATGAATGTGTATTTTGCAGATGTAGAGATTTCCATTTACAAAAATAGTTATCCAGCTCATAAAATGTCTCTAGTGCACTGGCTCTAAATAACATTTCATACAAACATGACTTTTCTTGGTCCTTGGTAATTAATAAAGAAGGTGCATATAGTGAGAAAATACATACTTGAGCTACTCTCCCAACCATGTAGTTTCCAAGTACCTAACTTCAATTAATCCCTGTCAGCTGAATTATAATGAGTCAACTTTAGAATGTCAAACTTGGAGTTAAATTCATTTCCGGGGTGGGTGGGGAGGGTTCAATTCAGGCACAAAAAAATCGAAAAACTAATGTGGCAGAAATGTAACTCATGAGCTTTAGAGGTACAAATGAAATGGCAAATCCTAAAGAATGTACTTGATACAATGAGTTATCATAAATGATGCTATTGGTTTAAGATGGCAACGTAATGGCTTGAATTATAAGTGGCACTTACACTGTAATTTAAGAATAAGTCTCTGGTAGCATCTAATGCATCATTACTGTGGGATCGGCTGTCTGTAGTGGTGGTGGTAGTGGTGGTGGCGGGTGGGGTGGGTGGGGAGGATGTGCTGACAGTTTCCAAATATTTGATAGGATCACAGACAAGAATAACAAGCATTCACTCTGTCCCAGTGATGGGCAGCAATTAACCTGTAAGTAGTAAACTGCTAGTTAAATTACTTGAATGGTAATTACAGCCACTTTGGGGAAAGTATTTAACCCTTCATCAAAAGAAAAATTGACTGCACCAGTCCAGTATTATGGTCAAATGTACTCCAAGGAAGTCATACAAATAAAATACCTGGCCAAGTTATTAAGCATGATAGCATTTGTGGTGGTTGTGGGATCATGTGTTTATTAAAACCTTCTCTCTTCCAGTGAAACAATATAGTTACACATAAGTCATCTGAGTAAACAAAAAACAAAAAAGCACCCACAGTGTAAAGTACAACACCCTATGTGAACAAGATATGGGGTCTAGCTGATCCCATAAAACAGCACACTGAACCATTAATATACATATAACATTATTATACTATTTGCACAAGTACTACAATAATCACAAGTTGTGAATTATTGGTAATGACAACAAATCTGACAGACTTTGTGACCATAGTAGATGTTATTTATTTATTTTATTTATTTATTTATTTAAACATTTATATCTCACCCTATATCCCAAGGTTCTCAGGGCAGCATACAGATAAAATCATACATATAAAATAGAATAAATATACAATTCTAAAACAAAGTATTAATATGTTAAAACCAATATGAAATTTTAAAACAGTAAAATCCAATTAAAACAAGACAATGTGCAGGTTGGTGGATTTAGCAATCAAAGGCTTTGTTAAAAAGCCATGTCTTAACCTGGCACCGAAATAAAGACAGCGCCGGTTGGGCCTCCAGGGGGACGGCATTCCACAGCCTGGGTGCCACAACAGAGAAAGCCCTCTCATGTGTCCCACCATAGCATACATCTCACATTGGTGGGGCACAGAGAAGGGCTCCTTCAACAGATCTCAGGTCTTAGGCAGGCAGTTATAAGGAGAGGCACTCCCTCAAATATTGAGATCCCATGCCGTTTAAGGCTTTAAACGTCATTACCAACACCTTGAATTCCAACTGGAAATGTGGCAATTCATGCCTTGTCATGGTGGAGGACTATCTGAGAGAGATAGTTGTGGGAGACAGATACCAAGTGTTATATATTTTTTTCCTCCAGTGCTGTCAGGGTGGGTGCATTTGATCCCACCTATTGACAACAGGTTAAACTACTTGATGTTAATAGGCGGGATCAAATAATAATTACTTTCATCTCTGAGGATTATTATTTAAATAATTCATTATTATGAACACACACTTAGCAGTTCAGCAAGGCCCAGTAAGAAAGCAGATGTATCAGAGGGATGCGAAGGGCTCCATGACATCTACTTTTTAATCCAGGTTTCATCTGGGGTTTCCCCCTCTGTTTCCTTAGCCAATCGAGTGCTAGGGAACTTTCGTGTCTGTGCATTGTTGCGCTCCTTCAGCTCATGTATCTTTTCACCTGGAGTGCTATGATGCAGGTAAAATCTCAAGCCCCACCCCTTGGGAAAGGTTTGCAGGGGAGGAGCGAAGGTTTGTTTCGCTCATTTCAAAGGGTGGGCAGATGAACAATCATTTTAATTTCTTTTGTAAAGATGGCCAGGTCCCCTCCTTTGCTCCAAGATAACCAAAATGTTTACATCTGTGTAAGTTTTAAAGATAAAGACATCAAACTTCACATGATGATGGCTCTTAAGGAGGGCTTTAGTCATGCCAAGTTTGAAACAGATTGGATCATCCCTTGATTTTAAGGATTTTTAAAATGGAAATTAAACAAATGCTTACAACTGTGCAAGTGGCTTACCTTTGAGTAAACCCCATTGAACAGAGAGAGACTTACTTCTGAGTAAACAGAAGACCTCAGAAGTAAGCACGGGGTTGCAGAGCACTTCTTTCCAGTTTGCTGTTTTAGACTTTAAAAAAAAAGCTGCTGAGTGACCACACTATTAAAAGTTAGTTCTATATGTGTTTACTCAGAAGTAAGTCTCTCTCTGTTCAATGAGGTTTACTCAAAAGTAAGCCTGCATCTGATTTTAGTATGACTGGGATGTAAATGCAGTTGAAATCAATGGGATTTACTCTTGAGTAAGGGAACCAGCAGATCTGTAGTTTATGAACTTGGAGATGCACAGCTTCGCATGATCAGAGGAAAGGAAGATCAATCCTTTGCACTGGTGGACTATGAAGAAAAGGATTTAAGGGGGGAATTTAAAAAATCATCAAATATCAAGGGATGACCAAATCTGATTCAAACATGGCATGCTGAAAGCCCTCCTTAAGAGCTATCACTGTGCCAATTTTGATCTCTTTATCTTTAAAAATGAGTGTGCTGCGGGCGGGTGCATTTTCCATGTTACTTTTAAGGTGAAAATGCCAACTCAGGAGTAAGAACATAGAGTTAAATGGGACCTCTCTCCCTCCCACTTCACAGTTGAGTCAAGAATCACACTGCCCTCCTCTCTTGTTAGTGAGACCGCCCTTAGACACACATGCCCCCAACAAAGAATGGGATGGTTGATAGAACGCAACCACAGAAATACACGGGAGGGAGGAACGCATTTATTTCACAGGGAGGGAAAATAATCAAGACTTTCTGCACTCCAAAAAGAAATGAAACATGGAGGGTAAGAGCTGAAATGAGTGCAAGACGTGGACAATGTCATGTGGGTACCGGGCTGCAAAACTGCATACCAGGCATGGGGAGTGTGCAATAAATCGCTGGTGTGATGGAGCTCAAAGACATCCATGGACTTTTTTGTTTACTGACCTGCTTAAAGGTATGCACAGAGGGACAGAGTTTTAATTAGAGATCCTTCCAAAAGGAAAGTAGAGAAAAGCTACTTTTTAGGTAGTAGTTAGTAGGGATGTGCTCCGCTCCGATTAGGAGCGTAGAAGCAGTAGCGGATTGGCCTGCTCCGCCTTACCCAGAGGCGGAGTAGGAGCGGACCGCGGACCCCCTAGAAGCAAGGCGAAGAGAAGCGACCATTTTTCGGAGCTCCGAGTTCAGGCGGAGCGCTCCGGTCGCCATCTTGAAAACATTTCGCCATAGGATTGCATTGCGGCAAATAATCGCGCATAACTACGTTGTTTTTGAAGCTATCGTTCTGGAAATTCTTGTGCACAGATAGTCGTGGATGGGGGTCATTTTGAGACCACTCTCAACTTTCTGCGTTGTCTGGGTCGCGGGCTATATTTTTGTGAAAATCGGGTCAACCGCGCGGCTCAAACTGCGTTTTCGGCTTTTCGCCCATAGGATTGCATTGAGGGAAAGAATCGGGGATAACTGGGGGGGGGTTAAGCTATCGTTCTGGAAATTCTTGTGCACAGAGAGTCGTGGATGGGGGTCATTTTGAGACCACTCTCAACTTTCTGCATCGTACGGGTCGCGGGCTATATTTTTGTGAAAATCGGGTCAACCGCGCGGCTCAAACTGCGTTTTCGGCTTTTCGCCCATAGGATTGCATTGAGGGAAAGAATCGGGGATAACTGGGGGGGGGGTTAAGCTATCGTTCTGAAAATTCTTGTGCACAGAGAGTCGTGGATGGGGGTCATTTTGAGACCACTCTCAACTTTCTGCATCGTACGGGTCGCGGGCTAGACGTTTTTAAAAAATCGGCGGGAAAAATACCTTTTTCAAAGGGCTGAGGGGCAGAGTCAGCTCCCGGTCATGATGATCCCAAAGTTGGAGGAGGGCATAGGCAAAACAGGTAACTTGGGATTCTGGGAAACTTCTCTTTCTTCATCTGAACGGGCTTTTCCCCGTGTTTTTTAACACAGTAGCCCCACCAAATGCACAAACACAACCTGAAATCATATACTAAGCCAAGAATAAGAGATAGAAACACAGCACTGCTCCCCACCCTAACCTTGGTGAACAACTGAATCGATGTGGTGCAAGGGGATGAGCTCCCCTAGGGCATCTCATCGTGGACGTGCCCCCACTCTCTCCTGCACTGGAAGGCCATTAGAGCCTTCCAAAGAGAGTAAAACGGTGGAGCAATGCCTATCATGAGTTGAAGTGAATGGTCACTTTTCAGTGGTGGAGCAATGCCTGTTCTGAGTCGAAGTGAGCGTTTTACTTCTTCTCAGAGCTGTGGCTGTCAGTGTCTTGAACTGGCAGCTACTTCCCCCTCCCCCGGGCACGTCCCCCTATTGCTGGTAAAAGACAGATATAGCCTTTTTAAAAAAGTTCTTCTTGTTGTTTATTGAGCAACACTGCTGCTTTTAATTCCACCCCTCCTTTGTTTATTGATTGATTTATTCCATTTTATATGCATTACTGGCTTATCCTTGGCTCACTTCCTTATGCCCCCAGAAATGCCAGCTGCATGCCTGCCTGCCTTCCCTCCCTCCTCCCCTGCCCACCTCGCAGGGATGGTGTGTGTGGGGTGCCCGATTTTCAAAAATTCGCCAAAAATCAGGGGATGATGGGATTGCTTTGAAACTTGGCATGCGTGTGTATATCCCCATGAGGTGTCATGGTGCCAAACATGAGGTTTCTAACTTGAACAGAAAAAAAGTTGTATAATTTTTTAGCTTTCAATGCAAGCCTATGGGGGGGGGGGAAACGGAGCTCCGGATCCGGATCCGGAGCTCCGGGCGGAGCGGAGCGGAAGTGGGCGGAGCGGGGGCGGGGCGGAGCGGCCCGATCCGGAAAATGGCGGATCTGCAAGTGAAGCGGAGCGGGGGGTCTGTGCACACCCCTAGTAGTTAGTAGCAGTTGTTAAAGTACTTTCAAAGTAATTACTAATGCACAATGCAGCCCTATATACATCTCCTCAGAAGAAACCCTCATTACTCTAATAAATGTGTATACTAGGATTGCAGCCTTAGTGCCCATCAGTGATCTGACCATTATTTATTTCTTTAAAACATTTGTAGCCCACCTTTCCTTAATCAAGCTCATGGAAGCGAACAACAACAAATTAAAACAATTATAAAATAATAATATAACACCAAAGCACTAAAACAATGAGGACTTGATAAATAACTGTGGATTTGAAGGGTTTTAAGAAGCAGTGCTGTCATTAGGTCAAATACTACTGCCGGAGGGGGGCAGGGAAATTCCTAACTATTCCACTGGTGAACTGTGCTTATAATGTCAGCACTGAGCCATTAGCATCCAAGCACATAAGCTTTATTGCAAGCCTTGGCAGAACCGGGATGGAAGAAAAGACTTGGTTAAACACACAACCCAAAATTGCTGTTGTGATCAACATTGCAACCCCACATGGCTGCATGACAAATGATCATTTTATTTATTTATTTAAAACATTTATATCCCGCCCTATATCAATAAGATCTCAGGGCGGCATACGGATAAAAGCATACAGTATAAAAACAGTAAATATACACCGCTAAAAACAAATTAAACCATAAACCAAGTTAAAACAATATATAATTCAAAAGCAGTAAAACTATTGATGTTGATGATGTCACGGGTCTCCCACCTTAGTATAGCTGAGCCCTGATGCTTGACCAGGAAGTACTGATAATCACCCAAAGTCTGGAGGAGCCAATGGGCTTTCCGAGGTGTAGAGCCAAGTATTGGGAGTACAATACTTCCCCGTCTTCCTTCATTCCTTGACCATACGTCGCACATCAGAGGAGGCACAGACAAGGTGGTTCCCAGAGTGAGTCCAAGATTTTACTGAGAAAGAGGCTCAAAGCAATAGATTCCAATTCTGCAACCTGGGAGTAAGTCCCATTGAGCTTACTTATAAATATACATAGACCGCCAGTGCAGTGTAATGGTTGCAGTGCTGGACTAGGACTGGGGAGACCCAGGTTCAAATCCCCACTCCTCCCTGAAGCTTGCTGAATGACCTTGGGCCAGGCACTATATCTCAGCTTACCTCACAGGGTAAGCTGCACTGATTAAAATAGACAAATGACCCATTTGTGTAATATTATAATTACATGCTGCATTAACTTATTATCCTCATACTAAAATATACTAAACAGAATAAAGAAATTATAGTATTCATACACCCACTTCTAAAATTGATGGAAGAAAACCTGTAAAATGGAATTTTAAAGACTGTTTAAAAATAAACTAAAATAAAACTTGATCTGTTTTATACACATACTTACATCACTCCAGCTTCCACTCAGAACACACTACAAAATCTATTCTCCATGGCCAAACTCTATGATACAACCATATTTCTTTAAACGTGTCAGACTGACACTCACAACTTAAGGATTTAAATGAGGTGTTTCTCAGACTACAATAGCCACCCAACAAAGTCGAAACACAGAAATAATACCCAGGAATAATTTACTATAATTTACAATTGCATTAAAGAAGACACCACTTCTTGTCAGCTATAGTTTCCAGCTAAAATGTATCATCAATGATCTACAACCCATCATGGACAAAGACACTTCCTCTCACAGGCCTTGGGTGGTAGGCCTGTACTTCCTTACAGACAGTGGCCCAACCTAAAATGGCTACTCACCAGCAACAACACACTATGACCCTGTTCAGATGATACACCGTGGTGGTTAATCATTTTGAGCTAAACATTATGGATTAGCATGTCATGTGAACCATGACTCTGTGTGTGTGTGTGTGTGTGTGTGTGTGTGTGTCTACCATGATTTAAACACACTCACTAACTATTTGCTGCAAAAGGGTTAGCGGCCTAACCATGGCTTAGTGTATTGTCTGAACAGGCCCCATGTAACAGAGATATAGACACAGGAACCAGACCTGTGCAAGACACAGTTGCCAATTCTGTCCCCATGTCTCCTTTGGCTAAACTATTATAGAACCCACTAATGTCATCAACATCAGGGATTCATACACTTGCTCATCTTTCATTGTGATATATGCCATCATTTGACAGCAATGCCCTACTGCACTCTACACAGGACAAACTGGCTAGTATCTATGCAAAAGAAGAAATGGACACAAAACCTGACATCAGAAATGGCAAAATTCAAAAAGGTGTAGAGAAACACTTCCAGCTCCCAGGACATTCCAGCCAGATCTACAAGCAGGATATGACACTTTGAAAACGGTTTGAAAACTGTATATGGAGTGTGTCCTGGGCCCCAACAGTTATCACTACTGTTATAAACTCTTTTAAAGCAGTAGTGTAGATCCTGCCTCCGTCACTGACCTCTAGGCAGCCATTCTTGAGCAAAGGAATTTCAAAGACAGGTTTCAACATGGAACAGCTGAACTGCAATTTATTAAGAGGCTCAACTCCATCTCCTCTCCTCTTTTCTCCTATTTTTTGGTGATGCATTATCTTTTTTTTGGGGGGGGGGCTATGTGTAGGTAGCCACCCTACTAGAGAAGGGCTGTAGTTCAGTGATAGAACAGATGCTTTGAATCCAAGGGGTCCCAGGTTCAATTTCTAGGTAGGGTTGGGAAAACTCTTAACAGAAAACCTGGAGTGACTACTAGTCCGTGTTGATGATACTGGGCTTGACAAGTCAGTGGTCTGACTTGGTATAAGGCAGCTTCCTACTAAACGAAGAGGGGGCATTTGGTATCACTGGATGTGCTCTACAAGGAGAGCAGTCCCTTAACTGTGGAGGGGGGTTAAACTTTGAGGATGTGTGCCCTTCAAGATTAAACTACTTCCCCCTGGACCAGCCCCAGGTTGAAGAAAAGCAAGTGACCTGAAGTTCCTTCAGCCAAACTGCTATTCCTTCCTGACTGAGGATTCATGTCTGCCCACTGCAGTCTGGTACCAGGATTCACTGGTGCTATGAGAGATGGGCATATGGGCAGCCCTGACTTCCAACCTTGAGATGGAGTGTGGTTCTTGGTACTAAACAAGCAAAGCATTGGATCTAGGTTTCGTAAATTTACAGACCCATTAAAATCAATGGGACAAGTTAATCATGACTAACTCTAGTCATATTTATTTCACTGGGTCTGCTCTATGTATGATTAAATCTGGATCCAATCCATGCTTTTCTTACATACTTTGGGGTGGAGGGAGTCTTCTCCATATTCAGTGATCCACACCTGGCTCGTTTTTGTCTCCATTTTCTCTCACAGAGCATTTGTACAGACATGCCCATTTTACTAATGCCTTTATGAAAACTAGCTAAGTTTCATCATGTAAGTTTTTGAATATGACAGATGTCTTCTACAAGCTGGTTTAAAATACATATGTTCCTGGCAGAAGGTGTGGTATATTTCATTATTAAGATAGTGACAGAGTTAACTCTTAAAGATTTATCAAGTTAGAAATGTGCCTTTTGCAAAAGAGCTCAAATTATACAGAGGCATGCTGGCACAGTCTCATTGTCTTTGGAAATCCACCACCCACCCCTGACCTGAAGAGAGGGAGAGGGAGAGAGAGGAAGAGGATACCCAATTAACCAAATCTGGTTCTAGCACTAATCAGAATTCACAACATACTGCATAAGGTAGAGAGCAAAAGTTTAAATATAAATATATATATATATATATATATATATATATATAGTGTTTTTTATATTAGCCAGTTATTGCAAGAAAGTTAGAGGGAGTACAATCCTATTAATTCTTCTGGAACTTTCAGCCACTTTTGATGCCATCAACATGGTGCCCTTCTATGTAGGCTGTGGCTGTGTTTCTATCTCAGAGGCCATATCCAGAAGATGGTTCTTGTGAACTATTGTTCATTTCCATGGCAGTTATATCTTGGGATTCCATAACGGTCTATTTTGTCTCCCATGGTGTTTAACATCTACCACTGAACAAAGTCATCCAGAGATTTGGACTGAGGATAACATCAATACGTCTAATATATTCCTCTTATTACCAGATTCAGATGAGACTGTCATTAATGGTGGGTGGTTTGTCTGACATGTGTTCAGAGGTCAGGTTTCTGTACTTTGCTACTCACTGTTATTTATTCTTCTTTCTTTCTCCACCTCTCTGAAGTAAACAATCTGAGTTTAGCTGCCTAATTTTCTAGAATCACTAATTCTCTAGGTCTCTACATTGTTAAACCTCAAAAATCACTAAGTGCATTACTGCAGCTGCTATACTGCTTTAGTGCTTTGACAATATACCATGGCTCCCTATGTGCAATATTGCTATATGGTTCCATCTAGCAAATACGGACATGAGAATGTCATTTCTGTGGAGAAAAACTAGCAAGCACACTTCTTGGTGGGATGTAGGGAAACTTCCAGGCAAAAGGCTCTGCTCCTTTTCTTTGGATGCCTGATATCCCTCACAATACATTCCCTTACCCTGAGCAAGGAAAAGAGGGGGGCAGGGTTGATGACATTCATTTTGTCTGGCAGGGCTCTGCCCACCCTACCCCCAAATAAGGCAGATTAGAGTGTAGTGTGACCTGTGAAAGCAGTTGGTTTGAGTGGGAACTCCCCCAAATGCAGGAGGCACAGCTAGAGATGATTCATCCCTCCGAATGGCGCAGGCTCAGACATGAGCAGCGGAGAAGCAGGAAGAGGCCACAGCATGGGGCCTCCCTTAAAAGCAACATGCTGACCTGTGCTGATTAACCACCGGCTACAAATCAGTACAGCCAGAGCCAGAGCTCTGCTGCAGGCAACTGAGTGTGTTGGCTTGTTTCTCTGGACCTTGCTGATTCCTGGACCCTCAACAATACACCTGGACCTCACTCCTGGACACCCCCTGACTGGCTTTGATGCTTGGCACAACTGACTTCTGTGGATCAACCTCTGGGCTGCTTTTGACCTTGCCCTTGCCTTCTCCTACTACGCTATTCAGATTCTCTCCTCTCTCATCTATCTCTCCTCTCTCATCTCACATTATTGCCCCGCTCGTGCTCTTCACTCCTCTGATGCCATGTTTCTCGCCTGCCCAAGGGCCTCTACTTCCCTTGCTCGGCTTCGTCCATTCTCTTCTGCTGCCCCTTACGCCTGGAACGCTCTTCCAGAACATTTGAGAACTACAAGTTCAACCGCAGCTTTTAAAGCTCAACTAAAAACTTTTCTTTTTCCTAAAGCTTTTAAAACTTGATATTGTGCAGACTTCTACTGTTACTTTCTACTGTTAGTTTTACCCTACCCTGTGCCTGCTTACCCTACCCTGTACCTGTTTGCATTCTCTTCCCCTCCTTATTGTTTTACTATGATTTTATTAGATTGTAAGCCTATGCGGCAGGGTCTTGCTATTTACTGTTTTACTCTGTACAGCACCATGTACACTGATGGTGCTATATAAATAAATAATAATAATAATAATAATAATAATAATAATAATAATAATAATTCCCATGTATGTCCTTGGACTGGACTGGCTCCTGTCTTCGTTTACACCTGGGACTAACTGAGCCTTGACAAGGGTACTTGCCAGCCTCGAAACAAGACATTTGGTATAAAACAGCCTCCTGTTTAATTCCAATGAATTGCTGCCAGTGACTATACATCAGTTCCTCTTTTCTTTTCTTTTTAAGAATGAGATAATCAAAGTCAGGATTATATAAAGACTCGGGTACAATTATGCTAAACATTTGCATATTAGCAATTCATTGTGTTGTTCAATATATAATGTTCAAACAAGTTTAAGGAAACATGATGCAAAAAGAGGGAAAGTGCAATTTATAATTACAGATAACTGTCCACCACATGAATATTGAGGCTTGTGATATGACTGTGTAAATAGCTTTATCAAGTATTTTTCAAAGTGAATCCCAAGACATTAAGTTGTGGAGGGAGGTTATTCTGTATCCACAAATGCTTGTTTAATTGAATCATATTCAGCTATTCTTATTTACAGCAAGTACAGTTTGGTTTCCTAGACATTAAGGTCAGTCATGACGATCATAAAAACACTTGAAAATATGAGAAAACATGTTTAAGTGCCATTTAGACAGTTACTATAAAAGCAGTAGATAAATGCAGTTCAAAATTCCTTCTTCTTACACATTTATCTTAACCTTAAATCACTTCAGTACAGTCTGTTTCCTTCTTGTTTTAGGTTTAGTCATTCAGAGGAAAAAATAGTATTATCTATATCAAGTATTTCCACAACAGAAAAGCTGTTTTTCCTATTAATGTTATCATTTATACCAAGAATGACCAGCTAGCATATCCAGCCACTAAAGTAACATCATCATGCCCACTTTTCCTCCCTAGAGTAGCGGTCCCCAACATTTTTGCACCCATGGGCCCATTTGGGAATTTGAGGAACTGCTGTGGACACCACCACAAAATGGCTCCGATGTTGCATGTGGCTAGTCACATAATGAGGGCCTTGCTAGCCAAACATAAGTTAAAGAGGTGGTGGGGAAAGAGATCATGAGGCTAGATGCTGGGAGGGGGGAGGGTGAAATAGAAAAGCTAAGTCACAGAGGGGAGAGAAAGAGCCAGGCTAGGCCAGATCTACACCAAGCAGGATATAGCAGTATGAAAACAGTATAGAAGAGGCAGGAGCCACACTACTACTTTATAGCGTTATTGAAGTGCACTGACAACTGTTGGGGCCCATTAACACACACCATATACCGCTTTCATACCGCTATATCCTGCTTGGTGTAGATCTGTCCTAGGAGCGGGGAAAACAGTGAGGTAAAGAGGTGGGAGGAGATATAGCAAGGCTACAGGCTGGGAGAGAGGGAGAGTCAGCAAGGCAAACAAGCAGAGAGATATAGCATGTCTAGAAGCTAGGAGGGGGAGAAATAGTGAGCTAAAGAGGTGGGGGAACAAGGCCAGGGACTGGAAAGGAGGGAGAAATAGCAAGGTAAAGGGGGAGAGGAAGAGGAAGGCTACAGCTTACAATGGGAAAGTAAGGGCCTTGCTAGACCATGCCAGATAAGCCAGCAGGGAGGCGGGGCGAGGGCGCGCTAACTTTAGCGTGCACCGCCTCGGCTCCTACACGCACAACGCACAGGGACTTCGGAAGCCCTGTAGCGTCGGCCATTTTTGTTTTTAATTTAAAGGGGCCATGTGCGCCCCGAAGCCGCTGGACAAGGTAAGTGCCTTTTTTAAAAAATTAAGCCCCCCCCCCCCGCTCCTGATCCCCCCTGCCATCCCCGATGCCTCCCTGCCCACTCTTTCCCCACCCATCCTCCCTCTCCCCGATGCCCGTGCCGCCCGTCCTTCCTCTCCCCGATGCCATCCCGGTGCCCGGCCTTCTCCCCCCCCTCTCCTGCCGGGTCTGGCCTTCCCCCCCACCCGGGATCCCCCCCCAGCCCAATGGGCACAGCACTCGTATGACTGCTGTGCCCAGTCTGTGGCTTTTCCTGGCTACTCGCGAGTAAGCAAGTAGCCACAAAAAGCCATGGACCTTGCTAGACGTTCCGCAGCCCCAGCCTCAGGCCGGGGCTGTGGAAAAGGCGCGCCATAAGCGACTTCGCTTATGGCGCGTTAGGGGAGGCTTCAGCGCGGCCTGACCCTGGATTCCCCTGTGCGTCATCTGGACGCACAGCAGGGAAACCGGGCCTCACAGCGCTAAGGCCTCGTCTAGCAAGGCCCTAAGAAGACTACACTAATGTTTTCCAAGGTTTTTATTTTTATTTTAAGAAACTTTTTTCTAAAAGAGAAAAGAAGTGGAGAGATGCGTGAGTGTCATTGGAGGCACCCACAGACACTCCATTGGGGACCGGTGTACTAGGGTGTAGTAATATGCTTTTTCAGATATTTTAATGTTATTTCTTCTCTTAAGTTTTGAATATAAAATTCTCTGACCAAGGGCTACTCAAGAAGCAATGAGATATACCATATGCATTTCATTTATAGACTAACATATTATTGTTATCATTTATTATTACAGTCATAGCACCCTCTTGCAAGGAACCCAAGGTGGCTTACATTTTATCCTCACAACAACCCTGTGAGTAGGTTGGGCTGAGAGTCAGTGACTGGCCCAATGTCACCCAGTGGGGACTAGAACCCGGATCTCTCGAATCCTAGTACAACACAATAACCACCATACCACACTGGCTCTCATATCATATCATATTATGGGACAACTAGTACTTCCCAAAAGTCAGAGGTGCTGAAAGTCAGAAAAACAGTGATACTGGAAAAAATAAAACCACTCAAAAATAGTTTGTGAAAACCACTCCAACATTGGTTTGTGCCTGATGCATTTATTTATTTATTACATTTTTATACCGCCCAATAGCCAAAGCTGTCTGGGCGGTTCACATTTGACAGGTTCATTTTTGACAGCTCTTTCTCAGAGGACACTTGGAAGGAAACTAGACACAATCCAAAATTTAGCCATTATATAAACTAAACACATGCACACACACACACACATGCACGCACACACACACACACATGCACAGAGAGAGAGAGAAGTGGTTAGTTTTGGACTGGGACTGAGATCCGGATTCTAATCCCCACCCAGCCATGAAACTCCCTGGGTGACTTTGGGCCAGTCAATGTCTCTCAGCCTAACTTCCTTCACAGGATTGTTGTGAAGTTAAAATGGAAAGGAGGAGGATCATATAAGTTGACTTGGGTTCCTTACAAGACGAAAAAAAGGGCAGGATAAAATGTAATAATAAATAAATGAATAAATAATATCCAAAGCACTCAAAATTAATATTAGTGTTATTTAAGATGTCATACACTGTTCAAAGTATTCAGATCATCCCATTAAAATGTTAGTGAGTAGGATGATCAAAACTTCCAAAACATAACAAAAAATAAGACAGCTCAATATCATTACCCCATGCCCCACACATCATTTCCCCTTCAGTAAACTCATTTATCATCCAATCCTGACAAAACAATCCCCCTTCAATTAATTTACCAAAAATTTGTTTACCACCCAGTTTCTACTCCAAAATTAATTTCCCACCCAAATATCAACTACCCTAATCAATTTTCCTTTCATTGATTTATTCCCAAAACATATATTTCTTCTCTACCCAAGGGGTAGGCAACTTGTGGCCCTTGAGATGTTGTTGGACTACAACTCCCATCATCTCTCATCATGGGCTATGCTGGCTAGGACTGATAGGAATTTCAGTCCAACAATATCTGGAGGGCCACAAGTTGTCCACCCCGCTCTACTCTCACAAATGAAACATCCCTATTTTTCTCCCGCCTCACTCATGCCTGCCCAGATCGATGCAGCTTGATGTTGTTCGAAAGCCGCCCAATCCACTGTCCTCTTGCCACCAAGGGTACAAAATTTAAAGGGAACTCTGTCTGCCTCCTCTACATTTCATCCCTACAGGCTCCTCCATCCAACAACCAACAACCACTGGGGGGCATCCTGGGAATGAAGCCAGTGAATCCGTTTTGTACCAACACTGCAGTGATCTATAATACAGAATGGAGAAGAAAGATAATGAAGAGAGCTCCTGTTGGATCTCTCAGCGATGGAAGAGTGAGCTCAGCTTCTTCCACCACCACCTCTCAAGCCCTATGGCCGTAAAGCTAAGCACACTCTTAAGTCAGACTCGGGCCTGGCCCAACCATTAAGCAGGATGAGTGGTCACTTCAGGCAGCCAATGTTGGGATGGTGGCAGCAGCATCCCCCCACCCACTTCAGCCATCCCCCCTGGGTCCCCCCTCTACCCAGCTCTTTCCTTCCTCCTGAGTTGGTGCTCCAGTGGTGGTGAAGCATGCTTGCTACTGGGCTGGACTGCCTCACCTAGTCGCCTTCTCCCGACATGTCACATACTGTGGGACTGTTGGGAAAGGCCCCTGCTCAAGCGAGCAGGCAGAGAGGTGGTTGGACCAGGCTATGCACTCCGGCAGGCTGCTCACGTGATGCATGCTGGCACTGCGGCTGCTGCATTGCAGCATTTGTTTGAGTGGGCAGTGAGTGGCTGCCAGGCAAAGTGGTGGCCAAGCAGTGGTGATGTGTTGCAGGAAAAGGATGTGTTGCCACATGCACCCGCTAAGCTGAACTCAGGTGCAGTGGAGGCTGCTTTCCAGTTCCCAGTGTTGAAATTAGATTGAGTTGCCAGCCTGAGCAGCTTCTGTATGTGGAATGGGGGGCAGGGGGTCACTGTCTTGTCCTTTCGCTCAAGCAACAAAATGCCTTGGGCCAGGCCTGGGCCTACTGAACTCAGTGAAACACTGCCAAGTAAACATGTATAGAATTGCACAGGTATGAATCAAACTCTGGCTCTGTTGTCAGATTTATTCCTCTTGTTTGGGGTGAGCTGTCCTCTTTTAGTTTTTTTTTAAAGTGCAGCAGGCACATGTGTGTCCATTTGTTCATCACCTTATTAATATAACAAACTTTTTTTTAATTGCAAAACTGCTCCAGAATTTGGGGAGAAGATTCTATAGACTTTGTATGTGGACAGCTCCAAGTTCTATGCCTACTATTCCCAGGATGAGGGAAGTATGTCAAGATAGGAGAAGTGGAAAAGATCATTTGACTCATTCAGAGGCCATTCAATGTTCTAGGAATATTGATGCGTTAACCACAACCTTTCATGCATTTGTCTCGCAAGCGCAGCACAAGCCTATGCATTTCTACATAGAAGTAAGTCCCACTGAGTTGATTAAAGCTTACTCCCAGAAAAGTGTGTATAGAATAACAGTCATAATCGTAATGGTAACACTGGATAGTCATAAGAGAATTATGAGTATTCCCATTTTTTGAAATTAACATTGGTAGCTTAGGGCATCAATCTAAACCATCTATGGTTATAGAATATCTGATGGATTGGTGTGAAGTGTCATGTCTGAACAAATCATTAAAGCGTAGGTGCCATTTTAATATCCAACACTGGTGTATCCCACATTTAAAACATTCTCACATACATCTTACACGCAGCTTTACAGAGCACTGATGCACTAGACACAACAGTAGGGGCAAAGGATAAAGAATACTGTTTTGGGGAAAATGTTGGGAAACACAGCATTAGCTCAACTTCAAGTAATTTGGAATTAATGGACACAATCCAGAGAACACTTGTGGCAGTTAGATCCTGTTGAAATAAATGGGATTTGGACATACCATTCAAACCTTGAATGGTATGTCCCATTGATTTAAGTGAGATAGAAATATGCATGTCTTTGATGAGGTTCTCCTCTCTATTCCCTCCAATGGTTCCTACCTGGAACCAGTAGATTACATAGCAACCATGATACCTAAGCAATTACGTGACTATCCCAATGTCAGACACAAAGACAAAGTAATTGACAGGCGGAATTCATGCCAAACCATAATATTGCATTATACCACTTTATACCAAGATATCACCAAGGCTTTCCATATTATATTTCCATACAGTTTTTCCATATCTATTATCATAGAAGCTGATCCAATGAAAGATGCCAACTACCTTTATCCATTTATTTCTTACACTTTCCCCTTACCTTAAAAAATAAGTGAGCTTATCTTCCAAATGCATGCCAATCCTTCTGAAGCCGTCAGCATTTTCATCATTTCTTAAAGGTTTACCCTACAGTTCTAAAGCATAATTCATTTGGAAATAAGTCACACTCAAAGTTGGGGCAGGGGGAGCTACGGTATGTTACATTATTAGTAAACAGCCTAAAATCTGTGCTTCTCCAACATCACTTAGAAATAAGTTCTACTGAATTCTATTTGTTTTAGACCAGTTCTGCATAGGGAGAAAAATGAGTTAGGAGAATGGACTGTACCACTTTTTAGACAAAAGGGGTTGGTACACTACTTTTGAATGCTGTCCTATAATAAAATACCATGCATCACGGAGACAGAGTCAAGCCTAGCCTCCTGCCTGCTGTGGTAGATTTACTTGATCTAATTGTTCCATTTATTTTTATTCCACCTTTGTAAGATTTTTAAGACAGCTCACCAATATAATGTAAAGGTACTTTTTTTATCTGCAGGTAGTGCTTTACAAAGGGAAGCATCTGATCCCCTTGAACATAGCTGCAGTCTGAAGTGGTACAACCCATCTTACCATCTTAGGGCTGTATCTCTGGACTTTATTGCCTTATTTTGTTTATCTAGCCTTAGAGCTATTCTGCACTTTATACAGAATGAGACACTGATGGTAGAATTTTGCCCTGTATCATTCTGCTAAAGCTTTTGCCCTGATGTGCTAGTTTTCTAGATGCAGGGAACTTTTTATTGTGGGTGAGCATCACAAAATGCAGTCTCCTGATCAGAATTCAATACCTCCGCCTCCCGCCTCATTTTGCCTAACTCGTGGAATAGCTCTTGTCTTGGGCCCAAATAAATAAGCATAGGGCTGAGGTATAAGAGGTCCATCCAATAATTCAGTGGCTGCAAACATAACTTGGAAGAATGTTCCACTGAAATTAAGAAGACTTTCAAATAAATTAGTTAATGACTGAGGTGAAAGAATGTTGGTTTGTTATTATGACTGTAATAATGTTTTCTTTTACTCACATTCTAATGGAACAAAACAGTTACAAACACAAATGTTCACAAAATATCTCATACTTGTGTGAGGCAGAAAGTAAGGTATGCACACACACACACACCATGCTGGTTTATACTAATTGGATAATAACACACATTACCGTGAGTGCCAGTTACCACTGTGACTTTAAAAGTTATTTCACTTAAGCATATAATTTCATCATTGAACTACACAAATAATTAAGTCATAGCAAATCTTTTAATGTGAGGCATATTCATTTCTCTGTTTCTTTTCACACAATTTCATAGTGCTGTGAACATGTCAAACTCCTGTTTATGCACTACTTTGCAGAGACATGCATTTTATTTACCTTTTTGTGAACTTAATTCAAGAGTTTCAGTAAACCCAAAATTATAGAGTCTTATCCCAGCTTCTTCACTTCATACTATAAGAATGCAGCTTACATACCCCCGGTTGTGAATAGTGCAATCCTACATTGTAAAAAGCTACTTGGGGGTGGGGGTCAATCCTGTTTTTAATCCACCAATATATCATCTCCTGTTGTCTTCTCGCACGGTTGCAGTCTGCATGCGACCACTCTTTTCTGAAATGTTCTTCTAACACAGATCTTAAATCTGTCTGTTTGCAAGCAATTCAAAGGGAGTCCTTCCATGTTATTTCTTCCCACCAATGTACGCAAACTAATCAAAATTAAACTGAGCACATTCCAAATGCTGAAAAGACAAGTGATTTGGGCAAAGGTTCAACTTAACCTGGGTATATATTAATAAATGTTTCACAAACATAAGACCTGTAGCTGAATTGTTAAAATCACTTTGGGATGAGCACCCAGGAACATGATAACTGCTAAATAGTATCCAAAGTCTCCATAAATTAAAACGTACATACACACATTAAGTCAAATGGAACGTCCCCTCCTGCAGCCTCTCCTCCAAGTTAAGGCAGAGAATAACCTCCACTTTGGGCAGTAATGCCTTCTCTCTGGCATTTGCCAGAGGCATCTCCAGTTTTCAAAACCAGCCCAAAGGTGTGCCTCTCAAGTACCAAGGACATGCATGTTACAGGACAACAAATTTAGCCACAAGCCACACATTACAATGTACAAGACACAACAGACAGATATTATCATGTGTCAGATAAAGCATGCTAAAGACTCTCTAAGCAGTGCGCTAGAACCATCCAGACAACATCTCTTGTTAAGAAAAACAAAAAGCCTATCCCCTCCCCAAAAAAACCAACAGCCCACCACACAGAGTTTTCAATGCAATGTTAGCATGCATGTCCTTCTATAAACAACCACTACCCCCAAAAAAGCACCTTCCAATCTGGTAAAGTAACCAAGCACACACACACACACTTGCCTTAGAATGTAAGCTTTACATGGTTCTTTCCAGTTGAGTTGCTTCTTCTGCACCTCTTCCAAGTTCACCCATAGAACTTTCCTCAGTTCCCTTCCCCACCTCCTCTTTGACTTACACTTAAAAGCGAGGGGAGATTTCAGCCTACCTCTGGCTGCCTTGGGGTCCGGTCGCCTGTATCTACACCGTGATGGAGAGCAGGGAACTCTTCAGTGATAATCAGCGCTGAGAGGCTGCTCCTGTGAATAATGTACATCCTGTAGCGGCAGGCTCTGTTTCCCCGCAGCTGGCAGCAGCTTTCGCAGTAGCAGTGATGAGCACAGCTTGAGACTATCCACAATTAACCAAATATTGTATGGCAGCAACAAATCAACAACTAAAAAAAGAAAAGAAACCCAGCTTATAAATAAGAGCAAAGTACAATTTCAGATTGAAGCTGAAAGCTTCGAGTTACCGAACACTACATTTCGTCTTGAAGATTATTCCAGCAAAGCTCCTTCTGCTATTTTTTTTTTACTGTACCATAATGCACTAGGTCTGGCTTTTACCCTATTGAAAGAACATGAATATATTATTATCCACACAAAAGAGCAGGTTATTGTTTATGAATTACCAGCCTTCCCAGCAACAAAGGCTATTTTCATAAGAAAACTCAATTTCATTTTAGCTCCAATTTGATTACCAGCTGAAGAAAAGAAACCCTATGCCTAAACCTCAAAGGATTTTTATTCATGCCACTGAATGGGCTTTATTGCTTCCCTTTCAAGGCTGACGTAGAAAGCTTTTAGAGTAAAACATTGACAAAAAATTATTGCGCTGCTATTTTGTGCAATAACAGAGCTGAAGAGGGGCAATGATTTCTCAGTCATCCTTCACTGTACTTCAGAATAGCAAAGGCTGGAATTAATGACAGACCATAGAGAGGAGCCAAGCTAAGGTCTCACAATGCATGTCAAATCTAAATGATCACTATACATTGAAAAGGCCCCAAAAAAGAGCCTGCAGCTGATTGATTCATGGCTTTCACAAGAAAGACAGGCTTGAAGAGTTTATTGCACCACAATTTACTCGGAATTATCATAAAAATGAATGTAGAGGCTGAATGTCACCCCGGCACACTCCAAAATCACACATCCAATGACAAAGTTCAACCAGGAATTATAGCGAAGCTGGCTGTTCGTGCTACTGTACTTAAAGGTCTGACAGTTTTCTCTTCCCCCTATTATAGAGATGGTGTGTGTGTGTGTGTGTAAACTCAGTTGTAAAACTGGGGTTTAAAAACAAGTTGGCACACACAGGATTTTATTTTAAATGGAGGTGGGTTGTTGTTTTTAACAAATTTAACTAGTTTCTTTTTCTTCGTGCCTGTTTTAAAGTTAAACACAGAGCAACAGCTTGGCCGTTTCTTCTGACTCTACCATTTTGCATTACTCCAAAATATTGTGTGGGATGTTTGTGATTTGCTTCTCTTGAAACAAGATAAACTATCAGATTTCATATTGGGCAGGTTGCTTCCAAATGGTAAAAGGTTGTGTCCAACGTTAGTCTTAGTTTGAAAAGCCCCATTGAAATGAATGGGACTTAAAGCAGATTAACACTGGATATATCCCAAAGATGTTTATCCAATTTAGATGTGAATAAAACAAAATGTAAAAGGATGTTCCTACAGCAAATTAATTTTTTATTTAAAAATTCTAGGGAGTTCCCCTCCCCTTCCTTCAAATAACCCTGTTTTTAGAATGGGCACTAAATGGTAAAAACTTGACACAAACCACAATGTCAAAGGCTTATACTTAGGGTAACCATATGAAAAGGAGGACAGCGCTCCTGTATCTGAAACTGAATTGAAGTTTTCTTCAGCAAAAGGCTAACTTTGTCTCACTTTTTTTGATGCAAAAGGTGAAATGGGTGTCCAGTCCTGAACATCTTGGGAGCTTGGATGGGGAGCCTAAGTCAGGGGTGAGCAGAAGGTAGATCTCCAGATGCTTTGGATTTCAACTCCCAAAAGCCCCTGTCAGCATGGCCAATGGTCAGGAATACTGGGAGCTGAAGTCCAAAGCATCTTGAGATCAACCCCTGCCCGAAGAAGTGATATGAACAACACATCTTAAACCAACGCAACGTGGCTTCCATAAGACTTGGTCCCTGAGAATCCTTCCCGATATTTTCCTACACAGAAATATTTTCCCCATTATACCTTGTAATTATATGGGAATTATGAAATTTCGAGGCCTTGATCCTAAGAATTCTAGGAATGTCCATCCTCCAACATATGTACCTGGCTAAAGATACTGCTTGGCTTTTAATTATCCTAATACTATGTAAATTTAGAGGGAAGATATTCCTTTCATAAGATATTTTAAATAAGAGCCACTTGGTCACATGATACCATCTTATCTGTTTGCTACACTTCTATCCTGTTGTTCCTTCAAAGACATCTGAATAATTAACATACGTAGCTCCCAGATGATCTCCTATCCACATGGTCCTCAGGGCCAGAGCTAGTTAGCTTCAGCAACAGAACTGCATCATATTACTTCAGATGGTTTTCTGGGCCTTTATTTTATTACCTGAGATAACTTTACATTGCTAGCCATGCTAGTCCCTTGCCCAACAATAGCTAGTTGTGTACAGCTACCACCATTCATTGGACCATTTTTATTTCTAAGTGTCTCCAAATACTTGAAAAATGCCATTTGCAGTAAAGTGCAAAAGTTTGGATCTGTGAACTGGTTCACACGTAATGCCAACTCATGGTTTAATTAACCCATGGATTGTTGCCTTACCCAAAGTTAACCCAAGATTCAGCTGCAAACCACAGGTTATATTTTCAACTTCTGGGTTGTTTGGTTCCCACAGACACCCTCACCTTTTCCCCACGTGCCTTTGCAGCACTGCACTACTGACATGTAGAGAGGCTGCTGTGTGTTGTTACCACTCTCACTTGCCACCTCTGTAGCCTGGCAAAACAACCCATGAACAATGGCAATATGTAATGGCAATCCAAGTTTTAAATAACCCCAAATTCACAACCTAACGATAAACCATGGGTTCTCTTTGTGGGTTATTCATGGTTAACAACCCATGGTTAACCCATAGTTCTGGGTTTGCACATAAAGACGACCCAAGATTCAACAACCCATACCAACATAAACAATAGTTTAGCATTATGTGGAAACCCAGCCTGTATTGGGAATGGGTACTTCCCAAAACCAACTGAGTACAAATAGGAAATGAACATCAACAGAAACAGAGAGTGACTATCACACCCCTAATGTGAATTGGCCATAGGATGAAATCATTCGTATTACTAGCCCATATTCCCCACTGCTGATAAACAAATCACAGTCTGTGAGAAGAGTGAGTAGAGTCCCATTTCAGCAGAGAACTGGACCCCTGGTTGCCCTCTTAATCTGCTCCTGTTCATGAGAACACCATCCCACCCTTGACCCCCACAAATACATTGATTAGGACTTTTGCTTCTGTGTACATAGTAGACGAAGTGGGGATCCAGATGAACACAGAAATTTGCTTTTTCTTTGCATTCGCTAACTCATCGCTGCTTCATGATGAAATCACAGCTTTTGGAAAACATATGAAGTCTGGGTTAAGACACAAAGCAGTAGACCACAATCTTAATACCCACGAGTGACATATGAGCATTCAAGTGAATCAGCCTCATAAGGGACTTCCATTACCCCAGATATTTTTTGTTACTCATTAATGCTACTCTGTTTTCTCAAACTTGCCGATCTTCTCCCAGTATTATTTATTACATTTATATCCCGCCTTTTTTCCTCCAAGGAACACAAGGAACCCAAGGCAGTGTACATAATCATCATCCTCTCTAATTGTTGTTATCCTCACAACAACAACCCTGTGAGGTAGGTTGGGCTGAGAGTCTGTGACTGGCCCAAAGTCACCCAGTGGGTTTCCATGGCCGAGTGGGGACTAGAACCCGGATCTCCCGACTCCCAGTCCAGCACCTTAACCACCACACCACACTGGTGTATTTTATGTTTATTGCACCACAAATTCCCTCAGAAATCCTGCTTGCATTTAATTAAGAATACAGAAATGTGTGTTAACTGATTGACATGGTTATCAAAGAAATGGCAAACACAGAGGCCTGTATGTAGAAGCACATTCAGAAATCACACATGAGCCAGATCTACACCTGGTGTAAAATCATTACGTATGTGGAATAAAAAGCAGGATATAACACTATGAGCTCCATCAGTCGAACATTTTATTGCACACTCATTACTGGGGACTCGTGGATTTTCACAGGTCCTGCGTGCCTCGCGGCCCTTCTAGCCTTCTTCACGCCACGAAAGAAAAAGCACCCCAATAAGTCTGACTTATTTTTTGAGGCGGAACTTGCCGCTATCTCCTGCTGAGTGCAGGAGAAGCAGCAGGTTCGAAACAGCCCACTGAATGGGCCACGTGCACTTTGTTTATTTCCTCTTTCATCTCCCTTGAGAGTGAGGAAATAATCAGGATAACACGTGGGCAGAGAAGTGACAGAAAGGAAACATGATTTCCCCCTGTGTGAAGATGCTCTATAAAAGCAGTATAGGGAATGTTATCAGTGCACTTCAATTCCATTATAAAGCAGTAGTGTAGATGTAGCCCCCAATTCAGAAACATATGCCTTTTGAATCTGACATCATATTTTATATAACTATGGCAACCTGGCAAGGCATGTCCCAATTCTAAGGAAAAAGTCCTTTATATTAACTATTATTTAGAAAGCAACACAAGGAACAAGGCCTGTTAATTCATGTCTTGCTTGTGGGCTTCTCCTTGCCTGCTCTCAAAAAGGTGTGTAAAAAATTGTAATAAATAGATATATTCTACTACAGAATTCTGCCTGCTATATACTGTCTATCAGCAAAATTGTATAAAAGTCTACTCAGACTAAATTCCATTGTTTTCAATGGGGCTCACTCCCAGTAGGTGTCTATAGGATTGCAATCTAAAATATTTTCCACTTTGTTCGCATGATTCTCCAAAATTGGCAGATTCCTGGATATGGGCCTGTTCAGACTGCTAACCCCCTTGCAGCAAATGGTTAGTGTATTTAAACCCTGGTTATGTAGCCACCATGGTTAGAAATTGTTCACATGACACACTAAGTCATAATGTTTAGATCAAAGTGCTTAACCACAGTGGCTTAGAGTGTCGTCTGAACAGGGTGGATGTCTGCAGTACCCATGGACCATCCTATGACCACAGTGAAAGTAGCGGAGGCAAGTGGCAGTATAGGATACTGAAGCTTGCTAGCTTTTCCTGATGGCTGCAGTCATATGGGGTCCAAAGGAAAATTACACTGGGGGCAGCAGAACATGGAGCTCCATCACAATTTGTAGTTGGACCTGAGGCACCATTCTCACACACACTCCCAATGGTGTGGGAGACCTTTCCCTGTGGTACAATCCTATACCACTAGGAGTGTGCGTACTGGGGCATCCAGGGAACAGTCTTTCTCCCAGGCATTCATCGGTTGAAGGTACTTCTTTTCTCTTGTGAAGCCACCACTACTCCTTGATTTTAAAAGTGGGGGGGCACAACTGTCCTCCTCGCAATTCACATTGTGTCTGCTGCTGCTCTCCTCCCCCAATTGCACCTTAACCTGAGGCACCATTTCATCTTCTGACCACATGCCAGAGTTAGGAAAGAAATCCGCCTGCCCTCAGCACACTCTCCAAAAAGGAGCGCAGCCAATTCAGAGTATACAGGAAAGACGAGGCTGTTCAATCTAATCTCTGAAGAGGAGAGAAGGGTGAAGGTCAGTGCCAGCTGGCTAAGAGTGGCATGGGGGATGCACGTCAGCCAATACAAAGCCTGAGGAGAAGCAATGTGAACAATAACAGTGCTGAGAGGCAGAACCGAAGGAACAATGCCATGTTGGGGGTGCCTGTCTGTGTGTGGTAGGGTGGGTTTAATTAGGAGATTAATCTAAGGGATAAAGCTGAGAATTAAGGGCGCACATCTATTTTTCAAGCTGTGTTCTGGAGCGTTATGGGTGATAATATGGAATGAAAAATGAAATAGTAAAGATGGCCTTTCCTTGTAACAATGAGCAGTAGCATTTGTTTATTCATTTGTAAGATCTCACGCAGCATCACAAAAAGACGCATTGATGGAGAGGGGATGCTCTGCAAATTTACTTAATGAACAGAGTAAAAGGCAAATGTCTCAGCCTTAAAATTCTTTAAGCTGTTGATGGTCACTTTAAGCAGATATTATTATTAAAATGAATGCTATTGATTACTAGTACCATTTGGAGGTTTAACAAAAAAAGGCTCTACCCAAACACATCTGACCATAAGCAATTTACAAATGTCAAATAAATGGAAATATTCTGCGACAAAAGGAATTGCAGTGTTCAAAACATGTGGAAATCAAAGAACATCTCCTCATGCTTATGGATAATGAGGAGTAGCATCTGTTTCTCGAAAGATGCTCTGGATGCTGCATTTGTCCCTATATGTATCTATTTTGGAGAGTTGGCAGAGGACAGTCCTCTCTTTAAAAGTGTCAACTTGAAGAAGTATCCATGCAAAGTCTGGTTTAAAGTCAAAGAATCATAAGGCAGGAAAGCAGGGAGGGGCCTTGAGGTTGCCCATCATTAGTTAGCACCTAGACAGCAGACTGAGCAAGCCACACAGAACCTCTGGTCACAGTCTCCCACACTATGGTGAGATGGGTTGTATTATATATCATTCTAAATTTTAGCTACACATATAAATTTGCATAAGCAAACTGTTATGCAGATCAACATCTTCTTTTCTCCTCTTCTTTGATGATGTGTAAGCGGCCACCCTACACCACACCACTGGCCCTGGCCCTGAGGTCTTGCAGCTTCTGCCCACCCCATGTCCTTGCATTTATTGTGAATGTCTGCCAAGGGAAACCCTATGTGCATAGAGCTTTACATACTTAAACTTCCACAGTAGCTAGAATAGCTAGTTCAGGGCTCCAGTTCCCATGGGAGTCTACATGCATTGACCTCTACACATCTAGGCTTTCCCCCAACAGAAGAGGAGATGAATTTATTGTGCTCTCATCATTCCTCACTAATGGCGGTTTGTGGGTGTTTTACACAATGTCTTCATCCACTAGGACCTCTTCCATAGTTTGTAACCATTATAGCATTTTTTCTCTTGCAAGGGAAGTAGCAGCATGAGACCTGGTGTATTTGTGTAATTCTCCTATATAACAGCACCACCTAGTGGTTGTGTAATGGAACATATTAGAAAGAGAGAGAAAGAAAATCCGGGGGGGGGGGGGGGGCATGTGTACAAGAGACAATCTCAATCCCTCAAAGTATCCGGAAGCAGAAGTCTCAGTAAAGTAGCGGGTTAAAAGCCTCATGTAGAAAAGCCCTTAGGTCCTATTGCATTCACACGAAGGCAATAAAGTGAACTACCCCATGTAAAGCCTGTAAGAATTGTTCAGTTGCCAATGTCTAAATTAAAAAACAAATACTTTCAGGACTTTGTTATCAGAGGACAAATTAAACCAGACTTGGAATACACAAATACACACACAACAATTCTACAAATGCTTACTTAAAAAATATTTTCCCATGAAATTCAGTGGTACGTACTCCCAGGAACGGAAGCATAGGACTACGTCCACATTTGAATGTTATGTAATAGCTACTGTGATTTACTGCTCAGATCTACAGTAAAATAAAATACATTGTTCATGATTTTTAAATGGAAAAGCTAGACCTTTTAGTGCCTGTTAAATGGCAAAGTTCCAGACAAAGTCGCTTTACAATTTATAGAAAGACAAGCTGTCAGTAGTGGGAGGAATATTCTAAGACTGTAAGAAAAAATAGAGAAAAATCTCACTTCAAAGAAAGTCACTTGGCGCCAGGTTACTGAAAGAACGTTTAAAGTGAAGAAAGTATTCTTTAGAGATCTGCACTGCAAAGCAAGCCTATATCTCTTTTAAACCATTTTAAGCTATCATTTTCTCCCCAAAGTATCCTGGGAACTGTAATTTGCTGAAAGTCTGAAAATTCGGTTCAAGATTCCCAGCACTCTTCAAATTACTATAGGATTGTTAGTCCTGTTTACAGTAGACCCACTAAAATGAATGGGACTTAAGTTGGGTTAACATTGGGAGAGGGAATGTTTGTTAAACCAGTTTAAGTCTGTATTGTCATTCAAACTGTACTAAGTGAATTTTTTAAGTGATTTCACAGAGCTAAATTTAGATAGATAGATAGATAGATAGATAGATAGATAGATAGATAGATAGATAGATAGTTGCAAGCATTCTCTATTTGCCTAAACTGGTCAAACCATAATCTGAACATTATATAGAAGTTATTTCCAAACTTGTTATGCAACAGCAGTGGTTGGTTATGCATAATATTTTATTTGTTTATTTACAACATTTCTATACTGTCCATCAACAAATTCCTCCAGGCAATTTACACAAGTTATGAATCAATAAAATAGAAACGTATAATCATACAAACATAAAAACCTATATTAAACATATTAATACAACCAACATAAAACCATCAAAACCCAAGATAAAATTAGTTGTTGATTTTTTTAAAAGCATAAAATCAGTAGGGGGGCGCAGAATAAATAATAAGTGCCCAAATCAAAAAATGTACTGAAAACATGTAACTAAAAAGCCTAGGAAAATAAAACTATCTTCACCTGGCACCAAAACAATCAATCAACGCGGGCACCAAGCATACTTCTCTGGGGATTCTATTCATGGGGCATCACCACTGAAGATACCTTTCCCCTGGGAACTACTAATTTGGCAAGGGCACCTAAAGAAGAGACTTTAAAGGTTACTTATCAGCACTTTGAGTTGGGCCTGGAAATGGAATGGGAGCTGGTGCAGATTACAAACCACCTGATGTGATCATATATGAAAAGAGGATATCGTTCAATTAACAGATCAAGCACATGAAGTTTACAGTGGAGGCCAGTGGCTCCGATGTCAGTGGGGCTGTGAATCCGCTCTGGCTTTCAATCAGAACCAGTCAGAACTCTAAAGAAGCTATCCAAGGTGCTGAACCCTATCCCCAAAATGGGTTCAGCACCTTAGATAGTTCCTTTAGAGTTTGAATGAAACCCAGAGCGGATTCACAGCTCCACTGACATCAGAGCCACAAGCCTCCTCTGGAAGCTTAGAGTTAGGCCATTGGTCCATCTAGCCCAGTGGTTCCCATAATGGGTGGTACCAGGTGGTGGAATTGCATAGGGGGTGTTAAGAGGCAGGGGGCGGCAGGGGGGCGCTCAAGGTGGGCTTTTCCGTACCAGGAGTGTTGGTTACTGAAGGAAATTTCTGATCGCTATCCTGCACTATGGAGAGTGGTTCAGAAGCTCCTGGTTGCATTTCCAACATCATATTTGGTGGAATGTGGTTTTAGTGTGGTCTGCCTACTTCTCTCCAAGCAAAGAAATCGACTCCAGATTACTAAATGTGGTGATTTAAAACTCATGTTAAGTGACTTTAAACCAGACATTGGGAAACTGGTATCACTTCATGAAGCCCATCCATCACATTAAGAATTTACAGAATAGTGAGGTACTCTCCCCTAGTTACTAAATGTGATATCTAATATTCTTACTAAATGACTATCAAACTTTGAAAAGATGATATCACTGCATCAAGTTCATCTATTATGTTTAATTGAATAAACTAAAAAAATGCAATTGGATTTTGAATAAATATTCAATTAATTGTTTTGAATTTTATTATTATTATCTTCCTTAGTGGGTTGTTGAAAACCGCTATTCTGAATAATGATTTTATAGTGGATGGTAGGGGGCACTGGGCATGAGTTTGTGGAACCAAGGGGGCAGTTACCAGAAAAAGTTTGGGAACCACTGATCTAGTCCAATGCAGTGCACTTTGACTGGCAGAGGCTGTGTCCACCTCTCAGGAAGAGGCCTTTCCTGTTCTACTACCTCACGTCCTTTAACCTGGAGATCCTGAAGACTAAACCTGGGACGTAAAGAATCTGTTTACCACCAAACTATAGGCCCTCTTCTTCAGCACATATTAGACATAGTTCAAATCAGCACATATTAGTCATAGTTCTGAAGTTATCCAGTATGATCGAGTTCCCCATCAATTCTTTGTGCTTTGGGAAATGGCTCTGCGAGACATCTCGACGCAACCGCTTTTCATGCAGACTTCAATGCATACATGCCCTCCCCTTTTATGTTTTCAAAGTTAGAGCTGTCTTTTCAGTCAGAGCATTTTTGTACAGTTGTTGCTATGTTGGTCTTTAGGAATAAGAAACACAAAGCAATAATTTTATTGGGCCCATTTATTTATTTACAACATTTGCATATGGTTTCCCACCCACCCACCCCCAAAAAAGTTCAAAGAGGGGACTGCTTATAGTTGATGGGAAAGTATTCAAGTCTTCCAGTCATATGCAAACTGTTCAACACACGCACCACAGTTTTGTATGCTATGGAGAAGTGGTCTCCCTCCCTCTCTCTCTCTCCCCACCCCCATCTCTGAAAAGAAAGCATAGAATCAGAAATGGAAACTGGTAAGAAAGGTTTGAAAGAAACACAAAAGAACCAGTGGGCACCTTTCCTATTCTTTTCGGAATGGTGCATTAAGTGCATTATGTATCAAAATATTAAGAGGTTCTTTTTTTTTTCTTTTGTGAAGTCCACTGTTATTGAACTTGAAACCTTTAATGGTGAGCAAAGCAGTGTTTTTCTTTAATATAATTCTACTATTGATTTCTTCATTCATTCAATCTGAATGATTCTGACAGTTTTTTGAAAAGGTACATTACCTTGATGAAAGATGCAATATTTCTCATCCAAGGAAGCAAAAAGCAGAAAGTCTTGCCTTACTATTACATGCAACAGAATACTAAACCGGAACTTCATAGCATCAGTAAATGGGGCAATGAATTATGTTTGCATTCTTTAATTATGCGTGACTGTAAAGTACATATTAAAATGCAGAAATAACTAAGGCTTCCCTTGTTCATTCTGGTCCTCTCTAGAGAAACAAAAATAAGGGGAAAAAACGTTCTATTTTCTTAGTAATAAAAACCCCACCTCCTCTTTCAGACCCTTGTTCCAATCTTATTGCCTTATCCCATTCATTCTGCATGAGAGCGTATGGGTTGCCACATTCTTCCAATTCCCAAGAAAGGTTGAGGAGGTAACTTTCTTTCCTTCATGGGAAACTAGCCACAAAAAAATCCATTGCATACCTTCTCAAATGAGGCATTTCAGACATGTCTTGATGACTCCCTCTGCTTACAAATCATCTGGGGAGGGCCTTTTCTGCAGTGGCACCCTGGCTGTGGAATGAGCTCCCTAGAGAGGTTCACCTGGCACTTACGTTGTTCTCTTTCTGGCACCAGTTGAATGCCTTTTTTATTTTCCCAATATTTTAGCATTTTACCATCTTATCTCTGCTTTTTAAAATCTGTATTGCTGCATTGCTGCTCGGTTTTATTCTGGTTTTAATTTTTGTGAAGCGTCCAGAGAGCTTTGGCTATTAGACAGTGTAAAAATAAAATAAAATAAAATAAGTAAGATAATCAGTAACAGCTGATATCTCTGTATGTTGAGAAGCCTGGAGCCAAGCAGCCAAGCAGATCCTGACCTTTATCTGGTGCCAATTTCACTTGCTAACCAGTTGAGTTATAGCACCGGTTGACAGTCAGGTATATTCACCTACCTTTTGTCACTGAGCATAGTAAGAAAATGGAATTCTCCTCACAATGTTTGTAGACATATGTGACAGAAACATGGAGTCCAGATTTCGATTACCTCATCTTACTGATTAGCTTGAATAAAAACATGACACCATATAACTGGTCAAACCACTGCTTCCATCCAGCGATCCTGCATGCATGTACATTTCTGCACAACCAGGAACCCAGTACAATCAGGGTTTCCAATTGTGTGGAGAGTGTATGGGTTCACAGTTGCATGCACATGGGCTCCCTATTCAAATGTTGTGCCAGATACACAAATGTTAGGAACAGAGCCAACGAGCAGCATGGGTTCAGCACTGATGGACATGGTCCCTCTTCCCCCTCCACCTGCATGGAGGGGGTTGTTTAAACACTCCTTGTATTCCCCACCCCATCTTTCTTTTAAAGTACTCTTTATTTTAGACCTTGGCTTGTGTCCAATCTGTAGCATCCAATGTTAGTCTAACTTAAGTCCTGTTCATTTCCATCAATTTACTCAAACTAGGACTATCATGTTTTCCAACCCATTTTTGTTACATTTTAAAATAAATAGCACAGTCGCTCTTATGTGAGATGCTGTTTAGAATAACAGAGTATATAAACTAACAATTAAGCATAAAAGAAAGCAATCTCACCAATGGGAAATATTTATTTATTTCATAGACTTATATACTGCTTACCATATTTTAAATAACATCTCTAAGTTGTTGACAAAATGTAACATAGATTTGCCTGAATACATGTATAAATGAATCCAGTAACATCTATCTATCTATCTATCTATCTATCTATCTATCTATCTATCTATCTCTTGTAATCACTAAAGTACCTTTGAATAAAATCTAAGTGGACTTTTGTATTTTCAATAGGTAATGTAATTTGCTTTTCGATCTGGACACCATATGTCTATAAAATCATCAATATTTTGGGATTAGCTGTAGCTTTTAATGGACCTGAGAACTTACCCATAGATAAAAAAAATACCCAAATGATCCTTGGATGGTAGGAAGCATTTTATTTTTATAATTTCCTGCAATTTGGAACTTTGCTAAAAGAAGGCTGAACAGCTCCCTTCTAATTCATGATATTGCTTCATTGTCCATAACACCTAATAAGATTGTCATGGGATCAAAGGGCAATAAATACAATATAGTTTCTTAATATGTGCAAATATATTAGGATATACAAGTCTTCTACATGTTCCATAAACATAACTATTCTACTTAAAACAATGCCCTATATTGTTACAACTATGACCAGTATATGTAACTCTTTGTTCTTTGATAACTCGCCCCCCACCCCCAGAGCAATGGAAAGTTTTTCAAGCCTGCTGAGCTCCTTCCAATGCCTACTTCAGGGGGCTTAGGTGATAACCAAGTATGTGATGCACCTTCATGTCTGTGTCATACAAAGCTTAGTCCAGGGACCCAAGGCTTTTCTGATGTGTTATAGGAAAAATAACTTTTGATGAGAGAGATTAGAAAGATTATTAGATTGTAAGCCTATGCGGCAGGGTCTTGCTATTTACTGTGTAATCTGTACAGCACCATGTACATTGATGGTGCTATATAAATAAATAATAATAAGAAGAAGAAAGGCAGTGAGTGGATGCAGAGGTCAGGGCAGCCTTGAACGGCCAGCAGAAGAGGCCTTTCTGTGTCTCCAAATTCAAAAGCAAGGAAGGGAGGGGGAAAGGATCAGAGTGTTTCTGGGTGCTTGTGCACTTTCCCACATCAGACAGAGCTTTTTAATGGGGTACCTTCAGGTTTCCCTGACAATGCTGCTGACTGATGTGACTAACGGAATAATTGTAACTTTTTCCTATTGCCATAGTACTTTAACTTTCATAGCCAATGGTGTATATTTTTCCTCTCTTTTCCTTTTCCGCAACCTTTTTGTCATTAGGTATTGCTATGTCAATGAGGTAGGTGTGTTTTTCTTTGATGTTTTTGACTGTTATGTCTGGTTGATTGCAAAGTATTGTCTTGTCCCAGAATTGTTCTGTCTCAGCAAGATAATATTTGTGCATAATAAAAGCCTCATCTGAAAACACTCTAAAAATACTCATTCTGTGACTTTTTCAGCCATTCCCAATTGTAGCCACAAAAATGCAAAATATTTTTCTTTAAAATACATGTCCATTGCTAAAGTTATTCTTACACACCAACACAAACATTACTCCAGCTGATGATGTCATCCAGTTCACACAGCATCATTTGATAAATCCTCATATTAAATTAGTAATGTCTCCTACCTATATATTACCTGCAAATACCATGCCCTCCTGTTTGATTGTTCAAATTTATGTATATCCTTATAATGCCCCCCATGATTGTACTATTCTATCAAGGTCAAAAGCATGTACTTCTGTGAAAGTCTTGATAAAATGCTCCTGTTGACTCCCATGCCATTTGACTCAGTTAATTCATTCTGAATTGAGATTAAACATACTTTCTAAAAGCTACCTATTAAAGAAAAAACACTACATTCGCATAAAATGCCTTTATTTGATGTAAGTTGTGTCCACAAAAAGAAAAAGAAACACCTTCAGCATCGAGGTAGAAATTAACCTAATAGAAATTATTGGGTAAGAACAGCATGCCTCAGAATCTCTTAGTCTTGTGCCATTCATTTACTGATGATAGGTTTTACAGGACTAAGAGAATGTATTAAAATATCAAACATTAGCAACCGAGTTCAGTACAGCTGATGATTGAGGATCCATTTTGAAACCATTTGGATTCAGCTGGATCCAGACTTGGGGCCAGTCTGTCATTTGTAATGCCTGACTCGCTCATCCCTCCAAACCATTCTCCTCACACTATTTCTGCTTTCATATCCCAGACTTCTTCAGACTACTTTTAATGACTTTAATATTTTTAACATTTGCCAATGCACACCTACAGAGCTCCACAGCAGCAAATAACAGATTTTTTTCCTATTGAATTGTTCCTGCGCAGCTGCAGAGCTTTGTTGATGAATATTGAAAAATAAGGTTAAAAAGAAACAAATAAAGGCTGACCTTGCACCCTTTGTAGTCCCATAAACCTCCTTCCAAAGGGGTTCACTCCTCTCTCTCTCTCTCTCTCTCTCTCTCTCTCTCTCTCCCTCCCCCTTTCCCAATGAAGGGTTATCCCAGGAAAATAGAGGGATCATCCCTGCCTCTTCCCGGGATCCTGTGTGGCATTTGGATGCACAAGAACGATCCCAGGATGATCCCGGGATATAGGACTGGTGTAGACATGCCCCACCCAAGAGGACACATGTGCACATTGTCTTTTGTGTTGGTTTGCAAGGGGGGTGTTTTCGATGGAGAGGAAGAGAGGAGCATAAGGCAGACTTTATCTAGTTGCTATATATAATAATTAAAAAAACAAAACAAAAAAGCCCACACCTCCATCTTTTATCTGATTAAAGTAATGCAGACCTTTGTTGGTGCACAAGCATTAAACTGGGGTTGGGCAGACATTAGACATGCATGATCTACTCTTTTCTTTTAAGTGAACCATGAGATCCCCTAACTGGAGCCTAATGCAGAAGACATACACATATAAAAAATAATTCTGGCCCAGCAATTTGTTTTGAGTACCAGAACTGAATGGACACTCACAGTCCTTCCACTTAAGAATCCACTCTCAGACACCCCAAACTTCCTTCATTTCAGCAGTATAATTTGCAGGCAGCAGGGAGTCAGTTTGTCGCACTACCCTAGGTCTTCGATTCTAAGACACACTTTTTCCCCCATATAAACATCTCTAAAAATGGGGTGCGTCTTAGGCCATAGCTAGACCTAAGGTTTATCCCTGGACCGTCCAGGGGTCAAACCTGTTCATCTAGATGACACACAGGGGATCCCGTGCTCAGGCAGGGGCGAAGCCTGGATGATCCCAGGATAAACCTTAGGTCTAGCTGTGGCCTTAGAATCGTGGGTGTGTCTTAGGGCTTTTTCTTCTGTTGGTGGTACTGAAATTAGTGTGCGTCTTACAATTGATGGCGTCTTACAATCGAAGAAATACGGTATTGTTAAACACCAGGCATCAGATATCCTTGCTGATCTGCTGCAAATCACCCAGAGATTAACCAGTAGAGCTCTATCTACCTACGTCCTCCTCCGCATTAAAGAACTCTGCCCACATGAACTTTCAAACTCCTCCTATTTCTCTCACAATGACAGTGCTGTGCATTGGGGCGTGGCACTTGATCACATTATAAAAACTGCAGATACTTGTGCTGTATTAATTGTGTGCCCACCAAGCAGCAATTGTATTGGGGGGGGGGGGGGAGATTACCCATGCCTCAAAAAACAAAGGGTTTCTAGTATAGCTCCTACTCTTTTCATGCTTAAGAGTAGACCCACTGAAATCATTGTAACGTTAGTCATGATTAACATAAATCCCATTGCTTTCAGCGGATCTACACTAGATATGACTAAGCCTGGGTCCAACCCATTATCTTTGCTGCAGCTATTCTTAAATGGCAGGACCAGAAAATATATCCTCTCGCAATCAAGCTACCCAGAACATGTACCCTTTAATCATCCTTTCACTTGACCACTTCCACATTCTCAGATGACAGGAGACGGGTAGCTTTTCTCCACATTCTTGGATGAATATAGCACAAAACAGCAGGGTTTAACTAGATGTTCCAGCTGATCAGGAAGTTACTTGGTGATGGTGTAAAAAGCCTACTCCACATAAATCTCCATGTGTTAACCCTGGACGGTTTTCTTTCAATGAAAGGAAAAATGCAAATTACAGGATGCTATCCATTTGAATAGTTTCCCCCACCCCCACCCCATTGTTACCCTGTTAAGCCCTGCTGGGTCATGGAATAAGCAAACTGCATGCATGTGAATTCAGTAGCATACTTTCCTCTGCAAAAATCAGTAAATCTGGAATGCTTTTCCTATCTCCTTGTAACATTTCCAAATTATTGAGTTTGAAGTCATATTTTTCTATTATTCAAAATCTCTTATTTTTCGGTTTCAAAATTTCTAATTTTCTCTTCGAACGCACAACTGCCATACCAAATGTTCAGGTCCAACAAAAGTCAACTGGAACTACCCCAGTGTTGTGCAAAATCTGGTACAGAACAACTTACGTCAGTAAGAGTTACAGGTACAAATCAAAAGGACAAACAGCAACAAAAAGTCTAGAGGCACATCAAAGACTAACAAATTTATGATGGCCATAGGCATTTGTGGACATTGTCCACTTCCTCAGATGCCTGAAGGGTTAGGCTGAGTTACATTTTACTGTGTTCGGTGCTGAAGGTTTTCCAGATTTGTATGGCTTGTAAATCATCCCCCCACAACACACACACACCTCTTTAGGGAAGTTTGGCATGTTGGCTACTCCAGGTCTGTCTTACTGCCACACATTCTACACCTGGGTATTTCCATAAATGATAACGTAATTATCAGCAGAGTCATATTACTTCACCTGGAACATTATCAACCATTTATCACAATGTTGATCTTTATTTTAAACATAAAAATCAGGCAATCATTTACCTCTACTGTGTTCTTTGTATTTATTCAAGAATATTTAACAGGAGACAAAAGGTGACTTATTCATTATTCATCCTGAACAAGGCAAGTATGGCAATTTGAAAAGCCTGACATTTGAGCTTTTTGCCAACACTAGCAAAATTATATCCTTCCCATTGTAAATCAATGAAGTAGAATCATTGTGCACAAAAGAATTAAATTGCCTTGTCACTTTAATAAGGCCACCTTATATACACCCTTCAGCCAGTGCCATTGTGCAAAGAAAGGGTGCATCCTTTGCCTCAGCTGCCTTAGAACTCAGTAGGCTTTCCAATTAAATGAACATCCTCTTAGTCTTTTTCTCCACTTTGCCTCTCAGCAAAGGGAAGGAGCCAAGTCACAATGCCATTGGCAGAAAACTTGTGATCAATGGCACACACCTATCAGCATGAATGAATGCTCTACACCTTTTCTCCCCAACTTAGGGTGGGGAGCCTTTTAATGGGTTTAGCCATTATCAAAATGTGGGAGAAGCACTCAATGTGTGAGCAGATTGATTGAAAATTTTGTCCTTTGGGTAGAGATATTAGTATCTTGGGCAGACAGTGTGAATATTGAAAAGTACTACTAAACATCATGTCCAACCAAGCGGATTGCAAGTGATATAAGAATGAGAACAACTTTGCCTATTGTTAACCTGTGTGATCCTGTTATTTTAATCAGAACTGGGCATTTTTTCCAGCCTAACTAACCTTTCTCCCTTGAATGTAAACCTTTAACTTGCCATTTGAAGTCTCTAAAATAAGCAGCTATTCGTTGTACACTGTTGTATTCATGTCCTACTTGTGGCTTTCCCACATGCAGCTGGTTGGCTACTGTGTGAACAGAATACTGGGCTAGATGGACCCTTGATCTGATCCAGCAGAGCTCTTCTGGTGTTCTTATTCATATAGCAAAAGTGTATGCCCTTTTTTTTTTTCTCTCAAGCAGGTAAAAAAAAAAAGAATGGTAAAAAAAGCAGTTAATACTCTCACCTATAAAATCCTCATATTTCAAAACATGTGTAGAAACTGTTGCACCTCTAAAATTCTGCTGAGGATCAACATTTTGAAATGTTTTGATTGTTTCCTGAAATATACAGGGGCATAGTTAAGACGGTTTGATTTAGAGAATAAAATAAGACGGTGGGCTAAGGAGTGATGAATAGTCTCAATGCTACCAACATTTCAAGTTTTAGTCATGTTAATGCCAAATGACCTTTTTCTGAAGGGCATTTTGAGGAGACCAAGCAAAAAGAAAAAAAGGGGGAGATAATTTCTGTAATATGGTTACCATAGAGATCAGCCTTTTTTAAAAGACGGGGTGGGGGTGGAAATTGATGTACATTTGCAATCAGCTAGTGACTATAACAACAAATGGGTTTGATAAAGCAACACTTTGAATTTAATTCTAAGCTAGAAAGATACTGTGCTTGAGATAGCAGGGAATAAAAGAAGCTATTCAAAAAGTGGGACAAAAGGGACCTTGGATAACGTTTATGATGAACTGGGAAGTGGTTTGCTTGAAAAGAATGTACTTGCCCATAATAGCAGGCAGGTCCCCCTCCCCACAGCTATGATTTCATTTCACCACGTATACTGTAATAATGAAGCATTAAGAGCAACAATTCCCTGACTATATGTGTCAAGGAAACACTAGTGTACTCAGAGTGGGACTGATGTGAGGAGGCCTTGAAAAATTCAGCCACCACATCTATGCCTCTTGGAGCGAGGACATCCTATGCAGCATTGATTTCCCCCCATCTCTGCTAGTATATGGCAGACACATCATGAAGGAGTTATGAACAGACCAGATGTCTTGAACACAGCCTGTCCTACAACTAACAGGTACAGACAAGTCCCAAAATCACCCACCATTTTCCAGATGACACAGTTCTATCTCAATGAAGCAGGCAGCCACTCACTCACTCACTTCTAAAAGATTCTTCTCTCCTCCCATCCTATAGGAGCGTCATCAAACAGAGAAAAATCATGTTTGCTTACCATCAGGCCTCTGCCCGCACCTTTGTCCCTCATTATTCCTCTTTGGAAAGAGGAAGTAAACAAAATGCATGTGGCCCATTCAGTGGGCTGTTTTGATCGCGCTGCTTCTCCTACACACAGCAGGAAATAGCAGCAAGTTCCAACTTTAAAAATAAGTCGGACTTACTGGCATGATTTTTTGTGGCGTGAAAAAGGCTGTAAGGGGCCTTGGGTTCCTTAGAGGAAAAAAGGCAGAATATAAATGCAATAATAAATAAATAAATAAATAAATAAATAAATAAACTTAAATCTGGCTGCCGGCACATTTCTGAGCCCAATTTAAAGAGCTGATTATAACTTTTCAAGTCTTAAATGGTTTGAAATCAATTACGTGAAGGATTGCCTTCACCCATAGTGGCTTGCCTACACATTAAAATCAGCAAGAGAGGCCCTCCTCACTTGCCCACCTGTAAGAGCAAGGAGGTGGTTGACCACATGAGAGAGAGCACCTTTTCCACAGTGGCCCCACACCTCTGGAATAAGTTGGCATTGGGAATCCGCCAAGCCCCAACATTGCAGGATTTTAAGAAGGCCCTGAAAATATAACTATTTTACTCTGGCCTTCCCCTGATAGGTTTCCTATTGTTGCTGCTTTGATTGCTTTTTTATCATTTTAATACCGCATTGGTTTTTATTTGTGTGTTGTATTGTTGGGGAGGGCTTCTGCCCTGAAAGATGACCAAAAATGTTTTAAATAATAATAAAAAATAACAACATCCACATTTGGCATTTTCCACTTTCTTGCCATTCCACATTTCCAGTGAAAGTTAAACGAAGTAATACACACACACATGGAATGCTTTGCAATAAGTCAAATCCAGGGAGTGAGAGAGGAATTCTTCTTTTGATACTTCCAGTACTGCCCTTTCCATCTTCATCAGTATTTTGAGCTTTATCTGCTGAAAGAACATTGATAATATATAGGTCAGCATGAGTTTAAAGAGCATTCGGAAGCAATGCACTCATGACAGACATAGCCTAGCTACAGTTATCCATGCTCTAATGACCTCTCGTCTGGATTACTGCAATGCATTATATGAGGGGCTGCCTTTGAAAATGGTCCGGAAACTTCAGCTGATACAAAACAGGGCAGCACATTTGTTAATAGGGACTGGCTAATGAGGCCATATCATGCCAGTCCTTTTCCAGTTTCACAGGCTGCCAGTCCAGGTCCAAGCCTGATTCAAAGTGCTGGTATTAACATTCAAACTATTTGGGGCCAGGCTTTCTGAAGGAACACCTCTTCCTATATGTACCTGCCTGGACCCTAAGATCATCCTGAGGGGTCCTTCTCCGTGAGCCCTTGCCAAAGGAAGTGAGGCAGGTGGCTACCAGGAGGAGAGCCTTCTCTGTTGTGGCACCCCAGCCGTGGAATGAGCATTGCTGCTCTGTTTTATCCTGGTTGTGCTTTTATATTGTACTTTTATACTGTTTTTTTATACTGTTGTTTGTTTTATACTTCAAATTGTTTTCATGGTTTTAATTTTTGTGAACCACCCAGAGAGCTTCAGCTATTGAGCGGTATAGAAATGCAATAAATAAATAAATAAATAAATAGTCAATTCATCTGTTCAATATTGTCTACACTGATCTGCAGCAGCTTTCCAGGGTTTCAAGCCCTACCAGGAGTTGCTGTGGATTAAACCTGGAACATTCTGCATGCAAACCAAGTGCTCTACCCACTGGGCTACAGTCCCTCCACTATGCCTTTAGAGTTGTGTAACTAAACACCAATGCCAACACATGGAACAAGGGCCTAGTGCTGCCACTGGTGCGTAGATTCGGAAAAGTCTTTTCACTTGAAGTAGGGTGACCATATGAAAAGGAGGACAGGGCTCCTGTATCTTTAACAGTTGTATTGAAAAGGAAATTTCAGCAGGTGTCATTTGTATATATGGGGAACCTGGGGAAATTTCCTCTTCACCACAACAGTTAAAGCTGCAGGTGCCCTGCCCTCTTTTAAATCTGGTCACTCTAGTATAGCTCCCTATGCAACTGTTAAAGATACAGGAGCCCTGTCCTCCTTTTCATATGGTCACCCTAACTTGAAGGGTCCAGAGTACTTTTGCACATTATAATGAAATGAGGTGGGAGAGAGGCAGAGGAAGTACTAGTGAGTTGAGCTTCCTCTCATTACGCTGCTCTTCTAGAATAACTACATGGAAGATAAGGCTGTCTATGGCTATTCATTATGCTGCCTGTCTATTACTTTGAGTATTGGGCAGCAGGCCTCTCAATATCAGTCGCTAGAGTACACACACAGGAGAGCGCTATTGCATTCATGTCCTCCTTGTGGACTTCCCACAGGCAATTGGTTGGCCATCGTGTGCTAGAGTAGATAGGCCTTTGGTCTGTTACAGCATGATTGTACTTATGTTTTAACTTGCCAGAAATATTTTAGTTTCTGAGGCAGATAATCTATATTTCACCTTCAAGTAACATGGCTCACAATCGACTGTGAAGTACTCCTGTGCAAATATATTGAAATAAACATGCTAAACATGAGCACAGAAGCCATGGAGTGAAATCTGTATGTGAACTCCACACACAAAAAACCTCAAAGGGACTGAAATTTGTGCCTGAAGATCATCTGTGCAGGTTTGTGGGGGTGGGGATGGAAAGACTTTTGGCTTGTCTATACGGCTTCTTTATCTCAACCTAAATGTAAATATTTGCGTTTTAGGTTACATGACGCAGCCGTCCATTCGCCTCAGCGCTGGGTTTTAACTGCAATAATGCGCATATTCGCATTCACAATTTACTGTGACTTTTAGATCAGATCCGGGTTTGCACCACATTATGGCTATGTGACTTTGGGGGAGTTATGTCAGATTTTGACATGTGGATGGAGCTTTGAGGGTAGGATAACGTGATTGGCCCATTTCCCAATTTTGCACCAATCCGCTGCCTCGTTCCTTTGCGCCGATTTTTGTTTGAATTCTCTCTGCGGAGCTCCACAGAGAAAGCTTCTTAAAACAAATTTATTCATATATATATAATTTCTGTACTGCCCAATTTGCGAAGCTCTCTGGGCGGTTCACAAAAAGAAAGAGGGAGAAACGGGCAGTCAGACGAGGAGACGTGTTCTGCTGCCTCCTTCCTTTCCCTCTGTAGCCTCATCCCCCACCCACCCAACTCCAGGTTCGTGGAGGCTGTTTCTTTGAACTTCCTTATGGGGAGCAATGATGTGACAGGAACAGCAATGGGAACAAAGAGGGAAACAGGCAGCCAGCCTCGTTCCTTTCCCTCTGTAGCCTCCTTCCTTCCCCCACCCCTGCTTGGTTTGTGTGCTATATTAGTCTGTGGAGCTCTGCAGATAAGATTTATAGGTTCCTTGGCTTCTACTCTTTATCATTGTATATGGGATAATGTGCTAATGCACATGTGCATTAATAACTCACTATATTAAAAATATCAGGAAATAAATTGCTATTGCTGCTGCAGTGTGACGCTCTTTACCTACATTCAAATCAACGAAAAATTGGGTTTTTATTTAGTGAGGAGCAATCCCGCTGTTGTATAGACGAGAGCTTTGAAACTGTTGGATAATAGGAACTCTTCATGCTTTCAAACGCAAGGGTGTGATAGATAACGTGTTGTATCAACAGCCACTTATCTTGTTCACCCCCCTTGTTGTCCTGTAATTTAATTGGTCCCTTTCTCCTAGTCCGTCCCCAACCTCTTTCTCTTTACCTCTGCAACAAGCAGCATGTGCTGTCTACCTAAGGGAAGCCAGTAACTCTGTCTCATGCCTTCACTTACTTACACATCCAGCTTATGGGGGAGCTTGTAGTTAGATAACCTCCTTTGACAATGTGTACAAAAGCCCTAATAAACTAAGTTGATTTGAACTTCTAAACATGCTGTAGGCTGAGTTTTATTCCCTCTAACACAAAATGCTTTCTTCATATAAAGCAACTCTGCTGTAAGTCACACCAGACTTTCCAACAGAAACCATTCATATCACACCTCTCAGTAAGCAATTTAGTTTATCAAAAAGTCTTGTGGCACCTTGACGAATAGATTTATTGGAGGGATAAAATTTCATTGAATAGATCCAGTTCAGAACCAACACACCACAAGTCCTATCCACACGATCGAACACTTTAAATCACACATGTCACACGTTAACAAGAGGGGGAAAGACACCACATTAAATTCATCCATTAAACTCTGTGTGTGTGTGTGTGTGTGTGTGTGTGTGTGTGTGTGTGTGTGAGAGAGAGAGAGAGAGAGAGAGAGAGAGAGAGAGAGAGAGAGAGAGAGAGAGAGAGAGAGAGAGAGAGAGAGGAAAATACTATTCACCTCATTAAAAATAAAACACTCCCAATTTTAATTACAAACAATACAATGACATCAGAAGTACAAGATCAAAATAATCAGGCTGCCAGTTCCTTGCTTGCTCAGCAGTCTGCTTGTGCAGAAGACCAGTGCTCAAAGTGGAGTGGGGCTCCATCCCACTTCTTTTCAGCTGGATCTAAAACTATCTCACTTCTTTTCAATGGCTGTAAAACCACCCAGGGATGCTACACAGCAGGGTTACGAAAAGGATTTGTGAAAAAGCACTTGACTTAAGAGAGGCAGGCATTAGCAAAGACAGTTTCTTCTTCCTCCAACAACTGAAACCCTAAGCCAGGCATTCAGAACACCCAAACCTGGCCCACATCCAGTCTGCTGCGCTTCCTTGGGTTCCGCCGAGCCCCGCCCCTAGTGGAATACCCCGTTATTGCCGTTCTCAAATCAGAGATAACAATGAGAATATGGGCGAGCAGCAGGGGACTCAACTGGTGTTGAATGAGCAGCCACTCTTCCCAACGTTGGCTTAACCCCTTTCTCAGTGCTGGGAGAGGCATAGAGAAAGGCAAAATGCTCTACAGCAGTGGGCAGGATGGGGAGGAAAGTTGCCCCCCTTCCATTATAGCTCTGTACCCCAGCTCTAAGCCCAGCATTGCCTCTGCTGGGTTTAGGCCTAGAAGGAAAAGCAAGTTGTCTATCCATGTGCTTGCCTGCCATCCTCCCAGCTTTACTGGCCTAGGCAAGGTTAAAAAATAGAAATAGGGTACTTATAAAGATTAATTGAATCAGGGCTAATTTGAAATGAAACCATCCCACTGCCATTCTTTGCACTTTGAGCACTATAGAAGACTCCAATTAAGTTGCACCATGAGGGAGCCACTGCAAAGCATCCAGCTGCTTTGGAAACCACCAGAGAGCTTTTGTAAAGTTCACTCAGTTAGGAAACAATGCGACAGAGTCCACGCAACATAGTCACGTGACGGAGGGGAAATGGAGCTCTTCCCCTCACTCAGGATTGCCAGCTTTCTGCTGACCCTGCGTCATTGAAAATGGCTGGTGAAGAAAGGCTGGCAGGATTCAGTTGGTGCATTTGACTAGACACTGATGGCCTTTATCGTCTGTTCGTTTAAATTATTCATGTTCTGCATTTGCAGCAGTCAGGGTGGCACACACAATCCAACAGAAATTAAACCATCATCAACAGCAAAAAATAAACAGCTGTCAAACAGAGAGAGATATACAACAGATAGCACTAATTTTAAAAAGTATCAGCTGGGCAGCCTTTGGAAAATGTTCTGGAGAGGCAGGTAGGGGAAGAGATGGATACATATAGTCAATAGTATAACTATGGAATATTGGGGGAAGACCAAGTGATGGGCTTCATCTCATGCATCATTTCACTAACCCACCACAAAACACCCCAATCTCAGGGCTTTTTCACAAGAATAAAATAAAGCAAGCTCTTGAATGGCCACTCATGGAAGTTCACAGGTCCTCTTGCACACATCTCCTGCACCTTCCCCCTGTAATTCCTTAAAAAAGAAACACTGTGATATCCCAATTCTACTGAAATATTTCAGGACTTATTACCATGTACAGGGGCAGTTGTGCTACAAAACACACACTAGAGAGTGCTGTCCCATTCAATACTATGAGAATAGAGAGGAGAGGAAAATTTCAATTACAGACCATGTGGTTGCCCCTCTTCAACCATATAATGCAGCTCCATTACGATTGCGCAAGGAAGCAGGAAGTAAAGCCCGGGTAAGAAAACATGATTTCCCTTTAATCTAAAGAAGCCCTTAGTAATTAAAAAACAGTCTCACAACTAAAGCAATCATCAACATACACTTAAAAACACCTATGTAGTGTGTGTGTGTGTGTGTGTGTGTGTGTGTGTAGAAAAATGAAAAAGTACTGGGGAGGGAAGAGGATTAGCAGCAAAAAAAAACCCATCACTTCCCCCTTAATAATATCATTGCTTCTCCTTTAGCCATTCCAGATAGTCTTCAAAACTGACAGTTCAGCCTCTTCCTGGCACACCTTTGCCTCATCTGCAGACTTTCCCCTTACAACTGACTTGCTTGTAGGCCACAATAAACGGAAATGGCAGAATTATTTGACAGCCATTCCCTCCCTGCATGCAAATATAATTTGTTTGCAGTGATTATGGGCTACTTAACTAGTGGGTATGTGGCTGGGGGTGGGAGGGAAAGAGAGAGGGAGGAAATAAAGAAACGTATCCCCCACTTCTAAAGTAATGAGGGTTCAATCAACTGTAGGCTAACCATATGAAAAGGAGGACAGGGCACCTGTATCTTTAACAGTTGTATTGAAAAGGGAGTTTCTGCAGGTGTCATTTGTATATATGGAGAACCTGATGAAACTTCCTCTTCATCACAACAGTTAAAGCTGCAGGTGCCCTTCTCTGTTTTAAAATGGTGCCTCTAGTATAGCTCCTGCAGCTTTAACTGTTGTGATGAAGAGAGAATTTCACCATATATACATACGGAGGTTCTCCATATATACAAATGACACCTGCAGAAATTCCCTTTTCTATGCAACTGTTAAAGATACAGGAGCCCTGTCCTCCTTTTCATATGGTCACCCTAATCAACTGTCTCTCCCCTGCCCTACACACACACATTTCTTCTCGGGGTAGGCTTCAGGGTGGCAACAGAGGAGAGGGTGCATTCTCGGTGGTGCCCCCCCTCCCCAATTGCTGGAACGATCTCCTCAGTGAGGCTTGTCTGGCACCAACATTGTCATCTTTTTGGTGCCTGGTTCAGACCTTCCTCTGCTTTCAGGCATTTGGCAGCATTTGATAAAGTTTTTAAATGGGTCTTTATTGTTGTTTGTTAACATTGTGTGTGTGTGTGTGTGTGTGTGTGTGTGTGTGTGTGTGTGTGTGTTTTGTCTGTTCACGTTTGTATATACATGGTTTTTATATTATGCACAATATTGTATTGTATTTTATATTTTTTACGTCTTTGTAAACTGCCTGGAGCACTTTGGCAGTTGGGTAGTATAGAAATGGAATGAATGAATGAAAAATCTTCAGAAAAGAAGAAAACCACCAAACTATCAGTTGGTTGGAGGAAAGAGGCCATGGCCATGTTCATCGGGGAACTCTGCAGGGCTGCCTTCTGCTTCTGAGGTTCTGCAGTCCTGGATTATAGGCAGGGCATATCAGTGGGGGAGGGCCATTTAGCCTCACATTCAGGGAGGCCCTCAAATTTAGACTCAGAAGTAATCTCCAAACATGTATTAGAAATTATTGCAGTGTGTGTGTGTCTGTGAAAATCGTAACTGTAAACATTTAAAATATACCACAGTTTTTGTAACCCTGTTTGGGCATTTCATCACTTTTTAATATTCCGGGAGCATCAAAAAATGGAAGTGGCCCAGGCCTCTCTTAACCTCTCAGAGGACCTGATTGTAGTTCAAGGTATCTCAGTAACTACTTGGATTACCAGAATTATCACTACCGAATGAGGTAATGACAACGTAACTGAATGACTGCTTAAATCTGGCAGTGTACAAGAAATGCTTGCCTTTTCACATGTCTAGAACTAATCATCTTCCGGCTCCTGAGACTTAGTAGAGCTGTCACTTGTGTCAGATGTACTTTCCTCTTCCTCTTTCTTGAGCTCTTTCTTTGCAGCCGGCTTTTTCTTGCTACCTGTGCAACAACTGCATTGACATTTCATTACTGAACATTTGTATTTGGATGAAAGGAGAACTACTCACTAGAGCAGTAGTTTTCAGGCTGTTGCGGAAAACCCTCAAAAGCTTGTCAGCAGTTCCTCGGAGAGAAAACTGACAGCAGTGAGCTTGCCTGCTTATCCTCCATGCAGCCCCAGGAGACCACTGGGTGTGTTCCAGATTGCACCCTTCGTGAAAGGAAGCAAATGACAGCGCTAGCAATGTTTCCTTGGGACTTCCTGGAATATCTCCAAGAATCCCTGCAAGGCCGCTATGTGGCGGATCAGGCTTACTTGAAGCATTTTCTTACCTTTGCAGCATAAACAAAGAGAAGACCACCATGATGATCACTATTAAGCCAACAAACGCTTTCATATATTCTAAAAATGAAACAAACAAAAAATGCAACGTTCTTCAAAACTCTGACAGGGTACGATATGTATTTTACCTTCTTCATAAAGAACAGCTTTGGTGAACAGGTGTAAAGAGTTCTGTGTTCACTGCAAGCACTTGTTTCCAAAGTACCAGCAATTGTCTGCTTTACATATTATGCTCTATGGTACGTGTCATTGTTTCAAATAGATTTAGAAAAGGCAGGATATTCTGCTGATTGCAACTGCTATAGATAAGCTTTCCTTTATATTGAATGAAATAGTCCACTAGGCTGAAAAGATGGTCAGCCTTAGTAATTTACTAGTAGGCATATTTTCCATTTCAGATTAATAGCAAAATACAAGAACGGGAGATGGGTCTCTTTCTAAAACACATACACGTGGGTGGCCATGTGTTCCGTTTTATAGAGGACAGTCTTCAGTTTTGAAGGCGTCCTCTCTTTGAAGAGCTGTCCACTCCAAGTCCAGTTTAAAGATAAAGAACCACCAGAAGGGAGCTCAGGGGCCTTGAAACTGGCCATCAGCAGCACCTGGACAGCAGACAGAGCAAGGCTCAAAGGCCACCTGCTCACAGCCTTCCCCACTATTATGAGTGCATTTGTACTGTATTTGTACTGGGTCATTTATTTATAGTATTATTTATTTATTTAGACTATTTATATACCGCTCCCCATTGAAAATTTTTGGAGCGGTGTACAAGATAAAATGAAGAAAAACAAAAACAAAATAAAACACTTAAAACAAATTTTAAAAACACAGACTCAAGGCTGCATATTAAGTAAAGGCTTCCTGGAATAAAGATGTTTTCAGGAGGCGCTGAAAGGAGTACAAGTTTGGAGCCTGCCTGACCTCCAGAGGCAGGGAATTCCATAGGAGGGGAGCCACCACTCTGAAGGCTCTTCCCCTGGTGGACTCCAATCGGAGGATAGAACCACCAGGAGCAGACCCTCGGATGACCTCAGTGACTGGGCAGATTGGTTTATTACCACCACCTCTTCCACATGCGCACGCACACATCCAGTTATAGTTCTGCACCCCTGCTATAAAAGCCAGGAAAGGGCCCTGTCTCTCATTTTTATTTAATATATTACATTTATAGCACCTTTTCTCCATAGAGCTCAGAGCAGCATACATGCCCATTCTCCTTTAGCCTCACAGCAATTTTTTTGTGTTAGGGCTTATTGGGGATTTGAAGTGGAGTCTTCCAGGTCAACATGGGACATTCAATCTTCTTCTACTTGCATTGGATGTCAATGAAGAGGAACCATTAGTGACCTAGACTAGCACCATTCTGTCTTTAGTGCAAACATAACTCATCAAACCGTTTGTCAAACCTCTTCTTGGTTCCTGTGTAACACAACAGGATCCATGCCACAATATTGCCTTATTTTTGTGGGACAATTACCAAGTCAATTTCCAACAATCCCAAGAAAACAACTTCCTAGAAGCAGCCGTAGAATTAAAGAAGAAGAAGAAAAAATCCCCCTCCTTGGGAAAAAAAAAAAGAATTGTGTTAATAGAGTTAGATTCATTCTAAAACTTTGCAAGCAGGCTTGATTGTAGGCTACAACTGAAGTTACTTACGCGGTACAGCTTTTTTATAGCACGTTTCTTTATGAAAGCAGCAGCCTAACTCTGAACACTCGATTCTTGATACATTTGAACGGCATATTTCATAAAAAGGGAGTTCACATACTTAAAAAAAGAGAAACACTCAAATAAGTTACCAAACAAATGAAGACCAGAATGACCGAAAGCATTAGCGTTTAAATAGATCTTACCCGACTAATTAAAAACTTTGCTGAACACAAACAAACAAAAATAATTCTATTAGACAGATAATCCATGGCAGATAGGGTTGGCAAGAGATGGCACATCACAGTTGCAGGTGGACCACTTCTATGTCTCACTGGTTGAGAACCACTGTATTACATACATATGGAGGTAGCGTTGTTTATTGACTTCGATTAAACAGCACCAAGAATGCTGTACGAATCCATTCACATGACCATGGAGTACTGGCATAGATTGGGGTGGGGTTCAATTTCATACTTTTGGCTCATGGACTTTGATAAGATTCTGAGGTTCTCAAAGGTTCTACCAAGCACCAGGTTGTCTTACCCCATGCCTGGCAAGCCTTTTTATGACATCAGAGAATGCAGACCAATGGCAAACAAGGGCTTCATGACAAATCTGCTTAGCTCAGCACACAAATCTCCTTTATGGTTCCGCTTCATGACTTTTGCCAGGAAGACAAGATTGCAACCCTGTCACTTGTCAGCAACTTTTTATGCTATTGACCATGATATCCATCAAGACTGGCTGTCCAGGATAGGAATTAAGGGGAGGGGGCAGTGGCATGTCATTTTCAGAAGGCCATCCCAGGTTGGGGGTGGGTCTATTACATCGTTCATCCTATGGCATTTGTGCTATGGATTTCGGCAGGGCGCTATTTTGTCCTCCATGTTGTTTAATATCTAAAAAAACCCACTGAGTAGGGTATCATCAGTACACAGATGACACTTTTTCAGCTAGTGCGGGTGAAGAAATGGATGTGCTAAAACAAGTGCCGATCTATGCTTTAGAAGATGTGCTGTAAACATATTGATTATAAAATTTGGTTTGGTGTAGATTTTTAAAAAACACCACAAATTCAAAGTTGTGTGATTTCAACAGCCCTTGAACCCTGTCTAGTTGTTGTCCGCCCCCCCTTTTTTACTCGTGTCTTTGCTCTTGTTCAGGTTTACTTGCTTTTGTAAGCTCTTTCCATTCTTAAAGGATTTTCCCCTTTTGTCACAGGTTTATATGTAGTTGCCACCAGAGGGAGCTCCCCAGCAGTTTATAACATCTGTACAACTTGTGCAGAAAACTTACAATGTATCGTGGCGCCTTAATATGAAAGATGATTGAAAATTATTCTGCAGGTAATTAAATGGCTGACTTAGCTCACGAGCTCACGCCAGTCAGAATCACGCTAAAATCATTCCATGGTTGTTTAACGTGTGACAGCCCCTTTCAAGCAATTTCAGCAGGAAACAAACTTTCGCCATTTTAGGGGTAAGTGGGTTAATCTGAGATCTCCAATCAAGACTTTCCATCAGCCCTGTTATTTCCATTAATCTGTTCAAGTAATCAAGGACAGAATGCACATGCATCCCATAATATTTTAAGAGAGTAATCCTATGGCCCTTAAACAGTGTCTGGGGGCAGGAAGAGTTGTGCATCACGTGGCCCGGTAGGGACGACTTCGATAATATTCTGGAATAAACGGCGAGTGTAGACAAGGTCTAGGTTTATGTTCATTTTTTAAAAAAGGAAATAAAAACTACTTATGTGTAAAAATAAGAAAAGTTGCATATAAAATGACACAATTACATGTAGAAATCTATATAAATATCACAAGGAATTCTCAACTGGATAATTGATATGCAAAAAAGGAAGAGTTTACTTATCAAAGTTGACCTTGCTTCCAGAAATATTTGCATAGCTGTTAGGTTGGGAATAGCTTTATAAAGGATAAGTCTTTACAGTTTCAATATACACAAAGTATAGCTTGATTTATAAGCAGGGCCGGCGCTACCATTAGGCCAACTAGGCAGCCTCCTAGGGCGCAGACCTCAGAGGGGCACAATACTGCCCTTTACGGGTCACAGTTTTATACAAATTAGCTGTTTTAAGAAAAAACACAATAAAAGGAAAAGATAATAGTTCAGAAACTCTTCTTGAACAGCTGAATCGAAGTTGGCAATTTTGTGTGTGTGTGTGTGTGTGTGTGTGTGTGTGTGTGTGTGTGTGCGTGCAAGTAGCTCGCCTTTCCTAGGGTGCAAAATAGTCTGGCACCGGCCCTGTTTATAAGTGGATCTCCAGATATTTTGGACTGCAACCCCTGCCAACATGGCCAATGGTCAGAAATAATAAGAGTTAAAGTCCAAAACATCTGGAGATCTACTTTCTGCTCACCCTGATCTAGAATTCCTGGTCTCATACAAAATGGACTAAAATTCAAGGCGGCCACAGTCTTGCTAACAGAATGCTATGCATGCCCCTATTTATATTTCCTTCATCGCAATGCCTGAGGCTTTGCATGGCTCAAAAGCGAAACAGTAGATTTATGCCACTGTATGGGTGCAGTATAGCCCACATGCAGTTCAACTCTGTCTTTGATCAGCTATAACAAAATCAGGATGAGCTTATATATAAAGGATGTTATTTTAAAAGATCCGGCTTTCCTTTGTTTAAGCTGCAAGGAGACTAGGGCCAGTCATGTTAGGCAGGATAGATCTGAGTTATTCCAGATGCGGCAAGGCATATTTGAACAGTGTTCTACCATAGAGATGGGGAAACAGCTTGTATTCTTATAAGAACCTCAAGCTATAATAAAGAATATTGGGGTTTTATCGACAAGTAAAATACTTCATACTATTAAACTCAAAAAAAGAATCACGTTTTACAGAACAATTCTTGGCATATATTATTGCTTAAATGTTTGCTGCGTAACCAAACAGTGAACATTAATCTAAGGTGAAATTAATTTTCCCATTTCTGGCAACGTTGTGCTTATAATCCTAATATGCTAGAGAGATCAAGCTCATAGCTCCATTCTTACCTGCAAAACCATAACGGAGAAAGTTAGCATTCCTTTTTTCCAATCGAACAGTCAAAGGTGGAGGCTGTATGGCCGTGTCCAACTTCAGAGACAACTTTACACATGCACCAGGAGGAGACCACAGTGTTAGACAATACATTAGAAAAATAAACCTTGGATTCTGGCCAAGTTCTTCCAAGTCCTTCATTAATGGTATTATTGAAACCGATCTGTAAAAGTTCTTTACAACAGCTGTGAATGCAAAGGCAGACATGTTTTCATGGATAGCCAACAGCATTGGTTCATAAGTACTTTCAGAAAGAATCCTCAGAAAAATGGAAACTGCACTATTCCCATAAATTTAGCAGGTGGCAGGTCTAACAATTGTCATCTGCCTAATTTCCTTCTTGCCCACCATCTACCTAGTCCTTCCCTAATACCATGGTGAACAACTGATGGATGCTTATTATTTGTGACATCACAGGTAACTTTGTATGTTGTCATTCTGATTGCCTAGGGAACGGATGTTTTTTCTTCTGAGAGACAAAGAAGTAACACAAAAGTATGAGCAAGGGATGGAGGTTGTGAAGAAAAGTTATTATCCCTGTGCTCCTATAAAACTCCATTTGGAGGAGTCTCTCTGCTTCTAGTTGTGAGTGGCCTCCTTACCACAATATTGTTCTTGTAGAAATGAAGGCATACTACTAGCCCTCCAGGAAATGGGTGAAGTCACCAAGAACTAAGTTTAGTCTGAAGGGAAATGTTCAATGTCAGCATGACCACTACAAAAGACATCCTGGAAATACAGAATAGTAATGTTGGAAGGGGGCTATAAGGCCATTGAGTCCAACCCCTGCTCAATGCAGGAATCTACCTTAAAGTATACCTGACAGGTGGCAGTCCAGTTGCCTCTTGAATGCCTCTAGTGTGAGAGAGCCCACAACCTCCCTAGGTAATTAGTTCCATTGTCATACTGCTCTAACAGTCAGGAAGTTTTTCCTGATGTCCAGCCAGAATCTGGCTTCCTGTAATTTGAGCCCATTAGTCTGTGTCCTCCACTATTGGATTATCAAGAAGAGATCCTCTGTGTGACAACCTTTCAAGTATTTAAAGAGTGCTATCATGTCTCCCGTCAGTCTTCACTTCTCAAGGCTAAACATGCCCAGTTCTTTCAGTCTCTCCTCATAGGGCTTTGTTTCCAGACGCCTGATCATCCTTGTTGCTCTCCTCTAAACATGTTCCAGCTTGTCTGCATCCTTCTTGAAGTGTGGTGCCCAGAACTGGACGCAATACTCAAGATGAGGCCTAACCAGTGCCCAACAGAGGGGAACCAGTACCTCGAGCAATTTGGAAGCTATACTTCTATCAATGCAGCCCAAAATGGCATTTGCTTTTTTTGCAACCACATCACACTGTTGGCTCATATTCAGCTTGTGATCTACAACAATTCCAAGATCCTTCTTGCTTGAGCCAAGTATCCCCCATCTTGTAGCGGTGCATTTGGTTTCTTTTTCCTAGGTGTAGAGCTTGGCATTTATCCCTAGTAAATTTCATTCTGTTGTTTTCAGCCCAGCACTTCAGCCTATCAAGATCACTTTGAAATTTGTTACTGTCTTCCAGGGTATTGGCTATCCCACCCAATTTTGTGTCATCTGCAAATCTGATAAGCATTCCCTGCACCTCCTCTTCCAAGTCATTAATAAAAACGTTGAAGAATACTGGGCCAGGACTGAGCCCTGCAGTACTCAGCTTGTTACCACCCCCCAGTTTTAGAATGTACCATTCATAAACACTCTTTGAGTCCAATTCTATAACTGTGGATCCACCTAATAGTTGTTCCATCTAGCCCACTTTTAACTAGTTTGCTGATCAGAATGTCTTGTGGTACTTCGTGAAAAGTTTTGCTGAAGTCAAGATATATTATGTCCATAGCATTATGGTTTTAATTTTTGTGAACCGCCCAGAGAGCTTCGGCTATTGGGCGGTATAAAAATGTAATAAATAAATAAATAAATTCCCACAGTCCAAAAGGGAAGTTACCCGATCAAAGAATGAGATCAGATTAGCCTGGCAGGATTTGTTCTTGACAAATCCATGCTGGCTTCTAGTAATCACTGCATTGTTTTCAAGGTGCTTACAGATTGACTTCTTTATAATCTGCTCCCAAAATTTCCCAGGGATTGATGTCAGACTAACTAGTCTGTAGTTCCCAGATTCCTCCTTTTTGCTGTTTTTGAAGATAGGGACAACGTTAGCCCTCCTCCAGTCGTCTGGAACTTCACCCATCTTCCATGATTTTGAAAAGATAATAGATAGTGGTTCTGAAGGCTCACCTACACTAAGCAGGATATTCCATTATGAAAGCGGTATATAAAAGGCAGGAGCCACACTACTGCTTTATAGCAGTACTGAAGTGTACTGACAACTGTTGGGGCCCCATGACACATCTACACCAAGCAGATGATAACACTATGAAGGGGGCATGAAAGGGGTATACGGTATGTGTCAGTTGTCAGTGGACTTCAATACCACTATAAAGTAGTCGTGTGACTCCTGCCTTTGATATACCGCTTTCATAGTGGAATATCCGGCTTGGTGTAGAAGCGCCCTGAGAGTTCTTCTGCCAGTTCCTTTATTACTCTATAATGCAGTTCATCTGTCCCACGAACAAGTTCAAATGATCTGATGTAGAAATACACCTCTACTTGGAGGGTTGGGGAGAGCCTCACCTCCTTATGTGCAACTGACTTGGTCCATTTTGCAGCTAGAAAAACATCACTCCTCTCTTTGCTTTCAATGACAATTGACAGTTTTGGATACATCCAATTTCAAGGAAGAGATTTCACATGGACCATGCTATGGAGGTGTGGTGGTTGCAATGATTTTGGGTGGGAGAGAGGGACCCTGCCTCCCCTTTCAAGATCCTGTGAGACTGGATGGAATTGTCCTGACCCTGCAATAGTCTTGCAAGTGGGATCCCAGATGAGCCAGAATGAGGCCTTTCTAACCCCTCCCTTTGCACTTCCTTGACCTTCAGTCGCCCTATTGCAGGGGTGGGAAAACCTCTGGTCCGCCAGATGTTGGTAGACTTCCAATCCCCCTCAATCCTAAGCAGCATGGCTAAGGGTCAAAGATTATAATAGCTGTAGTTCATCATCTGGAGGGCTACAAGTACTTGCCCTGTTGTAATCACTTTAAGAAGGGTAGCTTGTGTTTGCATCAGGACTTTGGAACAAACTTTCGTGGGACGGGTCTCTCCTCCTCCTCCCCTGTCCCAAGCTGGCCCTGCCTCTCTGGATGAAAAAGGGGCACCCAACCTTCCTTAGATATGAGGAGACTGAATGGAGAAAGCCCCATAATGGTAGTTGGGTACTGACTAAACCCAATTCTCCATAGGTGAGGTAGAGAAATGGTTCTCCTAGCTGCATCAGTGAAGATAATGCCTTTAATATACCCAAATACTTCATGATGATTCTGGTACCCAAGAAAAAGGTTTGGATGGTGGAAGAAGGGATTTTTGACCCCAGGTTCCCCCCCCCCAATGTTCAACCCCAATTACTTCATGCTGTCCTGTGGCCTCTGCAGCGGGTATATAGTGGTAGCAATGAAAAAGGGGGGGGGAAGACTTTGTCTAAAGGCAAAAATAGGGCAGCCTGTTGAAATTTAGACCATATGCTTTTCAGGGCAGGGACCTTTTCTTTTTGTTTCTGCTATACTACATGGCACCTTGTATATGTTGATGTTGCTATACAAACAACAAATGCACAGCAATGAGTGTTAAAGCAGGGCTACTTAACAGGATTTATGGTTACAGAAATGTGGACTAACCATAACATTTCAGTACAAAATGGTAGGTAAGCTTTTGAGATCTTGAGGAGTTGCCCACAATTTTATGCATGTCTGGTTGGTCCTAATAAATTTATTGCCTAACTGTGAATTTTGGATTTTTCCCCTTACGGACCAGCATGGCTTTCTTTGTTTTATGTGTAACACTTACATAGGCACTTTACCATCATGAAGCTTAACCCCATTCCTAAAACAAAGGATGTACGAAGCAATTTCATAAAATAAGGAGCCACATAAGCCCTTCATCATGACAATAACCATTTATTTTCAACCGAAGTATAGCTGCCCATTTCTGGTTGCTGCCAGCAAGAAACAATAAATAGTTGAGTCTTATTGCTTCATGAGTAGGGGAATATACTTTGCCTGTTTAATACAAGAATCAATTATACAACATACAGTATCTGAAGCATGCGTCATCCTTTAGGGTTGAAATGGCATGTTATGGGAAATGTGGGGCTGCCCCTCTAAACAGCATCCCCATGTTGTGTTCTTGCCCCCCACCCCACCCACCCCCACCCACTGTAACATGCGGCAAACACAACTCTGTGTCCCAATGTCAACACATTGGGTGTTTTCCCACTCCAACTCATTGGCTGGAGGTGGGGAACAAATATGATGCCATCAGGACACAGAGCAAGTTTTACTCTGAAGTAAGGAGGGGGGAAAGCTCAAAATGGGGAGGCTGTTTTTAGCACCAATGCTCTGCTCCTCATAATATGCAGTTCTGCTGTAGGATCCCCCTCCCCCAAACTCAGCAGTAAGACAGATACTAAAATGACTAGGCTTTGATTTGAAGAACAGGCTTTAAAAACAAATACCTTAATTCTTTCACCTTCAAAAACCAACCTTCAGCTCAGAGTACTGAAAGACATGTTACGTGCATATGATGGTGTGTGCGCGTATATGCATTTTACACACACACCCCTCTGACCAAACTAGTTGATTACGAGGTTGCCAACACACACAAATTTAGTGCCAGATTTCATTACATAGGCTCCACGTGTTTTCCAAAGTAACTGGAGCTTATCTATATGGATAAATAAAGCAGAAAAGATTTATTTTCATAAAGCACTTTTTTCCTTTCTTTTTTATTTTTTGCTTAAAAGGAATGGAGGTAAGTGGACTATTATTTCACTTGATCTTACAGGGGAAAGAAGAATGGTTTTTGCACAGTAGTGGAACATCAAATGTCAGGCCTGAGGTTTGAGTATCCCAAATACTCTACATGCATATGTTAACCTAGGCCACAGCTAGACCTAAGGTTTATCCTGGGATCATCCAGGGTTCGACCCTGCCTGAGCACTGGATCCCCTGTGTGTCACCTAGATGAACAGGTTTGACCCCTGGGCAATCTAGGAATAAACCTTAGGACTAGCTATGGCCCTAAACCTTGCTAGGATCATAATAAAAATAAATAATACATATTATTCACCAAAACGTAATAATAAACCCCACATACCCTTGTTTAGGACTTTCGTTTTGAAAACAGTGCTTGAGTGTTCCATTAAAATGATAGCTAGCTGCATGTTAAAGTAAATGTACAACCATTTAAAAATGTAGTACACAAATCATCTAATAACTAGCCATTTAAACAAAACAAGAGTAAGCACATCCCTCTTTAACTGGCTCTACTGCATATTGGCATGCGAAAAGAAATGTCATTATTAGTCTTAGATATTAAGATATTACCTTTAATATGAAATGGTGCCAATTGACAGTTTACTGCATTGTCAGCTTGGTGTTTTTTTAAAAAAAAACATGTTAAAATTGTGTCTGAAGGTTCCCAGATGGGGAAACATCTGGCCTGCCAGATGTGGTTAGACTGCAATTCCCATCATCCTTCACACTATTGGCTATGCTGGCTAAGGGCAATGGGAACTGTTGTCCAACCACATCTGGGGGGGTCACACCTTTCCTACCCCTGATTTAAACAGACATAAATAAATTTAATTAAGTTATTAAAATAGACCGGTGAATACTGGGAGATTACAAGAAAAAAAAAACCACTCACCCACTTTTTGCAAATAATGTCTAATATGTCTAGAACAGTTCAAAACAATTAAACTTGGAACAGCATGGAATCAGTAAATTTTAGGAGAGCGTCAACCAGTGCCACGTCTGCTGCTTAGCTGCAGTCATTACAGGAGGAAAGTATTAACACTATATCAATCCTGATACATTGATCACATATGCATTCAAAATTACAGATATTTACAAGGAGGTGGGGAGGAGAACACACCATGGACATGTTAGCCAGCTGTTGCACTTGCTGCCAATGAGGTAATTTAAATGCAAACAAGTCAAGTTCTGCATCCACACTATCTACACTAAAGTACAGACAACGTCAGTGAATGGATTGGATATTATTATACATTGTAAGAAAGAAAAATCACTCGATCCAGTTAAGTCCTGCTTTGTAGTGCTCTTTATGCAACACTGACTAAATGTCAGAAGGCTTCTCAGCTCATTTGACAACTGGTCTTTCAATAGAAAGAAAAAAAAATACAATGCTAAATTTGTTATAAATTGGTTTCATCCCAAGAAGGATCATTCATACTCTTTAGAACTTTCCGGACAAGTTTTTCAAGCTCCTTGCGAGCTCTTTGTTCTTCTTCCAATGATTTCTTCATCTTTTTGTTATCCTGGCAAACAGAAGACAAACATATTATGGTAACTTGTTCTGAATGGCTATGAGGTCGTTTCCATCAAGATGCCTGTTTTTTTCAAAGGGGGGTATGAGGGCTCATTCAGTGCAAGTCTGTTGTAGGGCTTTTACTATCTCATATAGGATAAAAAGAGAAAACAAAACTAATTTATGAAATAACTAACAAAAGAAAACTAATACCTAATTAACAGAAATCATTTATTCAATTATTCCCAGGGCGCAATGTATAAAAGAATCATAGCACAGATAAAAGCAGAAAATCTACATAAATAAGGTTTTTAAAAAGAAGCACATCATTAAAACAATCAATTAAAAAACACCACAAAGAACTAAAATGCTACATTGTTGCAATGCACAGGGGAATTACCACAGCAGACACAAGTCACGAATGCGAGAAGAGATAAGCGTCTTGTTAAAAGGGGCTGTGTGCACATTTTAGGTACATGAATAATGGCAGGTAAATAGTCATGATAAAATGTATCTGATGGTGATGGGCGCATTAAAATGATAGCAGTGCTCATAGCTTTATATGTTTACAAAATAATTATCTAGAATTCTCTTGTGACATAAGCACAATTTGCAAGAGTAAAGCTGGGAATCTGATATTCTCTTTCTTCATATCCAAACTGAGTGCTTCAGCCTGTGCTGGTCTCCAATCAGTCAACCAGGCTGACTGTGGGCTCTTCAGTCTGCGTGGCTCACTTTGTACTTTGAGGACGGTGTGCCTTTCCAAACGATACTTCCCACGCTACTACCAGGATGGATCAATTCAAAATCAAGGCAATTGAAATCTTGAAGTATATCAGCAAGAAAAAAGACCAATTTAAATAACTGCTTCAAATAAGGTTTCCTCACTGATACGTCTTCATCGGTATATTTCCTAAGCAACAGTGCAAATCTGACCGCTAATTGTTCATTTACAACTATTGTATACAGTTAATTAGGGTGACCATATTTGGGAAACCAAAAAAGAGGACACCTAGCATGTGTGTGTGGAAGCAGCTTTCTGAGTCCTGCAGAAAATACGTTATTCCCCTGCCACCTTAAAGAACCCGATTGGAGTGGAGGAGGGGAAAGGATTTCATTCTGCACCACCACCATCCACTCCAATTGGGGCCTTTTCTATAACGTCCACGAATGACCCACTTTCCCCTTTAAGACCTCAATTGGAGCGCGGGGTGGGGGAATGATGTGCCTCAAGAAAGCATGTCACTCCCTCCTGCCATGCTAATGGCAGCCTTAAAGGGGAAGGTGTGTCATTCCAGGACATTATTGAAAATTATAGAAAATCCCCCCTGACACCATGGAAAGAACAAAAACCAGGACAAATCTGGGGAAATCCTGACAGTTGGTCACCCTAAGTTAATATACAGTCACTGTATATGTTTAGACACCAGGTCTGGATCTTCTTTTTCCAGCAGGCATTTAATTTCTAGTCTGGGGCTCTTATTATTAAACTGGCGCTTTAAGTATTGTTATTATTCCTTTTTAACATTTTTTGTATTTTCATTGATGTACTTTTTATTTCAGTTGTTATTTTATTGTTTGTTTGTTTGGAATGATATAAACCACCCTAAGGCATCTGCCATTTGGGCGGTATATAAATGAAATAATCCAAGAGACCAAGCAGAGCATTATTTACACTCTGGTTTCTTCCTTACGACCAGGCCTTGCATCTATTTGTTGCACAGAATACATTTTCTTTTTTTCATTTTACCAATGAAGGGAATGTCTTTTAAATACTCCTATAGCACCCATGACAGTTCGTGGAGTTTAAGAATCAGCACACTGGACAATTTGTCTTCTCTCCAGTGTTGCTCCTTATTTTTATTTATTGCATTTATATACCGCCCAATAGCCAAAGCTCTTTCTGTCTCACCCTGCCTTGGCCCAACCTCACCCTCACAAATACAAAGTAGCAAACAACAATGAAACGTCCATGACTGATAGATAGAAGTGAGGTCTGGTAGTTACTGGGCAGACTAGAGCAGTTAATTTGCATCAGGGGAAAATGTGTATGTTTGGTAGAAAGAGTGTAAATATTAATATTTGAGAAAAGATTTAATTAGTTTCTTATTTACAAAGAACTTCCTTTAACTCAACATATTTGGTAGAGGCATTGATTCTGTTTAAACATTAACTGTAGTCTGAAATGTTTGTGTCCAGGTGACTGAATATTAGCCTATCTAATATTTAAAAGAAAGTCAGATTTACATTTATTTATTTATTTTAAAAATCCCATTTAAACAAAACATCCAATTTTAATTAAAAATATATAATCAGGTGTGTGCTTGTGGGCCTGTTCAGACGACACTTCAGGCTCTGTAGTTAGCGAAACTGTGGGTCTCTGGGATTAGCGCTAACCACAAGCCGTGCTGTCGCACACAACACTTTAAGCCACGGTTAGAGCTGCTTATCCTGCTGCAGACAGTCTGACTGTGGTTAGTGAGTGAGCAGTGTTTAGCAAAATGCATCGCACAAGACACCTTAAACCCTGCTGCTTAACTAAAAGCCTTAACAAGCAAGGTTTAAGGTGTCTTCTGAACAGGTCCTGTGTGTGTAATGAGAGGGGGTGGGGAGGGAGAGAGAGAGAGAGAGAGAGAGAGAGAGAGAGATCATCTGTTTCTATCCACCCTGACCCCTGCATTCCTGCTTGAGGGTTATAGCAGCAAACAAGAGCATGCGGTAATGCATTTGGAACAAGAAGCCCAAGTGCCTTATGCTTCTTGTTTCTCTGCTGCTTCCAAATCTCCAACATGGAACTTTGGCTTCTCCGAGGACTGGAGTCCTGATGAAGGATCACATGTTCCACTCACTGCGGGGGAAATGTAAAAAATCCATTTTGGATATTACAGAACAGCAAACAGAAAGAATAAGGTATTTGAGCTTCTTGTTCTGCCACACAAAGTACATAACTGAAGTTAGAGAGTGAAAAACTGCTATTTGAACAAGCCCTAAGAAAGTGAGGGTGGGGTGGGGAAATGGATCAAGAAACTACTCTTAGCTCTAGAGCACTTTGCAAGAAAATACTCTGGAATTTAAGGCACTCAAGACTTTTAAGATGCCACTTGAAGAAAATGAGTATTCACAGCAGAATATATAGACACTAGGGACAATCATTTGCAGGGTGTTTTAAAATCTGCAGTGAAAGGATTCTTATTTTGGCTGGGATATTGCAATTTGTGAAGGGTCCCATTTAGTGAACTGCTAAGGTGCAAGAAGGGAGTAAGAGAGAGACAGGATATAGGCCATTTACAAGCATACATCTGATGGCTTTCAGCCGCAATTACAGTCTTCATTTCTCAGAGGCTGTCAAACTATCCTAAAGCAGCATTTTATTTCTTTTAGAATCTGATCAAGAGATACCAACATTCTTGGATATATTTCACTGTGAAATCCTGAATCATGAGAACACTGGCAAAACAGCCAGTGTTATGGATCTGTGTTTAGCCTACATAATAATGTAAATATGATTAGAAACAAGATATAAATCTTTTTATATTGTATTGTGTATTTGTGCTTTTAACCTGTTGATTGTTTTACTATGATTTTAATTTTTGTGAACCGCCCAGAGAGCTTCGGCTATTGGGCGGTATAGAAATGTAATAAATAAATAAATAAAATAAATGTAGTTTCTGGATTCTTTGGTTCAGTTACCCTAGGGTGTGTGTGTTTCCTCTTGAAATGTTTAGGATACAGTAAGTGGATAATACACCTTAAATTCCACAACCAGTGAGTAAGAATCAAAGGAGACAAAGACCCACATATTTATAGTTGTTGATGGCAGGAATTAAACCATACTACCTTATAGCCAGTTTCTCTGCCTTGAGATGATTGTTCATTTGCATAATATTATTTGATGATGATGATTTTGCAACTTGGTCATTAAATCTTCCAGTATTAATTTGACTAAGGTGATAGGAAACCAAAGCACTCACCAGAGAGAGAATATATTTCAGGGAGAGTGATAGTAAGAATATAGGGAACTACATGTAGTAGCGTCGACCCACATTAGTAACAATGGCCTAAATCCAACGTACTGTTAGTGGAAGAAATTGCCGTGCTAGCCGAGCTCCGCTGGCTTTTCCATTGGTGCAAGCGGACGACTCTGTAAACCTATGATCTGCAACCGCTTGCACAAGTGGAAGTTTAGTTAGATCCTCCTCTTGCACATACTTCAGAACTTTGTTTCCACTAGTGCAACATCATTTGCATTAATGGAATGGCACCGTTGGATACAACCCAATGATAGCTGCAAGGGAAACCCTATGCAGATGGCTGTCCTACATTGATACCAAACAAGTAGATCTAAAAGAGCCAGTAGAGAATTCTGCATCATTTATTCATTTGTAATACTAATATACCACTTAGTATAATAAAATCCCTAAGCAATTCGCTTATAATTTTGCAACATTGACTGCTCTCCTTCCTCCAGACGCTTGCCATTATAGTGCATAGTGTGGGGAACAGGAAGACAACACAACTTCCACTCCACTCCAGCAATGATGCTATGCATCAGCATTGTCCTGGGGCTTACTGATTCTATTGCCAATCCTTGAGCACAACCCCAAGAAATAGTATGTTATTGCCAGTACTTGCCTTAATCGCTGCATACTACTCATCCTACCCTGAATGTTGATAAAGCATGTTATGTATCTTTTACCAACCTGTCTTAATTCCTGAACTTCATCCTTTAATGCATATACTGTGTCAACAAGACTTCTAAAACAGAAAATTGATAAAATACTTTCACAAAGTGTAAATAAATTATGTTAAAAATCACATCAAGAATTGCCAACACACATGGTTTTAAATTAGAAACTATATCATTTAGGATGGAAAAGGTAACCAAAAAAACCCCATATTATCCTCCCTCCCCAGCCCCCCTCCTCCTATTTGCAGAATCTTTTAGTCTTTCCTTTCATATATTAAATTTAGCTTTGGGGGGTGTAAACATTATGCAACTTGCAGCATTTTGGGGAGAAGGTTATATTGCTTGGTTAGGAAGTAATCTGCTATCAGAGATAGTGTTCACCGGCAATCCTATTTGTTTTAATGGTTTTTTTAACAGATAAAGCCCATTTTAAATTGCACATTAATAATACTAAAGCATCTACAGATCCTACACATTCAGAAGAACAGAAATCCCGGAGCACACATGAATGCCACCTTACCCACAAAATTGATCAATTCCCAGCTGGTACAAGGGCGAAGGAAGAAAGATGCAAAAAGAAAAGTTAGAGAACCCAAAATTGTTGAAATCAGTCTCAGTGGGTTAACACAGGACTGAGCATGCACATATAGGCAACTCAGTAATGAATTCCAGTAGGATATTCATCTCTTGAAATATAAAGCCACAGAGTATGTTTGGAACAAGTTTACACACAGCTAAAATACCACCAAAAAACTTCCTGTTTGCAAGAATGTGGACTCTTTAACACTCATCATTTGCTAAAAAAATCATCTTACTTTTCTTCTATCACAGTCTGACCATTACTTTTTGTTTCTTCTACAATAATTTTCTCTTCCTCTGGAAGCAGCACTTGGGGAGCAGATTCTTTACGGGAGCCTAATGCAAAATAATAATAGAATTAAAAGATAAACATCCAGACATTGTTAAGGCATTTGAAAGACATCTTTTTAAACTGCACAATTTATTATTATGCAGCAGTTGTTCCTGGTTGCTAATCCTCTAATTTAAAAGAGGGGAATACCCTGATTACCCCACTGGCTTTAGTGAGAATGGTCTACAAATTGGCAGTTACGCTTTCTAATCAACATTAAATTTGGTTAAAACTGCTTAGTTAAATCAATGAAGACTTTATACAGAGCCAGCAACGTATCATGCAATAATTACTTTTCACTAACGCTAATTTATTTGAAATTTGTATAGATATTGACAAAATCTGCTGTTTGAAACTTTTTTAGTTCAGTGTGATCTCATTAACTACTAGTGTAAAGAACATGTCGCCATGGACGCTACTAGTCCTGTTCCTTTCCTCTTTTTGTCCATCCGTCCCCTCACCACAGAGGGGCTCACGAGTAATGCAAATGTGATTCATGCATAATGACTTGCCCCTCTGAAATTTGTATGCAGTGCAGCTCCGTCCCCTTCCTTATCTGTCCCCTTCCTTATCCGTCCCCTTCCTTATCCGTCCCCTTCCTTATGCGCCCCAATTGGCCGCTCCCATCCCCTTCCCCTCTGATGGCAAAAACCTAACCATGCAACTGCAGCCAGGGTGCATTTTCGCACCACACCGATTGCCCAAGCAGGGCTCTCCATTATCCCGTGGGCGGAGGGGCTGTCCTGCCTATTTGGTGCAGAGGAAATTAATTGCTATTAAATCTTGAGCTCTGAATGTTTTCGAACTTTCACGATTTTTTGCACATCTACACTGCTCAAGCTTCAGTTAAAACAAACTGATTTCAGTCTGGTAGATCTTGAGTAATAAGCCTTACATTACTGCATTCTTATATAAGATAATGTACTCAACAAAGGTGGTATTTTTGAAAAATGTTTGGCGACTGCGTAACTGACAGCAGCTTTCCTCTGTGGTCATTAGAATCAGAATTATAATGGTGCTTTGTGCTACTGCCAAGCACAAGTCGAAGTACTACTCTTGACCTTCAAAGCCTAAATGACTTGATCATTAGGGATTGCTTCCTCTCTTATTTCCCATTGCGAATCTATAGTTAAAGGCAAATACCTTGTTCCTAATGGTCTCAAAATGAAACAAGGAATACCTACAGAAATGCTATTATGCTGTTAGGAAATACTTCTGCCACAACAACTGAAGAAGCACACTGTCATAAAGCCTACAAAGACAGGTATTTCATCACATATCTATGTGTGATGTGCAGTAACATCCTTCTTACAACCTGACATGTTGATACCAGCATATAAAGTGGTAAATTTCCACTTGGTAAAGAGTCACTAGTCTAAACCCTGTAATACGGTACAGAGAAAGTCAGAAAACTGAGTAAGTAACTTACACAAGAGTTGTTCTGAAAATAGGATCAAGACCAGATCTTTTTATGCTGCAAACATAGGACAAAGAAGATACAAAACAAATGTTTTCCCCCTAAATTGTTTAATTTCTTGAGAATTTTTTTTTATAAAAAAAGTAAAACTGAGGGCAGGCAGGGTAACATAAAAATAGTTCTGCTTTTCAAATGTCTAAATAAACCAGTAGCACGTGCCGGTCTATCTAACCAATAGAACTAGGCAGGAGAAACATATTTGACACTACACGGCAGCTAATAATAGAAAGGACACTAAAACACACATACACACTCAGGGCCAAAGCAGACACTACATTAAGGACATCGCAAGCAGCTATGCCTTCTATTATTATTTTTTACTCTAGTGTAAGTGCAGGGGTGGTGGGTCCAATCCAGATCAGGACCCTATGGTAGGGGGTAGAGGAATTCAACATTCCCCCCACCTGGTCATGATCTGGATCACACCTGTAATTTATAGTGCCAAATACTGATCCATTGCTGGATCCTAGCTACAGTAAGTCAAATACTTCCTGAATATTTCACTGAAATAAATGCTATTAGCACAATAAAGACATCGAAGATTAAGATACAGTTTTATCCTTTATGAACTATAAGAAATAAATAATTATTTGTTTCCAAATGTCTTCATCAATGGTCTTCCAATATCAATTAAAGACATAAATTGAGACTTTCTGTTCACTCCCTAAGAATATGAATAACTATTGCTTTAAAGGTTATTACATCTGAAGGACAAACTACTTCATCAAAATATTGTCTTGATGTTACTGGAGTTACAATAACTGTAGAAGGGATATAGATGACATTAGAAACTGCGAGGCTACAGAATGTTTTCGTGATACGTGGTAAACCACTGCTACAGAATGATAGCTACAGTTTGACACAAACCACTGACTACTTAACATGTCAATTTTGTACGTTCACTTCTTAGCTGTACTTTAATTATGTCACATCTGAGATAATAATCTGACCAACCTCAACCATGCTTGCCTGGGAAGTTCCACTGATTTCAGTGAGACGTATTTCCAAGTATACATGCTTAGGATTACAGTCCTAAGGTCTCAAACCACATTGTTAAATGTTAGAATATTAAAGCTGCTTAGAATTTTATTTCTAAAACTCATGCAGTTACATAAGGAAAAGCATGATTTTGTAGTGAAGGAATAGACTGAAATGAAGGCACATCTAGGCTCTCTATATGAGATAAGAGACACTGTTCTATATACTTTTGCTCTTTAAAAGCATCAATCATTTTAAAATAAGTAATTTCACTATATAAACCTTTAAAGAGATTCCACAGACAATTCATTTAGCGAAGCCTTAGGATGGAAATCTACTGGCTCTTAACATAATCAGCTTTTAAATATTTAAATTTAAGCTAATTTACACCCATTGAAGTGAAGAGATAAAAGGCTAAATTGATCCGAACTTAATTTCCCTCAACAAGCAAGTAGTGAAGAAGGTGGTAGTGATGGATATTGTGTTTACTTTCTTCTGTTAAAATAAACACATTGATTAATCCAACATAACTTAATCCAGTTCTTCTCTTTCCCAGAAATCAGTGTAACAAAGCCATTTATGCTGCAAACGTATATCGCAGGGTATACGGAAATGTGCAAAATCTCAGCATGCACACGTAAATGTTTAGAATTACATTACAACAGAAGCAAATGTTACATGGTAGCCTTTTGCAACGAACAGGCAGAGTGTTTATAATAAAACGGGGTATAAAATAAAAGCAATGTTAAGGCCAAGCTAGATGCATCTAAAATGGTGCACTTTAAAATTGAAAATAGGAGCCACTGAGGGGTGCTGATAACCATCAGGATCACAGCTAGTGAAGGATTGCCTCTCAATGCAGAGTGGATTCAAAGGTGCTTCCGGAAGGGATGATAGCTCAATGGGTAGAGCACCTGCCTGGCATGCAGAAGGTCCCAGGTTCAAGCCCAGCATTTCCAGGGAGGGCTGGAAAAATTCCTGGAAACGCTGGAGAGCCACTGCCAGTCAGTTGTTGACAATACCAGGCTAGATGGACCAATGGTCAGATTCAGTAATAAGGCAGCTTCTCATGGTCCTATGGTGAGTGCAGAATGGGAGGAAAGGTACAACTTCCCCTCCCTACTGGCTGTGTGATTACAATAATTATAACCCCTACACCAGCAACTGCTATTTCCATTTTTTTTAAGTTCACCATTTAGCATCACACTTCGTTTGGACCTTACTGCATTTATAAAGAATGCACCACTTCACCTACAGATTCCTAAGAGCCACAAGATGGCTGTATGCATACTGTTGAGTGCAGGAGTCTTTACGCATACCCCTGCCCAACAAATAGCCAACGCTAAATCAACAACTGGCTTAGACAGAAGGGGGAACATCAGCTTCCCACATCCTTCCCAAACAGATGATGGGTGTCTGTCAGAGTTGATCATTAGGAGATACATGAGTGCGAAGATACTAAGGATAACATGCATAATCCAAAGTGCTAGATGTGGATTTTTACTTGGTGAAGACTCCTTCGCACACAGAGTACCTCCAGCGAGGTGATCCATGTCACATAATCCTGCTTCTACATGTGAATGGTCCTTTTTGAATCAAGGTGATGGAAAAGAGAGCAGCACCAAAGGAAAAAAATGAAGGAAGCAAAGCCATAGGTGCGTTCTATATGAGAAGAAATATATTGGACTGTAGAATGGTATGTCACATAAACTTCCAATTAAAAAAAAAGTTCTGAGATCCAAATGCATTTAGAGGAGACCCTTGTCTTTAAAAACAATGGGGTCTCAAGTAAATATGCAGCCAAAGTGCCCATCTATTACTGCATTGCAGTAATTCCATTTCTACAGATTTCACCTTCCATTTTGCTTTCCACCCTCTGGAACAGGATGATTGAATACTCTGGATCAAAACTTATTTTGATCCAGAGTATTTTATCCAATTTCTAATCTTATTTCTCCCTCCTATATCTGATCTACTGCTGCATTATATATTAGAGCCATTCCCATTGTTACTTTTTACATCATGGAGCCCTTCAATCCAATCAGCAACAATGTCAATGTCATTAATATTTAGATCAGGGGTGGGTGAAATGTAGATCAGGCTCTACTGGTAGATCTCTTCATGATTTGAAGTAGATTGGCAAAGGTTTCTGACTCCAAAGTGTTTGACAATGGCAGGAACAAAACTGCTGGAATAAAGCTAGCTATGTGGGGTGTGTGGCCAGGAGGAATTAATCTCATGTACATCTTTTGCACCAGACTCCAGTTGATGGTTCATCTCAGGGTTCTGGTAAAAACGAAGTCAATCGCACAACCCTGCCCACCCTAATTTCTAAATCACTATAACAAAATATTTAGTTTCATTCCCTGTAGCTCTCCCCATGTTCTCTTTGTTCTGTCTTGTAACAAATATATACAAAAAGTACAGGGCTGGGTTTCATTTTGTTAAATTCTGAGCCTTACATCCTTTACTTTATAAACTGGAGCCTGGGAGTTGGTGGTCGTGGACATTTTGATCCTACATTCTTATCCTATATTTAAAACATCTAACAATGCATAGCGTAAACTTGCTATTTATCTTAAAGTGTACAAATTAATGTTTGAGTCTTGCAAACACACTGGAAACAGTTAACACCAATAGGCTAGTTTGCAGAATCGAACAGCCCACAGTGGCTTAAGCCATGGTGGGTTGCAGTGTGTGCTGGTGGCCATTTTGAATAAAGACAAAATTGTGGCTTGTAGTGTCATCCAAACTCAAAGATTGCCTGTTATGCAAGCATTGTTTAACCCTCGCATAACCTGTGGTCCCCAGGTTTGGGAGACACAACAAACTGCATTTATGAATTGAATATTCAGGATAAGCCATGACAAGCTGCTGCAATTGTGTGAAACCTGGTCAATGGAATGTAAAATACAATACAATGCGTGTCATTAGAATTTGTAAAATGATACACATGCATGACTGGGGATTTGTCACATGACACTGGGCAGAGTTCAAGTTACAAAAAATCCCTAGTTGAACTTCCTGCATTGATACAAGAGCTCTTGTACCTAAGCAAATAGCCATAAAAGATCAGCCCTTTATCCAAATTACAGCATGCCAAAAAGTTTGGAAAAGAACGCATGCAGAAGGGTTTTTGGAGAAAGATGACACCATGTGACATATATTCAGGTAGCTCATGCAACTAAATTATACCAACCCTAGCATCACAAAGCAATCAGCCTTGGAGTAAATTCCCCCTTAAGAATGTGGCAATTGCTTAGATCAAAACAAAAGCAGAAACACATGACTCCAAGACCAAATGTGATTGGCTCTTTCACATCTGTTAGGACTCGCTTTCTAGTTCCTATTTGCTGTACCTAGTGAGAAATAAAGACTAAATTTGATTGCCCTTTCCCCACCCACAGGGGGTTGGACTCGATGGCCTTATAGGCCCCTTCCAATTCTACTATTCCATGAGTCTATGATTCCTTGTCTGGAGATTTCTACTTGCTCTTCATTTGCCCTCAACTGCTCAAAGGGTTCCTATCAAGCTCCTGTAACGCCTGCTAGTTCCATTCCTTGTTCTGGCCATCTACAACAGAGCAGAGCAATACTTGCTCTTAGCATTTGGGATGTACCGACATGTGTGTGCATACACATACTTGCACATCCTCGCTTTTAAATCCAAAGCGTAACAGGCACTATCCAAAACTGACACTCCACTTATGCTACTGACATACCACTAGTGTAAGCAGTGTCTAGTGGTAGGCCAGTAGTGTAGCCTGGCATGATGGGTTGTGCCAGCTTATGTGATTGGCATGCCTCTAGAGGTCACTGATGCTGGTGGTATGTCAGTGGTAAAAGTGAACTAGCAGTGTTGGATACAGCCCAACAACTGCTGCCAAACTATCCTACTTCACAGCAGCTTCATTTATAATCCAGGTTTGAGTTTGTTCATTAAACGTTATCACGTTGTTTGTATGTAATCTTCTGGACAGCCATGGTAATTGGCAGGAGAGTCACAGAAGAACTCTTTTTTCTCTGGAGTTTCTCATCCTATGGTTTCCTGAAAGCTTATCCCGTAGTTGCCACAAGTGCCCTGTTGAGGATGGTTATGTACTTTCACACTATGCTTTTCTGTCATTTGATTCACTGACAGGTGGTATATGGATATATTGCCAAATGCACTAACAGACTACATGCTTTTTCTACAGTATGGGATAATCTGACAGTCCCAGAGGGGTAAGACAAAGCATAAGGCACAAGAATCTAGTCTGAAATGGAGGATAAAGCCTTTATATAGAAACTTGGGAGGCATAAGATGCATGCTCCAGGTACAAAAAGGTAACACGTTGGGAAGCACTGGAGGAATATCTGGACAAATGAGAGGACTTCCATGAGTAATGCAGTAATACTAGAGCAAGGTGAAGGATCATAACCATGAGGATGTGAGGGGTGATCAAAAATGGCCTGGAACAACATAATTCCCCATACCAATTTTCCATATCTTTGATAAGCTATTAAGTGTGAACAGCAGCCTAATGTGCTGTTGCTTGGATAATACTGGATAGCCATCCACCATGAGTGCATCCTTTGGACAATTCCAACAGCCATGGACTTGTAGTTCCAACATGTCCTGACAATAGTCACATTTGTATCCCAGTTATCCTTCATGGGGTTCATTTTGTTGTCATACCCATCCAGGGAATTAGGCATTAGGCAGAGAGAGGGAGGGAGGGTGGGAGACTACTGACTGCACAAATCCACTCAATAAGCTTCATATATGAGTGATTTGAGCCTTAGTTTCCCCCACCCTAGCCATCATACTCTACCAACTACATCATCCAAGCTCTGCAAATGTGACACTCTGCACAAAGACGTTTCCATTTCTACAAAGAAAAGACATGAGCTTGCAGAAGGATCTCCAACTGTGAAGTGCATTTTGGCAGTGAATATATTCTGATGTATTCATTTTAACTGCTCAACACAGTTGATACAGAAGGTAATATATAGCCATCATGATCTGCAGGCATTGATGGTTTCACTCTCCATGAATTTGTCTGTATATAAGATGGTTTAAATATTTTGGCTTGTTTTATTAAAACTGTGTGGGTGGGCTCATGGATGTGCCATGGCCCAGTGCCCAGAAATAGGAAGCTCCTCTGTGGAGGAGCTTGGGCTGGGAGGACTAGGAGAAGGTACTGAGGTTCCAGGAAGCAGTCACCTACGGTGGGGGTGGGGGGAACACCTGCTTTGCATGCAGAAGGTCCAAGGTTCAATCTCCAGCATCTCCAGGTAGGGCTGGAAAAAGTCCCACCGGAAACTCTGGAAGGCAGCTGCCAGTCAGTGTCAACAATACTGGACCAATGGTCTGACTGGGTATAAGACAGCTTCCCGTGTTCCTATTTTCTCATGGCTCTAACCCCACCATTTTGCAGGAGCTTACCCACAAACCACTTGAACAGGAGAGTAGCACTAACTACTGAAGCAATTTAATTGTGGTGAAAAGTAGTGGTTGTATGCTGCAGCAATCTATTACAGTGTATTCTTCCGTGGAAAATGATTTTATGTGGAAATAGGAGTATCTTTTGTAGAACAAACAAAACAATTAGGTTCATACAATATTGCTCTTGAATGTTTAAGTGGCAAACTTAAAAACGTAACCCCTCCCCCAACGTTTATTTATTTCATTTCTATACTGCCCAGTAGAAGCAGCTCTTAAAAATACGTTTAAAAAAACAGTTTTCAGGCCTCTGTTATAGGGAAATACAGAACACAGGACACAAACTTAAGGCAATCATATTAATTTTATTCACATGCAAACTGGCACTTAAACTAGTGATTAGTATCATTTATGTGTTTTAATACCACCAGAAAATATGAAAACAAATGGTACTTGCTTCACTGGTAAATTTTAGATTGGGAAAAATACCTTTTTAGTAATGCATAAAACCAAGAACAACTTTGAGGGTGAGAGAGAAAATCGGTAAGGGATTAAAAATGATTATTGGCTAAAGCTGTCCAATTTGCAGTTCTAAAACCAAAATATGGAAAGCTGACAGGCAGAGTCCATTTGAAGAAGTTGATTGAAAAATATATTGAAATAAATAAATCACAAAAAAGATACAAAGCCCAGGCCTGTATATCATTAGGGAGTCCCAATTAAACCAATAGAACAGCACACCCCACTACAAACGACCACACAATGGAAAGGATACATTACTGGGGGAGGCAGAAAAGGGAAATGACCGAGCCCAGAACTCAACCCACAGCTGCCTTGGCAGTACGAATTCACTCACACCAAGCTAATGCCAGCCGAAGGGTCTCCGGACTGATCTTGAGGACAGGTTTCCATCCTTAACCTACAAGGACACGTGTGTAGTTCTCTAAGTCAAATAAACACCACAGCACTCCTGTGAGAGGAAGCCATGTTGGCGTGGGGGGAGAGGAGTAATGACAAGGCTTCACTTCCACCATACCGCAGTTCTACATAGGAACTGGACATGGTAAAATCCTCATGTAAGACCAGCTATAGGGTCATGCTGCTTTGCACTTATTTTGATTTGAACAAAGGCCAATTTATACAAACTTTTGTTACGCCATGATGCCAGGTTAGTGGGGATTTGTGCAGTACAATGCATGGTGAAAGTCAATCAATCAGACGCCTGCTTCAACACATGATACTCTCTGCCCCAAATCAACCCATATCCTCGAGAAACCAACCTAAAGATGTGAATTGGCCCCAAATCCCAGAAGGGTCTCAAACTCTGCAGAGGACTGAAACAAATGTTTAGAATAGCAGGTTTAGGAAACTTAAGTTTCATTTTTCTATACCACCCAATAGCTGAGGCTCTCTGGGTGGTTCACAACTACATTTCTAATTCACGTAGTGGCAAAGAAAAGCATTTTTTTAAAAAATCTGGCAGGTTCTATGTTTCAAATGTAGTCTTTAGTCCTTGTCCACATCATCCTGATCATATAAAATGGTCTATGTCCTCAAAACAACTGGAAAATTCAAAAAGTGTTGCCAAAAATATGGGTGTTGGATTATTATTTTTAAAAGCACAGAGCTTCATAATCTGTCATGGGTTACTAAAACTAGACAGCGTTTCAAGTTTGAACTTATACCACCAATGCCCTGAAATCTAGCAGAAATTATAAAAACATATATTCTAGAGTGGTCTTTGCAGCCACATCATACTGGTCAGATGAAATGCAATTCATCAACCAAGACCCAGGGGCCTTCTCCTTCCAGTCTGCAATAGTGTCTACTAGCCTCCAAGTGCTCAACTTTACACTTCATACTAACAAATGTACTGCAGCCTAAGAGACATATAAATACAAGGGTTATTCAAATGCTTGTATTCTACCCTTATAATCAAGTGGGCTTTCGCAGTCTCCTAGTGACAACCAAAGGCATCTATTCCTTATCTGTGTGTCTCCATAATTCTCAATGGAACAGTTTAACTAAAACAACCCTAACATCAACACATCATTATCTTACACACAGTAACTTAGGTCACTATGTACATATACGCACGCTCAATCAAATAAACAGAAAACAGGAACAAACACGGTGCACTAAATCATAGGGCCTATAGATTAGGTAACACAAGGAAATAGCTATAATAATGATGCCACTGAAACTCTAGAAAATTTAATTTGGGGAGAAATGCCTTGCCATCTTCACATCAGGCAACTGGTTAGATGGTGAGCACAAAGCAAAACTCATCCATGGTCTCTATACATATAGGCTGTGTCAGGATAAAATGAATTCTGCATTCTCAAATGCTTTTGTAACATTTTGATTATGGAGTTAATATACATAAACTGTACACTAATTTGGTTTTCCTCCTGTTTCCCTGTAGTGCTTTGGACATTTACCAATCTGTATAGATAGTACTGAGCTTGATGAACCAATGGTCTGATACATGCCTATCTTTTCCTATATAAAAATCCCAATCAACTATGAAACTACAACTGTGTGTTTCCTTATCAAGGAAAATCTGAGATCTGAGGGTAGAGGGGTCCTTAATGAAGTACACAAGCTTCAGCCCCAAAATCCCCACCCAATTTGAGTCAAATCATGACCCCCCCAAAACCTTCTAAAAACAATAGGCTAGGTGAACCCATCACAAAAAAAGTAAAGTAAATCCCCACCCCCACCCACAGATAAATGAGTACTAGTGCCAATGAGGAGAAGAACAAATAGAATTGTTACACCCAGAACACAAATTACCACTGATGAAGACCAAGGGAGACATAGACCTTCCCATGTGTATCCCTTTGACAGTAAGACCCGGCATCCAGAGAGGGCAGGGTACATTGACCTCCATCCATAGAACAGAATGAAAATTCACTATGTAAGCCCAATATTCCTTTCTCCTTCCAAGGGGCAAAGCATCCCAATGTTAATTATGTGTTACGTGAAGAAGCGCTTTCTTTGTCTGACCTATATCTACTGCCAATCAATCTGTGAGTAACTCCAAGTGCTAGTGTAATGGGGGTGGGGTGGAAGAGACTCTCACTATACATTCTCGCCACACCTTTCATTATTTTATGACTCATTCCCTCCCACGCCCTAAACTAAAGTTCTCCAAAATGTTAGCCTTTTCTCTTAGGGAAGATGCTCTGACTTTTTACTCATTTAGTTTGCCCTTTTCTGCATCTTTTCCAGGTCTGTATTCTCTTTGAGAGTGCGCGACTAGAACTCTATACAATATTTCAAACGCAACTTACACCAAAGATGTCTACAAAGGCATCACAGGACTGGCTACATGGTTAAACATGTATGCCATGGAGACAAAGGTGAGCAATCGGAGCCACCACAACTCTGGAGCGAAAACTGACTGCTGATGAGCGGCCAAATGAGAGGGCCTTGTGCTGAAAGAGTTCATCCCCATACGTGGACCTTGGAAATCTTGAATGATGATAATGAATGGAAATGTGTAGACATGCTTCCGAAGGTGAGGACATTTTCTTTTTGAAGTCTATTGAACTGAGGGTTTCCATGTGGAACTTGTGACACCTGACAAACTTGTTTAAGAATTTCAAGTTTAGAATGGCTCGCCAGTCTCTGTTCTTCTTAGGAATAATAAAGATGGGAGTTAATATTCAAGAAAACATTATGTCTCATCCATCTGTCTATTGAGGACCATTCCCAGGCTTGACAAAAGTACTGAAAGCTCCCCACCACCCCTGTGACAGCGGGGGCCCTCACATTATATGGAGCACACTCTCCTGCTGATCTGGGATTCCCCTGGACTGACTGGAATATAATTTTAAGTGAAGTTGGGAAGGGGGTGACCACAAGAGAATTCATTGACTACTTCTAGAATGGTCTATATGGTTCCTATAAACTTATTGTATGAATGAAGGTTTATAGTTATGAAGTGAATTATTGTTGGGTTTAGGAGTTTCATTATTCCCTATTGGAAATAGAGGGTATGTCCTTCCTTGTTATTTTTATCTCTATTACAACTTCCTTGAGGGACTTCCCCACACAGTTTACCACACAGAAAGGGGAAACTAGCAAACAGAGGCTTACTACCATGTTTGAAACTAAGGCATATCTTGGCTATCTTGTGGAGTCCCTCTCACAGCTGCTTGGTGCTGGAGGTCCGTACATCCCCTCTAGCAGCTTTCTTTTCCATGGGATGGTAACTCTGTCAAAAAAGGAGACAGTAACTAGGCAAGGGCCAAGGCTTGCTCTGCTTTGTGTAAGCCAGCATATTTCATTACACTCATTTATCTTTGGATTGGGTACTGTGACACCTGACCACTGCACTTACAAGAGCACACATTAAGGGCACTTGGAACAGATCCATAGCTTCTGTTTTAATAGTATAAAACTTCTATGCAGAGCTCAAGAGAGCCTTTTCCTGCAAGTAGAGCATCTCATACACCCAGGACAGAAAACTCAAGTCAGTCTGGGAGGGGGTTCAGAAGTGTTTTTTCAGGGAACACTTCCTGGTTTGGATGAGTCGGGGCATTTCCAGCTGTCTACCCTCATTCCAGGTTTCCAACAGCTTTGGTTAAGACAGTAGCGATGTTGTCCCAGGAGCCAAAATGACCTCTGGCCCTCCCACATTTGACTACCCCTGCTATACAAGCTAACATCTAGTCACCTATTCTAGAAGACTACATAACAGTATTTGCCATTGTCAAACTACACACCTTGTACTGATCTCCAGATTGTCTTTCCATCAAACTCTTTTGGTCTCCAATAATGAAGAATCAAACTAAGAAAATGATTATATATATTTTATACAGTAGAAAACCTGAATTCATTTTTCAAATCAATATGCTAAGAGGAGATTTACTAATAAGGCAACTATGAAGTAAATTCTCAGTACTGACCCTGATCACATTTTGTTTTCACCAAATTCAACCTTACAGCATAACAGAGACTGAGGCCTTAGCTAGACCTAAGGTTTATCCTGGGATCGTCCTGGGATCATCCCTGTTCATGTAAATGACACACAGGATATCCCGGGAGCAGGCAGGGATGACCCCAGGATAAACCTTAGGTCTAGCAAAGTCCTGAGAATCAAACAAAACATTACTTTAAAGGTGTAACTAGCAGCCACATTTTCTCTCACTTTGCTCAAAACTAAATGTGGGGGATCTGGTGACCTTAGCATGCGGGTAGAAGGGCTTTAGTCCTTAGCCCCCACCTCCAAACGGTGGTCGCAATCTAGATCAGGACCACTTCAATTTCCATTGCCAGGAAAGAATCCAATTGTTTCAAGGGATCCTTTTATGGATACACTTATTGCAGGTGTGGGTTTCCCAAAAAGGAGCAAAGTGAGGTGAAGGCTGGAATCCCCCATCTCCTATGCTAGGGTCCCAATCTGGATCAGGTCTACCACACTTACTTTTGAGTATGGAATGGTATGGGGTAGGGGTATGGTAAAGAAATCTGCTGATGGAGGAGGAAAATATTACTCCTTATATGAATGGAAGATCAATTAAGAATTCACATCATTGTATTTGTGGTCAGTTGTTTCTGTTCCGCAACAGTTGCACCAATGAAGGACCAATTTTCAATTCTGGTTTCTTTTAAGACTATTACCATGGATTACTGTTACAATTAAAGTTTAGATTTGCATCCACTGCTGTGTAAAATTTATCTGTCTGCATTTTCAACATTAACCTACTTAAGTAGCACTTTTCACCATTTTATTCCTCTTAGCTGTTGCACTCACCTCATCACACATAAAATTAATTATTTTTTTAGTTTTAACCTGACAAATTTGAATATAGAGATACTTAGAAAATCTATGTAGCTAAACAGACATATCAGACACCATTTTAAGGCACAGAGGGTGACCAAACATGAGCATAAATAAACTCAAAGAAGTTTTCAGACTACTTGTAAAATGAAAATCTGTTAAACAGACTGACAGCCTAATCCTATGCATATTTAGTCAGAAGTAAGTTTGGCTGTTCAATGGGACTTACTCCTAAGTTAGTGTGCATAGGACCACAGACACAAGAAACACACAACTTCAATATTGCAAAGTTACAGTAACAGCTCCTAATATTTTCACAAACTAAAGATGTCAATCCTCAGAGAAAAGGGTACATTGTGTTAAGCTATTCGATTGTAATGAAGAATGACACAGGAATACTTACTTCAGAAAGAGACCTGCCCATAAATCCCTAACTGATGGAGATGCTCAGTAGGAAAAAAGCAATCATGATTAGTTCACATGGATTGCCAATATAGCAGTAACAAGATAATATTTGCATACCAGGACCTTATCCAGTATCTTCTTTAGTTCACACAAGTAAAACATTTAAGAACATTATAGACATTAACTGTTTTTTTAAAAAAATCCAGGTACCATAATGAGAATTTGACAGAAATTAAGGGCCAGTTTATGGACATATGGACATAACGCTCCAATCAATCAACTTCTCATGGATGTCAGGGTACCAACATATATGCAAAAGGTCCCTCACTCACCTGGGAAGCCACACTGTACATATAGATCTGCTTCTTCCATTAATATTATTGGGCCAGCTTGCATGATAGAGCTCCAAGTTTGTACATATATATGTATATATATATATATATATCTTTAAACCCCTTGAAGGGTCCTCCACTTTAAGATTTGGCCCATTTTCTCCTTGTTACTTAAGCAACCTCCTCACCAAATACAAAGAAAAGAGAACCCTACTGTCTTCCAACACATGCAGGGTGGATAAAAATTTATGTTTTTTATTGTTTTTTACTTTGCTTTTTAAAAATTTAAATTGGTTTTTATTTTTTTAAAAATGTAAACGCTTTTGATTTTTCACACAAGATCCTAAATAAAATACTATTTTCCCTCTAACTTAAAAAATAACAATTACAATTATATCTCATCATAAACATGCTAAACCTACACTTACAGGGCCAGTTCACATAGTAATTACAGCCAACTGTAGCTTATTTAAGCCACAGTGAGTTGCGGTGTGTGCCGGCAGCCATTTTGAATATTCAACCTCCAGTAGGGGGTTGCCATGGTTTGTCGTGTTATTCAAACCGGGCAACAGGGGTTGCTTGATGGTTCAACAACCCTACAACAGACTATGGTTTATATAGACTTGTGCTCATAATGCTAAAGCATTGTTTAGCTTTATGTCTGTATGCACCTAGCGGAACTGTTTGTATATAACAGCATTATTCGGTGACAAATCATAGGTTTTAAAGGGAGACGCACCGTGCGTGAGCTGCTTTTGGTTTGTAGCAACAACCTACAACCTACCATTTGTATGCTGTTAGCATAATGTCCAAACGTGAACACTTTGGATTATTTGTGAGTTAAGTAACCCAGAGTTAACCTAAGAACGAACAATGATTAAACCCACAAATAACCCAAAGTTCGTACGTTACTGCTGCAAACAAAAAGTAGCTAGCATGTGTATACACAAATAACAAATATTTTAAAATGAAAATATTTACAGGTTATTTTTTAGCAAGCTAAAACCCAACGTAAAGCAGAATCAATATGAAATAATACACAAGCAGGCCATATTATGTCTATTCATGTCCTAAATTAAAACCTTTACTTAAATGTTTGGTTTCCATTCTGCTTGTCTACAAGGTTTTTTTTTTTTAAGAAATAAAATTATAAAAGGATGTTGCCCTTTTCACGGCATAATAACTTTAATATTAAAGGCATAGGCTAGTAAATGCAAAATTTATTTCAACTGTACATAACAGATACCTTTTTAAAAAGAAAACACTTAATTGTTATATGCCACCACAAACAATAAAATGCAAACTGTACAATACAATGCACATTCAGATATACATCTATATTCTGTTTCCAAAAGTCAGTAACTTACTAAAAATGGCTTCTCCCATTCATAAATGAAATGCACAATATATAGATTTATTCTTCTTTTTACGTCACTATATACACATATTATTGTGTTTTGTCATGAATATGCAAAACACACAATTAATATAGCTTAGTGTCAACTTATAGTAAATACTAATTGAATGGCAATACCATTTAAGCCGTGTGAAAGGGACCCACAATGGCTCACACCTACATTCTAATTCAAATTTTGCACGCCTTCATAATAATACTAGCTGTACACACTTATCTTACAGATTGCATAACATAAGGTACCATTGTTAATATTATTTTTAAGTTCCACAAAAATAAAACACTAAAACTTTGGGCTGAATACCACCATTTTAACACTGGATTATTTCCTGTTGCATTAATAATTTCCTGTTGTATTAATCCCACTGATCCATAATAATCCATTCGCAACAGCCAGCAGACTGCCACAGTGAGAACACTAATAACGACTTTTAATGGTATGGTTACACCAAAGAAAACTGGTGTAAAGATGTTATTGTTCTGATAACGGTTCACAGCTCTTGTAATAATGAATGGTGGTTATCAGAGCTTTGAATATTCAGAACTAGTCAAACACAATTCTGAGTAGGAATGGAAAGTTCTAGGCAGCCCACAGTATTTCAAATTCATAATACATCGTAAGAGCATTAGAGTGTTATTAAAAAGCTTTTAGCCATTGTAAGAAACATCTACTTTCTAAAACCAGGACACTATCGATTAATGGTAACAATGAACTATGCCTTCTGTGTCATCAACTTTGTTTTTTAAAGTGAATACTGAGTTTTATAAAATATATAAAAGTGAGAGTTAAGGAGGCATACAGGAACACTGTTTGGCAACCTGGAAAACACAAACATTCCATGCCCATTCTCCTCTCGGGGATAAACTAGATCTTAATGCAGCAGGATAAATAGTACAGTTTCCTAACTTCTTGCTTTGTTTTTGTGAAAAGTAGCGGTGGTGGAGGCTGCAAATCTGAATAGATAAACAGCAAGAGAAAGGCTGTTCAGTCCTTTTCCCTCTGGCCATTTTCCTTCTCAAACTGCCTGCTCTCCGTTGCTTTTCCACTTACAATGGTAGGGAGAGGTACCCACGTATTTTCATCAATCCGGTTGCGCATTTTGGAAGGAAAGCTAGCCAAAATGAAAAGCGTTAAGACGCTGCTCCCTCTTCTCTACTCAAATTGCAGACTATTCGTTAAGCTGTTGCAAACTTCATCTTAGTTTAAAATCCCCCTACTGCCATCATGAGGCTACATCTATTCTCGCTCACATATGTGCTGGGAAATGACTCCTAACCTTAGCAAAACGAAAAATAACAGCACAGTGAATCAGTGCTCTGGGCTCATCCCTGTGGGTTACTGCTGTGCTGTGTAAGGTCACTTATGCTGCTTGTGGCAGTCTTAGGACTGTGCAGTGGTACAGCTCTACAAAATGAAGTGCTGGTATTCAGTCATTAATGGGAGTTGCAGGAAATACTTTACTAGTAGTAAGTGGGGGGAACCTACAAATCGGGTCCCACTTTCCATGCCACGTGAGCTGCCGCACTCCAAACGGCTGCATGCCTCTCTAGCTCTTAGGGATAAGGGGCACCAGTTCAATTAGGAGCAGCATCCAGGTACACTGCCCCTCTGTGCTACTGGATGGCTAGCAAATAAGAATTTCTCTCTTGAACACTACAATTTAGGAATGTTTACCAATGAATTACTGTACATAAAATTAAGTGCAGGTCATTCTGCAGCCCTTTCTGCACCTAAGGATTATCCCAGGAAAATGGAGGGATCATCCCTGCCTGCACCCGGGATCCCCTGTGTGTCATTTGCATGCACAGGGATGATCCCTGGAAAAAAGGCAGGTGTAGAAACGGCCTGCGTCTATCTCAGTATGTCTGATTCAATATCCTTGCTTAGGATATCCTGTTCAGTCACTAAGCACGGAAACCCCAGATCTACAGATATCTATCACCTGAGAAGTCGGAAGCAATTATGACCAAGTTGCCAAAAAGAAACAATGGAATAATGCTTAATTTCATTTGTTCAAAGAGTGGCAAGTAGAACACTAGGTACAGTTGTTTGGAAAAATCAGCATGCTAGCAGGAATACCTGTTCAGGATTTCTAATAGCAATTGTAGTATTTATTTAATTACTTAAAAAAACAAAAAACATTCCTAGCAATTTTTCTGCATAACAAAATTTCTTACAAAAAGTTCTGGGTTCCTATTTTATGAGTTGCGCACACTAAGTATTGCATAAAGTATGCAAGGGTACTATTAATTGAAATGAAAAGTTGGCTGCTGGGTGTATGTTTATGTGCTTATGAAATAAATTAATAAAGGTTTAATATACATGTCGCAGGCATAAGGAAAATGTGAAGAAACACCCACCTTCCCTCAAATTCAACCTGAACGTATTTCAAAAAGCCAATGGGATGCACGGCTTTGGCACTTCCAAAATCAAGACTCTCTGGCTTTTTAAAAAAGTCCTTTATGAGTGGCTTATCGTCTAGGTCTCCCCCACTACTGAAATTGATCTATAATTTATTGTTACTCATGTATATGTTAGCGTGTGTCTATAACTTGCCAGCCACAGTTCAAAGAACTATTCAGGCTCACAGAAGCTTGCAAATTCTCCAATGCACTGTTTACATTTTTCTTCTTGACACACCAGACATCTATGCCGCAAACTGCTTTTGAAACTTCAAAGTGTTGAACACAGTCTGATGTGGGACCAGGGAAAAGGTGGGCCTACTGTTAAAGAAAACACAAGTCCAAATCCCTGGTGGATGTGTGACCCTTGTTGCACAATTGCCTGGATTGTGTGTAGTTATTTTCTACACTATCTGTAGCGTAAAGTAGGAAGAAACGTCACTTGGTCAATGGATATTTGTGAAGTGTTTTGCAATCATGGACCTTCCCATGTCTAACTCACTTGCTCAATGACTGAAGCATATATGTGATTCTCCCCAACATTTTAAGAAATAGAGGCAGGATAATAAGACACACCAGGAGCTGCTTGTTCTCTTATAAACGAGCTTACAGATTCACTAAATATACAACTGTCTGAATTTCCCATTTCTTGTGCGTTTGTTGCCGTTGCTGTGTTTTGTCTTCCCTGCTTTATATTTTTATTATTATTAAACACACAAACCTAAACAGGCTAAAGGATTTCCATATGAATGGCACAAGCATTGTTTCACAAAATGCCGTAAGAACGGGGCTGGGCAGGGGAAGAAAAGAGTGTTGTAGCTACACTGAAACTTTTTTTAAAAGACCCTCAGACCATCATAGCTACATATCAATGCTGCCAGTTTTTATATCAAAAGATCCTACAAGTGTATCCCATAAGGTACAACTGAAGTATCAGAAATTTCTTCCAGAGATTGTTAAATATCACATTAAAGAGACAAGAAACTGCAAGAAAACATCTAAGAAAAGCAGGCTGTGATACAACAAGCATTTGTTAAGAAAAGCTCAGAAGTGCATTAGTTCTGGTGAGAGATATATGAGCAACAGCTCTTACGAGATGTAGACCCCATTCTGTAACTATGGGCTGTCCATATACTGTCATAGTCAGAGTCTTCAGAGAGGTCGGAAGGCTCCAAACGAGAAAGGCTACTGCGACGACCCAAGGAGTCTAGACTTGATTGGTCATCATCAGCCAAGACGTGATTATGCATCAGGTCAGTGCCTTGCCATGCTAAGGATGTATGGGTGAAATGAAATGGTGGATGTAGACAGGCAGAGGTGGGATGAGGAGGAGAACATACAGGATAAGCCACAACCAAAACACATGAAACAAAAGCAAAAGGTGACGGGAAGAAAAGGAAAAGAGAAAATATTGTTAAAAAGACACCAAATCTTGTTACCCTTATTTTGGTTGGGTTTTATGTACAAATTATACTTAGCACATAGATTACTGAAAGAAAGAAAAAAAACACTGTCACAATAAGAATAAGAATTGGGTTTCACTGTTTTGTTTAGAAGGTGCTTCTGCTTGCGAATCCATTTTAATGTTATAGTTAAAAAGGAAGTTTTGAAACCCTAAAATGGGGGGAAAGGTGCTATTCTGACGTACAATGAATCCAAAGAGCAGTTTTTTTAAATCAGAAGGTTCTGATAGCTGCACTGCTTTGCCTTTCCGGAAGAAATGTCTTGAGAAAAGTCCTACACAGCCAAAATGTTGTAAACCAAACAAGCTGCACACATATGAAAGTTAAAGTATTCTCAATTTACTCGAGTTCAGCTATCATTCACCTAAGTCTGCTTGCCCACTTTATTGTTCACTACCTTTAAATCACTTTCACCTTAAAAGCTTATTTTGACAATAGTTATCTCCATGGGAATGTCTTTGGAATGATTTGCATGGAGGAGTATATATAAATATTTGTGAAAAAAAGTCAGTGAGTAGAAGAAGCTGTCAGCAGTCTACCATCCTACTCAAATACTTTTCTTGGAAAGTACATGACTAATGTCATTCCTTCTCTATTTTTGCATAGGAACCATTCCAAAGCATACCAATGGAAGGGAAACTTGACCTGAACATGTGGTTTGAAGAAAAGGAAAACTGAAACAAATGTGAAGAATAATTCTCAAAATGAAAAATACCCAGAGAAACTGAAAACTATCTATATAGAAAGCTAATATCATAAATATTAATTGGCCTGATCTAGAGAAAATTTTAAGGAGCTAAGACTGCTAAGGTCCAATTCATATATGCGGCCTGTGGTTGGGTACCCCTTGGAAAAAGTAGTAGACAGGCATATCCAGCTGTTTGCATGAGCAATTCTGCATGTTGCAGCTATTTTAACCACACCAACACAAGCTCCCTGAAAAAAAATATTGGAAATAGTTTTGTCAAAATTGTCAGGGCCATTTGGGGAGATGTGTTACTCTAGAGCTGTTGAACCTCTTTCAGCCAGAGGGCAGAATTTAATTTCAGGGACTGTCTTGGGGCCATGGGTGGATCTTAAGTCAAAAGTGGGTGGGACCAAAGGCAAAAGAAGGCAGAGCTAACATCCCAGCACATTTGAGCTTAAATCTCTTCATGCTAGCAAGTACCCCTTAGAAGAGTCATCTCTACTTTTTAGATTAGGGGAAAGCTGCCCAATCACCAAACTATTCAGTCAGGGGCAAGGGGAAGGAGTGTGGCCATTTGGAGAACTCCAGAAGGCCAGACAGGGCCCCCAGGTGGGGCAGATTAAGCCCACAGGCCTGAAGTTCAATATCTCCATATTAGGCAAACAGCTTGCAACATGGAGCTGCCTTCATTCAGTTGTGCTTTCAACCATCCATCATGCCACAGACTGCATATGTGAATCGGGCCAGAGTTCTAAGACTGCTACAGATTCCCCCTCCACTTCCATGGAGGAAACAAGATTGTGCATGCAGAAGCACCATGTCCACACCAGAGCACACATGGTTCTCTGTACTGGGGTGAATGATCACAGACCATACTTATTGATATTAAAAGCAGACTACCCCCTGGGCTTAATGGAGCTAGACTGCAGCTACTGTTTTCTCATTCTTCCAATATTATTTAAGGACCTTTTCACATGATCAATTTGTTAATGGGTCATTCCATAATATGGCATTTTAGGCTGTGGGCAATGCTCTTGACATTCTCTGTGCAGTGAAGACATCAAAATATTGTGCACACATATAATACTGGAATGGACAGCTTTGCCGCAGCGGGGAGCAAATGTGGGCATCAGTTCTACTATCTCTGCCCACCTTCTTACAAATCTAACTAGCAGGCACTACGAACGTCAAGAAGTGGGAGGGAGCTGCCTTTGTTGCTAGGAGGGAAAAGGCACTAAGAGGGCGGAAAGGCAGCGAAACAATTTAGAAAAATGTGCTAAGTAAGCACTCCTGTGCTGGAGATCCACAGCACAGAGAATACACACAAGATTTTCAGAATATATACCTTAAGGGCTCAGAGAATGATGCAAGCAGAAAAAAGAGAGAATATGAAACTCAACATTAGCAGCATGAAGAAACAAAAATAAATATCCAATAGGGATATTAGCTACTGTGAGGAGCTTCTTTATTTGAATAAAAATTTCTAAATAAATAAATATTAGGATCTCTGACATCTACACAACCACATTCCATTTGGCAATTGTAATGGCAGTGTGTTATCTTTGGGAAGGATTGCCTTTCACCCATGTAAATATTTTGATGGTTTTAAATTTCGTATACTTGTTTTTAATGTTCACTCTTTAATGTTCACTGTTTTTAACTTCCGTAAACCACCCAGAGAGCTTTGGCTATGGGGCGGTATATAAATGTAATAAAATAAATAAATAAATAAAATAAATAAATATTGCAATCTCCCCTTAAAGGTAGTGAAATCCAGGAGGAAGATGCATGGTCTGTCCTCAAAGGAGAAGCAAATACACATTTGCTATACAGTAGACTGATCATGCGGAAAGGCCCTTACAGAAATGCCTTTATTACCCTGAGAGCAGCAAGCAGACAGAGGTAAAGACATGATATAACAAGAAAGAGAAGACGTGGAAAACTCCAAGTACTAGCCATTTTCTTTTTCATGCCCATCTCCCAAAAATACCTTTCTACAAAATTTGAAACAAAAAACATCTGTCCTACCTCTAATGCCACAGATTTCCAGAGCATGGGATCCCCTGGCCATGCTGAATTCACATTTCTAAAAGCATAACCTCCAAATCTGACAAATGGAGGGTGCTACTAGCAAAATTGCCAGATCTGCACTATGGAGAACAGGCAAAATGTGAACATAGAGGTGAGGACAGACTGGATATAAAGAGATTGCACTGGCTAGGTGCAGACATAGACCTTCCCCAATATCTTAAAGCACAATTAAGAGATTGAGAAATATTACATCTACACTCAAACCTATTCCCAAAACACAAAGCCATATCCAATTTCTTTTGTTAACTTCTGTTAAATTATATGGGGGTAGAGAATTTCCAAAAAACACAATTTTAACAATATCAGCAGCCTTGGAAAAAAGAAGCCGTGCATCTAATTGCTATTACCTTCATTTTCATTGCGGATAAATGCAAATAAAAGCTGTAGATTTTTTGATGTATGCAATGAAATTTTTTTGCACTATGTATATTTACAAAATATACATAGAAAGGGAAAACCAGCAAAAAGCAAAATACATTTTGCACCAGTTGTGTGTCTCTGTAAACACACATTTGCACAAACTAAAAAAAAATATGTTTCACATAATACTTCTTGTCACCTTACACACATATATATTTATATAAATATATTTTAAAATGACAAAACCAACTGAGCACAGTTGTACCATTTAAAGCATCATCAATTTATTTTGTCCCACCCTGGTACAATCACCCATGGAATCATAACAGATGTCACTTGAAAGTAATTGTAGGACTAGAGTAAAATTAGAAGACAAAGTCTAAGTTAGCAGGGAATCATAAAATAGTCTAAACACAAAGACACAAAAACATATCATAGCAACCAGCAATTTTACCGCACCAAACACCAATTATTTGTTACTATGGCTCACAAACATTACAGACCTTTTCATAAGGTTCTAGCCAAAAAAAATCTAAATATGAAAAAACGAAAAAATAGTCCTACAATAAATTCCCACGATTAAAAAGGGCCAAATTTCCATTCATAAAGTACATGAGCCCTAATTGATGTTCCAAAGTAATAAGTAGCATGACTGCTAATTGCCAGTCTAATAAGATTAGCATTGAAATTAGGTATTCTCAAAAATGCATGTTGATGAAAATCTGACAAAAATGTAAGCCCTATGACATTTTAATGGACAAAAAGCTACCAATGTCTACATTGTTTCCTGCCAATAGCAAACTATTTGACAGTTTTGGAACATAATATAAATTGTGAACTAGCTTTATGTTTAATGGCAAAACTGTGCAAACTGGAACAATCTAAGAAGAGTATTTTCTTCCCTTATGTAGATGTAATACATGCTGGCAGATTCCCTTGTTAGGTGCAATGTTTTACTTACAATAGAGGATCTCCACCATTGCAGCCTTGTTTAAGATTAAATAACCTGGGTCCCCAAGACACAGTGTAAGTTGGATATATATCTGAGTAATTGAAAACAGCAGCTTTGCTCAACATACAGATAATTTTAAAAGTACATATATAGATATATTACTGGAATAAAGGGGAATTATTGATAACTGTAATACAATTACTATTTAAACTGCTATCAATTGTTTATGTCCCATTATCCTTTTTAGTAAAAGGAAATGGTTGCATTCACATGGAAAGTTAAGGCAGAGCGCCATGAACAAGCTGCTTCACTCCTGCTTGGAGCCTCCTGCTAGAATGATCAGCTGAACAAACTAGAAATTATTTGTTTAGTGTCTTGCCTGAACCCAGGATTCTGACTTATTGAGTTCTTTATAAGCCATGATTGCACATCAGGGGTTGTTCATGGTTTATGAATCATGTATTGTAAAGGGCACAACAACCTAATCAAACCATATCTAGTTTGTGTAGCTGCTGACACTATAAAAACCAAGTGGGAGTGGACCAGCACAGAACTCATTCTCATACTCATTCCATGTGAATGCGTCTAAAAGCCTTTTAAAAATGTGTATCTTGTTGAACATAAAGCCATGTATCAACACTTGCCATTCTCCTTTACAAGATACATTTGTGCTTAGGGTAATATAACCCGCCTATTCTTGTACATAAGAATTATGTACAATTCATACTATCCTATAGCTTGCTATACCGACAATGGTATGTTTAGGATGGGGTTTGGCAAATGCTGCACTTGACATAACATCAAAAACCATACAATCTGTAAAGTTGACATGAATATTATACTAGAAATGGAAATATTAGGCTGGGACAAAAACGCTTATGGCAGCGATTCCCAAACTACACCGCAAGAGGGGGAGATATGTCTACCTTGTATACACCACTCTACACCCCTCAGAGGAGATAGACCCTTTGCAACACTGGTAACTCCTTTCTTTGCCATTGTATGGGTGGTGAGATCATCCCAACAGAGGGAGTAAAGATGCATAGGAATTGTCAAACACAACCCATGGCAGAGTAGGCAGGTGTGAGGAAATCCGAGAAGCATCACCATTGCACAGAAGCAGAGTCCAATCTCTGAACCTTGGCTGACAGGACTAAGGAAAGGGCAGAATACCAGGAGGCGGTATAAACTTAGTTCTCTCTTGGTTGAAAGGAGAATCTCTACCCACTGTTCTGCAAGCTGATCAACAAATACATACCTATCTTTTGAGTGTCAGGTAACCCATGCCTCCAGTTCTAAACCAGATCGAAACTATATCTCAGATATTGAAAGTTTGAGAAATGCATGGTTTGGAGTTATAGTCCAATTACTCTAGAATGGTCCCATGGTCTTACCAGGGACTTCAGTTGGATGGTCTAAAGTAATGGAGCATGGACTGCAAATCTCATCACAAACATCCAGAACTAAAATGTTAGTATGCACGATCTGAAAAATCCAGAAACAAACAAAGCAGTCCCTGTTCTGTTCACAGGTCTGACTATCACAGTGCATACCGTATTGCTAAATCTGGCAACTGCAGAAGCACGGGGGTGCAGAGGACCACATGAGGTCACTCACTAAACCTCCTTATAGCTACACAGAATGAGTTATATTTAAATCATTACGAACATTTACCTGCATTATTCTTAGTGCATTTGATTTATTTGTTTTATGACTTACACCCCCATCTATTAGAAAAATTAAAGAGCTAGGACCACTGATTATTACTGACTGAATGAATAAGACTCAAATAATTATTTACATTTTCTAGAACTTACTTGAGTTTAATGTTTGGCGCGTTTTGGCACTTGTGCAGTAAGCTTCAATGACTTTTAAAATCTGAGCATCTTCTTCTAATGCAGCTGTGCCTGTGGAAAACAAACACATTGATTAATTCAGCTGCAGGACTATGCTATACAATGTCACCCCAACCAAACATCATGACTGACACACCAGTCCTATATATCTGTGATATCACTAAATGTCCGATGTCAATATGGCCACAGCATCTTGTGCTGATCAAGACTAATCTTGTAGGTCTTGACATACTGGCCACATTTGAACAATAAAATAAAGCAAAATATGAATAAACCTTTTGCCTGCATGTGTAGCCCCTTTACTCCTCCCTTCATGCGAAACAGCAAACAAACCAGGAAGTTTTCAGCTAACTACAGTTTCCCATTTTGTACAAACAAAATCACCTTGAGAAGCCAAGATATTAAACCAACTTCAAACTGTCGTTTAATAGCCTGGCTTGCTCCAAAACTGTTGCCCATAATTTTCTATTGCCCATAATTTTCTATTATGTCTGAACCAGGCAACTATAGTCAACAATTTTGGAACAAACCAAGTTTGGACAAAATGGCAAAGTACAGTTAACAGAAGACTTCCTGGTTTGCTCACTGGATTATGCGAAGAGGCTACATGCATGGGCAAATGGCTTGTTCATATCTCAATTTAATGAGCTGAGATATGATCAGAGAGCTTCGGCTATTGGGTGGTACAAAAATGCAATAAATAAATAAATCATCTGAACCCTCCCACAGTGTAGGCACTTCTTTCCACCAATCCTGACCAACCTCTAGCAACTTCTCCATCCAGTCGTGTATTATGGATGAACTTTGAACAATGACTACTGCTGTCGGTAAAGCGGTACCAGCCCCCATTACTTCACTAGCATGGTACCATTTGACATATTAAGATCTTCAAGGGGATAATCTCTAACAGAGATCATTTTACATTTTAAAAGCTTGCCCTTTTAGCAACAACTGACTGCAGAGTGATGCCTGCTGCCAAGGGTTTTAGAACATTATGCCAGTATTTACTCAAGGGAATTAAAGCAACCCATATAACTTCTGATGTTAGCTGAAGTTCAATTATAGAATGTGTATTAAAAGGGGAAAAAGATAATTTGGGGGAAGAAATTGGCAAAATGGGATGCCAGGCAGCATGGATTCGCCACAAGTAAATTAAAGCTATTCAGATACTCTATGCGGAGGAGAGAAAATTTTTGGACATGGGAAATACAACTCAACAGTCCTTTTAATATAACTACTACTGTGTTTTGTTGAAGTCAATGTGATGGGTTATTGTGTTACTGAACACAGTGCTTATTTCACGGTGTGGGTTATCATGTTGTCTGAATGCAGAACATTTTCCGCAGTGTGGTTTATTTTTCTTGAATAATCCACCTTGACAACCCATCGCTTGTTGTTGGCTTGTTCAGGGTGGTTAACGAGCCACACTGCCTAGTTAACAAGCAACCCTGTGGAAAACGCATTGCATTCTCACAACATGATAACACACCCTGCAGAAAAAGCACTACGTTCAGACAACACAATAACCGACGGTTTAACAACAACAACCCACATTGTGGACCCAGCCACTATGCACAGGAATGGGATACAAGTTCTATTCAAATTGAATTACTCTAAATACATTATATCCTCCTTTTTAAATAGCCAAGAATGGTAACCTTTTGGGCTATCCAAAAGGAATTAAAAGCCTTCACTCTCTCAATATACCAAAAAGGCACTTACTTTTTCTCAATGCAAATTCTTCTTCAGATGGTTTCCGTTCAGGTTTTCGCTTGGGCAACAGTTTTTTCATTGTTTTAGGGCTTTTGCTGAGATCCTGATTGGGTAAAGAGCACCCACACAATTAAACCCTATTTGTTTCAAGAGATCAAAACATACCAATCAAATGGTGCTTCCATATTACTAACTCAACTCATGATTTACATAAACTATATCCCCACGTTTTGTTACTATTTCAGGCTGCGTCCAAGAAATCCATCCCAATAGAAATGTTCTTTATTGATAACATTTATATCTAGGTTTCATACTGGTGCTCAAGTCAGCTAACAAAATCAAACTTGCACAAAGCAACTTCGTCTGCCACACGGACTTTTCTAACGGAAACAGCCCCGAAGACCTCCCCCATGCTTCTGTTAGTTGACAAATAATACATTTTACATTCAACTGGAATAGTTATAATGGGAGACCAACAGACAGAAAGCACTTTGGTTCTACCGCACAACCGTGCTAATTTACATGAATACAAAGATATGCCAGTCTATTCCTAAATTAGACATTCCCTAAGATCTAGACAAAAATGTGGTGAAAGAACGTGACAAGAAGACTCCCAAACGGTCTGAGTCTTGTGTTTGCATGTTAGGCCTCCCCTCCACATTCATGCAAACACATAGTTCCCCCTCCTTGACTTCCATCAGATCATGAAAGAGGAAGAGGAAGTGCATGAGCCCAAGACTTGGTTACCAATGGCCAAATCATGGTTTGCTGTTATGAGCTACTGCCTAATAAAGGGAAATCAGTTTTGGAAAAACAACAACAACAAAGGCCCTTTCTACACCTAAGGATTATCCCAGGAAAATGGAGGGATCATCCCTGTCTGTTCCCGGGATCCCCTGTGAATCATTTGGATACACAGGGATGATCCCAGGATGATCCCGGAATAAATGGCTGGTGTAGACATGCACAAAGAGTCTTGCGGCACCTTAAAGTCTAATAAATTTATTCTGCCTTAAGCTTTCATCAGATGCATGGAGCATTATGAAGAGTGAGCTCAGAAGGAAATTAAATGCAGAAAGTACTGACAGTGACAATCACATTAACAGTTGCACAGATGCAGTTGCGCAGATGTGAGGGAGTCAGTTTTAGAAGCTGCTATTAATAAAACTTCTTTAAAGCATTAGGCCACAGGAAACATTTGCTGGCCCAAAAAGTATACTGGTGAAAACACAGAAGAGCAAAGGCTTACACTAAGCTATGATGAAATTCAGAAATAGCCTGCTTTCTTGATTTCAACTTCTGTGATCTTTTATGTTGGCTCAAAATAATAATAATAATGGGGGGGGGCAGTAGCAAAAACCAATGGGAGCAAAAGAAGATGTAAAACTTCAAAATGGTACTGAGAAATGAATCTGTATTAAATAATAACCATACTTAAACTGTCAGTACCATTTCGAGGCTTTGTCTACCTATACTTGGCCTAGAAACCGGGGAAATACACGTGACACAGTTGGCTGAGGATTCTCTTGCCATAAGCTAACAAACTTCCAGACTTCTCCTTAACACCTGATTTTCCCTCACTTCAGGAATACTAATCACTCTGTCAGAAGAGGATTTCTTTTCCTACTCTGACATCAGAAATGATACAAAGTTCAACGCTCAAAACTGATATTCCCACTCTACCCTCAATTACAGAAAGATTCATTGGTTAAAAACACTCCTTTTCTTAATTATGATTAAATCAATGCTACCTGAAGCCAAGTTAAAATGCTTTATAAGGCAACACAATATATATCTTTATTATGACCTGGAATGAATTTAGTTTTCTAACTGGGTTATTCATTCTCACCTCTTTGTAACAGAGTGCTGCTGAAGGCCGTAATGGAGGCGCTGGCCGTAAACAGCTCAAACTCCATGGCTTAGGAGTTTTAGGTGGCTCCAGGGGTCCCCAGTTTATAGTGGTATGAGGCGTCCCATGATGTGAAGGATGTGGAAGAGTGTGATATACTGGGGTCAGTGGCATTTGCTTGCTATCCGCATGCTTGCCAGATGGTGTAACAGGATGTGAAGGAAGCTGCCAGATGTACAAAGATTATAGAAACAAAGAAAAAGGAATAATAAAAAGGGATTGCCACATCTAATTTTATGCCAAGTAGCCATTGTTATTACATTTGTTACAGAGCCATGCAATAACAGCTGAACAGGTTTGTTGGAATTGATACATCTGTCAACACCATGTCAAGCTACTAAACTTAATTCGCATTAACTTAGTAACATCGAGAAGCAGGAGCGGGGTGCGGGGAGGAATACAGATTTTCATGGTTGACTCTCTAACATCAGCATTTCTGAATGTGGCAGGACCAATTTATACATTACCAGAACCATGTGGTTTGGACAAATGACACAGCTCCTGTCCACGTCAGTGTCACCAGCCCTCACGGAAGGGCCATGCAAGCATTGAAATGGCCAAGTCTTTCTCTAGCCCATACAAAATTCTTGTCTGCAGACTTTACTAGATGAGCGCGGAACCAGACATTAAACAAAACCCTCATAGAAATATATTTCTTATTTTAACACCCTCCAATACGGTTCTAAAATAGCAATTCTACCACTAAAATGATCACAATGCATAATTTATGACTCATTTATAACATAAACGGTTTTTTTCTCAAACCACACACACACACACACACACACACACACACACAGAGGACTTATTGTGCTTGCTTATTTTACAGCCAGCAGGACTAAAGGCAAGTGGCCTCTTACCGTGTGAGATGGCACAGAATGAGGTTTAATAACTGGAGTCCCAATAGTTGTTACTTTGGTTTGCTTCTGCAGATGGTCTACCCATTCATGCAAATCTTGTTGGTTATTACAAGATACCAATATTCGTTCGATCATATTTCCTAGAACCAAACAGAAAAAAAAAACCAGAAGCAAAGAGCAAAAGGAATTTATTTCTTTTTTAAAGCTATGGTGTCAAATTCTCATGTGAGCAACATCTGACACGCCAAAACATTGTGCATTGGGAGCAATCCAATGCAACACAATTGCTAACATAAATTACATTGCGCCAGCATAAGGGAGCTCGTGCAGAATACCAATAGCGTTAGCTGGAGTGACGGGATTCCCCAGAACACTCATTGTGCTAGCTAATGCTATTGGCACTGCTCCAAAGGTTCCTTACACTAGCACAATGTAATTTACGCTAGTGTAATGTAATTTCTGTTAGCATTCAGGCCATACTGGATACGCTTTTGATATACCAAACAGCTTTAAAGGACCAGCACACCTCTCCTGCTTCAGGTGTCTCCTCCACATCACATTACCACAATCTCGCAATTTAAAAAAAATGTGTTTCTAATGAAAGAACTGTTGATTTGGGCCTACACATTAGGAATTTTGTTGCCACTCCACTCCTCCTAAGGCAGGGATGCACAATCTTTTGGGGGCACATGTTGAAGGCTACACACACACTTCTCCCAAGAACACAGACACACACATAAGAGGAACTTTGGGAAAGGGGATGGAGCCTTCTCTCCATCTGCTCGCCCAGCAATCCCGAAAAAGTTCACTGCTAGCAAAAGTGGGGAAAGAGCTATCGGTATGAGAATCTCTGAGGGAGGGAGTAGAAAGTAAGGCAGCAGGGAATTTGGTAGCAGTGTGGTGGGCAGGGCATGTCTGGGGGGCCCACAGTAAAGGCTGGCATGGGCACAAATTGTGCATCCTTGTCCAATGCCCTTTTAAAGAACAGTGATATTTGTCTATAGAACCTGGGGAAAGTTTGCAATTTAAGATTTATGGGCCAAGAACATATGACCTCTACAGGTGTTCTCCCTATTAATTGTTACCACTCCTATAAGATCAAGGCCATATCACAGAGTATTACCACTAGATTTTAGAAAACTAACATTCTAGGTTAGACTGCTATGATGGTAAATTATTCTGCTTGGCAGAGAACATGGCTGTTCATTTTTTTGCTTGTGTTAAACTTAGGTAACTATAATATATCTTCACTGCCTATCATTTAATATCTGGGCACAACTGAAAATGCTAGGTTTGATCTAGAAAGTCCTAAAAGGCTTGGGTGCTGTATATCTCAGGCCATGGCTAGACCAGGCCTATATCCCGGGATCGTCCCGGGATCGTCCCTGTGCATCCAAATGACACACAGGGGATCCCGGGAGCAGGCAGGGACTCCATTTGCCTAGGATAGTCCTTAGGTCTAGCTAAGGCCTTCGAGAGCATCTGTTCCCAAATGAACCTCCCTGAGACCCCTGAGGAAACCATGCTGCAAACGCCAGTCTTGGTTCTGGTGTGGTGCCATGTTTATGGTACTCTCTTCTTAAGGAAGCCCATTGGTCCTCAGAGACAATTATAACATTTTTATCCCACTAAGTCTACCGATTTAGTGGACTGCTGATTCTGGTTCTTGTCTGTATTGTTATTTCTATGCAGTTTTTACTGGTTTTAGGCAGATTTGCTGGGATTTTTATGTGTGAAGCCTGACTTGAATTCATATTGAGAGAAAAAAAATCAGCACATTTTTTTAAAATGAGTAAATTATAAATAGGATGGCAGAGATTGTATGAAGAGATTGCTTAAACTATCTTCTTGCTCTTTTTATCATTCAACTGAAGTGCTTAGAGCCAGGGTAGGCAGCAAGTGGGATCTCCATAAATTTTGGACTTCAACTGCCAGCATTCCTGACCATTGCAGCAGGGGCTTCCAGGAGCTTGAAGTCCCAAATATCTAGAGATCTACCATCTGCCCACCCCTAGTTTAGAGGGTAGAATAGATGCTGGATTTTGCCACATATGTTGAAGCATACTGTGGTGATGCAGGGACTGTCAAGAAATACTTTTGTAAGCCACCGTGAGAGCCTTTTTTGGCTGAATGGCGGCATAAAAATCCTTAAATAAATAAATAAAATAAATAAATATATAGAAGGGACAGGAATGCACAAGGAGATTACCTGATATTTCAAATGCATTTCTGTGATTCTCACTCTCTTCTAGTTTTGTAATGGTCATCCCAGTCAGCGGTAGTTTCCCCTAAAAGCAGATATACCAAACCACTATTCACATAAAATCCAAATATACAAAACTATTCAATAGATAACAAACATACATACGTGATAATGTTTTCCCTCCCCCACCCTCCACTCCAAAGGTTAGGACACATTGACTGTATTCAGATGATGCACTAAGCCACGGTGGTTAAGCATTTTGAGCTAAACATTATGGCTTGGGGTGTCATGTGAACCATTCCTAACCATGATGGCTACATAACCGGGGTTTAAACATGCTCACTATTTGCTGCCAAAGGGTTAGTAGCCTAAACAAGCTTGTTAGCAGACAAACTTAGAGCGTATTGTCTGAACAGGCCCATTCTTATAGACCTTGAAGAAAGGTCCGTCATACTCAGGATCCATACTGCATTTGTGATGTCTCTATGATCCTAAAAGCACTTAAGTGCATAAATACCATAAAGATCCAATGTAACCTTTGCAAGATCATTGGCAGATGATACAAGTGACCCAAGGACTGAAGATAATGGGATGGATGTGGACTTAGTCACAGTTAGAGCAGACTCTTTGAAATCAAAGGGACTTGAATTAGTCATGATTAATTTAAGTCCCACTGATTTCAATGGTCTACTTTAAGTGTGACTAAGTCTGAATCCAACATTATTTAAACATAACACAGAGAACAAGATTATATTAAACCTTCTTTTACCTGATAAATAAACCCACTCATCCGAGGGCTGGCAGACAACATGAGCAAAATGTTAGGAAAGAGAAGAAGGTATCTTTCATTCTTTTCCTTATATAAAAAAGAAGAGATATAAAATATAAATTTAACATGAAATGATATTACAAAAGAAAAATTCAGATGGCATAGTGTGATCACAAACACTATTTTGCTTGCATCTTTATTATTAATCAAGCCACATTTTTAGAAACAACCCCATTTTCCAAAAATAAAGGCCTGCAGCTTTGGATTTTCTTTCAAATTTCTACAAGAATTCTATCCTAAAATACTTTAGATGCATGACATAGATTGAGAAACCCTACATTAAAAAATGGAGAGTGGCTGAAGAGAAAGACAAGTTGGCCAATTCTTCACCCAAACATGCCGGAGTAAATGCTGCAATAAACTGAACTAAATACTGTTAAAATTATGCTACAATATTTATTTTAAAAGACAGGTTTATTCTTTTTCCTCCCATTTGGATATTTCTTTAGTAATTCCTTTGGCAGATTTGCCAGTCTCTAATATTTTCTTTCCTTCATAAACAAGAGCAAAAGGGAGAAATTTTAAAAAGCAAACAACAAAGGCAGACCTACAGAAGATCCTTTTTCAGAGAATTATGCTACTAAACTATTGTCAAAATAAATTCTTTGTACAGTCTAAGATCTTTGAAAATCAAAACTGCCATACCTCACTACCAGCACACTGAATCAAGACTTGTGACATGTAAATAACATTTCCCAGTGTTTTAATGTCCTCTCCTTCCCAACAGCGGATAGCTTCTGTTAGTATTTGGAGTTCAAGTTCCTTTCTTTTCCTTACTTCTTGACATTGTGCCTATTGGACCAGAAGAAATTTATTTATTTATTTATTTATTTATTTATTTATTGCATTTATATCCTGCCTTTTTCCTACAAGAAACCCAAGGTGTTATACATAATCATCCTCCTCTCCATTTTATCCTCACAACAACCACCCTATGAGGTAGGTTGGGCCAAGAGTCTATGACTGGCCCAAAGTTACTCAGTGGGTTTCCATGGCCGAGTGGGGACTAGAACCCGGATCTCCTGGCTCCCAGTCCAACACTTTAGCCACTACAGCACACTGGCTCCCATTAAAATGCCATTAAACATTGTATAAATACAACCGAACTAGGCAAGAATCAATATTTGTTCAGTATTACATCTGGATCTTTTTGTTTTGTTTTGTTTTATACACCTGTAGAAGAGAAAAGTTTCTCTCCGAAGCAACAGCAGCCTAGACTCTCTGCATAACTGAATGCCATCAGCCTTTTGTGTCTTTCTTTCTAGAGATGGCCACGCAGGAGTACAGGGGCCACACAGATAGTGACCAGGGGATTAGATGCGGAGGCGTTGCCACTTCAAGTAAGGGCACTCCTTATTTGAGGCCAAAGCAGAAACTCTGGGCACTTGACAAATAGCCAGGCATCTGTTCTAAAATAGTTATCAAACAGTTTGTTTTCGCTTGCTCTTTTCTTTTTTTAGCTTTCCTCACACCACATCTCTTACTTTTCCCCCAAGTGTCATGCCTAACTTAGCTTACAAGCTATGGGCAAAGGCTGTGTTAATTTATTTGTTCTATGCATAGCACATACCTGCGATATGCACTTGAAAAGATATTAATTAAGTGGTATCAATTATAACAAATGTTCCAATCTGACATTTAACTTTAAAAATAAATAGAAGCTTATTACACACCAAACACAGACTGGCTTCGTGCCAAATTCTTCTTTTGGTCTTCATTTACAAATAAAATGTTTAATATAGGAATAAATATGTTCTCTTATTGACTGTGTTTACTAAAACACAGAATACAGTAGGTTATTATCTCAGAACCACTTCACATATAACATACATACAGGAAAATTACCATGTATGAAACCTCTTAAAGCAAGGTTTATTGTGGTCTAATTTTAAAACAAGGGAGCCCTCCTGCATCTCACTGACATGATTGAAAATATATTGTCTGAATAATATTCATGTGCCACTGGGTGCCTTGAGGACAGAGAGATTCCTTAAAACCAGAAGTTATTAATTCCTCTGAGGAAGAGAATTGTTCAAATCACCTCAGGCACAAACTCGGGCTCTTTATGTGGAAGAGAGTTTTAAAATATATAGTTGTTCTGTACCCTGAAGTTTGCCTCCCTTTGCTCAGTGAACCCCAACTATACAGCTCCTTCTTAAATTTGTGTCTCTCTGAAATGCTTTATTTTTTCATTATTATATTTATATCCCACCTTTTTTTCCTCCAAGGAACCCAAGGCACTTTACATGGTCCTCCTCTCCAATTTATTCTCACAATTTATCCTCTCAACCTAATCCCATGAGATACGTTAGACTGAGAGTCAGTGACCGGCCCAAAGTCACCAATAAGAACTTAAGAAGAGCCATACTGGACCAAACCAAGGGTCCGTGAAGTCCAGCACTTTGTTCACACTGCGGCCAACCAGCTGTCAACCACAAGCAGGACATGGGTGCAGCCGCAGCCGCACCCTCCTGCCCATGTTCTCCAGCAAGTAGTGTATATAGGCTTACTGCCTCTGACCCTGGAGGTAGCACATAGCCATCAGGACTAGTAACCATTGATAGCCTCCACCCCACTTTTAAAGCCATCCAAACTGATGGCCATCACTACTTCTTGAGGTAGTGAATTCCACAGCTTAATTATGTGCCCAGTGAGCTTCATGGCTGAATGAGGACGAGAACCCGGATCTCCCAGTCTAAGGGCCTTGCTAGACGAGGCCTTAGCGCGCTTTGAGACCCAGTTTCCCTGCTGTGTCTCCAGATGACGCACAGGGGAATCCGGGCCCAGGCCGCACTGAAGCCTCCTCTAACGCGCCATAAGTGAAGTCGCTTATGGCGCGCCTTTTCCGCAGCCCCGGCCTGAGGCCGGGACTGCGGAACGTCTAGCAAGGGCCGTGGCTTTTTGCAGCTACTCGCAAGCGAGTAGCCGCAAAAAGCCACGGACTGGGCACAGCACTCAGCGCTGTGCCCATCGGGCCAGGGGGATCCCAGAGGGGAGAGGGAGGACGGGCGACACGGGACACATGGAGGGAGAGGGAGGACGGGCGACACGGGACACACGGAGGGAGGACAGGCGACACGGGACACACAGAGGGAGAGGGAGGACAGGCGACACAGGACACATGGAGGGAGAGGGAGAACAGGCGACACGGGACACACGGAGGGAGGACAGGCGACACGGGACACACAGAGGGAGAGGGAGGACAGGCGACACAGGACACATGGAGGGAGAGGGAGAACAGGCGACACGGGACACACGGAGGGAGGACAGGCGACACGGGACACACAGAGGGAGAGGGAGGACAGGCGACACAGGACACATGGAGGGAGAGGGAGAACAGGCGACACGGGACACACGGAGGGAGAGGGAGGGAGGGTAAAGAGTAGGTAGGAGGCATGGGAAGGGATCAGGACCGGATTGGGGAGGGTTAAGTAAAAAAACTGGCTTACCTTCTCCAGAGTCTTCGGGCCGCACGTGGCCCCTTTAACAACCAAAAAAAAAAATGGCCGACGCTGCAGGGCTTCCGCAGTCCCTGCGCATCGGCCATCTAGGAGGCGGGGCGGTGCACGCTAATGTTAGCGCGCCATCGCCTCGCCTCCCTGCCGGCTTATCCCGGCAGGTCTAGCAAGGCCCTAAGACTCTAACCAGTGCATCACACTGGTTCTCTGTATTAAGCACCCACACAGAAGAGGAGAAGATTCACCTGCTAGTTCTACATTCTAAATGACCAGCTTCCCATTTAAATCCTGTTAGCATGCCAGGGATCCATGGAACAGAAGGGTGTTGCGTAGGCAGGCAAACACTGTACAAGTAGGGGCCATTGACTCAAATCAAACAGGAAGCTTCATCCCTTCCCCTACGTCTCCTTATATGTATTGTAAGTATTAGAGTTGCATCATTTGTATTAATGCGATACCATGTGAGCCTCACTTCCTTCCTTTTCCTGTGATCCGTCTGCCTCTTGAATCCAGATCAATATTGCTAGTGGAAAGGACAGGTTGCTTACCTGTAACGGTGGTTCTTTGAGTGGTCATCTGTGCATTACACACATGGGCCTTGCACCTGCACTGAGCTTCATTTTGGGAAACTTCCACAGCTGAGAGTTTAGGTGGGACCCCCCTCTTCCCACCGTCCTACTATGCATGGCCAGGAGGGTTCCCGCCCAATCACTCAGTTCACCTGAGCCCCATTGCGGTCTCAGTACCAAGGGAATAAGAATCATCACTCCAGAATCAAAGTGCAAGTATTGACACCTAAGTGGGGACAGGGGTGGGTTATGTGACTGCACAGATGACACCTGAAGAACCACAGTTACAGGTAAGCAACCTGTCCTTCTTCATGGTCTCTGTGCATCACACACATGGGCAATTAACAAGTTCATTTACCAGTGGAGGGTAGATGTTTAATGTAGAATTAAAGACAAAACCACTCTCCCAAAAGCGCAATCTGCTTGGGACCGAATGTCCAGTCTATAATGTTGAACAAACATTGTCGGTCTTGACCATGTTACCGCAAGGCAAAGCTCTGGTATAGAGACTCCATGTTCGAAGCCTGAAGATGTGGCCATAGCTCGTGCTGGGTGTGCCTTGACTGATGTAGAGAGTTCTAATTTTACGAGCTTGTAAGCAAGCTGGATTGTCTGTACTATCCACGCCAACAATCACTGGGAAGACACTGGAAGCCCTTCCTTATTCTTAGCGTAGCACATGAAAAGACACTGCGGTTTTCTGAAACTTTCCATGTGCGTCTTATAGAATGCTAGAGCACGCCACACATCCAGGGTATGCAAAATGGACTCGAGTGGAGAAGAAGGGGATGGAAAGGAAGTTGGCAAGACAATGTTCTGGCTGACATGAAAGTTTGACATTATTTTAGGTAAGAACTGGATATCCAGTCGAAGCAAAACCTTGTCGCAATGAAACACAAGATAAGGTTCAGCAATCCATAATGCTGAGAGCTCGCTAGTCCTCCTGGCTGACATGACCGCAACTAAAAACGTCACTTTCCAGGTAAGTAAATGTGTATCAGTTTTGGTCAGACGTTCAAAAAGCTTCAACTGAAAGATTCCACGATGTAAGAGGAGATTTAATGGGAGTCTTAATGTTCATCAGGCCCTTCAAAATACACCAAGTTAGAGGGTGCGAGAAAGCCAAAAAACCATCTATCGCATCGTGAAAAGCTGAAATTGCAGCCAGGTAAACTTTTATAGAAGACAACTGTAAATTTTGGTTAGACTACGACAACAAGAAAGTCAAAACTGGATGAATTGAACATGTAACTGGATTTAATTTCTTGAGTAACGCAAACTCTGAAAACCTTTTCCATTTCCGTTCATACGATGCCCTGGTGGAGGGTTTTAAAGCTGCATCCAATATTGATGATGGTAAGGGCCCATGAATCTGATGTTATTAGGGTCCACATATGCAGGAAGAAATACAGTGACCAAAGGGCATAGTGTCAATTCTACACGATGTCAGAGGGATCGAAGAGTCAAAGGCGGCGCTTGTCGCCTGGGGCACCCTCTCGACGTTGGGCTCAAAACCTACAGGTCTGATACCACCTGTTGCTTGCCGACTGCAACTGTTGTTGCTGTTGTTATTTAAAACTAGAACAATCCCCTTGGTAGCAAAAGTATTGCGACGAGGGTTGCCAGAACCACCGCCTTGGTTTAAAGGATTGTGTCCTGGAACCGAGGCCCATCTTTGTCGCAGTGGTTTTGGCTTTTTGGATTGAGTCCATAGCATCATCTGTTTTTGAATTGAAAAGCCCCATTCCAATGGTAAGGGGGCCTCAGCGGAAGTGACCATTTGGAACTTCTATCCCAGTCAGACACTAGAGATCACGATCGATACTGATCATATTGGTAGTGGTATTCATCATGCCCTTGATCTTGAGGGTAGTTGCTTGACTGAACTGAGTCAGGCACATCCCTTCCACATCACTCAAGCAGTTCTGAGTGATCTAGGTTGTGTTAGGACAACCTCCTCAGTCGGTACCGGGGAGGAGTCCAATTTCGCCCTCCGAAGTCGAGGCTAGTGGCACGATGTCGACCATCAGAATTGACACCTGCTCTTCAGCCCATACCAACTCAACCGTTCCAACCACCGGTGAGTTTAAAAGCAGCAGTGGTAGAGGCACGACCTTACTGATTTTTGAAGGTTGCTCATCAACATGCTCTGGCCTCTCTCTCTTTTTCTTCTTATGCGGCTCTGTAGACTTAGAGGAGTTCTAGCCTTTTTTGACAATTTCTTTGCCAAAGAGGCAGCCACCAATATTCCCAGTGTCAAGGGCGATTCCCTTCGGTTCTTGTTTGTTTGCTTATGTTGAGATATAGTTTGTGACTGGGCTCCCATGGGCAGTGGCATGGCGGTAAAAGAAATGTCCATTCCCCTAGGTGTTTCAGTCACCTCCAGAACTTGTTTCCAAAGTTCAGACCTAAGACGATCCATATGTCGCCCGTTTGCTTAGAGAAAGCTTGGCAATTCAGGCAGGCCTCTACTTTGTGCCCTTCTTCCAGATAGAGTAGACAAAGTGTATGCCCATCAGATGCTGGGATCTTGCTCCCACAACGGGTGCATTTTCTAAAGGGGGCTCTGAGTGCCATACACTCGCCTCACCGAGAACGCGATCTCGAAGATCACCAAAGAAAAAAATTAAAAGGAAGATCTTGTCTCAAGATGTAGGGAGAAAAAATACAGAAGAGGACAAAGAGGGGGAAAGGTACAGCCTGAAATAATATTTACTCAGCTATTCACAACTAAAACACAGTCCAAAGACGAGCATGTTCCCTATGAAGCAGCCGCAATGGCGGTCGAAGAAGGATTGGGCGGGAGCCTTCTTGGACATGCGCAGTAGGATGGTGGGGGAAGGAAGCTATGAAAGTTTCCCGAAACGAAGCTCAGCACAGGCACAGAGCCCATGTGTGTGATGCACAGAGACCATGAAGAAGAACATCCATTTTTAGTTATTCCATGCATATTAATTTGAAATTATTTTCCTCTTCTGCCACCCACCAGTACTGCTATCATGACCTTGGAAGGTTATTTCATATTATGTTTAGACTAATACAGTCTCTTTAGCACGTTTATTGTTCCCCAATTTACTTACAGAAAGGTTTTTGAAGGCTGTCATGGATTTCTGAATGTCAGGTCGGTCTTGATGATAATCCTAAAAAAAAAAAAAAAACCAGAGGGAAACTGCTTTGTAACCCTTGCTGTAATTAAAGTCTCTGCCATTAAACTGGATTGCACAGTTAAGATACATTTCTGACATCTACACTGCTTTAAGCAACAAACCTCTAGATTAGGTCATGCCAACAGGGATTTCTTTTTTTTAAAGACAGCCATCTCCACAAGAGAGCCTTCATCTGACAGGTGCAAATTTATGGATACTTCTTCAGTCATTATCATATAAATATCACTTAAGCCAGTTTTCCTAGTGCAGAAATTAAAATTAGGAAACTGGAAATACTAACGGAGCTGAAAATATGTAGAGGAATTTTGTTTCAACTCTAAAGCTTTTCAAAGTATGACAATATCAGCAACTGAAAATTCTAGTATTCATTAAGATTAAAATTAAAACATTTCAAACCAGCTGTATACAGTATATTATCTGACAATGTCAAACAAAAGATATTAAACTATGTCTGCTAGTGAGGACTGGGCCAATGTCTGATGGATTATCTCTTCTCCAAAAATTTTTTTACAATGCATTAATGGACAGTGTTGAGTAATACCTAAATATGTAAAATGCTGAAAAACTATCCAAAGCATTAAAAGAAAATTATTAGAATGATACACACTTCAGAATTAACTGGATGAAGTTCAACATCCCAAACCAGAGGATTGAGCAGTGAGCAACATGTACAATGGGGCTTCTCAGTCCCCTCTTGAGTCCACTAGATGTGGAACCAACTCCCCCCCACCCCCAACTTACAGAAAAGTCAGAAAAGGCCTCCAACCTGAAGGTGCGGGGGAGAGTTAAAAACAAAAAAGGAACAACAAACACAAATCCACAACCTCAGTCCTGGTTTGTGTGTAAAACCCCTGGAAATATTCCTAAAGAAGTTCTCTGAATTTACAGCTTCACTTCCCATTTTTCAAAGGCATAACCACGACTTGGCCTTTTCAGTATCCATCCCATATGAGAAGTCCACAGGAGGCTCCCAGGGGCTTAAAACAGACTGCATAAACTTATGCAGTCCCTTACAAAATGCGGCATTACACCCACATTACAGGGATATCACAAATGGACAGGACAAGTAATCCTGTCCAGGACACAATGGACTGGAACTTTAAAGCCTATTACTTCCCTTACATCAGAAAAAAGAGAGCAAGTAATCTACTTTGGGACCCAACCTCCTTGAAATGTACCTTTAAGATAATTGTTGCCAAATCATCATTAAATGGGAACATAAATGCTGCTAAGATATACCTCCATGTGTCGTTCAAGCTCTTTGAGTAACGTGGGATATTTATCCAGGCGCATAAAGGGTTTGCTCAGGCCCGTGGTCAATACAAGAATCCCAGGACTGTTGGCTCCTTTCATCTCCATGAATTCTCCTAGCTCTTCACTGTTGGTGCAAATAAATAAATTAATTTGAAACAAAGAACTAAAATTAGCCAAACTAAAGAGAAATGATTCATTCTGATTCTTCAGAAATAACCTGTTTTGTTTTTCAAGAAAGGACAAAGCTTAGTCATGAGATATATGAAGAAACTTGTTTTTACATGAATGTTATTTTATTGAAATGCTCAACTTACTTTCTCTCTAAATCCTACTTTAAAAGAATCTATTAGTTTGAGACTGAAAACAGAATTATGAATAATCAAATATTTCAAGCAAAGTTAATCGCATAACCTATTAATGTTCACAAGAGGAGAAAAAAGTCCAACAAGATTAACAGGCCAATCCAATGCTTATGCATTTGAAATTAAGTGTTATGTTATTCAATAGGGCTTATTCCCAAGCACATTTGCCTATAACTGAATCCTCAGAGAAATTTTTTGAAGACTCAGACTACCAAAACATCACAAAGGAATTTCCACACTTTGAAATGAGCATGCAGGCCTTTAGGCAGGCCTTGAAAACACTTTTATTCTAGCAGACATTTCAAGATCTGGTTCCTTTAATGCTACTGAAGTCTACTGCTGTTTTAATTTATCGTGGATACTTTATGATAGTTGTTTATTTATTATGTTATTCTATTATACATTATGTTATTCTATTATTTATTATGTTATTCTATTGTTAACATTTGTAATTACAATAAGCTGCTCTGAGTATATTTTAATACAGAATGGTGAAATCTAATTTATATACATAAACAAATTGAGCAAGACACTTATTTAATAGCAGAGTTTTCTGAACTTCTTTGGGAAGTAACACAAAGTACACTTTTAAGAACCACCAGAATAACTGCATTTGTACAGCCTCAGATCTCCCACAGCAATTTTATCCACCCTAGCACAATGCAAAGAATGCATAGAAAACACTTGCCATTGGTCCTCCCTTAACGCCCCAAAAGAAAAAAAAAACTTTTCAGCACGCACGCACAATGTTTCTCTGAAAGACTTTCTCTAAAAGTCTCATCTACTACCTACACATCTGCACAATGCCATACTTAACTCTGGCACGTTCTAAATAACAACTCAGCGGACAGAATCAAATTACCTGTCTCTTTCACTGGGCGCTAGAAAACAGCAAAACCTATGTTCAGACTGTTCTCTCCCCAATCAACAGCTGCCAGCTGTACATGCATTCGTCTAGCGAATGCAAGGGATTCCAGCACATTATGTGACTACTTTTCCCATTTGATAACCTGGCAAACTTCAAATTACTATTAAATCAGGGCAAATATACACAAATAGGAATCACACGTGTATGTAGTAATATAAAATGGCCTTCCAAAATCATCCAACGTGAGCAGATCTCTCATTATATGAAATGCCAAAATGCCAGGCAGTGGGCTGACCCTATCAAGTGATGAAGGTACCGAGTACCATGTCAGTAAAAACTAGGCCTCTATCACGATGAGATAAAAGGCAATCACCTAGCAACAAAAGCCTTAGCATGGGCAATTCCTGAGGGAAGTGCCATTTTGTAAATACTGCCTGGGGCGGTGGCAACAGCAGCAGGGCATCTGTCCTAACAATCTTCTTCACCTGTCTGGTCGACCAGGAGAAAGCCTTGTGAAAACAATAGTGCGGGAATGCCCAACCTACTTGTTCTCAGCAGCATGAAATGTTTCCTAAGAATCACCACAGTATGGGCAGAAGAACAATTACTGGGACAGACACTCACTTCTGCCACTGTATCCTGCTTAGCATAAAAGGCAACCTATTAAAAGTGTCTACTACTATATGACCCTCTTTCTATAAGGGAGAATAGTTCAGTCAAATAATGCAGTGGTATCCCAAAGTTCTCCTCTGCTGGGGTTTCTCATGATTTTTTGAAAGGCTTCACTGACTTTACCCTATCCATAGACTGAGCTGCTTCTAAAAAGGGGAGCCATCACTCTCTCTATGGCAGCCTTCGCCAACCTGGTGCACTCCAGATGTTTCTAACAACGACACCTATTAGTTGCAGCCAGCATGGCCACTGATCAGGAATACTGGGAATTGTTATCTAAAATATTTGGAGGGCACCCAGTTAGGGAAGGTTACTCCGGGTGCCTACTCCGATGAAGCTCGGAGGATGGCAACAAGGGAGAGGGCCTTTTCTGTGGTGGCTCCAATTATGGAATGATCTCCCCAATGAGGCCTGCCTGACGCCAACATTGTTATCTTTCTGGCAGGCATTCAACAGCATATGCGGAGTTTTAACTGACTCCAATAGCTTGGCCTGGCTGAGTGTTTAATTTTTTTTAAAAAAAATGTTAACTTTTTTCTATGTTTTTTATGTTTTTAAATTTTGTATATTGATGTTTAATGTTCAGACTTTTTAATCCAATCTTTTTAAACTTTGTAAACCGCCCAGAGAGCTTCAGCTATGGGGCGGTATATTATTATTATTATTATTATTATTATTATTATTATTAATAATAATAATAATGGTGAAGAGAGGCACACTGGGAGAGGTGAATAGGCCTTTCTCTGCTAACACTCTCATGGCAGTTCAAGACGCGGTATGCCTACTCCTGTCCTCTTCTCCTCTGAGAGTGAAACTGAAGCAACTCTCCATGAGAACATGGCCTCTATTACAAAAGGGAAATCAAGCTAAAGAAAACTCCTCTAAGACTATAAAATAGTTCACATCACCACCTGCTTCATAAACATATGTTTGACAGAAGACTATATACGTATTACATTACCTATGGTTTTTTATATTTAAAAAACTGAATATTCAAACAAAATGGAGTTCTTGGTTTACCTATTACCACAACACACCAGACCTTATAAAATAATTTTTGTAAATGGTTTTCTGAATATCAAATAACTCTGCTAGTGAAAAACTGTTATGAGATTTGAAGCTTCTGAACTATCTGCATCAGTTAATTCCTTAGAGGATCGTTACTTATATAAAAATTTGTGTGGTTAGTTCAAGATCACAGCTAACATCACAGCTGTTTTGACAAAAACAATAGCTCTTTATAACGTGCAGTTTGGTCTAAATGCAGCAAACTATTGTACAGTGCTTCTACTCTGTGTTTAACTAAACTAGTACAAAGGAAAGAAACAAAATGACATACACAAGAGATCATCACTGACCTAAGAAACGACCAGTAGGCCTCTGGAATAACAAAAAATATTGCTATGACCAAAACCATAAAATACCATTTCTTATTCAAGACAGAAAAGCTATGAAGAATAAAACAAGCATAAGCAGAGTTGGTGTAGGAAATCTCTGCTAAAAGGACAGCCCCAATAATTTAAGCTGTTCTTAAGATTTGTGGCTTAAACACGTTTACCCAGAGTTAGGAAGGCATTAAAATATAACCTGCCTCTAAACTGAATCCAAACCACCAACATTTTTCAGGCATAAAATCACTACAAACTAAGAATGTCTTAAAACTCTAAAGTACCTGCAACCACGTGAAGAGCAAAAAAAAAGAAGAAGCTAGCATATCATGCACAAACGAGTGAAAGGCATTAAAAGCTGTAACTTACACTTCCAGTTTCTCCCTATAATAGATGGAACATGAACTGTCACTGCTAAAAGGTCTAAATATGTCACATAGACAATGCATGCCGAAGCCCCTCCAGCAAACCCTGGGCTCGCTCAATGACTCCAAGCCTTTCCCAGTCTCTGGTGCAGCATTTCTAGATAGAATGCCTTATTCTTGGGCTGTTGCTTCAAGTATGACATCACCCTCTATGTTAGCAGCCTTTGGGAAATGGAGTGGAGGAGGGACAAAAGGTTCTGTGACTCAGATGCTTATCTGTATTCCCTGCTCCAGCTATCTCCCGTGTGTGCTTTTTTAAAGCTTCACATTGTGAAATTCAGTATCATTAAAAAAAATAATGATATAAAGTAATCTCAAATTAAGTTCCAAATAAAGCATCTAGCATTCTGCAAACCGTACTTCCTTTCTTTCTTTTTTTAAGCGGCTGTTTTGAGCCTTGCTTCTATCTATAGACACTATTGCTAGCTAGAAGTGAGCAGGATAATTTTTAAGTTTCAAATAAAATCTATCCTTCTCATTTATGTTAAGGTTTTAACCACAATGGCATCATTGGCATTTTTGTCTGTAGGGAATATTAACATTCTTTAGTGTGCATTGATTTAAAAAACGTATCTGCCTTTCTCTTATTGCTTAATATTAAATTTAAGAGTAGAATGTATTGAATATTATACAGTTGTCAACAGATATGTTCTGAAGGCACTTCATCAGAAAGGCTGACTTAGATGTAACTATTAACCATTGTTAAGACAGCAGCAGTAGACTGCAGAATTTCACTGCCCCACCTCCCAGCACTCCTTCTCAGATGCAGGTTTTCCACCATGGTTTTCTCAACTATGGTTACGGTTTAACCGTGGTTAATGCTAAAGAGGACCCATTCTTAACATGGGGCTTTCCTGGGTTCAAATTCATGGTTAAAGGAGAAGAGGGAGACTAAACAAGAGGAGAGGACCTTGGGAGAGGAAGTGTGTGATCCTGCATCCTGCTCCTAGTTAAGGGTTACATTTGCAACAGCCCTAAAAATAATTTTATATACAAAAGAACTTATTAAAATTATTGTTGGCAGGCATCATCTTAGAAGAGGCATTTTTCCTCTTCTATCCCATACCGAGAGAATGCCTCTTCCAAGCTGTGACCTGCTACAAGATAGTGTGTGCATGATCTTTAAAAACAGGGTAAGTACATCTTTTTCTTCAGAATTTGTATCCATCTGCGGATTTAGTTATCAACCAACTAAATTTAAACGGACACTTTCGGAAAAGCCAATGTATAAACATTTTAAATAAAGAAACTGACAAGATTGCTTTAATCAGGTGACAACTCTGCTAGAATTTAAACAGGGAGAGTTAGGAGCCCTCAAAAGTGCAAAATAATAATGCAGGCTAGTCTGTTATGAGTGGCTGTATGAAGTTTCCTCTCTCAGAGTTATATCCAATGTTGTGCTACTGGAAAAATTACAGGAGTTGGCATTGTTCCACTGGGGTTATACAACGCCCAGCAGAACTAGCATCGCTATCGCAAGCAACACCGAGCCTAACAAGTTGTAATAAGTTGTGCAACACCCTGAGAAACGTTTGCACAAGAGGAATCAAAGTACTGGATTTGACACTTGGGCAAGGATGAAAATGAGGTTTCCGTAAGTCATTGAAGCTTTGCACTAATGGGGTGATGCCATTAAATACAACATTCAGAATGCGCGGTAGGGATGTGTATGGTCAGAAACATTCATATTCCTTCTAGGCCTAAAATATTCTACTTATAAAGCTGAATAAATTAACGTTCCTACCAGGGTTGCATTGATCGTTTCTAACATCAGACTAGGAAAAGCAACGATGTTCTTGTGCCCTTGGTCAGAGGCAAAAGTGCTGCTAGGTCACCTGGGATGCGGGCGTGAGGACTGAGAGGAGGGCAGGAGGGAGGGTGATGGGGTGGAATAAGCTACGCACACTAGCTTATTTGCACGATCGTATAACAGGCACAGTGGGCTATTCCTAAAATAAGCTAGCGTGCGTTGCTTATTAAACCGTTATGGGTTAAAAGTGATGCGTGAACCCGGCCAAAATCTACCCTGAAATACAGATACTGCAAGGGCAGCATTACTAAGGCAAGCCAGTTTCTACTGCCTGCTCAAAGCACAATCAGATTCACTGAACTCTACAGCAAGCTAACATAATATAGCTGTTGAGAACAGCAAGTGAAATATGAACCCCTGAATCTCAGGAATGAAGCAAAAAACTTAAAGGTACGCAAATCATTGTATGTCTTTTAAAAACAGACAGTTAAAAGCTTATTAGGAAGGGTGGACACTGTGTGCTACTGGTATCAGAGCCTTGAGAATGCACAGAGGGTTAATTAGGGAAGGGTTTTTTGCCCTCTTGCATGCAGTCACACATTAAGCACTGGTCCAAAAAGATGATAAAGTTGCTGCCACAGAAGCCAGGGATAGCCAGGATTTTTTTTAAAGAAGAAATAATTGTTTCCACAGGCTGTCCAAAACTACTTTGATTTACAATATCATCCCTTTCCCATGCCCCTCCCCAAATATTCAGCTGTTCAAGCACACACCAACATAAATGCTTGAATTTATGTTTTTCTCACTATGCAAATTTAGCATCAAAATGTAAAGTCCTACTCTTGTTTCAGATTTAAAAAATTGGCCTATACGTTTACTTATGGTACCCTGAAAACATTATCTAATGCAGAGATAGGGAACATGTGGAACTCCAGATGTTGTTGGACTTCATTAGTTATGCTGGCTGGGGTTGATGGGAGATGCAGTCCAACCACATCTGGAGGGCCACACATTCCCTACCCCTGATCTAATGTGTATAATAGCATAAGAACAAGAGGAACCCTGCTGGATCAGGCCAAAAGGTCCACCTAGTTTGCATTCCTTTTCCCAAAGTGGCTCAGCCAGATGCGTCTGGGAAGCCAACAAGCAGAGCTCGAAGGCAATAGACCTTACCAGCTGTTCTTCCCCAGCACCTGGCATTCAGGGGCATATTGCCCCTAAACATGGAGGTGCCATATAGTCACCATCATTTTCTTTACTTAAGGGTTTACAAGCCACTTCTTAAAAATTACAGAATTTTCCCAAGGCGGCATACAAAATATAAAAACTAATCACACACATCAACATAAAAACAATAATAAAACAATAATTAACAAAAACATTGATTAACAAAAAGAGTAATTCAATCAAATGGTCTAAAAACAGAACCACTAAGAACAACATAAAACATCAAAACCCACAGCCTGGGATAAAAATCCCACCTAAAAGTAAACAGGAAAGGAGCACATCATACCTTCCGGGGGAGGGCGTTCCATTGAAAAGGTCTCCTCTCTCGTGCCTGCCAGCCTAACTACTGCTCCTGGTGAGTACACAAGCAAGCCCCCCGCCACCAGCTGATCTCAATGCTTGGGGAGGTTCATACAGGTCCAGGCAATCCATTAACTTAGAACCTGAACTGTTAAGGCAAGGGTGGGAAACCTATGGCCCTAGATGTTGAACTACAGTTGCCATCATCCCTCAGCATTGGCTAGGCTAGCTGAGATGGATGAGAATTGGAGTCCAGCATCACCTGAAGAGCCCCACGTTCCCCAGCCCTGTGTCAAGGACCTTAAAGGCCTCAAAACAGCACTTTGATTTGGGCTGGGAAGCACATTGGCAGTCATGACAGCTGATTCAGGAAAGGTGTAATATGGTCTGAATGCTGAAGAGTCTTCAAAGGCAGCCTGATGTAGAGCACAATGCAGTAGCCTAGCCAGTATATAACCAGGGCAGGAGTAACTAAGCCCAGATCAGTGATAGGCCAATCCTCTAGGAATATCTCTCAGACCCTTTAAAAGCCATCTATGATAGTGACCGTCACATCTTGGGAGAGTAAGATCCATAAATCAATTCTGCACTGTATAATGCCTACGAGTGGATGGGGTGGGGGTGCTACCCAGTCTCATTCTTCTAGCACAAAACCATCACATGGTATTGTCTAAATCAGGGGTGTAGAATGTCTGGCCTGCAGGACAGTCCAATTCAGCCCACACAGCCTCTTGGGGTAACTCCAAGGGGTAGAGCTTAGCTTCCAACCCCCACCTCTAGAAGAATCCCATTGGGGGCATCCCTATGCTGCTATCTCTGATCTTAGCGACAGGGACCAGGATGGCTCAATTTTGCTGCACACAGGGACTTCCCTAAACGGGAAACCCTGCGTGCAGCAAAGCTTGGTCCCTGGCTTACAAACAGGGTGGAGGATCCACTTAGCACTTGGGCCACACACACCTGACATTATACAGCCTCCAGAGGGCTGGGTGAGGGGTCATCCAGCACCCCACCCAAAACTATTTCTGCACCAACTTTATAACTGCTATCTCACACATCAATTGAACAAAGTTGGAGGGAGATTGAGGACAGATAAAAGGAAGTACTTCTTCACACAACCCATGGTTTAAACAGAGGAATTTGCTTCTACAAGATGTAGTGATACCTGCAAACTTTGAAAGGGAGGTTAGACAAATTCATGGGAGTATAAAGCTCTCAATACCAGTTGCTGAAGAACATGAGTGGGTGTGTGCTACTGGGCTCATATCTTGCTTGTTGGGTTCATGTCTCATTGGAGCATCTGGTTAGTCACTGTGGGAACAAATGCTACCTAGGCAAATATTTTGTCGATCCAACAGAGCTCATCTTATGCTTTTAATGACTGAGTAAAGACGCATAGCGTAGGACGTATAAGGCTGCAATCAATGGGACTTACGTTTGAAGAACCAGCTACAAGTTAAAAATAGCAATGCTTATTGTCAAGTGCTTCACTGAAAACGCTGAACTCAATAATGAGTTTCATGGTTACTGTTACTTCATTTAAGCTTCAGCCTTGTACCTTAGAAAACTGTACATTTGTCATAAGTGAAAAGTCAGATCTGAACAATAGGTTATTTGCAAATGCTATTTTTCAAAACAGAGAGAGAGATTGAGATCAGATATGTTTATAAGCTCTCCCTCTTCTGTATGATTTCTAGATACACATACCTGTGTTCTGTGAGGACAGTTACAGCTGATGGATGGTTGGCACAGTATGCAAGGTATAAATTTTTCATTTGTGGCATCAGATTGAGAAAGCAACCACCAACCCTCTGCTGAGCTTCAGGTAACCTGAAATAAACAATGCAATGTCATTTTTGAAACTTTTCATGACTTTAAGACTTAATGGACTCTAAATTCGTTGGGACTGAAGTGCCCTTTGCTTCTGCAGCCTCAAGGGCTTGGTGTAGCTTCTCAACAATGGGGAGAAATAGAGGAGTTGTAAAAATGGCACATCTGTTCAGCCGTGGGGAAGGGGGAGCTGAAGGTTTGGAAAAACGTGTCACAATCTTTCAGCCCAATTCTTGGATATTTTAATATAGTTGATAACTCTATGGCCTAGTTCAGACGATACTCTGGGCTTTGTGGTTAGCTTAACCATGTTCAGCTGTGGTTAACGCTAACCACATGCGGAATGCTTGCAGACAACACTTTTAACCCTTTTGTGGTTAAGTTTTCCTTAGTGAGCCTAACTACAATGTGGTTAACGGGGCAGATGGTTAGGGAAACCGTGGGTCAGACGACACCATAAACCATGGTTAAGCATTCCATTAACCATTTTGTGGTTAAGCAGCATGGTTTAGCATGTTGTCTGAACAGGGTTTGTGTATTAGTATTACTTGGTAAGTGATGTCTTGCATTTTTATAATGATTTATATCTTTACTTTTGTGCTGATGGCCCACTGCTGAGGCAGTAAAAAGTAAATTCAGAATGTGAGCACAGAAAGACACTAGGAGCTAAACTAGAGAGGGGTGTGTGTGTGTGTGTGTGTGTGTGTGTGTGTGTGTGTGTGGTGTGTGTGTTTTAATGAACAGGCACCATCCAATATAGCTATAAGGCAGGAGTGGTGGTGGGGGTCTACTTGTAATGTCAAATTGGGCGCACTGGGGAGAGGAGCTAAATCTGACACACACACACCCTCCTACCTTCCCTGGCCATGCTTGAGTGCTTCAGACTTTTTTCCACCAGCCTGTTTCACTTCCAGTGTCACAGCTGGGCTGAGGGAAAGCATCTGGAAACATTCGAGTGTGGCTAGGTAATTTGGTTATGAAGGCCAGGCTTTGTTCCTTTCCACCACACACTCAATTTGACATTAAAGTAGACCCCCCACTCACCCAGCTTTACAGCCACACATTAAACACACACACACACACACACACACACACACACACACACACACGTCTTGCAATGCTTTTCCCAGTTATACAGACTTACATCCACTGAGGTCAGTGAACTTAAGCACATCTAACTAAGTTCAGGTCTTATAAGATAAATATTAATGCAGGTAATACAAGCAAAACAGAAGAGCCTCTTCAACGTTTACCAACCAATTCTCAACATCATTTCCCAATGACAAGCTTTCATTAACATACAACCAGGTTGCAGGCACAAGTCAGCAGACTACAGTAGGTTTGTACTTTACATTTTGGGATACCATAGTTCTGATCCCGATTACCAGCTATATTGTTTACTGGAAATGGAACATTCTCAGTGAAGGCTTTTGGCTTGTTGGTTTGTTTGCTTAGTTGCAAATGGTGCTGTGGTTAATACTATCCCTCAGATGTTTTATTTGTATGGCTTACTTGGGATATGTCTTACCCCAAAACCTGATTGACACAGTAAATATTTCTATCAAAAGGGAGCTAAATTAACATATGCGAGTGAACTACAAATTCCTTTAGAGAAGTGAGGTGCCATTCTAGACAGTTAAATGTACTGATTTGCTAGTTTGCATAATACATACTTGGTGCATTCTTCTAAAGACTGTACAAGCATTTGCTGAAAAGAACTGATTTCTTCTAGGTTTCCCATTAAATATGAAGTATCAGAAGAGTTTAACCTGGAGCAAAGAAAAATAAGAACATTAAGACTAAGCACTTATACAAAAAATACCTCCCACATACTTTGAAAAGTTGCTTACATCCAGAAATTGGTTTCTGATGTGGGGAACATAGAATCCTTTCCTTTCTAGGTTCCCCCTAATCATCCCTCCCCCCCAACCCCCTAGAACTTCCCATTTGAACTCAGGAGACTAGAGGATATAAAACACATGCGAGCTCTTCCCCCAAAACACACATTCTATAGCATTCTCGCAATACATCCAGGAAGCTGGTGACAGCTTCCCCAAAGCTGGCTTCACATGTGAACTGGCTGAGCACTAGACCTTTATGCCAGGAACATTAGTAACAGAGGAAGAGATTTGAGGGGGGGATGTTGTGGCACATTTCTTTAAACTTGCATAAGAAGCCAGCCAGGGATAAAATAGCCAATCCAGCTCACTCTGCTAGCAGGCTGGGGCCATAGAAGAGGATAATGGGGCAATGCCACCAAAACAGGAGTTGGAAAGGAGGAGTGGTTGACAGACACCACACTCAACCCGGGGTGGCAGCCCAATTACACAAGCCCATTTTAATAACAGACGCTTCAGTAGTCATATACATCTCCAACTAAGGCTCTCTTTCACCTGTAAACCCCTAGGAGCCATTGGCTGTGTTGTCACAGAATATTCATAAACATTTTACAACTGCTGTAAGAAAAGAACAATACCAACCTAAATGCTACAGCCCCTGTTCTACTCTCCACATGGCAGACATAATATTTATCCTGTGAATTTCTACTGCAGTGCTACAGGCACTGCCTATGATGAAAAGATCTTAAAACAGGTTGCTGGTTCAGACATTATGCCCATCACGTAAGAGTGCCAAGCATACAGAAATGCTTCCCAATGGAAAACTCTACTTACTTTTCACTAGCTTGTAACGGCCGCAAGTAGTTAGAAAGCATGGTCTGTAGCTCCTTCGCATATTCATTTTCTGTTTCTAGAATGTTTTGTAGCACCTATAATGCATGAAAGTTGTGATTGTAATCTTAAAACTACAGAGAGAAAAGAATTCAAATACCAATATTCTTTGACAGAGTTTGTTTTACTCCTCAAATTTTTGTGAACTGCCTACAGAACTTCGGCTACTAGGCGGTATAGAAATGTAATAAATAAAATAAAAACAAAAGCATTGGGACTGTTACGGAGGGAGGAGCAAAACGACACCAGCAAGCAAAATAGGAGATCAAAATGGCAGGGAAAAGCTACAGCTCAGGTTCAGAGTATGCCATATGCATGCCCAAAGTCACAGATTCCATTCCTGGATTCTGCAGGTTAGGGCTGGGGGGGAAACTCATGCCTGAAACCTCCAATCAGTGTCAGCAACAATGAGCTCCATGGGCCAATGGGCTGATTTGGTACAAGGCAGCTTCCTAGTATGCAAGGTCTTGCTTATGGCATCTTGATTATTTAAAGCAATGACAGCTAATCTTTTAGGCAGGTGTGCCAGATGTGGGAGATAATGCCATACTCTGCAGCTCTTTCTGTGGTTTTGCCACAATCTACAGTAAATGTAGTGATGTAGGAGACACGCAGGCGTATTGTCCTGGAGAACTCTGTAGTCTCCCCATCCTCCTTTCCCACCTTTGCCCTGTCCAGTAGCTCAAGGATGCACATACACACACACACACACACACACACACACACACACACTAACAAACAAACATGCATTCCACTATGGCAGAGTGCAGGCCTAGCTGGGCATATGGCAGAATGCAGGGAAGCGGGTAGGTAACATGGCCGCTTATGCATTGCCAAAAAAGAAGAGGAAATGCATCACCAAAAAAGAGGACAAAAGCAGGCATCAATTTGTATAAATTTTGCATAGGCTAATTGATAGCTACAGGTTAAAATTTAGAATTATTCTTATAATATGAATAAGAAACACAGTAAATCTCACTACAGTATGGAAACCGTTAACCAGGTGACTGGTGCACCTGCCTGCTTAGTCTGTTGTCCAGGTGCTAACTACTGATGGGCAACAGTTCTTACAAGTTCATTATCTTTCAACTGAAACTGGACAAGACAGCCCTTCCAACAGAAAATGCCTTTCAAATAGAGCACAGTCCCCTGTAAAAGAGGACACATGGCCACCCTAGATCTGGGAGTTCTCCCTCTTCACGCACTGGAACCACCCATCGATGAGGAAAAGAAAAGATTTCCCATAGTAGCCAAGAACATTGCATTCTGAAAGAATAGTTATCTCTTTGTACCACATTATACACAATGCTGCTATCCCTTCCACAATCTAATTTGTTACTACTTCGGTAACACTAATATAATGTATTTGCTCTACCAGAGTTCCTATGATGTTCAGATGTACTGGACTAGCTATATTATTCAATGCTGCAGTTTACAGTCTGTTTGGGAGATAAAACAGTTATTCATGGCTGTATGAAAACCTGATGAAACAAGTGACATGCTGAACTATTTAAAATGGAGACTTCACTGCTTCTTTCATTAGTGTGGCTGAACTCTGTTTTATTCCCTTGAATAGGCCTATTCAGTTGAAGAGGGGGAGAAAAGGGAGACCATTTCTGAGTTCATTCTTTTGTTGGTAACTTGACTCCTGCCCCAAAGATTAAAATGTCTCCATTCTACGGAAGCACTACGAATGACAGAAGTCACAAAGAACACATAAGCTATTAATTAGCCAGTTACAAAAGTGCAATACCACACTTGCAAACACGTAGCAGAAAGATTAATAAATTATATCTTGGGAAGCAAAAGACACTGGTGAAACATTAGCAGATCATAACGCTATCACACACAAAGCCCAGAAATCAGAAAATGTTTGCCCATTACAACATGAAAACCGTAACAGGCAAAAATTGGCAAATGAGGTAGTAGGGACAAGGGTCTTAAAACAAAGATCTAGCAGAAACATTTTGTAAAGTCAACAAGTATTACACCAGCAGAAATATGCTAGAGATGTGCATTATGGTAGTCCCAAGATGTGTTTTCATGAACTAATTCTCGGGAGGAGGACCTCAACAATTAAATGGTGTTAACTTTTCAATTAGAATGAAATTGAAAGAGGCAGTAAATGTCTTTAAATTTAAAATACACACAGTAACCTTTCTAAGCCAAGAAAATAAAGTGTATATAAACAAAAGCACACAATTACTGTTTTAAAATTACTAGCAGCTGACTGTATGCCAAGTTGCTACAAACAAGCATGCACTCAAAGTTTAAATATATTTAACCTCTTACTTTACATTTCCTGCATTCATAAAGCACCATTGGAAAAAGCCTATTTTGATTTGGGGAATTTACACACACTGATTTTATGGGGAAAGTTTTAAGTTTTCATAATTTCTCTGTGTCTCACTTTCTTTAGATAGGCTTCAAGATCACTGACCTCCCTCTCCCATAAATGGTAAGTTGCAAGAACTTCAGAGGTTACAAAAGCACCAAATATAACAATACATCACATTCACAGCATAGCTGCACTTCACAGTTTCTAATCTCACCATCATGCTTCTCTGCTCTAATAATCACCTTTCTCCTCTTTCCAGCTTTTTGCACACTTTGGCTGCTGCAAGACCCCATGAGATTTCAAAGACCTTGTTCTGAAAGCTCCATCACCATTTGATGAAACTAGGTCCCAAATGTGGAGGATTGCTTTCACAGACATGGTAACCTTTTACAGTCTACAGCACAAATGGAAAGCACAGAAATCTGCATTCATCCAGTGTGAGCTATTCCCGTAGTCACAAGGCAGAGCCGAGGGAGGGGGGAATCAAGTATGTCTAACAGTTCACTTACAAAAAGCTCAGTTATCTTCACTAAAGCAAAACCTCTGACTGCAGCATGGCTTTAAAAATGACCTTTCTAGAGGACTGTTCCTATGTGAGGAAACGGAAGGCCACTTCACAAATGACTTTTTTCTTCCACTGTGTGTGTGTGTGTGTGTATTTTATATATATATATATATATATATATATATGGATATGCCATCATATGGGGAAATTGCCTAAGTCTCTGCATGATTTGAAACTATTGTCCAGAATAGACACCTGCGTGATTTTTCACACATTATGGCATAATTCTCTCACCCGAGAAATAGCCGCTACAGAATAAAGAGTCAAAAATATGATGTACAAATAATGTTAAGTTTCAAATAACCATGAGGTAATGGCTGATGAAATACAATTCAATATTACACAGATGAGAGCTCAAAATTAAAAGACTGCTGAATGAAAATCCACAGAATAACAGGGTCTTGTCACCTCACCAATTTCAGGAAAACTTCAACAAGAGCCAGTTTGCATGGAAAGCTTCACCAGCCCTTAGCATACCAGCACGCTTAAAAAACAAATAAACTGTAGTTACACACAGTTGACTTAGCTGAATGACTTAAACCATGACTTTTTTGAAACTCAAGGAAAAGGTTTTTATACCCAGAGAATTCTAATGGGAAGGTTCCACAGAGAATACTCTTCACAGATTCACATGTTGGAGTTTCCGTGACAAGTCAAGTATCCATTGTACCCGGCTTTCTAAGGACCAACATTCCAGCCATAGCATAAATCTATTTTTTAAAAATATTTATTACCTGCCTCTTCCTCCAGATTGAGGCAGGGAACAACACCAAACACAATATAATACATAAAATTAGTTAAAAGAGCATATAAAACCAATGCAATATTAAAATAACAATCACAGCATCTTAAAATTCTTAGGTTTAAAATTCATCTGGGTAGGCCTGCCGGAAGAGACTAGTCTTTACGACTGTCTTAAACTCAGAGAGAGCTCCGGAAGGCCATTCCACAGTCTGGGGGAGGCAGAAGAAAAGGTCCTCTGGGTAACAGTTGCCAGCCTAGTTGTGACTGACTGGAGTAACAGTAGCCTTTGTCAACCTGGTGCCCTCCAGATGTTTTGGATTACTACTCCCAGCATTCCTGACCACTGGCCATGCTGGCTGGGACTGACAGGAGTCCAAAACATCTGGAAGGGATCAAGTTGGAGTTATTTTTTACTTTATTTTTTATTTATTACATTTTTATACCGCCCAATAGCCAAAGCACTCTGGGCAGTTCACAAAAATTAAAACCATTAATCTACTAGCTAATCTACTGAATCTTTTCCATCAGTCTTTAGATTTTGAGCCCTTATCCACTGTCTAAATTGTATTTCATCCCTGCAGTTATCTGGAATAGTACAAGTACATATTTGCATTTTTAAAATTCTCTTTTAACTAACTATTCCCATTGTTTTGTTCATTTCTGTTCTTAGTTCATTTGAGAGAACCTCCTTTGTATAGGAGAAAGTGTATGCATGAATACAGACATCACCACCGAGTAGGAAGAAATCTTGAGAGAAAACAGATGAAGACCTAAACATTCAATGCAGAATCTGAGTCCCAGTTCACATGCTTGGGGGAGGGAGCACTGTTCACTCATAGTGGAGGAGTGAGCGTTTCTCTTCTCTTCCCTCACAGCGATAATGTTTCATATGAAATCAGGTGCTCCATGAGAGAAGTGGAAAAAATTGCACAGACTGGGCCTCCGAGTGACTGATAAGGATTGCCTTTTGCATATTTAGCACTATCCTTGTGGTGCAGGGGAGGGGACTGAGCTTTCTCCACAGAACGTTGAGGACGGTCCCTCCACTCCCAAAGGCATGAGCCGGGGCTGACATTCGGAACTGGGAAAATGCCATCAAGTTAGCCCCTTGTATCAGATTCACATCTCATTTGTTATCAAGACAGGCACTTACACCCTTTCTCCTCCATGGATCATAAGGACATGAACCATGTGAGCTCATCACTTTTCAGACACCAACACAACCAACAACATCCCACTACTAGGAATACTATGAAAAAGCCTGTTTGAAACCTGCACCACCCCGTGCGCTATTCCAAGTTGCGATTTCCCAACTCTTTTGGTTCTGCTGCAGTTCAAAATGTTATATAAAGCAGCAACGGTTTTCAAGCATCTGCAAAGGATTTCCTCGGCATAAAAGGAACATGCAAGAATGAAACAAGAAGAGCAGCTCGGCAGCACTGCCTCTCGATAATGAGCACTTTCCGTCTGTTTCCCATTTGTACAGGTAAAGGGGTATATTAGGGTAGCAGAATCAGAGCAGATGGAGCCCATAAGTCATTGAGTCCAAGCACCCGCCCTCAGGAAACATACTCTATGCATTAATGCAGCTGCACATCCATAATACAAACTAAAAGCTTTTCTAGCAGTTGTGACACACGACAAAATAATTGAACAAAGCATGTAACATAGAGAGGTGCACATGGATAAAGAAGAGCTGAAGGGACATCAGGGTGGATTCATTTAAAGAGGAAATTTGAATCAATGAATTAAATCAGCAAAAAAAAGGCCTGTTTATTTATTTATTTATTTTAATTATTTATTACACTTATATACCGCCCCCATAGCCAGGGCTCTCTGGGCGGTTTACAGAAATTCTAAAAAATTAAGATAAAAACGAGTATACAAAATTTAAAATTCTAAAATACAGAACATACACACATAAAGCATTAAAAGCCGTTAAAAACTAAACATGTGGGTAATTAAGTATCATTGATACTTTATTTATTGCTTAAACAATGATGCAAATCTTACCACTTAACCATGTTAATTCACAACTGAATAAGAGCATGGATAAAAAAACTATGCCACCCTGCCAACCACTCAAAAATGTGGCACTAATAATGGAGGTAAGACAGCAATCGGGTCAGGTTCACTGTAGTGGGCTTTAGCCTCCTCCCTACCATGAGACCTCAAATCATTGCTTTACTGCCACTAGTGGCCATGATAAAACAGCAATCAGATCAGGGTCATTGCAGTGACCTTGAAGCAACCTGAATCGCTGCTTTACCACCAACTCATGGCAGTGGAAAGGCAGTGATCAGGTTGAACTGCTGTACTACCACTACTGGCGGCAGTGAAGCAGTGGTCTGGTTGAGGAGAGGGCTTTAGCCAGCATCTGCAACCCTGGAGTAGCAGCAACACCCCTGAAGGCTGTGAGTGTATGCGTGTACAAATGCTTATGTGTGCAGACACATGCAAACGTGCGCACCCCAGCCACCCAGTTGACAGTCCATTCAGCCCTTGGGACCAAAATAGTTGTGCGTTTTATGAATGGGCAAGCCCCTCCATGGCAGCCATTTTGTGAGACTGTCCATGACACTCTCAAAATTCCAAATGTGTCCACCGACCCAAAAAGCTTACAGACCCCTGCTCTTAGTAGAGAAAATGATTTGTTTTGGTTTTCTCCTTCCCACACATACCTCTCAAAGCCTTCTTATACATCTCTTGCATTTCTTCTCCCTTTTTTGTTTCACACTTATCCCTTCTTCCAGCTGTTTTTACACTCAATTCCTCTTATAACAGCTTCCTTCTCTTATCCCCTTCCTTTTTATTCCCAGCTTTTTTAAAAAATATATATTATTAAAAATACTACCCTTGCTCTCTAACAACTCCCACTGCCACACTTGCCTATGCAGTGTGCATGGTGTGGCCAGGGCACAGGGCAGTCACGCAAAGAAGCACTGAGCAGTCTGCAGCCCTGAGACACACTGAAGTTTGGCTGAGACCCACTAATGGGTCCCAACCCACAATTTGAAAAATATTGCCTGAACTCAATGTATCTAATACACACATTGATTAACTGTAGAGATGGAATGTAGAGCTAGCATGCTTATATCCAGATTTAATATTAACCTAGTAACTATGTAACAGAAACATAGTACATACTTTTTAAAAATAAAAAAAATCCCATTTAAAAAATTTAAAATCCTATCATAGGTTTTTTTTAATCCACCGTAATGCACATGCATAAAGAAGAGAAAGAAGACCGGCAAAAGGGGACAGGAAATAGATGTTATTATTTCCCTAGATCCATAGATGTTACAACCATTTTTCCAAGAAGCTATACTGCAATTCAGCAGTTCTACCAAAACGTGTTAGCCACTGTGCATATGAGATCAGTTGTCATGAGAGCTAATGGAAATGTTACATGGAACTGCAACATTTCTTGGATGTACCTGTAAATGTACCCTAAATTCTGTCTGGTGCTGTTCACCGATTGAATTCAGGAGCTGCCTTCTGTCAATAGAACAGCTCCACTCAAGGAAGGAGGCTCTACCCAGTTTAGGGGGATTCCCCCCTGCTCCACGGTCCCATGACCCTCTTTGTAGTATTTTTAGGGGGATGGAGGGCCTGCTGTGGGGAGAAAGGGCCAGGGAAATGTGCTTCTGCAAGCCCAGTGACATACACCTAAATCCAAGGTGAATTTAAGGTGGCTTGCCCAGGCAAAACATACTGTGAACATTTTGAGATAAGCTAAAAGGATTTACGTAAGGCTAGTGAAATGTCTTGGTCTCGGTCTTCATATAAATAAGCATGTCTACAGGCCTACAAATATATTTTACATATACAAAAACGGGTACAAAAATATTCAGCCTTTCTATTTCAGTATTTAGGTTCTAATTTTTTTAATCAGGCATGTAAACTTGTGAGCCTCCAAGTCACATATAATGGTATACCAGGGACTTAACCTGATTTGTTACCTGCCTTGGAATTACAAAAACACAGGGTCAGGAGTTGTTGGCAAGCATTCTTGTTTATCACAACACATGGGTGGAGGGTTCCATACAGCTTGGCAAATCACAAATTGTACATGCCTGGCTTAAAAAGTCCAGTTCCTACAGATTAATACTGTCTAGACTCTAGAAAAAGAACCACATCTTTGACTTCAATATTACAGCCTTAAGAACGAAGCAACTGATTAACAGAGCACATGAATTTCAGTTTCGGGGGGGGGGGAATACTCACCACATTATAATAGCTTTTGCTGATAGCAGATGTATCAAACCCTTTTGGAGGACTCTTCAGAGTTCCTGATTTGGGGGAAACAGGTTTTTCTGAAATATAAAATGCTTTAGCAATTGAATGCAATTTCACAACTCAAACACTAGAGGTCAAAACAAAATGATCTTCTCAATGCAGTTATGAATAAAAATACATAAGTTTACTGACAAGCACAAAGGACACACTGGACCTGTTCAGAGGATAATATCTCAGCTTAAAAAAACAAGACTTGAATAAGTCTTCTACATGCTTGCTGCATCCTTGTGCCATTCCTTCCCTCCTCCCTTTCAGCACGATGAAGTATGCCAGGATGTTTCCAGTTTTGGATCAAGCCAGGATCCTAAGCCATGGTCTGAAGTTGGTTTAAGATCCTGGCTTGTCTTGAACTGCTTAATGAGGATGGCAAATTGATAACAAACAACAAAGAAAAGGCCGAAATGCTTAATTCCTACTTTGGCTCAGTCTTCTCCCAAAAGTGGGTCTATGACCCCCCTGGAAAAAGTGAAGAACAATCTGAAGGGGGAGGATTGCAGTTTGAGATTGATAAAGAAATGGTCATTTCTTTGAATGAGTTCAAATCTCCAAGGTCCAATGAACTGCATCCTAGAGTAATAAAGGAGCTGGCAGAAGAAATCTTAGAACCACTGTCTCTTATCTTTGCAAAATCATGGAAGACAGGTGAAGTTCCGGACGACTGGAGGATTGCTAATGTTGCCCCTATCTTCAAAAAGGGCAAAAAGGAGGAACCTGGGAACTATAGACTAGTTAGTCTGACATCAATCCCTGGAAAAGTTTTGGAGCAGATTATAAAGAAGTCAGTCTGTAAGCACCTTGAAAACAATGTAGTAATTACAAGAAGCCAGCATGAATTTGATAATCATAGTTTTCTAATTGGATGTAACAGAAAAGAATGGTTAATTGAAGGCATGGTGGGAAGAGAACGGGTCGTGTGCATGGGTTCAAAGTTCATTCATATCTCATCTTATTAAGTCAAGCTACTATTGTTTGAACACAGCCAAATTAATGCATTTTCAAAAGTCAGAATTTTAAGAGACAGTGTAATAGGTTTTCTGGGATTAAAAATAAAGCCATCTTAAATAAGGAGATATTTACATACAAAGTCACACAACTTTCAAAGTAACTTTCATGGAATTCATAGCTTTAAAAAAAGTAGGTAACTGATATGAATTGGACAATTTATGCTGCTACTTCTTAAAAAGGGGGTGGAGAGTTTCATGAAAGTGAATGTAAGGGGGATCAAAGCCAGTTAGCCTATAGCAAAGCACTATAAAATACAGGGGGCTTTTTTTGGTTGCAAAAGCAGATTTAAAAAGCATCTGTACAGCTTTGAATAGTTTATTCTTCTCAAATTGCACAACATTCAGAGTTTTCTATATTTATAAGAACAGACATCCAGACAAAATGTACCATGCTTCTCATCCCCTAGGTTAAAAATAATGCAATTTGTTATACGTAAATCCCTGAGTCTGGAAACTTTAGGACTTGTTATAGCCACTACTAGGTGTATTTAAAAAAAAAAAATCAAAGGTAGGACTAGCGGTTTACACATTCCACACATCACTGAACTATAGAATCATAGAATAGTAGAGTTGGAAGGGTCCTATGAGGCCATCGAGTCCAACCCCCTGCTCAATGCAGGAATCTACCTTAAAGTCTAAAAATACGTTGGATTACAATTCCCACAAGCCCCAGCAGCACAGCCAATGGTCAAGGATTATGGGAGGTGTAGTCCGAAACATCTGAAATGATCTATAGGTAGCATTTCTGTTAGACGCTCACTCCACAGCAAGTAGTAATTTCTTTGGGGGGGGTGGCTTTGCCTCAAACCCAACACTTATGGCATCCAGTAACACTTTTAGAAGCTTCTCTAGTGGGGTGGCCAAACCTAGTTCAATAAAGGCAGGAGAGACCACAAAGCGTATCCCAAGAAGCCAAAGGCAGGTTGCTTTCAGCTTGGTGAGCTGCCATCATCTAGCCTTCAGGACAAGAAAGGTGATGGATTGTAAGTTGGATGGAAGAACTGGAAAGAGTGACAGGACTAGTGGTTAACTTCTAAAGAGACGTGTCAGTGCTTAAACCTGCTAGGAAGCCACACTTCCACGTTCCTAACCCCCAAGATGTGGTTGCTATGCAGGAGGGAGTTTCTGTGTGCCTATATCCAATGACATCCCTTAGCAGGCATCTCTATATGCCCTGAAGTTTCCAGAATGAAGGGTCTAAACCAGTGTTCTGCTTTTATGTACTGTAAGTTAGATTGAAGAATTCATACATATTATTTATCTGAGTAGAGATGTATTGCATAATCACAAACCTTATATAATATTTTATAGACATCCCACCAAGAAAATGAGGTTACATTATTTATAAAGCAGACCCTAGAAGCTCACCGTTTGATTTTACTTCTCGTACATAATTGCTGGGAAACCAGCCTGTCTTGCCATTGTGAGTTCCTTCCCACCAGCCTCCTTCTTCTACTCTTGTAACATGGATAATATCTCCTTTTGTAAAAGAAAGTTCATCTTCATTGGTCTGTTGAAAATTAAATTTTGCTCTTACCACCAGCTGGTGGTTGCTGTTGTCTGTCATATCCTAGAAGTGACGAGACCAGAGAAATGCAAAGTTTTAGGTACTTTTCAAAACAACAACAAAGTACCTTGACAAACTGAACGGAGATGTTAAAAAAACAGCTGTTGTAGTTGCCTCTTCACCTATGTACATGTGTGATCATACAATTAAAAATTACAAATAAAACAAGTGTTTCAAATGTTTTTAGTACTTACAATTCATGTTCTTCTTTCATGCATTGTTCATAATATTTACTACTGACAGTTAGTTGTAAGCTTTAGACCTACAATCACCCTGCCTCATTCATGAAATTTCACAGATGTTGAGTCCAGACGTTGTTGTCTTCCATTTGTAACCCTCCCTGTATTCCCATTGCTTCTTCCATCTTTTTTCATACCAGAAAAAACTATGTTAAGGAGGGGAAGACAGAATAGCTGCATAATGCCTTTTGATTGGTACTGCTAGGAGCCATCCATCTGGAAGCACCCTTATTAGCTTAATCCAGTCTGCTGTACAAGTGATAATTATAACGTGCCTCATATTTTTCTCATGTGAACCAGTTGGTTCACATATGCCAACTTGGATACTGAATTTTTATTGGCCTGTATCAGAACAGCTTCAGATGTGGCTGAATCGGAACCAAAAAATGTAATGTTTTGACTCCCTGCTTAAGACTACTTTAATACATTCTGTACAAGGACATCCCTTATGCATGACAATCTAAGCTGGGGCACATAAGAAACAGAGTGGAATTAGAAGGCTATGAGCTCTGTTTACAATATACCAGTTCTATGACTTTTAGGCCACAATCCAACAAAGTTGATGAAGCACACTTAACCCTATTGATTGGATTTAAACAGTCTTTAACTGCAGGCTTCCCCAACCTGGTGCTCTCCAGATGTTTTGGGTTTCAACTCCCATCGGCTTCTGCCAGCATGACCAATAGTCAGGAATGCTGGGAGATGTAGTCCAAAATATCTGGAGGGTACCAGGTTAGGAAAGGCTGTTCTACTGCATTGGATTGCCGATTGTGACCCATGACTATGCAGTATCTGAAAGCAGATCTCAAAACAGCACCAAAAAAGTTTAAAGACTCAAAGATTTATGCTAGCGATAGGTGAGAAGGTAACTATCAGATATCTGTGAATCTGAGTCAAGCTTCTCACTTTGCAGCACTAATTAGGGAGAGTGAAGCGAGAAGAGGTAAGAGACATTAAAAATGGGTCAACACTTACCAGACTTCGATACTGGCCCTGAAAAAGTTTTGAAGTTCTGCTATGTAATGACTGGGATCCCAAGGAGTCAAAAGACTTTATTCGGTGAGATGATGGCCTTGCACACACAGAATCACTTCCTAGCCCAATGTCTGAAAAGAGCAGCATTTAACATCAGAATTTCAGAAAGGCACGTATACATAAAGCACATGCCAGGGACACACATATAAGCCTAATTTCCAAAAATATTATTTACTTATTTATTTTATTTATACACCACTTTTCCACCAAAGAAACAGTGCTCAAGGCAACTAACCTTTGGAACCAAAATTTAAAATGAAAACTTAGTTCATAAAACAAATACATCAGAAACACAGCAGAAAAAGAATAAAAACAGTACCCAACCCTGCACACCAGCTTAGATACCCTTCTCTAGGTACCTCCACCATCAGAGGCGTTTTAGCTGGCAGCGTGAGAAAGGGCCTTCTTAACAGTTGCTCCCAGCCTTTGGAACTCACTGCCGAGGGAGGTCAGGTTGGCTCCCTAGCCACAGAAGTGTGCAAGTCACAGAATGGTGCATGCAAGATCAGAATCCTAATCATGGAAATAGTTTCATTTAAGTCAATGGATCTGTATTTATCATTCCCCTGATTTGTAAAGTGGGTGTCCTTCATTGGGACATTCTGGTTACCAAAACAGGGGGAAAGACAGGCCTGGAGAGGATTCCTATAGATAAAAAGGAGACAACAGGTAGGCAGGAAAAAAATCCCCCAATTCCTCAAAAGATAGTAGGGACCACAGGTTATGCCTGCATGCTACTTTCATAATGTCAGTGAACAGAGAGTACCCTACAGGGACAAACCTCCTCCCACTGAACTTGTGGAGTTGGTGTGAAGAAATGGATTCCCTTGAGTCTGTGGCCTAAAGGCTGGGGGGAAACTGGGTACCAAGAACACACACTCATAGGAACGCATTCTCCAAGCCAAGTTTCTCCCCCCACTCTTAAAAAGGGTATTTTAAACTGCAAGCATGAGTGCCCTTTTACAGTTCAAGGAACTACAGAATGAACTGGACACATATTTAAGGGTGTCGAAGCACCTGCATTGTATTCTTACTACAGTGCTTTCATTAGAACATATGAGGATGTACATCTAAATCCACATCAGGATGTGCATTTGGATGCACATCTGATTTAGCCCCCACAGCCTTCTGAAAAGCTCTCCCATGTGTGATTCGAGAGGAGGAAATGGTGGCAAACTTTAGATACCTCTTAAAGACTTATAGGCTTTCTCAAACGTGTAATTACACTGCTGTGTTATTGTTTGCGTAATGTTTTTAATGTATTTATTGTTTTATATCAGGTGTTATATTGCATTTTATGCATTTTTATATAAACTGCTTAGATATTTTATGATATCAAGGTTGTTGGGACTTTTTTTAGGTTGCTGGGAAGTTTTGGAATTTTGAGTGTCGCAGGTGTGCTCATAAAATGGGTAGGCTTGCCCATTCACAACATGGCTGCCATGGTGGGCCTGGCAAATTAGAAATCACTTATTTCCCAGAAGGTAAACTGGTAAGACTAAAAGAAATATAACTTGCCCAAAAACCCAAGTACAAGGCAGAAGTGGGGGCCTGAGTTCTGAAACACAAAACCACTCTTCCGAAACAACATTTTTCTGCTCCAACATTCATTTCACAAAAAGCGAACTGATTTGGCTCACGGACAAGTCATTTGGCCAAGAAACTACATTGAAGGCAGAGGTTCGGTTTGAGCTCCAAATGCTAAACCATAAAGCGTCCCCACAAAGCATAACAAAATACCCATTTCACAGGAGGCAAACTGGTGACACTCAGAGAAACACACACACACACACACACACACACACACACACACACACGAAGATCACACAGCCGCATAAAAAAACTACCACCACCCAGACAAAACACACCACACACACAGCTATGGCAAAACACACATATGCCAAAACGAACAAACCAGTTCACACACATGCACAAACACAACACACACACACACACACAGCACACGCAAAAATCCTCCACACCCTTATTAATTAATTAATTTCTATACCACCCAATAGATGAAGCTGTCTGGGCAGTTCACAAATCTCTCTTGGGGTTCACCACCAGGATGCTGCCTGCCACGGTCTTTAGCGCACTTCCCTCGACACTTCCTATCACCACCCCGCTTATCTTTCCATTTTTTTCTTGGTGCTGCTATCCACCATTTTTATTTTCTAACAATACCTCTGGGCCAATGTGGGACTCAGAAGCATCCTTGGAAATAAAGATGGTGCTGGAGGCTGGCACTTCGTTTTGCTGCATGGAAGCCTTACTACTACTACTACTACTAATAATAATAATAATAATAATATAATAGTAATAATAGATCAGGAAGGGCAGGGAGCCTGTCAGGCTCCAAGAGACTTGGCTGTGGGCCCATTGAGCAACATACTGGAGACCCCAGAATTGACCTTTATGTTATCTAACATAGCCACTCAAATCCAGTTCCCTTATGAAATAAATGACACTGCTTAAACAGACAACTGGAGGGTTGGAGGGAAAGGGGGAATTCCAAGAAGCAGAGGAACAAATAAATCCTTCTGTTAAGTGACTGCACAAGTTATTAAAACCCGAATTATAGAAACATTTAGTTGAGAACACAAGGGCGGTGGGAAAAAAAGAACATGAAGACATAAGAAGGAAAGGTATTTATATCAAATAAATGCTAATGCTAAGAAATTGGAAAGCAGCAAAGGAATAGCTACAGGAATAGGACTAAACACTTTCAACCCTACTTACCTGCTGTTACTTTATTTAGTGCAACTAAGGAGCTGAGCACCTTGTTGAAATTCTGTCCTTGATAGAGATCATTTGCATCAAAGGTCTAAAGAAAAAGAAACAAAAAATACATATTAAGTCACACTAGAAAGAAAACCAATTGTTACGTGATGTGCTCTCATTAGACCCGTGTACAAACTTGCACACATTCTAATGAGACTTACACCTGCTTATAAGGAATCTTTTGACGTTGGCAATAGAGTGTCTGTGGCTAAGTAAGGCGATTCTTACTCAAGAAACTTACAGCACTGAAGGGGATAATGCCACAATGGCACATTTATTGAGGTTGAAACAAATACAAAGGCACAAGCTAGTTTTGGGGAAATTAGCTGAGCAAGTAAAGGCTTAGAAGCAGTTTCAAGATTGAAAAATAGACCTTTTGAGACTTAAGAGCATACACACAGAGACAGCAGGGGAAAGGGTAGAGGGAATCTTTAAAGGCAATATACCTTTCCTTGGGCTGCAGCCCTTTCCTGTAGAGCAGAACTGGGGAGCATTGCAACTCTTGGTCTTAGGTGAAGAGGAAAAGAATACATCGAGGCAAAGCACTCACCCATGGCAGCTTGCTCTCGCAAGCTGGAATGTGTAGTATGCTCTGTGTTTCTGGTTCAAAAGAGAGAGAGCTAGCCTCTTCCCCCAAACTTGAGGGCTTTTGTATGATCTTATCTAAAGATCTACTTGCTATGGGAACAAAAGGGGGTGATTTGGGATGATGGCTGTACTTGATGCAGCCTGGAGTTCAGCAACAGGGCTGCATTAGCATGCTTATGACCAGGTATGACTCTTGCCATCCAGCATTCATATTCTGCTTAGTTTTACCCCTACCTTTGTCTCTGGGGAATGCATTTGAAGAAGTCTATCAAGAAATGGTTACTTGACCCAGGCCTTTTGTGAATGCTCAGTCTGTAGGTGGGATTTTGGGTTGTTTCAAAATGGAGTCACTACTGCTCACAGAAGCTACCTTGCAACACAATGCAATTTTAAAAACACGCATCTGTTCTCAAATATCTCACCCATGTTTTCACAAATAGGTTATATTCTTTTTCACTCTCTCTCTTTCACACACACACACACACACACACACACTATGAATTGCAGCAGACAGCTGTTGTTTCAGTTGCACTGGCTGCCTAACCTTTTAGCGTACAGGTCCAATTCAAAGTGCTAGCAATGGCCTTTAAAGCTGCATATCTGAGTGAACATCTCTTCTCACCTATACCTTCCCAGGTCCTTAGATATGCTGGAGAGATTCTGCTGTGTGTGCCCTTTTTACACAGGTGAGATCTTTAAGGGACTGGGGCCAGGTCTTCTCTGTGGAAGCATCCCTTTATGGAATGCAGTTCCAAGAGGTCAACATGGCTCTTTCTTTATTCCATAGGCATGTAAAACATTGCTATTCTAGTAGTTGTTCCTCTAATAGACTGATGAATCAGTGAGGTGTTAATTCAATGGAGAAAAAACAATGAGTTATGTGGAATCTTGAAGAGTTGTACTTGGAATGTTAGACTTAGACTAGGAGTACATGCTCAACTACAAACTACGCCAGACACTGTCTCTCAACCTTAACTACTTTGCAAGTTTGTTATGAGGAAAAGGTGGGGGGCATATTCATCACCTCGAGCTCTTTGGAGAAGGGTGGGATAAAATGTAATTAATAATTACAGGGGATTCTTGCTAAGTTTTATCAACCATTTTACTCTCCATTGTTGATTACACTAATTGCCTTTATTTTATTTTGATACTTTGTATGTCACAGCAGAGATCTAGAGACTAGAAATATGAAACAAAACTAAAAATAAATAAGAGAATCCCTCTTACTTCCTGATTCTCCCCCCCCCCCCCCGCCCTTAAATATATACAGCATGTTCTTAAAGCCAGGTCCTATGCATGTTTACTCGAATGTATGCCTCCCTAATCCCGATGGGATTTACGCCAAAGCATGTCAGCACAGCCAATTCGATGCACATAAGCTTGGAAGTCCCAGTGAAGTCAGTGGGAGTTACTTCAGAGTAAACATGCATAGAATCAAGCTGTCAGTGACATTTGAGAACAGATGTTATGACCTCATCCAAACACGTTGAACAAAGGCTGTTTTCACATTTGAAGCTTCAAATGGGATTGTGCTTAATGGATCGAGGTTATAAATTTGCAGTACCGACTAATTGTAGCTTAAAGTTAGTCTATAATGAAATTTTAAAACCTACATGTTCAATTCATATTCAGTTTATCTTCCTTATTCTAACAGTCATATATACGGCACAAGTGATGCTCAAACATGCTTTTGTGAAAACACCCAAACATCTGTTAAAGAGGATTTATACATACACACAAACAGTGTAGGAGGAAACTGAATGGAAAACTGTTTGTTCCACCTCTTGGTTCACACACTAACACCAAGACTATTTGCTGAGAGAAGAAGGAGAAGGCTTTCTGCTCTTATCAGAGGGCTAGTAGGTTCCTTAGAATGGCCCGTGCATACATATTCCATAAGCAGGAATGCAGAGACTATAAAGAATTATTATTTTAAAACACTGCAGGACTAGTACCACGAGTTGAACATGCGTTGATTATATTGCTAATGGATTGTACTCTATAGTACAACACAACCTTTTACTGTAACGTGGGGTAACATGGCAATTTCTGAAGAAAAGGTGAAGGTTCAAATAAAATCACAAGCAGCTAAATGTAGCTTAAATAAAAATGTGTTTTGGATTTCAAATATTTGCACACCTCGGACAATTAAAATACCATTTAATTTTATTTGCTTCACTTTGAAAGAACTTTTGCTTCACAGCTATGGCAAAATATTAACCAAAGAATCTTTATTCATCAAGAAATGCTATAAATAAATTTCATGATTTTTATTTTTTTTAAATCAGCTTCTACTAAGATATTGTATAAACACAGGAAAAGCCAAAAATTCATAAACTCTTCCCTCACATTGACTGGCTACAATTATATTTTCCCAAAGGGAACAGAGATGTGAAAAACATATTTTACTTCAGATCCACTAAAAAATAATTTTCTATGGGTTGAATCCAGATTTAGTCATACTTAAAGTAGGTTGAAATCAATGGGATCTAAGTAGTCATGTATCTAACCTTTTAACTTTAAATGGAACGCTTACTGTACTGTACCTAGGAAGTATAATTAAACACTAGTCACTTCTGCAAAGTCATTCCAAAAAAGGAATATTCATTTCCATTTGTAGATAGCCTTTCATGATCCAAATTAAGTGTCACATGCTTTCCCCCCACTCCACGCCCCTCCAGTTTGTTTTACAAAACTATAGAGCAGTAGAGAGTAACCTGTGGCACTCAGTTGCTCTCTATGTGGCCCAGGAAACTTCTGAGGTACCCCACCCACTTTTCCAGTGTAGAACAAAGACCTTTATAAACGTACGAAATATCACCAATATTCAGGGCACATATACACAGGAAGATTTCCCCTACCAGTATTCATGTGATTATAGACACTTCATTGTATGTCAAACCCTACATCCAATGACAAAACTTTTGTTTGTTGTTTTTAGCAGGGGCACTAGGGAGTCTGCCATGCAAAGACACGCTAAGGTTTATTGTTAACGTGGTAAATTCAGAGAACAAACCAAAATGATAGGAAAAGAAAAGAAACTATATATAACAGAATCAATATTTAATAATTAGGAATTATACTCACCTTCATTGTGGATTCTCACCCAAAAAATGTTGCCCACCAAACCAGTATGTTAAAAGAAGTCAAGAAAAACAGGATGTTAAGAAGCTTCTGTTTCCTGTCAGACTGAGACTATCTGGGATACTGAGAGCAGCTGATTGGCTCATCCCAACAGGCACATCATCACCATCCATATACAATACTTAGCCTGCATTAGTCAACAGGAAACCAAACAATAGGATGATGAATAAGGGGTAGGGAAAGAGAAGTATACGCATTGCGTATGCAGTGGTTTTGTAGAAGTGATTTCATGTTATATGGGGAATTTTCTTTACACATAATAGTAATAAGGTACCACAGATAAAAATTAACTCATTCTTGGCTGCTCAGGAACGTAGCACAAAATGTATCACTTAAAAATTTATTGACAACTCGGAAATTATATGGGGATGCCAAACTTCTTGATAAATGTATGCTCACTACCATAAAGACGAAAACAAAAGTAACATGTGAAGAAATGTGGCTGCTTCTCAGGAAGCAGGGCTTGGAAAGACCTCTGTCCAAGACTGTGGAGAGCCACCGGCAGTAAGTGGAGGCAATACTGAGTGAACTACATAGACGGATTCCAATTTTGCAATTTCAACATGCGTCAGCATCTGGAATTTAGAGAAGTGGGGACCAGCCACAAAATTGTTGCAGCCCCTGTTCAAAACTCACAGGGAACGGAGGCCCCTGAAAGATTTATATTCAAAATGTGTTGGTTTCACACCAGGAGACTTTCCCACTTCTTTTCCTAGGAAGGACACTTCCCCCCCCCCTTCTCATCCTCCTGAAACCTCTCCTGCCGTGCTTTATAATGCTATAAAATTTAATATATTGGGCTCAGGCTCAAGGCTGGCTGCCAGCCCTGAACTTAAACGTTTTATTGCTTTATAGCAGGGTTGGGGAGATTTTTAGAGCCTCTTTCCCTCTCTCCTGAAGCCTCTCTCTATAGCATGGTGAGAGAATTTTTTTAACTTCATAATACACATCCCTCTTCCAGGATACTATAGGATATTAGATGCTCAAGAAAAACAATGTCTCTCTCCTCCGCCCCCATGACTAATACCCTCAACATTCTATATTTCTGCAAACCACTGAGCCTAGGTCCTTGTTGGGCCATTTACTTACAAATACACTTCTGTATGCCTAGGGTGCCTCCCACCACTTGCCAAGTATGGAAAAACTACTACTCTATTTTTGGATAGCCTCATTTATCTTCTGCATCAATAGGCATTGGACCATCCAAGTTCAGTATTAGCGATGACAACAATCATAGAATCATAGAATAGCAGAGTTGGAAGGGACCCACAAGGCCATAGAGTCCAACCCCCTGCTCAATGCAGGAATCCACCCTAAAGCATAATTGACAGATGGTTGTCCAGCTGCCTCTTGAATGCCTCTAGTGTGGGAGAGCCCACAACCTGCCTAGGTAACTGATTCCATTGTCGTTCTGCTCTAACAGTCAGGAAGTTTTTCCTGATGTCCAGCTGGAATCTGGCTTCCTGTAACTTGAGCCCGTTATTCCGTGTCCTGCACTCTGGGAGGATTGAGAAGAGATCCTGGCCCTCCTCTGTGTGACAACCTTTCAAGTATTTGAAGAGTGCTATCATGTCTCCCCTCAATCTGGTGGTGTTGTATTTATAATGATAAATGCAACACCATAGAGTAGCCTATCATTAGAACAGGTGTCAAATTTTATTTGAGTGGGGACCCAGCTGACTCATCAGCCCCTGTGCAGGCCAAATGGTAGCAGAGGGTGGAACCAGGCTCCCTAATATCATTGATCCCCACCTTCGCTGTGTGTGTGATTTTCCCAGCCGGGGAAAACCCACACACAGCAATGGTGCTTCAGCCAGAGACTAGGGTAGAGAAGCACTTCTCCACCCCACACTTCAGATGGAGCAGCTCTGCCTAACCCACGCCACACCAAGCAGAATCCCCACTGTTATCTCCAACCTCTCCCTGATTGGAGATAAAAGTGGAGATTCCTCTACCTGCCAGTATCTAGGGGCATGAGCCCAAGCCTCCGCAGGCCAGAAAGGTCAAACTTCTGCAGGCCAGATTGGACCCATGCGGTGGAGGTTCACCCTGTATGAGGCAGAGCGAAGCAGCGGTATTATCAGCAGCAGATGCTAAGACATGGGGAGCAGCAGCAAGGAATCAGAGAACAGAACTTTATGTACCACATGCCCCCTGTTGCCCCCCACCAGCTGCCCTGTGCCCCTAAGCTAGCCTGCTGCTCTCAATGGTAGAGGACAGTGTGCTGCTACTGTGGTGGATCCTATCCCTTTTGACTTCTGTATGTGATTTGTGGGAGTGAGAAGAGAGGAATCCTCTTGTACCATCTCAGACAGCAAAAATATCTTAGGCTGGCCTTACACCAAGTGGGAATGTTACAAACCTCCAATATAACCAGAATATCAAAATATCATCGCCATAATTATGTAGTAGTACTAAAGAAGTGTTTTTTTAGGGTCAAAGCCATCACACAAGTTTATGTTTTGACATACTGGCCAATCCTATGAATGTTGAGCATACAAGATAATGAAATGTAATCTGAAAAATCTTTGCTCCAAATCATGTTACAATTTTGATCATGCTATATTATTTATTTATTTATTTAATCTGCCACCTTTCAAGTCCATAGTCTTCCCACCCTTGCTATACTTGGATCTTTAGGAAAAATCTTTTCCCAAAAGCTCAGAAGTCATGAAAAGTCAAGCTAGAGAAACACAAGTTCTAAATACATTCGACCTAATTTTAAACAAAATGAAACAACCAGCAGCAGCTTGTTAAAGTGTGCATATTCATTTTTTAAAATCTACACTGTTTTTAGGCACAGCTTCTAGTTGGTTTATAAAAACAAGATAAAAATACAAACATAACAAACAATGTATTAAAAAGTTCATGAATACATTAAAGGTACAGTCAGATGCATATTTAGACAGAAAAAAGTTATACAAATCCCAGCATGCCCAGTTCAACCTGTCTTTTTTCTTTCTAAATATGCCTAATATTGCATCCTAAAAAGCCTGGGACAATAGAACATCTTTGCCTGGCGTGAAAAAGGTAACAGATTGACACCAGGAGGGACTTTCTTGGAAGAGAATTCTACAAATGGGGTCCCACTACTGAGAAGGCCCTCTTTCTGATCACTACCCACCTTTCTTCAAATAGTGGGGAGATCTGGAGAAGAGCCTCCAAAGACAGCCTCAATATACTGACAGGTTGTATTGAGAAACAGGCATTTCCTCTAATACAGTTTAGATCTCCTACTTGTCCAGCATGTGTATATCTTTACCCCTTCTCCCCCATCCTCTCTCATGCTGGCTGGAGGTGACAGGACTTCCATTAGCCCCAAACAGCATGGGCAATGATCAAGGATCCTGGGAGTTGTAGTTCAAAACTACAACCTGGTGGACATCAGGTTGGGGAGGGCTGATCTAAGTAATTTGACCTACATTGTTATTTCAGCATTTACATAGACTGAGGCCTTAGCTAGACCTAAGGATTATCCCGGGATTGTCCTGGGGTCATCCCTGTTCATGTAAATGACACACAGGGGATCCCGGGAGCAGGCAGGGACGACCCCGGGATGATCCCAGGATAAACCTTAGGTCTAGCTAAGGCCTCAGAGACATGGGGGTGTTGTAAGTTATTAAATGTAGTTTAAAAGGGGGGAGGGGAAATGGGTTTAAAAGGAGATTTAAAAAACAAGAAAACTTCTCCCCTAAGTCAAGGGGGATTTCAGAGGGGAAACTGCAGTGGGGGAGAAAGTTTAGCCCTCCCATCCCAGAGCACTGATGTCCTGATCCAAATTAGAGTTGTGTGCACTTACACAAAAGTAAAAATTAAGACTACCTCAGCTAAATGCTACACAATTAGTGCAATATGGAGTTTGGCTCTTAGAATGAAAGACCTCTGAGTCCTGGATTTTGTTTGGAGGACCAGAACTAAAGAGAGCTTACATGAAACTCCACTTCTGGTTATCCCTCAGCCTTTCTCCATTTCAGCTGTATAATTTATATGGAGAGAGAGGGAATCATTTTGTAGCTCTCTTTTTAAATAACTGGGAGTCTGAAATCCTTCATGAACTTCTGCAAATCACCCCAGATCTATCAGTAGATCTAGATCTACCTTCTGCCCACCACTGCTGTAAAGAATCCAAACTAAACATGATCTAACCAGATGCAGAAAACTATAGCAAACCAGATTACTGAGTTTACAGAGATGAGCAAACCTCTCTTTCCCTCCAAAAACCTGTGCCCATTTTATGATCAATGAAATTTGCACACACATATTCTTGATGGCTCCTTCAGTCAAGGACTATTTCTCCAACAAAATCAGAGCCCCCACCCTGATCAAGAATTCCATTGCTCCTGGCCCATTTCACTTTTACAGCTTTCAGGCAAAACCCAATTCATATTCATATCATCCTATGCAGACAGAAAAATATAAATGACCCAGAGCAAGAACAAACTTGCAGCCTAATCCTATGCATGTTTATTTGTAATCAAGTCTACTCTCTTCAGTGGATCCTCCCAAATACATGCACATACGATTCCAGCCTCAAGGTATATACACTTCTGAGATAGTAAGCTTGTTACCTGTATTGTACCACTGGAATATAGATGATGGCTCACAGGACTGAATGGTCTTCCATACCACCAATTCTTTTTAAAATCCCTGCACAGAGAAAAGCAGATGCTAGGGGAAAGGCTAGGTTAGAACCCTTCTTCCTGCTATCTACATTTCTATGTAGGGAATATACTCTGCACACACACCATCATATTTAGTTATGTGAGGCCCTATCAACAGTCCAGTGAAATCATCAAGAGATTCATCAACCACTTCAGGCAGAATCAGGCTAGACTTAAAACAAGCTTTAAGTTATTCTGTGATCCCAGGAAACCTTAGAAACAATTATTCTGTGAGAGGATCTAGTTATCTTTAACAGAGAATTTTCAGCATCTTCACCACACTACAACCCCCAAGATTATTTGGGTGAAACCATGACAGTTATACAGTGCTATAGGTTTGCAGTGTAAATATGCTCTTTTTTCTCTATGCACATCATCTGTTTAAGCTCTCTGTGACAATCTAGTTTGAATTATTTAGCAGAAACTTGCCTAACGTATAGTTGCGTCCATCCTGGAGTTTTATTTTAATGACTACAAGTATTTTTTAAACTTAGATTGGTATTGAAAGCAACTGTTGAAGGAGATTATTAAACCACATTTCATATAAACTTCCAAACTGACAAAGCAGGCCATCACAAGATGGAACAACAGGCCAAGAGAATCTGAATGGGGGAAACATTTGCATTGAAGAAGTCAAAAACATTATCTAAAATAGAAACTGACAGAGAGATTGCAGTTTAAACACCATATATTATGTAATAGGGTATCACTGACTTTTCTCTCTCCAACATTTTCTTCAAATATCTCATTTTACTAACTTATACATCATTCACAACTTTAAAACGGACCAAGCCTGGGTCTTTCAGATTTCTCTGAAATCCTGTAAATATAGCACTTTTCCTCAAAATAAATAAAGAAGTGGTAAGTTTTACAATCCTTCAACTTTCTCACAATTTTGGAAGAGCTTGTTACTGTTATTATACATCACACTCCTTCAATTTTTAAAATAAAGTTTCAACAATTTTAAAGTTCCATATCTTCACAGAAAGGCAAGTACAGGCAAGAAGATAAACAAGCTGACAGAGGTGTTCAAATAGCACTACCCTCTTAACCTAGTAAACTGCATATTATTTATGGCCCATAATCAGCAGTAGTCAGTTAATCACAATTGTTTCCTAGGTAGGACATTGTAGATTCCCCTACATCTTAACTATAATTAAACCACTTTATAAAACCCAGATTTTCGGTGTTTCTCCCCAAAAGATAAGCACGGGTGGTCGTTTAGCCTTGGGCAAATCATTCAATTGTCTCACATTTCTACCATTGTTCATAAGCCTGTTTCAACAAGTTTGTAAAAACAAAAACTATAGTTTCATATAGGATACACATACAGAAGACTGGTATAAAGAAATTTGCTAAGTATTACAGCTGTCGAGTGTTAAATCTACAAGTCCCATTAAAGTTAGATTCCAGAACCCAAGGGTAAGTTAGAAAGCTCAAAACAAAATATTATTTCAAGTAACTGGGGGGGTGGGGGGAGAGAGTTCATAATTAACTATTTGACTATGAGTCAGCAATACAAGGTCATTGCCAAAAGGAAGAAAACACCATACTTGGATATAGCAAGAGAATTATATACACAATAGACGCAGGAGGTGCTTGACACATTCTAATCAGCATTACTGGAGTACTAGTTACCACACCTCAACAATTCAAAGAGCAGCAGCCAAAATGATCAACGTCTGAATAAAAGAGGAAAGACTGGAGAGTCGAGTTGACATTATAACTCAATATGAACAGAAAAAATATAAATACAAAGTACTCAAACCTATAGCAAACTTAAAGCCAGCCAACAGCTGGCTGAGTGGCCATTGGTTGCAATAGAAGTGCTGCTTGCAGAAAGCTCCCCACATATAGATGTAGGAGCCAAAACAGGTGTTCCATCGGCATACCAAGGATTTTCCTTGGAACTGCAGGGTCCAAAGCCCACTTATTCCCAAAATATGCCACCTAAAAGGGCCAAGAACTACACTAGCCCTAGAGCTGGAATAGTTAATTTCCCTTCCACTGGTGTCAATGGGAGATAAACAAAGGGGGGCATTCATATAAGGAACAAAAATGAAAAGCTACCCCACCATCTTCCGTATCAAATTAGCAGGATATAGGAAGTTTTATTCACTCAGTATTTTAACACTTAATTTTAACTTAAATTTAAATTTTTCTGTTTTAACTCTGTATTTTAATCTTATATCAACTTTGCTGTGTGGTTTTATCCTGGTTGCGCTTTTTATACTGTATTTCGTAATTGTGTTTTAAACTGTTGGGTGTTTTACTGTGGTTTTAATTTTTGTGAACCGCCCAGAGAGCTTCGGCTATTGGGCGGTATAAAAATGTAATAAATAAATAAAATAAATAAGTGACAATAACTCCACCATGGATTCTCTTCTACCCAAACTCCACAGGATGGCTCTGTAAGGCTACATTCCTGTGGGAACTTACTTGGGAGTAAGATCCATTGGACTCAATGAGATATGCATAGTATTGGGATGCACCAGAAAACAAATGTTGAGCACGTCATCCGAACTGGAGGTACTAGCTTGTTGCTCCCAAACAAGACAAGCTTTGAAAATGAACAAGCCATGGTTTGCAATTATGGCTTTTAAGGAGTGCAACAAGCCAGGAGCCTGTTTGTATGACAGGGTTTATTATCTGACAGCAATTGGCTGGGGTGGTAGTGGTGGAGAGAAACACTTTTGAATTTGATCAAGTTACCAGTACTGGGGAAAGGGAAGTTGATCTTATACTCCAACCCAACAAACTCTCAAGATGTTATTAACCCCTAGCAGAAAATATACAGGAATGTCTTCTGCTGAGGGGCTAATACCAGCAGGTGAAGGAGATTGCAGAAATGCCCTGGGGGGATTAAAAGGCCACTCTCCAAGACTGCCTCTCCAATAAAATGCAGTGCTTTCCAAGGCAGCTTTTATGTAAAATCACACATCTCCTGCATCTCATCTTGCTTAGCCCTCAAAGGGAATAGCTATGGGGTGTGGGGAAGGACAACTTGTTTAGGATGTGGCTGTTAAAGTACTATACAAATAATATATACTCTTCGCAATGCTATATTGGTGTAAGAGGGAAATCAAATAAAAGAGAAAATATAAATATAGCTACATCAACCTTCCCCATGCTGGTGCCCTCCATATGTATTGGGCTGGAAATGATAGTAGTTGCAGTCCAACACATCTGGAGGGTACCAGGTTGGGGAAGACTAAACTACACAGGTGATGTGTATGCCAAACAGGTGTGTGCGGGAAATCATGGCACACACACTGAATTATGGCTGTGTGTAAAAAGACACTATGCAACAGCCTTCCCCAACTTGATGCTCTCTAGATGTGTTGGGGTTCAACACATCTGGAGGGCACCAGGCTGGGGAAGGCTGGCATACAGAAAAGGTTAGATCGACCAACCAGTCAGAGTTGTATTCCAGCTCCCTCACTTTAATTCATTCCTTAGTGCAGAGGTTATCCTTGCTCTAGTCCTCCGAAGCACACCTGTGTGCACACACACACACACACACACACTGATATACACGATATACATCCGTGTGTTTCCTTGCCCACCCCATTTCCTCACCTCCAGGCGAAGGGTGGCGCCGCATGCCCGAAGGAACTCGCGGATATTGCTCAGGCACTCGCTCTCGGTGCGGGGCTCCGGATAAACCTGCAAGAAGAGGAGAACCGATTTAAGTCAGTTTTGTTGCAATGAACTGAGGCTGTGCAACCAGGGCTGCGGAGGGCCCCTCTCCCAAAACTCACCCTCCGTGGGCTCCCGAAATCCCTTCAGCCTCTGTTTCTCCTCAGCCAGGCTCCACTTGGAGGCGGCTTTTGATTTGCTTCGCCCGTGACGGGAGAGTTTGAACCGGGAAGTAAACACGACGGCAGGAAATGGCGTGTGAAGGAGACGAGGGAAGTCCTCGTCCACCGCTCCAGGGTGCTTTTCCCGATTCTGTCTCCTCAGCCATCCACCGCTTCCTATCCTATGAATATCTCCCACCCACGCGACGGCACAGTAGGGTAGCAGTAGCCCAGCAGTTCCGTGCCAAAGAGGGGAACAAAGGCGAAGGAGGCTCCTCTCACGCCCCTCTTTTGCAGCCGCCTCACACGCGTAAGAGACTAGATTAAAGACCCCAAACAGGGTTGCAGGGAAATCGCTCGTTGTCTTCTTTAGAGTTGCCGTCTTTTATTTCGCGCAGGGCGCCTGGGCTTTTTAACAAATGACAAATTTAATAGGCGACCTTTTTTTTCTCTAGGCCGTAGTTACTAAAGTTCACCTGCTGAATTTCCATCAGCTATTCAGACCTGCCAGAAATGAGGTGGCAATCTTATTACTTCCCTTACAGAAAAAGAATACAGCTGGACTGTCTCTTTTCATATATTTTTTCAAGTCTTTCCCCATTCAGTAGCACTACCAAGGCTTGGATCACAGAACTGAAAGGCTCTGTCTGCTGCCATTCAAATTAGGACCATCTATTCCATGACATCCAGCATGACATTTACATCATAGTGTACCACAAGCACAGCAGGATTTGCAGAGAAAATAACTACGGGTGCCTCAAGAAACTGAGCCAAATCCCATTCTGCAGAAAGGCAAGCAAAAAAGCTACCTTATCCGCAACTCCAATATTACTGTGCTTATCTAAAAGATGATACCAAATTAATGTACCACCACAATCCTCCGACCTCTCCCTCTTCCCCCTTAAAATTGCTGAGATTGTAAAGTGGAACCTACTGAATTTGCATGACTTCACATCTGCTAACATTTTCTGCAACTGGAAATGGATACGTACAGTAGTTCTGATCTCACATTAGCATGTTCTGTCTGCAAACCATGTGGCAAGGGGTCAAAGGTGTAGCAGGGAAATGTGACCCTCTTCAAACCAATGTCATTTTCAATGCATTAATGTCATATTTACACTCATTTCCATACATTGTTATAGCAGAAGATCAGATGCCTGTAATATTAGCCATTTGGCAGCAAAGGCCCTATCTACACTATTTATTTTAAGCTTTTGTACTCCACCTTTCCAAGTGTGCTCAAGTCAGCTAGCAATCATTAAATCATAGAACACATGATAAAAATCAAGAGCAAAACAAATTGGGAGCACAGAAACAACCTCCCTGTGTCCACCCATTTCAGCACCTTTCTGCTAACCATAGGCCTTAGTAATAGGAAGGCCTTACACAATCTCCTAAACAGTGGTGCGGGAAATTCTGAAGTGCAGGTGCTCATTATGATGGTCCCCATAGCCAAGCCCCCAAGAGGAGTTCAAGAATTTTCTTGTCAAGAAGGTGGATTTGAATGCTTACTGAAAAAATTCTAATGTTTCCAAGGTAGAAATTAGAAACTATATTGGGATTTTTCATTATTTTCTTTGGAACTTTATTAATAGGGCAGAAACATTTGGCTCTGTATTCATTCACTCAGAATCAGCTGTACAACTGCTAGTGATGCTGAGAAATTCTGTGTGAGCATCTCTTTACAGAATTTCTCAGCATCACTAGCAGTTGTACAGCTGATTCTGAATGAATGCATACAGAGCCAAATATCTCTGCCCTGTTAATAAAGTTCCAAAGAAAATAATGAAAAATACCAAAATAGTTTTTAATTTCTATCTTGGAAACATTTGACATTTTCAGAAGATTGCCTACATGTTTTTCCGCAATTGCTTTAAAAGAAATTAAAGAATAAAACCCTTATGAATAAAATTAAAAGATATTACATAACAACCCCTACAATGAAAGGGGAAACTTGGAACCTTTAACTCCTACACCGTGAAAATTCTTCTCATTGATTATTTAAAACATGGACACAAAAGGGTACAAACAAATAGCCGGCATTCATCATGAAAGGAGGTCAATACAGGGCCACCCTGTAGATAATTTTTTATTTGAAGTGAGCCCACACAGACAAACATTTTACTACACATTTTATCACTCTTCTGTGCCTGCTCTGTGGTAAAATTCTCCTTATGACTTGGCAAGATTATAGAGATGACTAAGGTAAGAAATGAGAAAGCGTTGCAGAATTAGCTCTGTCAAAGAATCTGGAAACACTGAATGGATCGGGGTTTTAAAATGATTTTCATAATAACAACAGCAATAATCCCATAGATATTACTGGAGACTATTTTAAGTGTTTCAGCTATTAGGTCAAATATCTCCATGACAATAATTCTAAAAAAAAATGATTATGTTTCTTGACTTTACAGTTGTGAAGAAAGCAATGAAACTGTTTGGACATTTTCTGCTTAATAACCTGAGCCTGAATGCCAAGCCATTATGACATGTTATGACATAGTTTTGGCATAAAGCCACCATCAGCTGCCCTTTTTAGTTTGTTCAACTGTCCTGTGAATCTCAAGTTTATATTTAACTAGCTCTTATTCAAATTAAGATTTTCAAGCAAGTAGTGAGCAACACTCTCATCCTATATTGGTGCACTCACAAAACCAGTGTAACCTCCCTCAAAAATTCCACACATAGTAACTCTGCTGGGCACAAGATTCAGGACAGATAAAGAAGCTCTTCACAGAACACATAGCTAAACTACGAAATTTGCTACCACAAACTGTAGCAACGACTACCAACTTGGACAGCTTTAAAGGGGGATTAGACAAATTCATGGAGGATAAGACTATTAAATGGCTACTGGTCATAATGGATATTACCTCCAGGATCAGAGGCAATATACCTGCCAATACCAATTCCTGGAGAACATGAATGGGAGGGTGCTATTCTGTTCATCCCCTACTTCCTGACTGTTAGAGCAGTACGACAATGGAACCAGTTACCCAGGGAGGTTGTGGGCTCTCCCACACTAGAGGCATTCAAGAGGCAGCTGGACAACCATCTGTGAAGTATGCTGTAGGGTAGATTCCTGCATTGAGCAGGGGGTTGGACTCAATGGCCTTTTAGGCCCCTTCCAACTCTACTATTATATGATTCTATGATTCTACTTGTGGATTTCCTATAAGCATCTGGTTGGCTACTGTGTGAACCAAATGCTGGACTAGATAGGCTTTTGGTCAGATCTAGCATAGCTCTTATGGTCATTTAAATACAGCCCTGAGTTTTGGGGTCTAGAGAATGTTCTAGAAGTCAGGGCTGAGGGCTATTTCACTCCACATAGTCTAACCCAGACCACTCTGCATTCACTAACAGCACCCTACTGCCATTCTACGCCTCTAGCAAAATAAATAAATCCATATTCCACATGCAGAGAGGTCTGGTTTATACAAACAGTAGATCAGATGGTAGAACTACTAGACTGTACCATTGAGACTGCATGTAAGGGACTGTTGGTTGGAATCCTCTCCGTGATATCTGTGCAGAGAGAGATACAGAGACATGTCTCTCTGGACACAGAGAAAATACTTGAGCAGCAACTGGAGGAGACTAACAGCATGGCCCTATGTAAGAGTGACTTCCCATGAGCGTATGTGAATTATCTTCCTACTAAATAACTCAGACCAAAACTTTATCCTTACAACACCTAATGCGTTTACCCACCACTGAATGCAGCACAGCAGTTGGGCACCCCATCAGATGGCTGAACCCCATTTTTGCTAGTACCTGGAGCTATGTAAAAAGGGGTGGGAGAGAGATATTATCGAACAGCTGGCAATTCATGGCTAATGGGCTATATTTGACTTAGCTGGCAGTGTTCCTCACTTGACAGTCTCCAGATGTGTTGAACAGCAATTCCCATAATCCTCAGCCAGCATGGTCAAAGGCTTGGAATTATGGGAGTTCCAGTGTAACATACCTGGAGGGCACTAATTTGAGGGAGACTGGCTTGGCAAGTCACCAGTTATACAGGCTTATGGTAGCCTCTCACAGTGGCTCTAACTTTAGCTGCAGAGCCATGCTGACAGACTCCCAAATGGACTTCAGCAGAGATCAACTGACAAGTGAAATTTAGCCCCATTAGCCATAGTGGGAATCTGGACCTTCAGGAGCAAGAATCAATTCCCTACTGCCTGAGATACCAGGACAGCTGGTGTTAAAATTAATTTGGTGTATATTCAGGGAATATTTGTACAGACAGCTTTCAAAGAATTAACATCGTAAACTACAGTTAATGTGCACTGTTATTCCCTGAACAGACTAAACACAGCTGTCCTCTACAGATTATTCCTGTCAGGAGTGCACATAAGTCTCCACAGGAGGCTGCACATAGCGACTATTGTCAGAGAAAAAAGACCATATGTGTGTAAATATGCAGGCCATGCCTCGGGTCCCAAATGTAAAGCCCTTGGATGCCTCTGAACAACTGTCACAGAGGATCTGCACAGTGACTTCTTTATGACTGCCAGGGAAGCAGAACTGCAACGTCTTGACAGCAGCTTACACCATGATGCCCTCTGCTAGTTATCCTTTGATATGCAGGTCAATGGCCCTGGAGCAACCTGCTACCTCATTATCAGTTCTCAATTATTTCCCCAGAAAAAGCATGCATGTTAGGAACATGGGAAGCTACCTTACCCCAAACCAAGCCATTGGTCCATCTAGCCTAGTATTGTTGATGTTGACTGGCAGTGGCTTTCCCGGGTTTCAGGCAAGTTTTCCAGCCCTACCTGGAGATGCCAGGGGTTGAACTTGGGATTTTCTGCATGCAAAGCAGGTGCTCTACCAGTGAGCTTTGGCCCATCCACACATGTTGATGTTCCCAACCCCTCAAAAAGTGCTGCCATACCGTCTATCATTCCTTTCCAACACCTAAAACAACAAAGAGTCTTGTGGCACTTTGAAGACATTTATTCTGGCATAGCTAAACTAACATAGCTACTACTCTGGAAACCTAAAACATCAGATTCCATCTTCAAAGCTGTACTAGTTAAAAAGCAAGAGTAATATATCAGAGGTTCGTAAATTCAGGGCCAGCCTGTACATTCATCCAAACCAAGTGTTAACACTTTTCCTGGACTTCAGGCTGCAGCAAATTGGGCAGAGAAGCTGCATGTTTGAATGTTTCTCCATAGGAAAAAAAACCAGTGCACAAAAGGAGTAAAAACTCAGCAGATCTGGGAGAAAGTGAGGCTGAACCCTTCTTCCTGACATGCTTATTTCTTTAGCGCAGAAAACACATGTCAGAATCTTGAAATATATTATTCCCCATCTGCAGCCTTAAGGCATAAAACCCATGAAAACTTTTACCAACTGATTCTAGTGAATGTTTGAATCGGTCCATTTAATGGTCCTTCCTAGGTTAAGAACAAATTGTTTGTGCTTCCCCCAGGTTAGCTAAAACAAAACAAATAGAAGTTCCTAGGATAGTGTCAGCTGCCGAGGGGTTCAAACTAGGGACCCTGTAGGGTAGGCACAGGTGAAGGTGCTGGCTTCCTGTATAATGAAGCTGCTGAAGAGAGGCCAAACTACAAGCCCTTCAAGCTGGGAGTTTGTCACAACAACCCATAAGTCTCCATGGCTATGCTAGAATATCAATCTGATGCTCCTAAAGGATTGGGAGCCTTTCTACATGAGCCTTTTATTGTGCACTCGTGATTCCGCTCTCACTGTAGTTTGCGGGTCCTTTACATGATATCATCATCCTCTCCCATGCTTTGCAATCATAACATTTTTTTCTTCCTGACGAAGGAAGTCTGGTATTTTTCTCAATGGCGTTATAGAAGCCTCATATATTTGCTACACCACAGCACTACCAAATGGTTGTGTAATGGAACATATAGAAAGGCAGAGAAAGAAACAAAACCCCAGAAAAAACATGTGTATAGGAGTTGGTCTTAATGCCACAAAGAATCCAGAAGTGAAAACCTTTGTAAAGGTGTGGGTTAAAAAGCCTCATGTAGGAAAGCCTGTAAAGATTCACAGACTTGCTGTCTTTCCTTAGTCTGAACAACTCATTGCTGGGTGAGGCCATTTTCTCCAGATTTTGGCACCTCCAGATTTCTGGCTTCCAGACTGCTCTTTGCTGGCCCAAACACCTGACAGATGACAATCCCTGAACTCCTTTCAGACTCTGAGTCATCAATCTCTAAAAAGAACTGGGGCTTGTGATTTCCCTCTTTCATTGTGCAATGAGTGATCATGCCAATAGCAAACAAGCAACTTTCCTTCTGGTAAGGCTCCTGAGCCTTTATAGCTGTGTGCCAAAGCAAATGTTCACTAACTTGAAACTTTTCCTGGCATGCTAATGCAATGTTGGTTTAAAAAGCGGGAGGGAACACCCTCTACCTGCTGAGTTTTGGCTTGTCATGTAGCTGTTAAAAAAAACACCAAGACCCATACCAAGAAAAAAATATATTTACAGCCCACAATAGCAAGCTTATGCAGAAGTGGAGATAGCTTATTCTTTCATATAGAAATACACCCATGCACAAATGACCAAAGGCATGCAGCAAGGGAATGTGGCCGACAATGTGATCTTACTAAAAAGTAAGCCCTGTTGAGTTCAATAGGACTTACTCCCAGGCAAGTATGCATAGGACTGCAGCCTGAAACATTGCAATTTCTTGTTTCTTCGGTCGGGATTCGTTAGCACAGAGTAAGCTTTTGAACCTTGATTGTATTAACAAGCACTCAGAGCAATGTAACACTCTGGTTTGTCTCATGTCTGGAATGGAGCAAAGTATGTGTGTCGGGTGGGGATACGATAACAAGAACATGTTTCCAACTACTTAGAATGATGTTGGGAAGCCCAAACTACATGTTATGGGAAGATGTGTCCACCTCCCACCCATATCACCCTGGTATGTATTACAGGGAGAATGAGGTCATGTCAATGTCACTGCACTGCCCTTACCACTACATTGGCTATTACTTGCAGGGGGACATAAAGGCAATTACATTATGTAATACTCTTTCTTCAAACTATGTGCTAGTGAGATGCAGGTTGGTGGTAACCACATACCTTCTCATAACACTGCCTGGGGAGAGCTATCTCTATGAACTCCAGCAAGACTTTCACCCATAGATTTTCTGGCTTTTCCCTCCTGCTAGTATCTTCTTAAACTCACAAGTCCTTAATAGAAAATCCTGCTGAACACACAAAAGCCTCCTGTGTGCATAAAAGTTTTCTCTGGATTGTGGCCTACAGCCATGCTTATACACAAAAATCTCCTAATAGCCTGCAGAAGCCATTCCGACAGCTCCTTACAAGGAGAGGCTATTTTTGTCAAGTGTCCAAGGGATTAATTCAGAACAGAGAGTGCACTCCATTTCTTCTTTGTAGAATAGCACCTCAGCTCTTTGCATGTTTGTCTATTATGCCTTGCTCTCAGAGCAGCCTGCATATGGTTCCCATGTGGTCTCCCATCCAGACAGCTTGCAAGGACAGCAGGCTCAGGTTCAGAAGCGGAATTCAATGATGCACTTCTCAGTCCATTCTCTCAACCATTTTCAGAAGTACTATTAATTTCAAAGGGACTTACTGCCAAGTAAATATGCATATTTATTTTAAAATGTGTATTCTGTCTTTTGTCCTTGATGGACTTAGGTTAAACTATCCAATGCAAATTTTAAAAATCCCTTCCCCCCAAAAAAGTACAAATAAAAATAAAACGCCACAGTAAAAATCAGGAGTGCTAAGATAAACCACAGATTTTCCTGGTAGTTCATCATGATTCACAGTTGGGTCGTGTCCTGACATAAAGTGGGACATACCACTACCATTTTCCTTTTTGTCCATTTTTTTCAAAAAATAAAATAAAATCAGGAGCAATAGGATAGAGTAGAAGGAGAGGGGAAACAAAATGAGACAGACATACACAAAGCCTGAGAAAAGATGGAGCTGCACATTACAAATAGATACAGGAACACTACCAAAAATGGCAGACCCAGGTGGAGTTGAAAAGCTTCCCCCCCCCCCCCCGTAACATGTAAGAACACATACCACATGTCCTGTTTCTCTGTCACCACCAGCAGCAGTTAAGAGAGAGGAGGGGAGGGGGCAAAGAGGGAACTATATAATTTTATTTATTTATTTATTTATTTATTGCATTTTATGCTGCCCAATAGCTGAAGCTCCCTGGGCGGTTCACAAAAATAAAAAACATTCAAAGTATAAAACAAACAGTATAAAAACATGATATAAAATGCAATATAATCTTAGGATATCTCAACATGGGGAGGTACTCCTACACATTATCAATCCTAATGTATCATTTAACCTAGGGACAAGTCAGTTATGGCAAAAAAGGGGGGTCCTGTGATGAAGATTATTGTCATCGTAACCTACAGCATCAGCAATGTTAAAACCATTATCAGCCAATTCCGACAAAGGCTTCAGCCAGCCTTATGAAGACCATGAGAAAGGGGGCTTGATGAATATCTCCAGGCAGGGAACTCCATAAAAAGGGTGATGCCACCATCCTAGTTTTAATTGCCATCTTCCTAACCTCAGAAAGTTAAGGAACTCCAAGCAGAACCTCTCATGCACAGAGACACCATCAGGGATGGAGAATTGCCAGCCTATGGTCCGGATCCAGCCCGCAACACATTCCCATGTAGCCTGCAGTGTCCGTCCTGCCAATTAGCTGATCAGTGGGGAACTGCAGAGCAGGAGTAAGAAGGTGGAGCTGTAGTTGAAAACAACGCCTCAATTATATATGGAAATTAACTAGCTGAAGCTTCCAAATTATTTTCAGAGAACCTTTTGTACAAGCTTATAAGAACCCACTTGCCTAGTCACCTGGAGCAAATAAAAATCACCTCCTGGGAAGCAGTCTGGGAAGCATTTGGAAATTGGAAGCAGGGTTTGCTTCTTTGTTTTTCCTTTCAATGCATTAAGGTGCCACAAATGGCTAACATAGACCGGCATTTCTAAGGAAGGGCACAAAGAATCACAGCCCAAAAAATCTCTTAAGGGAGGACATGGTATAAAACAATAACGTTCTACGGTTCCAAAGTTATTTACAATGTCCTAAAATGGGTCAAGCTGATCTGATGCCGAGAATCCTGGTTGGAAAATGGCCGCCTTAATGTAAGCCACTTGTGCATTTCCAGATCCTGCAACCATTATAACGTTTTTATGAAGTGTTGCTGTAATAGCCCAGCTATCAGCATCATTCTAATTTACAACATGTGCTGCGAGTATTGTAATGTGGAGCCACAGTTTTCAGTCTTTGCAATAATTGTGGCAGTACATATGGTCTATATGCTTTGAAAAAGCCAGCCCAGGAGAGTTTCCCATATAAAAAAAACACAGCCTAAGCTAACCATTTTTTTCCTTAAGAAGTTATCTTATTATTTCTCCTCCAGCTGTAATTTATTTTATTAACAATAGCTTGCAACCCATTCAAATGGTGTTGCTTTTTGGTCTTTAATTTGACATGGAAAGACTTTAAAACAAATCTTTGCAAGACACCCTAAGAATAAGACACATTACTGTAATTTTGTAAGTATTTCATGTTTACATTTCTGGTATGTGCATTACATTGAGACTGCAATCCTAGGCCCTGTTATGTGGGATTAAGTCTCACTGAAATCAATGGGACTTCTCAGTAGACATATATAGGATTACACTACATTGAACTTAATGATGGCTCCATAAATATTGCAGCAGTTATACACCTCTGCTACTTTGTGAATATAGTGCATATGCTTAAAATAAAATGTCACTGATTCTTTTCTCTCCAAATCAAACAAGGCAGAGGGCTGTGCACTGTGTATAGAACATACAGTTAACCTCCCTTAATCTTGCTATTTATCTGTCCTGTTAGCACTTGATCAGAGGTGGAAGGAGCAGTGCCTCTTAGTCTCCCCTTCAACTAGTCCTCAGCAGCCCAGTCAGAATGCAGGAGAACCTAATGTAGGTGTACTGGTTAGAGCAAGGGTAGGCAAATTGGTGTCCTCTAGCTGTTTTGGACTACTACTCCCCTCAGCCTCACCAACATGGCCAATGGCCAGGTTTTATGGGAGTTGTACTCCAAAATATGGAGAAGGCACCAGGTGGCCTATCCATGGGTTAGAGTTTTGGACTAGGACTGAAGAGACCCAGGCTCAAATCCACACTTAGCCCTGTACCTCACAGCATTGTTGTTTTGGAGTGTGTGGAGGAAACCATGTATGTTGCCTTAGCACCTTGAAGGAAAGATGGGATGTAAATATAATACAAATATTTGGGTAGCTATGTTTGAATGGGACATCAAAGTCCTCTGTTTTGTGTGTATATGTTTTTATGCCTGGTGCTTTACATCACACCTATATACACACCTGGAAAGGATACCTGAGTACCACAGCTGTTGTTTTTAGTGGTGTCAGCAGCAGCAATTTTTTAGTGGTATGGTACCATATTAATGAAGAGGACCCCCCAAAAAAATCTTTTTGATAAATATCTGTAAGTGTATTGGAAGGAAGCATGCTTCCAAAAAACGTAAGACTTTGGCATGGTATCTGAATGGGTAAAACTATCCAAGCTAATAAATTGTCACATTAGCTTTCATAGAGAGGAATAAAGATCAGAAAGTCTGATGAAAGAATCTCCTACTTATGAACATTCATATCACAATGGTCAGTTCTGACAATCAAATCTCAACTTAATAAGCTGCAATATGAACAAGCCTTTTGCATGCGCATCTAGACCCTTTGCTCCTCCCTTTGTGCAAGCACTGATTCAATCACCATTTCTCATTTTGTCCATACCAGGAAAGTATGGTTATCAGCTTTGGAACAAGCCAGGATATTAAACAACTTCAACTTTTAATTTAATATCCTGGTTTGTTCCAAAGCTGGTAACCATAACTCCCCAGCTTTGATGAAAGAAGAAATGGTCAATTAGAGATTTCCCAGCTTAATTGTAGCTTGAGCAGAAGGTCTGCGTGCCCAGGCAAAAAGCTTGCTCACATCTCAGCTTATCATCCAAATCTGGCTAGTGTTAAGTCCAGTTTTAGGGTCATGCCAATTGTAAAAAAGAAAAGAAAAAAGTCTTCCAAATTTTTTGGCTGCATTAAAAGAAAGTTAATTAGTTCCAGTATTAGAAACAGTAAGCCTATATACACCAGTTGCTTGGGAACATGGCAGGGGGTGATTTTGCACCATGTCCTGCTTGTGGGTCCCTCGTCGACAGCTGGTTCGCCACTCTGTGAACAGAGTGCTGGACTAGATGGACCTAGCATGGCTCTTCTGATCCAGCATGGCTCTTATATTCTAGTTGTGCTTAGTTGTTTTCTCTGACAATGCCAAAGCTAGCAGAACAACCTTCTTTTCTATTTTAAACCACAAGAAGCTTACATGACCCCAGTCCCTCCTTTTATTTTGATTTACATCTCTGCTGGGCTAACTTTATTTTGGAGTGATACTTTACTCTACCCCCCCCCCCCTTGGCTTAGGAAGGTTTTCTACCCAATGCCTGCAAGAAGTATAGGGGATGCAGGTGATGTTGGAAATGATTTAAAAGCCTAAGGGTCCTTTTCAAAGAAACCAGTATGAATGCAAACCTTGAATCTTATGCCATGTTTCTCAAAGCAGATCTCAGTAAGGAGGGTAGACAGTAGCTCTAAGAATGGCAAGATCCTTTTTTGCTGTCCCAATCAAATCAATGGTCACTTCTGCTCCCACTAAGACTTATAGGCAACAAATGTCTATAAATGTCTAGGAGTTTCAAACAGCAAGCTGAAACTCCTACTCAGAAGTGCAACCAGTGTGACACACATGAGGGACATTGTGGTGTAGTGGCTAAAGTGCTGTACTGGGAGTCAGAAGATCCGGGTTCTAGTCCCTATACAGCCATGGAAATACAGTGGGTGACTTTGGGCCAACCTACCTAACAGCACTGTTGTGAGGATAAAATGGAGAGGAGGATTATGTACGCTGCCTTGGGTTCCTTCAAGGAAAAAAGTGGGATATAAATGCAATAATACATAAAATAAAAACATTTTGGGAAAATTCTCAGATCTTTAATGAAGTTCAGACTTTCCTGCAATAAAATGAATTAGTGGAGTCTTAATCATAGACACCAGTCAGGATGTAGTTACACACTGCACTCATGTTACTTCCTCACTAGCTCTTTTCTGTGGAATCGCCATCATTTGTTCAATTACTTTTTACAGAGCATCCAAATGCCATCGTTGTCATCCATTTGTATCCCACTCTTTGCTATGATGTCCTTCCATTTCTATTCAGAGCAGATTTGTCGAAACATTTTTTTTTTAAAAAAAAAAATGGTAATAAAATGCAATTGTATATTATGTGGACAGGCAAAGCACTATTAAGGCTTTTAACTATTCTTGTGACTTTAATTAAAGTGTCTTGCTTGAAGGTGCTCCCCATTTTATGGCTTCCTACTGATCCTGCCCGGAGGCCTAGTGCTGAATTGCTCCATGATTGCTCCCTGAATAGCCTCTTTGTCACCCCAAGGGGAGGAGGAAGGTTTCTGTTTCTGCTTTCTTTATGTGCATCTTTCTTGTATTCTTTTTAATAGTGAAATAGCCAGGCACTCTTTGAGCATCATCACACAGGGGAAAATCACATTTGCTTACCGCTGCTTCTCCGCCCACACGTTTGTCCCTCATTATTTCCTCTTTTGAAAGAGGAAGTAAACAACTTGCACATGGCCCATTCAGTGGGCCATTTGATCACCCTGCTTCTCTTGAGCACAGCAGGAGATAGCGGCAAGTTCCGTTTTTAAAAATAAGTCAGACTTACTGGGGTGTTGTTGTTTTTTGAGGTGTGAAGAAGGCTAGAAGGGGCGGGAGGCACACAGGAAGCAGATGATGACTTGAGAAGGACCCACAAAAATCTGAGTGCCCAGTAACGAGTGTGCAAAACACTCTTCTGATGGAGCTCTAAACTGGGGGTGTCAAGTCAAGCAGTCTGGAGGTTCAAACTCCGCATCCAGCAGATGTTTGAGCACTATATCCCACAACTTCTAATAAAGCTTTTTCAGCTGTGGGTATTTATTTATTTATTTATTTAATTACATTTATATACCGCCCCACAGCCGAAGCTCTCTGGGCGGCTCACAACATTTTAAAATAGTAAACATTAAAAGTATACAATTTAAAAACACACACACACACACACACATAAAAACAGTATAAAAACAACAGTATCCATTTAAAAACAACAATTGTGGGGTCCATTAAAAACAAACTTAACGTTGTTAAATGCTGTTAAAATGCTGTTAAAAATGCCTGGGAGAAGAGAAAAGTCTTGACCTGGCGCCGAAAAGATAACAATGTTGGCGCCAGGCGAGCCTCATCGGGGAGATCATTCCACAGTCGGGGGGCCACCACTGAAAAGGCCCTCTCCCTTGTTGCCATCCTCCGAGCTTCCCTTGGAGTAGGCACTCGGAGGAGGACCTTAGATGTTGAGCGCAGTGTACGGGTAGGTTCATGTCGGGAGAGGCGTTCCATCAGGTATTGTGGTCCCAAGCCATGTAGGGCTTTATAGGTTAAGACCAGCACCTTGAATTGGGCTCAGAAGCATATAGGCAGCCAATGCAAGCGGGCCAGAATCGGTGTTACATGCTCAAACCTCCCTGTTCCAGCTATCAATCTGGCCGCCGCATTTTGCACAAGCTGCAGCTTCCGGACCGTCTTCAAAGGCAGCCCCATGTAGAGGGCATTGCAGTAATCTAATTTGGAAGTTACCAGAGTATGGACAACTGAAGCTAGGTTATCCCTGTCCAGATAGGGGCGTAGCTGGGCCACCAACCGAAGTTGGTAGAAAGCACTCCGTGCCACCGAGGCCACCTGAGCCTCAAGTGACAAAGATGGTTCTAGGAGAACCCCCAAGCTACGAACCTGCTCCTTCAGGGGGAGTGCAACCCCATCCAGAACCGGTTGAACACCCCCCATCCGATCAGAGGAACCACCCACCAGCAGCATCTCAGTCTTGTCTGGATTGAGCTTCAGTTTATTAGCCCTCATCCAGTCCATTGTCGCAGCCAAGCACCGGTTCAGCACATCCACAGCCACACCTGATGAGGATGAAAAGGAGCAGTAGAGCTGCGTGTCGTCAGCGTACTGATGACAGCGCACTCCAAAACTCCGGATGACCGCACCCAACGGTTTCATGTACATGTTAAACAGCATGGGGGACAAGACCGATCCCTGCGGAACTCCATACTGAAGAGTCCACGGGGCCGAGCAATGTCCCCCAAGCACCACCTTCTGGAGCCGTCCTGCTAAGTAGGAGCGGAACCACTGCAATGCAGTGCCCCCCACTCCCAACTCAGCCAGACGTTCCAGAAGGATACCATGGTCGATGGTATCGAAAGCCGCTGAGAGATCAAGGAGAATCAACAAAGTCACACTCCCCCTGTCCTTCTCCCGACATAGGTCATCATACAGGGCGACCAAGGCTGTTTCCGTGCCAAAGCCGGGCCTGAAACCCGACTGAAATGGATCCAGATAATCAGTCTCATCCAAGAGTGTCTGGAGCTGGCCCGCCACCACCCGCTCAAGGACCTTGCCCAGGAATGGAACATTTGCTACCGGCCTGTAGTTACTAAGATTTTCCGGGTCCAAGGAAGTTTTCTTCAAAAGTGGTCTCACTACCGCCTCTTTCAGACGGTCTGGGACCACTCCCTCTCGTAGAGAGGCATTAATCACCTCCTTGGCCCAGCCGGCTGTTCCATCCCTACTAGCTTTTATTAGCCAAGAGGGGCAAGGATCCAGTACAGAGGTGGTTGCGCGGACCTGTCCAAGCACCTTGTCCACATCCTCGAGCTGTACAAACTGAAACTCATTAGTAGATGATTGCTAAAAATACTGCCCTATCCCAATCTGCTTTCTACATTTCACCTCTCTAAATGCCGTCACCAATACTACTGCTGCCCCCAATTACCAATTCCTCCCTCCCCTTACCTTAAGCACATTTTTTGCAACTCCCAGTTCCCCACCAATTAAACCGGGAGTTGGGAACCTGTGACTCTCCAGATGTTGCTGGACTCAAATTCTTATGAGCCCCAGCCAGCCTGGCCAATGGGCAGTGACAATGGGTGCTGCAGTGGGAATGTAGTGGGCTATTTTATTTTATAACACTAAAACCTGATTGAACTTTGGCCAACAACATTAGAGCACCAGATGTTCCACCCCTGATCTAAGCCAACTGGTTCTGTGCCTCTGCTTGCCCTCCCAAATCCTCTCACATGCCAGAATAGCTCCCTCTTCACCACAACTATCTGGCCAACCTAAACATTCCTGCCATCTTTCTCCACAGGATGCCCCCACTTACTTTTCCTCACTGTTTTTCCTTGGTTGCAAAGACAAGCAAATTCCAAATTTCACACTCCACCCATTCCTCTATTATTCTCCACACCCCTTGATGCTGCTGATTCAAAAGGAAGGACACTACGATCAGCTGATGCTTAAGACACATAGTGACTGGGTTCACACAACACGCTAACCCGTTATGTTTTATTTTCTGAACAATCCTTGATGTTATCTGTGGGACATTTCCCCTCGTCATGGGAGTTTATTTCCGCCAAATAAGCCACCCTAACCAAAAAGAGATGTTATTTTCGTTACAGGAGACTGGAACGCTAAGGTGGGCAGTCAAATGACATCTGGAATTACAGGTAAGCATGGTCTAGGAGAACAAAATAAAGCGGGACATAGGCTGATAGAATTCTGCCAGGACAACTCACTGTGCATAACAAACATTCTCTTCCAACAACCAAAAAGACGGCTTTATACATGGACTTCACCAGATGGCTGACACCGAAATCAGATTGACTACATCCTTTGCAGCCAAAGGTGGCGGACATCTATACAGACAGTAAAAACAAGACCTGGAGCTGACTGTAGTTCAGATCACGAACTTCTTATTGCACAATTTAGAATCAAACTAAAGAGAATAGGGAAGACCCACAGATCAGTTAGATATGAGCTCACTAATATTCCTAATGAATATGCAGTGGAAGTGAAGAATAGATTTAAGGGACTAGATTTAGTAGATAGGGTCCCAGAAGAACTATGGACAGAAGTTCACAACATTGTCCAAGAGGTGGCAACAAAAAACGTCCCAAAGAAAAAGAAAACCAAGAAGGCAAGGTGGCTGTCTGCTGAGACACTGGAAGTAGCCCAAGAAAGAAGGAAAGCAAAAGGCAACAGTGATAGGGGGAGATATGCCCAATTAAATGCAAAATTCCAGAGGTTAGTCAGAAGAGATAAGGAATTATTTTTAAACAAGCAATGCGCGGAAGTGGAAGAAGACAATAGAATAGGAAGGACAAGAGACCTCTTCCAGAAAATTAGAAACATCGGAGGTAAATTCCAGGCAAAAATGGGTATGATCCAAAACAAAGATGGCAAGGACCTAACAGAAACAGAAGAGATCAAGAAAAGGTGGCAAGAATATACGGAAGATCTGTATAGGAAGGATAATAATATCGGGGATAGCTCAGACGGTGTGGTCAGTGAGTTAGAGCCAGACATCCTGAAGAGTGAGGTTGAATGGGCCTTAAGAAGCATTGCTAATAACAAGGCAGCAGGAGACGATGGTATCCCAGCTGAACTGTTTAAAATATTGCAAGATGATGCTGTCAAGGTGATGCATGCCATATGCCAGCAAATTTGGAAAACTCAAGAATGGCCATCAGACTGGAAAAAATCAACTTATATCCCCATACCAAAAAAGGGAAGCACTAAAGAATGTTCAAACTATCGGACAGTGGCACTTATTTCACATGCCAGCAAGGTAATGCTCAAGATCCTGCAAGGTAGACTCCAGCAATTCATGGAGCGAGAATTGCCAGATGTACAAGCTGGGTTTAGAAAAGGCAGAGGAACTAGAGACCAAATTGCCAATATCCGCTGGATAATGGAGAAAGCCAGGGAGTTCCAGAAAAACATCTATTTCTGTTTTATTGACTATTCTAAAGCCTTTGACTGTGTGGATCATAACAAACTGTGGCAAGGTCTTGGTGGTATGGGGATACCAAGTCATCTTGTCTGCCTCCTGAGGAATCTGTATAACGAACAAGTAGCAACGGTAAGAACAGACCACGGAATAACAGACTGGTTTAAGATTGGGAAAGGAGTACGGCAGGGTTGTATACTCTCACCTTACCTATTCAACTTGTATGCAGAACACATTATGCGACGTGCTGGGCTTGATGAATCCAAGGCTGGAGTTAAAATCGCAGGAAGAAACATTAACAATCTCAGATATGCAGATGACACCACTTTGATGGCTGAAAGCGAGGAGGAGCTGAGGAGCCTTATGACAAAGGTGAAAGAAGAAAGTGCAAAAGCTGGGTTGCAGTTAAACCTCAAAAAAACCAAGATTATGGCAACCAGCTTGATTGATAACTGGTAAATAGAGGGAGAAAACGTGGAGGCAGTGACAGACTTTGTATTTCTGGGCGCAAAGATTACTGCAGACGCTGACTGCAGCCAGGAAATCAGAAGACGTTTACTTCTTGGGAGGAGAGCAATGACAAATCTTGATAAAATAGTTAAGAGCAGAGACACCACACTGACAACAAAGGTCCGCATAGTTAAAGCAATGGTATTCCCCGTAGTAACCTATGGCTGCAAGAGCTGGACCATAAGGAAAGCTGAGCGAAGGAAGATAGATGCTTTTGAACTGTGGTGTTGGAGGAAAATTCTGAGAGTGCCTTGGACTGCAAATAGATCAAACCAGTCCATACTCCAGGAAATAAAGCCAGACTGCTCACTTGAGGGAATGGCATTAAAGGCAAAACTGAAGTACTTTGGCCACATAATGAGAAGACAGGATACCCTGGAGAAGAGGCTGATGCTCGGGAAAGTGGAAGGCAAAAGGAAGAGGGGCCGACCAAGGGCAAGATGGATGGATGATATTCTGTAGGTGACAGACTTGACCTTGTGGGAGCTAGGGGTGGCGACAGCCGAAAGAAAGCTCTGGCGTGGGCTGATCCATGAAGTCACGAAGAGTCGGAAATGATTGAACAAATAAACAACAACAACAACAAGAACCCACAGTCTGCAGTATGGGTTATTTTTCCTATAGTGGGTTAACATACTGCTTGTCGCGCAACATGGGTTATGGAGATCACCTACAGAGCAAAGGTGCTCTTGGCACTCGGCAAGTATGGCCAAAAATGCTGCTGCCACTCTGTTCCTCTCAAGCAATCGCTATTCTCGCCGCAAATAAAGCTGGGATACCTGCTTGGCTGAACAGGAAGACTACATGAGGAGGAGAGGAGGTATGTGTAAAATGAACTACTTTGTGTAGCTTGTTTTCCTGATTGTCTGATGGGAGAACAGTAGCTTGACTGCATAACCACCTACCCGGGGTAGCTTGCCACCCACCATGGCTTAGCGTGATGTGTGAACCCAGCCACTATTCATCAGTCAGTCTTTTTGCCCTGCTAAAGGCATCACTTCCTAGCCTTGAGAACAGCTTAGGAATTTGGGTGGATTGTGGCAAGGAATATGAACTGCATTGTGAACCTGAAACAGCCTGATCTGGGGGCCATATTTTTGACAGTCCTGGTCTAAACCAAATCTGCCACTGGACAATAACTGTTTGAAGTTATTTTATTATTAGCAACAGACAACCAGTTTCTATCCCAATGGCACAGACTTCTCCATCCCCTTCAAGTGCCATGAAAGTTATTGTGCAGGCCGAGAAAGGAAAAACAAAACTCAAATCTACATGCTCTCAGGATGAAACTGGCTGGGTGCACTAACGCCACAGCCAGCAGCCACTACGCCCTCTAGAGGCCACTGCTATGCGAATAATGGTCTGAATGCATAAACCTCTCTAAAATAGTAAGCAAAACTTATGGGTAGGGTACACTTCCCCAAAAAAAGTCTATATTGCATCCACAAGTATGGTGATTTTCCCCAAACTGGGCAAAATGCTTTAATTGTTCTTTTCTAATTTGTTCTCTCTTCCACCCATCAACTAGCATCAAAGTAAAGCTTTAGTCAATATATAGGTCAAAGTTCATAATCATTTATTGTGGAGGGGAAAACCAATTTTTCCAAAGTTTGGTTACAATCAAAATATAATCAGAGAAATGTAAATCCAATATGCAAATCTGAATAAATTGTCCTGAGAAACAGAATAAAGCATGCATCCTTTCTCATCTGCAGAATACATGGGAAAACCTTTTCTTGCTTTAAACCAATGTTTGATAAACAGAAAATTGTGAAAATTGTTGTTTTACACCAATAGAAAACAAAAAGTGTAAGGGCTTGGGTTTCAGTTCAAACATCTGCAGAGTATCAAGAAATAAGATACTTAAATGTACACACACACACACACAAAATAACACAATAAATCACAAGTGCTCCCTTGCAAACTAGGTCAGCCTACTGCAATGTGAGCAACTTCAAATCTTCCCAGTAAAAGAGACATATTTAAATAGGAACAGGGATATTGTACTAAAGTTATAATTATGTGTCTTTCCACCCTACCTAAAGCTTAGAACTTCACACCTGCAAGCAGAACTGCACAAAGGATTTTATATATGAAATCAGGAAGATTTTGTGGAAATCCAAAATTCCACATTAAAAAAACCCTATAGCCTGACAGAGTCTGTGCTTTCTATCACATTTGTTCCCGTGTCATATGGCCTCAAACCAGCCTTTGGATTTGTAAAGACCCCAGGACGTTTTATAATCCATGCAAACTATGAGCTGTATTAATCCACAGAAAGTGTGGATCCCATCTTCATGCCTTTAAAAACACAGCGGCTATCTTAATGTTCCTTCTCAGTAAGAATAACAAATAAGATATAAGGCATATACAGAACACTGCTTCTAAACTAGATTATTATTGTTTTGATCAGACGAAAACTATCTTCTCTGCCTATGTGTGTCCTATGTGTGTGTTCTTCCCATGTATATTCCATTCTTGTGAGGCTTGCATGGTGATTGGTAGCTGATCAAAAATGTTTTCTCCTTAATGTTTGCTAAGCTCAGGTTTCTAAACCCGCCGGAGTCCCTGCCCCTTTAAGGGGGGGATCTGAAAGCCCAACTGCCTAGCCGTGCTCCAAACTCGACTCTTGAATTTACCCCACTCCCCACCCATTCCCTTCGTTTCCATCCCCTCCCTCCAAACCCTTGACAATGGCGCCACTGCAGCTAGATGGGAAGGCTGTCCAGCACGCTGCTGGCTGAGGGAAGGCAAGAGCCCTCCCAAGGCACAGGCCGCACGCTTCCTGCGTTTGCAAGGGTGGGGAAGGAGGGGTGGGGGGAAACCATTGGACAAAGGAAAGCGCGTTGATCTCCTCGAATCCCCCCCTGCTCGGCTCACTTTCCAGTATGTCCAGCGAGAGGGTTGAACCCATGTGTGCCGCCGTGCGCGCTTCCCCCCCCCGCGCGCACCCCCAGGCATAGACGGCTGAGCTCTCTCTGCCCGCCCTGATGACTGTTGCGCCTTGTGCCAACGGCGCTCGGAAAGTAACTGGTGTCGCTGCATTATTCAGCAGCCAGCCCGGGCATTTGTTCGCCGCATAGGGTTACATTCGATCCTCTGTGCATGCAAGGAGAGGGCAGCGTGGGGCGTGTGCGTTCTGCCAGCGCTCTGGTGCCGGTGAAACCCAAGTCAAATCCGCTTCCCTTGTGGGGCCGGCGGGGAAGAGGAGGTTTCCAGAGAAATCGAGGAATGAGACGGCACTTACTTTATCGATGGTGCCCGGCAGCAGGCGATCCAGCAGCCTGCACAGCACCACCCCGTCTTTCAGCGAGGCTTGCAAGAATCCCTCCGGGTCCGAGATGCTCTTTTTGGGCGACTCCAGCACCCCCAGGGTGATCAGCCATGTAACGGTTTGCTCCGCTGAATTCATGGCTGCTGCCAAGAGGAGGCTTTTTTAATCCCAGCGAAGAGAGCCAGAGCGAGAGAGAAATGTGCACCGGAGGAAGATCGGATCTTAGGGTTGTTGCTGTCGTCGTCGTCGTCTAAATAATCTCTTTCTGCCTGCCTGGATATATATTTTTTTCCCGACCACCCCACCCTCCCCCTCTTTCCCCCCTTTTTGCGTGTGGTTTCACATTGAGGCAGCCGAGTCTGGAATCGCCGCTTCTGCCGCCGCCGCCGCCACTGCTCCCCCCTCCTCCTCCTCCTTCCCCATGTAGTTGCGGATGATGACGATTCGTTTTACGAAATCCAGTAGGTCCAGTTTCTCCCTCCCGTGCGTTTTGGCAGATTGTCAAATGCCTTTTCATTATATACACATGAACCTGCAGTGCCTCCTCCTCCTCCTCCCCCCCCCTCCGCCTGCTGCCTCTTTATGACATCATTGAAGCAGCAGCGGGCGGAGGAGGGGGAGAAGAATAGACGCCCCCCCTTCCCCTCCCTCTCTGCAAACAGACCTTGCGGAAAGTCAGCACCCCTTCGCTGAGGCATCTTGCAGGAAAGGCATGGGTGACACAGACGCGCGCGCACTACGCTCCGCTTCCCGTTCGAAATACTGCATATGCAACCCGCTGTTAGGCGAGCGCTCCGCTTGCACGCTGTTGCAAATGCAAACGCTTGATCCAGCGTGAAACCTGCGAGGGTGAGGGAGCCGGTGGCCGCGTTCACACGCCCACGTTTGCACGGGAGTGCTCTCCTTGAACTTGCAGTTCCTGACTTTTCCCGTATGTCTTTTCACTTACTGTAGATACACGCACACAGCAACCCTGGTAGATAAAACAGATATGTGTATAAATAGATAAATCACATGACTGAGATTTCCAGGTGGGCAAGATCTGAAACACCATTTTAATCTCCCCCATAGCACCGAGGGGAAAAGAAAAGGGGAAAAACCAGGGAGCGATTAGCCATATTGTCTCCTGGCTGCATGGGGGCTTTTGATCGTCGATGATTATTCCAGTGATGGGGACGGGATAGAAAATCAGTTGCGAGTTTTAGTACCAGCTGAAAAACCGAGCGAAATGTGCCACCAGAAGCGGTCTCCAAACGGCTGCAAAGCGATCTTTTATATTCGGCTTTAAAAAAAAAAAACTGGGTCACTTGACAAAGAAGGAAAGGGGACAAGCTGGCAGCATGGGAGGAGAAGAGGATAATATTTCAGCTGCCAGGCCTCCCCCCCCGCCCTTCTTTTTTGGGCGCGCGCGGGCTGCAAATGCATGCTAAGGTACACAGTGATGAAGAGCTGGTGGCGCTTTCTACTGTAGCTTCTGTGCATGGGCGGGGGTGCTGCAGGGCGGGGGGTGCTACCTTTCTGACACCTTGATTTGGGCTCGCACCTCTCAAGAACCGAATTGGATATCTGTCATCCCTCAGACTGGAAGATCAATGTGCTGTATGAACTCCGTTCTGATGTGAACGAGTTTTGCGCCCCCCGGCGGAGGGTTCGTTTATTTACAGCAAAGGGTGAGCTCATCCAATCAAAATAGCAGCGCGGCGTTAACTAACGGTTTTGGAGTCGAATGGAATAAAGGAAGGGTGGGTTTCTTATGTCTTTTCCTGGTGGTAAGGGAATGCAAATGAACCTTACAGCCAAAACGGATGTTTATCTGCGAAACAGGCCTAGGATTCCTTGCTGCTTAAACTAGGACATGCCACTTCTCTTCAAAGAAAAAAAAGGGGGATTCAAAGAAACCGTTACTTATTTTCAACAAGATGCATTGGATGACGTGTTGCCAGATCTATCACAAGTAGGCTCTCTAGCCTAAAAGCATTTGACCATATTCTTCAAGACTAACAAATACATTAGAATATCATATTGTTCATTAAAATTAATTAAAACATGGACACTTCCCTACCTTTTTTAAAAATAAGATAACCTTTATAGAAACACGATGAAATGCAGGGGGTGGGGGGAGTCTTTCTGCCAAGACATTAATTACCGACACCTAAAAATCCAGCTATTGGCCCCCCCCATCTACATATAGATCCTGTGGCAATGAGCCCAACCTAGACACATTCCTTTCTGTTTAAACTGGTGATGATTTATAATAGATTGTAACATATACTTATCCTGCGTGGGGTTTTAAGAAGCTGGAAGATTCGGTGTTTTCCCCCCCACTCTCTCTTTTATGTTATGTTTTGGCATTCTGTCAGCAGTGCTTTTAGCAGGACACAAGTTTGGCAAGAAGAGTTAATAAACAAAAGTCAGCTGATACTAGAGCTTAAAATAAAGAGACCCTGGAAAACCTGGAACTTCCACCTTCCTTTACACCAAAAGACCCTTAAGGAAGAAGTGACAAGAAACAGGCCTTCTCTACTCTTCTCTCCAGCCGATACTTTTTGACATGGCTCCTTTTTCGCTCATATAACCAACCGCAGATCAGGATTAATTCGACTCTATGTTTCTGGGATCTACTTTGTTTTTTACTAGGACCCTGAGATCCACCAACCAAGGCCTGGTGCAGAACACATAGAGGAGCATCCAACGCTGCCTGTGAACCTAAGTTGTACCAGCAGGACCCCCCCACTGATGGCGGCACTTCCTAGAGCAACCTCAGAAACAAGTGAAAACTTCCTTTTCAGAAAGGGACAGGTCAACAAAGCTCCCTTCTGCAAACTCATTCCATTCAGGAAAGTAGTGTTTTAGCTTGTTTCCAGTTGCTTTAGGAAGTGCTAGCTTTGCAATGCACCAGCACAGCGTCTTCCGGGCATACTAGGCAGTATTGGATACTGCCCATTCTCATAGAATTACACAATTCTGAGCCCTCTTTGGAGTAACAGAACTGAATGGAGCTCACAGTTATTCTTCCAGTCACAAATCCACTCCTGGCTACCACAACTTTTCTTCATTTCAGCAGTATTCTTTAGGGAGCGTGTTCAGAGAAGGGCAACCAGGATGATCAGGGGTCTGGAAACAAAGCCCTCTGAAGAGAGACTGAAAGAACTGGGCATGTTTAACCTGGAAAAGAGAAGATTGAGGGGAGACATGATAGAACTCTTCAAATACTTGAAAGGTTTTCACACAGAGGGGGCCAGGATCTCTTCTCAATCATCCCAGAGTGCAAGACATGGAATAATGGACTCAAGTTACAGGAAGCCAGATTCCGGCTGGCAGGGCCGACGCTGCCATAGAGGCAGCTCAGGTGGCGGCCAAGAGCGCCAAGCAAAGGAGGGTGCCGAACAGCGCACCTGGAAGCTGCTCTCCGGCTGGAAGCCGCTCCTGGCTTTAAAGCCAGGACGCTGGGGTTGGGGGTTGGGGTGGCAGCTTCAGAACGGTGCGCCCAGAAGCCACTTCCAGGCGCGCCGCTTCGAAGCTTCCACCCCGTCCCTCAACCCCAGCATCCTGGCTTCAAAGCCAGCTCCCACTCCTGGCTTCAAAGCCAGGACGCTGGGGTTGGGGGGTGGGGTGGCAGCTTCAGAACGGCGCGCCCGGGTGTACCATTCTGAAGCTGCCATCCCGCCCCCAACCTCAGCATCCTGACTTCGAAGCCAGGAGTGGGCGCGGGGGGCGGCTTCAGTACGTCGCGCCCAGATGCGCCATTCTGAAGCCGCCACCCCACCCCCCCAACCCCAGCGTCCTGGCAGGCACGGGGCGGGGCGGGGCGGGGCGGGGGGCGGCTTCAGTACGGCGCGCCTGCCTAGGGTGCAAAATAGTCTGGCCCTGCTGGCTGGACATCAGGAAAAACTTCCTCACTGTTAGAGAAGTACGACAATGGAACCAGTTACCTAGGGAGGTTGTGGACTCTCCCACACTAGAGGCATTCAAGAGGCAGCTGGACAACCATCTGTCAGAGATGCTTTAGGGTGGATTCCTGTTGGACTCAATTGCCTCATAGGCCCCTTCCAACTCTACTATTCCATGATTCTAGGGTGGGAATAATTTTGTTGCTGCTATTATTTTTAAGAAATGGAAGTCAGAGAACCTTGCCGATCTACTGCAAACAATAGATCCAGACCTACTTTCTGTCCACTTCTGCCATAGATCCCTCATGATTTCCCACAGCCATGAATATTCTTATGGCTGCTTCACATGTTACATTTTTAATGTGCTGGACTAATTGCATGGGTTCTGCTGAGACATCAGCTCCATGTGGCTTCTCTCCCACAACTATAATCTATTAGTAGCTATACCACCTTGCTGCTGGAGCTGGTCCCTGTTCCTCTACCTGACTCATTTCCACCTGGCTTGAGAGGGCAGGGCCTTGATTGACACCAGCTACAAAGACTGGTGCTGTTGCCACCACCACCACCACCTAAAGGCCGTCCAGATGGGTTCTTGTTTAGAGTAAGCCACAAACACTAAACAAGAACCCATCTGGATGCATAAGATGTAGCATTTTTCCTATTAGGTTGTGTGCATTTTTGTGTGTCTCTTTTGTTAGGCTTTAGTATGATTATTTAATCTTAGTGGATTGTTTAATCTTTCCATATATTTGTTAATGTAGATGTTTAGCCTATTTGTAGGGCTTTAAAATTTTTGTTATGATTTGTAATTGTTACTTTTCTAAAAAAAATTTTTTGCTGCATTTCATTATGTAAACTTTTTTTTTCTGTGCTGCTGTAAGCCACCGAGCATGGTTTTATCTTGGCAAAGTGGCATGCAAATAAATTGATGATGATAGCAGAGCCTACTCCATCCGTTCAGATGTGAGACCAATTCCAATTAGCTTCTTCTCTCTCGACCATTTCCATTCGAGCTGGTCATTATAACAACTTTGTAACTTTAAGAAGCCATGACTAAGTTTCCATGCTTTCTTCCCTCCTTCCTATCTCTTTTTGGTGGTGTTCAATGGTAAGAGCAGGGACTAAGTTCAGCTATTCTATTGATCTTCTGTATGTTGCTAATTTATTTATTTATTACATTTCTATACAGCCCAATACCCAAAGCTCTCTTAGGAGCCTTTGTGGCTGAAGAGCAGAATAAAAATGCTTTAAATAAATTCATGTGATGGAGATGCGCATGTACTAAAAGAGGTGTAAGCGGATTGAAAAGACCAATATATGCATTAGAAGTGCCAAAGTTAGCCAAGGATCCCAGTCATGCATATACGTCTTTCAAAACTTCTATTTACCTTCCATAAAGTGTAAGGCGATCTATCCTTAAGTGACTATACAGCACACTCCTATGCATATTTACTCCAAAGCAAGTATTATTTAACTCAATAAATATTCCCAATCAAGTGTGCGCATGGGATTGCAACCTTAAATATTTGCATTTGGGGAGCAATTAATCCATCACAAAGTGGCAAGCTGATCTTGACTTCTTGGCACAGATACCTTCTTCAGGAAAGTGCAGGTTTGTCAAGTGCATACTTTAATTTTACATGCATCTGTAAAATGCCTGAAACTTAAGTGTACACATTTTAATTGTAGCATGAGAAGTGATCATGAGAGAGTATGTATAACAGTACAGGGCTGTTTATGATAGGGAATAATTGAGATGGGGAAACATTTTAATTGGTTTTTGGGGGGTTTTAAGTTAGAAACTTGGTTTGGGGGCACTTTTTGTATGCATATTTATATGTAACAATGTTACACATTTGGGAGTTATTTTGAGTTTCTTTATTTTGCATTTCTTTAGCATTCTGACCTGCTTTAAGCCTTAAAGGAAAAGAAAGACTTTTTAGGCTTCACTATTGCTTTGGAGCAGAATCTCTTGAGATTTTCCCCCATCAATGTTGACTGGTAGAAAAAGCAGAGATGAAGAAAAACCTTTCCTGTAAAGCAAACTCGTATTATGACTGGCTCCAGTACACCTCAACTGAAAACATAAAAGCTGCAATCATACCTTAATTTAGTAGTACAGTAGCTGCCTAAAAGTGGAACTATGTGGTCACTTTACCACATGGGAATCCATTGGGTGAAGCAGCACATACAATGGCCTGGTTCAGAAAACACGCTAAACCATGCTGCTTAACCACAAAATGGTTAATGGAATGCATTCCGTTAACCATTTTGTGGTTAAGCAGCATGGTTTAGCGCAGCTTGGTTCCACAAACTCATGCCCAGTGCCCTCTACCCTACACTATAAAAATCATTATTCAGAATAGCGGTTTTCAACGACCCACTAAGGAAGGTAATAACAATAAAATTCAAAACAGTAACAATTAATTGAATATTTATTCAAAACCCAATTATATTTTTTAGTTTATTCAATTAAACATAATTGATGAACTTGATCTAGTGATATCATCTTTTCAAAGTCTGATAGTCATTTAGAAAGAATATTAGATATCACATTTAGTAACTAGGGTAGAGTACCTCACTATTCTGTAAATTCTTAATGTGATGGATGCGCTTCATGAAGTGATACCAGTTTCCCAATGTCTGGTTTAAAGTCACTTAACATGAGTCTTAAATTACCACGTTTAGTAATCTGGAGTTGATTTCTTTGCTTGGAGAGAAGTAGGCAGACCACACTAAAACTACATTCCACCAAATATGATGTTGGAAATGCAACCAGGAGCTTCTGAACCAGTCTCCATAGTGCAGGATAGCGATCAGAAATTTCCTTCTGTAACCAAAACTCCTGGTACGATTTCTTAAACTTTGGCTTCAGCTCAATGTCATTTTGTAGTTCAATTTGCCCCTTTAAATGGGAAGCACCCGCCGCAGGCTTGCTGAGGGAGGGAGGGAAAAGAGAGCGAACGCCTCTGTTTTGCAGCCAGCGTAGCAGGGCACACCAAGCAGCGTATGTCTCTTCATTAGCGTTTTGGTGCTTGTGAAACATTTCAATTCACCGTTAAAAGGACTCTTCTTAAATGGTATTAATACATGTGTGGATTCTTCCTGGCTTGGGACCAAATTACCTTCTCCCATAAAAATGTCCCTGGGTTTTAAGACCTTCTGGAGAAGCGCTTCTTGGAAAAGAACACCTCAAGCACCCCCCTGCCGCCCTCTTGCCTCTTAGCGACCCCCTGCCGCCCCCTTGCCTCTTAGCGACCCCCTATGCAATCCCACCACCCCCAAGGGGGCGGTACCGCCCACTTTGGGAACCACTGGTTTAGCGTATTGTCTGAACCAAGCCATTGTAACACCATGCCAGCTACTTCATGTTTGTGTCCCATAACCATTGCAGCATTGGTATAATAAATTATGCTCACTGTGATGTTTTACTGTTTTTATGTATTGTTTTTATCTTTCCACTTACTTCTAATCTTCAGGTTGTTCATGTAACCATTGTTTACATAGCCAAAAAAGGTACCAGCTGTAAGGGTTAAGTGGAATAATACTGGGAATGGTTTGGTTTTTAATATGTTAAATTTTATGGCTCCTAGGAACTGAGTGATAAGCGGCCAGCTGCATGGGGGCGTACTGGCACATCCAGGAACTGCTTGGGGCAAGGCCGGCCTTGAGAGAAATTAACATCTCTGGCGGAGGTGTGAAAAGAGCTTCATATGGAGAGCTGAAGGGAGGGGGGAAGGAGCGGGAAAAGAAACTATAAAGGCTATTCTTGGGAAGAGGGGTTGGTCTGAGTGGGCTGGCTTCAAAGTTGGGTGATGTATGACTTGTAACTTAGTTTCTTGCTTGCTTCTTCTGGGTTCTTATATATATGCATGTTTTTATAGTTTTAGTATGCTAATCCCATGTAACCTACCACTTATCCTATAATAAAAATTGGTTCTAAACCTCCCAATCGGGAGCTGTGTGCGTTTGTTCTGGGGATCTGTGCAAAATCCAGTGGAAAGGCCAGCCTGGCTGGGTCGTGCTTCCTTTACACCAGCGTTGCACAAAGAGGGAGGGATCAGTAGACCCGGGAGAGCCCTCAGCTTTGCAAAAATACAACAAGTCTTTAATGGGAGGGGAACCCTGGGAAAGGGAAACTTCAAACTGGCCAGTGAGGACCCATAGAATACTGAGTGAGTGCTGGGGAGAAAAACAGAAAAACTAGAGGAGGGAAATGGAATGGAGTATCTGGAATCTGGACAGCAGCATTCATCCCTGCAACATTTTGTTGCTGATCCCATTCCTGTATGATTTTATTCATTATTCTCTTGCAGTTTCATAGTTTGTTATGACCTGTAGTGATGACAAATATATCAATTCATGGAATCTCTTGAAGGACCAACTCCATTGGGCTCCTCCCTCCCTCAGTTGTCATCTATCAGTTGCCATTCCATTTGGCTACAAAAACTTCATGCGGTGTTGGAACTGGCTGTTCATCACGGGGGATAGAGATGCATCTCTGAACTCTAATTGTATATGGAAAAACTTAATGGAAATAAACAACTATGTCATACAAAAAAGGAAGGATACAGAAATCTTACATTAGATCTGAAACTATTCCTCATTGAAGTTTGGCACTATGCAAGAATTAGCACATTTTACAGCAGGAAAGGATAAATTCAGGCTGTTTTAGCAGTAAATTTGTTATTTCCAAATGCAATTTCTTTATATCTGTGTAATCGATTATTTCTAACCTGAGCAATAATACTACATTATTTTTTCTTAGAATTATACTATTAATCAAACATTCCTAAATTGCATCTCTCTCATGCTGGAATAAATTAGGAGTATCTTCTTCTGCCAATCATGTAGATTTTACATTAAAAGCAGTGTTGTTTTCTTTAGCTAAAATATATGTTCATTACTTCAGATTTTCAAGTGTTGATCCATAAATTATCCCCCAGCTTTAACTGCAAACGGGTTCTACAGCTCTAATGAGATGTCCATTCCAAAATTAGGCCAAATTGGCTTTCCAGACTTGTTTTGACATTTTAAGAGCTGCTAAAAACTTCAGCTTCATAGATAGTCGGTACACTTAAGCTATTTTTCAGAATTACTTCTGAAAGCAGGGTCCACCCTTGAGAGTTGCAGCCATGCCTAAATACGTATGTATTATGAACACATGTCAGAAATAGAATACATGTGTTTTCCTTGGAGCAAAGATGTGGGACATACGAAACCATTTCAAGATACTTCCCTTACTTGTTGCTTCCGACTGAGCTCACACTGAGCAGGGAAATATTATGTCATGCAAGGAGTAGGAACATAGCTCAGTGGTGGAGCACATGCTTTACAACAGGAGTGGGGAAGATGTGGCCCCTCAGATGTTGTTGGACTGCAAATCCCATTAGCCAAAGCCAATAGGAAGGGAAGATGGGAACTGCAGCTGAACAATATCTGGAGGATCACACATCCCTTTTGCTTTACAGGCAAAAGGTCTCAAGTTCAATCCCTGGCAACTCTAGTTAAATAGATCAAGCTGCATGTGATGATATGCAAAAGCACATCATAGGACCCTGTAGGGCTACTGCGAGACTGTATGAACAATATTGGGCTAGATCAAGGGTGGGGAACCTCTTACAACCTGAGGGATAAATTCACTTTTGGAGGTCTTGGGGCCCCCATCCCAGTGGTGGGTGGGGTGAGGCAGGGAGGGCAAGGCAAAAGGGGCTGAGGCCAAGAAAAAGCACAGCACCATCAAGCGTGAGGACTTTTCTCTCCAGAATACATCCTGTGAAGTTTACATATTCTTTCTTTTTACCTTTCGCTTCTGTTTGACCACATATTCATCTATTTTACCTTCTGCATCAGTGGCTGAGTATACATAGTGCAGTTCCGCCTAATGTAGTAAATTGTATCTATCTAGGGTGACCATATGAAAAGGTGGACAGAGCTCCTGTATCTTTATCAGTTGTACCGAAAAAGGAATTTCAGCAGGTGTCATTTGTATATATGGAGAACCTGGTGATATTTCCTCTTCATCACAACAGTTAAAGCTGCAGGTGCCCTGCCCTCTTCTAAATCTGGTCACTCTAGTATAGCTCCTGCAGCTTTGTGCACATTCTCCAATATCACTTGAAGACAATTCCCTGTTTATGTGCACATTCACCACACTTTTGAGTGAATGTGAATCCTTCATTCAACTTACATTGACTTTAACAAAGATACCCAGCTTGCGTGTGACATCATGACCTTTGGGAAGGGCCGTAGCCCTGTGCTATAGTTTCTGCTTGGAATACAGATGGTCCCAGGTTCAATCCCTGACATCTCCAGGTAGGGCTGGAAAAAAAACTCCTGCCTGAATCCCTGCCAGTCAGTGTCAACAGTACTGGGCTATTCCACTACTGAACCACATTTTCCTTTCTCATATGCCTTTGAAAAATCAAATATAAAGACTATTTAAAAAGCTAGATTACAATGTATAGATCCATCTGTTCTAGAAAAAATCAATCAGCAAAAATTTACACCACGCACAGTGCAACCTATATATGCTTAGACAGAAGTCTTACAACTCCCAGTATCCCCCATCCAGGATGGCTGCCTGGGGGATTCTGGGAGTTGTAGGATTTATCTATGTCTAAACATGCATACTGTAAGATTGTGCCCAAACACAAATAAAAAAGAACTTTAATCAGCAACTGCTTTTTATACAGTTCTGCTAGATGAACAATTGGTTAGGATTTATGAACCTCTGGAGAATTACATGCCCTGTGACAGTGTAAGCATGTGGAAGGACTGAGGGGACAGGAGCAGGCAGAAGTAACATCGGGGCCTGCTCCTGCTGGACTCTTCCCCCCCCCCCCACAGGGCAAACTGCCATCTTGGCCCTGTGGGGAAGAAGAAGGACCGAGCGGACAGGAGCAGGCAGAAGTAACATCGGGGCCTGCTCCTGCTGGACTCTTCCCCCCCCCACACACACACAGGGCAAACTGCCATCTTGGCCCTGTGGGGAAGAAGAAGGACCGAGGGGACAGGAGCAGGCAGAAGTAACATCGGGGCCTGCTCCTGCTGGACTCTTCCCCCACACACACAGGGCAAACTGCCATCTTGGCCCTGTGGGGAAGAAGAAGGACCGAGGGGACAGGAGCAGGCAGAAGTAACATCGGGGCCTGCTCCTGCTGGACTCTTCCCCCCCCCCCACAGGGCAAACTGCCATCTTGGCCCTGTGGGGAAGAAGAAGGACCGAGGGGACAGGAGCAGGCAGAAATAACATCGGGGCCTGCTCCTGCTGGACTCTCTCTCTCTCTCTCTTTCTTTCTCTCTCCTCCCTCCCTCCCTCCTTGACTCCTTTTCCTTGTGTGTCATGTCTTTATTAGATTGTAAGCCTGAGGGCAGGGACCGTCTTTTTTTCCTAAGTGTAAGCCGCTCTGAGAGCCTTTTTTGGCTGAGGAGCGGGGTATAAGTATGATAAATAAAATAAATAAATAAATAAATAAGCCTCTACAACAGAGCTAACAGCTTTTTCCTTGAGAAGTTGGGTTGGAGAAAACATTCTCTTGTAGCTTTACTTTAAAAAGAAAAATAATAATTTGTGGACTTAAAATTTTCAGCAGGTATTAAATGAAGAGTATTTCCTGTAAAACACACTCTTCACTGAAGCATTTAGTTTGCACAGGATGTGCTCAGCTGAACGGAAGTTCACCCAATCCTCCTCCGTGCAGCAGCCTGTCAAATTTCCAAAATAAAATACGGATGTGCTTGTCAATAGCATTGTACGCCTACATTGTTTACTGGGAATAGAAAGGCTGCAGCAGGAATGTTGTAGCATTTCTTTGCCTTGCTGAATGATCAGAAATTATTTTATATGAAATACATACCATGAAGTAACAGTGTCCTGAGTGTTTTTAAAAGAAGACCTCCCACCCTTTCCCATTGTTTAGTCTTCCATTGGTGTCTGGTGACTAGGAAAGGGCAAGAAAGAACAGAACTTCTGAAAAAGATCAAGGGAAAACTAGATAGGAAACAAGATTTCACATAGCTGCCAAAACTTCATTGAATGGCTTATATGACATGCAGTGCAATCCTATGTAAGCATGCTTATTCAAAAAAGCATGCCTCACTGTGTTCAATGGGAAGTTATGGCTTTAGCTCCATTTTGCCTGATTGTCCGTCATGGAGCCTGCCAAGGTGCAGGGTGCTGCCTGAGCAGGTTGGCAACACTGCAGAGAGCTACTGGCTGCATCCCAACCATAGCTGGGGGAGATAGGGTGGGCCTCCTCGTGGATAATCAATGGAGGGGGATGAGGCAACTATCCATTGAGTTGATTATTGTGTCGTCGGAGGGACACACAACTGTCAGTACATTATTTATTTAAACAATGCAGAAAAACAATGGGCTGCTCCATTGCTTATCAAATAATCAATTGATTAAAATGTCATGTGGAGGGCTCCTTACCCCTGTCCAGTGCACTATTCCATTGCCCATAGAGTTCTCAGGCAGGAGCGGCCCAAAACACCCCGGCTTCTCCTGTACAGCCAGCAGAACTTGTAATGGCTGATGGGATACAGCAGGGAGAAGCACCAGCAGCTGAGAAGGATGCCAGGACTTTCAGCCACGCAACGGGGGGGGGGGGGAACAACATGTCATGTGGGAAGTACTAGCAAAATAATGCACGGTGTGTTATTCCCTCCTCCGTTGCCTAATATATCATCCGAACACGGCTAATGGCTTATCATGGGCTAATTAACCCAAATGCTAATTGAGGGTTAAGTGTGGGCTGTGAGTTGATTAACCTACAATGGCCGGGTTTACATGATACACCACAACCCCAATTCTCCCAATCAGAGGTTGCATATTCAAAATGGCGGCCACATGCACCTTGTACACACTACAGCTAATTGTGGGTTAATTAAACAAGGTTAACCCCGCCGTGTTGTGCAACTGGATCACAGTTGCATGCATTTCAATTAGACTCTGAAAACAAAATTGTTAGAGGCTATATATACACACTTAATTCTTTCTCACTGAAATCAATGGGATTTAAAAGTACCTAATATTGGCTGGATTATACAGAATGTTTTCATGCATATTCCATCATGTAAGAGGAATTTTTTTTTTAAACACCCTGCAGATGAATCCAGGTAACAAAAAATGTCCTTGAATTCATTCTGTCCTGCCAGAGGACAAAAAGTATATGGCTTTTTAAATTAGTACTTCTACAGTTCTGTGAAGTAAACTTACTATCTGCCAAAAATGAACCCAACATAGTCTACAGAAGGGCTTTAAAAAGTAAACTGGGTTAGGGCCAGCTTTTTGATTTTGCATGTGTATCTAGAAGGGTAACTGTTAGTCTGTTGCAGCAAAAAACAAACAAGAGTCTTGTGGCACCTTAAAGATTTATAGAGCTCAATATAAACTTGTGTTGTTGTTGTTATTCAGATGCATGAAGTGCTAACCTCAAATTGGTAGATTTAGAACTTCATCCTACGTACCTGTTTCCCTTGAATTATTCCCTACAGCTCTAAGCTGTCACCGTTGTTGTTGTTGCTACAAGGCGGCTAGATCCTTTGCATTCCAGGAAATGGGTTTAAGGGGGGAAATGTAAAAAAATCATTAAAAATCAACGGATGACCCAAGCCGATTCAAATTTGGTATGCTTAAAGCTCTCCTTAATATCTATTACTGTGCCAATTTTGATGTCTTCATCTTTAAAGCTTACGCAGATGTAAGCATTTGTTTATTTTTTCTTCAAATGCTGCTCCTGCACCCCAGTGGCCTCTCGGAAACAAATGATACGCTCGGAAACTAGTAGCAAAATATTGCACTTCTTTTGGTTAAGAAGCGCAATTAATGCAGGATGCATGGGAGTACTTCACAATAAAAGCAGATTATAAACTGGAAAACTTTGGAGTCCTTTGAAAGCAATTCGCAGTGATTGCACAGTACAACCCTGGTGTGATAAAGCTTTCATATACACACATAATGCAGCGGGGGAGGAGGGAGGTCAGAGGGAACTGACATGCCAAAAGTACAGACAGTGATAATTACCCTAACAGTTGCCATTCGCAAAACAGTTTTGAGTGATAACATAGAAATCATTGCAACGCTGAGCAGATTAGCATATGTAGTTGGAGTTTATCGTTGTTGTTGCATACAGAGGTTCAGCCTAAATGCTGTTTTAACATTCATATCTATACATATGCTTTTCGATATGCTTATATGCATTCTGACTCCCTATACGTATGCATCTGTCAGGATGCATCATGCCTTCTTATTAGGTAACCAAACTTTAATCAGATGCCAAGCAAAGGGGAGTCAAACTTTTCCTCTGTGAGCAACATGGGTTGTGAGAAAAAAACCCTCTCTTCTTCAAGAATTATTTCCAATTCTCTCATTTGCTGAGGAAAACCCATGTTTATTTGTCTAATGCATCAAGGCTATTCTTTTCCAACAAACACAAACATCCTTGCAGATTGATTATATTTTTAGATTAGTTAACATTCTCAAAGAAATTTGTCAAAAACATGAACCTATGTTCTATGCTAATCATGCATCAGTAGGATATGTGTGGAAATATAAGGAGAAGAAAGGACTTGAGAATTGGAGATTAAACAATTTGATATTACAGAATAAAGAAATTAAAGAGGAGTTAAAAAAACATTTTTTTTTTTAAGATTAAGAGAACTGAGGGCATGGATTTAATAATAATATGGGAAACCTTCAAGGCTTATATTAGAGGAATATGTATTAATAAAGCAACGTTCTTAAAAAGAAAAAGGTATCAACAAAGGGAAGAGTTAATGACAGGATAAACCAATTTATCTGGCAAGCAAAAATTCCTAGGGTTACATTTAAAATAACACAACAAAAAAATATAAAAATATTATCAAGCAGTAATGTTAACAGCAATGACCCAGTGGTTTGGAGATAAAAAGGACCATTGGCAACAGAACACCACTCACAGAATATATTTGGGGCAGACAAAATTAACAGAGAAATTATTCTAATGTTATCCAAATGGCAATAATGATGGCTTGGGTAAAATTAAGAAAACAACTTGTACCTGGAATCTGTCCTTTAAGATCTGTATTTATTTATTACCACAATTTGATAATGCAAGACTTATACTGTAATATTTTGAGATGGCAACAATCTGATTTTGAGAGGATTTCTGGTTTTTTTTTGTTTTTTTTTAAGAATGGTAAAATAACAGATTTTGAGAATATTTACAGACAAAATGATGACTTCTGTTTTTGATTTTCTTTTCAGACTAGGAATTGCCTTAATAAATTGTCTAGAACTACAGATATATTTAGACCATGAACCGAATTTGAAAATGTACTTTTCCAAAAAGAACAGCAAAAAGGAATGCTATCAAAAATTTACAATATCCTTCTGAACTTATCAAATTATAAAAATTAGGCTAAACTTAAGTGGAAAAGTAAATTTCAAATAACAATTGCAGAAAAACAATGGAATTAATTGTGTATTTATAATTATAAAATATATATGGATGTAGCTGCAAAAGATAATTTCTATAAAATTATCTATTTTTGGTACCTGGCTCCTAAGACATTACAAAAAATTTATAAATTGAAACTTGCAAGTTGTTGGAGATGTGGATTTGATGGTGCTGATTTTGTCCACATTTGGTGGAATTGTAAGGAGCTTAATAGATTCTGGACACAAGTTGTGAATTTTATTAAAAAGGTAATGGGTTGTAGTTTACCTATAAACCCTTTGGTTCGATTAATAGGCAATTTTAAAGGTCTTGTAAAGAAATAGGAGAGTCAACCAACTGCTAACATGTTAGTTGCAGCCCCAAAATAAGCCAACCTTGCAAGAAGTAGTCTGGGTTCGGGTGACATGACAACCCATTGTAGCTAGTTACCTATGGATGGGCTGTGTCATGCAAACCCAGTCTATGTTTAACTTTTAATGAGGTATAATTAACAGCCAAATTCAAGCACTCTGCTTAAGCTATCTCATTCATCGCAGACAACAGCATGCAAGGGTAATATGAATCACAAAATACTGACTAGCTGAGCCACAAGACAACAGCTGTGCACTTAAATAAAATACCAGCTGAAATGACATAAGAGATTTTTTTATTAACAGAATCACTCCCTCTAACAGCAAACTCAGTGACTGCTGACAGCTATGTAGCCAAAAGAGCACTAATAATAATAATAAAAAAAAACAAGAGGAACTTGTGAGCATGCTCAGGGAATCCCAAGGTTTGCAGAAGGATGATGATGATGATGATACAACTCTGGACATCCCAACCCCTGAATAGATTGTGCAAGCTCAGTAGCCATGGAATGTTGAGTGTCTGGGGTTAGGGTGGGACGGAGGGAATGGAAAACCAGCAGGGAGGGGATGGTTAGAATGGAGTATCCTAGAGGACATGGGCGGCTGGATGGAACCTTGAAAAGGAACATTCATATTAGGAGGTGAAGATACAACACAATGCTTTTTCTAGATGTAGCAGAAGTAGGGTGACTAAGGCCATGGCTAGAACAGGCCTATATCCCAGGATTGTCCCGGGATCATCCCAGTACATCCAAATGACACACAGGAAATACTGGGAGCAGGCAGGGATGACCACTCCATTTGCCTGGGATCCTTAGGTCTAGCTAAGGCCCATATGTCCTACTTTAGAGAGGATTGTTTGCTATTTGAAAGTCTGTCAGAAGTCAGTCCTTTATTTGAAGGGCTGTCCAGTCCAAGATTGGTTTAAAAATAAAGAAACAATAAGAAGGCCTCAAAGTTGCCCATCAACAGTTAGGACCTAAACAAGCACACAGGTCATCAGGTCAGTCTTCCCAACTATTGTGAGATTATTCTATTTCTGAATTATAGTAATTATTTCTAAATGTGTAACTTTACATATAAATTAACATATGCATATTTTTTTGCAAAATATTTTGCCCTCTTTTTTGTTGATGCATTTCCTCTTTTTTTCAGTGGCACTTTCTAAGTGGCCACCCAAAGCAGAGGACTGTGTCCCTTAGGTTAACCTGACTTCATATGGCACGAGGAATCCATTTCAGTATCACATCATTTCTATTATTAATCACTGTAATGCACTTTTCAGCATAGAAAAGAAAGTACGCTACAATGCCATGAATCATACACTAAAAAGAAGAAACAGTTTTGCTTTAGTGTTACAAATACTTATTTTGGAGTTGGAATGAGACTTTTTATCCCAGCTGTATCCTTAGCTGGGCCTCAAGAAAACACTCTCATCAAGCAGCAATAAGAAAAATAACTTCAAGAGGTTTAGTATAGGAGATTGGAAGAGGATGGTGGGAAAACATTCTGAAGGAGTAACCATGTTAATTGTTAGCAGCCCAGTAGGGACTTTTTCCTAGCTTCTCCCTAAGTAGTACTACAATTACAAATATAAAATGAGACTTCTGGGCCCAAGATTATTCAGTATGAGAGCTAGAAGTGAAATCAACTGGCAAAAGGAGAGTGCAGAGGTAGCTAAAATTAGGTTACTAGACAATAAGCAAGCTTTATATATTAAAACATTAATAAAGTCATGTCTAGTGAATAGTTCTTTTCTGTAATAAAAAGGCAAGGCAAACTCTACTGCTGAGTTACATGAAGAAATGCTTTGAAAATATTTACAGGAACCAACCTGGCTTGCATAGACTGCCAGCAAGCTTGGACAGCTGAAGCAAACTTGAAGAGTATGATTCATTGTTGACTTGGTCTGCCAAAGCTCAGTATTGACGGGAAGGGACAGCTCAAATCTCTGACTACTGTTTAAAACACACACGTATCTTACTTAAACCTTGGTTTTAAGCACACTTAGAAATTCTATGGGAGATCTGTTGCCCAATGGTCCTTTTTATCTCCAAACCACTGGGTCATTGCTGTTAACATTACTGCTTGATAAAATTTTTATATTTTTTTGTTGTGTTATTTTTCCAGACATATATCAACAGAATAAGTGCACAGCACTTTCACACAAAACATCAAAATATACACCAGCAAAGGTTAGGAACAGGAAAGAGAAAGTCTGCCTGGGTCAGAACATAGATGCCATTCTGAATAAGATGTTGTTTGGTTTTAATTGTTAATTCTGATTGTATTGTTTTATCATCATCACCATCATTTTATTGTATTTTGAAATTTAGCACACTGTCTTGGGATGGTTTCCCGAAAAGGTGGCGTATAAAACTTCTAAATAATAAAAGAGAATGTCTGTGCCATATTGCAAAGATCATTTAACCTAAACACCTGAAATGTGCCACACATACTAAGGAGACCCAAGGATGTGCGTCTCAGGGTTATTTTGCTTTTAGAATGCATTAATTGTAATTAACTTAAATGTGTTCATGTTTGAAGCATGCAATACCATCTTCAGTCACTAGGTGGCAGAATTCGCTAATCAGCTCATAGCTGATTAGCGAATTCTTCACATGAGCAAAGCATGCTCGTGGCTGGTCACTCCTGGAAGTTCACGAATCCTTTTGACGACATTGCCATGAGCCAGGATGTCTCCCCCCTCCCTTACTCCATTATAAATAGATCAAAGAAAAGCTGGAATAAACCCTAATGGTGCAAAATCAGCAGTGTGTAGAGCTGGGGTTGCACTATAAACTTGCTGAGGAAGGACTTTCCTGTGTCTGCAATCAAGGGAGAAGAGGGTAAAATGCCTCTCTGCAACAAAGAGAGGAAGATCTAATCCCCCACCCCACCAAGAGCATCCCTTCAAGTTCAATGGGGCTTACTCCCAAGTAAGTGTTCTCAGAGGCTTACATCTACTAAGAAGTAAGTCCTGGCTTTCCTGGGGGCTGTGAGGAAGCAGTTCAGCACCAGTTAACCTAGGAAAACAAGACTTCCCCTCCCCTCCTTTGCACACATGTCAGCTAGGGAGGGAGGTGTTCCCTCAACTCAAACCTTTAAAGGACCCCCAGGGAAACAGCAAGATCTTCCGCCTTGCCACCCCTCCCCTCCAGTGTAATTGACTCATATTAATCGCACCAAGAACCAGCAAGCACAACGGCTCCAGGGAAACAACATGATTTCCCTTAGTGTAGAGGCACTCTTAAGACAACACTTGAAGCATGCTTCAAGATAATATGGAAATACAGCAGCAGCCACCAGTTAATTGTATTACATACCTGTAATAACAGCCTTAATCATGAGTCTGCATTATCCAATGGGAAATTCATTTCAAAGCAAAAGTTTTGGATGGAATTTTGTTCCATTTAAGAAGCTGGCAAGGAGGGTGCATTTTCCACATTTCTTTTAAGGTGAAAATGCCTACTCAGGAGTAAGAACATAGAATTCAATGGGACCTCTTCTTGCTCCAGAGGGACTGCTTATAACCCACATGCAAATTTAATCCATAGATTAAATGAATAATCAACTAAAACTGCTATCACCTGCCACTGGAGGTTACATAGTGTTCCCCTTGTCACGCACTTCCAACCGAGAGGGGAAGGGAGAGAAGCTACGCAGCCAGCCCAGTCCAGCTTATCACCTTGGTGGGGAAACCAGCCCAGAGAGCATGCCAGGTAGCCTCTCCCAACCTCCTAGGGAAGGAAATTGAGGAACACCCTCACTCACTCCCCCCCTCTTTGATGTTACCAATGCATCCCCCTTTCTCTTCCCTATCCCCCCCAAAGCAAGTCATGAAGCAAAGGTGGAGGATCTAAAGTACAAGAGACCAATCTTTCATTCAACCAAGCAGCAGAAAGCAGGAGGAGGAAAGGATTTGAATTGGAATTTAAAAATACCCGCTGGAGAAAAGGCACACCCCTCTCTTTCATCATCAATACCGCCCCTTGAACACACTTTTGTCAGCAGTACCGCCCTTGAAAACATGCCCACAGAACATTGGATTGAAAACGATGGATGAAAATACATGTTGAAGTTTGAGCGGTGTGCTTTCACATTACTGGAAGAACCAGACTTTCCGCGCACCAAAATACGTCGCTAAGGAACGTGGGGGGGGGGGGGAGAAAAGCAAGCACAACAGGACATTGTCGGCATCATCTGAGTCCTTTGCATGCAGTTCACTGTGACAGCAGACTATAACACTGGTGTGATGGAGTTTTTAGTCTCAGTTTTTTCATCCCTCTTTATCATGCCCCTCATCTCTCTACCCTCATATGAATGAACATACTTTCTCAAAGTGGCTTCCCCAGACTAGTGCTAAGATTAGGGAAGTCAATGGGAATTTCTGCTGTTTTCATGCTGAATATTACTGCTGTTTTCATACTACTAGAGGGGGTGGCTGGAATATGCTGCTTTATTGCTCTAGAAGGTAATCCATTTCTTGTAGCACTTTCTAAATGTTCTCTGTCACTGTACCTTTAACTGTAGCTTAATATGCAGAAATTAGAAGATGATTCCCCACCCAACCTCACTACATAAAATGGTAGTATCTGCTAATTACCACAAGTCAAACTGAGTTTAAAGACACAGCTATCATTCAGATAAAAAGTTGGCAACTCTAAATGACCCTAGAAAGCTCCATTACACCTATGAAGAAATGCTGGCTACCGTCGCCTCTCCGTTGTCACTCAGTTACTTCCTGTTTGAAAACAGGAAGTAAACAAGGAGCACGAGGCCCATTCAGTCAGGAGTTGTAATCACGCTGCTTCTCCCACACACAGCAGGAGAGAGCAGCAACCGGACTTTTTCTGGTTTTTCTGGCGGTGCAAGGAAGGCCAGAAAGGGGTGGAAGGTCATGTGAGGGACCGCCGAGAAATGCGTGAGTGCCCAGTAATGAGCGTTCAATAAAATGCTCGTTGAATGGAGTTCTATGTGTGTGGCTATTCAGGAGACAATAAGGCTGCATCTAATGGCAGCTCCTCTCATGGCTGATTTAATGCTGCAATACTAAGCCAGAAAGGGAAGGGGAAGTGGTAATGGAGATACTTCTTGTACTGTGCTACAAGTATATACTAGTCCATTTGGATCAGCAGCAATTCCTTAATGCTCTTGTAGCTTGAGAGTATCAGGCATGGTGAATCTGCATCCTTAACACTTGAAACTATCTCCTTCTGGCTAGAAACAGTCATTTGCATACACTTTCATGTGTATGCAAAACAATCCCAAAAGGTAACACAAACTTGTTAACCTGCTAGACAAGCCCTTAACCTATATTGCCAGACTCGTGTCAATGGTCAAAAATGATACCTGTAATTCTCCTTTAGTGCGTAGTTCCGTGTGTAATAGTGGAAAGCTTTAACGCCATAGGCTTCCCTAATTTTCCTATAACACAGCTTTGCTCTTCAACTCCTGTTGCATTTGCTGTGTTATGACTTGGCCAGATTACCCACCCATTTACCTCTTTCCAGTAGAACAGAAGGAACAGCTGTATGAGCTCTGTGCCCTATCCTTTGTATACAGAGTTTCCACTTTGACCAGTTTTTCAAGACTTCTGTTTCCATGTAGCCTTGACTACTATGATGGATACTGTTGGTCTGTATTGTCTGCTAACACTTCTCCTTTATCCCTCTGTACTGATGTGTAGGTCTAGAAGACTAGACTATATGTCAACAACTATATTGTTTTTAAACCTTTCCTTAGGTAGGTGAGATTCAGTTTTTTTAATGCAAGTCACAGTTTCTTCTGCAAGAGGGCTTGCAACATGTATACTACTATTTGCAGTGCTAGACCCAGTAAAATATGAAGGGTAGAAGTACATCTCCAAATATTCATGAACATGTAGTGGGCTTGCACCAGCGAGCTGTGATTAGTCCACAGTTCCATTGCATGTGTCCACTGTGAGTTCCCATTTATTCAAAAGATGCATATTTTCATTCAGACTGTATGGTCTTTAGCACTATAAACACAAACATTAAATGTACTTGCTTTGCTGCATAAAATGTGAGTCAGTTATCACTGGGACAAAGCCTGTGAAACCTTTGTTGTTGCATTTCTAAGCTATGACAGCCCAGTGTTCAAATTTTCCTGCACACCATACTTGGAACTCCTAACCTCCTCATATATTAGCACATGAATGTACTGTGTTCACTTATTGGCAGAGTCACTCACAGGCACTCTTGCCTTTTCCTATGTTCCAGAACAGTCTTATGAAAGCAGGACCTGGAAACTGAGCACAGGATTCCCTGCTATTATACACTGAGATTTTTTCTCTCATTCTCATTTTTTGAAAACAAAAACAACAAAACAACACAACAAATGTTTAGCTGTAAGCAAGGCTAAAAATTTAACCCAATCCAACTTTCAGAATTTCCCAATGGAAAGTTACAGGCCTTTTTGAAGTCAGTCGAATCTCAGTACTAGGACTATCAGTCAGTTGAAACTTTTCCATTATAAATTAACAGTGACTACTATAGGCTTGCCAGCTTTTCCAATTTTATCTGGAGTGTCTTGATGGAAAGACCCAGCTGGTGAAACTATGAGAATGTTGGCTTTTGTCCAAGTAGATACAAACTTTAAAACTTGTGCACACAATAAAACAAGCCACATATAAAATCCAAAAATGAGCTGTACAATTTTTAATATGCAGTACAGAATTTCAATCACTTGGCTGGAGGGTTTTAGGGCTTAGCATCAAGTCAAACGAGAACATAATATTATCAATACTATATGTTTAATTTTAAAAATATTGATTGAGATCCAAAAGAATCACACAGCTAGGCAGGAGCCACACTACTGCTTTATAGTGGTATTGAAGTGCACTGACAACTGTTGGGGCCCATAACACATACCACTTTCATACTACTTTCATAGTGCTATATCCTGCTTCTGCCCTAGTTACACACACCAAGGGAGGCTTTAGCCTTGTGCTTCTCAAACAGCAATGCTTCATGCCCAAAGGCAAACTGCATTTAAAACGGTATCTTTCAAAAGCAGGTTGTGATATGGCATGGTGGGTCTGCTATTCAAAGTGGGGAAATGGTTTAAAAACAAAACAAAAACCTACCAGGCATGCCCAGGCCTTTAGATGTATGTAAAGTACCTCTTTTGACACTGGCCATTGTATGTTATTATTATTAGGGTTGTCATTCTATAGGCTTACAAACTTTACAGGAATGAAGCCAAATTAGGACTATTGGACTTTATGAATAGCCTCCTTGTGTGAACACTTGCTCTACTCCACCTACTCTGTAAATATTTGAAAGGAGTACAAGAAATGGTGAGAATTATTAATGAGACAACAAAGGTATAGTTACATGTAATTTGTGAAATAGGGGGAAATGTTTCCAATGTGTTGTTCTATCTGCAGATGCCTATGTTCTTTTAGCAGAAAGGGAAATATCAAAACCAAGAGGTAAATATCCCCTCCACTGTCCATGAGAATAATTTCTACCGAAAGGGTTATGAAACAGTTGGGGGTGAGCATATCCCAGACTTAAAGTACTAGGCTTGCCAACATGTCCCAAAATGTTTTCCATATTTATATAGTTTTCCATAATCTATTTTCAACACTAAGCCAAGAAGATATAAAAATTGTAATAAAAATTATCTCAGCATGTGCAGAGTGCTTTCCCCTTAACAGAAAGCTACAACCAGCAGCCTACATATCTAGGATTAAGAGGATGTTTAATTTCTTAGGTGTAATTACTCAGAAGTAAGTTCTACTCAGTTCTGTGTAAGCTTGCAGAGGTTGGCTGCAAACGTAAATACACTTAGGGTGCTTCCAGTTGGGCCTTTATTGTGCAATTTCCCTGTCTCATTCATGGAATTTTATGAGGTGGGCAGAGGTTGCCTTTCACTTGTAATCCTGTTGTGTTTTCCCACTGCTACCTCCATTGTTCTTCTTAGCACAAACAATCCATTAGGGAGGAAAAGAGAATAGCTGCACAATATTTTTTATTGTTAGTGCTAGGAGCCATTAGCTGGAAGTACCTCTACTCAGGATTATGCTCCACTGAACTCCTTTTTCATCTGCTTCCTTAGAAAATCCTGTTAAATATTATTTATGAGAAAACATGCTTCTGATTTTTCTTCACGGCTATTTTGTTCACTATTTACTTGGGAGAAAGCACTAGTGAAGGAAGTTGCACTTATTTATATGCTGTGCAGTCCCATCCATCCTTTGCATGTTTACTTGAAAGCAGCTTCCAGAGTAGACAAGATGGGCTTACTCTCAAATAAGTGTTCATAGGGTGGCAACCTTAGGGAAGCAACTGATGAAGTGGACTCTAGGTCCTGGAAAGCTTCTGCCATATTAAATGTATGAAGTCTTTAAGCTGCCAGAAGATCCTAAGCCTACTTCTCTGGAAGCCTTCAGCTGTTGTTCCAAAGACACTTGCTACTAAGTACGCTCCATTGGACACAGTGGGAGTTACTTCCGAGTAAAACCGTATGGGTCTGTCTGAGCGTGTGACTTGAAAACAGACAGGCCTTGAGCGCTCTCGCGCGCTCTAATTCAGCCTTCCCCAACCCTCTGCCCTCCAAATGGATCGTAGTACAACTCCCATCACCCCCAGCCAGCATGGAATGATAGGAGCTGTAGTCCAACACATCTGAACGGCACCAAAATGAAGAAGGCTGCTGTAATCGTCAGGGGTTGGGAGAAGAGAGGAGAGGGGAGGGGATACGCACCGAAACGGGTTCGTGAAAACCAAGGGCGACCGGGGCCCAAGCGTGGCTTGCCTTCGTGGGCGGCGTCTCGAGCGCCTCCTCAGGCGTCTTTCCCTCCCCGCCTCCAGCTTCTCATCCACAGGCGGCCCAAAGCAGCCGCGCTCCCGCCCCGCCTCTTGTGGGGGTGGAGTCCCGCCAGGCCCGCCTCGGTTTCTTTGTGTTCGGCAGCTGAGGCGGTGTGGAGGCAGTCGGGAGGCCAGAGCTCGGCTTGGAAACGGCCGTTCCCCTCACAGCGCCGTTCCCGCTCGAGCTGTCTGACTCTTCGCTCGGTTTCACGGCATTCGGTGCTGCCGCCGCCATGTCGCTGGGATCCGGCCCGGAGGCGGGTTTTTCCAGCGAGGAGCTGCTGAACCTGCGCTTCCCGCTACACCGCGCCTGCCGCGATGGGGACTTGACGGTTTTATGCTCTCTTCTCCAGAACGCGTCCCGCGAAAACCTGGCAGCCGAGGACTCCTTCTACGGGTGGACGCCCATCCATTGGGCCGCTCATTTCGGAAAGGTACCGTTGAGGCGGGGTGGGGGAGCAGCAGCAGCAGCCCAGCCCTCCTCCCGCGCGCGGAAGCAAACCGACAAGGCAGAGAGGCATATCTCATTGGCCGCGGGCCACGAGCCGCTTCAGCCCGCTTAACTCGCGTGTCGTATTCAAGTGGCGTTTCAGCCCTCCCTGCCTCAAGTCGTTCGTGGACAGCGAGGGCGGGCTCGCGCGCCGCCGCAGCCGCCATCTTAGAGCGTTCATCCCGCCTTGTTCACACCGGAGGGGTCTGGGTGGGGGAGAAGGAGGCGGCGGCGGCCATTCCATATATAATACCAAATATACACGAAATATAGCATCAGTTCACTCTGTCATCTTCCTTGAGCAACTTCCTCAGGGAAAGTTTTAGGGGAGGGGCCCTCTCGTTGAAAAAGATAAGCGGGTACCATCAAAAGGTTAAACAGAGAGTGAGTGGGTGTGTCGCTGGTTGTGTTCCTTAAGGGCTCCTTTGTTTTTAAGCATCCGTCGTTATTTAGGCGAGAATCCTGATAGTTGGTTTGCCAACGTTGTTGGCCGTATTACGTTTTTAATATGGGTTCAGAATGATGAACACATCCCAGGCTGTACCCGCTCATTCTTGGAGTATCCTCGAAGAAATAATAGAAACTATTCTCTGATGCCTTTGCCTGTGGATGGGCTTAGTCCAGTGCATATCAGTATATGGCTTTTGGATGTCCCCTGTAATCTTCATCCCAAAGCGTCCTAAATTTCCCCCTTTTCTCCCGAATTTTCTTGTTTTGTAGTGGGAGGACTAGTAGGGAGAAAATATAGTGGCATGTGCGTTTTCTATTAAGTCCAGCCTTCCCCAATCTGGTGCACTCCATAATTTCCATCCAGCATGATAGATCGCATGAATTTTAATGAAATTTTTTGAAATGTGCAGGTGCTGTGTTAACCAGTAGGGAGTAGAAAGAACTGTGCCCTACCTACTGCTATTTTTTCCTTCTCAATCCTCCCGTTTTTATTATTCATTCTTGGTAGTGGGTGAAGGTGAACTTGAGTTCATTCTCATAACTTTTCCTGCAAGATTTTTGTTTGTCACCTGGATCTCTTAAACCAACTATCTGTTTCACGTTTGAGCTCTTGTATATATCTGTAGGCAGTTTGTACTTACTTTGATGTATTTGTTATGGCAACAAAGTTGTTAGTCCTGAAAGAAACAGTGTTCAAACTGCAAGGCGGTCTTTCCCTGTCTTTGGCAACAATACAGGGAAATTATTTTGTGATAGTGGATCAAGGTTAAGTAATTAGTACTCTGTCATAATTTTATATGCAGCCTTGAATATCTGTTTTTGCTTCTTTTAAATTTTGTTTTAATTGTTTTATTCTGTTTTTATTTTCATTTTACCTTGTACACTGCTTCGAAATTTTTCAATGGGAAGCAGTATATAAATATTCTAAATAAATAACTAAATAATAATTTTATCCACTTGTTACTTTAGAATTATCAGATTTTGTACTCTGTTCAAGTTGTGGTAAAGAGAAAATTGTTGTCCTCCATATTGTCTTGAACATTTATCAAGTGGAACCTATCTTTTCTCTCTCAATGTGATGACTTGCAGGTAGCTTTAAATTGGCTTAAAACTCAATTAATATTTAACATTTACACAGTTTAGTTCTCCGATTGTATTTCAGTTCCCATTATGTTGGCAGAAAATATTTTCCTTAAAGCATAATTGTTGTGTCATGTTTTATTTTTAAGCTTATTCAAATTGAGACTGTGTATGATTGAAAGGTGCATGATGCAGTAACCTGGTTAAAATTAAATGGTCCTGTGTCTGATCAGTGAAAGAAAATCACCCAAAGAATCCCAAGCATGCCAACTTTATTTATTTGCTTTGTACCCTGCCTTTCTACCAGGAAAAACGGCGCTCAAGGTGGCTTACAATCATAAATAAAACTTGATTAAAACAATAATAAAATAAATATATTAAAACAAAATTTTTAAAAAATCACAGAATAAAAACAGCCATAAATTCACTAGAGGGAAGGAAGAATATTCTCATTAAACTAGTATTGCATTTACGGTTCAATCCTGCTCATGTTGACAGAAGTAAGCCCCAATGAGTTCATTGCGATTTACTCCCAGGTAAGTACATACAGGATTGTGGCCTGAATCATTATATTGTTAAGCATTCGATTAACTTAGAAGGTTCATTAGCTATAATCACAATTCTATATTAAGGAGACTGAAATTTGGTGGGCCAATTGTGATCAGAGCAATAATCTGTTTATATTTAATTGAACCTTTAATATAATAAAGAATTAATTTTAGGTGCTCGATTTACTTTAATAAAATGCTCCTCCTCACCATACACACAGGCAGTCAAGAGTTTTTAAAATCCTTATGTCAGGTTAAGCAAGTGCAAACAGCTTTATAAACTGACTTGGCTTGCCAAGTTTCTGCCCCAGAACTATTGCTGCTCATGTTTCCTTTCTTTTATTCCTGTAACGTTTGCTCATCTTTCATTTTGTCATCTTCAGCCTTGCCAAAAAAAATGAAATCCCAAGGTAGTATTAGGACAGAGGAAATATACAGTATAAAGTGCTTTTAGGCAATATGACCAGCAGTACAAGGAGTTTCTTCATGATTGTATTAGCAAACATGTTAACTTCATTAATTGGTCAGTTGCATTCCAAAGCTAAATGTGGAAATCATCTGGAAATCTACTTTTTGCTCACCTCTGACACAAAGGCTCTACTTAGGTGGAAATCATAATATTTTATCTCATCTCTTTGGGAAATACCTTAGGTACAAATGGGAAAGTTGATTTAAATTAGTCTGTTATTTTGCTGATTTAAATCATGATTTAATCTGAAGAAGTCACTTTGCTTAAAATGAAAATCTAAGTCCTGTTTTTAATCATTCATATTATCTTTGCATTGCTTCACTTTGTATAATACATATTTCTCCACCCTGGTACCCTCCATGTGTATTGGACTACAGCTCACAGCATCCCCATCTAGCCAGGCTAATGGGGGAGTTGTAGTCCAAAACATCTGGAAGTACCAGGCTGCCAAAATTTAGAATGTCATAATAGAAGTTTATTTATTTCATTTCTATACTCCCCATTAGCTGAAGCAAGTAATTGAGACTAGCATGTCAAAAAGGATATAATGGAGGACATAGAATTGGTTCACTTCCTAGAATTGGCTAAATGATATAAAACACTTAGTGGTTGGAATATTAGGCTAGGAATGGAAATACCTAGGTTCAAATCTTAAGTTAGCCATGAAGCTCACTAAGTGACTTTAGGCCAGTCACCTACCTCTTAACCTTAGTTCCTTGGAAGAAAGGTAGTATATACATATGGGGGGGGGGGGGAGAGACAAAATGTAGCAGAAAATACTGTTATCCAGTTGATCACACAATTAGACAGTCGACATAAGTGAGAATTTGTATCATCTGGATTGAATGACTCCCTCCCCCTCCCCCCTCAGTAAGTGTTCACTTTACTAGGCACAGCAAGTTTATACAAAGCTTCCATCTCTGAGTATTCACAAATGATGGTTTGTAGAAGTTATCAAGTTGCCGTTACAGATGCTCAACACACTTGACAGTTGTCAGGTTTCAGAGCCTTAGGCCAGTCAGGTAAATGTGATACAGGATCATCATAAGAATATGCTATCTTGACTTTCAACAAGCACAATATCATATGAGCAATGTCAGAACAGGATTTTTATACTTCACTGGACTGAATACAAAGTTAATCATTTATTTCCAGAGGCACCTAATATTTGATAGTTGTAGCGGAGAAGTACAGGAAATCTAGGTAAAGGACAGAAGAGACTTAATACACTTAATAGACAAGGTTGGTTCTTTACTTAAACTTCTTTTGTCACTGTCAACAGTGTACAACTGTAGTTCAAATGTAAACGCATTATAAAGCATACATTTATAAATATCACTGCAGATTAAATGTATGAAAATGCAGAACTGTTTTAACAGCCAATTACTATAATAATAATAATAATAATAATAATAATAATAATTTTATTTATTTCTTACCCGCCTCTCCCTCTGGATTGAGGTGGGGAACAACATAAAAAACAAAAATGTTATAAAATACATAAAACTGATTAAAACATATCAAACTAATACATTGTTAAAAAAAACAGCCAGACTTCTTAAAATTTGACTGGGTAGGCTTGCATTTGATATTTGGTATGGACCATAATTTATTCATCATGATCTTCAGTATTCCTTCTGTAGTTTTCCTATCCTCAAATCATCCTTTAAAGCAGGGGTGGAGAACGTGTGACTTTCTAGATCTTATTGAACTACAACTCCAGCATAGCCACTGGTGAGGGAGTTGCTGTCCAATGAAATCTGAAGGGCTGCACATTCTTCACCCCTGCTTTAAAGCAATAAGAATTAATTTGACTACAGCCCAAACAAACAAATACGACTGTTAGGCTATATGCGACCTCCAGTATCGGAGGCAGTATGCCTATGCACACCAGTTGCTGGGGAACATGGTCAGGAGCATGCTATTGCATGCAGGTCCTGCTTGTGGATTCTCTGTGGGCAGCTGGCAACAGTGCAGGATTTGGTGGACCCTTGGTTTGATCCAGCAGGCTCTTCTTATGTTCTTAGGCTAGCCTTTGGATGCTCTCATATTAAGAACTACATGATTGGTAAATGGGCAACAAAATATCTGTAGTTTCAGTGAGCACTTGAAATCCTCATATATGCACAGATTTCCCATTTTTTTAATGAGCAAAATAATCTGCACATACAGGAATTTTGCTCTTTAGGTAGATTTGTTGTGCTGTATTTCCTCAGATGTTCTATTTAGTTGATACATAACATTCCGTAAGTGTAATATGTTCACAACCTATGAGTGTTGTCCAGCAGACAATACTCTGGTATCTAATTGTGGCTGTACAGACTGAGATATCATGCCTTCTCTGACTATCATTGGCTTACTCAAATCAAATACAGGTGGGCAACAGATGAATGTAAAGTATAAAGTGAAATTGAATAGGATCAACAGCTGTACGCTAAAGGGTTTGGAAGACTTTAGAATTCGAATGCTCGTTTTCCTCCAGCAAGTTTATAAAAAAGTTAAACAAAAATAAACCATAAAACTATTTTGTCTCAGGTGGTGAGCTTTCAAATCACATGATACAAATTGGCCCAGTTCAGATGTAATGACAAATGATTTTCCTTAAAAGAATAGGCCTGCATGAGTTTCCAACACAGGCATTTCCCCCTTGTCCTCTTCTCTGCACATGTGCAAGGGGGATTAAAAAGCTAGAGAAGGCCTGGAAAATGTCAGGGGGAGGGGAGTAAACATGTTTCCATTTTTTCCTTTTTTTCTTTCTTTTTCAAATTTTCCAACAGAAAAATTTCCAACAGAAGAATTCTGGGTAACACTGAAAAAAGACCTCCTATGAAGTATTTTTTTTTAAAAAAAATAGAATGAGTGAAATGTTTTTTAAGACCAGGCTTTTCTCAAAATGTGAAGTTAGGATATTTTTGTGCAAGATAATGTACAGCTTCAGAGAATTTTGTGTGTGTGTGTGCGCGTTGTAGACACAGCGCTAAATCCAAGATGCATATCTTTATCTAGAAGGTGCTGTCATTTTCAAGAGCGGAGTATGTATGGCCTTCATGGTTCATGAATTGCTGCTTGCCACTTTCTGGTGAACTTTGATCTAGTTTAGAGATATTGAACCAATTACTTTGCTGCCCTTTTGAACTGGCCCCTTCCTTGTGGTTGTAATCCTATGCTCCCTTACCTGTGAGTAAACTCCATTAAACCAAAGGAGTCTTCTGAGTAAAGAAACTCTATATGTATTATAATTATGACAAATAGTACAGTTTTATATGCTAACTTAGTTATAAGTGTTGTGTTTTATGTTGTTAAAGCAATAAAATAAGTATTTCAAATATTTCTGGCTTTCCCAATATTTCTTTTCCCTCTTGCATCTGAACTCTGGGAATTGCAGCCTGTTCTGATTTGTAAGTAGTTAATACAAACAAGGACATTAACTGACCAGAGTTTCCAGAATTCAAGTGTACAGAGAGAAATATGGTTAGTTCAGAAGCTTTCAATCTTGCCTTTTGTGTGAAGGTGTCTTGTATGTGAAGGGAGAGGTTAATGTGCAAGCTTGAGACATATTTTTGTAATGACAAATCATGGCATGTCTCTGCATCTGAACTGGGGTGGCTTTGTAGTGATCAATCACTGTTCACAAATACCAACACTTGAAATTGATGTATGTGATATGAGGTTAATGATGATGTATAATTAAACATGTGTGTCCCCTGTTCCTTCTTTCTTCCTTTCAAAGCTGGACTGCTTAATGCAATTAGTGAGAGTGGGAGCTTCGGTAAATGCCTGTACAACACGTTTTGCCCAAACACCAGCCCATATTGCTGCTTTTGGAGGACATCCTCAGTGCCTCATCTGGTTAATTCAATCGGGAGCCAACATAAACAAACAGGTATTAGTTTTGTGTGTTTTCTCCTCCAAATCTTATGCTAAAATTGTGAAACTATCCAAAACTCAGTAAGATCCATTTGTGCTTTTAGGTTTGTGTTCCTGAATGTATACTTGATGTAGATTTGCCTGTAGAAAATCCTTGAATTATATATTAAAAACAGAAGAACATGATAGGAAAGATAATTAGGACAATTAAAGTTGTTTGTGGGTGAAACAACCTTAAAAACCTGAGGAGCTCTTCCTGTTTAAAGCACTGAAATGTTGCCTCATCTAAGTGAAACAGGTGTATTAGTTTAGTCAGCTTATTCTCAATATTATTATAGTATTGTCTTAAGTTATTTCATATATCTAAAATAGAATGGAAGAATATTGCTTTATACACAGGTAATAAAATGGGTTGAATAGCCATTTTGATGCTAAAAGTGCTGACCCTTCAGATTTCAGAATTCCTGTACGTGTGGTTCCATATTTATTGTTATACCCTACATGTTAAGAAAGATTAACAGCACTAACGCTGCTTAGAATTACAATCTACAAAAATGTACATGCAGCGTTTATGGTGGTCTCTTCTGGTCCCTGGCAGGTTCCAGGCTCTTTCTTTCAATGGGCGGGGTCAGAAGGAGATATAGCAGTTATTGATGGTAAAGATGCCAGCCCACAGAAATAGACCCACTGATGCTGTGTTCTCCTAGTTTTCCTTATTTTCTGAAACATAGCTGGAACCACTACTTGGTGGCCGGGGGTGGGGTGGTGCTCTGACTCACTCATTTGCTGGTAGGTACCCAAGTCAACTCTAGCCCTTGGGTCCCAAAAGGTTGCTGCTTATCCATGACTGATGATCAGGATTCTCTACACACTGGTAGGTCTGCTGCTTCAGTAAACATGTGCTCTAGGTCACTACCTGAGATTGCTCTAATAATACTAATTCTGTTAACCTGATTTTAGTCTAGTTAAACTAAATTTATTTATTTACAATATTTATATACCGTGCACCATCCAAAGATTTCGGAGTGCTGAACAACAAATAGAATAAAAGAAGAAAAACACCATATTAAAAATGCAATATTTATTACAACAAAGTTCTAATAAACCCCCAGTACTAATAAAACCATGGCCAGTCATTAATGGAAAGCTTCCCGAAACAACGGGAAGGAAGGAAATTTTAGGGCTGAGAAAAACTGATTTACCGAAGGCCAGCTTCTATATAAGTATGTATGGGTCTACAGTTTATGACCCTGCCATATGAAAACAAACTATAAATGGTGAATGATGCATAAAGAAACCATTAGAGAGCATCATCACAAGAAATTCAGAACAAGATTGCTTGTGTGTGGGATGGGTCAGCAGAGATAAGGAAATGACAACTAATGGAGCAGAGAAGCTGAGAGTTGGAAGCATTTTCATTTTTTCTGGAAGAAAGAATGAGTGTAGGAAGAACTGGAGACAGTGTTGGAGGTACCCGGTTGAGACTTGTGGCTGAAATTCTACACAGCAAGCTGCAGTCCCCTTTCCTTGCTCTTCTGAGATTCATTCTCCCTGTTTCTCCTGCTACTCAATTTCCACACAACTATGGCCTCATTCATGCTTTGAAGTCACTCTGCTGGACTTAGTTCTGCTTCCACACAATGAAAGACAAACCATCAAATGTTCCTTGCTCACTTTGCTCTTTCCCCCTCACTTTGTCCATAGTTGACCTGAAGCAATGTGCTGTCCTAGTATAAAAGAAGGGAGGACAAGTGCATATGCATGTTGGTAACATTCTATCCATACTAGTTGCTAAAATGCAAGAGAGTGTTTAGTCTCAGTTGAAAGTGGGAAGGATAATGATATGTAGCCAGCAACCCTTGGCATTCTACCTGAATAATCCTTGGTTAATCATGATCAGTGTTCTGCCTGCCCTGACCAGTTATGTATCTTTACTAAGCAATTCTGTCATTACCCATCTATTGTCTTCAGTCCAAAATATCTTAGTTCAAGTCATACATGTTTGGTATTAATCTGCTATATTTTCCCCCTAGGATTATGTTGGTGAAACTCCTATTCACAAAGCAGCCCGGTCTGGTAGTATGGAGTCCATAAGTGCCCTTGTGGCTCATGGAGCTCAAATAGAGTAAGTAAGGTTTGGGGATATTTTTTGTAGTTGTGTGTCTAGTTAACTAACATAGAGCAGTAAACGCAGGTATTAACCAATTGAAGAAAGCAGAACAGTGGACAATTTAGTGAGAGAATTTCAATTAGACATGTTGAATTAAATTAAGTTCTATATCTTTAACATGTCTTATAACTTTAACAATTTACAATACAATCATATGTATGATTACTCATAGTTAAGTCCCATTGTGTTCGATGGGATTTATTGTCCTGTAAGTGTGCATAAGATTGAAGCCTAAAATGATGTCAGTGTCTATTATACATGAAACACTGAGAGTGTTTTTTTAGTTAATATCATTAATTCCACTTTCTAGAATAAATTTATAAAGCTTTTAATAACATATGACTTACTTTATGACAGACCATCTAGTTATTTGTCAGAATAGGATTTTAGGCATGCATGTTTAGTCCTTTTTCGTAGTTCTCTTTTGTACTTGTACTTTAACTTTTTTCTTTAAAGGTTTTATGTCCTACAAAATATTCAGAAAACTCACAAACAGTGACAACATACCGTATGGACAAATTGGATGCACTATTCACTAGAACTGTTGAGTATAAGCTATATAGCTTATAATATAAATGACATTAGCATTTTCTCTTGCAGCTAGTTTTATTATATAAATAGTGTTTTATAACTGGTATAAACTTTCTTTTAGTTTAGTACAATAAGAGTTCACTGCTTGTTTAACCCTTTGGTTTCCATTTAATGAATCAGCTAATACTGAAACTCAACAGAGAGATACTTTAAACCCTCTTACATCTTTTTAAACTTGTTCAACAAATGGTCTTGCTTAAACATAAATAAACCTGTCTTCAGTTTCATTATTCTCATAAAATATGTAGACTTGGTAAATGTGGGTCTTACCTGAAACCTGGTAAGTTGACTCCTTCTCTTTGCCTGCACCCTTTAAGAAATGAAATGTTCATCTGAAATTTTCAAAAATGGATGCCTAAATGAAGCCATATCTCATCTGGGAGACAAACATTATCTCAAAGTTAAAGCTTATAATTAAAGTTAATCAGAAACATAAAGAAGAGTATAGAATTAAACCAGTCAATTTAAATTGTTTGAGGTAAGACAAGGAATAAAATAAATTTAAATTATTTGGACTTGTATAAGACCTGTGATGCAGGATACAGGACACTGCTCAGTATAATGCATCACATACCCACTAGAAGGCTTGCAAGTACTCATTGTTTGTACCACCTTAACACAGACTGCTTTTCTTTGGCTTTCCCTTCATTCATTCCCACTTAAGGCTGCATTTTAATATAACATTATAAAACCCATGGGCTAATCGTGACCCCTTTTTGACTGTGGCCAAAATGGTTTTCAAATACCCATTATTTGTGGCTCATTTTCATCACTATGCAGAAACTTTTAACACCCATGAAAAAATTCTCTATCAATATGTCCACATCCCTCTTCTACATGGATTCCAAGGTGCCTAAGAGAGTTGGTGCCAGCTTTTCCCACCTGTTACAGGCAGGCAGCTATGCCATGTAGACAACTTGCAGAAAAGAGCAACAAAAATTATCAAGAGGCTGGAGCATCTCCCGTATGGGAGAAGGTTACAACAACTGGGATTGTTTAGCTTGGAAAAAAAGGAGGGAGACATAATAGAGGTGTATATAATTATGCATGGTGTGAAGAACGTGGATAGGGAGACATTTTTCTCCCTCTCTTATAATACTAGAACCCGAGCTCTTCCCATGAAGCTGATTGGTGGGATATTCAGGACAAATAAAAGGTAGTATTTCTTCACACAGTGCGTAGTCAAACTATGGAATTCTCTACTACACAATGCAGTGATGGCCACCAACCTGGATGGCTTTAAAAGGGGGTTAGACAAATTCCTGAAGCAGAAGACTATCAGCTACTAGTCCTGATCTGATGGCGATGTGCTACCTCCAGTATCAGAGGCAGTATGCCTATGTACGCCAGTTGCTGGTGAACATGGGAGAGAGGACTCATGTCCTGCTAATGGGTTCTTGGTCAACAGCTGGTTGGCCACTATGAACAGAATGCTAAACTAGATGGACCCTTGGCCTGATCCATCATGGCCCTTCTTATGTGACTCCTTTGGTGTAGAAGAGCCTTGTGTGCTGTTGCCACTGAATTCAGCAAGGACGAATAAAAATAAGGAAGACAGAAGCACAGCACAAAAAAGAAAAGGGAGGGGGCTGAGACATGGGGGTGCAGGTAGAATTTAGGTTGTACAGAAAGAAGAGAACACTATATGGAGCACAGAAGAAAGTAGTAATTTGTAAAAAATCTTTGGGTGAGGAAAAAAGTGAAAAACTGACAAGGGGGAACACAGTAGAATTACTTGCCAACCAAAATATAATGCAACCTGGCTATGTGTGTGTGTATAGTGCTCTTAATTCTTAGCTTTCAGGCCAGTTACATAAAAGCCAAAAGTAAGACTGGCTTTTCCCTCCCTCTTAGTAGGTTGTTGATGTTGCTTTTTAGTGGGGGCACTTTACATGTGTAGTCAAATTTTTGTACTGGGTCCCGTCAAAGTATCCTTTTTTTATTTCAGTAGTATGGCAAAATCTTTGTTGAGATAATGGAGAGGGGTGTAACAGATGAGAGTGCTGAAAGACCTGTGGTGATGCAGAAAGTCAGTGCTATATGGAGCAAAATCATGGTGGGAGTGGGGTACATGGTTGCAAGTGACTTCTACCCTGTGCAGAGCAGCTCATCACTGACAGGAGTCCTAAGAGGGAGGGAACAGTTGGAACAAGCTGGCTGTTGGAAAGAGCCTTGTATTCTCTCTGACAAGTTACAGACCACACATCAGGAATTGTGTGGTGGTGGAGATGAACAGCAGTTTTAAAATTCCCATAATTTCAAATATCTGGACCGGCTAATGAAAATTATAAAAGGGAAAGCATGGCCTTGGATGAGAAGGTTGCACAGTTAGCACCCTCTACATGTTCCAAGTGGCTAAAGACAAAGAAGAGCCCTCTTTTTCTTTTTGCCCAAACTGACGTACAGCAGGGATTTGTAGCTACATAGGAACATTCTCTGTCCCCTCTCTCTCCCACCCACCCCCAATATCGAGGGCCTACTAAGCGCAGCTTAATAACAGCATTCTGAAGTTTGTGCAAGTGCCTCTCCTCACACTGAGTTATGAGAACAGGAACACTGAAAGCCCTGGAATAAAGTTTCCAATTGCGCCTCCTTTCCTCCAGTACAAATGAAATCTCTCCCCTTTTAATGTAAGAATAGTATATGTATGTGTGTATGTACATGCACGTACGTACGTACACACACACACACACACAGCCGTCAATCCTGTGCACATTTACTTTTATGTAAACATGGGATTGGGCTATAAGAGCGAATTAGTTACCAACTTACAATTACACAATGTAGGACAAGCAAAAAGGGTAACAAAAGGAGGTGAGAACTGATAAATCCACTACTTGAATTAGGCTTGAAAAGGGAGGCTGGGGAGAAATAAAATAAGCTTCCTAGTTTGGCAAAATAAAGCAGGCAACTTACTTTGGGCAAGTATTTTGTGCTGGAAGCTGTTAGCCTTCAGTTTTGAAGGATGCATACATGCTAGAGACCTGCTGCAAATCAGCACTGGTTGCCTGAGGACAGTTTCTACTGGCTTCAGCCATGTCGATATTTGCAAGTCTTCTAAATGACAATGTTTCCAAAATGTGGTACATGAAAGATGTGAACTGTTGTGACAGTTTCAAAGCACTATGCATCTTGGGTGTCAAAAAGGACCTCAACAGAGAAATGATGAGATCCAATTACTGTAAGTGTACTCCAGAGATTCCTTTAGAATCTTTTATTGTTAGTTCCATATTTTTTTATCCTCCATTGCTCCAAAAATCGCAATACATTCTGTCTGAGGTTTGATCACTGGGGACTCCTTAAAACATAGCCTGGTTATTCTACATACTGGGCTATGTACATTAGCAACTACTAATTTTGGAAAGCAGTTATCTGGAACAAGTATATCTGATAAGCAGCAGCTATATGTTTATAGCAAACCCCTGGAATTTGATTGCTTTGATAATGTACCTGAAAGTATCTAAGACTTCTGATTGTTCAAATCAATAACCATTTTAATAAAACTTTAATTTTATGCTACTGTGATAGAATAAACTAGTTTGCAGGCTTCTGTTGTGGCAGACGTAACACAAAATATTGATTTAGTAACACAAATGTACTAGGAACTATGTGCCTAGGACTGGATTTCTTGTTTTCTTTCATCATTCTATGAGAGTGTCACTTATTACAATAAGGGGCTCTGGACAGATCTAGGCTAGGAAAAAGTACAGAAGATCTTGAGCATTGCAGTGCTCAGTTCTAATTTCAAATTTAGATGCTTCAAATGAGAATGGCCTCATTAGTCACCTATGTGATAGTTTGCAATTTAGGCATCCACTTTGAAAATTGAAGCTCAAGCGTTGGTCATATTGCACAGGCTAGTAAGCAACCAAGTGTGAAGAGTAAAGCACGTTGGCAGTGCTATCTTAATTCAAATGCTCTTTTTGTCTTAACTAACTTGGTTCTTCTAATTGTAAAGCTTACAGTAGAAGGACTGAGAATAGCTTTTATAAAAAGCAATATGCAGATCTTGAGTATCCTGTCAGTTGAATCCTTTCACTGAATTTGACCTTGGCTTTCTGTGGAGCCTGTTTTTTTGTTTTTACCAAACACTAAAATATTACTGGATTTTTTAGTTGAAAACATATTTCCAGAATCTTCATAGAACTATGGTTATATAGTCCAGTATATAAATCTAGAATATTGGAAACATGAATAATTAAAATGGGGTAATCCATGTACACTGCCCTAAGCTCCTTAAAGGAACATATTTCCAAGGCTTCATTGTCTTTGTTTATGGTGAAAAATCTTGTAATGTTAAATAACTAAATATTTTATAATCGAAATATTGTTTTTTAAATGAACATTTTGGTTCCTATGACATTTTATGTAGCAATTGTAACATTCTTACTAGTTTAATTGGAAATAGAAGGCCCTTAACTTGTGGTAACTTCTTTTAAACTTTTAATCTATTCCTATAAAAAGAATGACCTAGCAACTTGAAATAATGGGATTAAAAGTAATTTAAACAAAGACGCTGTGTTGCTTTCCCTAATGCTGCAATTGGATCTTTTGAATTGTGTATATTTAATAGAAAGCTATGTTAAATGTACCCCAGTGGAAAATATTTTGATATGTTTGTGGTATTTACCTTCTCATTTTAGCTGGAGCATATTCTGTGCACAGTATGCCCAACAGACATAAACATGGTTGCTCCATTAACTTTGGTTCAGTGTTCATGGACACGTGAAGAGGGGAAGCAGGTGATCCCAATGTCCTCATATCAGTAAAAGGTTTGAGGTGTAACTTTTTAATGTGGATACATACTTTTGATTGTCCATACCACTGAATTATGATGAAAAATGACAATTGCATAATGAAAAATACTTGTGAGTTGTACATATTTAACCTTGTACGAGCACATGTACAATTTTTGGTGCCATGTTTTCTTTTGCTTTTCTAGTATAATTAGTGACATTAAATATATACAATCTGTGTTTTTATAACTTTATTGAAATAGGCATCCAATACTTAAGTAAGCATGTAGTATTAATTAAGAGGGAAAGGGTTTGTTATCTATTGTTATTCCTTGCAGATGAACAAACTTTAGAACCACAATAATGGTCTTCAAACATCTTTCCCTGGCTTGGTTTTATCTCTTCATCACATATTCAAATTTCCAAGGATCGACTAATCTTTATATAGACTACTTCAAATCTCTACCAATTCATTTGAGTTGGATTTTGGGCGGGGGGATGGATTTCAGAGCAGGGACCAGTTGAGTCATATGTATTCCTCTGTGGAAGACAGCTTTAATTTATTATATCACATACTTTAAGATTAAAGGAAAGGACAGATGCAGATACAGTGAAGAATACTTTTGTCTTACCAGGATAGTTCTGATTTTAAAAGTTGTCACTACTGGACTTTCTCACCAAGATTCTCATAAGCAGATCTGTGTCGAAGCCTTTATAGAACACTAGAGGGGTTTTTGGCAGCCCAATTAAGATATGACAGATAATAGTAAAAGTATGGTCTCAAAATCCAAAGGATATTTGAGTACTAAGCAAATGTATTGGTACTAAAAATAAAAAAGAGATCAGGAACATTTGTTCTTCATTATCCTGAGACTACTTCAGTCTGATTCTAGCTAGCTAAGATGAATAGATTTGAAATGGTTGGAACACACACTCAATTCATGCCAAACCATGACTTGTATTAACCATAGCCCAAGTATATGATGGGCAAATAATGAATCTGAGTTGCTTCTCTGCTTCTGTTTTCTGTCCTCTTAGCAATTGGCTTCGTAGGTTCACTCTCATCTCTGTGATGCAGCATTCTTCAGACACAGAGAAATAACTGTGATTGTAGTTTATTAGTAACATCATACCAAAACATAGGAGGTCTTTCTGAATTCTGTTTCTTGGATGACATAGTGCTTTATCTCTTCAACACCAATTTCCTGATTCTGTAGTATTTAGATTCTTGAATACAGATGTTAACTATTATTCTTGGGGTTATCTTAGCAAAACATTCAGTAGAAGATGAGCATAATGAATTTACAGCATTTATTTATTTATTTATTTATTTATTATTTGTTAATTTTATATCCAACCTTTCCACCAAAAATAGCACTTAAGGCAACTGACAATAATACAGATTAAAAAAAATCTTTACTAAAACATAGCTTAAAAATAAATTAAAAAAATAAATTAAAAACAATGCACAATTAAAAACACAACATAATCGTGTTGTATTTCTACCATGGACTATCCTTAATATTTGAGTAACTATTAATTTAAAATGGACATTGCAACATCAATTTCCTAAATGTCTTAATTTTTTTGCAAACTTATTTTTTAAAAATTGAATGTAGTAGCATTATTTAGAGCAGTTATCAGGTCAATGTTGGAAACTCTGCAGATTAGTATTGACAGATCATTCTTCTTGGGAGAGCCTGGTGTTGTAACTTTAGAGATTAGATTAGGGCTCTAAGAATAGTCATGAAATTGGCGTTGGGCTTCTGCCATGGCCAAGGAATATAGCATTTTGTGATGACGTTAGGAGATTGACCTTGTGCTCACTGTGGGTAGACTAAGTGAAGTGGGGAGAGAGCTGAGTGTAAAAAGCCAACAGACATATTTCTAAATAGCTTCCAAGTTTTAGCATAAATAGGGCAGAGATGAAACATGATGAATAGGTTCAGCTGCTGGGTAACCTAGGGAGGAAAGAGAATCTCGGCTAGAGGGTATATGTATGACAACAGGTCCTCATAGTGGGTTGATTGGTGTCTTGAGTCCTGCAAAGGGTGTCCCACAGAACAGTTCAGTGGGAGTTTATCCCCAAGTAATAGTCCATGCCTAGTGACAAATAATAATAATAATAATAATAATAATAATAATAATAATTTTATTTGTTACCCGCCTCTCCCTCCGGATTGATAATGGAAGACCACCACTTCTCAACCAGCTGTAACACCTGCACTTGCATGATTGTAACTATGTTAATTGCATTATGCATGGAAGTTTGAGAACTTTTCAGCACAGCATATAATTCTGAATTAGTGCTTTATGATTGGAAATGGAAAGTTCATGTATTCATAACTAGTTGGCGAAAGTATTGCCAACCACATGAATGAGAACAGGTCCAAATAAGAATCCCTTTGACACATCTGCAAAGCTTTGCCAGCTCATTAGCACTCTTAGTCTGCACCCTTAACTGATTTGGTTCCATGAACTGTCACCAAGGTTAAAGCAGATTAAATTGAAAAGAAATGTTGCAGCATATCATTGACAAACCTGTAAAATATTATTCATTGCTTAGAAAAGTTAGCAGAACAAAAGATGTATTACTCTTTGTTGTGGATGTGAGGACTTTTTAAATACACCAGCACTTTTCTTGAATACATGTTTTCTGCTCTGTCACGGAAGAAGTTCTTTCATTCTTAAGTATGGATTTATAGGGAAGACCATTCTTTATTTTGCCAATTACATAAGATAGTATGCATGAAGTGATAAGCATTTGCCTTTAAAAAAAATAATTTTATTTACTATATTTATATGTCCCCCAACATATGTTCTCTGGATCAAAGTTAATGAATGGTTCAACACTTCCAGTGTAAAATAATAATAATTGCCAAATTAAATGCTTCTGTGCACAACCTAAGTCAGTATAATGTTCATTCCTTTTCCTTGCACTTTGGCAGCAAAGGTGTTCTCAAGTTTACATCAGCAATTTTAATCTAGCAAGCTGTTTTAATACTAAAGCTTTGCCCAAATGATGTTGTTGAGTAGACACATGGAGTATAATTTGTTCCCCCTGTGGGCTGCAGGCTGTGTGTGTGTGTGTGTGTGTGTGTGTGCGTGCGTGCGTGCGCGTGCTTGCGCACACACATACACACACACACACACCCCTTGTGGGTGCCAAATGCAGAGGGGGATAAAAATAAAACAATGAAAACAATACATATGTGCTGCAGAGCACCAAAAGAGTCAAAATTTGTTTGTTTGTAAGCTTTTGACTCTTTCGGTGTTCCATAGTTGTTATGGTTGCCATTTTGTTTGAAGAGAAAAAGTTTTTAAAATATTTGGGGTCCCCCTAATTTTGAAGGAGGCAGGAGATGCTGAGGCTACATTGTCTGTTAATTGCCCACCCCCTCTCCTATTGCCTTCCCACATTTTAAAAATATTTCAATTGTCTTCTTTCTATACAGTATTGATCACATACAAAGCACTAAAAATAAAACACAAAATTCTTGCACATTATAACATTTATTAGTAGTAAATGATATAAACTAAATTATATAATTCTCAGCTATTGAGCATACAAAGCAGACATCTGAATAGTAGAATTAGGAACTGTTGCTTAACATTCAAAATACCTAGTGCAGGTTCTAACCGTTTAACTCATTGTAGCATTTTCCTTTTTAGTACTTCATGCATTATTTCCATACATACTGTACTATACATACATCCTGTGGAGAGAGGTCCTATTGGTCCAGAATTACAACAGTTTTATTCTGACTGAAAAACAAGTAATTGCTTTCCTTAGTTTAAATTTTAAATACCTGTTAAATAATACTTCATAGGAAATAATATTAAAAATATTTTTGTAGAGGGGCTGAGTGTGACAAAATTCCCTTTGACATAGAATTCTGTCTCTTGTTTCATTTTCTGTCTCATCTCAAAGCCTATTTAGTTCACTGGCATTCATCGACTCAAAACTTGGAGCTGGATTTTAATCTGCAACCAGCAAACACCTTTGTTTAGTAGATGTATTCATTCTTGGGTAAAATTAACATCTCAAGCATCAGTAATTCTACTTCAGGGGCTATGACCTTTTCTGAACTAGTACCAATAGCCTTGATCCATGTGGTTGCAGGGGATGACAGTTTGTTACTGCTAAGTTTTTAAAAGGCTAAGATAATATAACCACATCTAGCCCTTCCATCAAGGAATTCAGTACAGCTTGTACAAGCTCTCAATTTTATTTTTACAATCTTGTAAGGTAGCTTAGGCTAATTGATGGTAACAGCTCTGAGGTCATCCAGTGAGCTTCATCACAATGGGAAACAGAACGTTGGGTTAGATCAATCTTCCCCATCCTGGCATCCTCCAGATATGTTCTACAATCCTCCATCATCATCCCTGCCAAAACGCAACACGTATTGAGGTCGCCAGAGTGGGGAAGAATGGGTTAGGTGGACATTTAGTCAGGAGCAGAATGCCTCTACTAAGATTGAGTGGGTGGAATGATTGAAAGCTGAGACCAGAATGGAATCTTGGGTGTTGCTGGTGGCAGTTGGAGGAAGTCAGGAGGACAGGGACACTTAGGTCAGGGAAAGAGGGCGAACAGAGATAGTGAGAGGAATTAGGGTCCAGCATTAATTATGTTAGTCAGTAGCCAGTTCACATGTAATGCCAATTTGTGGCTTATTTAATCCACGAATTGGCAGAGTTGAATGGCTGTGCTGCCTCCCATGCACTTGCCACTTCGGCTTTTAATCAGTGGCCTACAATGTGCTGGGTCAAACATAGTTGATCATGATGTGTAAGCCTGGAGTGCCAGGATGTTTAGGGGCTAAGCAACCCAGCCGGGGAACTCCCATTCACGCATAGCAAATCTTGGGAGAGTTAACCCATGATTTGCTGTTACACACGAACTGGGTGAGTGAATAGAATCAGAGACTGCTTGTGAATTAGGAGAGAAACTATTGAAAGCAAAGATGTGGTGTTAAGATTTTAGAATTGTTATTAGTTATTGTTAGTTTTGACCGTTGACCTGTTAAATCTCTATGTTCTGGGTGGATTTGAAGTTTGGCTTGTCTCACTTACGTGCTAAGTATATCATAGAATCATAGAATAGTAGAGTTGGAAGAGGCCTATAAGGCCATCGAGTCCAAACCCCTGTTCAATGCAGGAATCCACCCTAATGAAGAGGAGAGTTCTATTCTCTATAAATCAGTAGGTGGCAGCAATGGGAGTCTTGGGAAAGTCTGGGCTCCGTGATCTCTAGGGGCCAGGGCATTATAGGGGCTCCCTAGTTACGCCACAGTAAAGCTTCTGGATTTTGTAAACTATTTGTGCAGACCAGTTGGTGCTTGTGTTCTGTTGTGATACTGCCATCAGAGTTATTTTAGTGGTTTGACTCATTTACTACCATGCTCTTTATTGGATATTTCTTTATCAACTTCTTTGCTTTTTCTTATTATGCATATCACCAACTAACATTAAATATGCATTAAATATATAAATTTAGGGCTGTACCCAGTGCTGCCCTCTTACTAGTGGGAGCCACCGCTAGAACAACGGGAAGCTAGCGGTTCCTGAAGCAACCAGGAACAAGCCAAAACACGTGTTTCCAGAATGGGGCTGGTCAGCAGAGCTTCATTGACTTGTCCTGTTCCAGAAATGAGTTTTTTCATTGTTTTTGAGGTTGCATTAAGAAGCACTAGCTTTCTCTCGTGTTAATGGTTGGTTCCACAGGCACAACAGAACTAATGGAGCTGCATCAGAAGTATTGGGCACTGGCCAGTGTATTATATTCAAATATTGACAGGAGAACTATATCATAACATAATACATACCTACTACTTTCTTATTCAACAATTAATACATCTATATTTCAAATCTGTCCCCATCCTCTATCTTCCCTACAGTCTTTCTTAATATAATTACCTAATAAAACTGATAAATAAAGGCATATTAATAATATAATATAGTCATAAAATGATTTCATATATAGATTTAAAATAATAAAAACAAAGGAATCATATTTAGTCATAAACAGTAATAATGAATAATCAAATAGAAAAGAATAAATACATAGCTACAAATTCCATATAAATGTCCTTAAAATAATAAATGTATAGATTATTTTAATTTCCAAAAGATTTTCATCTTCTCATCTCTTAACTGGATGTGCTCTTATTGTTTTCACCATCTCTGCAATATGCCAATTTTTAAGTAGCCGTATCTTAATAGCCAGTATTTCACTAGTTCTTTGTTAAGTAGGGATTGGTATTTTCGCTGTTGCCTGAGAGAGGGCATTCTTGTTAGACAAGTTCTTGCCCTTAGGGACGAGATCCAATTCAGCCCCCAAGCACGACTCCACACTTCCAGCGACAGAGGGTTCAAAAGCGCTTTATTGATTAGTAATCAAGATCTGAGTCTCTTCAAAGCGAGCAGTTAGACAGAGAATTGGAAATTCAGCACAGCATTTCAAGCCTGAAAGGGGCAGTGCCCAGTAGCAGCATGAGCCAATCAGAACGTAACACTAGAGCCTTCTTATCTTTTGCTAAACAATCCCTTGTTGGGATTGTTAACATTCTTATCTCACCACACTTCCAAGAGGGATTAGATCTGATCTTACTCAGTTGATCACTAAAGTTGTCATATATTTCAAAACTATTAAGTCTGTTTCTAATCTAACTTCTTATCAAATCCTTCAAGAAAGACAGTTTTTAGTACTGGCTTTTGTTCAATTCGTTCTTGAATCTCATGCATGTACTATACTGTAGTTTATACTTCACTGAAAATGCAATACTTTTAAAAAGGAATAATTCATTGCAAATTCAATTTAACATAATGATGATTAAGTGACCATATATTCTCTTACGTAAGAAACTGAAGTATGAACTCTCCTGTGCTTAGAACAGAATTCCGCTTTTTTGTACAGGCCCATAAGAAGGGCTGTGGTTATCATACTTTTAGAGAGAATACTATTTAGGAATAATAGAACCAGAAAAATGCATTCATTAGGTCTAGCAAATGTACTTTGTGCTCCTCTTCTTGCTAGATGTTTAAAAAAATGAGGATAAGATCTTTCTTCAAGAATGTCTATAGTCTTATAGTTTGAAGCCTGTCTATAGTCTTATTGTAGTTTAAAATGACAATGGAGGAAACTTTTGCAGGATTTTATAACAAGATACCATGTTATATAAAAGCATGTTGGGAGAAAAGGAAATAAATACCAGATCACCTCTGAAAACCTAGTAATTAGAAGTTAACTACATCTGTCTCTTCTTCAGATCAGAACTCACATATCTTCATAAACTGGAGTATAGAAACAAAGAAAATTGTAGCAGTCATTATATTGCCAAAGCTGTAGATCAGTTTTAAATACGTGATAATTAATGTGAAATGAAAACATGGCACCATAATATTTGTGTATATGCAGTACATTTCTGCAGCAACTCTTTAGAGAAGTTTACCCACTCTGTCTTCAGAATCAGTTAACAATAATCTCAAAATCACTTTGTTGTGCTTTCTATTTTTGGATGCCAAAGGGTTAAAACTTTCAGTTTAGTGTCTTTTATTTTTGTTGCTTAATAGCCTTAGGCTGGTATCTGAGGATCCTATGGAAAAACCTTTCTTCAAGAGTACTGTAGCAATAATATTATTCTTTAATCCCATGTATTAGCTACCTTTTTATCTAGGCATAATTAGTAATTCATTTTTACATGCAGTTTACCAAATTTTTAAGTAACAGAAGCCATGAATTGACAATTTGTTTCTAGTACATATCATGTTTACATTTCAGAGAACTGACAGAATTACATTGGGCTTCAGGATGAAAATCCGTGCTTGAGAGTCCGTGCTTGAGTCAGGCGCACTGTCTCATTGTTAAGGTGGTCACATGATGATGGCTTAATGATAATGAATTATGTGCTACTGCACTTTATGTATGTTAATATAACTTTTAATCTTAATGTTGCCTGCAAATATGTGATCCCTTATAATGTAAGTTTCCTGTTTTATGCACCATTGCCCGTTTTTTTAAATCAAAGAGAAGATTCTGAAACTATAAAAACTACACATGTCAATGTTTTACAGCTACGTAATTCGAATTGACTTGATTTTTTCAAGTAATCCTAGAAAGGGGGAGCATTCCATATAGAAACTGCTGAAACTGCCACAGGTGCTTCTCCGAAAACCTTACAGTTGTGGCATTGAATGTTCAGTATCGCTTCCTTTCTGCACACAAGGCATACTGTTGAGGTATTTGTTGCGGTGATTGGTTTTAATGCTAATCTAGGAATTCAGATATAGAATATATAGATTTGCATGCTCTTGCTTACCCTAATTACGGTATCTTATTTTTTTAATTTGTAAACTAACAATATATTAAGTTTGAGTATTTTTAAGTGGGCATATTACTTTAAGAACTGAAGTTTTATTTTCTTAGATTGTCTTATGGCATTAATGAAGAAACATTTTTAAGCTGCAGATACTGTGTGGTGATCACTCCCAATTATTTTAGGGGGCTATACTTTATAGAAGTGTACCCTCTTTTTTTTAAAAAAAAAGTTTTAAACCAACCTATGTTTTGTTCAAAGAATGTGACATTATAAGTGGATGACATTTTCAGGTTTTCAACTAGCTCATCTTGAAAGTGATAAGAATCTCCCTCTGCCTTCCTTCGCCCAATAGGCCATATGCAAGATCACAAGGGAAAAAAGTCTAGAGGAAAGTGTCTGTTGTCTAGTCAACTCAGAAAATTAGCAAAGAAAGTAGATTTCCCACCACACTTATGTTTTCAAACCTCTTAGGGGATACCTTTTTGAAATTTCAATCATGCCTTGATAATTTTCTCTAACAAGGTAATAATTTTTGAATTTTAAAGTTGATGCTCTTAATTGGTCAACTTTTTTGCTTTCTGTAATTTTGTTTAAATTCACTTCATCTTATTCAAAATACCTTGAAAAGCCTAGCATCTGGTCATATTCTTAAGGCTTAATTATCCCTTTCCTTATTGCCACATTATTGAGAGAGAAAAAAGCAAAGAGTCACATATACCTAACAGAGAACAATGTGCTGGCACTTTAGATGTAAAGTGAAAGCTAACATCACATTTAGGGTAAAGTTCAGTTCCTATTGTAGTCAAGGAATAACTGGCTTCATGACTTTAATGAGAGTTGAATCAGCTGATGAATCTTATCTGAAAGGATTGCAAGAATTATATTCCTAAAGATTGTATGCTGCATCACTGCCATCCTTTAATAGCTGGTTTATAATATTCCAACAGTCTCAAATGAATCATGGCCTTAGAATGGATGTCATGGTGACATAGCTAAATGGAAATTCAAACAGAAGAAGACTGATCATAGTAATGAAGATTCTGGGAGCAGCACATTGTTCAAGAGGAACATGGATGAGGCAAAGGGGGAAAAGTCTACTATGAATGTTAGCCTTAGTACTGCAAACAAAGGTGTACATGTACATCACTTTTAAAAGTCAGAAGATAAAGCATTTAATTGAGATAGATGAAGTTTAATCATGCATAGTATACACATACATTCATATACCTCAAGACAGCAATTGGATTACTGTTTTCCCCCCACACTGACTTCTCTCATTTGGAAAGATGCACTCCCATATTCACATACATGTGCACGCCAATATGAACTTGGATCTTACAGTAATTATCTCAGTAAGGTCTAGAATATGTCACATGCTGCCTTGGTTTTAAGAGATCTTCGATTCCCACCCCGAAAAAAATAGGTTAAATCGTTTCAAAAAGCACAAGAAAATATCTGAGTGCAACAGTAAGAACAGAAATTACTGTCAGCAGGGCAAACCTAAAGGAGACATTCTGTACTTGCTTTCAGAGATCTCACTGGGCACTTTATATACAATATATTCTCTATATTGCAGGAAAAGGAGCTACAGTAACTCTTAGAATTTAATGCTTCCTTGTCACACTCTGCATGTTCAGTTTTGTGCTACTTTGTGAGGATAAGTGGGCCATCTAGGTGCCAAATTTCAATAGGACTTGTCTTCATTTTTCTAATTAAAAACTGACTTCAGTCCTTCTTTAAGAATTGTTACTCTTGATCAATAGAATCTTTGTGCTCCTGATTAAAAGTTTATTTTCTGTTACATTCTATGTTAAGCATTACTACGAGCTATGCCTTGGTTCACATCAAAAGTCTTGTGGAAGAAACCTGTTCTAGTATGTCATGGGATTGAATGACAATTATTATAAGGCATATTTTTGCAGACCATTTTCAGCTCTGTTTTCTTTGGGAAGCAGATCTTTAAAGCAAAGGTATTTTACTAAGTCTCAAGGCCTGCTGTACTTAGTACTCTAGATCTTTTGCACTAGCAACTTAATGTTGATGGATCACTTCCATATACATTAAAATATGAATGTTTTTTTTTGCTGCTTAGATAGTTTTTGTTATAAATTTAAAATTATAAATTGAATTAAAAACCTACTTTTTAACAGGTAGTGTTCCTTTATTTCATTCACTCATCAGCTCTTAGTTTAGGTAGGGTTGAAATAAAAGCTGTTCTAATTCTTGGATGGAGACCAAACTCTGTGCTTTCCCATTTCTGAAGGATTCTCCCTCTTTATTTTTTAATTTTTTAAAACAATTCTTTCACAAAAGTCCAAGGAAGTACATTTAAGGTGCAATCGTGTGCATATTTAGATGGAAAATGTCCTGCAACTCCCAGTATGGCTGGCTAGCAAATGTTGGAATTGTAGGACTTTTCTCTTTCTAAACATACATAGAATTGTGCCTTTTATCGCCTTGCTTACATCAGATATTGCTTCCTTAATAGAAAATATAAGTCTGTAAATGTGGTTGTAAGAAGAGGAAGCTTTTCAAAAAGTGGAAATCAGATCTTTCACACAGACCTCCCTTTCGGATTTAGTAGGCTATTAGAACTGAGCACCTTCCTTATAAAAGATTAGAACATTTCTTCTCTTTTCCTTCTTTTTCCACACAATCCGTTTCGTCCAAGCATTATCATGTGCTATTAAGAGCTTTGAAACAGCCTTCTTTTCTTTGCAATTCCAAATCAGTCTTACTTTGCTTTATAAAATGCAGTTTAAAATTGTATTCCCTGTTCTATGTTCAGTTGGCAGGAAAACTGCCTATGTTAAACTCTGATTTAGTTTTTCTTAAAGAATCTTCAGTCTTAAAATCATTTTGAAGCATTTTAAATTTTCCCAGTCCCATTTCTTAACTTCGTGCTTCACATTCAGAACTTCTTATATAGCTTTAAAAGATGCATTGAGGTTTAGGAAGTTGTGAAATGTTGTACCATAATTAATATAGTAAATTAATTCTATTGCATATGTAAGAATGTGTTCCTGAGCCTTTATGAGCTATGCCATCTGCCACCCCTCCAATATTTTGTCAATCTTTTTCAGTATGCCTCCTATTACCTTCTTCAGTCTAAGGTAGTAACAGTGACTGAGTACCACTACTATAGCATTCAGAGTTCTGTATGTGTCATTGAGGATCAATTTGGGACTTAGTGGAGCCGTCTTTCCTCCCAAGTAGCCTAGTCACTTCAGGTTTAGGAAGGACAAGGAGAAGCTGGGAAGGCCTGCTGTTGAAAGTAAGAACTAGTGCACGGTGTCACCTGCCAGAAAAGCAAGAGACAGTGAAGAAACAGCTCTAGTGATCCCTGTGTCAATCCTCACCCATGACTAGATAGCTTGCACCCATTTAAAAAAATCTTTTTGTTCATTCGTGCACAAACTTGTTCCACTTCCAAATACATGTCAGCTGAATTACTATTGTACTTCAGTTAATGTCCTTTATAGCCTACTGTAGCTTAGCATGTACAGATTTGCAAACTTCACAGAATACTCATCATGAAATAGAGAAGATGGCTTTCAGTAATAAAGATTACTGGCCTAGAGATGTATGTTTCTAGAATGTTCTCCTACTATTCACTTCTTCATTCTTTGGATTAATAAGGAACAGATTAATACTTCACTGCACCTAGCAGAGTAACTGTATTTGTCCTCTAAATTCTTGTTTCGTCAGTACATCTACCTATTTATGGGTAATAAGCAGTGTTGCTTGACTTACATGGTATGTAGAAGTTAATGCACCTTAATTATATAGCTTTTCTTGCTCTTTCTAGTTAGGAAAGATTTCACTGCTACCTTTTTGTGCAATTTTCTGTGTTACCACTTTATTGCCCTTTAGAGTAAATGCATGTATTAGGAGCCATGTATATTTATGTTTTTTTATGGTGAATTATAAACAAAATCCCTCAACTTTTAAATGTCTGTGTCTTATCTAATGTTCAGTTCTTTAGAAGTTCAAAGTCTAATGCTGAAAAGCATTCATACTTGTGATCATAGATTAATGTAGTGGATGTCACAAACTTATGATGTCACAACCTTTGAAATAAGCATTGAGCTTAATACAAAACATAAGCAGTAGTATTATAAAGCACTGTATGCAGGTATATATGTAAAGAATTTATTACACATGCATACCTTTTTATTATTAGGAAGAACCATGATATATTTTTGTCGTGTTTGATTCTAGAATGCCATGGACAACGATTACATTCTGTAGCAATTGTTTTGAATATTTACTTCAGATTATTTCTTTTTATCAAATTAAATAGTAGGTGACAGGATTTGGATCAAGAGTCTGAAGTTTGTGTAAAAGTCAGATGCTTCAGACTGTAGGCAAGAATTTTTTAGCTTATCTAGGCATTTAAATAGGAAACTTTTATTTTTATGGCACATAATGGTTCTGAATTGTACTGCTTCCTGAACCTTGTGTAGAATACAGATATGTGCTAAGAGATTAGTTATATAATTTAAAATTTGATAACTTAAAAACCCTTAATGGGAACATTGCAAAATTCTCTCTCATCATCATCTAAGTTAGTAAAATCAGCAGCAGTCATCAGGTTATGTTTGTTACGGGGTATAATTCAATATATTTGTATTGTGCAGCTTGAGAAATGCCAGTGGCCTGACAGCAGCAGATCTTGCACATACCCAGGGCTTCCAGGAATGTGCTCAGTTGCTCTTGAACCTCCAGAACTGTCCGCTGAACCATTTCTATAGCAATGGCACCTTAAATGGGGTCCATCAGAATACTATCCCCAGTCTCCTCAATAGAGGTATAAGTCGAAAACGAACCTTTGAAGATATGGACAGTGTTGGAATAAAGAAAGCTAGGACTGAAGGTAAGGCATTCAATTTCATCACTTTGGCTGTAAAACATTAAGGGAAACTGAGGTCTGGTTCAGAAATAATGAGAAACCATGGTTTCCTTCTATGTGAATGAACTGCAGAGCCTTTATTGTTTGTTTGTTTGTTTATTTATTTATTTATTACATTTTTATACTGCCCAATAGCCAAAGCTCTCTGGGCGGTTCACAAAAATTAAAACCATAATAAAACAACCAAAAGGTTAAGATCACTCCCCTTCGCTTTCCTTCTCTTGTGTGCTAGAAAATGAGATTGTAAGTATTAATTTCTGATTTTAAATCAGAGGTGGGCAACCTATGACCCTCCAGATGTTTTGGCTTACAACCCCCATCATACCTTACCATGGGGTTATGGTTGTTAGGGCATATGGGAGTTGTACACCAAAACATCTGTGGGGCCACAAGTTGTCCACCCTCAAGTAACCACAGTTAACAAGCTGCAGTTCTCTGAGTTCAGATATCATGGGAAACAGGTTGGTTTAAAATAGGATTTTTTTTTAATCTCCTGGTGCACAAAAAAGAGGGCAGGATTTGAGCCCAGGGCGGTTCATGTAGCAGGAAACCGTGGCTTCCTTTTACATCTGAAACTGTGCTGAATGTTAGATAGTTGTGATATTAACCTTAAAGCAACATGACATGTCTGAATGAAGATTGTACAGGGGAGTCTTGTTCTTCATAGATAATTGTCTTTTATGGCTCTGTCCTTGACAGAATATTCTTCTGTTTCAAAAGATGCAAGAAAGTGACTATTTTTAAGGGTCATCATAGACTTCCTTGTATATGTGCTTTTTAAAAGTCTAGCACTTGTACCTGGAAGTAAATGCCATTGAATCACTAGCATTTCAGTTTAGTAATAATACCATGATAACACATGATTTCTTATGTTTGAAAAGTGCTTTGTGTACATTGTTTTATACCTTGCAGAGTTATTGTAAGGCAAATTGGTATTATTCCCAAATTATAGATTGGCAGGGAGAGGAGGACTGAGAATGGTCACATTCCTTGACTACTGTTAGATGGTGCTTCTCTATAAACAAGCATTTAGATTCACTCTGAAATTATGAAGATAATTGGATGCATCAAGGGTTGCGTGTAAATACGTTAATAAATAAAAGCAAGTAAATAAATAAAATTTCGTTAAAATGAAATACTCACCAGTCTGAATATTTTTTTAAACAGGTCGATGTTTTGATGGCCTAAGATCAATGACTAATGGAGGAACTGAAGATGATGCTGACAATATGCATGTTGATAGAGAGTTTGCTGTTATATCAGGTGGGAGTGGAGAGTTTCCTGTTAACTACAACAACATGCAAATGGTTGAAGATGTCAAACAGAAGAGTGGTTCAGTTGGACCCAAAGAGATTGAAATTTACACAGTTTCTGCAATGCAAACTCCTTGTCGTTGCAAGAATCAATATGCATTTTATCTCTAACTTAATCTTAATGCACATGTCCCAAAACTATTGTATTGCAAATATCTTAAGGCTTTTTATCTAGCAAGACTCTCAATTTTGTAGAAGGTGTTCGCAAGACTCATGGGAAGGAGTTGATTAGCGAATAAAATATATTGCTAGTGGCTGTTCTAGTTCAGTTAAAGATCTGCATGCCATGTGCCTTGATCATACTTGCTTTTAAAAAGATTATTCATAATCTAATTAACGGAATAATTATTTATTGTAATTAAAAGGAAAAGTTGATAGCACTGCCTTCATAATCATCTGATCAGTATGTGGTATCAGAAATTTAGTTCAACAAATGCTAACAACATTGCTTCAACATTACATTAAAACAATATACCTGTTTGGACTTATTGCCTTTTTGCCGAATTAATGCTGAATTGATGCTCTGGATTTTCAGTAACTTTTTGAAACCTGAAGAAAATGCTCTCAATATTCATTTAAAGTGCGATATTTAGTATCCTCTTTTCCATTTCAAGGGCTGCTACAAATATGGGGAATTCTCCCTGTGCAGAAGGGCTACAGTCATGTATAGGGTTAATTTTAAAGTTAATCCTGGGTATGGGATCCCCCTATTTTCATTGGGACTGCATCCTTTTAATCTAGTTGTGATCTTGATGAAAATCACCCACCCCATACTATAATTAGCTGTAGGGAAAAAAGCTCCCATTGGCACCAGTGAAAACTAGAAGGGTACCTACATTTTTTGAAAAATATGGCTCCAAGCCATACAATTAATATAATGTATAGTTTGGCCCTCACTCACTGCAGGGGAAAGCAGCTTGATACATGCAAACCTTTGCTTTTGTAGATCTGCCTCACCCTCCTTTACAATGAATGGGGAAGACTGCACACACAATTGGTATGAACAGAGCATGCCTATTCTCTGGATTAGCGCAGATTTGTTTAGCCTCAGGAGGGGGGTAGTTACATTTTTAAAAGGACTCATATTGGTGCATGACTGCATTGCAAAATGTTATGTTCACGTTCATTCTTAAGAGAAAATATTTCTGATCTGTTATGTGAGGAACGTTAATTGGATTGGGATGGTACAGTCATTAATAGTTGTGAACGGCCTGGAAAGCTTCGGCTATTGAGCAGTATAGAAATGTAATAAATATAAGTTGCTATATAAAATTGAAGGGGGGAAATTTAATGACACTAATTTGCCTTTAAAATAGAAAATTGTAATTTTTATTGTGTTGCCTGAATAATTTAAACATAAGCATTTTCCTCACTAGAAATACTCCTACATGAACAAAAATCTTACACAACTTTTAATAAGGAGGTAACTGCTACTTTATGGTTTGCCTATTCAACAGGTAATTCAAGTTATAAATTGTAACAGTTAATACAGCACCTTAATATTTTTTTCAGGGTTTTGCCACATTGGACTATTAACTTACACAAGTCTAACTGAGTTGCTGCCATTATATTTGAGTTAATGGCCACATCTGTGCAGAACAATAAATCAGGGTTCCAGAGGCTTCTCCTCTAAATTAGCCAAGAATTGAAAGTTTACCATGTCACCTGATAGGAGGAACCGGGCTTGTTTATAAACCATGAGCAATCCTGGGCAGGATCTACACTACTGCTTTAAAGTGCTTTATAACAGTTTTGACAACTGTTGGAGCCCAGGACACACTGCATATACAGTTTTCAAAACGTTTTCAAAGTGCTTTAAAGCAGTAATGTAGATCCCCCCTAGTTTACAATGCCTGGCTTGCAGAGGGAGTGACAGGCCAGGATCTCCAATTCAAATGATGTTAAGCTTTCAATTCCTCGTTAGTTTAGCACAGGGGTAGACAACATGCAGGCCTTATGTACCCCCCACCCCCAGCTGCTGCTTTTAAATTTCAGCAGCACGTCAACAAAATAGCAGAATTTCCACTTTAAAACAAAGTATACAGGGAGCAAGGGCCTTGCTTTAATCAAAATGTGTGCTTCCCTGGGCCTTCTGTTTTGGTTTAAAGTGAAAATCCAGCTTTTTGGCACCACTAAAATTCGACAGCAATTTTGGAGTGGATGGATTGGGTCCTGAGAGTTGGAAATTAGTCACCAAACCCTTGTCCACTCCTGGTTTAGCAGAAAGGAGGCGCCAGAAGGAGCAAATGCATCTAAAACTATTGAGATAAAATAATTTGGCATGCCAATTTTTGTATAATTTTTGTATAATATTGGAAGAAAAAAATTATTATAGTGTGGCATTTTGTCAAAATTAGGCTGAATTGACCTATAAGGTAAAAAACACTTCATTTGTACATAGGTCTTTTGTGTACCTAAAACTCAGAGAAATCTAGAATCAATGTAAAATATTGAATTGCCAAACACAGGACTGCCTCTTCTCTGCAAAGTAGAATATTTTAGCATGTTCAACCAGCAAATTATTTTTTGTGCCAAGTCATTTTTTAATGCCATGCTACTACTTCTAGTCCCATTACGTGTGCACTTTTACTTTAAAAATATATGACAAAATATTGTTCCTGGACATTTTTAATGATTGCACTAATTAATAAACCTGAAAAGAGACCATTGGCCTGTTTACATTGGCTTGTGTACATTTTGCATATATTTATGGCATTTTTGCAAATGTACTGTATAGATTCTTGAAACTCCACTTTAAGGAAGAGTATTTTTTTCTGCTTTGTACTTTAGATAAAAAGTTGATGTAAAACAAATAAGACATGTTGCATAATCATTCTTGCATATGCATAAGGCTTTTTTAATAATGCCTGTTTACTGTGTACTTCTCTAAAATCTGAAAAGCAAAAATTAATATAAAAGTAACATTACTGCTTTGCTATTCTAGACTACTCACAAGTTTAGTTTCTATTAATCCATATTATAACGTTTTATACCCTTGAAAGAAATACATCTAAAATTTTCTGTTTCTTTTCCAAAATATTGCTTGCAGTTTTATATGATCTAATGCATATTAGCTGTAATGGTTAGGAATGTCCTGATAGGCCATTCATATGCATCTTTCCGTAATGTAAACCCTACTGTGCTCAATAGAGCTTCTTAACAAAGTGTGCATAGGATTGTGGCCTTAATAAATTAACCTCTCTGAGCATCTTTAGCTGGAAAAGCAGTATATAAATTTCACTTAACAAATTATAACAATTGTATTTATACAATTTGATTTCCAGCCTTCATTAAGCACAGATGACTCTGTTTTTAAACTTTCTAAGCAAGCTAATGAAGGCCTGAATCATTGGGTCTGCACTGGGACAGGTTTGTTTTAATGTAGTTAATTTTAAAAACTCTTACTAAAAGTGCAGTATAGTGGAGATGGCTTTTATTTTGATTGAGTCAATTTGTGGTGACAGGTCTATTTCTTAATGCAGATATGAATTGCAGTAACTCCATATTGAATGCATTGGCAAATGGACATATCATCAATGGACATTTGGACTTCACTTCCCCAGAACAGCTCAATGGATTGAGTGCCAGGCGTGAAGAATGCCTAACATTGCTAGTACCTAATGCACTAGCTACAGCTCATAAACATACACTCAATGTTGGCAATAGCGTTGAGGAACCAGAAAAAGTTCTAAATACGTCTTCTGATATGTGTGGCTCCTTGCATCTGAATGGAAGCCCAAGTAGCCTTGTGTCAAACAGGCCCTCATGGGTGGATGACCTTGGCGATACATTGCACTATGGACATTACCATGGTTTTGGGGATACTGCTGAAAGTATTCCTGAACTTAACAGTGTTGTTGAGCATTCCAATTCTGTTAAAATTGCACAGAAGTACGATAATGCTGTCTTGGGTACAATGTATCTTTATCATGGTTCCTAAGTTGTTGATACCACATTTTTGTAGATGTCAAACATACTTTAGAAAAGTACTACAAAAGTAATTTTGAGGTATCATCTGAAGGATGCAGCAAGTAACAGGTTTTTTTACACATTGTTTAAGAGAATTTGACACTTGACAGCCTTATGCTTCTAATTTTGCATGCAAAGTTCATTAGTTACATGAATAGGTGCTTTTACTATGGAATGTTCTTTTTTATGACAAGTTCTAGTTTTGTACTTCTTTATTTCGAAGCTATAAGCACTCTAGTTAAGAACTTTGTTTTTACTTTCATTAGGCTCTTTTAAAACTAAACTTTGTGAGAAAGTTCATTTTTGGTATTGGCAAAGTACAGATTCTCTGACTTAAGATTTTCTGCTGAGACTATGGTAAGTAATATCAGTGCCAGCTATGACTATGCAAGGAGTGGGTGGTGGCAGTAAAACATTTTGACATAATCTGTTTGATTACTCCTCAAAAGGAAGTTGACTTCTCTTTTTATAAGTTAGTAAACTGCTTAAAATGCAGTGCTGATTGGATAGTTCTTCACATTCTTTACTTCATAAACTTATATTTAGGTGGCAGTCTGTCCTATTTAAAAAAAAAGCATTTTTCTATTATAGAATTGGAAAAATTGATTCCTAGTATACAAGTGAAAGAAGGAACTAAGGTACTTTTCCTTTTGCTTCACTGCAAATATACGTGATATTTTACCATAGCTCACAGAATGGCATGTTGGCAATGTTTTGTCTGTGTATATGAATTGCAAAAACTGTTATTTGTTCAAATGTTGTCTGGTCAATATATTTCAGTTTTGTTTTGTTACATGCATATATTTCATTGTTTTTTTGTTTTGTTTTTTGGAGAGAAACATATTGCTTTGATATGTTGAAATGTGCATTTTCAGCCTTAAAATATGGGCTGTGTTCATGGTTTTTTTAAAAGTCAAATTCAGTGGAAATGCATTGAAGTTTAAATCGGTTGTGTGTATATACAGAATATCTGCACATGCACTGCGTAAGCTTTGTAACATTACTACTTTTGTGATTTTGGGGTAAAAATAAGATGGATGATGAAAGTGTGAAACTAAAACAATCTGGTTGTGTGTTTAAATTGTTTGTACCTTTTTGTTTCCAAAGGGACCTTTACAAATTAAATTTAAAAAAATAAACTCCATCTTGCATTATACTTCAGTATTTTTGTGCAGTAGCAGTATTTGCCTTTTGTCTATCACTTGGTTTCTAAATGCATTTAAAAATGTGGATTATACATTTCAAAATGAGGTGAAATTAAATGAAGGGAGGGTTGTTTGTTCAGTTTTTAAAAGTATAGTTGCAAGAAGTGCTTAATTTATTAATGACCAAATGTCTCACCTCTCCATCAGGGAAGCATTTTTTTATTCTCTAAATAGTGAATTTACACCATTGCATTGTTGCACCTCTTTGCTTAAACAAATTATTTTTTTCTAGTAGGTTAAACCTGACTATTCTGCATACTGCCCAGGCTTGCAAGCGTCAATCTATTTCTGAAGGATAAATTATTGATTTCACTCTAGATGACTGAAGTGGTCACTCATCCAGTGATGTCCTCTCTTGTTTCTCACTCTCAGGCCTACACAGAAGGCAATATATATCCAGAAACTTGGCTGTATTGAACTATTATTTGTAATACATGGGACAGCAATACTTTAGGGTATCACACCATCAGAATATAAGCTGATCTTTCTGTCCTGATCTCCAACTTTTATCCCTTTAATATCCTTATTTCCCCTAATCCTCTCTGCTAAAGGCTTATACTTATGGTAAAAGTGCAGATAAGGGCAACCTTGTTGAGTCCCTCTTTGGAGACAGAGGCTCATAGCTAGACCTAAGGTTTATCCCTGGATTGTCCAGGGGTCAAACCTGTTCACCTAGGTGACACACAGGGGATCCATTGCTCAGGCAGGGGCGAACCCTGGATGATCCCAGGATAAACCTGAGGTCTAGCTGTGGCCTAAGTGTATTTGATAGTTGACCATTGATTATTATTCTTACTGTAGGTTCTTTAAAGATTGCTTTTATACAATCAAGAAAGGGTCCTTCTATATTGAATTTTTGAAGAGTGGTAAATAAGAATTGCCATTCCAGGATCAAAGACTTTCTCTGTATAAAAAAAAACCCATGATGGCTTTGTTTAATTTAATTACAGAAATTAATAATTGAAAGGGCTCTTCTAGTATTGTCTATGATTTTCCTAATATAAATAAATCCAGTTTGATCAGTATGTGCATATTGACAAATTGTCTTATTTACTCTTTATGTCAATATTGCTGTAAAATTAGTACAAAGCACTAGTACAAAGTATATAGACTACTGGCCTAAAAGAAGTTGATAAAGTAGGATCTTTCTCTAATTTATGTACTAGTACTATTTTTTGCCTCTTTCCATGAAATGGGTATCTGTTGTGAGTTTAAAGATTAATTAAACAAAATAGACAATGGTTGGGCTAAAACTTCAATACAATGCTTATAGAATTCTGCAGGGAATCCATCCATTCACAGGGCCTTATTTAATTTCAAGCTTTTAACTTTTTCTCTTATTTAATCTGTTATTGGACCATTTAGAGTTCTTTTATTATCGTCAGTTAAAGTTGGGATATTTAAGTTATTTACAAAAGAGTTTATTTCCTCTTCTGAAGGCTCATCTGATTTATATACATTTTTATAATTCTTCACAAATTCATTAATTCTTCCTTAGACTATCAGTTTTAGAGTCTTTTCAGATATTACTGGTGGTATTAATCTCTTTTTTCTTCTCCTTTGCAACATAATGTGCAAAACCGGGTCGACATTTTCATCAAACTTCACCACATCCCCAAGATACTTCTTGGGCAGTCACCAGTATGCGTGTGAAGTTAGGCTTTTTGCCCCAATGCACATTACTTTACACTTGTTCACATTGAATTGCACTTGCCATTTTAATGCCCATTCTTCCAATCTGGAGATATCCTTTTAGAGCCCTTCACAATTGCTTTTTATTTCAGCCACCTTAAATAATTTGGTGTCCACAGCAAATTTGGTTATATCACCGGAAGTAAATCAGGTTTCCCCCAATCCTGCTTCTTATGTATGCACTAGCAAAGATTGTTCATATCAAACACACTGCATACTACTTACCCCTTGGTCACCCCAGCAGTCTTGATTTGGGATATGCATGAACCTCTTGGACTGAACCTCCCAGCAACCGAACCTGCTGATTTTGGACAACAACAGAATCCAGACCATCACAGCCTCAGTCTGACAAGCATGGTTTGTTCAGTCTCACAGTTCTTCTTGGGCTATCATGAAGATCCTTCAAACAGCCTATAAGCAATCCACCAGAGTGCACTACACAGCCAAATTGAAGATGTTTATGAAGCTTGCAGTAGAGTTGAACTCAGCCCGGTGATGTTCTTATTTTGGATGGCTTTAAAAGGGGGTTGGATAAATTCCTGGAGGCAAAGGCTATCAATGGCTAGTAGCCCTGATGGTTGTGTGCTATCTCCAGTATTTGAGGCAGAAAGCCTGTGTGCACCAGTTGCTGGGGAACATGGGTGGGAGGATGCTGTAGCACTATGTCCTGCTTGTTCATCCTTGGCTGATTGCTGGTTGGCTACTGTGTGAACAGAGTGCTGGACTAGATGGACCCTTGGTCTGATCCAGCATGGCACTTAAGTTCTTATGACTGAGTGGCACGCTGACTGGGAAGGGAGACAAAACAAACACGTGTGAAAGGGGATGGAATAGAATATCCCAGAAGACGACATTGGTGATTGGAACTCAGAGCAGGAGCACTTCATGCTGCAACATTTTGTTGCAGGTTCCATGCATCTTAGAGCCTTGTGTGGCGCAGAGCGGTAAAGCAGTTTCTGCAGCTGAAACTCTCCCCACAGCCTGAGTTCGATCCCAGCAGAAGCTGGTTTCAGGCAGCCGGCTCGGGTCGACTTAGCCTTCCATCCTCCCGAGGTCGGTAAAATGAGTACCCTGTTAGCTGGGGGAAAGGTAATAACGGCCAGGAAAGGCAACGGCAAACCACCCCGCTATAAGGCCTGCCAAGAAAACGTCAGCAAAAGCTGGCGTCCATCCAAGAGTCAGTAATGACTCCGTGCTTGCACGAAAGGTTCCTTTCCTTTTTCCTTCCATGCATCTTGAATATTATTGCATTTATAATACTCTGAGAATTAGGGATGTGCTCCGCTCCGATTAGAATCGGAGAATCAGAAGTGAATTGGCCTGCTCCGCCTTGCCCAGAGGCGGAGTAGAAGCGGACCGCGGACCCTTAGAAGCATGGCGAAGAGAAGTGGCCATAGGAGAAGCGCTTCTCTTTTCGCGGAGCGCTCCGCCCGCCATTTTGGATAATTTCGCCCATAGGATTGCATTGCGGAAAAGAATAGGGGATAACTGTTGTTTTTTAAGCTATCTTTCTGAAACTTCTTGTGCTTAGAGAGTTGTGGCTGGGGGGTCATTTTGAGCCTACTCTCAGCTCTCTGCGTGGTGCGGTTCGCTTGCTATAATTTTTGGGAAAATCTGGTAAAAAAAGCGGGAGAGGTACCTTTTTGAAGTGCTGAGAGGCAGATTCATGATCACATGATCCCAAAGTTGGAGGAGGGGATAGGCAAAACGGGATACTAGTAACTTGGGATACTGGGAAACTTCTCTTTCTTAGTCTGAACGGACTTTTCCCAGTGTTTTTTAAAACAGTAGCCCCACCAAATCCACAAACAACCTGAAATCATATACTAAGCAAATAAATAACAGTCAGATAGGAAACACAGCACTGCTACCCACCCTAACCTTCGTGAACAACTGAATAGATGTGGTGCAAGGGGATGAGGTCCCCTAGGGCATGTGGATGTGCCCAGTGCACACACTCTCCCACCATGGAGGGTCATCAGAGCCCTCCAAAGAGTAACCCAGTGGAGAGACTGAAGCTAGTGCCTGTCATGAGTTGAAGTGGCAGGTAGCTTCTTAAGACTGGTACTTAGGGCCAGTCAAAAATTGGCATATACCCCTCCCCCTGGGCACATCCACTTCCCTCTTACTGGTAAAAGACAGACATAGCCTTTTTTAAAAAAATCTTCTTGTTGTTTATTCAGCAACACTGCTGCTTTTAATTCCACCCCTCCTGTGTTGTTTGTTTATTTATTCCATTTTATATTTGCACCCCATAGCTCTCCTGGCTTTTCCTCTTCAGTGAAATCAGGCAGGCTTTCATTGTGGTTCAACTCCTTGTTGTTGTTGTTGTTGTTATTGCTATTAATATTAATACTGCTATTATTAACGTTACTATTGTTGTTGTTGTTTAATAATGGCTGTGATCACAGTGCAGTCAATCAACTCTGAAGCAAGGATCACAAAGCTTTACTCTTATCCTCCTAGCCTCCTAGTTATGGGATGCAAAAGAAAATGCATCTCTCTGTGCTGCTCCCGCCTCACAGGGATGGTTTGCATTACTGGCTTTGAAACTATCCTTGGCTCACTTCCTTGTGCCCCCAGAAATGTCTGCTGCCTGCCTGCCTTCTCTCCCTCCTCCCCTGCCCGCCTCGCAGGGATGGTTTGTGTGTGTCTTGCTTTGACTCAGGGGATAAGTCCTTCCTGCGCTCACTTAGACTTTTTGAAGTTCCAAATCAATTTTTCAAGTGTGGGAGAAGATTCATATAGGTTTATCTACTCCCCAATTCATGGCATGTTGGGATTTCCTTTGAAATACCCCCATTGAGCTGTCTGCAGCTTTAAATCCCTGAGATACTGGGGTGTCTGATTTTCAAAAATTCCCCCAAAATCAGGGGAGGCTTGGATTGGATTGAGTCTTGGCATGCATGGATAAGCTATCATGGTGCCGAACTTGAAGTTTCTAACGTGAAAATTGACGGAGATATCGAAAGGGGTGTGAATTGGGGTTACGGGTGATGCGTTAGAGGTTAAAGCCCCGCCAAAAATCAGGGGATGATGGGATTTGCTTGAAACTTGCCATGAATGTGGATCTAGATGGCAGCTGTGAAGGTGCCTGCTTCCAAGTTTTTATCTGTCAAAATGTCGGAGAACAGTCCATGTCTGAAAATGGGGTGTCCGATTTTCAAAAATTCCCCGAAAATCAGGGGATGCTTGGATTTGCTTGAGTCTTGGCATGCGTGTGTATACGTCCATGAGGTGTCATAGTGCCAAACTTGAGGTTTCTAACTTTAACAGAAAAAAAGTTGTAGACTTTTTTAGATTTCAATGCAAGCCTATGGGGGGGGGGGGGAAGCAGAGCTCTGATCCAGATCCGGAGCTTCGCAGCGAACTGGAGCGGACTATAGCCGGAGCGGAGCGGACGCGATCCGGAAGTTGCGGATCTGGAAGAGAAGTGGATCGGGGGGGGGGTCCGTGCACACCCCTACTGAGAATGTAACCTCTGTTCTCATCTATCAGCCACAGAACCAAGGGCCACCAGGAGGCTGCACCTCTACATCCCGAAATAAACATCATGGCAAAAGAGAGACACACCTGATCCAATATATCAGGTAGAGAGGGAGCAGTTGCTGGGAGTTGACTTCACCCCTCTCTGCCAGAAAGAATACCTATAAGAATTTTGAAACTAAGATCTGGTACCTGAGTTTTGCTTTCCCCCCTCCTCCCTCCCAATCCTTTTTCCTTTTGTGTTATGTCTTTTAGATGGTAAGCCTAAGAGGAGGGACAGTTTTATTAATAACCTTTGTAAACTGCTCTGAGAGACGTTGGGCTGAGGAAAAGGGTAAAAATACTGTGAATAAATGTAGCTAACAAGCAGTAATTATACTACTGTTAGCATCTTTTAAGGATGCAGTATTAAGCATGCATACTTAAATGTAAGTTCTGTCAATATCAGTGGAGCTTCAAACCAAACGTGTTTGAACAGACTTCCTCAACTTAAAACAGATTTCCTTAGCTTAAAACAACATTCTAGTCATAACAGACATTAGCCAAAATTGTTTCTCAAAAGCTGTAAAAATTTAATTGCAAGTAGCTTCCAATATAAAAATCTACAAATCCATATCAAAATTAGAAGTTCATACATCAGTTAATTTTAAGCACATTTTAAGAATGAAGCAGGAACAGAAGCAGCATATGCAATGAAAGCTTTTCAATTAGAGACAAAGAAAACAAGTTTTTAAAATGTTCTGGGAAACAACAGAGAGACTAAGCTATATATCTTGGGAGCCTGTTCCATAGGGCAGGAGTCCCAACAAAGTAGAGCAAGACCTCGTGTAATTAAATGGGTCTAAAACCTTTCCTCCACTTAACCCTAAGCCTAGGTAACATGGTTAAAAAAGATTGCTTAGACTCGGGCCATAGCGAGACCTAAGGTTTATCCCTGGATCATCCAGGGGTCAAACCTGTTCATCTAGGTGACACACAGGGGATCCAGTGCTCAGGCAGGGGCGAAACCTGGATGATCCCAGGATAAACCTTAGGTCTAGCTGTGGTCTCTGAGTCTGCATTGAAAAGGAATTCAATAATTAGGGAACAATCACCTTTGTGTGTGTGTGTGAGCTTGGTGTTTGAGCCTGACTCACATGCTGGTGTTAACAGTATACCTTGGGTGAATGCTGTTCATAATGCGGCACCGGGTAGGAGGATATACCTCAAGTATGCTAGAAATACACTAGGTGTAGTATTCGATATTTCCATAGCGCTAGCATGAACCAACGCTTGCACAACATATAACTAGTGCAATGGGGGAAAAGTGCCAACACTTGGCAGCACAGCAGCTAAAAAGCGGTGACTTTTCTTCAAAACCAGGTCCACCCGACCCTCACCCATGTTGAGGCCTCCACACTTTTATGTGAGATGTCCAGGAGTAGCACTAGATGGTTAGTTTCCTTTAGAGGAGAGAGAGTGAGAGAGCACATGCATTCCAAACGCGTGGTGCAATCTTGGGTGTTGGTTTCCTTTTGCTTTTTGCTTTTTTTACAAATACACAATTTGAGCATAATAGAAGCAGATAAAATAAGACTGCTATAGCAGGCAACAAAATGACTAATCTTGCCTCAGTTTCCCAAAGCAACTGTCTGCCTCCTCCCCCACATAAATAAATATTGACATACATGTACACACACACGTCCAATCCAGCTAAACTCAGAGCCCAGACCTATCAAAAACCTGTCTCCGTCCAAAATCCAAAACTGCAATAGATGCTCCTCTGCTGCCACCCTCCACCGCTATAACTACGTAAATGGTGCCACATATTCCGAAGGGGAAGAGACTTCCAGCCATTGAAGGCCATATGTTATTTAATTAACTCCCTGACCAATGGTTAATGTGTCGGGCAAAAACATACTGATAGGCCCATTTATCTTAATCAAAGCAACCAGAACTTCATATCATTATGTTGTCTTCATTCCACTTTTTGGAATGAAGACAACTCAGGCCATAGCTAGACCTAAGCTTTATCCCTGGATCGTCCAGGGGTCCAACCTGTTCATCTAGGTGACAGACGGGGGATCCAGTGCTCAGGCAGGGGCGAACCCTGGATGATCCCAGGATAAACCTTAGGTCTAGCTGTGGCCCATGTCTTCCCAGTTTTTATATGTGAGCTTTTCTACTATTGTTCTTGTATAATTTCTGATGGCCCAGTTCAAACCCCGAAAATCCTCCATCCAGAGAAGCCCTGTGGTCACAGCCACATGGAGGAAATCATGTGGGAGCCAGTGAAACCGCATGGGCAGGTGCCACGTCCAAGTATCAAGCCATATAAGCAAAGTGGCACATTTCTTCCGTCCCTCGTCCTTGCCGTTTCCCCCCCCCCCCAGCTCTTTCAGCTCCCTGTCAGGAAGTGCTGCTTATCAATGTGGTCATCATGCTGGTTCATATTTTACTTTTTGCACACGGCTGCTGACATGAGGCCCCATCGTACGGGTGATTCTAGGATTTATAAACGAGGCATCAGAACGCCATACTTCAAAATCCAGAAAATGGAAACTCTAGTGAGAGGTTACATGAGCAAGCTCAACATTCAGGGATTCCAAAACAAGGTGAAATCAAGCAGGTATTCAGTTAAGGAAATTAAGCGTCATGGTACACTCCCAACCTAATTTAATTACAGTTCTATTGTACTTATGTAAGCAAAAAGCTGTTCCTAACTCTACATCCCCATCTAGTGGAACTAAAATGGAAAATATGCTCCAGTCAGTTTTCATCCTAGTTTATTTATTTAAAATATTTGCATCCCGCCCTATATCATTAAGATCTTAGGACGGCATACAGATAAAAGCATACAGCATAAAACAATAAATATGCACAGTTAAAAACAAATTAAACCATGTCGCAATAGATAGTTGCAACATAAGGCCGAACAAGTTGCATATCAAACATTTTAAATTTAGCAGAATATTTTGTGCTAGTACTGATCTACTGCTAGTAGCGGATTATCTTGTCTTTTCACAGAGACTGGGGAGGGAGTATAGACTTACAGGCCTGGTTCAGACAACACATTAAACCATGCTGCTTAACCACAAAACGGTTAATGGAATGCATTAAGGTCAATGCATTCCATTAACCGTTTTGTGGTTAAGCAGCATGGTTTAGCGTGTTGTCTGAACCAGGCCAATGAAGGATAAACGTGCTTCTTTTGTAACTTTGAAAAATCAATGAGGCCTGGATGAATGATTTTGAAAGTAGGTGAGTATTGCACCACCAAGATTGCGTACTGGGGAAGGGCAGAAATAATGAGAGCATCAACAACTGCTCAACAGTTTTTTTAAAAAATGGCACACATCTGGATGAATTCTGTTACTCATCACAAACTACACCCGAGATAACAGCCAATACTAATTGAGGGTGCTGTACCACCTCCCATTTCAGTGATGGGCTCGGGAAGTGGGAAGAAGCAAAGTTTAAACCCAGTCTTAGATATATTTGAGTACTGAATTGCAAGAAAACAGGGTATTTTAAGAATGTCTGTCCTTGTTATTTTGTTTTGATTTTCATCTATATCTCAAAATAATTAATATATCTTGGTATATCTCTCTATATACTTAGACTTTCCTCTACTCCCAGGCATTTGACAACATTTGATGGGGCTTCTTAATCTCTCCCATGGCATCCCATGGAAATCCCGCTATGAAAAGAACTTCTTTTAATGTGGTAATATCTGCGGGGGGGGGGGGGGAGTGGGATCTTCCACCATTAGATGGCGCTGTCTCAATAGAAGTGAAGGAAGGGGAAGTATTCAGTTCAAAGCTCATGGTCACCCCTCTCTGTCTGTGTAACGCAGCCCATAACAATCACACAAAAGAACCAAGAAACATAAAGCCCTGGATAAGCAATGCAATTTCCCCTTAATATGGAGATGGTCTTAGATTGTAAGCCAAGGGGCAAGGAATAGTTGTTGTTTTTTACTGATCTGTGCTGAGAGCCTTTCCAGCTGAAAAGCAGGGCAAAAACTGCTTTAAATAAATAATAAAAACTCCACACAGCAATCATCATAGCAAACTTTAGGTTATATTGGAAAATACATTTATTTTTCACAGGTACAAAATATACCATGTCCAGTGCTAAGAAGTCAGATATTTCCTGCCACTGAGGTGCAACCTCCAGGAAAAATATCTTGATGGTGCTGAACATATGAGTAACAACTGTGCTACAAACCAATTGTATAGAAAATAACCTTTAAAAGGGGGCTCCACTGAGGAAACATTTTTAAATTGGTGTCATGATTCAATTGTATTGTTGTTATCAAGTCCAAATTACATGTTTGTCCTCTGATCTTTCCCTTGGTGATCACAGGCAGAATCCAACGGGGTGCTCACATCCCTGCCAATTCTCTTGCATTGTACAAATTCTGTTGCACAAGTGATGGGCCCTGCTTATTCCATTGTGCAGGCACAATGCTTGCACAATAGAGATTTGCTTTACAGAAGAAGCCCTGAAATAAGCGGAAATGCTTTTTTATGGTACAGGTTGGTGTAGTTCTCTTATGTGAGTTCCACCAACCTGTCCTGTTCCAGAAACGAGCATTTTCGCTCATTTCTGGTTGCCCCTGGAAGCACTAAATCTAGTTCTGCCAGCAGTGGTTTTGGCTTGTAGGCGGGAATTGGTTGTTTTGAACCATTGGCTGTTTGTTAAACCATGGGTGATCATGTTGTCTGAATGCAGTCACAGTAACTAGTTAATCATGCAGTTTGGCCTATTTTCTCTAACAAGCCACCTTGAGAACCCATTGTTTGTAATTGGGTTGTTCAGTGTGGCTAACAAGCCAAACTGCATGATTAACAAGCCTCCCTGGCTGCATACAGACAACACGATAACCCCCCCTGTGGAAAATGTGTGCTGCAGTCAGACAACATGATAACCCACCCATGTTCAACAACCCATGGTTCAAAACAATCCACACTCAAACACTGACGGTGGATTAGCTTGTTGTGTGAACAAAAAGATGAAATTCCAACCTTGTTGACAAAGGCCCAGACTGTGTCCATTCTAGAGTTCTTAAAGAAATCAAATGTAAAACTTCTGATCTTCTAACAAAATTTGGTAACATGACTCTAAAATCAGCTTCTGTACCAGAGGACTGGAGACAGGCCAACGTAACATTAATTTATAAAAAGGGATCCAGGGAGCACCCAGGAAATTACAGCCCAGTTAGTTTAAGGTGTGTTCTGGGTAAATTGGTTGAAAGCATTATTAGAGATAAAATAACAAGGTAAGTCATGTCTCATGAACCTTTTAGAGTTCTTTGTCAATAAACCTGTGTGGATAGGGGTAATCTGGTAGGCATTGAGCATCATCAGACTAGTGTTTTATCGCACACTCATTACTGGCCACTCAGTTTTTCACGGTCCTTTTGATGATGCTGTCCACCTCCTTTGCATCTCCCACTCCTTCTGGTCTTTTTTCCACGACAAAATAAGACTCGGTAAGTCCAACTTTTTTTTTTATTATTGAAGCGAAACTTGCCACCATTTCCTGCTGTGTGCAGGAAAAGGAGCATGATAAAAATGCCCACTGAATGGGCCACGTGGTTGTTGCTGTTTCCTCTTTCTTTCCTGTGTGAAGAAAGAGGAAGTTGCTTGTCCCTATTGTGGGACAGAAAATCAACATCAGGGAAATGTGATTCCCACCCCCATCTAATGACGCTCCTAGTTTACTTGGACTTCCAACAGCCTTTTGAAAAAGTCCCTCATCAAAGAGTCCTGAGCAAATTTAGCAGTCATGGAATAAGAGGAGAGGTCCTCTTATGGACCAGAAACAGTTTAAAGAACAGAAAGCAGAGAATAGGAATAAATGGTCAATTTTCCTAATGGAGGGTTGTAAACAGTAAGGTACTATAGGTATTGGGACCAAAGCGTTTCAACTTATTCATAAACGATCTGGAATTAGGGGTGAACAGTGAAGTGGCCATGTTTACTGAAGACACCAAATTATTTAGAGTGGTTAAAACAAAAATGGATTGCAAAGAGCTCCAAAAGGATCGCTCCATTCTCCACGATCAAGTGATTGGCAAGATATACAAGGAGAATTTCCAAGCAACGTAAGTACTATGGTGAGGTGGACCCATGAGTACTTCTTGGCTCTCCTTCCCTTTCAGTGGCTTACATATTTGTATACAGTTATACCTATGTGTATGCAGGCATAACCGGATCTGGAGGTATAATAGTGTGGTACTGGGCAAAGAATTCAGCTGCCTCAGAATCTGGCCTTCTGACTGTAAAGACATGCTCGACAGCAAGGCTGGCAGCAAGGCTAGGCAGGGTTGGAGGAGCAGGAGTAGGACTGCCTACTTCCCAACTGGCTTTCTGAATGTCTACCAAGCAAGTGAAAGCAATGATGGAAAAGAGGATGGGAAGGGGCGCAGCTGGTGGCAACAGCCGTGAAGTAGACTCGCTGAGGAAGAGGGCTCGCTGCGGTTGTCTCGCCCAAGGGTCCTCCAAAACCTGGAGCTCTCCCTGCTTGAAAACATGGAGCCAAAGCCCATGGGTGGTGCTGATCATGTTTTCCAGGGGTTGAGGAGAGAAGCAAGGCTTCCGTGAGTCGCAGCGGTCCTTGTCCCTCTGCAGGACTAACAAAATTGGAACAAATTTCACAAAAAAAGGGAAACAAACTATGCAAAATAAGAGAAAGTATGAATTTCTCTTTCTTGTGTGATATATGCAGGTTGTAGAATTTAGCTTTTCTGGGTGCAGAATTTGGATTGCCTGGGCACATGATTATCATTTTTCTTAAGCATGGAGAATACACAGTGTCCCCGTTCAGACAACATGCTAAACTACGCTGCTTAACCACAAAATGGTTAACGGAATGCATACCATTAACCATTTTGTGGTTAAGCAGCATGGTTTTGTGTGTTGTCTGAACGGGGCCAGTGTTAGTTATTATCTTTACAATGCCTCACTAGAGCCAGTTCTCATTGCATACCAATCAGTAACGTAATGTATCATACTTTTTTTTAAAAGGTAGATGTAAAACTCACTGAAGAGAGCTTTGGCTATAGGGAAGTTTAGAAATGTAATAAATAAATAAAATAAAAGCGAAGTAAATAGGTGTTGAGCACATCTATTTGGATTACGTCGCATGCGTACTACACACAGGAGCCTGATACCCTTCCTTGCATTGTTCATTAAGCGCATCTTACTGTTTAAAGTAATGGAACAAAGCACTAACGTGAAGTAAAGGTGAAGAAGACAAAATCTGCTTGGGCACTGATGGAAAGAGGAGCCAGGACCCCTTTTACTTAATTATAGGTTTCTTGGAGCAAAGGTTAGAAGTGAACCGAACACTTCGAACAAAGCACATTCCTTGAGGGAGAGCGGACTGTAATTAAAAAGAAGAAGGATGTAGGCACTTGAAATAAATTTTATTTGCTACCTTGCAAGAACTGTAATTGAAAGGAAGAGAGACTTGTTGAGCTGAGTGTTTGAAATTGAGTTCTGTGCGAGCAAAAACTGAGAGCGCTGTGCCAGAATAAATTTCCTGACTTGATTTGTAGAGCTGAGCTTTTGAAACATCTATACCAATTAACTCGGAAGCAGCATACTCTGCCCTAGAGAGCCAGGCTTCATGTGGTTGGGACAGAAAATAACATACAGTTGTAGGCCGCCTGAAAAATCATGTAGTAAAACTGCCCAGTGTTTAGTCTATGACCTTATAAGAATAGGGCTAAGACCTCTTCCCAACAAATTTCTGTATCATACTTCGTTCACAACGTCATGCCACACACTGTTAATATTCCACACACACTTTTAGGATCACTTGGACGACTTTCAAGCAGGGTGGGGTAGGGGAATTGTGTTTCCTTACCGTTGCTCTCTTCCTGGTTCGAGCACATTTACACAGAGAAGAGAGCAGTGACCATATGGCCTGTACATTTCAATGGGATAGTGCCCTCTAGTGGAGATTTTATAGCTCAACCTTAGAAGAGTCAGATTTTCTGAGGTTTATTTTGTGATGCTAAAACTGAGAAAAGGAGTGGGAGACGCGCAGGAGGCTGTCATCGTCAAAAGGCCCTGCGAACAGCCATGAGTAGCCAGTAATGAGCATGCTGCACAAAAGCTGAGAAACCAAACAGTCAGTGGTCGGGGAAAAGGGATGGCACTAGGGGAAGGGGATGTGGCCTTCTGGGAAGCTCTGGAGGACTGGATTAGGACCCCGGGAGGGCCAGTTTGGCCCCCAGGGCTGAGGTTCCCCACCCTAATATAGGAGATGGACCTCTGAAAATCTTAACGTTTACTAGCAAATGCCAGCATTAATGCTAGTGTAAATGTCACTGTCTAATAGTAAATGATAAAAATTAGGATATAATTTTGGACATTTGCTGAAGTGCTTGATAGACCTTGAGCTTTACCTGTAAATCTCAAAAAGTTTCAGAATTCCCACTAGTTTTTTTTTTTTAAAAAAAAATCATTTTAATGTAACCAACAAGTGATCAGTTCCCTAACAATTGATTTCTAAACAGCTGTTACATAGAATTAATTAATACATTTTTTTGGGGGGGAGAGATAATACAAAGAAGGAAAGAAAAAAGGAAGGGCAAAATAATAAGAGTGTGTGCTGCATGATCTTCATTTGTTGTTATAATGTCCAAATGCTCAAAGCTAAAATGGACATATATTATTGTAAGTCAGGTTGCGATGTATGTTAAATCTCCACCATATGGCATAAAGCATAATTTGTGTTTTTAAACTGTTGGTTGTTTTATTATGGTTTCAATTTTTGTGAACCGCCCAGAGAGCTTTGGCTATTGGATGGTATAAAAATGTAATAAATAAATAAATAAATGGATAGTGGTTCTGTTTTTCCTTGGATTAGAAGCAAGTCATGAATTATTTTTTCTGATATTGCCACTGACCATATATTTCAGTACCATGCTGATAAATTCAAATTGTCCATTTTTTTCCACTGCTGTGTAATTGTCTGGTGAGCGGCAGTTAATAATAATAATAATTCTTTACATTTCAAATGTGCATTAGATCCTTTGCATACTGATAATAAAAATAATTCTGGATCATATATAATCCTTTCTCTAGTAATAACCATCAGTTCTTTATGTACTAACATCCAGAATCCCTGTATATGTGGACAAGTCCACCATAAATGCAAATATGTGCCTTTTACCCTGCAGCCTCTCCAACATAGGGGGCTACATGTTGAAGTAATTTGTGCTAGCTGTATTGGTGTCCGATACCATCTATGCAGTATTTTCAGAGAAGTTTCTTGAATAGAAGCTGATGTTGATTTAAATGGTCTATTATTCCATAATTTATTCCAGCTAGTGTCATCTAATTCCCTTCCAAAATCTCCTTCCCACACTTTCTTCAAGCCCACCATCGAACCCATCTGGGAGTCTATTAGGATAGCATAAACTAAAGATACAATTCCCTTCTCTCCTACCGCTACCATTAACATTGTTCTAATCCTGTTAAGGTTCTGAGTGCATCTGTCTTTATGTTGCAGTTTCTGAGGAGGTGGGATAATTGTATTGTTTGTAGCCATCCTAGGCCTAGGTCTCCTAGATCAGCTCTGAGTTGTTCTATTGTTTTTGGTTTTTCTTGGGCGTAAAAATCTCTCAATCGAAAATATCCCCTTTCCCCCCATTCGGAGATTTTAGTAATGATAGTTGTATCTAAATTACCTGGAAATATTTGTAATGGGGTGAGGGGAGACCACACTGGAGGCAGCTTGGATTGCCACTTTTTCCAAATTGTAAAACTATTCTTAGTGTATGGATTTTGAATATTGTTTAGCTCCTTTGTTTTTATAGGTTGAAAAGGTAGGGTCCATAAGGGGCGCATGTCCAACATTTCTTCTTCCAGACATATCCAGTTTTTATTTGCCTTCATAATGATAAAGTGGAGCTGCCGTAACCGAAAAGCTTCATAATATGATGCAAGGTGTGGAAGTCCCCAGCCTGCTCCATTTGTTTTTTGTTTTTGTAGTATAGTTTTAATGCCAAGCGAGGTGCTTTGGCTTGGAAGACAAATGTATTGATTTGACTTTGCCAGGACTTCAATGTTTTTGGCTGGAGGAGGATAGGGAGGACTTGAAATAAGAATAGAAACCTGGGAATTAAGGACATTTGTATTGCTGCTATTCACCCTAAAATTGACAAATTCAATTCATTCCATTTCTTCAGGTTTGTAATAATACTTTTAATATGGGGGGAGTAATTTATTTTAAATAGTTTGTTAATTTTCTTGGGAATATAAATTCCCGGGTATCTATAAGAAGTTCTACAAAACGACATTCCCAAGGTATGGCTAATATAGTGCTGATGGTTAGGAAGCACATTGTATGACATGATGGTAGATTTTTCATAATTAACTTTTAATCCTGCCACTCGTGAAAATTTTCAAGTTCTTCCTTTAGATTGGAAACTGATTGGTGTGGATCTAACATAATTATCATGTCATCCGCATACATATTAATCACATATTCTTCGCCCCCTCCTCTATAGCCGATAATACCTGGGTGTTGATGTATTATATTAGCCAATGGTTCCAGGCAGAGGGCAAAGAGCAAAAGTGACAAAAGACAGCCTTGTTTCATTAGATTTCCCACTAGATCTCCTAAAATTTGAATTCATGTAAGTGCTGGCATCAAAGGTAGGCATAGCTGAACCCACAAGGGTGACCATATGAAAAGGAGGGCAGGGCTCCTGCAACTTTAACAGTTGTATGTATGCAGCACCTGGTGAAATCCCCTCTTCAGCACAACAGTTAAAGCTGCAGGAGCCCTGCCCTCTTTTGTATCTGGTCGCTCTAGCTATACTATCTTTAGCGCTCTTTGTTCATCGAATGTTATGTACCGTATCTGCTCTAGGGTTTTGACTTCCCTTGCTCAGCTCCGTCCATTTTCTCTCTCGGCTCTCGGTGCCTGGAATTCTCTTCCAGAGCATTTACGGACCGTGAGTTCAATCGCGGTTTCTAAAGCTCAGCTGAAAACTCCCCCCCCCCCAAAGCTTTTGGAATTTAGTCTGATCTTACTGTTTACAATGTTGATTAGTTTTATTTTCTCCTGTGCCTATTTAGCGCATTCCCTTCCCTTTCTTGTTTGATTGTGAATTTATCAGATTGTACGCCTCTGCCATAGGAAGTTGCTATTTTATTGTTTTATCCTATACAGCGCCATGTGCATTGGTGGCGCAACATAAATAATAATAATAATAATAATAATAATAATAATAATAATATGCCTAAATCCTGATCCAACCCTTAATATTTATTTGAATGTGCAAGTACCTTTCCCAGATAGTAAGAGATTGGACTAGTGTTAGTTAATAACCTATTAGGAAATATTTGCTTAATTTCAATAATTAATCCTACATCTCAGTGAGGGAAGATCATATAATAGAATCAATCTGGAGAAAGAATATTATCAAAGCCACTGGCCAATTCATTATTACAGTACACTTTTGAATCAAGGTGTATTGCAACAATTTTAATAACTGCATGCTTGACTTGATATCAACACATTGAGAAACATATTGGTATTAACATATATTTGATGGCTCATTAGACACAAGTAATAACACTTCCTGCACAAAGACCAACCTAGATTTTTCTTGTACATTACCAATGAAAATAAATGATTGCCATAATAATTATTATACTTGATCATTACTGAAATTACGGTTATCAAAGAGAAACATTTGCCTGGCTTATTTGGCAATAAAGTTCTATTCAGTTCACTGGGACTTACTCCCATGTAAATGTTTGTTTGTTTATTTATATGTTTTAAATTTATAAATCACCCTTCAGCCACAAGTTCCCTGAGTGGTGTATACAACATCAAAAACTATAAAGGAAGGTGAATAAAAAGCGAGAACATACAATTGTAACTCTTCAACCTGCAAACAACACAGCAATTCAATTTAAAAATAATTTAAATTTAAAACCTTTTTTAAAAATGAAATTCTAAAATATTCAAATGTTTAGATATCCGTAGAATTGCAGGCTTGTACGTTGCCTCTTTGTGTTTTTATATTGTATTTTATTATTATGCTTTTATACTATTTGTTTTATATTTTGAATGGTTTTTATGGTTTTAATTTTTGTAAACTGCCCAGAGAGCTTTGGCTATTGGACGGTATAAAAATGCAATGAATGAATGAATAAATAAATAAATAAAACCCATTAGGAAAAAACAGTGTCTTGGCTCCAATGAATTTAGAGGGGTGACAGAAGCAACAACAAAGTGACAATGGTTACATGTCAATACAAAGAGGGTGCAATAAAATGCTTGTCTGATGATGCTTGTACTCTCACGAAGCTCAATAGCCACAATAACAACACTTGCAGATTGTAAAGATAGAATTTTCCAAAAATACAGCTTCAAATGCTTGTTACAGCATCACATCAGTACATTTTTTAAGGATCACAACCGATATTTACATCTAGTGTACATTTTTGTGTAGTTTTAAGTTGTTTGTCTTTTATAATTTATGGGTTAGGGTGTTGTTGTTTTCTGTCTTAACATTTCAACAGGCAATTATTTGCATCCCTTAAAAAGAGAACTAGAGCATCAAGCATGACAGTGTTTGATAAATTGCTAAGCGCCTATGCCTAACACTCTCAACGAAAGGCCTGACATCTTTAAAATTAACTTTAAACCAAATGTCTAAGCAACCCAGTGACAGGCAGATTGCAAGTCAGATTGTCTGATTTTTTTTTATGGAGCATGCAGTGAGCCGAAAGATTGAGATCTCCCAAGTGTTGCGGAGGTTGCCAAGGACAAGTATGTGGCCCAGTTGATTTCAAAACCATTTTGATATGTATACATCTTCCTTTATTTGTTTTCTAAGGCATCTCTAAAATTTACAGTGCAATCCTGTATGCATCTACTGAGAAGTAAGTCCCATTGAGTTGAGTGGGACTTAACCCCTGGTAAATGGATATAGAATTGTAGCCTCAATGTCATATATGTCCTGTAAAAACATGTTAATATCCCAATCTTTTGAACAGGGGCACTAAGGCAGTGGATCCTAGCACAGAGTATGAGGGCTGTTACAGTTGTCAGTTCTCTCTAGTGATCATAGTGTTTTAGCCAGTGTCCAACATTCTGATACTTTAACATGCTGAATAGTTGCAAGGCAAACATCTTGGACAGACCCTGTGATAATAGATAAATCAGACACCTGTTCTAAGATAGGGTGACCATATGAAAAGGAGGACAGGGCAGTGGAATTCCCTCTTCATCACAACAGTTAAAGCTACACTAGCTATAGTAGGGTGACCATATTTGGGAAACCAAAAAAGAGGACACCTAGCATGTGTGTGTGGAAGCAGCTTTCTGAATCCTGCAGAAAATACGTTATTCCCCCGCCACGTTAAAGAACCCGATTGGAGTGGAGGAGGGGAAAGGATTTCATTCTGCACCACCACCATCCACTCCAATTGGGGCCTTTTCTATAATGTCCACGAATGACCCACTTTCCCCTTTAAGACCTCAATTGGAGCGCGGGGTGGGGGAATGATGTGCCTCAAGAAAGCATGTCATTCCCTCCTGCCATGCTAATGGCAGCCTTAAAGGGGAAGGTGTGTCATTCCAGGACATTATTGAAAATTATAGAAAATCCCCCCTGACACCATGGAAAGAACAAAAACCAGGACAAATCCGGGGAAATCCTGACAGTTGGTCACCCTAGCTATAGTAGAGTAGCCAGATACAAAAGAGGGCAGGGCTTCTGCAGCTTTAACTGTTGTGATGAAGAGGGAATTTCACCCTCTTCAATTGACACCTGCTTAAATTCCCTTTTCTACATTACTGTTAAAGATACAGAAGCCCTGTCCTCCTTTTCATATGGTCACCCTTTCTAAGAGTATGTCCATCTACAGAGCAGGCTTAAACTAATTTAACAGCCCCTTTCTCCAAAGAACATATGAATTGTAATACCATGTGTATGGGATAAGGATCTTTAACAAACAGTTCTGAACAATCTCAGTGAACTACAATTTCCAGGAAGCTCTACAATGGAAGTTCCATGTATCTCTTAAATAGTATATTTCCCCTATATAAACATCGCAATGCCAATATCCATGGGCAAGTTTCCACTATATGTTTACTTAGTCAGGGAGATTTTCCAAGTTTTGAGGTCATCCGTATGGCATTTGTTTGCTTTAATGTTTCTTGGGTTTGGGGGTGGGGAGGGGATTTCCCAGCTGAATACAAATCTGTCTGTACCTAAGCAATAAACTAAAGGGAAGGGTGGCAGCTAAGATGGCTGATACCAACTCCTTGCCAGCAAAAACCTAGTCTTGCAGCCACACTGTTTAATCAAGTTTGAAGAAAATTTAAGTGCAAACTAATATTAGGCCAAATACTTCTCTCAAAGCACTTTATGGTGCAATCCTATGGAAGCTTAGACAAAAGTAAACCCTACAGCTCACAGCATGCCCCAACCAAACAAGCTGGCTGGGGGATTCTGGGAGTTGTAGGACTTATTTCTGTCTAAAGATGCATAGAATCGCACTGTTAGATGCTTAAGTTGAAAAATTGCAAAAAGGAGCCAACTGAAATTTATTTGTGGCCGCAGTGTAAAAATGTGAACAAAATATATTATCAAAAGGAATGCATTAGTCATACGTTTTCCGCAGGATGGCCTGTTAACTATGCACTATGGTTTATTTTTTAGCAAACAAACTACCTTAAGAAGCCATGGCTTGCTGTTGTTGGGTTGCTCATGGAGGTTAATCAGTCACACTGCACAGTTAATGAGCAACCCCGCAGAAAACACGCTGTATCGAGACAACACAATAAGCCATCCTGCAGAAGAAGCACTGCATCCAAACAACATAACCTATATTCAACAACAACCCACACTGGGTGGGTTTGTGTGCTGTGTGAACCATCTCTGTGTCTTTTCCATATGTTACAACTTGATGAACTCTTGCAAAGAGTCTTTAAACGTTTGGCTAAAAAATGGCTATGATACAGCAGTTTAATGATTTCCCTTTGAATTTTGCCAGTTTAGATTCTATCCAAACTTCATGGAAATAAACAGCTGCCTGATCTCTGTAATACGGTTGTGGAATCCCATTATTTTGCCTCTACTATACGGCTGGGGAACCTTGGCCCTTCAGATCTTGTTGGACTCCAATTCCCACCAGCTACAGCCAGCCTGAGTAGTGGTGAGAGATTATGACACTGGTCATTCATCAACACCTGGAAAGCCACAGGTTCCACAGTTCTGCTCTACTATATCTTCAATAGAAATATTTTACATGCCACCTACTAATTAAAATATTTGAAACAATAGTTTAGCAAAGTATCAGAAAACTTACAATCATACTGCAGAACTAGAATCCATATAGGTTGGTACATAGGAAGCTGCCTTATACAAGTCAGCCCATGAATCTGTCTGGCCCAGTATTGTTGACAGCAGTGGCATCCCAGTGTCAGACAGAATTCTGTCCTAGTCCTACCTGGAGATTGGATCTGGAACCTTCTGCGTGCCAAGCATGTGCTGTACCAATAAGTCATGGCGCTTTACCAGCAAAGGTACAGCAAATCCATCAAGTGCTGCTAAATTAGTAGGGTTTATTATCTGTCTAAACAACCAAATCCCAATGGAACAAGAACCCAACACAGCATTGGCTTTACTCTTGCTGCTCTTTGAAGTAGTGGCCTTTGGTGGTTGACCTACCTGTGGCAGACCCAGTAAAACATAGTAACCCCACAGGATTCAGTAGTTTCACTCTGAAGAGGGCAAGGCTTCTTCTCACTCTGCCACTGATATAGTTGAGCCCCAGTTGCTGACTATCTTGGCAACAGTCATAATGGCGAAGGCCTATGGAGGGGGTGTAGGGGAGATGCCAGCCAGCCCTTACCCCAGCCTTGCTATTGATTTCTTTCTGGGGCCAGTGTCAAGCCCAGTTAAAAAAAAAATCTCACACACCTGGAAGTCAGTTGTTACAGTTGCCAGGTGTGGGGCTTCCTTTTACTCTGCCACTGATGTCACCTAGCTCCAGCCACTCACACACTCAGTGGTGACCATTGGCTGGGAGAGACAGTTACTGGGTTTGGATGATTGTAGGGGGAAAGAATTTACATTATTACCCTCAATGCAGTGCAGGTTGCCATGTCATCTGAACCCAGGGCACAGCGTGGTGTGGCATGACATGGTGGCAGTGGCTTCTTTGACTTGCAGTTGGGGTTGTGGGGTGGGTGAGAAGCCACCTGTCATGTTTCTTAACATCTCCTGCCTTTTTCGGAGATAATATCAAGGCTTGCTAAGTAATCTACAAAGCTTTATTTAAGCAATAAACTAGGGTGACCATATGAAAAGGAGGACAGGGCTCCTGTATCTTTAACAGTTGCATAGAAAAGGGAATTTCAGCAGGAGTCATTTGTCTATATGGAGCACCTGGTGAAATCTCTTCATCACAACAGTTAAAGCTGCAGAAGCCCTGCCCTCTTTTGTATCTGGCCACTCTACCATAGCTAGTGTAGCTTTAACTGTTGTGATGAAGAGGGAATTTCACCCTCTTCAATTGACACCTGCTGAAATTCCCTTTTCTACATTACTGTTAAAGATACAGGAGCCCTGTTCTCCTTTTCATATGGTCACCCTACCCTTGATGAGATAAGCTCTGGAGAGAGTTCACTCCCAGCTGGTGAAGAGCTTGTGAGAGCTTTCTCCCCCACTGGTACAGGCTGGCCTGTTTCTGGTGCTTTCTACTTCAGAGTCTGATTCTGATTGATCACTTGAAACACCTTCTTCCAACCCAGAGAGCAGAGCTAGACATGATACCACCCCTGCCACGCCATGCAATGGATTTGGACAAGGCAACCCGCTTTGCATCACAGATAATTAGGCAAATTATGGTCACATGACCAACACACATGGGGGAGGGGAAAGAACCCACAGTGGGTTCTTTAACCTAGCGATTGCCCAAATGTGGCCAAAGATTCTAATGTGGCTGTACAAAAGTTCACCAGTCTTGGACCAGTTTTCTCTTAGAATATTATCTCATCGTTATTGTGCAGCTAAAATGGCATGTTGACATATGTGTGCAGAGCACATTTCATTAGGGTGTGAACCCAGGGATTTTTTTTAAGGTTAACATTTATTGAATACTCAATCATAAACATTATTTTTATTCATTTTTTAAACACCATAGACACTGATGCACTACTCTGCATTCGGCTTACCTGACCAGAGGAAGGCAATTGCAGGGGACGGGGCGGGGGGGGGGGGGGATGAGGAGATGCTCATCAAGCCCCAGCATTGATGGGGCTTTGTGGTGATACTGGCTGGAGGAGGGGCTTATGAAATGATATTAGCGTTCAGGGTCTCTCCTCCTGGCCTCTTTAAAGTGTAGCCTGGCAGAGAGGTTCCCATTGCTCCTGTTGCAAGGAGCAATGGTGTATTGTCAGGGGCAGTGGAGCAGCCAGAAGGCAGCTGGAAGACTGTTCCCACTGCGTCTGGATCCTACTCAATGCCCCCCTCAATTCAGCACTAATTGCTTGAGACATTAGGGTGTGCCTGGGCACACCCCTATGCATGTTGAAATATATGCATGTAAACAAAAGATAGGTCTGATAACATTAATTCTCCTATGTCTACATAAGTAATTTATGGCATTTATTATATGATACTATAATGAACATCTTATTCAAGTTGTTTTTCACCACAAAAATAATTACTAGGGAAAGTGGATGAGAAGACCTAAGCCAATCTCAAGACAAGGAGAATCTTCTGAATTAGTGCAGCAGTTCTTCTCCAAAGAAAAACGGCTACAGGTATTTTAATTTGTTCTTGGGAAATTTGGTAAAGAGAATTCACATCTATTTTAACTTTATCTTTTATTGTTGCCATTATGCTACCACTAGATCTTTTTAGCCTGCAGGACCTATTTGAGTTTCCAAGTGGGAAAAATATGGCCAAAACTTCACATTTCTTCTGGTTTCTTTTACAGTCCATTAATTTCCCAGAGGTATGAATGCCATATAAATATATCAGTACAATCCTGCCAGGTTTGGGGGAACAACCCTTGGTATGTAATCAGCATAAGTATCTAGTTTATATCTCAATTTGATTTCTTACATGATCTTTATGTAGTAGTAATCTCTTACTGTGGCATACTAGTACTGCAGTCAAGCTGCTTAACAGGATGAACCTTCCTCAGGTACCTTGCACATTATCCTGCTAGGATAATAATGCTGGTGTATACCTCTCTCAAGCACCATCACAGTGACAGTAAAACATATCTATAAGGAGCGGGTATTATATCAATTACTACTCCCATGGTTTTGAAACACATGTTACTGAAACCATAATTTAACTATAGTAAATATAAAACTGTGCTGCTGGCTGCCATTTGTTAATGCTGTTGAAGCTACAGGCATGAGTGACTAGACTGTGACTCTTCAGTGTCCCAATATGAACAGAAGCAGAATTAAAAGAAACCCCAGCCAGGAAAGTGTGCTGTGGCACAACTACTCTTGCCCGTTCTGTATTCCAGCTTTTCCCAATAGCCTTCTCCAAACTGGTGCTCTCCATATGCATCAGTCTACAAGTACCATCATTCCTAGCCAATATGCTCATTGGTTGGGCTAGCTGGGATAATGGGAGATGTAGCTCACTCACCGTATCTGGAAGGTGTCAGCTTGGGGAAGGCTGATCTAATGAATACAATAAAAATGGAATGGAGAGGGAAAAGGAAACCAAGCACATGGGAACAAGATTATCCAACTTGTTTAATTTATTCCTTAATATCACAGCTGTACAATTTTCATACATACAGAAGGAAATGCACACTGGCTATACCATGGCATGTGGGTGCATTTCCAATTATAATACAGTTAAGTGCAACTCCACTTGAAAATGTACATTTTTACAACTTATACAAAGTAAAGACTGCTACACTATTATCTGTGACAGTATAAAGCTTTGATTTATGTTAAGTTTCATTACTAAACCACTTCCTGGTTAAATACAAAATATACTAAATCATTTTTAAAAGGCCCTTGTGGTACTTGGCCAGTATATAAAATATGTTGTGTAAAATTTAACCTTTTGCATTTTAAAAAATAAGCTTGTAGCTGTAGTTAAACACTTGTTATTGAGCTGCTAGAATGACACATTTAACAGGAGCCATACTGTAACTTCTTTGCTATTGCATTGATCGTCACCAGAAGAAATTTGCAACCTGACCTTAAACACATCCCTTAGAAGCAAGTCCCACTGAAACAATGGGCCTTAATTCTCAGTAAAATGTTTAAAGTACAGTGTAAGGCTGTAACGCTAAACCACTTTCTTGGAAGTAATTATGACAGAAACAAACAGGACCTCCTTCCAAGTAAACAGCCATAATCCAACTCAGAATTAATTGCACTTAAGGCCACTGAAATCAGTGGGCATAAGCATGCTACACACTGTGTTGGATTGTGGTCAATGTGTTTAGGATAAGTTTGCAGTGTACTGCTGCTTTATTTAAACAGACTATAGAACAATTTTCTGGAAAGATAAACAGCATTCCTTTCTAAAGAAAAATTGAATGCTATCCAAGACATATTTACTATCTACATTTTCAATGGCAGAGTCTTACCAACTTGTGAAACACACGTTTTTCATAAGATGAACCCAAACATTACTCTTACTTCACTGTATGTTTTGGCCTATAGACCATGTTCTTGTTTACAGCTGTACCAAAAGGAAAAAAACAAACATTTCCTCGATTGCCATCCCTATTACAAGAATGGTTTGATTTATAGCCTCCTTTAAAAATATACATTTTACAATCCTGGCACCTCAACAAAAGGTGATACAGAGAATAAATATATGTTTTCAAGGCTTTATTCTCTTCTGATTCAGAAACTACCTGTTGTAGGCCCTTTCTTTTTTAGATTTCTCCAGTGCTTTGTCCATAGTTTTCTCATTTTCTCCCCTACATTTGGGACAGTACCACTTGCCCTTTGGTTTATGATTGAGTCCCACACATGAGAAGTGAAACCATTCAATCGGGCATTCGTCATTATCACAGCCTATCATTTCTCCATAGGAGACCTGATTACACAGACAGTAAGTTGGCTCATTGGGGTCAATGGGGAGGTCTGCTGGGGAAGCCTCCCTCTCTGCTTTGGCCTTAGACCTCTTCTTTTTCTTGGAAGTTTTTGCTTTCTTCTCCTTTGGAGTTCCTGAGGTGATATCATCATGATCATGATTATTCGAAGCATTCTCTCGATTTTCATTATTTCTTTGCCGCCGGGACCGTTTGTTGTTGGGCTTCTCGGCCTGAGTGATTGTCTCATTCTTTGACTTATCTTGGTTAGCTTTGCCACTGTTTCCAGTGGTGTCATTAGTCTCTGGGCAGGTTTCAAACAGTTCAACATGACTATCCACTTGCCTAGTTCTGTTTTCAACAAGTTCCACCATTTGGCTGACAATCTGAATCTTTTCATCTCCTAGTTCTTGACTGCGGATCAGTGCTCTCTGTATGCAGTGCAACAGCCTCCTCTTTTGTACTGCATCAGTCTCTCGTTTGAATTTTTCATAATAATCATCCAGCTCCTTTAAGATCTCTATGAAAAAAGGATAAAATTATATTATTTATCAGCCTTGTATATAATACAGCAGAGGTACTCAAGCTTTGTCAAAGAGATTTTGTCAAGAGGGAAAAGCTCCCTACGGTTTAACTAGGACGTTTTGGTTCTTAAGTCAGAGACTTGGATGCAAGGTGCGCCAAAATATAATAGTCTACTCCCATATGAAATTTATGCCCCCTGCTCTCATATAAATCTAATTGTATCTCAAAATTTTCCTCAAAGCCTCTACTCCAGATCATCTGCAGTCTGGTCCAGGATTATCTGGTATAGGGCTCTACCAGTAAAGCATTACAATTGTAGAATTCCTACCCTAGGGAAGCTTGCTCTACCTTCTTTGTTTACTATCTCAACCAAGCAAAAGCTGTGCTTTTCCAGAGAGTCTTTGGCACCCTCTAAGTTTGAGGTAATGCTTTATTTGTGCTCTGACAGTCTTCTTTCTGCTGCTTAAGAAATGAATTATTTCTGCTTTTATTTTGCTTATGGCACACCCATATTTTTATTTTGTGAGGTGCCTTGGTGATCTTTTCTTAGTTCAAACATCAGGATAACAACAAGAGTTCAAAGGAAGTCAAAATTTAAACCAGCCTTTTCCAACCTGATGCTCTCCCATGTTTTTGACTTACGACACCCATCAGCTCCAGCCAGCCTGGCCAATAGTCAGGAATGTTTAGGGTGACCATATGAAAAGGAGAACAGGGCTCCTGCATCTTTAACAGTAAAGTGCAAAAGGGAATTTCAGCAGGTGTCAATTGAAGAGGGTGAAATTCCCTCTTCATCACAGCAGTTAAAGCTACACTAGCTATAGTAGAGTGGCCAGATACAAAAGAGGGCAGGGCTTCTGCAGCTTTAACTGTTGTGATGAAGAGGGAATTTCACTCTCTTCAATTGACACCTGCTGAAATTCCCTTTTGTACATTACTGTTAAAGATACAGAAGCCCTGTCCTCCTTTTCATATGGTCATCCTAGGAATGTTGGCAGTTGTAGTCCAAAACATCTGGAGGGCATCAGGTTGTGGAAGACTTGTTTAAATGAAGTTGAAATATGTAAAATTTAAGCAAATTAAGAATGCAGCTTTATTTTGAAGCAAGTGCCATTAAAGCACTTTTAAGGCGGTGCTATACAATCCTAGACCCATCTACTCAGAAGTAAGCCCATTGAGCTCAATAGGTCTCCGGTATTCGTGGTTGATGAAGGCTACCTTTTAAAAGGGGGAGGGGGAAGTAGCCAATGATAAGTAACGCGCCCACCCCACCGCCCCGCAGCAGCTGACAGGATTATTAGTACGGTCGTAGTACAACTGCGGGCGGGAGAGAGACCGTTCATAGCCACCCCACCCCCACGATAGCAGTCAGTCGCGCGGCTTGAGGGGAGGAGCCTTTGACGACCAGCGACCGCCTCTCACGCATCAGCGACCGCCCTAAAGGGCGGAGCGAAAACCGCAGGGCGCGCGCCAGGAGCGGGAAGGGAAGTATATACGTGCCCCGCCCCTTCGCCTAGAGTGTGCTCGCGCCTAATCAGGCATTGGTGGAGGGCGCTGCTCGTCACTCCCGCCTCCCGGCCCTTAGCCAGCCAGGGAACGCCTGCCTTTGTCCCGCCTCCTCCTTTTCAGGGAATGAGGCCGCTCCCTGCTCTTCCCTCCCACAGGATGCGTTTTCGAGGTCCATTGTTCTTAGAAGGGAAGTGGCGGTACTGAGAGAGAGTGAGTGTGTATGTTTCTCTCCTCCCCGCCTCATTACGTCCATCTTCAACCGAACATACGCGAGGACAAAAATTTGCTCAGGCGACCAATCAGCACCCGGCATCTCCATCTAGAGCCCGTCTTGGACGAAACTGGCCAGTCAGAATAAGGAATCACGCCAATAGCCCGCCCACTACCTAAAGAGCATCTCCACCAATCAGAAGGGAAATCCCCAAACAAATACCCGCCTCCTTTACTACTAGCGTTCCAATCATGTCCTGGGGGTGGAGCGATGGCGGCCCTCATCTTCCAAATCAACCCGTCAGTCATCGTGAGCTTTTAACGCTTCCTGCAACTAGGGGAGCCAATCATTCACTGAGAAGCAAACGGGGCAGTTCGAACTATTACAACAACACCGCCCCCTCCTTCGCTTTCCACCGTTCGGTTTTGTCAGCGTCACTAGAAGTCGAAGCTCCACAGAGAATTCAGGAGAACTAATCATTGAGCAAGAGGGCGGGGCCATGGCTGTTTCATGAGGGAAGTTCTAGCCAATAATGGAAAACGGAGGTGGGGCAAACACAATAGGCGAATGACGGTGAGGTATAAAAGGTGCTGTGACGGCGCCTCTCACTCTCTTTTTAGAGCTCAGGCGCAGAGGCGCCTCCCTTTAGCGCAGTCGAGTGCTTACAACGGATTGAAATGCCCGCCCTTGTCCTTTAACAGTATTCCCCTTTCCCTCATCCCTGCTCAGCCAGGCATTTACACCGTCAAGTTAATGTTTGTTTCCTCCCTTTCTTTCTTTCTTATCTACAGCCTCCCTCTCTTCTCGCTCTTTTCTTCCTACTTACGACATATTAAAACTCCTCGCCGCACGAAAGGTCTCAAATGGATACTTGCTGCTTCGCCCTCGCCTTCATAAGCGCAGGAATAACCTGACAGGTTTCCACCCTCCTCCTTGCCGCCGGAGAAATGGGGAGTTGAATGTGTTACGGGCACCCCGGTGTCACCTCTACCACCAGCCATAGCACTCTTTCCACCACCCCTCCCCACCCCTTTTACCTCTCGCAGCTCCAAGTGACAAAGGACCTTTCAGGTCCCCTCACTAACTAAAACCACCATTTCCTTGGCTGCAGAGTGACACACACACACAGAGAGAATACAGCCTCCTTCCATAAGACCTGCAAAATACTGTATGAGTTTCAGGAGGGAGGAAAAGAAGAGGAGGAAAGGGGAGGGGGCACTCAGTAAGCAGCACATCCCCAGCCCACACAGTATTTATATAATCCCCCTCCACTTTCCATTCTCACCCCCACAGATACTTGAAGGGAGGGGGCTGTTTTAAAAGCAAATCCCATTGAAAAAAGAGGGAACGAAGGAAACAAGCCCGGCCCACCCCCCTTCCACTCTCAATCTAATCCACCCTCCCTCTCTCTCTTACTAGCACCCTCTCCTACTACAGCCATTGCAAATACTAGAAATTCCTCAGTGTTGTGCTGTAATCGCTCTCCCCCTTCTTTCTCTCCGTTCCCCCCACCACTGTCCCACTGTACCCAGAAAACATTCTCTCTCAAACCAGAGAAAGAGAAACAGCCGCCTCAGTGCCCCATGCGTCCTGATTCCCCTGCCCCTCCTCTACCCCTACTGCTGCTGCCGCCGCCGCCTTTTTGTCCAGCATTTTTTACACCTAAAAAGCCAAGTCCTCGCTTAATATCAGAAGCCAAAAAGACCTTTTGTTCCGCCCCAAGGAAAACACACACACCAGGCAATCGCTGCAGAGCAACCCCTTCTCTCCCCGAAAATCTCTCTGGATTTCTGCTTGCCTTCTCACAAATAAATAAATAAAAAAAGCTACCATCCGCTTCGGGATGAGGGGGAGGGGGGAGAAGAGAAAAGACACACACACACACACAAGAGATCATCTCTGCAGAAAAGGCAAATCTATATAGCTTCTACATACTCTCGCACACGAACACATAAAGGAGAAAGCACTTACCTTGATATTTGGCGTCGATTTCCCTCATCACGGAGACGTTTCTCTGCAGATCGAAGGGCAGAGATTCGATGGAGTCCAGGTAATCCTCCACATAGTTCGCTAAATGAAGCTGCTCTCCGTTTGCAGGATTCAACATTTTCATCCGGCCGAAAATTGTGTATATTTATCCTCCTCTCTCACCCTTATGGGCGAGAGTTTTCCTTTCAAACACAGCAGTCTCGATGGCAGAGGCTCAATCCTCAGCCGCTTCTCTTTCCGTCTCCTTTCCCTTGGATCTAGTCAAAAAGACCACCAAAAAAGCTACATCGAAGTCTTTTCTTCCGAAAGCAGGCAGGCAGGCACACTCACAGTCCGCGAGTCCCTACAGCCCCAGAGCAGCAGTAGCAGCTGATTGAATGGCTGTCGTTGTCGGTAACTCACCAAGGAGGTGGTAGGAACAATCAGAGGGATTTGTGTGTGTGTGTGTGTGTGTGTGTACAAGAGAGGGGAGGGAGAAAGGAGAGGAAGCTCTTAAAAAACCAGATCTCCCCCAGACAAATAAGATCGGTTCTGTTAAAATGTCTGGCAGAAGGAAGGAGAAGCTTCTCACGGTGAATGCAACTGCTCCTGTTCCGCCGGTGATATTAATGCAGCCTTCTCTATACGCCGCACTTGATCCAACGTGGAAACCCAAATACCAGTTTCAAACACTTGGGAAACATTCAGCCCCGCCAGCTAGTGCGCGTGCGCACCACTCCCATACGCTTCCCCCCACCTTCACGGAACAGCAGCAGAGACGCTCAATGTGCCTCTATCTATATAGTCATTATATTTCCCCCCTCCCTCCCTACCTACTCGCAGTGAAGGAAGTGAGATCGCATGGGGGGGGGGAGGGAGGAGCACTTCATAGCTCAGTTGCTGCTAACATGCACGGGAGGGGGGAGTTGGGCATGTGTCTCGTGTGTGGTTCGGGACCGAAATATTGCTTTCTTCTACTTCGCTTATGCACAAAACAACAGGTAAAACGGTTGTCATGCTAACTCGATTTGAGTGGGAACTTGGGCAGTGCACCGCTCAATGGAGAGCGTACATGCGTCTTAAAAGAGCAAAACAGAGAGGGACGTGTGAAGTTTGTGGGCGGTGTTTGCTTAGGCTGCCTCTTCGCTTGCCCGCCCTGTGTGGCTGCAGAGCACTGGCAACAGGAAGCGTTGAAAGATCTGGACAAAATTTGCGCTGGTGCTTTTGCACTTGTTTAAAGGGGAGCGACATAAACTTCGAAGAGTTGGTTTGTAGCCTACGGCAGATGACCGAGATCCCGTCTTCCTCGTCTCTCATCCTTTCGGCCTCAGCAGGAAGCCCTGATTTGTGACAACACACAAATCTAAAAAGAGAAAACTCGCCGTGCAGGCACGCTATTGCAACCCGTCCATCCTCCTTTTGCATTGTCTGCCTCTCCCAGTTTGCAGGACTTTTCTCACTTGAAGAAAGAGGATGTCTCCTTCCCTCCTTGAAACCAACAACCCGAGCAACTGCATCAATAATTGTAATCCGGTAAAGACAGCACTGCTGCCCAATCAAACCTCAGTTTATACTCCATCCCTCCACTTTGCTATCCAATGACAAGCTGCAGGTTAGAAGCCCGGAAGAGAGAAGCGATCAGCGCATGGGCAAACCTAATTCGTAGGCGAGGAGAAAATGGAGGATGCGACGTGAAAAAGTGAACTACATTTCCCGACACGCTTTGTGGTTTTTTGCGATGCCGCATGCGCGTGGGTTATGGCCATTGCAGTCCGAGATGGGGTAGCCCTAGTACTATAAAGGTTGGCTGATCTGAAAATCAAAGCACACCCAGCTGCAGAAAACAAAAGGAGGGAACGGTTGTGATGTGGAGCAAGGATAGTATCAGGATCGGGTGGCTGGCAGTTATTTGTATATGAATTTATTCAAACGCGCTTTCCCCTTGATAGCCTAGAACTGATGTTGAGATAATCATCTCTAAATAGTCACGTTTTTTTAAAAGTACTTTTGTGATGATGACCTTATGGTAAAGGAAGGTAGATTTGAAGACGATGAGCATATCGAAGAAACACTAGAGAAATGTGGACTTGAGGCGGGTGGAGAGTTTCGTGCCTGAAGAATTTTTACAGCTATGGAGCTAACAGCGTAGGGTAGAAGGAAGAAGGCCAGCTTTGTGAGGGGTAGCTTAAATTTGTATTATAGTACAGCAAAATTTCCTTCCCCCACGCCCACAGTCTTCCGCTGATCTCTCGAAATCTTAGACCATTCTTACCCAGTGAATTTTCCAAAAGAACGGATATGTTTTTACAGCCGTGGAATTCATTGCGTGGGTTTTGAGCACTTCCCGTCACCTGCGTTGTTGGGAGGGTAAATTTAGAATTTTGAAACACTTTGTAGCTGGAGATGCGCTATAGAAATGAACAAGACTGTTGAGAAATACCTAGTAAACATCTAGCTTTGCTGCTTGCTTTTAACGCACATGCAGAGGGGCATTGCCGCCTTTGGATATTTAAGTTTAAAAGCACAAGGTTTAAATGGGTCTAAAAATAACTATAGTCTGCGTAACTAGGATGGCGGTAGAATACCCGTCTGGAAGAGGGAGGGCTGATCTGGCAGGCAAGAACTAGTAGCCTGCCCGGTTTAAGAGATCCCTAGAAAAAGATAAAAACAGGCAGCCACCCTTTAATCGGCGAAGACCTTAACAATTGCTGACTACATGCACGAGGGAGAAGGAGGCATCAGCTGCTCCCACGGATATTTACTTATCTGAAGTAATATCTCGGCAGCTTCTGGAAATAGCATAACCAAGCCCGCCTCGGCGGGGGTGTTCTTCTTTAAAAGCAAGGGACGTTATTCTTTCCAGACGGGTAGGTTAGAGAAAATAGGCGGCAAGCACCGCAACCATTTCCATGAAGAGGTCGTAACAATCAAGAAAAATCCGGGGACCTTTCCATAGAAGGCGCTTTCCTTTATTCCGTTCTCTCTCTTCCACACCCTGCTCCCAAGGAGAGGGATCCGGATTTGTCCTGAAAGGGAGAAAGCTCGTTTCTCACGAGGCAGAGTTTCACTGATCTGTTGCTGCTTAAGCCATGATCAAATAGTGAATCTCAATGATGGCAGAAGGGGAGGAGCTTTTCTAAAAGACACGGTGCTTTGTTGTCTTCAGCTTTTGCCGCTGATTGTCAGTAAGGTTCCCTTTTCTCTTCCTCCTGTATTCTTTTGGATCAGGTAACAATGGCTATATTAAACACAACAACAAAATATAACCCCCAACCACTCGCTCTCGCACACACACACACACATATATATATCTACACAAACACCAACATCCTCCCTGGAAGCCCATTTGCTATGTCACTATGCTTCTTGGAGACTGCAGCCAGTCATTTGTTCATTGGCTCTCGGAGCACCCATTCTTCCATAAATCTCCCCCACCCCCAGTCCCATACCTTGTTTAATGTCATGACTGGCATAAAAGGCAGTGATATTCCTAAATGAGCAATGGGCAGAAAGTAGATCTCCAGGTGTTTTGGACTTCAGCTCCCAGCATTTCTTACCCACTGGCCATGCTGGCAGGGGCTTCTGGGAGTTGAAGTCCACAACATCTGGAAAACTACTTTCTGACCACTCTTGCCCTAAACAGTGCTCAAGCACATTTACAAGGGAACCTGTTCTTGTATGGACACAGCATTTCTGCTCCCAGTCAGGGTTCTATATTAAGATCCTATGAGAGATTACAGTATTATCTGGGATAGGAAGGCTTTTCCCAATGGTCAAGCTTTTGTTGTTGCTGCAAATCTATACATAGAAATTGGATCTGATGATAGTCCCTTAATTCAATCCCATTTATTTCAGTGCAAATGAAATAATGCTGTTGAAGTAGATCTGAGAATGTGTATAGTGTTCTCTTAAGATATTTTACATGTTACACTCAAAGCAATTTCTGCATAACTCATGGATGTTAGTTTTTAACACTTTATTTTAACAAAGTATAACAGATACAAGCAGACAAAACACATGTTACACAAGAATGGAGATGCAGGCTTGGATCCAGACCAAGGCTGCAATCCTGAACATGCTTATGTTGGAGCAAGTCCCACTGAACCAAATGGAACTTGATATGTCAGTTTCACTGAGGCAAGAAGGGGGTTGGAATAGTGTAGGAAATGGTGGTGGGATAGTATGGAACAAGAGTGAGCAACTTTTATGTTGGCTGCATTTCCTTAGGGCTAGTGTGTGTGTGTGTGTGTTGGGGAGGGGCATATGGTAGCATTGGGCAGGGTCAGAACCAAAAGTGGTGGACCACCTCTTTTCTCTCTCTCTTTCTGCCACCCCCTTTTCTCTCTCTTTTCTTCCCCACCTGGGTTGCCAGGGAAGTGACAGATTGCTCTTGCCAGAGGTCTGACCTGATAGATTGCAGAGGGCTTTTGAAATTAGGCAGAGGGCTGCAGTTGGCCCACTGCGGAGCTAGAAGAATATTTGTGGGACTACATCTGAGTCTAGTTTGTTTATTTACTATTAATTAAAAGATCTATAAATCACTTTTTAAGATAAACCCTCCCAAGGTGCCATACAAGAAGATTTAAAACCAGAAATCATAATGAAACGATGAAATAATAATTAAAACAATGATTTTTGTTTTTTTAAAAATTGTAGTGCATTTGCCCCAGCATCTGAACTAGATAACTAGGAGAGTCATCTCTTCCACTAAACTGGAGGAGATGTGATGGCATTTAATGAAATAAGCAGAATTATTGTTATTATTTTTCAATGTATGAGTCACCCTATATCCAAAGCTCTCCGGATGACAGATATAATAAAAGCAAACACAATAAAACAGTGACAAAAACAATAAGACATTAAAATATTTTTCTGAAAAAGCGTTAAAAGCAGCAACAATATTTTACAAGAATTAAAAAAAGGTAAATATTCAGACAGCTAAAGATGGCAAAAATGATTTAAAAATGCACCATTAAACATGAAAAACACAAGCAGCGATTAAAAAACATTTTAAGGGCCTGGGAGAACAAAAAGGTATTTCGTTTGCACTGAAAAGTCAATAAAGTAGGCACTAAGCAAACTTATCTAGGGAGACGTTCTACAATTTGTAGACCACCACAGAAAAGGCCCATTCACGAGTAGCTGCCTGCTGAATCTCAGAATATGGAGACACTCAGAGCGGAGTGTCAGATGATGATCTCAGGGCACAGGCAGGAATGTATGGGAAGAGATGATATTTTTGTTACTGTGGCTCCAAGCTGTGGAAGTCTTTCTAGGTTAACACCAGCACCGTGGATTAAGCATGGAAATTATCTGGGAGCCAGCGGAGATGGTTAAATAGTGCTGTAATATTGTAATAATGCCCAGTTCCAGTCAATACCCATACTTTAAACTAACTGAAGTTTTCAGGCTGTCTTCAATGGCAGTCTGGCATACAAAACAAGGAGGTCATCACAATATGGACCACTGAAGTTGGGCGGTCACTATCCAGGCAGAGTCGTAGCTTCTGTACCAGCTTATGCTGCTAAAAGGCGCTTTGTGCCACAGATGACACTTGTGCCTCTAAAGAACAGTAGTAATATCCATTCACTGAAGTGGGGGAGGATAGAGTAAAATCCCAAATTGGGGAATAGTTACCAAGAGCATCTAGTTGGGAGCTCACTTCATATTTGGCATGCTGAAAGCAAAATCAAGAGGCCGCAGCTAGTCACGGACAGGACCAAGGGATTTTTCCAGGCTATTTTGGATATTATAGGCCAAAGACGGGGGAACCTCGGGCAGGGCAGGCCTGTGAGGTTGTCCCTGCTGGGATGGCCCCCTGTCCCTTGCCACACCCACTTTGCCTTTGATCCTTTTTGAAAGCGGTGGAATCAGTCGGCCGTGCATTACATTCCTAGAGATGTTTCCTCGGTAGATCTACCATGTTCAATGAGACTTACAGGACTGCAGCCTAGAACAGTACATTTAAGGTCGTCGTGGGACTTTCAAAGTCAAGGGGAGGGAGGGAGATTTGGAAGTAGAAAGAGACGAAGCAAGCAAGCTACCGAAGCTATTGCAGCCGAGGCGTCGTTTCCCCGGTGCTGGGAGTACCCGAATACATACTTACTCTCCGCCTTCCCCTACTAGTGTAGCAGCGAAAGCTCCGCCTTTTCCTGCTGGTCGCTGGCTGTAGCTACCGCTCTTCGCGGTAGGAGCACAGGCGGCGGCGGCTGTTCCTACAAGCGGAGAGGGCTGTGCAGCTCTTCCTTCCTCCTCCGAGCAGCTCCGGCGCCAGTACAGCGCCTCCCTCTTTCTGAGGGCGGAGGAGGAGGAGGAGGAGGAGCTCGCCGGAGTTCCCCCGTGCTTCCAGCCGGGCCATGCAGGCTGCGCGTCTGTGCGTTGCTGGCTTCGGTGCAAACAGCGCTCTGAAGGGAAGCCATTTCTGAAAACGGCGAGCGGCGGAGGCGGTGTCCTGGCCCGGGCTGGCCGTAGACAAGCATGTTTCGCGCTCTGACGACGCCTTGGGGCGCCGGCTGTCTGGGAGCTGCCGCCGCCCCCTGCTCGCTGTGGCCGGGTCTAAGGCGCTGCAGGACACCGTCCTTTGCATCCGGCGGAGCTGCTCTTGCTGTTGGAGGAAAGCGGCTGCCGGGCGAAGCTTCCCGGAGGAGGGGCTGCGGCGTGCCAGAGCACGGGACGAAGTGGATCAAGCCCACAGGCCGAGACACGGGCATCCAGACCTATAACAGCCTGAGCAGAAGTAAAGAGCCGCTCATCTTGAAGAACGCCGATGTGGTGACTTGGTAGAAGACTCACCATTCCTTGTCTATATTTGTATGGGTAGCTCAGCCTTTCCCAGCCTGGTGCCGTCCAGATGTTTTGGACTTCAACTCCCATCAGCTCTTGCTATCATGGCCAATGGTCAGGAATGCTGGGAGTTATCAAGAACATCTGGAAGGCTCCAGCTTGGAGGACTGGGATAGTGAAGAATTGTCATATAGGTAGTGACATTTTCTATTTTGCTTTTTAATCTTCTGGCAGGCAGTATTTCGCCATCTGCATGGTCACTGCCAGCCATAAAACCAACAGGTGTAGTAATATGAAGGCTAGGGGAGCTTTACCTGTTGAGTTTATGACACAGCTTGTGAAAGCGCAGAAGCCTTTCTAGGAGAGCAAAAGGTAGTAGTACAGTATGGGGCTAGCCGAATATTAACCAATAGGAGTAACAGCAAAATTTACTGGGGTTGATTTTACTTCAAAATAAGTTCTTAAGAGCTGAATGGGCATACACCTAGGATTGTAGCCTAGGCACTAAACTTGCAGGGTAGAATACACCTTGCAGGATTTTGCACAATGACCAGTCCATATCAGGGCACAGAAGGCCATATGCTAGATCTGGACTTGCAGTAAATTGGAACCAGATCAGAACCACAGCATAATGGACACCACCTCCAGCAGAAAAGAGAATGGCAGGAAACTTAAGCCAAGAGTGGGCAACTTCAGATGTTTTTGCCTACAACTTCCAGCATCCTTCAAGATTGGCTATGCTGGATAAAGCTGATGGGAGCTTTAGGGCCAAACATCTGCAGGGCCGCATATTGCCCACCCTTGCTTTAGGCCAAGAAGCAAGTGTATTTATTTGTACGTAAGCAAGGAGACCAGGCAAGGACCAAATCTAGTCTTCAGGTCCATTCCAAAAGCTGTTTATTGTTTGCACATCTAAGAGGCGGGTTTGAAAAATGCATGTTCTGAAGTGGGCCCTGAATCCAGAGGTCATATACTCCTGGGTAGGTTGTGGTTTTAGCTCTGTGCCCCCACCCACCCCTGACGCAAACCCTCAGGGGAGCTAGCTTAATGTGCCCGATACTTCAAAACTGTCTTCCCTCTGCAAGTGCCTTTAGCAAGTTGACTGCAGAGACATTGCCATGGACCCTCCTCATCCAGCTGTCAACCAGTGGCAGTTGATGTGCATTTAAAAACTGTTCATATTATTATGTCCTATTGCAGCCTTTCCCCACCTGGTACCCTCCAAATATGTTGGACTACTATGCTGGCAGGAGGATTATGAGAGTTGTAGCCCAACAGATCTGGAGGTTGTGGAAGGTTGTTGTGTTGCAAAAAATATATTATTGTTTATTTACAATGTTTATACTCCACTCCATATCTAAAGTAGATTCCGGAGCAGTGCACATAGGTATAACCAGGAAAAAGAAAGAAGATTTAAAAAGCAAATTAAAATTGTTCAATTTAAAACAACGGACCAGTAAAAACAGTGGCTAGTCAGTTGAGGAAGGCTTCTTGAAATACATTTGTTTTCAGGAGGCGCCGGAAGCAGCCTAGTGTTGCCGCCTGCCTGACCTCCAGGGGCAGGGAGTTCCAAAGAGCCACCACACTAAAGGCTCTTCTCTTGGTGGATTCCAATCGGGCCATAGGTCCATGTGGAACCACCAGGAGCATACCCTCTTTGAATTCCTCTGTGATTTTTCTCAATAGACCTTCATTTTATTCACAGGTATAGCTGTGGACCAACTGTATATGACCATGCACACCTTGGGCATGCTTGGTGAGTTTTTGAATATTACTGACTTTTACTGAAATTTGTATCCCTCCAGCTAGCTTAGTTTTTGAATAGATTGTAGTTATGAGCATATTATCACTGATTAGCGCATATTATTCAAAAATAAGCCCTTTTCCAGCATAGGGTGGGAGTTCGCCAAGAGCAACTTATCAGCTGTCTGTAGAATGAGAAGGAAGAGTGCAGTCCTATCCATGTCGCCTCAAAAATGTCTTCGTGTTCATTGGGCTTACTCTTAGGAATCTAAGTTTAGGATTGTTTGAGTGTAGTTAAATGCACCCAATTGGAGCATGGAAGAGGTGTTACAAAAAGTGTCATTCTGACATGGAGAAAATTCATTTTTGAGATCCAGAACGTGGTGGGTTGCTTTGGCTATGGTCAAAGAGTTAAGTCTAATTGTTCAGTTAGGACTCCCCAAGTGGAACTCAGTCAAACTTATTTCTGAGGAGACAGATATAAGATTGCACTGTAAGTGAATGGTCACTGTGTAACACAGTCTGCGTTTATCTTACATACATTTTGGTTTAGTATATAAAAAATACTTCTTGCATTTCATAGCCTTTTGGCTCCAATGTTTAGAATTCCCCCTCCAACCCAGTCTCATATGTATATCTTCCAGTTGAGAATAACCTTTCACACATCTGGTGATGTGGGCTCTTGCCCTCTCTAAAGCGTATGCCAAAATAAACCTGTTTGCCTCTTAGATTTCACAGGAATGTCGTTTAATAGTACACTCAAGTTACAATCTAATGTTGCATTATGAACTTCATGATTATTATAACACACATTTTTCTCTTTTTCAGCTCCTATGTTAGATTTGATATAATTCGAAGAATAATTACAAAGCTGTTTGGAAAGGAAGTAGTCATGGTGATGGGGATTACAGATATAGATGACAAAATAATTAGAAGAGCCAATGAGGTAGGAATAGAGTTCTGCCTGTAAAATCCATTGGATTAAGAAATGTGTGTTCCTGTTCTTTATAGGGCTTATATGACAGCCAATCTAGGCAGCAAAATAAAACTGTTCTTGTTTGACTTACTCCAAAAATATAGATCTTATGTGTGATCTGGGATATTTATAAGTTCCTTTTACTTCTCTTAGTAACTTCTTTATAGATGAAAAAATATACAAGGCTGGAGGGAGCATAACAGAGGTACTTCTCTTAATTGCATTTAAGGGAGTGGGAATGGGGTGTATTTGTTGCAAGATCTCTCCCCTAGCTGTCACTTCTTGAAGCAAAATTTCCTCTCCTGTCTTAACTTCTGCTAAGGCAGCATTAGCTGTGATCAAAGCTAATCAGGGTTCCTACTTAATCAGGATTGAAAACTGGCTTCAAACCATGCTCACTCTTTAAAAGTGTTCTTCCAGAGTTTGACCTAACATAACCTAGATGCCACAGTACCATAAAATTATAATCTACCTACCTATTTCTTAGTGGGATACAATTAATATTGATGTAGCTTAGTAAATGATTCTGTCATCTTCAGTAATGTTTGTCGTGATATATTAGCATTAAGCAGCTCAGATATTTTTTATGCTAAGCATTTCTGAAATACTGAAATGTAGAAATTCAGCTGTTGTCATGTGGTGCTTGTTACACCATATAGGGGCGCACAGAGTCTTCGTTTACATTTTTTTTACATGCTGATCGCAGCTGCTTCTTGCTCTGATCTGAAGCTTTGTTATGACTTCAAAAAAAAAAAATCCAGGTGTGTTCTTGATGGTCTCAGCCAGTCAGAGATCATGGAGGTGGCATAATGACATCACGTCATCAGAGAAAGACTCAGATGTGGTTAGTTGTGGATCCTCACTCCTAATAGATTTTTTGATGATGCCGCATAGCCAAACTGAAATCAAAATGAGGAAAATCATTTTGAGTGGATGAACATTTTATCCTTTGCATGTATCCCACCCCAAGCAGTTGTCAAAATAAGGGGGTTGCATTTCATGGGATGGGGGGAGTGGACATCTCCCCATCCCATTTCAGCTCAGCCTATTTTGAATGGAATATTCTTCTCTTTGAATGAAGTGAGCAATGGTATTAAATGTCTTCAGGAACTTCCAAGATCTCAGTGGTTTTTTTTTACAGTGGCTCAGGAGAGCTGTCATCTGTCATTCTTGCTTTGTAACGTTTGAGGGTATTTTAACTTTATTTGAAATTCAAGTTAAATTTAGATGAAGGTTGTTCCCATAAAAAATAGATGGGTTGTTCTCCGCATCCCCACTCCTCTCTCGACAAGTAGGATTGTTTGGCTCCTCAGGCTAGCAGTTAATGAGACTTCTTGGGTTTATCTTGGATTTCTTTTCTCTCTTTTAGTTAGCTAACTGCTCACTGATCATACATTTTATGTGGGATTTACCAGTGTGCTCCATATTTTACAGATGGATATATCCCCAGAGGCTCTTGCCCGGTTTTTTGAGGAGGACTTTAAGAAAGACATGGATGCCTTACAGGTGCAAATGCTTTGTCTGATATGCTTTATCTTTGAATGTAAAACATGTTTTATTTGTTAAATAGATGGTAAGACAGTGATAGGCCTGTTCTTCAGCCCCTGTTGAGTTCAAGTTCTCTGCATATTTACATGTCCTGCTGAGTTCAAAGGGGCTTACTGCCAAGTCGGTGCTCTCTTTAAGAGGTGTTATTCTGTTGCTTTGTTATCACTTAAACATGCTGTTGATAGTCCATTTAATATCCTTAGTAACGCAAAATTAATCTCTGGCTTTGCTAATATAAAGACTGTCTCTTCTCTGTCTACTCAGGAACCTCTGTGTTTTGCCCAAAGCAAGAGACAGATCTGGGTAACTGGGTCTTTTATGTTTTCAGAAATGGAGATAAACATTGCTTCTTTATCCCCAAATCATGGATATAACCTGATACCTGCAGTACATACCAGCTATTCATTCTGTCTACAATCTCGATATTAAGACTAGCTCTAAAATGTAGACTTCTTGGCCATAACATCTGGCCTATTTTTTGTTCTGGTTCCCCCATCCCCCTACTTTTTGTATCATCTTGCCTAGGCTTCCCCCAAACTTGCACCTTCTGGATGTTTTGGACTTCAACTCGCATCAGCCTCAGCCATAATGGTCAATGAGCAGGAATCCTGGAGTTGGAGTCCAAACCATTTGGAGGGCACCTGGTTGGGAGAGGCTGATCTAGCCTATTGAAGGGTTCTGGAGAAAGTTTGCACCCTCCGTGATATTGTAATTGGTCCTGATAAAAGTGTTGCCCGGTTATGGATTTTGGGGTATTAACTCAAAGGTGTCTCTTTTTTTTAACTTAAGGTTCTTCCTCCTACAATATATATGAGAGTGACTGAAAATATTCCTCAGATCATTTCTTTTATACAGCAGATCATTACTAGAGGACATGGTTATGCAACCTCAAAAGGTAAGACTCCTAAACGATATAATCAGCAGTTAATGTGTGTAAGACATTTGTGTGTTTCTGATTTTTATCATGTTGGTTTTTGAATCAGCTTGAATACATCTGGTCCACCTGTTAAGTAACAAATGCGCAGTTAATGTAACCATTGGTCACTGTTCCGTGTATATTCAATAGTGCTTTCTTTTTTGCAGATGAGTTCATGGGGTTGTTGTTGATAGACCATTTCAAAGGAGGCAGTGTGGGGTAGGAACCAATGTGGAGTAGCAGGCCATGTTGCTGAGTTAGGGCTGACCCACAGCAGCCACTGCTGCCTCCCACTCCATGCTAATTGTGGGAGGCAGAAGTTGTCTTCTGAATTATATCTCTCCTGCTTAGAAGGAGCCACAACTGGCTCTGACCAGGCTTGGCAAATGTTACAACATTCAGCCTATTCCTTTTGTGTGGTCAGCACTGGATGGCAAGTATTTTCTCCCAGTGACTGCTGACCCAGGAGAATTGCATGGGAGCTCGTGTGTGGTGGTGTGCTGGCTTAAATGGCTCTGCAAGCATAGAGGAAATTGTAAATCGTGCACTTAATCAGTAATTAGATATTTGCCATCTTTATAATAAGTCCAAACTGTTTATTTCCAACAGGTAATGTTTATTTTGATGTCCGTTCTAGGGGAGACAGATACGGAAAGCTTGCAAATATCTCTCCTGATGCCCAAGAGGAACAAGGTATGTTAATGCAAGTTGTTGACGTCTGTACAAATTTGTATGCCATTGCTTCATATGTCAGCTGTTAAGATATTCGAAATTTATGAGGTAAGTTTCATATGGTGCTGCGGGATACTTTTTTCAGGTAGACCTTTCTGTGTCATAGGTACTTTTCTTTTAACGCTGTGTTTTGAAAGTATTAGCTTTGTGGCAGTTCACAATCCCCAGCCCTGAAGAAACGCTTGTCATCTATCTAATAGTTAGATGATAAGTGAGCCAGTGTGGTGTAGTGGCTAGAGTGTCAGACTGGAAGTAGGGAGATCCGGGTTCTAGTCCCCACTCGGCCATGGAAACCCACTGAGTGACTTTGGGCCAGTCACAGACTCTCAGCCCAACCCACCTCACAGGGTTGTTGTGAGGATAAAGTGGAGAGGAGGATTATGTACGCTGCCTTGAGTTCCTTGCAGGAAAAAAGGCAGGATATAAATGCAATAATAAATAAAAATAAATAATAGTAAACCAAAAGGAATCGTTCTGTGGTGAATCACAAGGAAGGTATGATAGAATGCAGCTGTGCTGGTGTGGGTGGGAAGGGGGGTATTGCAGGAATTGTCAACAAAATAAGGGTTTTGTGATGCGTTCCAGATGACAGGCTAAGACAATTAGAACTCTTTCGTGTAGAAGGCAGATAATACAGTGAAGGACAAGATAGATGCATGGTAGATCCATAAAGGCCAGTGCTTGGTTGCACAATCAGCTCAGTGATGGAAAATGTCCTTCATGCACTGCACCATTGAACTCACTGCCAGTGGGTATGGCAGTGCCCAGCATTTTCACTGCACTTAATTTTTTTTAAAAAAGGAGAATAATAAGAGAAGAAAAAAGAGGAGGAAAGAAAACAGCCATGCATGGAAGATTCCAGTATTAGTAGTTCAACTGAGGTGGTTTTAATAGCCCATCTTTTTCCTAAGGTTGCCTACTTTTAAAATGTTTATTGTTCCAAGTGTCTGTAAATGACAGCAAGAGCTTGACTGCTCTGCTGTTGTCTTTGAGATTTATGCACCTTCTCTATAGCCATTGATACTTGCCACTGTCTAGGACTTAACTGAGCTGCATGGAGCATTGGTTATCCAGTAAGATGATCCCTTTTTTATTGCCTAGACTATTCACCTGCATCTGTGTTTTAATCATTGCGTACGTGCCAATAGAAGACCTATATGTTCTGTCTCAGTCATGTGGGCAGATCCAGTAAAGGCACTATTTTCTCACAGGCAAAGGGTCTTAAAACATCTGTACATCTTTGTTGCTGCTTCAGAGTGTTGAATTGGAGATCTTAGGAGTAGAGAGTGAGGGCTTTTGGCCTATGAATACAGAAGTAAAATACGTGTCCCCTGCTAATGGTCTGGTGAATTATGCAATCAAATTCAAAGATGCCAATTTGGTAAATGCACCTTTTAAAAATGATAACATTTCTACTGCAGAATATGTGGTGTCTTTGTTAGTACATCTTAATTCATGCTCATAAATGTCCAGGGCAAACAGGGAATTGTGGAGGCTTTCTTTGTATAAATACGAAGTGTCTAGAAAGGAAGCCAACCTTGCATTAAATTTGATTGCATTAACCACGGTTGGCACAGCTTCTGTCTGTCGGCTGCCAACACACACACACACACACACACACACACACACACACTTTGGTTGAAAGAAAACCCCTTGCCCATAATTCAGAAAGTAGCACCTTCCAAGAAGCCACCATTAGGAATCTGTATGGTTCCTCAGGATTATTCTTGAGTCAAGGGTCCTGGGGAGGGCTAGAAATCCATGATGGAATGTCTGCTTGGCAAGCGGAAGACCCCTGTCCAATCCCTGGCATCTTGAGTTAAAAGAATCGAGTTGTGGTGCTAGGAAAGACCTCTGCCTGGGAACTGTTGCTGAGAGTTGACAATATATTGCACTAGCTGGACCAATAGGTTGACCTGATCTAAGACAGCTTCTTATTCTCTTCCTGTGTCCTGCTTTTCCCTACACATAATGTATCTGCAAAACCCTTGGTTGTATGGGTTGCCATGATGATCTTACATGAATTCCTACAACTGAGGAATGGCAAACGTGTGGCCCTCCAGTTGTTGTGGGGCTGCGTCTCCCTTTGGCTCCCACCATTGGCTATGCTGGCTACGGTAGATGGGAGTTGCAGTCCCAGCAACATCTGGAAGGCCACATGCTGAAGCAAAGTGCAATATTGCAGTCCAAATCCATGGCTCTGTTCCAGAGTTCAGTGCAACATGTCTAAGGTACCTCTATGCCCCCATGCCCCTCACCTGCCTGTGTGTATATATAACAAAACACACACATGTGTAATCATCAAGGCTGGCTATTTGCATGCAAGCTACACACTATTTCCTGCACCGGAGTGCTTTCTGTGAAGGAAAAAAATCTCACTGAAGTGACCCTAAGTCCCTTTGTGGAGTCCAGAAGCTATTTTTTTCATAACCACTTCATTCGTAACTTCACCTTTATTAACATGTCACCCCTTATTATTGGCAGTTTATGGCGATAAGCATCACGTGAAGGATTTTGCTCTTTGGAAGACCGCTAAGCCTCAAGAGATATGCTGGGATTCTCCCTGGGGGAAAGGAAGGCCTGGCTGGCACATTGAATGCTCTACGTTATCAAGGTCAGTCTGAACTTCCTGGTCTTGTTTCTTTTCCAATACGTATTGGCAAGTGGTAACACAGCTGCCCTGCCCCCCCTCCCCTTGGATCAGTAGAGGTTGTCAATTAAAAACTAGCAAAGCTGTTTATTTGTTAAAAAAAAAAATAACCAAAAATGAATAGCAGCTGTAGTCTGGGAAATGTTTTAGGTTCTTTTTGAAAATAGGCTCTCTTGAATGGAGTTGGTGGCAAACTGAGGCCAATTGCTTCTGTTCCCATGGCATGCCACCATTTTGGCTTGCTCCAGGGCCCTGTAGCACTGTCACACAGCACCACAAGTAAGGAGGCACGCTGATTGATTGTGAGATGTGCCCCTCTCACTGCTGAAGCCAAGCCAGGTTTTTAAAAACTGTGCTTGTCATGTGCTTATCGATAATGTGCCACAGTAGAAACAGGGAAATGCTGTCAGGCTTTTTCTGGCAGCTGCCTGTTGAGAAGGCAACTCATTCACAGAGTGAAGGTGAGAGGAAGGCATTTTTAGGCAGGAGGCAGGCAAAGGTATCTTGTTCTTCCTTTTTGCTCTGGGTGTTTGGTTAAGCTGCACTGGGAGGCAAAAGAGAGTTTTAACTCGAAAGCTCACTTAAAGTAGGTCCACTTCAAATGTCTTCTAACATGTCTCAATTAAACTCTTTGGGCTAAGATTAAGAATAAGACTACTGCCATCTAGAGTTAAATGGAAATACTGCAGCATCCAAGCAAACAGTGCAGATTCATGCAGTCTCTTAATAACGTTTGAAAGAAGGGAGCAGGTATGCAGCTCTTATATTACACACACACACAGATTGCCCAGTGTGGGGTAGTGGTTAGAGTGTTGGACTGGGAGTCGGGAGATCCCGGTTCTAGTCCCCACTCAGCCATGGAAGCTCATTGGGTGACTTTGGGCTAGTCACAGACTCTCAGCCCAACCTACCTCACAGGGTTGTTGTTGTGAGGATAACATGGAGAGGAGGAGGATTATGTACACCGCCTTGGATTCCTTGGAGGAAAAAAAAGGCAGGATCTAGATGATGATGGTGGTGGTGATACACTCCCACTACTTTGCAAGCACTTCTCTGAGCAGTTTAAAATGAAGCTTGTCATGAAACCTGGGCTGCTGCTTTATTTGGCAGTGATGGTAAAACACTGAACCTCACTGTATTGGTGACATCTTATGCTTGTACCTTCTTGGAGTGGCACCAGTGTGTATGCAATTCCTGAAAGAGGGAGAGGATGTGGAAATTTAAAATATACTTGCTAGGGGGGCTGTTAACTCCCCAAAGAAAATGACAGTTTGTGGGATAATGTGGAGAAACATAAATACTTAAAACATTTGTTTTACTGTCAATGCCATCTAGATTGAAGTTGTAAAATATATATGAGAGGCTTGTATGGACATTGTTGTACAGATATGAAAGAAACTCATGTTTTGCAAAATTGTGATATTACAGTGTTTATTGTGAAGATAGTTTTTTTCATAGAACCAGTGTTTTTACATTTTGCATAGCATCTCATTTATTTTCCTTGCCAGGTCAGGGGAATGGCATTTCCCTTTCCTCCACCCCAGCCCCTCACAGTGCTGCCTAGAAAGCAGTCGTTATTGGACTACATGTTCCTATATCACAAGGGGAAAAGAAATGGGTCAGGTTGGCTGTTTGTTTTTAAGCGTGCTCCATGCATTATTCTTTTAATGTTGATGTTAATACACAAACACAAGAACAGGGATGTTAATACGCAAACATAAGAACCTTGAATGTCCAATGCTCCTTCATAAATATCAAATAATTTGGTGGTAGTGGGGTGGGTGGGAAGCCAAATACAATTCACTTGGGAGTTACTCTCCTGGCTGTTTTTGCCTACCTCTGTGCTCACTTCAGCCTACTTCCCTGCTGCTGTGGTAGTGGGCAGCAGTAGCGTATATGTGTTGCAGCGAGGGAGAAAGGAAATCCTGAACAGGGAGGAGGATAGATGGCAGGGACAAGGAGGAAATCCCAAATGAGGATGGTAAGCCTTTGGGAGTCCAGGTGGATGCCAGTGGACCCGTGAGCACCATGGTGCTGAGCCCTGACTTAGTTAATAGACCAAGAAATTGCATGAACTTCATTCAGTACCGAAGCAGTAATGCCCTTTAGTTTCTTCTACAGTTACGTTTGAAGTTTCCAAATCTAAGAGGCCTACTTTCAAGGAGAATCTGTTTAATATTTGGCATATGATAAGCTGTTGTAGTGATTTGAATAGAATCCATAGTGGGCTCTCCAGGTTTGCTTTTCCTTTTACTGATCTGAAGCAGGAGCTGGGATTTGTGATTCCTTTTAGATCCTGCTTTTGTTTATTAACATGCCCATTTTTCTGGCCGGTCTGTCGATGTATGTCTCCCTCTTTTTAAATCATTGAATATTATTGTTACAGTCTGGTGTTCGGAGGACATTTGGATATCCATTCTGGTGGAATAGATCTTGCATTTCCCCATCATGAAAACGAAATTGCTCAATGTGAAGCTTATCATCAGTGTGAGCAATGGGGAAATTATTTTCTACATTCTGGTAAGTAAATAAACATGTTTACATTTTAGCGTTCCTTTTATTTGGAACTTAAAATCTTCATACAGTTACACTTGCTAGTAAGACAAAGTTCATTTTTTATAGAAAACGAATTGGGGGGAAATAATTTGAAAGATGCAGGAACTTAATCTTGATGCTTTAACTCTTGAGACTATAAAAATGTTTCTACCTTAGGCTGCTACTTCACATCCCCAATGTAAAGGGGTGAGAAGAGGCCCCACATTTTGGTAGCTCTCTGAGCCATCTTCTACTGGGGACATGCAGTGACAGTGCAGTAGGCTCTAAGCAGTTGGACTGATGCTCACACTAAGCCCAGTAAAAATATTTGCGTGGATCTTGAGACCCATGAATGCAAATAAGTGCATGGAAGGGGATTTACCCATTCTCTATTCCTCTGTGCCCCCTCCCACAAATGCCTCTTTAGAATTAGCCCCCATCCAACAATGAATGGGCTATGCCATAGGAAGGGGAAATCACTCAAAATCTGGTAGAGGCACCTTGCTTGAGCAGAGTTCTGTCACACCAAGGTCCTCAGCCCAGCTTGGGACCCCTTTCCAATGCAGCCCCTACCCCATTCCACATTGTTCAGGAGAGCCTCTAATGTCGCAGAGACTTTCTGGGGTGGTGTAGTGAAGAGGGAAACAAGGAAGTCCCCTTCTGTGAACTTCCTTTGATTCATGGGATCCGAGCCATTGTGTTCTGCCGTGTGGAGCACTCTCAAGGAAGTATTTTTCAAGCGCCTTCATGGGATACCTAATGTTTGCCTCTGAGGGGGAGCTAAAGTAAAGAGGAGGCCCTAAAGTAAAGAGGAGGCCCTGAGTATGGTCTCTTGTCTAAAAGGGAGTCCATATCTCAATCCTTGTTCATGTGTATTATTATTATTATTATTATTATTATTATTTATTTATATAGCACCATCAATGTACATGGTGCTGTACAGAGTAAAACAGTAAAGACAGTGATGGTTTCCTAGATAAAACAATTCTCGGACATTCTCACATTGTGAAATATGTTTCTCCTTGTAGTGGAAAAATCAGGGAAAATCTCCCATACATAAAGTATAAGTACACATTTAGAAGAGGAAGGCATGCCTTTCTAAAAAAATATGTGCCTACATTTTTGTTTATTAATCTGGTATGGATATTTATTTATTTTTAAGTTTGTTGAAATGAGAAAAGGTCTAGTTATATTAAGTATCCCAATAGTACATTTTTCCTGTGACAAGCAGAAATCATTTGGCATGAGGCAAACCATTTTTATTACGTTTCACAGAGTTTAGTGATTACTCCTGATGAAGGGTTTTCAGTTTCTGTAACATCTTTAGAAAGCAACAGTCTGTTGAGTGTTATGAATCAGAATCCTGAAAGATTCAGAATTTTCCTGAGAGATATCTTGGCTACAGTATTCCTAGGTGCTCGTATGTGTGTGTGTATGTTTCTTTACCTGTCAGTGGCATCACTGTGAAGCCAATACATTGCATTGATCTATTACATTCTTTTTTAAAAATTTCCATAACTTAATGTCAATTATTCATAGTCAGTTATACAGTTTCAGAAAATAAGTTGTCCATGTTGCTTAACAGACTGTAGTTATAGCAAGCTCATTAGCGGGACCCTGTTCAAGAATACTATCTCAGAACCTTTCTTGAAATATTTATGGAGAAAACTCACAGCTGTGTGTTTTAACCATACATTGTGCTCAATAACGCCTAAGAGTCGCTTTGCACAATACATGTTACCTACATGGAAAGTGCTTCCAAGTAGAAATTGTGTGAAAGTGGTGTTTAAATTGTCATGTGTGGTACCCGATTGCACATAAGTGTGTGTTCGTTGTGTGTGTGTGCGCACATACTGGGAAGCTCTGGTCAATCATGATCTTCCAGCACATCTAGGTGCAGTGAAATTCATTGTATGTGATTGTTACAAAGAATCATCTGTAACTTCTACTATCCCTGACCATTGGCCATGCTGGATGGGGCTGATGGGTGTTGAAGTTCAGTAGCATTTAGAGGGTCATATGTTCTCCAATCCTGGTCTTCATCTGGTGTTTCAAGCTGTTTCTCCCTTTGAAGAGCTTCTCTTCAGAAAGTGGGATAATCAAGAAAAAATGGCTCTTTGAGCCTTCTCCTAAGGAGTTACCTTATTGGTACAAACAAATGGCATCTTATGAATGCCCTATATGTAGCAAATGAGACAGCGACATGTATCTCTAGCCATTTGCCATGGTTAGCTGCTCAAAAGCCTCTTCTCGCCCTCTTTACATTGGGCCAGTTCACATGTAACGGTGGCAAATCGTGGATTAATTAACCAAAGATTTGCCAGGTCACATGCTGTGCATGAGTCACTTCCACTTTGCATAAACAATCTCCAATCTAAGATTGTTGCATGATGTGCAGACCCGAACACTGGAGGTTGTTTGTGGGCTAAGCAGACCAAAGTTAACCTAAGAACTAATCGGAGGGCTGGTCGGAGGTTGAATATGCAAAGAAGAAGCAGCTCACATGAGGAACACATCTTGGCAAACGAATGTTAATTAATCTAAGATTTGCCACCATTATGTGCGAACTGGGTCACTGGTATCGTTTTTGCAAGGTTTACAGAATATAGTGGCTTTGTTTGTTTCCTGGTGAGTGCCTGGGTTGGTCTCTCTTATGGGGCTGCAAGTTTTGAGGAGGGACCATTGAGCCCCTGCTTTCCATGCCTGAGCTCCTAGGTTCAATTCCTGGTATCTCCAGTAAAAAGGGTCAGGTAGCTGGTGATGGGAACCACCCTTTTCTGCCTGAAAGCCACTCAGAGGCAGCCATATTGAACTAGCTAGATAGTCAAATAATCTGGCCTGGTGGAAAGCAGTTTTCTGTGTAACCTCATCAACCATAGCTTGACTAATGAATTGAATCTTTGGTTGAAAAACTGGTGAATGGTGGAGGCAGTTCTAATATGTGGGGCTGAAAGTCAAGGGACCATTTGCTTGGGTTTTTCTTTTAGGCTATTTTGATTCTGTGAATTAACAAAGAGTAAAAAAAGAAAATATTAAAATTGGCCTTATCTTCTAACTGTGAGTAGGAGCATCAGCTGACTTAGTTAATATTACCTCAGGCTTGTTTCAATATCTCAAAGAAACCCATATTGAGGTTTTGGTAATATCTTTTTATGATAATATATAAATGGTTTAGATCTAAATTGGTTGTAAGATAGGTGACTAAACCAATTATAAAATTACATTCTAGCTTTACACTGATGGTGCTATATAAATAAAAAATAATTATTATTATTATTTCTTTGTACTACTTTGCACTGTTCTCTTCTATTTCTTGGTACTTAACAAGCTAGTGAATGCCTAAAAATGGCTATAGAAAGAGGTTCTGAGCTTTTGTTTTTCTCACTCCTTCTACTTGGAAAAATAATTCTCCTTTGTCTTTTCTAAATTACTTCTCTACTCAGGAGTTAAAAAAGAAAGAAAGAAAAGAAACAAAATCAACTTGCTTTTGTCATTCCAGGACACCTGCATGTTAAAGGGAGTGAAAAAATGTCAAAATCACTGAAAAACTACATTACAATTAAGGTACTGTAAACTTGTGTGTGTGTGTGTTTCACTTTATACTTGAATCCCTTTGGACAAACTCCACCAGTAATGGGTTTGCTGCAAACTCCCTGAGGGAACAATCCTGTGGCCCCTAGACATTGTCTGAGGAGCTAAAGGATACTGGGGATTCCTCCCTCCAAGGTCAGGGACAACGCTCCGATCTTGGAAGGGGGAATCGGAGATCCGCCCCTCCCCCTCCCTCTTGCAGCTGGGGCAAAAAGAACCATGCCAGCTGCCCTCAAAAGTTGGAAAATCAATTTGAGAGAGAGGGGAAAGGATGTTCTGGTGGGCGGGGAGGGGAGGAGACTGGAGAGGCCAGGATACGACCTATCCTGAGCTGCCTTCAGCCTCCTTCCCTCCCCCTCCAAAGTACCCTCGCTAGATGGACTGAAAAGCTCATCTAGCGAAATATGCAGGGCAGGAGGATGGAAAGGTGAAGATCCCCGCTGCCGATACTCCCACCCTGCATTGGATGTTCGGAAGCCTGCAAGATCAGGGGCTTCAGAGCATCGAGGATGCAATTGATAGGATTTGGGCTGTGCAAAATCAGGGTTGAGGAGCTGGGACCTTTGATCAGAGGTGAGGTTGAAGGGAAGTTCAAGGCCTGGTACTGCTAGTTTTAGAGTTGTATCCAACTGTGTCCGACCACCAGCAGAATGGACATTGCTGGAGGAACAGATTTCCCCTCCCTTATGCAGTCCACCATGCAACCCACCCACCCCATTTTTGCACTGGAGACCCAGTTTTTTTTGAGAGGTCAATGATTGGTGGGATGCAGCACGGAGATGAGAAAGGAGAAGTCCCACTCATGCAACTTTGGGCAGAAACCTTGAAGATAAACAGTGCAGCTCTCTGCACGTGTGCTCAAAAGTCAGGCTTAAGGCTGTACCTGGGAGTAAGCTTCTCAAGCGCCCCCTAAGTGACCCCCACAGGGACATCCAAAGATGTCGGCAAAACTCTCCATTCCCTGCCCCTTTCAAAAAAGTATTTTTAATTAAAATAAATCTTGAAAGACATTAGGGCAGGAGGTTTTCCCTTCTGTTCCGGAACCTGCCACTGATTGGCTGTTCAGTAAGCAAGAAGAGAAGGAAAGAGTTTCTTCCTGGCCCAGCCCAATCTTTTCTGCCCACACAAACCTTTCCCCTTCGGTCTTTCTCTCAGCACCCAGCCGCTAGCCTCTCCCAAATCTGTTTACCTCACTCTTTCTCTTTCTTCAAAACCCTCATCTGTTCATACTCAGTTTCTTGGGTGAAATACTTGTCTTTTGACTTGCCAGGCCCCATGGCAGCTATTATGTGACTAGACACATCCTTCATGAGAGCCATTTTGTGATAGTGCTCACAGCAGTTTCTCAAATTCCCAAATGTGCCCACAGGTCAAAAAGGCTGGGGACCCCTGCCATAGAGAGGCCTAACTTTTGATGCCCAGGATTGCTCTGTTAGCATAAGAATACTGACTGGCCTGAAGTCACCCACTGGATTTCATGGCTGAGCAGGAATTTGAGCCCGGCCCCCTGTGGGGCCATATCCAGCGCTATATTAGCTTTTAACAGTACTTCCATGTATTTGGACTAGGACATAAGGATGTATTTCTTTGAAGGAGAACGTCAGCTTTTGTTTTAAATTATGGATTTTGGTGCATCCTTTTCAAATGATACACTTTTTAACTCAAAAGATCATTGGGCTAGTTTGTTATGTTACTGACAGAAACCTTTTCTTTTATAACCATCAAATCTCTCATGAAGGTAGGTTTCAGTCCACTGATCCAGACTTCCTCTTGTTTAGTCATGAGAGAACTCTGTATGGAAATTTCCCCCTGAAAATCTGCAGCATTGACTGCCTTCCTTTTGTCTCCCCACATTTAGAAATGACTAGATTCCTAATACCCAGTGAGGCATACTTTTCCCTCTCTGGTGTCATGTTGAATACCCTCCGTCAAGCTGTGCTTGCTCTTTGGTTCTTCCTTCCTAATTCTCACATCCCAACTTTTAAGTTGTGAACAGTATTCATATTAGCACAAATCTGCTCATTTTGATTCCACCTCACATGCCCTGTGTAAGAGTTAGGGCACAAGGATAGTATTTATTGTTTTAAATGGGGACATTATTTAAGAAGTAGGAAGATTCAATTCTACACCTAGAAAACTGAACTCTGTTTTTTCACTCAGATTGTAAAACCACTGCAAATACATACTATGTGCAAATCCGTGTTCTGGTAATACTATCAGTTTGCTTTATTCTGAACTTGCTATCTGAGTTAATGTAGAATTTGGATTTTATTTTTACTTTTGTACAGTATTAATGGGTACTGGGAGGAAAGGAAGTGGGCAATAGAGGGGAAGTTGCTAAGGGAAAGTTGCTGTAGATCATGCAGGGTACAAAAGTTACATTCTGAATCTTGGGCCATTTTGTTGCCTCTTGTATTTAAACATTTCTGCAGCCATGGGAACTGGAAGCTTGATTAGCTCACTTTTTAATGAAAGCTCAAAAGTTCCTTGTTAGATTCTGCCAGACTTCCCCATACAATTTGGATGCAGGCTAGTCTACTGGCCTTGATTGTAGGTGTATAATAGCCAAGGGATGGGAGCTTTGAGGAGTGTGGAACGGCTGGAGATTGCTTCAGTTAAAGAAGTCCTCCTTGAAACCTGGAAGCTCTGCCTGGAGCCGCATGTAATTGCAGAGATGGATGTGGAGGTTTTCCATGTGAGTTTTCGTTTGCCTCAGCAATGAGGAAGACTGGAAGTGTGCTGCATTTTGACATGAAAACTCGGATTTTGCAGAGGGTTGTGTTTGGATTCTGGGATGGGGGCTGTTTCCTATGCTTGGTGAACTGCTAGTCGGGCAAGGTCTAGAGTTTATTTATCCGTTTTCTCTTATCTCTAGGATTTCCTGAAGGAGTTTTCAGCTGATCAGTTTAGAATGTTTTGTTTGAAGAGCGGATACAGATCAGGTAAGATCTCTTGTGATAGAGAAGGGGCGCTACAGATCATTGTCCATGAAATCATAATTAGTTGCATGCTTTGTGTGTTCATAGATAGCGCTGCCCTGAAATGCCTATTTTATTTGAATGATTGTGTGGGGAGAGTTCCAATTTTCAGGGTGACTCTGTCCACCCTCTTACATTTTGGATAAACCTTAAAAGGTGGGTAGAGAAGCAAGAAAATAGGCTCCCAGTGAGGTAGGTTAGACTGTTCACATCTGTGACTGGCCCAAGATTATCCAGTGAGTCACATGAACAGATATCTGGAGGCACATTTTCCTGGTCCAAAATTAACTACACTGCACTGGAGGATTTCAGTACACGCAACTTATGAAATGTTTTGAAATACCTGCATTTTTTAATGACTTGAAGGGATGCTTGTTTCTCTTAACAGTAAGTCTTTTTGGATTCTGTGATCACATAGCAATATCTGCTAGATAGCTTATTTACAAAAATTGGAGGGGTTGGGGTTTTTTGTTCGCTTTTGGGGGTTTGGGAAAATAGTGGAGCACCACTAATGTTGAAGCTCAAGCACATAGCCATCCATATACACCAGGTTAAGCAGACTTCAATCTTGTCTGGCTTACTTTTTTAAAATTATAATCTCCATGAGATTTTAAAATCTCCTGGTTGTGCTTTTATATTGTATTTCACATCATGTATTTATACTGTTCATTTTATACTTTGAATGGTTTTAATTTTTATGAACTGCCCAGGGAGCTTTGGCTATTGGGTGGTATAAATAAATAAATAAATAAATGATCGATCTTTCAATGTGTTTCATATCCAAAACAAGGTGCCTATGCAAAATCTTGTAACACATAAGTCAAACAAAATGCACTCTTAAATCAACAGTGCCTTATTGAATCAGATCAAAGCCCGCCCAGTCAAGCATTATTTGTAAGAATCCTAGCAAGCACTAAATCAGAGGTAGAATCATAGAATAGCAGAGTTGGAAGGGGCCTACAAGGCCATCGAGTCCAAGCCCCTGCTCAATGCAAGAATCCACTCTAAAGCATCCCTGACAGATGGTTGTCCAGCTGCCTCTTGAATGACTCTAGTGTGGGAGAGCCCACAACCTCCCTAGGTAACAAATTCCATTGTCATACTGCTCTAACAGTCACGAAGTTTTTCCTGATGTCCAGCTGGAATCTGGCTTCCTTTCACTTGAGCCCGTTATTCCCTGTCCTGCACTGTGGGAGGATCGGGAAGAGATCCAGGGAAGAGATTCAGGGAAATCCAGGGACCACTTTGTCCCCCTGGATTCCCCCATTGGCCACACTCTTGTGGCAGCATTGCCAAATTTCTTTGCCACCATAAACTGAGGCAGGGTGTATGTTGCCTACCACTGCACTAAATGGTCCACCAGAAATTGGGGACCACCTGTTGACAGTGTTCCAATATGGCCAATGGTGCTTCAGAAACATTTATGGAGAAACAGATGCTTTGGCTTTCCAGGATATGAGTTGGGGAAAGGCCCATTACGTCACCATTTCCCCTGTTCTCTTCATTCGTATGCAGGAGATCCCAGAGCTGCAGGGGGAGAAAAGGGCAGAGAGGGTGTTTAGAAAAACATTGTTTTCTGTTTGTATAATTTTCCTGAAGATTTTGAGCTGCTGAATGTAACTGAATTTGTTCCCAGCTGTAGAATATAGTAATGACAGCATGAATGATGCAAAGAACATCCTTCAGACAATCTATTCTTTTATGAGTAGCGCCAACGCCTACATGAAAGGGCAACTTCTCTGTGAGGCCATTAAAGAAGACGTACTGTGGGAGAGGTGAGTCCTTAATCATTTGTATTTGCGATTGGCTGGTCTTTGCAGGCAGAAGAAAAAAGGTGAAAGAATCCTGAAAAGGTCGCAGTACAGACAGCAAGTGATGGGTGCCGGTTTTGAATGCTCCCCTTGTTTTTTTTTTAATTCCTGCACAATAGTTTTCTACTTCCTGGGTACTTCCCCACCCCCAGTATGTGTGAGTGTGGAGTATTAAAAAATCCGTCCCCATGCCTGCAGTCTGAAGTGCTACAATCGATTGCTGTCTCTTTGAACTGTATGTGTAGCCTACACCTATAATAGCTATGATACGGTGAGTGTCTGAATTCTGGGGGGTGTTGACAATTCATGTGGATGCTGACAGTTCTGGTTGAGTTTTGTGAATCTATAGATTTTATGTAAGAAACCTGGCACAAAGTGTACACTCAACAAAGAACCACAACTAGTCCTAGCTTTTTCTTGAGTGTGCTTGTATGATATTGTATCCAAATACCTATCTGTTGCTTTCACGGTTTGTTTGTAAATCATAGAATAGTAGAGTTGGAAGGGGCCTATAAGGCCATTGAGTCCAAGCCCCAGCTCAATGCAGGAACCCACCTTAAAGCATCCCTGACAGATGGTTGTCCAGCTGCCTCTTGGATGCCTCTAGTGTGGGAGAGCCCACAACCTCCCTAGGTAACTGGTTCCATTGTCATACTGCTCTAACAGTCAGGACGATTTTCCTGATGTCCAGCCAGAATCTGGCTTCCTGTAACTTGACCCCATTATTCTGTGTCCTGCACTCTGGGAGGATCAAGAAGAGATCCTGGCTCTCCTCTGTGTGACAACCTTGTTCACTTGAAGAAGAAAAAATCCTCTGTGTACACTTAAATACATAAATGTGTGAATGAGCTTTTATTTTGTGTCAGGATAAATGAGGCAAGCAAAGCAGCTTTGTCTCTTCTTCCTTTCCTATTTTTAAAACTAGGGCTATCATTTATTTGCTTATTTGTGTATTTATTTATTTGAAGCCTATTTTCCTGCTCTTTAGGCAAAACAGCTCCCACTGCAGCTTACAAATTGTAGTACTACAGCAGTAAGTAAAGCTCTCAGGTTTATTATCTAAAAGACAAGATATACAAGGAAAGGGGGAGGAGGAGGGAAAAAGCAAGCTCAGGAGCCAGTTCTAAAAGTTACAGTTCTTACAATGACCAGCTGGGCTGAAAGCAGTTTGTGCTGCTAGTGATAGTTGAGTGAGGGCTGAAATCAGCTAGTCCTGGCAAAGGTGATGGAATTGCCCTTCTTCTCTCTTCTCTATCTGTTCTGAAGCCTGCTGGATCAAACTGGATTTCAATACATATTAATCAATCAATAAAGAATCTTGATTGATTAACTGATGAAATATGTAAACTCTTGCTGTGAAAAAAAGCATTATTAGATGATGCATACATGGCTCACTGCAGGCTCTGTCTCAGAAGAGGCATTCTCCCCTCTGTGTCAGAGGAGGAGGAATTGCCTTTCCTAAGAAGGCACCTGCCACCTGTGGGTTTGTAACTTACTTGCACTCAAAATAATATCTTCCTTTGTTACCTAGTTAAGAAAGGATGCTTTTTCAATAAATGAAAATATTTTCAGTTGATTATTCTGGCATTGCAATTCTATGTGTGTCTACTCAGAAATCTGTCCCATTGTTTGTAGACATATTTTAACCCTCTCTATTCTCTTGGTATATACTTGAGTTGCCTTGCTTTTGTTAATTAGCACACCCTACTCAGTTTTTCTTTAATAGTTTAGAATGAATCCAGGCATAGCACTAGGCAATCATTTATCATTTCTATTGATTCATTTTCAGGTCATGAATCAAAATCTGTTCTATTATACTATGAAAAAGAGCCATATTCCCCTGAACATCAGTTTCTGATTGTTCATAATTCCTTTTCCAATAACAATAAATCTCTAATATTCCTTAGGAAACAGATTTATAGATCCACCTTCCCTGAATTTAATACAGTATATTATCTTTAACTATCTACTGTCTTCCGCATTTTAATGAATCAAAATCTGACACTAGGAATTACATTTGTCCTCCAGTAAATTGCAATTGCCATGTTTGTGGAGATTAGCAAATTAAATCTCAACTGCACCTGTCTGAAACTTTGTTCCCAATTGTAATACTGTATTTCTTCAATTGTAAGAAGCCATCGAATCTAAGGCGCACACTAATTTCAGTGCCACCAACAGGGAAAAAAAGCTTTGATTCGAAGAAAAAATAAATTTCTCCAATCAGCCAGCAAAGCAATTTTACGGTACATACACGCAGCGGAGGGGGAGAGGAACAGGGAGCGAGCGAGACACAGACACACGCGCGCACCCACACGCACACGCATAGAGGCAGGTTACATGAATGGGAAGCAGGAACCAATCGTCCCCTGCCTGGGAACGGACAGCCACACATGCATTCAAAAGCTGGTCTGCACCATTCACACGGATGGGAGGGGGTGGGCGGGTGAGCCCAACCAGCGCTGCTCAGGTGATTCTTCCGCTTCCCATCTCCTTAACAGAGGCGAGGCCAAGCTCTTTGGAAGCTCGCTGGCCTGCCAGAGCTGGGGTCCCTCACAGCCAGCTCCCGGCGGCAACGTTTGAGATGCTCCGAGACGTTGCCCCTCTCCCCCCCCGCTTCTCTCTCCACTCCCTTCTCTCTCTCTCTCTCTTCACCCCCTACCCTCTTTCCCCGCCTGTCCCGCTGCAGACTTGACAAATGTAATTACCGTATTTCTTCGATTCTAAGGCGCCATCGAATCTAAGGCGCACCCAATTTTTAGAGCTGTTACTTTAGGGAAAAAAGTGCGTCTTAGAATTGAAGAAATACGGTAGGTATCCCAATAATGCAACTACAGTATCTGTTACTACTTGTACATTAAATTTAGTAGTTAAAACTTAATTCCCTCACTCCTGAATGTGTGCATTTTGGAGGCTTTCAGCAAGCATAGAGGCACAGCTTGTTCATGCCTTCATGAATGGTGTATCTTACCAAACCGTTCCTGTAATTTTCTACTGTAATTTCCACATGGTGACACAAACTTCACTGGCTGTTCCTAACAATAAAATAGCCAACCCCAAATTGGTTTGCAACATTTCGATAGCGCCCAACTCTCTCCAGCTTCCATATTGCTAGGGCTGTTCACTTTTCTTGTTCTCTGTTAGGATGGGTGGAGTAATTCTTCAACAGGATATTTTTCATCCTATGAAAGTTTTAGAACTCACACCAGTCTTTGTTTACACAGTAAAACCAAAAGCATCAAGGCATTGCTCCTTAGTGAAGCACAAAGGTTCCCACTGATCTCTTCACTATTCATCCCTGGGTTGCTGAATAGTACCCAGGAAGACACTGCTATTTGTTAGTGACACCTATTGTCTGTCAAATTTTCCTCTTTTGTTGATGTACACTATTGTTGTAGAAATGACCAATTTTAGATAAGTTGGCTGCTGACCCCTTTGTTTATATCTGGGTTCTGTCCTAACTCTGTAGATAGTATGTATCAGACAGACTGTGGGGAGACACTGGGAAGGGTTGGCCTTTCCTGTCTTCTTACTCTAAAAATCAGCCTCCCACCACCGCTTTATACAAGACAAGTGAACGGACCCAGCTTCGCATGGATTGGAATAGCCCTTAGTTTGATGCAGTGGAACCTTCAAGCAAACTAACACAGCTGCCAGAATTGGATACACCATACCTGCTGTGTCTGAGTGAAGCCATGCCCACTGGCACGGCACCGCTAGGCACAACCTGTGCCATGGTGCACCCCTTTACCCCCTTCAAGGAGGGATCTGTCCACTCCATTCCCCTGAGGGAGGGCGCTCACGTGTAGTTCTGTCCCTCGGCCTACGAATCTCCCCTGGCTTCCAACTGTATGGAATCTCCCCTGGCTTCCAAGTGGTTGGCCACTGTGTGAACAAAATGCCGGACTAGATGGACCCTTGGTCTGATCCAGCATGGCTCCTCTTAAGTTCTTAAGTGCTGGAAGAGATTACTACAAATGTCAACCACATGGACATATTTAAATGAATTAATTAATGTATTTAAATAACAAAACATCTCGGAGGTGCACGTCCTTAGGATTCCCTTGGTATGCATGCCAGGATTCAGGTGTCTGGATTTCACGGTCTTGGCCAAACAGGCACACATTCTCTTTTATTATTATAGATTTTGGCAGACCTGGGTTTAAACAAACAGGCCACCTGCCATCATGTTTCGTTTGGCCCTCAAGGTATTGAAGACACAGAGCAAAGTGTGGAGATCTGCTTGTACAAGCTGCAATAGAGGAGCAGGTTCCATTTTGAAACTGGGGAGTGGTGATGTAAGATTGCACAGGAGGGATTATGTATGCAAGGGCTTCTCTCTTGAGAATATTAACAGAAACAGAGGAAGGTTGGTTGCACCAGTGATGGAACTGCCTGCCCAGGTGAGGAATTTCTGCCACAGTGGTTAGCATGTCTCTCCTCCATCCAGTCATTTCGAAGTCCCGAACTGTTGCATGGATTTGGCTGAGGAAGAGAAACGCACAGGGTTGGATCCAGATTGAGTCATACTTAGAGTGGACCCACTGGAATCAATTGAGCTTTTGAATCCCATTGATTTTGGTGGGTCTTCTCTAAGTATGTCTAAGCCTGGATCTGACCTGCAGCTAGTTCAAATGGGTTTTTGACAGAGAAATATGTGAAATGGGGTTCAAATGGTTTAATTTTTTTCTACTTACTTTTTGACAGTTGACAATGCCTTACAACTCCTAATAGTGATTTAACAAATGGTGCTTCTTTATTCAAAATTGTAACTCGATCCAGCCAATGTTAAGCACTTTTACTCCCCATGGAAAAGTTTAAGCATTCACTTTTTTCTCCGATGAAATCAGTGATGCCTAAAATACTTGGCATTGGCAAGTTCATGCCAAATAACTGCAGGAAACACATGTGTGTTTCCACCTGAAGTGTATTTTACCTAGCTGATTGGCTTAGAGCTATGAGGATAAGTTTTTGCTATGGTTTTCTTCATTTCCCCCCCCCCTCTTCCTCTTCCTTCAAGGCTAGCCCACACTAAAGCAACAGTAAAGGCTGCATGTGCCGATGACTTTGACACCCCCAGGGCTGTGGGTGCAATTATGGACCTCATTCACCATGGCAACAGACAGCTTAAGGCCGTCACTAAGGTAACCCATTAGGATACAAAGATCAGAAAGCGACACTTGTCTACAGTTCTGTGCTGACAGATTGGTTTATTATTTTCTTAGGAGAAACCAGCAGGAAAAAGAGGCAGATGAATTCCTCCTCTTCCCCTGGCAAACATTTATCCAAACTGCATTTCTAAGAAGTAAAAACCTCTCTCCTTATGTTGCAGAGCATCCAAAGTTTATTTTAGTCTTGCTGTGCTGTACACATAGACAGCGTATGAAATGGTGCTTTCAAACTAGCCTTTATCTCAGTTTATTTAATTTATTTATTATTATTTATTTATTTAAAACATTTATATCCCGCCCTATATCAGTAAGATCTCAGAGTGGCGTACAAATAAAAGCATACAGTATAAAACAATAAATAAATATGCACAGTTAAAAACAAATTAAACCATGAACCAAGTTAAAACAATATATAATTTAAAAGCAGTAAATATATAATTTAAAAGTTGTTTGTTTATGTAGTTTTACATTTATATCCCACCTTTTTTCCTCTTGCAAGGAACCCAAGTCAGCTTATATGGCCTTCCTCCTCTTCTCCAGTTTATCCTCACAACTAGAGATGTAAAGTTTCTTGAAATTTTGAAGCCATGGGGGGAAAATGTTCTTTCTCTCCCCCACCCCGTTTTTCCAGATTTTTTTTTTAAAAAAAAATTGAAAAAATTGCAATATTAGCACTTTTTACTGATTGAAAGTCACTTTGTTACTTTAGGAACATAAAATGTAATTATGTACAAGTTGATTTGGCATAAAATTATCACATTTGATATTTTAAAAATACAGTGTATTCAAACAATTATTACAAATTGAATTTAGGTTTTTTTAATTTTTACTTTTACTTTTTTGTAACAAATGGAACTACAAGCCCGTGAACGGTAAAGAAACTCCTTGGTTTTGCTAGTTTATGAGGAGCAGGCAAAAGACCATTTAAAAAAAAAACCAGAAGAAACCATCAACATTAGTAACAAAGAGAATTATTTATGTCTCCACTAGTCCTCCACAGTGTCAAGCAGACATAAAGCACCCATTCCCATAAAAGGAACTGAGAAAAAGGTGGGGGACCAAGATTCAATGAATATGCATGAAATTTAATCAGACTCATTTTCTGAGCTATAGCTATCACTATCAGTTTAAGTCTCTGCCTCAATGGCAGTGCCCCCTAGAGGCAGAAATGCATCTTGCTCTTGCATTTGAGAGCTGTAGTCTCAGTTTGCAACCTAGGACTTGCTTGTCCTCAGTGCATCGAAATTGTAATAATCTGATATTATACATAGTTTTTAGAAATTGTTTGGAGACGTAGATATATGAATACCTTGTCTTAATCAGTTTATTCATCATGCTAAAATAAAACAATCCATAATACATTTTTTCTTCACTTTTTTCAATTTTTCGGAAAAAAGCAAGAAGGGCTTTGGGGAAAAAACGGGGGGAAACCTTGCCAGCCCCCCGAATTTTTCTGGTTTTTTTCCTTGGCCTTCACATTTCTACTCACAACCCTGTGAGGTAGGTTAAGCTGAGAGTCAGTGACTGGCTTACAGGTACCCAGTGAGCTTCATAGCTGAGTGGGGACTAAAACCTAGATCTCCCAAGTCCCAGTCCAATAACCACTAGGCTACACTAGCTCTATTTACACCATCATTCATTTATTTATTTGAGAGCAGCCAGGTGATGAGTTTTCCAAACTATCGTGTTCTAGCGGTCTTCCCCATTTTCTTCCCACTATGAGATGGCACAGGCTTTTTTCGCTCTTGTTTTTACTTGAAAGCAAGGGTCCTGCACTGCTCAGTGGCCAGCACTCCACTCTGCTGCTTCCTACCTCCCATACTTCCTAGAATGATTTCAAAGCAGCATAATGCAAGACGATGTCACATTGCTCCCAAGCTATGCCAGGAAGTGTGGGAGGCAGGTGGTTGGCCCCATTTTGCGGAGTGCCTTGGGGGAAATACGACATCATGTTTTGTTGCGTTGCTCCGAAGGCATTGTGGGGTGGTGAGAAGCAGCAGAGAGGGTCCTACATTGCTTACAGCAGCATTTTACCCTTGTTTTAATTTTTTAAAAACAAACGAAAAACCTTCATCTACCTCACACAGTAAAGGTAACTGCTGGGGCTAACTTGCTAAGATTTTGGAGAAAATTCTTTTCCCCTCCCAGAATTTTGGGAGTGCTTTGGTTTGCCCCAAACCTCCTTGCGAGTGGCTGGAATAAAAACAGAAATATTTTCGGCACAGCACTATTATGTATTATCTGTTTGTATGCAATCCATCATCTCTGACATTATTATTTCCTATATTTCGCCTGCTGTTATATTGATTTCCTGGAATTGTGATTTTCAACTAAGATCCTCTCCCCCAGTCTTGATCTCACTGGAGGTCCATTGTCGAGCCACAGCTATAGACATTTCATACTCTCCCCTCTCCCCCGCAGTATTGAAAGCATGAAAATACTTTGCTAATGGCTACCCAGATTCTACACCAACAAAATCTGAATTCTGCAACCCACATAAACTCTGCAAATTAAGCTGTGTCACACCTGGTTGCTTTATTCGTACAAATCCGTATTAGGGCAACACCTCTGTTGGGCCAACGAAAAGGTCACAAAAAATACACAAGCTTTGAAGATCCCCAGATCTTTGATCTAGATGTTACAAAAAGCAGAGTTCAGGGCAGGGGGAGACAGGAAAGAGAAAGAACAAAGGCTGACTTGATGTTGAAGTCATGAAGTCTGCATGTTCGAAGTTTGTATGTTGCAGACGTTCAAATAAGGCTCTGCCAGTTGGCATGATTGTTTCAGGTTGCTCCTGGGGACGAAGGACTGCTGGGATGAAGAAGCAAAGAATGGTTGATCCTCAGTTTTGCAAATATAAAATCCAGCTAGTCAAATGAAGGGGCAAGTAAGCCCGTGAAAGCCTCTCCACTTGCCACTGGAAGCCTTAGTCCTCCTTTCTTGCCACCAGCTTCTAAGATATCACTAGGCATGGCTCACACACACTCATCTCTGCAACCATAAAAGCTGGAGCCATGCATTATGTTCTTAAAATGAAAGCTAGGTCTGCCAGTGCTGGACCTGGGCCAGATCTACACCAAGCAAGATATAGCACTGTGAAAGCATTATGTAAGAGGCAGGAGCCACACTGCTGTTTTATAGCAGTATTGAAGTGTACTGACAACTGTTGGGGACCATGACACATACCCTATACCGCTTTCATAGTGCTGTATCCTGCTTGGGGTGGCTCCTGCCTCTTATATACCTGCTTGGTGTAGATCTGGCCCTTGTGCCATTGTACAGAATTTTGCAGACTCCATAATAGAAGATCTTCAGCCCTGTGGATATAATACTCATGCACAGTCTGATTGTATAGCCTTTTCGAGTTGCCAAACCTAAAAGCTGTAGATTTGACAAAAGCTATGAAATAAGTAAAAAAAACTAGAAGCTGTGCAGACCTTTTTTCCCCCTGAGCTTTCACTGGGCAGTGTATATTTTCAATATTTTCCTTCCAATAATGAAAGCTTTTTTAAAAATAAAGGTTGTAAGAAAGCCTCTCTTGTTCATCCACATCACGGCTGCAGCCCAGCTAACATATAGGCTGTGTTTAGCGCCTTTAAAATATTCTGAAGATACTGCTTTCTGGCCAGTTACTGCAGTTAAGAGTCCTTCGCTGTTGGAAAGAAGAGGGTTTAGGAAAGGTTTTGGATAATGAGATTTCTGCAGAGTTGCCTTCTGCAGGCTGAGAATGGTTTGTGTTCGTCTTTTGTTCATGTGCACAGAGGCATCGGTCACCGTAGTGAACTGTTATAGTTACATCAGCTCTTTTGTGTCTGTGTTTTGACATCAGGAAACTGGATCTCCTCGAAGCGCTGTTGTGTTTGGAGCCATTGTGTCTTATGTCGTGGAATTCCTTAACACAGCTGGGATTGCCCTTGCTGAAAGTCAGGTAGGAGGCTACAATAGAGCTGCATTCACTGTAAAAGCAGGCTCAGCTGCTGTGGGGTCACAGCACCAGGTTTCTAAGTAACAGTTTGCCTGGCACTTTGCGCTACACCAGAACGGCTTTCCGTGAGTCCCCTTTATCACAGGGATAAGAACTGTGCAACGCAGGGATGGGAAACCTGTGGCCCTCCAAATGTTCTTGGATTCTGACACCCATCAGCCCCAGCCAGCATGGCCACTAGTTGGGGATGATGTGAGTGAGGTCCAACAACACCTGAAGGGCCGCTGGGTCTCCACCCCTAGTGTATATAAACATTGCTCTATCTAGCCAACCATGGCCTCCTCGGACTAGCGGCAGCTTTCCCAGATCTTGGGCAAAACTCTTAGATCCTTCTTTCTTTTTTCTGTTTTGCTAGAGATTGACCTGGGGTTTTCTGCATGTGGGGCTCGTTGGGCACTCAACAGTGGAGGCTGGGGACTAAGAATTTGGTGGGGCTGTGAATCCATTCTGGGTTTCAGTCAGAACCAGCCAGACCTCTGAAGGAGCAATCCAAGGTGCTGAACCCCACCCCTCAAAATAGATTCTGTACCTTGGAGAGCTCCTTTAGAGGTCTGGCTGGCTCTGACTACTGAAACCCAGAATGGATTCACAGCCCCACCAAATTCTTAGTCGCCAGCCTCCATTGTTGAGTGCTTGTCAGCATATACCTACCAGAGATATGGAACCTCTGGCTCCCGGAGCCTCCTTGGGTTCCCTCCAAGGGATGGGGCTTGGGTTCCATCCCCCATCCTCCAGAGGAAGCCCTGCAGATATCTCTAATTTGAGGAGACAGTAGTGGGGATGCGGGCATCAGGGGACTTGGCTGGCTCTGCGATAAGCAGCCCTTGTGGTTAACCGGCTTCACATGACGTGCATTGGCTGTGTCCCTTTCTCTGTGCAGAGATAGGCATGAAACTCAGGGCCCTTCTTAGCATGGAGAAAGGCAAAATGGGCCGGGGCAGTGACATCAGTGAGGGCGGCCACACCCACTGATGCCTCTGGCCAGCAGAGGGCCTGGTGGGAAGCAGTTTGCCCCCCCCTCCCCCATAATTATAGCCCTGCCCCCCTGGTCGACACAGAGCAGTAAGCACTTGTACAGTCATCCCTTATCACGACCTACATGCCAGGCCCACACTCTTTGTTGTGTCTGCAGTGCTTGCCTTGTAGAGGTTTTATTACGCTTGAAGCAGGCCCTTAGTTTCAACTGGGAACCTTCCACAACCTGTGCTGTTTGTACCATTGGCTCTCTGTGTCTATGCATGCATGTGTTGCCTTTGGGGGCTTGATTTTAGACTTGTGATTTGTAGGCTGCTCCAGAACACAACCGTCCAGCTGTGCTCTCCCATGTGATAGACGAACTAGTGAACTTCCGCATCAAAGTGCGCAGTTTTGCTCTTGTCGCGCCGGCGGCTGCCGGAGGCCTGCCCGCTGAAGGTGCTGCCCTGTCGAAAGAAGCAAACCAGCAACAGAAAGAGGAAAGGCGACGACTGCTGCAGGACAGAGCACCCCTTCTGCAAGCCTGTGACAGCCTGCGCAAAGACCTCGCTATCTACGGCATCAACATAAAGGTTTGCCTCCCCCTCTGCCCAAATCCTGCTTGCTGGACATTTTTAGCCTCTTCCCGCTTCAGGATCTCTTTGGAACAGGGCTTTATGTCTATCCTTTCTTCACCCTGTGAACAGGCAGCCCCCTCACCTTTGTGCCCTGAACGGGTTATAACACAATAGCAGTCACATTAGGTTTAAATTTAGTCGTCAGATTTGATCGAAGCAAATTCTGCCTTACCCTGCGTGAGCTTGCTTTTGCAGTCGTTCTAAGTGGAAGCAAAACTGTTGAGCGTTAGAAAGCCTCTGTTGTTCTGAAGCCTGACTGGGGAATTTTAAATATTCAAGTCCTTCTGTAGTTTTAGTGTTAAAGGGCAAAGAGAGTGATGCTGGGTTTAGAAGACGTGCTTTGCAAGGTTTACTTGTCCCATAGGTACAAAGTGTGCAAAATTAAAAACGACCCTGCTAGCAATGTTAGTTTTCTTTACTCACCTGAAAATGGGGGCTAGATTCCAGAAGATCAAATCAACTTGCATGAGTGGTCTGCTCTCATGCATACCATTTAATAGCTTTTTGCACAGGGACAGGCAATACGTGTCCCATAGGCTGCAAACAGCCCCTGCTGTAATATATATATATCACAAAATGGTGCCTAAAGTGGCCATTTTAAGCCCTTTTTTACCTTTTAGTGCTCCGTAGCTAATTTTGACTCTTTGGGCATTCCTGAAGCCATCTTTTGTTTAGTTTTTTAATTGAGCACCAGAGGTGAAGGAGGTGAGGCCTGTGTCAGGGATTCATGGGGTGAAAATGGCTCCCAGACCTTTCCAAGTTCCCCAGCCCTATTCTAGAGAGAGCCCTTTCATCAGAAGCATTGGGGCTGCTCTTCTGTGAGGCAGTAGAGAGGGCAAAAGCAGCTCCAAACGACCCAGGGTACACAATCCAGCAAACGTTGATTGAGGAGCTCAGTCCCATTGAAAGCTACAGGCAGGCACACACTCAGCCCAAACCTGCTGAGGGTAAAGACCAGAGGTAAATTAAGCACCACCCTGGTTTTGCAATGGAAAAGATGAATGCACATAACAGAAAACCAAATGTTGGATTAACTTCAGTCTTGCCAGAGAGAGAGAGAGAGAGAGAGAGAGAGAGAGAGAGAGAGAAGGTGATTCTCTCCATTTCCCCCAGAATCGAAAAGAAGGGGGGAAGCAGTACACCTCCTTCCATCTCAAACAACTGGCTGCAGGATGAATCGGTCTCAAAACAAAGTTGGAGACAGCAGAGGGAGATGGGGAGGTCAAGATTGACCACTAGCCTAGCATTCAGTTTTTGGCATCCCATGTAAACTCAGATGTGCAACAGCCAGCATGACCAATGGTCAGGAATGCTGGGGGTTGTAGTCCAAAACGTCTGGAGGGTACCAGGTTCAGGAAAGCTGCGGTAGGGTAGAATTTAATCCTTGGGTCCCACAGTCCCCTACAGTGCTTTGTAATGAGTATTTACATGGGGAGAGGGGATTACGAGACAGAAGCAATCTCCTCCAATGCTCTTGGAAGTGCTATAATCACAAAAATGGAGTTTGATACAGGCCAGGACAGTGAACCTCTGGTCCCTGGAGGAAATCCTACTCAGATCACAGTTCGGTTGGGAGGGGGAGCTCTGTGCAGGGAAAAAAAACCCTCCCAGTGTTATCTCTGGCCTGAAGGGAGACAATTCAGCCCACAGACTTAAAGGAGTTCCACACTTCTGATATAGGCAAAATGCCAAGATATTCTCCCTACCCTATTTTGAAAAGTTCCTGGGGATAAGAGAGACCTCAGTTAGCTTAGGAGTTTGATTACTTTCACTTTGCCATTTATTTCAGTAGGAGTAAATCAGGATCCCCTTTTCTTAATTGATACCTCAGGGGTAAGGCGGAGGTAAACCATAACATGACAACATAATTGTGAGACTCACATGGAATGTGAAGAGGTTCAAGTATACTGATATATTCAATATATCTTGGTATATATTCAAACAGTTGCTGGGATCTGCAATAACTCACTGGTTTAGGAGGATTTAGAGGATATGTAATCTGCTGCTGCTGTTGTTGTTTGGGTTATTAGCTCTCTCTCAGAAAGCCGTTTTAATAAGGTAACGACTAGAACTGCAATATTTGTTTTATTTACTAGGATAGATTAAACCGTTTTTAAAACATGTTGATTAGCTAAGAAGATGCGCCTAATTAATTGAGCAGCAGCTTTCATTTTGTTTTACTTTGAAAAAACAAGTAACAGGTAAAGACTGCGGATGGCAAATGCTGCCTTGGAAGGAGAGGAGGTCCTGCCTCTCGGAGGATGGGGAGGGAATGAGGGAGGCAGGTAGGTGGGGGGTTGGGATTAGCACACGCTTCACCCCTCAGTCATTTCAGTCTCTCTGTCCCTTGTGAAGCGGTGGCGGTTGTGATGGCAGAGTGCCTGGCTGAGCTCTCACCACATCCCTCCTTGCTGCCTCGTGTGCTCTCTCACCCTTCCATCCCCTCCCCCCACTCCCCCAGCCTCAGGCAGAACTTTACACGGCCTGGCTGCAAACGTGGCCCCATCACTTGCTCACTGCGAGACATCCTCTTAAAAACAAAAGTATACATTTGTTTTACGCAGATTTAATCAGTTAATTCAAGGGTGGGCAAAAGATCTGGTAGATCATCAAGAGTTTCTGATTGATTGACATAATGGATTAAACCCTCATGATTGATCCACTAAGATTTCCTTAATTAGGGTGGAGGCCCTAATCATTATTATTTATTTATTATTTATTTATTTATTTATTACATTTTTATACCGCCCAATAGCCGAAGCTCTCTGGGCGGTTTTTAATTATTCCAATTTCACAGATGATTGCAGATGATGCTATAGTCTATGCCAACCTTCCCCAACCTGACACTTTCCAGATCTGTTAGACTACAACTCTTATCATTGACTCCAGATGGGGACAATGGAAGTTATAGTCCAATACCTGAGTAGGAATCTCAACAGGCTACAAGCCTATGGAACCCTTGGCTCTAAGCCTTGTTGAACTCAGTGGAACTGATTCTGACTAAGCCTGCCTAGAATTAGTTATAGGTCTCCTAAATTGAAGTTGTAGAGCTAGAATGCCCTAAAAGAAATGCAAGTTCTAATCTCTCTCATTTTCCTACCTGTATAGGATAGAAGTACTACTTCTACATGGGAACTTGGAGACCCCAGTAAAGAATTGGAAAAGAGCTGATACAAATACAGAATACAGTTGGACTGATGAAACACAATGGATTTTAAATCTCTGTGACTGAGAGAATCCTTTCCCTTGAATTGCTAGGCTTCATGTTGAGGGAGCCTATTTTTTAAAATTCTCTACTTGAAATTTAAAAGCAAAGAGCTTTGTCCTTTATTTTTTTGGGCACAAGGGCAGATCTGTTATCCATAGCTAAGACTTGTCTGTGTTCACACTTATGGAATCCAATGACCCTGTGTGTTTCACCCCTTGCATCCAGGTTAAGCCTCCTCTTCTGGATTTTCTAAAAAATATATATATAGGACGTTCTAGTGAAATTGCCATTGCCAGCTCTAGTGACAAAAGAGGTGAGTTGTTTAAGTTAGACTTAACACCCCATTTCCAGTACTTTGTTGGAAATGGTACTTGTCTGGAATTGGGAGTGGGGGAAGGCAATTCTGACCTTCTTCTTTGTGTTCATGTCTCACAAAAGAGACAGACTTGAGCACTGCACTGCACAGTTTAAAGAACTAAGATTTATTCTAATGTTCCAAACCGGATTTAAAGTTGTTTAAAAATAGCTGACACCAAACAAGCTTTTTAAGAACTATTCATGGGAATGTTCTGCGGAATTCAGATCTTCAAAGGTACCTACAAGTAAAACCTTCTATTCAAACATCCTTCGTGGAGTTTTCTGCAGAAGGAAGCACATTGCAGGTCTGGATGAGGACACTTACTGGTTGCGGCTGCATCTAACTGCCACGGGTCTGCTCCCCCTGATATCGAGAGACTCCCATAAAATTAGTTGGATGAAAGCTGCTAATAAGAGGCTAAATTTAGTTGGCTTTTCACCTCAATACCTATTAGGTCTAGGCTTTCCCAAAGCTAAAGAAATTCTGAAACAGCGTTTATTGAGAGCATAGTTCAGAGGTAGAAGCCTTCCTTCTACAAACCCACAAGACAAAATACTCTTGTTGACTTGGTTTGAAGTCCAGTTCTGTAAACGAAACTTGAGTTCTGTAAACATAGAATTGATCTAATTTCAAGCCAGAAACCCATGCTGGTCTTGTTTATAAAGGGATAAGAGCAAAGTGATGTTAATCCAGGCACCACATATTACACCTTCCTTAAAATCTTTCTTCAACCTGTGAAACCAATTTGGATACCTAGTTAGAAGGCTGTGCTTTATGTGTGTGAGGAAGAGGAGAACAGAGACCTCCCTGTAATCTAAATCCTCTTTCCTGTGACATACCTCCACATTTTCAGGATGATGATTTGCTGCACCAGCTGTTCCAAGAAAAAGGGAGTAGAGTTGGATTGAAGAGACCGGGGTGTTTACGGGCGGAGAGATGAGGATTCAGAAACATGTTCTTAGAATAGCCTCCACTCTTCATTCAGTGAGGCTTGCTTGATAGTCAGATGCTGGAGTTGAGGAATCGTGCATTTGATAGACTGTGCTTACTGAACTGTAAATGTTTTCAATTGATGGCACTACTGCTGTGTTCCCAAGGCTGTTCCTGATTTCAAGTTTTCTTCTGAAGCACCAAGGACAGGAACACTTGAACATTAGCTGGGAAAATAGATCTGATACTTTATCAGTTTAGAAGTACAGTTCAGTAATTTACATGGGCTGGTGAGGGGAGAGATATATTGGTAACCACATGTTCTTTAATGAGTGAAGTATAGTTTGGGAGGTTAAAATTGAGCAGCTGGAGAACCTGAAAGTAAATGAGTTGCTTCTTTAATTGAGACAAAGTGTACAGTATAAAAGCTTACTGCCTTTCTTCCAAATGCAGGGTATTCTCCAATTTAAGTCCTACTTTGAGTAGACCCATTGAAAGGAATGAGACTTAAGTTGTCATGACTTCCCCAGCCTTATTTTACAAGTTGGGGAAGGGTGATCTAAATAAAAGTGTTCTTCCTTGGCTCATTCATGGCCAGCAGAAGGGAGAGAAGAGACTTATGCCAACATTGTGAGACCAAGGCAATCATGGATTCCTGCCTCCAAGACTCCTAGGTGGACAGGATTGCTCTACTGGTGGCCATGTTTTCATGTAAGACCTTGAAAGAGAACCTTGAACTGAAAAGAGGATCTACAAGTACACAACAGGAAAGAGAGAGGTGGACTTGCATTTATCCCTTCTGTCTTCTCTGAACAGGCAAGCTTGTACACTAAGGTTACAATCCTATTTCTGTTTACGTGGGACTATGTCCTGTTGAAATCAGTGGGGCTTATTTGTGAGTAGACATGTGTAGGATTGTGTTGTTAAGGTACTGATTGGAGAAACGATTTGTTTGCTCCCCTCATTATTTGCAAAGTTCTGCTTCTGAGCTTCTTACTTTGTCCTTTGCTACACATATTCCAGGATTGGCTTAAATAGAGGCAATTTGAATCATTGATTTAAATGAGGGGTGGGCTGCAATGGGAAAACAGTTCCTTGATTTAAATCACATCTGCCACTTTCTTAAACAGTAGTGCAATTCTGATCTCTAAAACATGTTAATTTACTACTCAGTACAGCATTTTACAATGTCGAGGATGGTATACTTGCTAAATTTTTAGATAAATTGATCTTTTTTAATTTAGGGAATAGTTTATAATACTCATGACCATGTCAAGGTGCCGATACAACAGCAGTACATTAGGATTGCTAAGAACTAAATCACACACACACTTACATTATTAAACAAAATCTTAAACGTTATCAGCTAATGGCTATCTTTAAACTCCTTTAAAAAATATTAACATGAACAGACAAATCATCACAATGCTACATGTATGCTTTTCTTAAAAGCTCTATAACTAGATTTTATCTTCCTTTCCACTCTCAACTGTCATTTTTATTCATAGATTGAAATAGACATACAAGTTTTCCGGCTTTGCAATGCCCAGTTGATGTCTTAATTTTTGAGTACATAATACCAAACAATGAAAATATTCTCTATGTCCGCAGAGGAAGATATACTGATTGTGTCAATAAAACATTCACCAGTATAGAGCAGCCATGGGACCCATGTGCCAGCGAGTTTGGGGGCATGAGAATCAACTGATCTTAGAAAAAGCTAGGTCATTCAGAAATTGAGTAGAGTAGGTGTTAGGAGTAGGCCTTGTTTCACACCTCATGTAAAAGAGAAGACCTTAGTGTATCATCAGACGTGCGGTGGGGGGAATTGCATTTCCCTATAGTTGCTTTCCCCCCACCCACCTCTGTCCCACAATTTCCTCTTTCTTTACGTGGGGAAGAAAGAGGAAGTAAACAATGACCACATGGCCCATTCAGTGGGCATTTTATCCCGGTGCTTTTCCTGCACACAGCAGGAAACAGCAGCACATTTCACTACAGCCAAAAAAGTAGGATTTTCCTGGGGGGGCGGGGTTTGCGACAGGAAAGCAAGCAGAATGGGTGGGCGACGCACAGCGTTGTCAAAAGCACGCGTGAAAAACCATTAAGTGGCCAGTAACGAGCATGCAATAAAACACTTGTCTAATGATGCACTTAATTAATGCTCCATTTGGCCCACAGAAGTTGGTTGAATGTGATTGCAGAGAAGTTGCTGAATGTGATTGTTTAATCAGAAAAAGTAGACTGTTCTCAACTGAAGCATTTTTAACTTCTCCCATAACAGGCTTCTAGAGATGAGTTCAAAAGCTGCTGTAAAATCTATAAAGGCATTGTACTGTTTAAATGGGTCCCCTCGAGACCTGACATATATTATGATTGGCATTACTGAACATTGATTTTGAGATGCCCACACCATGGGCATCTTCAGAAGTTAAGCATCTACGTTCATATCTTGGGTTGAGAATGTTCACAAGAAATTGAGGTGGTACAGTTAGAGCTTGATCCACTTGCTTCTTTATTGCCTGCAGTCTAAACTTTCTGCTTTAGTATTTTTCTTCAGTGTCTTTTGAAATACCTTCCAAATTTTGACAACATCAGCAATGCAGCAACGATCTCTGAAGTTTGTTTAAGGCTATGGATTTAAGGCTGCAGTATACTGAGCAGATCTTCTATGTTCCTCTTTAATCCAATACTTTGGATGAGAAAGTTTCACCTATTTTATCACTGTTTTACAAAGTTTTGTTAGAATAGGCCAGTTCTTAATTGTTCAAATCAATGAACCACAGAATTCCATCTTGAGGAGGAATTAGTTTGGATGCTCCTGCTCTTTTCAGTAAAGCTGAAGCAAAAACGTTGTTTTATTCCTAGAGAACTAAAGTCTTTAGCAAAAAGATGCATTAAATGAACATGGTGCAACCATGTTATTTAAGGAGTTTCCTTCTGTGTCTTCTGAGTAGCTTCTCACCTTTGTAGCATTGTCTGTGACAAAACTGTACGTGTGACATTTGAACGTTTACAAATTACAACTTTCACTGATGCTTTTAAATATTCTGCTGTGTGGGCATTTCTCATCATATCTATTGTTTCTGAAAGATATGCAACCTCATGTTCTATAGTCACAGAGGCACATATTACTGGATCATGCTGTGCATTGCTACATCCATCAAGGCTTAAGCTGGCAAATTTTCCCATAGTATTTCCTGTGCATTGTTTAATTCCTTCACACTGTAACAACCTTCCACCTATGTCTACTCTCTTGTCATATGGACTCTTGTTATTCAGAATATGAAGATTAAATTGTTGCATAAAAGAACCAAGCAATCTTTTTATCTATGGTGACTTGTAGGTATTTTCTGGCCCTTACTACAAATTTCCAAGCTGTTTGCTACGTTGGATGCTGCTAGAAAAAAATGTTTTGCTTAGCCAAACATCCTGGACCTTACTACAAAACCATGGTGGTGGTTTTAGTGGATGATTGAAATCTTTTGCTTGTTACTGATACTTTGGTGACTGAAATATGTAGACTGGGTTTGGACAACACAGTACCCATGATGGTTTATTTTTCTTTGAGTAACCCATGTTGGGTTAGCATGTCATCTGTGAGCTGTTTTACCCACCCTTGGTGGATTATTTCCCCCAAATAAGCCACTCTGAGCAGTGAGTGTTATTTTCTGTATCGTGAGTTAGCTTGTTATCTGTCACACAACTGTATGAAGATCGCCAAAATCTCTGCTGCTTTTGAGCAACTGCTGTTCCCAAGATCTGCCTAGCAACAGATCGCGCTGCCACTGGTGCTCCAGCGTCTTCGCTTCCCAACTCCTCCTTCTTTTGGTGATGTGCTCTGCAAACTTCCAAAGTTGCTTTCGCCTCCATGGTTCAGTTTCACCTGTGGTTCAACCCTCACTTTTCCACGAAAAAGCAAAACCATGCAATTATCCAGTAATACATCAGGTACCTCTCCATGAGGAGACTCCGCATATTAAATATTGCCCAATTTCTGCTAAATTTAAAGGACTTGGAGCCTACCATTCCCTTTTGATGCACACAGGTGAAGATAAGGCAAAAGGCTTGGAAATCCAGCTTGGGAAGTGGGGCAGTGGTGGGAGGAAGGGGCAGAAGCAGAGCCTTGAGAATTGGGACAACATGGGTTGGGTGTGGGCAAGGGGTTAAGGATCATCACCGGTTGAGAACGGCAGGGAGGTAGAGACAGAAGATGGCCCTAGCATGAAGTGGGCCAATTGGAGACAGGCAGGTGACGTAGCAGCAGTGCGAGGGAGGGTGGGATATGGTTTCCACTGCAAAGAAAGCTGGAATATCTGCCCAGCTGGGTGGGAGAACTACAAAGGGAGAAGGGGTGAGGAAGTTAAACTACACCGTGTAGCATATTTGTCCAATCGTGTGATGAGACACAGTAGACTATTTGCAAAATAATCTGTGTAGTTTATAAGCCACCATAGATTAACATGATGTATGAACAGCCCTGTTTAGTTGTAGCACTGCTGCTAAAAATACCAACAGATTGACTCCGAAGTTGCAGATGGTCAAGTTTCTTATGTTTAAATAAGTTATTGAAACAAATGTTTCACTCATCATTCATCTTAGTCCCTCTCAGTCTGTTAATCATTTAACCCTTGACATTTTTTTCAGCAATTATGCAGTTCTGATTTCAAGTTACTCAAAAAGCTAAGATTGACTTTTGGAGCCCATTGAACTCCACTTCTGATTTTTGAGAAAATAAGTATAGGATGGGGTTCCCTGGGGAAGCTGAGTTATGCTGAATTAAAAGAGAATAAATTTATGACATCACAAATATCATCTGCAATGATGGTCCAAAATAAGGGGCATGTATTAATATAGAAAAGTGATACACAGTGGCAACTCTATTACAGTTTTTTTTAATTGTAAACTTGGTAGATTCTAAACCTAATTAACTAATTAAACAAACCATAAGGATTGGCTTAGCTAAGCTAAACATTTTTTCTAGCAACACCCAACATAGCGAACAGCTTGAAAATTTCCTTGTTAAATCACACTAATAGGCACAGAGAGGGGGTTAGATACAGATTTAGTTATACTTCGTTTACAACCGTTGAAATCAATGGAATGTATTAGTCATGACTAACAAGTCTCATTAATTTCAGTGGATCTACTCTAAGCATGACTAAGTCTGGATCCAACCCAGATTCTTAAAAGAATGATTTATTGCAAAGTGAATTATTTAATTTACTAACTACTTTATCCACATAGTTCTTCAGACTCAGCCAATATTTTTCTCCTAATAAGCAGTTTTCATTATGTTTCTTTCTTGCAACTAGGCCTCTTCCTTGCAGTGTTTATGCATAATATATTTCCCCCTTTTTTGCCGAGAAAAAGAATTTCAGCAAGAAACTTCCATAAACGCTGCTAATTTTTAGGATTATTGACAGAGGAGTACTTGTTTACTGCCTTTATGAGTGGTAAAACCGAAATCTTTGTGTTAAATGTGCCAAGTAATGCAACATAAAGGAAATGGAGAAGTTAGCTCATTCCTATATTGTAGATTCATTGGCCAGAGGCTAACTAGGTCCCTATGAACAAATACACAATTGACGTTTTAATTTGCCATGTTTTTTATTTCCTCGAGAAAAGAAATTGCTACATCTTCAGATTGTTTCAGTTGTAAAATCTTTATACACTTGTGAACAACATATTTGCAACTCTTGTAATACAATTAAAAACAGGCAGATTCAATTCTGTACCGGCTGTTCTAATCAGTTTGAAAAATCCAAGGTCATATTTGGTTTCCCTACAAATATAATTTTAAAACCTTGCTACTTACTTGCTAAGTATTGACAGCTCAATTCTAAATGATGGTAGCTATGTTGTGTTGTGTTTTACTGAGGGGAATGGCACAAATTAGTTAAAATTACGTCAATAGTTAATATCCCCCTCACTCCACCATGACAGTTCTGTAATTTAAACACTGGGAGCATGATACATTTGTACTCTGGCTGTAGTGTCCACAGTGGAAGATCTCCGTTGAACTCACAATCTCCCCCAGTCCCAACTACAGGACAGACACATACATATATAGGTAGTGCAACAGGATATTAGGAGGAATAGGAGGTCATAGTTGAACCTCCCTTATGAGCAAAAGAAACCAGCACTGGGCAAAGAAGGAGGATTAGATTTAGACATGAGAGACGAAGAGATTTCCCTTTCTCCCTAACACCCTATTGTGCTACCTGTGTGCCTGCACAGGTGGGAAGAATGGCTCTACAGCCGTGCTGGGATCTTCCAAGTACTAGGTTACAGCATGGGATCCACTCCAGTGTGAGCAGATAATGCCCTATAAATAAATATTGCTTAAATACAGGCAACCTCTCAGAGCTGATTCAATAGTTTAGAAAAAGTCTATTATGCCAACCACAGTCAGTACTACCAGAAGCAAAGTGAGGGATCACATGTCCTTGTTCCTGCTATGTTTTTTACATGGGAGAGCAGTATCCCTCACCTGCATTCTCAAGTGATAGGGACTGCATCATATATATTTTTTGAGTTGGTGCTCTGAACTTTGATAAAACCAAAGAACAGAACATTTTATATTAAAAGGAAACAAAACAAACGTATTGTTCTGAGGTAGTAGTCACAGTGCATCCAAATGTTAGCGGTAAGCACATCGAATTTATACAGAGCAATCTCCTGGTTGCAAGTAGAAAGTTAATGTTAAGTAGTGTCTGACTACTGTATATTGTAGCAAACCCTAGGAAGAGCAACACAGTCTGTCCCTAAATGGGAATGCTAGTTTAGAGATTGTAGACTAAGGCTGCAGTTGTCCATATACATACTTTGGAGTAAGTCCCATTGAATTTAGTGGGACTTATTTCTGAGTAAATATGCATAGCAACAGGCTGCAAGTCATTCAAGTAAAAATAAAGGGTATTCTGCCATACTCTTCCTCTGTAGTCTTTTAAAAACCATTACAATGAGGTGGAATTTCTAAAGTAAAAATACTTAGTGCATAGATCCTACAAAATTAAATGTTTATCTGGTCAATCGGCAAAACTAGCAGGATTACATTTAGAGCAGCTGACGCACCTCATCTTGAATGCGTGTGCTGTCTTTATTACAAAGAAGCGCAAAGCCATTATATTAGGAATAAGTTGCTATTGACCTTTGAACAACCTACTCTCTACCCTGTAGTCTGTTGTGGGCTGCCTGTTCTTTATTATTGTTGTGCAATTAAGGGCTGCCCTTTGCCTTTTCATACTATATGCTGGTGATTTAAAAAAAAAAAAGTATCCAATCCACACACTATTTTATCACTGTAACCAACAATTGGAGGTGATTTTTTTAAGCTAGTATAAAAGCACGAAGGGCACTTCCTATGAACAACTATTCCTGTGCAAAAACTATATGGGTCTTATGCCAAAAGCTGATCATGGTGGATCATTTCTTAAGCCCCTTTTAAAAAAATAACCCGTGAATGGTTTTAGTACAAGTTATGTCTAGCTCCTCTGCAAATGATTTGGTTTCATGTTCTAAACTAGCCCTGAACAGTAGATGAAGCTTTAATACATTCAGCTAAATAAGTTCTACTTTCACATGCCACGTTCTACAGCTTCTTAGTGCTGTGGATTTTTTGTTTTAAAGACTAGTGATGCCCATCCCTCCCTCTCCATCCCAAAAGCAAGGAACAAAAATCAGTGCCTCTCTACTCAAGATTTAAAGGCAATTTGCATGCAGTCCCTGCTCAAAGATGCCAAGTTTCAAATGCAGCACAATCATTGTGCAGAATTGAAACCCTGTAGTAGTACCTAGAACAAAACAGAAATTAAGTTGGTTCAAGCCAAGTTACTAAACTGAGCTGGTGGAAGAAGATTATGACGCAATCAAACCAAAGGTAAGTACTTTCAAATCCAATTTATTTCAATGAGAGAAATAACTGCATATTTAATATTTCTTCCACTAAAATTAATGACGCTAAGGCCACAATCCTGAACACGCTTTCTAGGGAGTAAGTCCCACTGAATTCAATACAACATACAAGTCAACCAGCATCCACTGTTGAAAATACTTAACTTTGGCTTGTTCTTATGTCATATATGGAGTGCATTTTTTGCTGCTAGCACACCTTTAGTTATTGCTCAATAACTTGTGAGATAGAACAGAGGAAATACTTTTAAGTTTAGTTTTATTATATTATAACATCTGCAACTACAGTTTATTCAGCCAAAAAATGTATTCCAAACTCCTTAAAAAATATCTACAATTTTTCTATTTTTAAAAAATAAAAGCTACCCTAGTATACCAATACTGCTAACAGCACTTGAAAATGGTGCATTACACATGGATACCCTACTGTAATTTCCGTTGCTGTCAGCGTTGTCTTTTTCTTCATCCTCTGCTACTTTGGTCTTAGGTTTCAAAGAGTTTATTAAAGGCTGCTCCAATTTCTAAAACCATGTCAGAAGCTGTCATAGACCGTCCACATTTTTGAAAGGCTTGGTTGTTGCACTGCCTTGTAAGTGAACATGCTCCAAATGCAGCCACTAGAAAGGGATTTTGACTAAAATGAAAAGAATCTCAATTAACACTGAAATGTGCATGAGCATACACCACCTTCAAGGAGCTTCTGAAGTTTAACTACTCCAAACATACTCCAAACTACTCCAAACATACACCACCTTCAAGGAGCTCTACTCCAAACATTCAATGTAAGAACATAAGAAGTGCCCTGATGCTGGATCAAACTAAGGGGTCCATCTAGTCCAGCACTCTGTTCACAGAGTGGCCAACCAGCCATCGGCCAGGGATGAACAAGCAGGACATGGTGCAACAGCACCCTCCCACCCAGCAACTGGTGCACACAGGCTTACTGCCTCGAATACTGGAGATCGCACACAACCATCAGGGCTAGTGGCCATTGATCGCCTTTGCCTCCTGGAATTTATCCAACCCCCTTCTGAAGCCATCCAGGTTGGTGGCCATCACTACATCTTGTGGTAGTGAGTTCCATAATTTAACTGCGCTGTGTGAAGAAGTACTTCCTTTATTTGTCCTGGATTGCCTACCAATCAGTTTCATGGGATGACCTTGGATTCTAATATTTTGAGAGAGGGAGAAAAATGTCTCCCTATCCACGTTCTCCATACCATGCATAATTTTGTACATCTCTATCATGTCTCCCTTAGCCTCCTTTTTTCCAAGCCCCATGTAGAAGGATCTCTCCTCACCAGTAACTTTTTATAGTAGTTCCATGGAATAACTAAGTTGCTGAAAATGATCACAGTACTTGGGAGTGTCTTACCCATTTGTTTTTTCTGGTCCAGCAAGGAATGCCCAGTGTGCTAGGACTCCAAGAGAACCTGAAAGGAGATCACCTTGTCCACCACACCTTCTGCTACTTCCTTCATGGCTACATACAAGCACTGAAAGGCAAAAGATTGTAAGAGGTTGAAGATATTTAGACTTCAACATGCTTGTGGGAGAGATGTTTAGGAAATGTAGACACGAAGTGCAGTAGACTAGGACTTTTTCCCACAAAAGAATGATTCAGGTATTAAGTTATTAGCATTGAGTCACATTCTATGATGTTCACTTTTCAATAAATAATACTGTGTATCTTGTCCAAATAGACAAAATTTGAACATAAATTCCCTCATACAGGCCCAGTTCTCACATTATAACAATCAACTGTTTAACTGAATTATTGAGAAGATGTTGTCCGAACCCAGTCAGTGCATTCCTGCTTTTCTGGAATTCCCTGTACTTTTAATTTCCAATATTTAATATATGCTTCCCTGCATTCATTTTTGTTTTCCCACAACATCTATCATAGGAGGACAAAATGTCTCATAAGATGTATTGTGTCTTTCCTTCACTTACCTTTTTCTCCATCTGAAATAAGATCTCGTTCTCCTTTTTGAACAATTGTCAAATTCCCCAAGGCTTGGCTGAGCCTTAGCAGACATCCATGATGATCACTGCTATCTACAGGGTCTCTAAGCTAAGACAGAGGGGGAGATATCATACAGAATTAAATATTTCACTCAGTGGTATAAAATACTATCATTTACCATCATGTAATAAATAAATAAATTCTAGGTAAACATTCCATCAGAAAGCCTATCTGTTCTCCCACTAATCAATCCATAAAGGAGGGTACTATCCTATGGAAGTTTGATTTAAGCATGAATAGTGTGTTTTGGATGTGAATTTATTTTCTTCACTGAAAAAACAAACAACTCACCATAGCTTCATATAGTCTGCTAAATTCCATAGCATTTGGAGTAAGAATAGCTCGAGGATAACCCTGAATAAGAGAAGGCTGTTGGGCAATCAGCCATAAACCATCCTGCATAAGGCAAGAAAAGAGAAACATTTACTGGCAAGAATAACACCACGCAAACAAACGAATGAAAACATAATACTTACAGCATCAATTATAATAGGAATTCCTTTGACCTTGGATTTTTCTATAATCCCCTGTTTAAAAAAAGAGAACCATTTTAAAATTTGTAGGAAATGAATTTTTTTCTCCTATTGTCTAATGAAATCCATTTTGGATGAAAGATGGTCTAAAAATATTTAGGATAAATAAAAATAAAATAACGCCTACAGTTTCAAATAAGGATTAAGAAAACAGCTGCTTCTAAAAACTATTTGTGGCATTTGTTTAAGTACTCGATTGTTGCATTTTCTTTCTCCTCAGTACAATATTTTCTAATAATGTGTACAAGGGTAGATTCACACAAGCATTTAACACATCAGTTGTGTTTGGCAAAACAGCAGCAACAACAATCCACATGTTAAAAGCATGTACAAAGCCTCTCTGAGTCCAAGTCACATTGCTGCCTGACAATGTACAAATATCTTTTAAGGATAAAAGTAACATATGGATTCCAGGCAACTACCTTCATATTAAATTTCTAATCATGCTTAAAAAGACACTTCACTTTCTGTAGTTGCTATAACATGCACACACATTTATTCTTTAAAACTACAAAAGAAGTTTTGTCCTTATTGACAATCTTTTCTGACCACAGCCTCTAGTGTTATATCACCCCTAATTCTACCTACACACACACACACTTTTTATTGCTTGTCCATCATAACAAGCATGACAGAATTTCTTATGTCATGACTTAGGTTATGAACCCAAGCATCCAAATTTGGAAGTAAAATTCCATAGAAACCATGGCTTTGGCTCAGGGCATTAGAAATAGAATAGGGTTGTCACTGAGCCACGCAATTTGTCTGTGTATGTTACATATATTACAGGTTTGTTGTAATTGTTCCTTTTTGAGAGAGCTGGAAGATGCTGAGAGCTCAGAAATAAGATGCCTACAAATCGATGCTAGCTCCATTATGTTTCACTATTGTGGGACTTACGCACTTTGGATTTCATCTCAGATGTTAATAATGCAGAGCAGTCCTGCTAAAAAGCAAAAGCAAGCCAATTCTCTTTATATGCTTCCTCAATTGCTCATCTTTTAGCGTAAGTGGGAAAAGATAACTCGAGGTACTTCAGTTGGTTACTTTATCACCACTGTGACAGGACTGAGTAAGCAATAAAACAGATAAAGTGGTAAAACAGCTGGCCAAAGCATGGAGTTCTTTCAAACACCGTAAGGGGAGGTTTAGTGCCCACTTTGCAGCCACGTCCTGAAAGACAGATTCTTACAGCATGTCATGCATCTGCATGCTGCGGCCACCTCCCATTTCCTATGTTATTGCTGGCATCCAGGTCTATAACAAAATACAAGATGTCAGCCACACCATCTTTGTTTAGTCTTGGACTCAAGAAGCATTCTTTCAGAAGCCAGGGAGGCCTCCAGCTAGGGGTGTTGCTAGATTTGGACCTATTGTCCTGCATCCTCAATCTAATTCTGAATCTGGGGCAGCCCAGACTCTGCCTGCACCTTCGCTTGCCTTCTCGTTTGATTGCAATGCAGGGTCTCCTACACTTGAGTCAAAAGAGAAAGTTAGCAGGGAGCACTGCCTGACCAGGCACTCCATAGCTAGCATCTGACTGGGCAGCAGCAGTGTACAAACTAAGGCTAAGCTATGTAGTAGAAGCCTATGTAAGACTTCAGGTAGGATTTGGGGAGGCCTATACGTCTTCTCCCAATGTGGATTAGCCTCAATCTAGGCAGTCACTGCTATGCTGGGTGTTCCAGCTGTTGGTCTGCCCAGCAAGATGCTGGCCATAGAATGCCTGGCTAAATAATAATAATAATAATAATAATAATAATAATAATAATAATAATAATAATAATAATTTATTTCTTACCCGCCTCTCCTTTTAGATCGAAGTAGTGGCCAGTGTTGGGATTTGGAAGTGGAGCTCTGAATATTTAAAGTACCTAGCAATTCCCCTGCCTCCACAACACAGTTAGAGAAGTCCTAATTTAGACTTTGGAAAACACAAGTCTTTGTAGTCCACAACACAACAGCTTTCACCAACTGTAGCTGCTAATTCTACCTTCATGTCAAAATAACTTCATGCACTGAATAAGATAAGTACACTAAAAATAATTACTGCACAGAATATTGGAATCCAAATTACCTTAGCATTTTCAAGCAGCACATCATCTCTTCCCAAACCAGGCCCTATGACAACCGAGTGCAGTCGTGGTAGCCACTTTTCCACTTCATGAACAGCATCAGGGCTGTCCCTAAAGGGGGAAAATTGAGCATAGACCATCGTGTTTTCAAAGGTTTGACTCAATTTCAATGCAGTTGATGTGCCATCTTCCAAAGCCCTCTCCTGCAAAACAGCAACTATGAACCTTCCAAAGAAATCACTATGCCATTTTTCTCCTGCACAGAGTTTTAATTTTTGCAATGAACCTGGAAATCATTCACAACAAAGCTTCCTTGCAGACTTAGTCTTTGACAAGTCAATGGATTTCCCCCTTCTGTTATTCAACAGCAGCTACCATTTAATTTAAGGGTACATTTTATTTTTAACTATAACTGCCAGGGACTGAGAAGAAAAGCCACTATATGCCTAGCAACGGTTTTCCATTTTAGCTGCAGAGCATGTTATTGTGTGAAAGGACATGAGGGAGAAACTTCCATCTGCCTGGGAAGCTGGCAAGTGAAAGCAAGAAGGGGAGGAAAACTCCAACGTCAATGGCTAGCTGGCGTATTTTCTTTTTCTTTTTAAACCCAGGATGGAGAGAAGGAATTCCCATGTGTGGCATATTCCTCCAAGTTCCCATCTCTGCCTGGCATGCAGCTTGTTTTCCCATTTCACTTTCTGTCAGAATATTATCTGTTTTATTCCCCACTCCCCAATTCCCAACCCTGCTACAAATTAGGAGTTGTAGTGACCAACTTTTAAGGTACATAAACAGGCTGGTGTAATGCTTACGTATGTAGGTCTCTCCTAGTGTTCAGCCTCATGTAATTGGTTGCCAGGAAAGAATCCCTTCAGCACCTCTCTTGGGGCTTTTATTAATACATATATAGATAACGGTAAGGGAGTAATCTGACTAATAGTTTGGACACAGCTTCAGAAGGCAGCATAGGTATGAGCACTGCCACTTTTGGAAGGCAGCAGTTGGAACTATTTGTAGCACATGTGAAAGCAATTAAAAGTTCTACTGTCATTACGGAAGTGTCTCCTAATAAAAACACGCCGGAATAACATTTTCAGGATTGGCTTTAGTTACAGCGGAACAGGGACTTATTACTGTTAAAGTTGATTGAAAGCATGGCAATGCCTCATTGCCACATGTGTGATTTAACAGTCATACTCTGCCCATCTAACAAATCCTCTCTGTCCTTTGGATCCTGTGTAATAGACCATGACCTGGCACAATGGCATAACTACGTAATTAAAGATACATGGGCTGCGGTTTCTTCAACTGGCACTGGAATCTTAGCTCTGACCTCGTGAGCTGCTAATACAGTTTACTTTGTAAGTTGAGCGAAAAATATAAGGAGGAAAGCAAAACAGGCAACAAGGATACTTACAAAATTGGATGAACAATCAGCTCTGGACTGTAAGATTTTATCACAGTTGCTGCATCTTTGGTACAAAATACATGGGATAAGTCTGCACCCTAAGGAAGTTAACACATAGTTATTGATACTGCTAAACCATCAAGTACTGCTAAACCATCAACCATTAATACAGAACTATTTAATACCCAAACAAAGCCATTTTTTTGCCTTCTAGCTTCATTCTCCCACCCAACATTGTTCTACACATCACTGGATAACAAAACCAATACCCCAATCCTATATACGCTTATCTTTTAAAATAAACCTCATGACTTCAATGGAAAAGATATGTTCAGAATTGGAGTTATGTATATGAAAGCCAGTTCCCAAAAGTCTGTAACACTCTAGGATAACTAAAGAGTACATTCATACTTACTTTCTCAAGCATGAGCAATTTGTTTCAACAATAACTTGAGCAGTAAAGTATTTTAAGTTGGTAGATGTAAATACATCTAAAGCAGACAGGAGTAGTTTACTCCACACTGAGTTTGCAATGCAGTGATTATAGAAGTGAAATATGTTACTGCTGAAGTAATTACTGTTTCCAAAGACACAATTCTACACAATATATAATGGCAATCTACACTTTTAGTATTAAAATAGAAGTTAGCATTTGTAAAAGCAGCCATCCAAAGGCACAGTCAGTTACTATCAGCATTCTCAAGTTTGAACAATTCCAAAGCGTCATAAGCACACTTGACATTCTCCAGGTTGGTGTGAGGAAGGCATCCCATAATGGTTATCTCCCCTTATTACCCAGGAAAAGCAGGGACTCACATGACTGAGTTTTAAGCCTTCTATTGGTCTAAAGCTCCTCTTAGCCAGTTCGTCCCTGCTTTTTGCCCAGGCCAGAGCTAATTCTCATCTCCTCCTATTTCAAGCCTACAGTATAAGCCTCACATGCTTGTGATCTATTACTGGGTTCAGCACATTTAAGTTGTTTTTTTCATTGGGTTTAAGCACATTTAACTCTGTTGGACAATGACCAATGTCTTTAAAGATACACTCCATGCAAAGTTAGGGGAAAAAAACATACCACTTTCAGAGCTGAAATTGCAGCAAAATATGGTGCCCCTGTATACCTAAAAATGAAAAAAGAAGAAGCTTATCTTAGGAAGCATGATGAAACAATCTTTCCCTCCTGCAAGGTAACCGGATAGTTGCCAGCTTCCAAAATCGGAGGCTGCCAACTATCCTGTGCAAGGCTACTGGAGCACAGAACGAATCTTCTCCAAGTGCCAGTCACCCTGCATTTTTGTGATTTCACCTATCTAGGTGCAGCTTCGGAGAAAGGGAGGGAAGGGGCCTAGAGACCTGATAGGAAGCTCCCCTCCCCATCCTGGGATCTCCTCCTTGTTCTTAGTGCCACACAAGATTAATCATCCCCATATAAAACAAACAGTTGCAGGCCTCAAGATTTCAAGAGGGAAATCTGGCATTGAGGATGTGGGAAATGTTTTAAGATACAGTCCAAAGTATCTGCACCCAGGCAATCCAAGTTCTTGAAAGAAAGCATAATTTTGCGACCTATACAAATTAAATGCTAATTAATGTTTTTGTATAATCTATTCTGCATGTAATTATTTTATATATTGATTCCACTTACACTAATGGGAATGAGAAAGAAACTATGTTGAGACTGGATATGTAGATATATGTAAGCTGGAGGGCTAGTAAAACCATTCTGTAATCTAGTAGTATTCATAGACATTTTTGAAAGGATGATGTACATTTCTATTTAACTTACTCTTGGCATCCTCCAACAATTCCTATTCGTCCATCTTGGCCTTTATGTTTTTTGGCAGTTAGAGGAGGAATAACATTTCGCACCAATTGAAATATATTCTCCATTTCCTTTATAGAATGTGTTTTGTGCACTGAAAAAGATCTCTCTATAACTGAAATAAAATAAAATAAAGACATTTAATTACTTCAAAAATGAACTTCAGAAATTCAAGATGTTGAATGCATTCACTTAAGCATGACGTTTGTTGTGCTTCCAGGACATTACAATATTAAATATATTTTGTTTACATCTTAATAACTATGTTGCACAGACACCCACACATCTTACACATTGCTCACTACTAAAAAGTAGTTCAGTAAAGATTGTATGTTTATCTTTAATGGACTAGTTAAATCAGGGGTGTCAAACCTCTTTCAGACTGAGGGATTGACACCACCTAGAGGCTCGAGGGGCTGCATTCCCTAGTGGGCAGGGCTGAAACACCAAAAATGTCAGCAGGTTTTAGTTTAAAGCTCATCCTATCAGTAACTTAGCCTTGGGAGAAGCGTTCCAGCCTTTTAGAATGGGGGAACTCTCTCACACACAAAAGCTGGGAAGCCACCAAACAATCAGTGCTCGGAAAAGGATGGTGGCAAGAGAAGAGGGAATGCTCACCTGGGGAACACTGGAGGGCTGGATTTGGCCCCTAGGCAAGACAGATTTGGCCTGCAGGCCTGGGGTTCAACACGCCTAGATAAAACCTTACTGAGCACTATCATCAGCCAAGCAAACAGAGGTAAAGGCATTTCTTAATTTTGAGGATGCAGAGGTCTGAGTTTTTGCAACCAGGTATCAGCTTCCCACACTCCCAAGATGGGCATTGTCACGCTACTGGAAGCACAGGAAGGATCCTAGGAAAATGCACATACCTGTAGCTCTCCCCCGAAACACCCTGCACCCTTACTGTGAAAAACCTGACATGTAAACTTTACAACTCCTGCTGATTCCATGCTAATCCCTGTTTATTGTGTGAACCGATAAGAGGGCAGCACAAAAGGTATTCTGCAAATCTGATCTATAGGGATTGGAAGTACTTCAGTTCTCACATTTGCCTATGCATATCTACTCAGATAATTCCCCGTGAATTCAATGGGGCTTGCACCAAGTGGGTAGAAGACTACAGACTTAATGTGATTTGAAAGTGCCCTATGAAATAATGGGAGATATAGTGTAGGTAACTGGACAGGAAGCTGTACGAACAGTACTAGTGCTAACTAGGGATTTTTGCACCCACTCTGCATTCCCACTCCCACCCCCCGGGTCAACCAGGATATGATGAAACGAACCATTACAGAAGTCCGTCTCTGTCAAGTCTTGCCTACTGGCAAGATCCAATAGGCAGTGTGTCTACGAAGTGGGCAACAAGTGAGGGTAAGATGTTGGGGCCTCATTCCTATCTTAAAAGCTTGTTTAAGATTACATCTCTTTCCCATTCATCTACTTTCACTTGTTGCAAACCAACTTTCAGACCCAGATGCAACTAACTCCTACAACTGGGAGAACAGCACTGAACAGGGAAACTTGTGCTTGTAAGAAGCATGGACTGGGGTCTTAACCACTTAAATCTCAAGCTGCAAATCAGAAAAAAATATCAAAATTGTCTCAGATAGCTCGCATTTTTTTTTTTAAAAAAAAACATATCAATAGATATTGATCCAGTATAACAAAACACTGGCTTTCTAGACATGAATGGATATCAATTCAAGGACAAAAATGAATAAATTCAAGGTAAGCAACAAAAGAAGTAATCTTCTATGTTCCTGCAGCTTTGATGATACTTCCAACTGAAAAATTGTAATACATAATAGGTACTAGATTGTTGTTTTTCATTAGCATTTGTCAAAGCATAGCCTACATATCAAAACAAAAAACAAACACACACAAAAACCCAGTGCAAATTATGCTCAGAGATATCTGCCAAAAGTATTCACGGTGTGGGGGTGCGCACACACATATGAAAAAGTCTATCAAAACAAGAAAACTCCCACTATAGTTGCATTATCAGCAAAATACCTTTTGACTCCATCTTCAGTTAAACCATTTCCATAACCAGATCTCTGAGTAACTACTGGAAAAGCATCCTTACAGGAGAATCATCTTCGCTCAACCTTCTTTTAATAAATGCATTCTACTTCCACTGATACTACATAGACATTGCATCCCCTGCACAGCTTATTCCAGTTCCAATTATTTCATTTTTTACACTAAAATCAATAGACGTCAGAATAAAGTACAAAGCCACAAATCATGATAAACCAAAAAGAACACAGATTCCTAGACAAATGGGTGAGAACAACAGATTTTAAGTAGTGTCACAATAGTGGAAACAGCAACAATGCAGTAACGGCCATGCTATCATGTTTCTTCTTTAATAGCAACAGAAGTAATATCCTGTGCTGTATATATTTTTCTATTTTCTGAATTATATATTTTTTATTTTCCCCAAACAACTGGGTTTTTATTATCTATTCCCAGACACCTAAATAAATTACTGCTTAAATGTCAATAGTTCAGTGATTGTGAAATCAGATTAATGCCAGCCATTGAAGGCTTGAAAGCAAATTTCAGTGTATCTATGGACATATAGATACACTGCATCATAGCATCATAAGAACATAGGAAGAGCCATTATGGATCAGACCAAGGGTCCATCTAGTCCAGCATTCTATTCACACAGCTGTCAACAGGAAACCCACAAGCAGGATATGAGTGCACCAGCACCCTCCCGCCATGTTTCCCAGCAACTTACTTCCTCTGCTACTGGAGGTAGCACATAGCTGTCAGGACTAGCAGCCATTATCCTCCAGGAATTTATCTAATCCCTTTTAATTCCATCACCACATCTTGTAGTAATGAATTCCATTGTATAGTTATGCGCTATGTGAAGAAGTACTTCCTTTTATTTGTCCTGAATCTCCACCAATCAGCTACGTGGGATTGACCCCAGATTCTAGTATTTTGAGGGAGAAAAATGTCTCCTTATCTACATTCTCCACAACATTTTGTGCACTTCTATCATATCTCCCCTCAGTCTCCTTTTTTCCAAGCTAAACAATCACAACTCTTGTAACCTTCCCTCAGGGGAGATGCTGCAGCTCCTTGATCACTTTATTAACCTTTTCTGCACTTTTTCTAGTTCTACAGTATCTTTTCTTAAGCATGGTGACCAGAACTGTACCCAGTATTGCAAGTGTGGTCATAAACAGGTAGGAATCGGGTAACTTTCACACCTGTTCAATACGTGCTTATTCACTGATAGTAAGTATAGAACCAGAGGCTATCTACTCCAGATTATCGACTAATACTGCAATTGTATAGGTGTATGTTGGAAGTTCTTCTGTGTCCAGTGGTACTTCCTCACAAGTATGTTTATGGTTGTAGCCAAAGAATACAACAGCAGGGATGTTATGAATGGAGCCCACATTTAAACACAAGTTGACTTCTATGAAATACATAGAATTTCTCTCAGGCATGGTTATCTATAGTCCTGAAGAATATCAGCACATGGAGATATATGGGGGGTTGTACTAGATGATTCCTTGCAGCTAGTTTTCAAATTGTGCTCCATGCAATCTTGGAATGCCAAGATATCAAGAAAAGATAACTTGTACAACATTACTAATTCTACAGTGTGCAGTCGGATGGGAATATTAAACATATTCTAAGGTGTACACACAATTTGGATGTAATGTCAGCTGGTTCACCAGGGCTCGCAAGTAGCCTCTACAAATTCAGAATGCCCTAACACAACCCCCCTGAAACTTCTGAGATAGAACTATATCCCACAGCAGCTGTATTTATATGGAAAAGTTTCCCTGACAATAGGAAGACTGACCTCCATTACTTTGCAGATAAAACTGTGGCTACCATACTACTTACGCTACAAGTGTGGCAGAAAACCCATTGCACCTGAAGGATCATATTTCAGCTGTGCTGGAGTGTAAGTTTACTAACAAAAGAGTGACTTCATTCTGGATCTGCAATTACAAGCCTGCAGGAATGGATAAGTTCAAAGATATACAATGAAAAGGATTCAAGAACTAGGTGGGTGAAGAAGTATGATGCTCAATGGAGTGAAGATACATCGAAGTTGCTAAAGTAAGATTTTGTGGGGTCAATTTCAGGAGTGCTATTACCTGGTCAGAGCTCATGATGAGCTTAGAAGCACAGTAACTAAAGATGCAATTCTATGCAAGTTTAGCCTACAACTCCCAGCCAGCTATGCCCCATATTTTTTCCTGTCTAAACTTGCATAGGAGTAAAAGACTTACTCTAATCCCTAGTACTTCCATGCAGAAAGTAGAATAGGATGTAAACATTATTTTTAAAATAACTGCTATAAAACCAGTCACGTTCTAACTAGTTAACATCTATTGTAATGACTCATAATACTTTTAGAACGCCCACTGTAGTTGCCCCTACTGGTTCAAATGCAAACACACACAATTATTTCAACTATTTCCAGAACTACTATGAAAGAATAAATATCAAGCCATACAGATTTTATTATCAAGGTGAACAGAATTCCTCCTTTAACCTATTAAAACACAACTGCTTGCTCTTCATCTTCAAAAAGTCTCTACTATACAAACTACTTAAGTCATCATGATCTATCTCATAGCAACTCTACAAAACACAACCTTAAGTAAACACTATACCTAAGTAAAATTTCAACATCCAAGCTCTGTGTTTTGATTCATTTTGCAAACCCCAGAACTTCCCAATTAGAAAATTTCACCACCAGGTTGAGACATCATTTACAGAATAGAATGAAGTACCTATGGGTGGAGATAGTGTTGTTGTCATAGAATTATAGTTAAAATTATCTCCGTATGATCTATGATTTGATCTCTGTGAAGGATTGCTTGGTATACATGAAGACCTTTGCGATACTGTAGAAGAAATTCCTGCTAACATTTGTCCCAACATTTGTAACATTTGGAGCTCCCTAGCATGCTCAGCTTCACGTCGTTTGTCTTCAATTTTAAGCCGCTGCTCTTCATATTTGTAAAACTTCTCTTCAGTATCCATACTTTGTTGCAAAAACTTCTCCATCATTTTGTCCAGTGTTAAGTTTGCATGCCGTTTTTTTGATCTTTTAGCCTGAGATAATAAGGGTGGTGCATTGGTGTGAGCATTAATTTGTTTAAAACCTAAAACAAAAGTAGATAAATTAGTTGTTTATATTTTAAACAGACTTAAACAGTTAGATAAGAGTATCCCATATCAACCTACGTACCAGTTTAGCAAATATTTAATCACAAGAATATGCTTATTTTAAACCATACAGTAACTCTCTTCAGCCTCTCTTAAGATGGTTTTACAATCACAACTATTTTATTGTTATACTGAATAACTGTAGTAAAACCTAGAAAACAGTGTCTATACCATCTGTCAAAGGATTTAACAGTTTCTAATAATGAGATAAAAGACTCTTCAGGAAAGCTGTGATCCTAAACACATTTACTAGGGAGTAAGCGCCAATGAACACAGTGGGATTTACTTCTGAGTAAACATGCGATAGAATTGTGTAATCCTTGTAGGTATTTACATTCAGTTTTAACAGATTCCTGTACTGCAGGCAATTGCCCAATTGAGCTATCTCTAGATTTACATTACAAAAGGTGCAACTGTAAACATTTCTCCTTTGATGTGTATTTAAGGATGAGCCAATTGGCTTAAAAATGTTAGCTTTTGAAGCCAGATTTATACAGAATGGATACACACAGGTGTATTAGACTGTATTTCATTTGAATCTCAGACAGAGAGAAAAAGTTTCCTAGTAAGTCTTTTCTAAAAATAAGGCAAGGAACACATCTGTGTACAGAAAGTACAGACATCAGTACACATGCAGTGCTCCTACAATTTGTCTGTGTATATATAAGAAATCAAACTGTATTTGTGGAAAAGGTTTAGACTGAGTGGTATGAGTGTCCATTAAACTTGAGACCTGCGGACTACTGTTTTTACTTGAAGGGGAATAACTTTTTATCCTTTTTATACAGGTATGTGTGAGTGTTTTAGTGCCTTCAAAAGTCTGGACTGGTGTGAAATGGGCTGTTGCCACACACAAACAGAAAATCTGTAATATACTACAGCATTTTTTTTAACTTCCTGATGATACTGTGTAACACCTTAATATGTAGTTGGTGTATGCAAAATAAGGATGCTTCCTGGTTATGTTTTATGGAGTGATGGGAATTCATTTTAAAATAAAGGGCACTTGGAAATACTGAACTAAGGAGCATTTAACCATGTTAACGAGTGCCTAGCTTAGATGAAACCATCTGAAATGGAATGATTAGGTCAGTTTTCTGATTTGTCTGACTAGAAATGTGTGTGTGTGTGTGGGGGGAGGATTTCTCTCCTTTGTCTAGACAGAAGCAGAAAGAGAAAATGGTTTATTACAGCAGCACTGAGATTTCCCCCTTCAAATGCATGCATGGAGCTCAGGTGAGGACAAACACTGCGTAACTTAACACAGCTCTGTATTTCAGAGAAGGTATTTCCTTACACTGTAATCCTATGCATATTTAGTCAGAAGTAAGATGTTTAGAATTGCAGGCTCAGTATTCATGAATGGTAAAAGGAGGTGGTGTTGATCAACTGAGGGGGTGAAATTAAATTGGAGGCGGCATCTCCCCCACCCCCAAATTGTACAGAAGCAGATCAAGAACGGGAGGTTGTTTTATGTGGATGGAAGGGGGAAAATAGTTGCGTATACTGGGGAGCGGGGGAATAGGCAGCTACATGCACACCCACCCACCCAATTATAGAAAAAGGCTCACTCTCTGCTGGCGGCAGCGGGATGGCGAAGGGGGGACACTCCACTTTGATGGCGTGCTCGGCGTAGGAGGAGCACTCGCCGGAGTCCTCGTGGAAGTTGTCCCGCGGGGGAGACTCGAGCTCGTCATCCTCCTCCTCCTCCTCGTCGTCGTCGTCCTGATCCTCCGCGTCCGCCTCACGGCTGTTACGAAAACTCCCGGGCCCGGCGGAAGGGGGCGCGGCGATGGCGGCGGCGGGTTGGTGGCAGCCGTCTCCTCCCGCCACCGCCACGGGGGTCAGAGGCCGCTCGATGGCAAGATGTCCGTCGAGGCCGGCGGCGCCTTGCCGGCAGCTGAGGATGCGGTCCATCTCGTCGTAGTACTTGCAGATCTTGCGGGCGTGCCCGTTCTTCTTGAGCCCTTCGCGGGCCTGGTAGTACTGGCGCTTGAGGCCCTTGATGCGGATGCGGCACTGCTCCGGGGTGCGCTCGAAGCCCAGCTCGGCCAAGCGGCAGGCCACGTCCCGGTACACATGGCTGTTGCGAAAGTTGCCGTCCAGCGCGCTCTGCACGTCCTCCTCCCCCCAGATCTCCAGCAGCGCCCGGGTCTCCAGGTCGGACCACAGGAAGCCCCGCGTGTTGGTGATCATCCTACTGCCCGCCCACCCGGGGGCCGCAATGGCCGCGCCCGCCCGGGAAGGGACGCGAAGAGATGGGTCGCGGGTGGGGGGCGGGCAAATAAATAGATGGATCGGAGGCTGGGAGGGAATGGCGGGGGGGGGGGGGCGCGGCGGGCAGGATTAACGCCCGCCTCACCGCTCAGTCGCCTCAGTCTCTCTGTCCCTTGTGAGGCGGCGGTTGTGGCGGCAGAGACCGCAGCGCCAGGCCGGGCTCCCGCCGCATCCCTCCTCGAAGCTTCACACGCCCCCTCACCTTTATCTTTTTTCTCCCCGGCTACAAACAAAACTTTACACCGGCCTGGCTGCAAACCGGGCCTGGCTGCAAGACGCGGGCCTGGGCTTTCAGCCGCGTATGCGGCTGCCGCTCCCTCGCCTCAGGCTGCGGGAGCTCGGCGGCGGCGGCTCTTGGAGGCCCGGTTCACAGCTCATCGCCTCACGGAGCCCCGAGACCAACGGGCAGCGCACGACTGCTGCGGCAAAGCGGCGAAGAAGCGGCGGCGGCGGCGGCGGCGGCTCGTACCGAGAGCGAGCTCGGCGCCGATGCAGAACACCGAGCCGGCCTCTTTTCCTTACCCCGCTCCCCGGAGGGCCCAAGTCGGCCCGGCGTCACCGCGCATTGCGCTCTGTCCCCCTCCCCTTCGTGCGCGCACACCAGTCAGTCACCAAGTTCACGCACAAAGCAGCAGCATTCGCTTGTGTGTCACAACTTCAGCCTACGAAATGGGGGGGGGTGTTGATGGTGGTGGGCCGCGCGGGGCGAGGCCTTGTCCACCTTCAAAATGTTCAAGAAAAATAGTGGATAGCGCCCTGGAGCTGAGACTATAAGGAGCGTGGAATTTAAAATATATGGAAATGTGTGGGATGTCTCGTTAAACCAGGAATATGAGGGAAGCGACACAGCAGGACCAGCCCTCGCCCCTACGTATCAGTAAAGGGGTTCCAATACAGAACAACGGGGAAACAACAGGGCGAGCTCATACACGCCAATACCGACATTGCCAGAGCCGTCTATCGTTTTCCTGCCCACTCCCCAGGAGGAGGATATACCAGTGTCGAACCAATAAGAAGAATGCACTTTCGATTTATGCTCTTGACAGTTTCTGATTCACAGCCAGTTTTCAACAGAAAGGCACCAGCAGCCACAAGCGATGGTCAGGTTTAGCTGTACGGCCCCCTTCTCACCAGCACCTCTCATAAGCCACAACAAAAACAGGTAATAATAATAATAATAATAATAATAATAATAATAATAATAATAATAATAATAATAATAATAATAATATGTATGCGACCTTGGCTGCTTACCCTCACTCCCACCCCGCGAGCCAGCATTCAGATTCTTAGAGAACTGTTACATCTCAATAAATCTTGCTGCTACTATTTATCATGCATTTAACCCCAAGTACGTCCTAACCGATGTAGAGAACACAGAAATTAGGAGGTCCCCGTTTAGAGGGATTTCTGTCTAGGCACAACCATTTTGACTTGCATCTGTGAAATGGGTCATCACAGATCTAACCCCAGAGATGGTATTCACATCACCACATACGCAAAAGTTCTCAGTGGAACCAATTCATAGATTCAGGTACCAATAACCATGTGCAGAGAAATCGAGTGACACTTAAGTCAAGTGTTTGTTGGGTGGCGATTCGCCTTTCATGAATCGAGATTGGGACGAGGGCTGCAACCAGTGGGCTTGAGCACAGAATTCTGGCCTTATTGGTTGTTAAAGTTCTCAGTGACTTTCCAGTGAAAAGCCTGTAGTATTTTCTTTAAATCTTTTAATTAGAATACATGCGTACATACATAAAAAAACCTACGTAATTCTAAACATTTACTAAGTTTATAACATGCGACCAAATTCATCTGTTTGGCTTTGAATCTGTTTACGCTGCCTTATATTTTCCCCGCCCCCTTTTAATTATTAAAGAAAAAATCAGCTTCACCTCTCTACACACTGACTATACAATTATTTTAGGCCACTCCGTGGAGTAAGCAAGGTGAAGTGAGCTAGAACTAGACGACTTGAAAAGGTAGAGATTCCATTTAAGGATACTTAAAAAAACAAATCTGGCCTGTGGCTAGCTATAAAGGCACATATCCCGCTCGTAAACTGGACACCCCATGGGAGGCGATGTACCTTTTCCATATTGCAGCCAGACCATAATAGCTGCCGAGGCCAGTGCTACGATCACACAAGTGCCTCTTCCCCAAACCATCCCGGCGAAATGAGCTCGAGCTCGAGCTCGCCCGGGCCCTGTTTGCCCAAGCAGCACACACGCCGACTTCACAGCCTCGCCTCTCCCCTCCCTCTCCTTACCTAGCCGCCAAGCCGAGCTTACACCAGCTCTTGACAAGCACTCAAGCAAGCGGCTGGTACAATACATCGGCGCTGCTTCCGGGTCCAACGCACAGACACGGTAAAGGGGACGCGTAGGCCGCCTCCTCCCGCCGTAAGAAAACCTCCTAGCGGGGAGCCAATCCTAGCTGCTTTTTTTGCGCTGATTGACACTACCAAAAAAAAAAAGTTGATGGGCGGGGCAAATGCTGCAATATGTTATTTCATTTTATATGCAGTGAAAGAAGGAAAATGTTGATTTTGTAGGACGTTGGTCACGCAAGAATGGCTACCCTGTTCCTCCTTTCAAAACAGGCAAAGGGTCCGCAAAATTGTTCACTTATAACGCCTTTTTATTGGCGTTAAACTCTATTGGTAGATTAAAGAACATAAGAAAATTATAAGCGCCATGCTGAATCAGGCCAAAGGTCCATCTAGTGTCCAGCATTCTGTTCACACAGTGGTGAATCAGCTGCCGACCAGGGAACCACAAGCAGAAGAATTTGATGGGTGTTTTTTTTTACATACTCACATTTTACACCTTCTGATACCAATGGTAATTACCTGGAGTCACTCCCATTTAATTCAATAGTATTTAATTCCAAGTAATTACGGTTTAGGTTTGTAATCTTAATCTACGCCAGGTTACATTCAGGAACAGGAAGAACCTGTTATTAATGACAGAGCTCTGTCCTGGAATAGATGGATAACAAATACCTTTGAACAGTGCAAATTTGACTATGCTCCATCTTCAATGGCTGAGTTCCGAGGACACGCTAATCAACGGGGGTGGGGTGTTAATAGGAGCAAAATGGAAATAAATCGTTGATTAGGAACTGAAATGAGTTATCCGGCTCACTAACACACACCATGTATTGGGTGCATGACATGGAGGAAAACTTTGAGGGAAGTCAGAACATGACCCAATGCTATAAATGTTCCATCTACCGAACACTGTTTGATGAAAAAGAAATATAAAAATAGATTTTCCTTCTGCACTGGTTATTTCACGGTTGGACTACTGCAACCTTCTTCTCTCTGGCCTTCCTTCTTCTCACATCAGTCCGTTGGTTTCTGTTCACCACTCTGCCGCAAAGATCATCTTCTTGGCTCGCCGCTCTGACCATGTTACTCCGCTTCTGAAATCTCTTCATTGGCTTCCAATTCACTTCAGAATCCAATATAAACTTCTCCTGTTAACCTTCAAAGCTTTTCACGGTCTAGCTCCTTCCTATCTCTCCTCTCTCATCTCACACTATTGCCCCGCTCGTGCTCTTCGCTCCTCTGATGCCATGTTTCTCGCCTGCCCAAGGGCCTCTACTTCCCTTGCTCGGCTCCGTCCATTTTCTTCTGCTGCCCCCTACGCCTGGAACGCTCTTCCAGAACATTTGAGAACTACAAGTTCAATCGCAGCTTTTAAAGCTCAACTAAAAACTTTTCTTTTTCCTATAGCTTTTAAAACTTGATGTTGTGCAGACTTTATACTGTTAGTTTTACCCTACCCTGTGCCTGCTTACCCTACCCTGTGCCTGTTTGCATTCTCTTCCCCTCCTTATTGTTTTACTATGATTTTATTAGATTGTAAGCCTATGCGGCAGGGCCTTGCTATTTACTGTTTTACTCTGTACAGCACCATGTACATTGATGGTGCTATATAAATAAATAATAATAATAAATAATAATAATAATAATAATAGTTTGTATTGAAAAGTAGCACATTAATTGCCTTTCAGGCTGATGCTACCATGTTTTTCCTTATAACAGTATGACAACCTGAAGCAAAGAAGTGCTCTCTGGTAGTGATGCTACCTGGTAATTTTACCCCTGATGGAGTGGGGGGACATTAGATGGCCATGAGTATTACTTCAGTAGTGAAGCACATACTTTTTCCTCTTCCTTCACTTTATTCCATGTTTTACAGCACATTTTTTTAGGAATAAAGATTTTTTTTTAAAAAAAGTAATAAAACTAAAAATAATGAGCATTTGTAACCATGTACATGCCCAGCTAGACAGCCCCTAATGATACTTGTAGTAGAAGTAGTAGTAATAGTAGGATGCTGCAGTGACCAGTGTTGATGGGCATACCTGTGTCTGCCCAGGTGCCGGTTTGTTGCTGCATCCTGTCACCTCTCACTCTCTGGATGGGGGGGGGGGGGCTTGTTCTATGGGTCCTATGATTTCTGCCCCAGACCTTGCTGCACCACTGCTCAGTAGCAACTGATATCCCCCCCCCCCAAATCTGGATCTTTCCACCATAATATTGATAGATTTTGAATTTGCTAATGTTGATTAAATAATAGGAAATATATTGAGCCTCACTCTTCTACTTTCATGAAGACAATGTTGAAGACAGCTTTTCCTTCTAGAAATGGTTATTGTGCTTATTAAATTATAAGTCAAGAGAGATAGCCCCTTTGTTACTAAAGCAGCTTCAAAGCAGCATTTAACAACATGAGCTGAGTTTGTTTGTTTTTAACGGACCGCAGAATAGCTCTTTTTATAAGGATACTGTTGTTTTTATGCTTTTTATGTTTTTAAACTTTGTATATTTGTTTTTAATGTTTACTGTTTTTAGCTTTTGTAAACTGCCCAGAGAGCTTTGGCTATGGGTATATAAATGCAATTTGAATAACCAGTTTTAACCAAACAGCTAATTCATCTAAAATACTGAGGGCACAGTCCTATATGTATTTAGACAGGAAAAGAAGTCCTTCAGTTCCCATCATTCCCCAATCAACATGGCTGGCTGGCTGGGGGAATGATGGGAACTGAAGGACTTCCCCCCCCCCTTCTAAACATGCATAGGATTGTGCCTTTAGCCACACAAAAATCTGGTAGGGGCACAGAAAGAGCTTGTGTTATGGGTAAATAGGTAATTACCATCTATTAGCCATCATCACCTACAGAAGCAAGTACTAATATTATTCCCAGAAGAGGTTAATATAGCATTCTACATGTGATAGAGTCGTTCTAGAAAAACCTTGAAGATACAGGGTACAATACAACCCTGACTTTCAGATAAACAATCTGGGAGTAAAAGGCTCTCTCTTATTCTTAGGTTACCTTTGTCAGCCATTGAAAATATGACCTTGTTTTTTAAAAAGCAGGAACAGGAACAATTCTGAAATATCACCACATAAGTATACTAGACGTAACTCTCCTGAGGGGAAAACAGGATTAAGGACTTCTTAAATCATGAGTAAACAATGCAGAAGTAACGTATGGTCTACAAATAATTTATACAGAAATATCTACTACTATTGTCTTTAGCAAGCAATTTATATAAATCTATAACATTCCAATAAGCAGGATCAGAAAAAACAAGTGTGAACATAATTCTTTCACTTTGGTTTTGCAATACCTTTCAAGGTTTTGTTTTAGAGCTGTTGGCTGTGGGTAACTTACTCAGGATAGATCCGCTGTCAAGGAGTCCTTCCCAAGTAGTAGAACTCATATTCCAGCATCTCCAGTTCACACATCACGTGGAACATCACAGAGAAGTGATGTTACATATAATTTAACATGTCAAAAGTGTAAATGAAAGGAGTTATGAAAACCGAAGCAGCGTTTGGATCTGATGCTGATAGGTGATACACACGCCTTTAAACTCCAAGCTTTTAATTACAATATTCATAGTTTCAACTGGATGCTTGCCTGGTTAGGTTGCATGAGTTCTCATCATGTAGATAGTACTGTGTAGGTGTTAAAAATAATAATCCTGTGCACGTCAAAGGTTGTGATAAATCTCCCAGAAATCAGTGGGGCTTGTTTCTGAATAGATGAACCTACTATTCTACCTTTTTTGAATAAAGCAAAAAGCCTTAATCACCATGGTTAAAGCCATGGTTTAAAGTGTCTTCTGAACAGGGCCATTGTGCTATTAAAGAGTAATATTTTATCTGTGTTTTCTTGGAAGTCAGTTCTACTCAGCAGAATGAGAAGGAAGGTCCCGCAGCTGGCTTAGCAGATTTTGAAGTAGGTGAAGTAATACACATTACCATCTAAAGAGCCACCTTCCTTTGAATCTAAAATTACCAAACTGCACTATTGTAAAACCACATACAGCATTCTGTCCCCTGAATCACTCCTCTTTAACTATTCTGTTTTGTACTCTAGGTCCAGCCCAGCCTGAAAGCTCCATCATATTTATTTTTTTCCTGGTATGCACCCACGATTTTGACCTCCGTTTCATTAGTGTGGCAAGCACTGGGCCCTTTCACGATCATCACTATATGGGGGTGGAGACTCACTTTTCACTTATTTGCTCTCCCGCTATTGCGCCCGCCCTACCCTGCCCCTTCTCCTTCCCCCTCCAGTTCATTGGTTCTTGTTGAGTGATGGATGTGGGCGTCTCCACTCAGGACCTGATTTATTAATTTATACAGAGTATTCCCAACATTGGAGTGATCACAATGGTTCAAGTTTGGGGAGTCACAGGCAGGACTTCCTTATGTCACAGAAGTCCCCAAAGTGTTTGGGAAGCGTGTGTGTGTGGGAGCGAGGAGGACTTTAAGCCAGGCCTGGAGTCCTCCTGACAGCACATGGGTGACTTTCTTCACCACCTCTTTGCTTAATGTCAAACCAGCTTCTCAAATTTCACACACTCTTTTCCCTATGCCTTGTTGGAAAAACATTGCCAAGGCTGCCCCCAGCACCTCGCCTGTTTTCATGCACCACATCCCAGTCATTTTACCCCCCTCTCCCAACCCTAATCAACAACACTTAACAACATAGGATCACCACACCCATTCTTCCCAGCCGCAGAAAATCCCAGACCCATCAGCCAATGCGATCCACAGCTTCCTCATTTTTAAAGATAAAGAGATGAAACTGGGCACCATGGTAGCTCTTATGTAGGGCTTTAGGCATGCCGAATTTAAACACGGTACCTTCATCTGTTGGTTTTTTATGATTTTTTTTTTAAAAAACCTTAACCCATTCACCCGCATAAACACACACATACACCTCTAATTCTGCATTAATCCACCCCTGCACATTTATGGAGGGAGCTTTTATCCTCCATAAATGTGCAGGGGTGGATTAACACAGAATCAGAGGTGTGTGTGTATGTAGGTGAATAGTTTGAGGGGGGGGAATTAAAAAAATTATAAAAAATCACTGGATGAAGGAATTTTGTTCAAACCTGGCATGCCTAAAGCCCTACTTAAGAGCTATCATGGTGTCAAGTTTCATTATTTTAGCTTAAAAAATGACAGCGATTAAAAAAACCACCCTCAAACATAAACAAATCTTAAATATTAACGGATGGCGAGAGTGTGATAAAATGCTGGTGTGATGGAGCCCTGAGACTGGAAAAGCCAGTTATGGGGTCAACAGTTCTGGAGCGCCCTTGCCAGGGATAATTTGTTGACAAATGATAATATTTTCTTCTAACACCCACCCACCCTGCATTTACAGTAATTTACAGACATGTGTGTGGGAAACACAGTTCTGCTGTTTATTTATTTATTTATTTATTTATTTATTACATTTCTATACCGCCCAATAGTCGGAGCTCTCTGGGCAGTTCACAAAAATGTGCACTTCTACTCTAAAAGCAATAGATTTCTGTCTAGGAATTATGACGTAAGAAATAAATTGCAACCAGACAAATGTACATATTTTGCATATATTTAAAGCTGCTAGGTCAAAAAGTATTGTCAGTTTTCTAGTAATCTTTAGATATTTGGATAAGGTTATTTATGAAAGTTTCAAGGATGGGAGGCAAGGGGGAACAGAACTACAAGCAGCTTTGTTTTACTGAAGTAGCTGATAACATTAATGTATTTCCTTTTAAAAACACACCCGCCACTTCTGTTTACTACAGAGCAACTGTCCATAATAACATGATTGCTGCCACCTTCTGGAGATTTGGCTGAACAAACATTGAATGCATATAGCAAATATCTTTTCATGTTAAATCAGAGACTGTACAGGAAACAGGAAGTCATACATGTGTCTGATGTAGCTGAAGTTATCTTCCTGACCTGTGTGATGATTTTTTAAAAATCCTCAAAATTAAGACCATAAATATCCTGCAAGGTTATCACACTAAAGTAGGCAAAGTAAATGATGGTTCCTTCTTAAACATGAGTGGTGTTATCAAATGCAAAAGGTCTTCACTGATACTGCTCCTGGGAACCCACTGAATCTGACTGAAATGCCCTTGCATGTAAACCAGGTATGCCCAGTTCCTGGATATGCCCAGTTCCTGGCAGGGTTCCTCTGTATTTAACAGTTAGAAACCTGACAGGCAAAGTTTTCCACTGTTCCTCACATCACCATTCTGGGGAAAGCTTCATGGATTGAATTTCTGTCCATCAGACACAGCTGTTAAAAGGTTGAGGGACCTTGCCAGGAAAAAAAGTGGGAGTCCTTGGGCATGGCTAGACCAGGTGGAGGGGGATGATCTCGCGGTACGATGATCACGAGATCTTCCCCCTCTATACGCAGCACGCAACGTCCTGGGAGGATGGAGGACATCACGCCCACCATTTTGTTTTGTTTTTTAATGGGAACTGAGCACAGGAGCGGTCCAGCGAAGAGGGTATTTTTTTTAAAAAAACAAAACCCTCTCACTCCCCCCACCCCACCCTTGATGGGCACGGAGCTCATAGTTACTTGCGATGAGCTGGGACAAATTGGGATGACTGCCCACACTTGGCGACCCTGAGACTGCAGGGAAAAACTGGATTAAAGAGTATGCCAATATCCTGGGGAAAGGGAGGGATCATCCCTTCTTGCCCCCAGGATCCCCTGTGCATCATGTGGATGCACAGGGATGATCCCGGGGCGATCCCCGGGCTATTGCCCTGTCTAGCCATGCCCCTTGATGTACAGCACTATCCACATCCCAAAAACCTGGATGTACACTGGAATACCCATAGTGTACCCAGACTGTCTTCTGTAAAGGAGGACATATGGCCAACCTAAGTCCCTGTTTATTTGACCAAACAGGGAATGCTATACATGTGTGTGCAGGGGGTAGGGGACAGGTTGGGATGACAGACCTCCACCCTCCACACATTCATCAGCTCTTCCACTCAGACTCAGAGCCTAGGTGGGTCCAACTTGTAGAAAAATGACACATCTGACAGTATACCCATGGAGATCAGAACCTAACTCAGTATGTCACATTCAACAGAGGAAAGATGTTGACTCATTATTATATATGTATTCGTATTCCAAGTTATAGATGCTTGTACACTGCAAATTGCTAGGGAAATTCTTGGCAGTTCAACATCTAGGAATGCTATTGTATCCACGGCTGCAATCATATCACAGATGGAAAAATCCAGAATATCGGACTTCTAAGGGCCTTGCTAGATGACGGGTTAGCCCGGTGCAAGCCCTGGGCCTGCCCCTGTGCATCCAGATGACGCACAGGGGATCCCGGGCTCAGGCAGGGGTAACCCTCCCTTGGCCCAGGATAACTGGCACCGGTTGTGGCCCAGTATTTCCCGTGGTCTTGGGCTGAACCCGAGACCGTGGGCGTGTAGACTGTTCCGCTGCTTTTCCCGGCTACCACAATTACTCACGAGTAGCTGGAAAAAGCTGTGGATGGGATCGGGGCAGGGGGAGAGATCGGGGGTGGGGAGATCGCGGTGGGGAAGTGGAGATCGCTGGGGGGGAACTGGAGATCGCATGGGGAGAAGCGGGGATTGCACGGGGGGAAACGGAGATCGCGGGGGGGAAGCAGAGATCGCGAGGGGGGAAGCAGGGATCACGGAGGGGAAAGCGGGGATCACAGGGGAGGAATCACGGCCAGGATGGGGAAATCGGGGGTGGGGGGAATGGGGAACCCTTAAAAAAAAAAACTTACCATTGCCGGTGGTGCATTCCTGTGCACCCGGCCCTTTAAGTCTAAAACAAAATGGCGGACACGACGGGGCTTTCCTGTAGCCTGTTGCATCTGACATGTGGATAGGAGCGACAGCCCAGGCTACTTGTAGCATGGGCTGGCCCCTCCACACGCCCCCATTTTCAGGTAGATCTAGCAAGGCCCTAAGAGTTCATTTAAGGAAGAGCACATTCGCCAGGAAAAGCTTCAAAGAGTTTAAAAGACCATAGAAGCCTTGCAATGGGGCTTCTAGTTCTTCTCCACAAGTATCAGTTCCTATCCTCTTACTCAGTGCCTTATTGTTACTAATCTGGTATGGGGACACTATCTCAAATCAGCCATAAGAGCAGCATTAGGCCTAAAAAATGGTCTGAATACACAAGAAACAGTTTTACTTCTGTAGTGAAGCAGTTGACCTTGTAAACTATTGCTGCTTTGAACTTAATATATCTGAATTATTAGTCATTGCTTTTTATGTTTTTATACTCCTTCAAAGTTTTATAGCTCTGAGCAACTCCTTGTCTGGAAAGGAAAGCATAGTATTCACTACCAGGCCAGGTTTAAGGTTCTAGTACTACTATACAAAGCCCTAAACAACTTTGGACCAGGATACCTGAGAGAGATGTTACCAACCTGCACAGTCACTCAGTCATCAGAGGGCATGCTCCTGGTGGTTCCACATGGATCTATGGTCCACGCTGGAGTCCACGAGGGGAAGAGCTTTCACTGTGGTGGCCCCCTTACTATAGAATGCCCTGCCTTTGGAAGTCAGACAGGTGCCAATATTTTGTTGCTTCCAGCGCCTCCTGAAAACATTGCTATTTCAGGAAGCCATCCTTGAGTGACCGGCTGCAATTTTATCATAACTCTGTTTCTTTTAAAAATAATATTTTTAACATGTTGTTGACGATGATGATGTTGATGATGATGATGATGATGATGATGATGATAATAATAATAATAATAATAATAATAATCCTATCTGCTGTTCACTGTTCTCTGAATCTGAAATTCTGCACCCCAGGCATAGGTTTTCAAGTGGGACTTAAAGCCATCTTTCTGCCAGGCTCCTTTCCTTAATGCATTTGATTTGTTTTTTCTTTATTGAAACCCTATGATTTTGTTTAGACCTATTGTGTCAAAGTGCTGTCTCATCATAATCTATACCAATTTGATGTGTCAAAGTTATTCATCCATCACCTGTTTGTATACACTGCTGTACACTCTGAAAAGCAACCTATACATATGGTAAATAAATAAATAAAAAGTTATGTGGGATACTATTACTACTACTGATGGTAAAGATGATGTAATGGGTGTGTTCAATCTAGCAAACTAAATCTGGTTGTCTGCATTGTCTCAGACCCTTAAATATCTTTCTTGTGTTTATATTGTTGAAACACAGGAGGATTTGGACAAGAGAGGGTCAAAGAGCCAGAAAAACAGCTAAAGACTCCCTTAATAAATGGTGGCAAAGATGCCAAGTTTTGTTAGATAGATTTCTGTCTAATTGCTTTTCCCACAAGCTGGATCTTTCTTAAGTCTTTCAAAGGGGAGCCATAACTCCCCGACCCCCAGCTGAAGGGTCCACTGCTCTGTTTGTTTCCTCTGCAATAGTTCATCCCACACTCGCTGATTTAAAATCTCAAGGTGTTTATTCTTTTTGCGAAAGATATACTTGAGAAGCAAGAGGAGTCAGAGGCTGTGTTGTCCAAAGGCCTTGCTACCATGATGCTTCTCTGTGTGACATACTCTCTTAAGAACTGCCAGTCCCAACGTTCATTGTGCATAGGCAGAAGGATGGGCTGGTAGGAGGGACAAGGCAACATCATAATCAGAGACATTGATACTGGGAACAGTGGGAGCCAGTACTGCTGGTAGAATTTACAGCCTGCACCCTTAAAAAAACCCCTACAGGCATTCTATTATGGGGCAAGAACAGTTGTCACATTAAGGGTGAATTTCAGGAGAATTTGACTTTGGGGAGATAATTCATGAAAAAGGCCAAACAACCAAAAAAGATTTTAAACTGAATTGGTCTATTTATAAAGTGTTTGCAGCAGCATTAGTCTATTAGAATAATTTTTAAAAGCAAAACATCGACAAGTTAATCTCTTTATTAGCACTAACCAAAACATTACAAAATAGCCATCAAGCTTTGTAGAACTCTCCTTCAGGCTGGATAGTACGTTAAACAAAAATAGCACTTCCCCTGCCCTCTAAAGGGGGGTGATTTAGGACATGGTAGAAAAGCCCCAGTGTGGGCCACAGTGTAATTCCAGAAAATGTAATTTCAGAACTAAAATAGAAACTTTTCTTTCATGATTTACAAGACGGTTTGTATGGAATGGTATCAGAGTAGGCATTGGAGAGGGCCCATGTACAAGTTTGAACTGAGCTTGTTAGATCAATGTTCTTTTCACCCAAGGACGAGATCCAAACAGCCCTTAAGCACGACTCCACCATTCCAGCGACAGAGGGTTCAAAAGCGCTTTATTGATTAGTAATCAAGGCCTGGTCTCTTCAAAGGGAGCAATCAGACAAAAGACATAGGGAATATGGTACAGTATTAAAGCTTTCAAGGGGCAGGGCCCAGTAGCAGCATTAACCAATCAGAACATAACACTGGGGCATAGCTAATTATGCTAAACAGTCCTGTAAACAATACCTTTGGCCTGACAGTAAGTTATAGAAGTTAACTTCGACACAGTCAGCTGGAGCCAGGACTCTTGTTTATATTAGTAATCAAGGATGCAAGGACGCACACAAGGAGACATTCTCATACAGGGCATTATGACATTTTGCTTGGTGTGCAATGGAGATTTTACAGTTTCCTGTTAAAAATGGAGGTGGTTATGCTAACAAGCTCTCCAAAGAATAATGCTTGGGTCTTGGACAGTGGTTCTGATTAGAGAGGAAAAAAACGTCAATATAGCCTTTTCAAGGCTATATTATTTACTGACATGGACTAGGTTAAGGATAAGATAAATAAATATAGTTTCAGAATAGCTATTTGCGCTACACTTATACTGACACTAGCACTCTGCTCCTATGCATGTTTACTCACACACGTTAAATATAACTATATACTGTATGCAGATAGACATGGATATATAACACACTGTGGGCCCATTCAGAAGACACCTTAAACCACAGCTTTAACCATGGTGGTTAAGCCAGAAAACCAGGCTGTGTTCAGAAGACACCTTAAACCAGTGGTTCTCAACCTTCCTAATGCCGCGACCCTTTAATACAGTTCCTCATGTTGTGGTGATCCCCAACCATAAAATTATTTTTGTTCTTCTCTACACGATCCATTGTCATGGGATGGTTTGCTAATGAAAATAATACATAACAATAGCTTTAATAATACAAAAGATGATACATGACATAGTTCAGTCAATACAGTTTCCTAAGACCATCGGAAATATGTGTTTTCCGATGGTCTTAGGCGACCCCTGTGAAAGGGTCATTCGACCCCCAAAGGGGTCCCGACCCACAAGTTGAGAACCGCTGCCTTAAACCATGACTTTAACCACTGTGAATAAGGCTTTTTTGCTTTATTCACCATGGTTAAAACCATGGTTTAATGTGTCTACAGAACACATCCCGGCTTTCTGGCTTAACCACCATGGTTAAAGCCGTGGTTCAAGGTGTCTTCTGAACAGAGCCACACAGAGACCTGAACTGCAGTGTGGGTGGCTGAGGCATGTCAAGGTAGACAGTTCCAACATTTCTGTTTCTTCCACAGCTGCCTGCTGCAAGCTGGCCCAAAATATGCAGGCAGGTGGACCCACACTCCTGCTCCTGCCCCTGCTGTTGTTCGCTGTTGGTTGGTCAGCCTGAGATGGGTGAGACTGGTGTGCCATTGCTGCTGCCACTGCTACTGCTACCACCACCGCATGCTTGAACCAAATTGTGGGGTGGGCAGGCGAGTAAGAGAGTGGGCGAGTGAGCCACTGTTGCTACTAACTCCAGTGGCAGTCCCCCTGCTCTTTTCTTGCTGCCACAGCACTGCTCCGCCTACTCCTCTGCTTCCAAGCCAATTGGAAGAAGAGCAGGTGGTAGAACAGCATGGTGCAAGAAATCAGAAAAAGAAGGGGCAGAGCAGCAGCATCCCCAATCACCTTCCTTCTGCCTTTAATCTTTCTGGCCAGGGGCCAGGGTGGTGATGAGTGGACTTGACGTCCAAAAGTTTGGCATCTCCAGATCAAATCCAGAGGTCCGGCAATTCTTCCTGCGATGGGATTGCTATATAGACAGTATTTGTCCTCCCGTAGTCTAAAGCAAATGTACCCTGGCTTGGTTAATAGTTCAGAACATATTAATAATATAAAGGCAGGAACTAGCTTCCAATGGTCAGTTAAAGCTCCATCACATCTAGTCAAATATGCGGCTCCTGTCGCTTCTTCTGTCGCTGCTCTCATGTCGCCTCCTGAAAACAGGAAGTAATTAGCCCCATTCAGTCTGGTAGGAAAGAGCAGCAACTGGACTTAATGAGGTTTTTTTTGCAATGCAATAATGGCCAGAAGGGGCGGAAGATGGGCGAGAGGCAGATGACATCACGTGAGTAATTCGCAAGTGCCCAGTAATGAGCGTGCAGTAAAACGCTTGTCGGATGGAGCTTTGAGTTGAAGACTAACTTGCACAAATGATTTACTAACTTGATTAGCACTGGAGAAGGTAGACAAAGCTATAATAATTATGTGATAAAATGGACTTGTTTGAATAATTGGAATAACACTGTCTCCAATATGATCGTTCTGAGATTATTCCCCCCCACAATCTGATTTTGTTTGTTTTCTTTTATTTCCTTCATATTTCTGTGGCTATTTTTGTAGTTTCCTATGTCATTAACATCATACAACTTGTTATATTATCTTTGAAAAAGTAAATAAAAACTCACGGTGACTGGTTGCAGTCATAGTTCCCATCTGTTGCATAAAAAGTCGTGCTTTATTGGTGGCTGCTCATGGCATTCTATCTGGGTGCCCATTTTCTGGTGGCCACAAGGTGGCCCTTGAGTGCTGCTTGAGCATCTGCAACGAGTACTTGAGAGCTCTTATGCTTGTTGTAATAATTTCTCCTTCAGTTATTAATTTTCGGTTTGCTTTCCGGAATTGGCCATTCCCTTGGTCTTTGTATTTCAAGCCTGTGAAGTGGAGTTAAGATGAAAGGTATCGACTAGTCCAAATTCACCTGGGGAGGCTCCTTAGAACCCATGTTACTCTGATCCAAGTTCAACACGGTCTATTCCACCATATTGGCTCTTTGTTGCAGCTTTAGCCAGATTCTTCTTGACTATGTAGCTTACTTTACAGTGCACAGCCCTCTATTTGAAGGGATTCCTGGTACAAGTCCAGTTTAAAGATAAAGAACCAAGGGTTGGATCCAGGCTCTGCCTTCTTTGAGGAAGGGACCTTTCACAAGAGGAAGGGCTCCTCTTGTGGAAGGTCTCAACGCTTGATTTTTGGGGATCCCCCTCCTCCCCACCACACAGCTCACCCCATTCAGCAGAGTCTTATCATTCTCTGTGTTGCCTTTTCATGGGACTGAAGGACCTGCCCTGGAAAGGAGGGGGTGGGGAAATTCACTTTTGTCAGCTCAGTTGGTCCAGCATAAATCTGGATCAAGTCTCATGAGTTTATTTATTTATTTATAGAATTTTTATCCCACACCTCAGCCAGAATGCTCCCAGAGCAGATTACAATTGATCAGTAAAGAAGACAGTCCCTGCCCTCAGGCTTACATTCTAAAAAAGACATGACACACAAGGAAAAGGGGATGGGGAGGGAAGAGGGAGAGGAGAGCAAGGACCTTGAAATTGCCCATTATTAGATAGCAGCTGGACAGCAGTCTGGGAGCTCCATCAGACAGGGAGAAATAACATTCCCGTACAGTGGCTCTGCTTCCTGATTCTCTTCCACTTCTGCAATGAGCTGTAGTTACATGAGGTAGCAGCGACCACCTGGCTTGTGTACAGACTCAATGCAGTTGAATGGGACAGTACCCTCTAGTGGGCATTTTATAGCACAGCTTTGCCTGCACATGGCAGGAAAACACAACAAATATCGATATATCCCAGAAGAGTTGGGTTTTCTGATGTTTTATTTTTTTAGCACCAAAAGGGGGAAATGGAGTGGAAGATGCACAGGAGGCTAACAGCAACTTCAGGACTTAAGTTAGTCATGATTAGCCCAAGACACATTGATTTCAGTGGGTCTGCTCTAAGTATGACTAAGTCTGAATCCAACCCATTATTACTAAATTTGCATCTATTCATATATATTAGCATATGCAATATTATTGCAAATCTGTCCCTTTGTTTGTCCTCTCTCTCTCTCTCTCTCTCTCTCTCTCATGTGGCCATCTTGTTCTTGAAAACCCTGGGCTATTTTTGCATGTTCTACTAAAAAAGTTCATTTTATCTTCTGTCATACTATTTGCATCACATCTGGATGTTGTTTTCAGGATAGAATGCAGAAGAGAAAGTAAATATATATTCTAGGCAATAATGTTTTGCATTTACGTTACAGACCAGCAGAAGCACAAACAAATGCAAACCTCAGAAAAGCTCTTAGAGAGATCATATGTCTTTGCCCTATTGTTATCACTTCTGAATATCTACCTACACATTTCCAGTTCTTTCTCTCTTAGAAATGTAGGATCCTATAGCAGAAATCTCACCTCCAGTTTGTAGCTGTAGTAACAGATACATGTATGATACTGGGTTGCTGAAAATGTGTTGGATTTCACAGCCAAGTGAATTTTGCAATGGAAACACAGAAAACACCTTGGCATCCAGCCACCATTACCTTGTTTAATAATTATATCTTTCCTCTATCTTAAAGAAGTCTGAGAATTTTAAACAGAAAGCTATCCTGGGGGGGCGGAGCTTGGCAGCCTGAGCGATGGCGGGTTTCTTCTGAGGCTCTGAACGGCGTTTGCCGGAAAAGGCAATTATCTCTCTTTTAATGGGCATAAATCTTTGAGCAACTGACAGAAAATGATTATAAAACCAACAGGAGCCGGGAAAGTGGAGAGATTTGGAGAAGGGAGGTGAGATGAACTATGATTAATGCAATGTCTGTCTAAACGGCAACTCTATTAAAAGTGAAAGTAAACGCTGACTGACGCAGTTTAAAAAGAAGGAATTTATGTTTGCTGGACATTGATCTGTGATATAACCTCTCATCTTTATCTCACATGGGAACGATTGGAATGCTGGCTTTCTAAGGTTAAAGTGGTTGACTGGATTTATTGGCGTGGCGAGAAGGGGGGTGAAGGGGTGAAAAAAGCTGCATTTGGCATTCGGTGAGGGAGATGTGGGATGTGAGAGACTTTGAGTGATTAAATCTGATCCCCTCTAGTGAATGCTGTTGTGAACTGGATTTTTCCCCCCTCCTCGTGAAGAAGGAGCTGTGAGTGCTATATAATAGAGAAGCCAGCATAAGTTGCTAAGGAAGAGAGTTGGACTCTAAGATTTATGCCCTACCCAGAAGGGACCCATGCCCAACGTTAAAAAAAAGATCAAAAGTTGGGAAAAGCTTAATAAACAAAAAAAGAAACCTTCAAATCATAATTTGGCTTACCTCTCCTTCCTGGGAAGTACAGCCCCTGGAGCTGAACAGGAAGAGGAAGATATAGACCCAGTCTCTTTGGATACAATACCAAATAAAGAAGGAAACATGGCAGAAGGGGGGAAAGAAAGTGGTAGTAACCCTCCCTCTTTAATGGAAATCAAGGCTATCATAGTAGAAAATAACATGATTATTTTTAAAAAAATGGATCAGCAAATGAGTGAATTCAGAAAACAAATGCGTACTATTATGGATAAAACGATGGAAAATTCGGATAAGATCAAAAAGATAGAGGCTAAAGTGGATCTGGACCAGAAGAAACAAGAGGCTTTCGAAAAATCAACTAATATACAATTTAAAGAATGGGAATTGCGTTTGATCGCCTTGGAAGATCAATCTCGTAGATCTTCGCTTCGAATAAAGCAGCTGAAGGAGACGCAAGGAGAAGATCTTAGAGAAATTATCGTGAACTGGTTCAAGGAGCTGACGCCTGACATTCCAATAGATGGATCGGATCTGGACCGAGTCCACCGTGTGGGGGGGGAAAACTACAAAGGGACTAGAGACATATTGGTGAAATTTGGCAACTATTACAAAAAAGAGCAAATTATGAAAGAATTGAGATCTAAGGTTCAGATACAGTGTAAAGGCAAACCAGTGCAAATTTACAATGATCTTTCTCAACGCACATTAAATTGGAGACGTAGTCTTAAACCAATAACGGAAACATTAATGAAGAATAAAATTCCTTATGCATGGGGTTACCCGGTTTTCTTAAGATTTACATATGGGAGGAGGGAATACAGAGTAACCTCATTGGATCAAGGTAAAGATTTGCTGAAGAGGCTGGGTCTGGATGGGGAAGCAGATGGGGCTGGAGTGGGTGGGGGAGGGAATGAGGCTGGGACATCTGGAGAGTAAGAGAATTGTTAATTATGTTGGAGATAATTGCAAATAAAAATGCTAATATAGAGACCTGCCGGCCAGGCACAGCACTGCCTCCCCCCTCCCCCTTTAAAGTAGATGGCTGGAGTATTAGACTCACGGGGATATGGGGGGGGGATTGGAGTGGGGGAGTGGGGAGGGGGGGAAGGTAGGGGAGGAGGGATCGGGGTAGGAGGGTGTGGGTTTTATGTATGGAGTTTGTGTTTTTTTGTAAGCAAGTTTGAATTGCTGAGCACAAGGGAACGGAAGAGATTTCAAAAGGGTGATTATGGATAAAAAGATAAAGGTATCAACACTCAATGTTAAAGGTTTAGGGGCAGTCGTGAAAAGGAAGAGAATAGAACAAATGCTAAATAAAGAGGGATCAGATATTATAATGATCCAAGAGACACACCAAGGCTCCGAGAATTCGAATATGATAAAATTAAAGTGGTTAGCCTATTATGAAAAATCATTAGGGACATCAAAAAAAAATGGAGTGGCCACTTTGATTTCAAAAAAAAGTGGGTTTATATTAGAAGAGGTAAAAAAGGATGATAAGGGTAGATATCTTATGTTAAAAGGTAAAATTGAGGGAAAGATTTATACTTTGATTAATGTTTATGCCCCAAATGAGAGGCATAGAGAGTTTTTTATAAAGCTGTTCAAAGAAATAGAAGAATTTAAGGAGGGGTATGCATTATTAGCTGGGGATTTTAATATGGTTATGGATAATAAAAGGGACAGGTCAAATCCCACTAATGCTGAAAAGAGGAACAATATGACGATATTGAATAAATTAGTAAAAGAAAATGATTATTTAGATTCGTGGCGCTTACTTTACGGGAATAGGCCTGGATTTTCATACTTTTCCCCAGTTCATCATACATGCTCCAGGATAGATTATATATTGGTTTCAAAAGACTTTGCAACGAGGATTTGTAAAATGGAAATGGGGGTAATAAAAGTAACCGATCATGCCTTGTTAAGTTTAGAATTTACAGTTAAGAAAGATTATAAAGAGGCATATAGATGGAAGTTGAACACAAAGATATTGAAATACAATAAAATAGTAGATAAAATTCGGAAGGAACTGTCGGAGGCATGGGAAATTAATGAAAAAGGAGGAACAGCTGGGTCAGTCATTTGGGACACCATGAAGGCTGTAGCAAGAGGAATCTGTATTAGAGAAACATGTAGTTTAAAAAGACAACAACGTGCAGAACAGGAAAAGTTAGAGATAGAAATTAAAAACTTGGAGGAAAGATATTGGCGAAGTAAAGATAAATATAAATTAGTGGAAATACAAGCTAAGAAGAAACAATTAGAAAACTTAAATATAGAAGAGATTCAAAAGAATTTAATGTATATGAAAAGGGAATATTTTGAAAACAGTGATAAGAACTCGAGGTTGCTTGCCAAGCTCACACAAAAAGAAAAAGGGAGGAATGGGATAGAAACGTTGAAAGATAGTCGAGGGAATTATTGTCATGCAATGAAAGCTAAAATAAAAAATTTTCAGGAATTTTATCAGGAATTGTACAAGGGTAAAGAAATTCAACAAGAAAAGGTGGAGGAGTATATTGGAAGGTTTATAAAGAAGGAAATAAAATCAGAATATAAGGAGTTAATGGAGTCAGTAATAACTCAAAGAGAAGTTGAAGAAGTTATTGATAAGTTAAAAGTGGGTAAATCACCAGGAGCAGATGGTTTGGGTCCAGAATATTATAAGGTCTTCAAAGATTGTTTAGTTCCAAAATTAATGGAACTTTATAATAGGATATTATCAGGAGAGAAGATACCTGAATCATGGGAACATTCAGTGATAATTCTGATCCCAAAACCAGATAAAGATTTGACTAATCCTGATTCTTATAGACCTATTTCTTTAATAAATCAGGATGCTAAAATTTTTACATCTATTATGGCCAAACGATTAAATAAATTTTTGGCAGAATATATAGGAGCAGATCAATGTGGGTTTGTGGTAGGAAGACATATGCATAATTTAGTGGGTAGAGTTTTAAATGTAATAAATGTAATAAAAAAAGCAAATATTAAGGCAGGTATTATGGCATTAGATATTTTTAAAGCTTTTGATTGTGTGAGCTGGCAGGCACTAAAGAGTATTATAGATAAATTGGGATTTGGAAATAAATTTAAAAATGTAATAGAACAGTTATATTCCCAAAATACGGCGGTAGTGGTGGTAAATGACGGACTTACTGAAAAGATACGACTAGCCAGAGGAACAAGACAAGGATGTCCGCTCTCGCCGGTCCTTTTTGTAATGGTTATGGAAGTTTTGGCGAAGGCACTAAGGGAGGATAAAGAATTAGAAGGAATTGGAGAGGTAAGGGAGATAAAGCTAAACATGTTTGCGGATGATACTTTATTGACCATTAAGAATCCATTAAGAAAATTAGAAAGAATTAAATATCAGTTGAGGGAATTTGAGGAAATTACAGGGTTAAAAATAAATTGTTCTAAATCAGAGATGATGTTGTTTAACTATACTAAGAAGGAAGAAAAGGATTGGGAATTTAAGGGGATGGAATTGAAAGTTAAGAATGAGATTAAATACTTGGGAATTAAAATTACAAAAAATCTAGAGAATTTAGAAAGGGAAAATTTAACGAGGTTAAAGAAGGAGGTATTAGAGAAATTGGAGAAATATAAAAGATTAAATTTATCTTGGTTTGGGAGAATAGCTTTGATAAAAATGAAGATATTAGCTAAAATTAATTTCGTATTTAGGATGCTACCTATAAAAATATCAGAAACCGAGATAAAAAGTTGGCAAAATATTATTAATAAATATTGTAATGGAGAAAAGAGAGCAAGAGTGAATAAAAATAATTGGTACCTAAGCCAAAAAAAGGGGGGAATGGGTCTCCCAAACATAAAATTATACTACGTAGCAAATAGATTAAGACATGTTGTAGAAGCAATTATGGGAGTAGGAGATTTATACTGGATGGAAGAAAAAATCATAAGTAAGGTAGAGATGAATCTGGAGAATGTTTTTTTTAAAGATGGAGGAAGAAAATGGGTTGGAAGTATAGATAATCCACTCCTGAGGACTCAATGGGAAATTTGGAGCAAATTTAAAGGGAAGCTGCTTCCGAGCAACTCTCCCTTAGCACCGATAATAATGTTAAAGAATTTCCCAGAGGATCTAAAGGGTAGATTATGTAAAATATTAAAAGAGAAAAATAAAATAAAATTAAAGGATTGGGTAAGAGATATTAAAACAAGAGAAGATATGGAAAATTTGTTAAAGGAGAAGAAGCTATCTTGGCTAGAATATGGTCAATTAGAACAATGGAATAAAAAGTGGATTAAAGATAATAGAATGTGCAGAAAGATGACGAGGTTTGAAGAATTAGTAGTAAGTAAGGAGAAAGGAAAAGGAGGTAGTATAGTTTCAAAAGGATTAATGAGTGAAATATATAAAATATTGTTAGAGAAGGAGTTTAGAGAGAATACAGAGAAAGTGATTTGGGAATCAGATTTGAAGATACAAATAGGGCGACAGAGCTGGGAGGGACTATGGAAACAAAGAGTGTTGAGAAGTTTATCAGTAAGAATAAAGGAGAATTATTTTAAAATTTTATGGAGGTGGTACCTAACCCCGGTTAGATTGAACAAGATAAGTGATCAACATTCAGCAAATTGTTGGAGAGGATGTGGGGAAAAAGGAACGTATTTACATATGTGGTGGCAATGCAAATATGTACAAAGATTATGGAAGATGGTGTTCTCAGAAATTGAAGAAATAGTGGGAATGAAAATAGAACAAACACCAAAAATAGCATTGCTGTCACTATTTGAAGATATAAAGTGTGGAAAAGGAACTATAGAGCTGATATCGAGTTTGTTGGTTGCAGCACGATTGATGATAGCTAGGAACTGGAAGATCCAAGGGGAATATTCTATTGAGGAATGGTATAAAGTAGTATGGGACATAGCCATTAATGATAAACTGACATGTAATATTAAGTGGAGAAAAGGCGTAACTAAAATAAATGAGTTCGAAGGAATCTGGAAACAGTTCCTAGTGTTCGTGTTTACTAAGGGAAATGGGAAACCACCATCAGAAGAAACGATTAGATTTTGGATTCAAGAATGATCCCGAGGTGGGGGGTGCACTTTTATGTTAAGAATGAAAATGTTGTAGTGTGATAAGGCATATGTAATAGTTTTTGATATTTGTACTCAACAATTATTCAATATGTATGAAGCAGATATTTGATGTATTTCTTTTTCTTATTGTGTTTGTTTCAATTATATTTTGGAAATGTTCATTTATGTTTATATAGTGTTGAAAATGAATAAAAATTAAAAAAAAAAAAAAAAAGAAAAAAAAAATAAACAGAAAGCTATCCTTCCTGGGAGGGAATGGAGATTTTTTGGGTGTGTGTGTGTATGTCAATATGGTACAAGACTGGGAAAACCTGCAGAATACATCATATGAGTGTTTTTCCTATTTTTAAAAGGAAGCAACATCCATTACTGTCCTTTTCCAAAACAGCTTTGTGTAACATGAAACCCTATGACAGGCACCTAATGCAGGTTACATACTTGGCAAGCTCACCTACCAGGAAGTTCCATGGAACTCTGCAGGAGTTCTGTGTGGCACTATTCTTCAGTGTTTGTGATATTGCCCTGATATTGATGAAGAGTCGTATTTGGGTGATGTTTTGGGTTTCTGTATTTACCACAGAAAGATGCATGGCTTTATGGCTGATGAATTGAAGTTTATTGATTTATTTTTTATTTATTTTTGACATGTATGTACTCCTGTTCATCCAAAGCACTCATGGTGGGTTACAGCTTAAAATAATTGCTTGGAACTGTAAAAGACACAACACAAAGGGAAACAGGAACAGGCAGGGAAAAGGAAAATAAGGTTATTCAAGTACCAACTTTTACATAAATGATCATAGAAGCATAGAATAGTAGAGTTGGAAGGGGCCTAGAAGGCCATCGAGTCCAACCCCCTGCTCAATGCAGGAATCCACCCTAAAGCATACGTGACAGATGGTTGTCCAGCTGCCTCTTGAATGCCTCTATTGTGGGAGAGCCCACAACTTCCCTAGGTAACTAGTTCCATTGTCATACTGCTCATTGTCATACCAGCTGGAATCTGACTTCCTGTAACTTGATCCCTTTGTTCCGTGTCCTGCACTCTGGGATGATCAAGAAGAGATCCTGGCTCTCCTCTGTGTGACAACCTTTTAAGTATTTGAAGAGTGCTGTCATGCCTCCCCTCAATCTTCTCTTCTCCAGGCTAAACATGCCAAGTTGTTTCAGTCTCTCTTCATAGGGCTTTGTTTCCAGACCCCTGATCATCCTGGTTGCCCTCCTCTGAACACGCTCCAGCTTATTTATTTATTTATTTATTTATTTATTACATTTCTATACCGCCCAATAGCTGGAGCTCTCTGGGCGGTTCACAGAACCGCTTGTCTGCATCCTTCTTGAATTGTGGAGCCCAGAACTGGACGCAATATTCTAGATGAGGCCTAACCAGGGCCGAATAGAGAGGAACCAGTACCTCATGCAATTTGGAAGCTATACTTCTATTAATGAAGCCCAAAATAGCATTTGCCTTTCTTGCAGCCATATTGCACTGTTGGCTCCCCCATAATCAGGTTGAATGGTCACTGCAAGAGACATTCTGGGAGGTTGGGGGAACTAAATAGCAGTTGGTTCCACCTGAGCTGATGGAGGAAGACTTGCCACCTCCTCTCCCCCTAATATACAGTCAGGTGGAGTGGCTTACCTCCAAAGTGTTTTAGCCAGGACAGATCAAGGAAATGTCACACACCACTTCTTTTGCTCCCCCATAATCCATTTTAGAAGTGAGGCATGTTTTCCAAAACTGCTGAAGGGATGAGAGTTCCACTCAAGTTTACAAAAGTGACCTTAAGAATAGAACATACAAAAAGCCATGCTGAAACAGACCAAGGGTTTATGTAGTCCAGCATTTTGCTCACACAGTGGTCAACAGGTGCCTGTGGGAAGTTCACAAGAAGGACATGAGTACAGTAGCACCTTTCTACCCATGTTCCCCAGGAACTGGGCTTTCTGCAATTGCAATTAGTCATGACCAAAAAAAAAAAATCCTTTGGTGTTTGTACTGGCTTTGGCTAAAGTTAAACAAATATTTAATAATTCCCATGCCCTGTATTACAGGCAATTTTCATTATTTCTGCAAATCTCTGCCATAACGCAGGGGTTGGGGCAGTAAAAGAAGTAATATGGCATCTCCTCAATCTGTCCAAAACCACAAACATCACATTGTGCTCCAACATCTGTCATCTAAAACTGCTGAAATCCAAAGATTTGGTAATGGAAATTAGATAGTTCTTTCACCCATGTTTGTATTTAATTGTTGAGAACCAGGATGCAATTTTGGCTGAGCAAAGCTGACAGCTCCTCGTGGATATATGCCTCTTTCAATCTACTCCCAAATTCTGATTTGGCTGCGTTACAGTAGACACTGGAAAAGTAATTAACCGGATACCCAAAAGAATGTATCATCTGAAGACTTCTGGTATCACAATCATGTGATAGTCAAAAGTACATACAGTGAAACATGCTCATGTGTAATATTGATGACGATCTATCCCTAGGAGATCTGGTTTCTTTCCTACACGAATATTTCTGTGTAGGAATGTTTAATGGTTGAAGCAGCCCAAAACAATTGTTCACTGCAGCTGAACACTTCCTTTTCCTTTTCTTTTTTCAACTGAGTCCAGCCGGGGGCATGGTTTGTTTACTCCATTTGTTGTAAAAAAACAAAAAAACAAACCCACATTGCTTATATAACTGCACCTCAGGGCTCCAAAACAATTAAACTGTGCTGCTGAAATGATACCAAATATAAGATTTTCGCTTCAGAACCTAACACGATTTGCATAGAAGAACAGAACATTCAAAGAATTACTGCTGTACGTTTTAATGAGGCAGAGTTATGTGATCATTTCTCTTCACAATAAATTCACATTTTATTGCATTTCTTATTACAAGTGGGAACCTGCAAAATAAATAAATAAATAAATAAATAAACAAATCATGATTTGTGTGTTTTAGACCTCCCACCTGGCCTAAGCTGGCCTGCAGCGGTTGTGGTGAGGCCAACATTGAACGAGGCCTGTGAAGAACCGCGGCCGGTGGTGCCTTGGGAAGAAGCTGCACAAGCAGGGCTGGGCAGAGGGGGTGGGCAGTGGGGCCAGGTGGCATGGGCCTACGATTTTGAGGGGGCCTACTCAATGGTGCAAGAACGTTTGAATGGATTAGCAGTTTTGAACATTAACATTGATGAGGCAAAGTTGCTTGATTTTTCTTTTATTGATGAATTTGCCCAAAGAAAAGGACGTAAAGCATTTCTGAAGGTGAAGAAGTGAGGTCTTATATACATCTTGAATAAAAGTGCTTGCCAGTACCGTTTTTTATGTATATAAATTGTTCTAGTTCATACGTATTTAGAACTGATTAAAAATATTTAATGAGCACCTTGAAATGGGGCCTACATTTCCCATCTGGCCTGGGCCTATGGCCAGCTTTGCCCAGCCCTGCGCGCAAGTAACTCCGAAGCCACGGCCCTGGCTGCACCAAACTGTAAGGCCGGCTGCCAATGCCTGGCCTCCGTGGCTCCTGGCCCATGTGGCCGTCTCACCCTTCTGCTTCTTGCTCTGCTGACACTCGCTCCGCTGATGCACCTATTCCGTCGAAGCCGGAAAGAAAGAGGCCTGGGATACGTGTGAGGCTCACCATTAAAAGCCAGCTCCGCCCTCGCCTCACTTTGGTCAGGTGATATTGCAGGTACCTCATCTTTCCTCTGTCTCCCCGCTCACAGAAGCCTGGACTTGTTCTGGCCTGGACTTGTTCTAGCATGGCAGGGGGGCAAAGGGGGGCTTCTTCTAGATCTTGGATTTCTGCTTACCGTCCTTTCATTCTTAACTATGTTGGGATGAGTATGTAGACATGTCTATGATTCCAATCAGTGATTTTTGAAAACTGACTGACAATTTAGGATGTTTGTTTGCAGCAGGTACTTGGAGGGAGTTGTTTAGTCTTCCATCTTCTAAAGTTTTGCAAGAGCCAAAACTATTTGTTTTGGCTCTTGCAACTCTTCTATTTTAGAAGTATTGGTATTTTTCTCTCCACGATTTCACACACACACACACACACACACACACTTTTATGTCAATCTTTTCTGGAGTATTAGTGCCTGATAACTGAATGTAAATTGAACACTGCTCTTTCTTTTTAGGGAGGCTATGTGAACACCCTCTATTTCGTACAGTTGTTTTTCTTTCACTTTGTTTATTCTATTGAATTTGTAAAATGCTAGTCATTCCTTTTCTTCAAGGTAAGCACTGCTGTAAACATTTTTTAATCGTAGAACTTCTACCTTTGCATGCACAATAATATTTTCATTTCTCAGTTAAATTCCTACAATTTCCCCATAACTTTCAACAGTTGCTTCTCTCTGAACATACACAGCTTGGGGCTTGTCTATACGGCTTATTTACCCTGACTTAAATGAGCATATTTGCATTTTGGGACACATGACACAGCCGTACATTTGCCATAGCGTGGATTTTTAAAGCAATAATGCTCATCTTCGCATTCGCGATTTACCGTGACTTTTAGATCACGTCCGAGTTTGCACCTCGTTATGGTTATGTGTCTTTGGGGGAGTTAAATCGCATTTTGACATGTGGGCAGAGCTTTGAGGATAGGACAACGTGATTGGCCGATTTCCAGATTTCCCACCAATTGGCTGCCTTGTTCCTTCGTGCTGATTTTAGTTTGAAGTCTCTGATTCTGCGGAGCTCCACAGAGAAGGCTACTTAAAACAATAGTATTTATTTATTTATTGCATTTTAATACCGCCCAATAGCCAAAGCTCTCTGGGCGGTTCACAAAAAAAAAGAGGGGGAAATCGGCAGCCAGAGGAAGGAGACGTGTTCTGCTACCTCGTTCTTTTCCCTCTGCTGCCTCATTCCTTTCCCCACCCCCCGCTCCTGGTTTGTCTGTTGTATGAATCTGCGGAGCACCACATATAAAATTTATAGCTCCTCTCCTCTCTCCTCCGTAGCTTCGTATATGCGATAATGCGCATGTGTGCATTTATAACACACTATAAAAAAAATTCAGGAAATAAATCGCTGTTGCTGCTGCAGTGTGACGCTCTTTACCTAGATTCGAATCAAAGATTCGAATCAAAGATTGCGTTTTTATTTAATGAGGAGCAATCTCATTGTCGTATAGATGAGGGCTTGGCTTGGATCCAGAGAAGTTTTCTCATTTGGAGACAAGTGCTACCTCTGATGGATAAGAATTGGAGGAATCTCCTCTGGATCCAGCCTCTTATTTATGGTTTCCAAATTATAATGCTTTATTTTCTTCCCTTTTTTTCTTCCTTTAGATGTACAAATGTTTTCATCTTTTTCCATTTATAATTTTGTCTCTGAATGATTTTTCATTCTCCCCTATGGACAAGTGCCTCACTTATATCACTCTGGAATATTTTTTCCCCTCAGTCTCAGAAATTACCCTGTGGATCATTCAGATTTGGAGCCAACATCACATGAGTGGAGATCCACTCATGCATTGGGACTACTGCTTGCACAACAGGGCTTCTCCATCCTCTCCTCCCTACTGCAGCCTCCCACATGCCCTGCAAGTCATCTCCAGAGAGGCCCACAACCCACCAGAGATGCCTCTTGGGTGGACCATCCAAATGGGTCCCCCACCCTTGCAGGAGGGGAGTAACACAATGAATTCAAATCTTGCCAGGAAATGGTCCAACCATGACAATGGGGTTACTTGGAAACCCACCCACCCCAATCTTCAGACTACCCATCTCACAGCTTGGAGCAAAAACCAAATCAAGGGTATGCCCTGCTTCATGTGTTGCGCCGGTGACAAACTGAGACATCCCCATGGTTGTCATGGAGGCCATGAAGTCCTGAGCCGGAGCTCTAGAGGGCCTCAGCATGGAAGTTGAAGTCACCCAGAACCACCATCCCGGGTTCCTCTACACTCGAGACCACCTCTGCCAGCTTGGTCAGGGAGGATGCTGGGTAGCAGGATGAGCTACCCATTCTATGGCCCAACACCAGGTGCAACCCCTCAAGGCCTGTTCCAAGGTGGAGTGGTTTCCTGGTGATAGAGATGGAAGATCTATGAATCACAGTGACTCCCCTCCCCCATCCTCCATGTGATGTATTGTCAGAAAAGAAATCAAGACTCGAATTACAGGTGCTACCTTCCTAACTCCACTGAACCCAGGGACAGCAGATCAATGTTGTTTGAAAAACAGAGGAACCAGGGAGGTATGCTTAATTAATTATGCTTCTTCTTGGAGGTTGCCAGAACTGATTAATGGACAGGATAAATAGCACAGAATAAATAGAACAATTCACCTCCTGCAGGTGAAAGTGGCTGCGCAAAGCTGAAATCAACACCTTTGATGCTGGGCTTGACTCAGCAGTTATCCCATTTCAGAAGAAAGTGCAGTTGAAGATGTCAGACGCACAGTTGTGTAAGGAGATTGCTGCCCACCCAGTAGTGAACAAAATTCCACATATTTGTATATTCTCCTTCAGTGCTCTTTTTTATTGTTTCAAGTTTCATTGAAAAACATGGGCTTATATGTATTCAGCCACAAGTTTTAGTGGATAAGTGGTATTTATTTATTTATTTATTTATTTATTACATTTTTATACCGCCCAATAGCCGAAGCTCTCTGGGCGGTTCACAAACTCTCTGGGCGGTTCACAGGTCTCAAGCAGCTAGATTCATATCCCAGCTCCACCATGGACAACTTGTATGGCTGTGAGCAAGTTGCTAGTTCCCTGCCTTATTTCCTTATCAGAACAATGGAAATAAAGGCAACGAAATGGAACTAAAAAATAGAAATAAAAAATCTTGCTCAAGAGTTTCTGATAGAGAAAGTAGTGTTTTGTAATCTAGGACAGGGTTGTGAGTGGACTCAAGTTGTGCAATGCCCAGCTGTGGATCTCTTGCAGCTCTGATCATTTCATACATTACCTGGATGATGTAGAAGGAGCTTCACATAAATCCTGAGAGTAGTAGGGGGAAATGCTCCTCCACTGAGAATACTGCTTTTGTGCAATAGCTTAATACTTACAGAGCTACAAAGCATGTGAGTATGTAGGCCAGTAATCTGGGAATGCTCAGGTCCTTGAGCCTCAGCACTTGCAGTCTACGCACGTGTCACTCACCAAGATAGCGCCTTGTTAAACTTGTATGTCATCTGCTGGTAGATCTGAAGTATGAGAGAAATGGTAAATGAGGCATACACTGTATTCATTGGCTTGGCTTAGGCCTTGACCGAGATGGAGGAGGAAGACCTGGCTAAGCTTGTGTCATGACCCCCAGCCCTTGGACCTTCCAATGTGCAGCAGAGGATTCTGATGAGGACAAGGCACAGGTTACTTCCTTGGGGATAGGATGGTCAGTGCCTTATTCAGGGGTCTCCTGGCCAGAGGGCAAACATGCCATTATCCTCTGATTCAGAATATGAGTCCAAGGCAGAACTCCCATATCCCCAGCCTTGCAGAAGTCTCAAGCTATAAAAACAAGCTATAAAAAAACTTTTAACAGTCCAGTCAACTCCTCCAGGAAGGGCAAAGCTGACTATACCCCTTGTCAGCCTACTTAAGAGATCAGTTGGCTTCAGTTCAATGCTGAGACAACATCCTCCTATTGTAGTAGGAAATTGATATAGTTCCAGCCAGCAGGACCCACTTGGAACTATGCAAAGTACTACTTTCTTCCTACATTGATCTTGCTACCAGCATGCTCTGTGAGCTTCAAGAGACCACAGAATGGGACAGTCTAGCGCTGCTGCACTGCTGGCTGGGGAACTGGAACAGGGCCCTTATGATGGGTCTGAGAATGGTGGTTGGAAGTCTACTGAGCTTGGAGCTGGCATGCTGGGGCCCCCAGAACCAGGACTCTCAGAAAACACCTTCTCCTGAGCCTGTAGAGTCAAGTCCCCCCCGAACTACCATTGGTGCCCAAAGGCCCAAGGAATGCACCAGGTGGAAGGTCATAGAGAGAAGGAATATTGCACATCTTTGTTCCAGGGGGTTGAACTTTTAAGAAAATCCAGTCTTCAGGAGGACTGGAAGAAGAGGCTCATAAGGTCTCAGTTTACCTGCAGCCTTTGCTTAGGTAGGTTGTATATTAGGAGCTGTTCATAGGGCTGGAACCACTGCTCTGTTTTGCCTGACTCATGTGACCATGCCTTGTAGGTATCAGCTATAAACCACTCTCCAGCCCACTAAAATCAACCATGGAAGCCCTCTCCAGGTTTGCAGTATTTATGAAAATTAGACTTCTGGTCCCTTATTGTTGTGGAATAGATTTCTTCTTTCCAAGCACAGTCTGAATTTGCAGGAATTTCAAAAGGTTTTGCAAGGCTTTTCATATCCAACAGACCCTCCATTTGTGAGAGTTTATCTTTTGTTGTTTGATGATCTTGCATGATGTTTTCGATCTTTGGCTTTCAGTTGCTTTGAATGTGGGTTATGAATCTGTCAAAACAAATACATCTGAACACATGACTATTCCCTTCTTAAATGCCACTTTTCTGTTTACAACTTGCTCTCTATGTGGCTCACTCCTATAAATGGCCCATATAGGTATTTCCTACTAGGGAGACTCCAAAAGACTGTTACCATGGCATAAACTCATGGAAACCAGCAAAATGCTTAGGGAATGTAAATGGCTCTACAATAGTCTGGATATATGAATGTACTCTCTAGGATTAGAATTGGGCATCTCTCATATCTTGCAATATTTACCGGGTCATAGTCGCTAGCTGTCTGTGTCACTCTGGAGACAGGCTTCAGGGGGGATCTGCACTACTGCTTTTAAAGCGCTTTGAAAACATTTTGAAACCTGTATATGCAGTGTGTCCTGGGCCCCAACAGTTGTCAAAACTGTTATAAAGCGCTTTAAAGCAGTAGTGTAGATCCCCCCTCAGTTAGCCTCTGGTAGAGTTGCGCTAACCTCAGATGAATCTAGCTGCTGCTTAAAACTTAGAACTTAAGTTGCTTGTAGCTATCTAGAGATAAGCACATATATTTTCTCTTGGCCCGTGTACTACAGGTTTGAAAACTTAAGTGCAGACATATGGACTGTGAGACTGCTGCCTTTTAGCAATATTATACTCAGAGTGAATATGACTTCTCTGGAATATATAAATAAACATAATAAGTAAGAGTGAAAAGCATTAAACAACCGTGAGATAAAAGTGTCTGAAGGATCAAGATCTCCATATCAGGTTTTAGACATTGTCAGATTTGAAGCTGAAGTGAAATCCTGGACAGCAGGAGAATAGAGTAATCAGATGGCAGAGTGCTAACAAGTTTAAGGAGCCATATTTTTAACTTGTTTCTTGTCATTTCACCCCACTCCATCTCCTCCTACTCAGTGTATTTGTCACAAATTGCTTCCTTTTCCTCTCTCCTCCCCCCACCCCTAACTCAACAGTATTATATAGGCACATTTTTCATGCCCTTGATTTTCCTCCTCTTCAATTTCTATGACACCATCTGAAATTATTGCTGAAGAAACTAATCACTTGATCTCATGGCAGCACCAGCAGTAGTCAAACTGATATTTCTGAAGAAAGCCCCTTGCTATAAAATGCTGAACTTCTGCGGGTGACAATCTGGTGCCTTTCAAGGGAATTTAAATTAGAAAATAGAAAGTGGAAGTCCTAAAATAGCAGTAATACAATGTAGTGCTCACCATTTACACAGTACTTTTATCACTGTATCAATCCTTTCAGTTGCCAATACTGAAGCTTTAACATAACCTAGGGTGACCATATGAAAAAGAGGACAGGGCTCCTGTATCTTTAACAGTTGCATAGAAAAGGGAATTTCAGCAGGTGTCATTTGAATATATGGGGAACCTGGTGAAATTTCCTCTTCATCACAACAGTTAAAGCTGCAGGAGCTATACTAGAGTGACCAGATTTAAAAGAGGGCAGGGCACCTGCAGCTTTAACTGGTGTGATGAAGAGGGAATTTCACCAGGTTCCCCATATATACAAATGACACCTGCTGAAATTTCCTTTTCAATACAACTGTTAAAGGTACAGGAGCCCTGTCCTCCTTTTCATAGGGTCCCCTACATAACTATTCTAACTACACGATATTGCAATAACTCATGCCTTGAATGCTATTTAAAAACACACACTTTAATGTTACTTTAGCCTGATTTCCAGACGAATAGTATCTTGGGACAACTAGGAAAAAATGAGACAGGCTCTGCCATTAAGCTTGTTACCTGAAGGGTGCTTTCAGTTGCAGGGCTTCTGGCACTACTCTGTCTCTTCTTTTTTAATGGATTTTCTCTGACCAGTTGGTTACCCATGAACATAGTTCACAGAGAAAAATCACATCTAATGAAAGGTTTAACTGAGTTAAGTCTAGTCCCCACTCGGCCATGGAAACCCACTGGGTGACTTTGGGCCAGTCACATACTTTCAGCCCAATCTACCTCACTGGGTGGTTGTTGTTGTGAGGATAACATGGAGAGGAGGAGGATTATGTATGCCACCTTGGGTTCCTTGGAGGAAAAAAGGTGGGATATAAATGTAATAAATAAATAAATAAATAAAAATGCTTCCCTTTGGCTCTGTAGCCCTAAGGCAACTGGCAGTTGAAGCCAAATGTTCTTTCTGGCAGGGTTGGGAGAAGCCAACTCCCTACAGCTGTTTCTTTTCTGGCTGATAAGAACCTAAGAAGTGCCCTGATGCTGGATCAGATCGAGGGTCTATCTAGACCAGCACTCTGTTCGCACAGGGGCCAACCAGCTGTTGACCAGGGACCAGCAATGTAGGACATGGGCAGCCATGTCTCCCATTTGCCATGGAAGCAAGGCCCAACCTCCTAATGGGCCTTGTTTCCATGGCCAAGGAATGGGTCCCTCCCTCCCTCATCTGTTTAAGTTGCTGCTCAAGATGAGTGAATGTTTCCACATAAGGGAGACTGTGGGCAACTTGCCCAGGTCTACTGAGCTTTTGTTTTATTTCATTTTAATTGATTTAAAAAAATAAAATTTCCAACAGAATAACATTTAACAACAACAACAGCCCATAAGCACCATTTCTCTGTCTTATATCAACAAGAATGGTCAGAGAATGCTTTTATTGGATCAGTGAGAATAGATTGTCAATCATGATAATTTGTTGACTGTTTCCAAATTGTTTAAACAGCTTCTGTTGCTCAAATTTTGCAGAAGATCTCCATCCCTGACTAGTTAATTCATATAGAACTGCAAAATTCCATAACTTAATATACCCTTCCCTAATTCTTTGGACTTAGACTTCCAATGTTTTACATGTGACAATCATGGGATAAAGGAGTGTTTCCTTATCCTTATGAATCAATCTACTGGATTTTGGTAAGGATGACAGATGCATATCTGAGTACTGGTAAATGGTCAGAAGCTTACGGAATGCATAGGATTGGTTGTCTCTTTGCATGGGGCAGCCTCCAGCATTGCCTCTGATGTCTGGACAGAATGCCTCTGCATTATTTTATGGAAGGGATCTACAACATTGCAATCCCTACCACAAACTCTCTGAGGGAGGTACACCCCAGGGGGAGAACCAAAGAGCAGCCCACTCCTCCTTTGGTTGCAAGCTCAATAGAGTTCTTTTGCATTTTGGCTGGTGGAGCAGGCTAAATTTCCACCACCTCTACATCTCTTTCTTCACATGATGTCAGTGGCAGCAGTGTAGCTGACTCAGAGCACCAGAGCCATATCTTGTGCCTCAGCTCCATGGGTAGGTGCCTAGGTATGACCCTGTGGACAAGTATGCCCTGCTTCATGTGTTACACCGGTGACAAACTGAGACATCCCCATGGTTGTCATGGAGGCCATGAAGTCCTGAGCCGGAGCTCTAGAGGGCCTCAGCATGGAAGTTGAAGTCACCCAGAACCGGGTTCCTCTACACTTGAGACCACCTCTGCCAGCTTGGTCAGGGAGGATGCTGGGTAGCAGGATGTGCTACCCATTCTATGGCCCAACACCAGGTGCAACCCCTCAAGGCCTGTTCCAAGGTGGAGTGGTTTCCTGGTGATAGTGATGGAAGATCTATGAATCACAGTGACTCCCCTCCCCCATCCTCCATGTGATGTATTGTCAGAAAAGAAATCAAGACTCGAATTACAGGTGCTACCTTCCTAACTCCACTGAACCCAGTGGAATGCAATTGTGGCTGAGGAGCAGGATGACATGAAAACCCACCCATCCACCATGGCTTCCAGGTTCAGATCTCTTAATCTTGTCTTAGGCCAGTTCTACACCTTGTGTCGAATCTTAATGAATGCAGAATAAAAAGAGGAAATAACGCTATGAAAACAGTATATGAAATGTGTCACGTGCCCCAATAGTTTTCAGTATACTTCAATGCTACTATAAAGCAGTAGTGTAGATCTAGCCTAAGCTGGCCACAAATACCTGAATGGTTTTTTTAACCTCTGAGCTTAAGAACTTTCTTGTAGCATGCTTATAGGTCCCCGGTTGGCAACTTATTTAACAGATACTACATTTAGAGTTAAGGAAAGGCTCGAAGGACCACAACCATTGGCTTCAGTCCCTGGCTTGCTCCTTCCTGGACAGAGAAACAAACAAAGGGCTCTTTACACCCGTTCTTTCCCATTTAAACAGCAGCCGATAATTTGGCACTGTTCTCCTTTTATGTACCTCAGTTGCTGACTTCCATTTTGTCTGTGCACAGCACAGCATTTGCCAGCTGACCTGCAAAAGGTGGGGCAGTGTGGGTGGGAGGCTTGAATAATCCCATTACTGTTCCCATATGGGAGGGAGCCAAGGGTTTAATGCCTACATGTGGGCTTGTGCATATGAGGAGCATGGCTTGTATCCAAAGTTAGTTTAACTTAAGCCCCATTCATTTCAATGGGTGTACTCTAATTAGCACTAACATTGGGAGATGTCCTTAGGATTGGGAGCTAAGTATGTATAGATCCAGATCAGAAGCCTGCTGAGGGTTACATGGAACCCCAGAGCTATCAGTTGCCAGTCGTAACTTTAGATCTAACCATTCGAACTTGCTTTGCCTACCTAAGACACTAATAATTCCAACTATGACCCATTAGTAAATGTAGGTTATTTGGGGGAATGAGTTTCTTAGGAATGTACAGACACGTGAAAACATTTCTGCAAAATGCTGCGTCATCACCGCCAGTTCAACTTGCTGCAAAGTAATTTTATGAGCTAAAGCTAGAAAAATTTAGCTCCCACACCTTCTTGAACTAAGTTGAATTGAAGGTACATTTCAAGGACATCTTTTCATGTGTTTGTATCCATCACAATAAACAGCCTAGCTTGTGCATTCAGAATACTATGCCCAGAGCATGCATGTACTTCATAGCTGCGTGCGCGAAGCCCTCGTTCCAGTTCTGTTTTTCTAATAGCTATGGATGAACACAATGCTGACGTATTAGCACCAAAGAATAATTTTCACAATTGCTGCCTTTGGAGATAGTGTTTCCAAAATAAGCAGCCTAGCATGGAGAAGGACAGACTGCAGATGGCAGATATTGCCTTCTCAATGAATGACAATTACCTAAACATTATTTTTCTCAAGCAGGCATTCATGATGACACAAACAGATTACTATATACGGTGACTTGAGGACAATGGGAACTAAGCTGTCAGAGGGAAGTTCTCTCTCAGGCAGGTTTTTGGATATGGTCCCTGCTCTGAGAGAGCCCATTATCCTGTGAGATAATTGTAGGCACTTCACATTTTGACTCCCATATGGGCCTGTTGGCTGTAGTTAGGCCTTAAAAAAAACCCAGTGAAGAAGGAACAGTGCTTGCCTGAGAAACCACTTTCAACACAGCATCTTGACATTGTCAGCCTCCTACGGTGAGCTACGTGGAAGAACAGCAGGTCATGAATCTCAGACAAATACAGAAACCAAACGGGCTTTTTATCTGTTGTGCCTCATTCCTATTAAAAGCAGCTTAGCAGGTCAGGGGGAAACAGTGAGCAACAGCAGAGAAGTTGGTGCATGTGGGGGGAAAGGCTCTATGAGGAGGGATACTTGCAACCCATCATGTTTAGGACCAATCATAGAAGCTAATGAACGGTGGAGAGGGAAGTCTCTTTGGGAGCTTAGGCTACAAAGCGGGCAACACATTGGAGAAATAAATGAAATACAGGTGCAGCATAGCAGTTTCCGACAGTGTCATTTATTTTCTGGAAAATGGCAAGTGACCAGAGTTGCTGCTTGCTTCCTCCACCAGCTCATTTGTGGTTTTATTGATACAACAATTAGGGATGTGCTCCGCTTCTCCTCGAACCGGAGAAGCAGGAGTGGAGCGGGGGGCTTCGCCTACCCTTAAGGCGGAGGCAAAGAGGATTGGGGGACCTGCGGAGCATTGCAGAGCAGATCGAGGTGAAGGCGGATCCTTCGCCTCGATCCAGAGCTCCGCCAAAAAGGTAAGTGGGGTTTACTTGGCCCTGCCGCGATGACGGCAGGGCCAGGTAACTCCCCCTCCTCTCCCTTACCTGCGTCCGTCCGCGGTCCCGTGGCTGCTTCAACTGAGCCCGAGGACTCAAACAGGAAGACTAGGCCGAGTTGCGGCCTAGTCTTCCTAGTTGAGGCCTCGGGCTCAGTTGAAGCAGTCGCGGGACCACAGACGGACGCAGGTAAGGGAGAGGAGGGGGGTTTACCTGGCCCTGCCGCCACCGCCGCTCGTGCAGCGATGACGGCAGGGCCAGGTAACTCCCCCTCCTCTCCCTTACCTGCGTCCGTCCGCGGTCCCGCGGCTGCTTCAACTGAGCCCGAGGACTCAAACAGGAAGACTAGGCCGAGTTGCGGCCTAGTCTTCCTAGTTGAGGCCTCGGGCTCAGTTGAAGCAGTCGCGGGACCACAGACGGACGCAGGTAAGGGAGAGGGGGGGGTTTTACCTGGCCCTGCCGCCACCGCCGCTCGTGCGGCGATGGCAGCAGAGCCAGGTAAGGGACCAAGGGGGAGGGGGGTCTTACCTGAGTCCGTCCGTGGTCCTGTGGCTGCTTCAATTGAGCCCGAGGACTCAACCAGGAAGACTGTTGGGTCCTCGGGCTCAATTGAAGCAGTCGCGGGACCGCAGACGGACGCAGGTAAGGGAGAGGAGGGAGGGGGTTTACCTGGCCCTGCCGCCGCCGCCACCTGTGCGGTGATGGCGGCAGAGCCAGGTAAGGGACCAAGGGGGAGGGGGTCTGACCTGAGTCCGTCCGCGGTCCCGTGGCTGCTTCAATTGAGCCCGAGGACTCAACCAGGAAACTGCAGCCTAGTCTTCCTGGTTGAGGCCTCGGGCTCAGTTGAAGCAGCCGTGGGACCGTGGACGGATGCAGGTAAGGGAGAGGAGGGAGGGGGTTTACCTGGCCCTGCTGCTGCCGCCGCCGCCCGTGCAGCAATGGCGGCAGAGCCAGGTAAGGGATGAAGGGGGAGGGGGGTCTTACCTGAGTCCGTCACAGCCCATCCCAGCTTCACTAGAGCCCGTGGCTCAACCAGGAAGTGTAGGCCGGGCCTACAGTCCCTGGTTGAGCCGCGGGCTCTAGTGAAGCTGGGATGGGCCGCAACGGACACAGGTAAGCGGGAGGAGGGAGGAGGGGCCTTACCTGACGCCACTCCCCGCCACTGCGGAGCTCCGATTCAGAGCCAGAGGTCCGCAGGGGAGCGGAGTGGTCCCCAGGCGGATCGAGGTGGGGCGGAGCGAGCCTGATCCGCAATTTGCGGATCGGCCGCAAAGAGGATCGGGGGGTCCGTGCACACCCCTAACAACAATGCATATGCATGGTGAACGGTTGTTGAAGCATTGGGGGACAGGCAGGCTCTGCCCCACTCTATGGGTGTTCATTTGTCTGAAAATACCTCCAAACATGTGATCGTATGTGCAAAAGGCCTTCGCCACAGGTGCCAAATGTACATTGTAAATATGTGATGATAATGGTCGGAAAGGGTGGTGTCTGAGAGAAACACCATGCAAATGACGGTCCAGGCACTATGGCCCTTCAGTTGCAGAGGAAGTGCTTAACTATACCACTCCTGAAAGAAGTATCCTTATAGTAGCAATGTACATTGGTAGTTGGCATGTTGTAAACTGGTGGTTGCAATCTCCTCACCCTTATTACATGGCCGAAATCAATAATAAACTCCCTGAACCACTAGATAGGAATCGTATAATATGACTGTGCTGCTGAGTGATACACCATTTTATGCCATCATTTAATAAATCTTGAATTCATGGGCTTTATTCCTGGTCCTAGTTCCTTGATTCATGATCAAACTCACTATGAGATTAATATCAAAACCCCACAGTCCAAATCTGGCCACCCTATTTTCGGCACCCAGTCTTGCCAGTTTTATTCCTTTAACTAAAAATGGTCTCCATGCCTTGTTCTCCCAATTCTTTTTTCTCATCCACAAATGTTACTTTTCCTTTGGTATGTCATGTGCTGCTATTTTCCTGACCATTCACATCTGGTACTATCCTAACTGTGATCTGTGAACAGGAAACTGAACATTTGAAACTTCGAATATGTAGGGTGAAAATAAATACCTAGAGTCAAAGATGGGGAAATGTGGTGGTGGTGGTGGTAGATAAAAGAGGCCAGAATCTAATAGGAAATTTCCATGGAATTTATATATATTTGTAAGACAACTGAGAAATCTATTTATACTTTCATTAAAATAAAAGTAATAATACATCAAGAAAATGTCCACTAGAGTGCATTGGACCATATATGAAGCACAGTAATGGAGGATGTTTTCTGAAAGTGAATGACATATTTTGGACACATAGTTACTGTTCTATTTTTGAAACACTTTGAGTTTATTATCATTATTATTAATAATAATAATAATAATTCTTAAATCATTATTGGAAAATTATCACATGCTGGCAGATCTCTCTCTCTCTCTCTCTCTCTCTCTCTCTCTCTCCCCCATACTTTCCAATCTCTCATTGTTATGTTTTTTGTGTCTCCTTTCTTCGTTTTTTAAGTAACATTTAAATGCCTTTATCAAATAAATGCATTCGATAAAGGCATTTAATGTTTATGAGCTTTCTTGGTAATTGCCAAGAATATTATTTTACTTGGCTTGTTTTGGCTTTTCCCCAGTGACATTTACCAGTAGATGAAGTGAAATGTGGTTATTGGCAAAAGGTGCTTGATTAGCTTTCAGTTTTATAGAAAGTGTCAGGCATCACAAGGATTGTTTAAGATATTTATCAGCCTGTTATGATGAATATAATCACTTACTAGAAAATGTTGGAAGTGACGATGAAATTTGGTTGGTAACTACGATATCCAGTGGTTCTTGACATTTACCAGCAAATGCCAAAATTTACGACGTATTACGAAATTTGTAGAAGCTGCATAGGTTTGATACTGCCCCATCTAATTCATTGGCAAACTCTTCCAGGCAATGCTAAACAAAAAGTTAAGGATATATACAACAAAGCAGCGATATTTAATGTACAAGTATAACATTTCTAAAACCGCCTGGATGGGTCGTAGTCTTTAGCCATTTATTTAAAGACTACGACCCAGGCAGTTTTAGAAAAGGCTGAGGCCCTGTACTACTTTTAAAAGGGAGTGACACCTTCTACCACACAATTGTGGGAACTGTAAAGTCAGCCCAATTAAATCTTCAGGGAACACACAGCAGCCTGCGTTGGCCACTGACGATGACTTTGTGTTGAAACGTGTTTGGCTTGTTCATTTTATGTTGTTTCTGTCGGATATTCGTTCTTGTGAAATATGTTATTGCACTCTTAATGCAATATTATTGTAAATTCCAATTTTATTCTTGTACATTAAATATCACCTTCATTGTATATATCCTTAACTTTTTGTTTAGCATTATCTGGTTGTTTGTTAAGGATTTCACCTTTCCTTGCTTCTGTAAGTTCTTCCAGGCAACATAATACAGATAATTTCCTGTGTTTCCCACTGGCTTCCTGAAATGTCAAATAAACACACAAGAGTCCCTGAATCTAGAATGCAGTAACATTTTAAACAAAAGCAAGCTTTTAATTATATATTTAAAAATGGTCATAGTTGCGAATATTGATGGTACATCAAAAATATATGTTCTATTGACAGCAGCTTTGAATTAAACAATAACAGTATTTTATCTAAAATCCCTCTTTCTTGCTTTCTACTACTGTCTAATTTCAGTTTGACTTTTATATCAGATAACTTGATTTATTATTATTATTATTATTATTATTATTATTATTATTATTATTTATATAGCACCATCAATGTACATGGTGCTGTACAGAGTAAAACAGTAAATAGCAAGATTTAATAGAGAAAACAATATTACAATGGGCGTATCAAGATTTTGAACTGTAGAAGTTTCTGCGTTAATAACCAACAGCAACAACAACTACATGGATACATCAAATTTCGTAAGATCTGAGTACTTGGAACTTTGATGTGTCTGCCAAGCCTGAAAGCCAAACTCAGATTCTGGCATGTTTATAGGCCTTCTCATACAAAGGGGCTCACAATAATAAATAAAAATGTAAAATGAAATAAGATCAAATTCACTAAAACCAGACACCAGCACAAAATTTAATTAAAAATAAGTTAATAATAATAGCATTTTTAAGCAAATAGTAGTGCCCAGTCCTTTAAACAGCTTATTAATTTTAAAACTATTTACAAGAAAGCAAACTGGATTTTTTTTAAAACTCATTTAAAAACTGGCAGTGTTTTTAAATGAGGGAGGGAGTTCCGTAAGTTGAGGGCTACCACTGAAAAAGGCCCGTCTCTTGTGCCCACCAACTGAGCAGATGTTGCTGGTTTGTCTAGGAGCAGACCTTAGTGCCCAGGCAGGTCCTTAATATGAGTGTAAACCAGCTTTCCTCAATACGGTGGCCTCCATACAGTTAGACTTCAACTACTGTCAGGCCCAGCCAGCACAGGCAATTGTTGGGGATGATGAGAGTTGTAATCCAAAACAGTTTGTTAAATAGCAGCTTTAAGACAATTCTGAGCTTTGTGGACTCAGCAGAAGCTGTCCACATATTTCCAATAGTATATTTACAACAATGAGAGCTAGAAACTGCCGTTTTATACCAAGGTTAAAACTTAGAATCTTGATTTTTATTAAGGCTGAGTACCACTTTGGTTCTGGAGCCAGATCCTGAACTGAACTGGGGCGAAGCAGGTTGGATCAGGGCCTAGGTGCTTAATTTCCTGAAATGGCCCTTTATAGCCATCATTCTGTGCAACATTAGATTGACAACTGTACAGAGACCCCATCTGCCTTAAAAATGGCAGCTCTCATGGAGGACAGGTGACTGCTGGGCCAGGTAAGTCCTGGCCACTCACACATGTCAATGGGTGGGGGGCAGTGGCTCACTGAGTTTGGGGGGTGAGCAGGGGGGAGTCCAATAGTCTCCTGGTTGCCCTCATGTCTGGCTTTCCCGGGAGCCCACCAAGGAACTGCAACATCCATCCCATTTGGGATGTCCAGATCTCACTTCAGATCTGGATCTGAAGCGGGTCAGTCCAGGCCTGAAGTGGGCTGAGGTGGACCGGGGCCAATTTGGTAGCTCTGAATCGGCCTCCAAAGTGGGTGGGTGGGGTTTTCCCCTGAACTGCCCTAATTTTTATGCATTTTTAATTTTTAAAAACAGTTTCATTGGCTGTAGTGAAATGTGATATATTGATTGCAAATATTTAATGCTGCCCTGAAAAATCAAAATGATGTGTTCCTTGGTGGGGGAAGTGTCAAAATGTTTTATTTGGTTTTCTGATTTAAATACTACAGGGGAAATGATTTTCTTTTGAATATACTAACCTTTTACTCTTTACATTTTATTGGCCACCTTGAGGCCCAGTATTGGGCAAAAGGCAGGATAACAACAACAACATTTTAATAGTAAAATCAGCAAGAGCTTGCAAAAACCCACAATCACAGAGAAGGTAGCAGCAGTGGGTGCATGAGGATTCACAATAGCATTTTCTTGAACTTTCCAGAGCAGATTATTGTAGTACTGGCAAAGCAAGGAGGACAGACAGCCTGTTGGAATATCTGAAAATGTGTGTGTGTGTGTGTGTGTGTGTGTGTGTGTGTGTGTGTGTGAAAAAAAAGTCAGTACAGACCTAGTCTGGACCTAGTCTGTTATGCAAAGGTTGTTCCCAGAGAGAAGTAAAATAAGGCAACCTGTGTGCATAAGGATAAGCTTGTTATGTTGGATGTAGCAACAATACATCGGAAAGCAGAAGTGCTGGAAGCTGTAAAACTAAACAAGTCGGGTGCATTAATGCTTGTGAACTCCCTCAGTTCTTCAGGCTTCTCAGTGGAATTCACATTGATTAAGGCTACAATATGAAATAGAGTCTTTTTGCTTGGCCCTTGGTTGCAAAGGGGGAAATATTATAAATTAGGCAACGCTTGCTCTGAAAATACTCATGTCTGTCAACTCAAAAGTTCCACCCTCCCACAGAGCCCGCAAAGAAAATAGAAGCAGCATTTTGGATCCTTGCCCAGACAAAGGATATGAGGTAAATGATCACCAATGAATTACTAAGAGGGGAGAAAAGTAAAATATTCTGAAAGTAAAATTAAAGGAAGATGTTATAGGGAGCATAGAGTTATACTGTTTTCTGCTGTCCTGTTTCTCTGGTTTTCTGATTTTTGCTTAATTCTTTTGTTTATACATAGGCCTGTGGTTCTCACCTTTTAAAGAAATGAGCAGAGAGGCATAATAGGCAGAAATCAACCAATGATGCTTTTCCTGTTCTGGAGAGTGAGGGCTTCACCTGTTGCATTTACTTATTATTATTATTTATTTATTTATTTATTTATATAGCACCATCAATGTACATGGTGCTGTACAGAGTAAAACAGTAAATAGCAAGACCCTGCCGCATAGGCTTACATTCCAATAAAATCATAGTAAAGCAATAAGGAGGGGAAGAGAATGCAAACAGGCACTGGGTAGGGTAAACAGGCACAGGGTAGGGTAAAACTAACAGTATAGAGTCCAAACAACATCAAGTTTTAAAAGCTTTAGGAAAAAGAAAAGTTTTTAGCTGAGCTTTAAAAGCTGCGATTGAACTTGTGGATCTCAGATGTTCTGGAAGAGCGTTCCAGGCGTAAGGGGCAGCAGAAGAAAATGGACGAAGCCGAGCAAGGGAAGTAGAGACCCTTGGGCAGGTGAGAAACATGGCATCAGAGGAACGAAGAGCACGAGCGGGGCAATAGTGTGAGATGAGAGAGGAGAGATAGGAAGGAGCTAGACCGTGAAAAGCTTTGAAGGTCAACAGAAGAAGTTTATATTGGATTCTGAAGTGAATTGGAAGCCAATGAAGAGATTTCAGAAGTGGAGTAACATGATCAGAGCGGAGAGCCAAGAAGATGATCATAGCGGCAGAGTGGTGGACCGAGACCAACGGACTGATGTGAGAAGAAGGAAGGCCAGTGAGAAGAAGGTTGCAGTAGTCCAACCGAGAAATAACCAGTGCATGAACAAGCATCTTGGCAGAAGAGACAGACAGAAATTATCGAATCCTGGCAATATTATACAGGAAAAAATGACAGGATTTAGCTACTGCCTCAATATGAGGAATAAAGGAGAGCGAGGAATCAAATATAAAGCCAAGACTATGAGCTTCCTTGACCGGAGTAAGCGTAACATCATTGACAGTAAGAGAGAATGAGAGATGAGGGGAAGGTTTAGGAGGAAAAACAAGCAATTCAGTCTTTGCCATATTACATTTCAAACGATGATGAAGCAGCCAAGCTGAGATATCTGAAAGACATGCCGAGATACGATTGTGAACATCAGGAGAAAGTTCCGGAGATGAGAGATATAATTGTGTATCATCGGCATACAGATGATATTGGAGGCCGTGAGATTGAATAAGCTTACCCAAGGGCAACATGTATAAGGAAAACAACAACGGACCAAGCACCGAGCCTTGCGGAACCCCTACTGAAAGGGGAAAAGAGGAAGACGAGCTGCCATTAGCCAACACGCTGAAAGAGCGACCCACTAGATAGGAGGCAAACCAGTTATAGACAGAGCCACAAAATCCAAGGTCATGAAGGGAGTCTAAGAGAAGATCATGATCAACCGTGTCAAAGGCTGCAGTTAGATCTAGGAGAATAAGAACGGAATAAAGGCCTTTAGACTTGGCAGTAAGAAGATAATTGGTGATCTTAGTAAAGGCTGTTTCAGTGGAATGTAAAGGACGGAATCCAGATTGAAAAGGATCCAGAGCAGAGTTGCTAGACAGAAAGTCAAGACAACGAGAGCAGACCACACGCTCCAGGATCTTTGAAACAAAAGGCAACAAAGAGACAGGTCGGTAGTTAGACAGAGATAGCCTATCAAGAGTAGGTTTCTTGAGAATGGGAGAGACTGTAGCATGTTTAAAAGCAGAAGGAAATGAACCAGAGGACAGAGAAAAATTAATAATATGAAGCAAGGAAGGGAGGATAGCTGGAATAAGATTTATAAAGACGCGAGAAGGGATTGGATCACGAGAACAAGTGGAAGGCTTCGAAGAGCGCAGTATTGTAGACAGTTCATCAGCTGAGACCGAAGGAAACGCAGAGAAATTTGCAGGAGGGACTGACAGATGAGGAACAGGAACTGGAAGAGGAGCAGAGCTGGCCAGATCAGAGCGAATAGTTTGGATTTTAGCATTGAAAAAAGAGGCAAAGTTATTAGCAGACAGAGAGGTGGGGAGAGATGGTGGATTAGGCTTCAGAAGAGAATTGAAGGATGCAAAGAGCCACTGAGGATGCCTAGCATTTGACTGGATCAACGTTGAGTAGTACTGCTGTTTGGCCAGTGAAATGGCAGAAGAGAAAGAGGAGAGAACAAATTTGTAATGGACAAAGTCCGCCCAGTCCCTGGTCTTACGCCAAAGGCGTTCAGCTGCCCGGGAACAAGAGCGAAGGTAGCGGAGGAAAGAGGTGAGCCACGGTTGGGGTTGAGAAGGGCGAACTATCCGAGTTGTAGATGGAGCAAGATTATCAAGAGTTGAAGATAAGGAGGAATTAAAGGAGGAAACAGCTGAGTCCAAGGAGACAGCCGAAAAGACAGAAGGAAGAGAGGAGGCTAGAGACTGAGAAAAAGCCTCATAGTTGATAGATTGCAAGTCACGACAAGAGCGAGAAGCGGGACGTGAAGGAGGAGGATTGTGAGTAATATTGAAAGAAACTAGATGATGATCTGACAAAGGAAAGTCAGCAGTAGAAAAGTCCAAAACAGAGCAATTCCGAGTGAGAACAAGATCCAGACAGTGCCCAAGGGAATGTGTGGGTCCATCAGACCAAAGCTTGAGATCATAGGAGGAAGATAAGGAGCGAAATCGTAGAGCTGCAGCGTCTTGAGGGTCATCCACATGGATATTGAAGTCACCCAAGATAAGAGTAGGACAGTTATCAGAGAGGAAAAAGGACAGCCACGAACTTACTCCACTTTGGTGCCCCATTCTGCTCCCCCCTCCCCAGTGACAGCTGAAACAAACAAGGAAATGGATCAGGCAAGATTACACATATCAGACACCTGTAAGTACACTCTTGCATATTTGCAATAGAGTGGGAAAATAATACAAATATAGGCCCCCTTTTGTGCAATTTTGAAGGTCCAGAAAAAACTTGGCAAATGAGTTAAGTGCTCCAAAAACGGATAGTGGTCAGAACGGGAAGGGGACAGGGAAAAGGCAGGCTGTGTCACGAAGGACACGGGGATGTAAAAGGAGTTGGCTCGAGGACTGAGAAGGAAACAAGCCACGCTGAGCTGCCACTTGCACCATCATCTCTAGGAGTAATGTGGGTTGGCAAGTGAACAGCTAACCCATGATGGCTGATCCACCAGGGTTTCTTAGGTGTTATGTGCAAACCAGGCCAATGCCTGCAGACTATCCAGAAGAAAGCTATTCAAAGACTCTAGTAAATCTCTCTCTCTCTCTCTCTCTCTCTCTCTCTCTCTCTCTCTCTGTGTGTGTGTGTGTGTGTATATAAGTTGTATCATCTATGGAATTGTGGTTTGAGCTTAATGCTCTGCTACAGTGTACCCCCCACTTACCCCCCAAAGTTCCCAATTCTTCATAAAATTAATTAAATAGCAATCTAAACCTCTGGAGGATAAAAAGGGAGCTGTTGCCAAAGGCTGAGGAAGGTGGCACAGCTATTTCAATGTGCAAGAACATGATATAGAACACAATCTATATCAATAAGAACACCCCTCCTTATTGTTTTATTATGATTTTATTAGAATGTAAGCCTATGCAGCAGGGCCTTGCTATTTACTGTTTTACTCTGTACAACACCATGTACATTGATGGTGCTATATAAATCATCATCATCATCATCATCATCATCATCATCATCATCATCCCAGAGGCATAGACTTCTCAGGGGTGTCTAGAATGGGGCTCCAAATGCAAAGGCGTTAAGATCTCTAACAATCTGTTACTCAAAAGAGACTCTGAAAATCTGTTCACACAACACACAGGGTTCATTTTATAGCTATGTAGCAGGGAGGGGTTTTGCAGAGTAGGAAAGGGGGAAAGGTCTCATGTTACTGGGAATATATTGATAAGAATGAGGTTTCTGTCTGTCTCATTTATAATAGGTTCCTTGCTCCATGAACACTCACTCAGCACAGCAATGGAAATCAACTTGTCCGCAAATGTATAGATAAAATATATGGATGTCTTAATAATGGATAAACTAATGCAATAAAATGTAGTCCAACAAAACAACCTTTTTGAGAAAAAGTTAGCTTTTGATCATATATTTGGAGAACAATCAATCAAACATAAGATTCCCAACTGCTATAGGAGTATACTTATTATTTATATTTCATTATGTGCTTTGAACAATGGAATCAAAAAATATTACTCGGGATGTGCATCAGATTCACTGAAAGCCTGAGCTAAATTTGGGTCCTTCAGACCATTTCTGGGGCTTCCCAAGGCAAGTGGGCTTTCCTCAAAAGTAATCAAAACTGAGAGCCAGTGTGGTGTAGTGGCTGAAGTGTTGGACTGGGAGTCGGCAGATCCAGGTTCTAGTCCCCACTCGGCCATGGAAACCCACTGGGTGACTTTGGGCCAGTCACAGACTCTCAGTCCAACCTACAGTACCTCACAGGGTTGTTGTTATGAGGATAACATGGAGAGGAAGAGGATTATGTATGCCACCTTGGGTTCCTTGGAGGAAAAAAGGTGGGATATAAATGAAATAAATAAATAAATAAATCTGAAGATCAACCCTTCACCAGGCTTTGTTTACAATTCAGGCTTCAGAAAGGAGTCTTTTGTTTTTGTTTCTCTAAATGCTGATTTATTTATTTATTTATTAAATTTATATACCGTCCATAGCCGAAGCTCTCTGGGCGGTTTAGAGAAGGTGAGGTGGTATGGGGTGGTGGAGTGTGGTGGAGTGACTGTTAGGTCCACCTTCTAATCATAGGGCACATTTTACTGTGAACTTTATAATCACTGTGCTTTGGCAGAGGGCAAGGATGGGACTGTGAAATGGCCGTTCCCAATATGCCACCAGTCTTCTCTATGAAAAAAGCCTTACACTAGTTTACAATCATGATAATCTCCTAGCCTCAGCACCTATCCTTCTGAAACTTTGCATGTTTCTTTCCTGGAGATACTTCTATGATGTGTGCCAATTTCATACAAATTGCTTAAAAAAAAAAACTCCATGGGTTTTCAAAATGTAAAGGCTGCCCTTGCACAAAAATCCTTGCACTATTCATCTGAATGAACTTTGCAGGCTCAGTCCCCTCAATAGAGGCAACTATCCCTGCAAATTCCATCTCCTTCTGCCAAGCAATAAAAAAGATAATGGAAATTCCCTTAAAAAATAACAATACAAGTAATATTGAGGTAGGTTTTAAATCAGCAGCGTTCTGCAGCACCTGATTTATCTATTGTGGAAAAATGCAAGTCAGCAAGCGAGTGGCTCATTGGTTGTGGTCTGGCACTGTTGCTAGGACTGTTGTTGTGAGTTTGAATTCTGCCTTCTTTTTTATGCAATTGGGTCAGTTAGTCTTTCAGACATGTTTTGTCGTTCCAGACATTGGCCACTGAAATGCTGCTTTCCAGATAGTGCCATGGACAACCAGCGCACATTCTCTCCCCCACCCCACCCCCATCACTCCCAGCATTTACTGAGAAGATTTCAACTCCTATTATTATAGCCAGTGGTTCTGTTGATGAATATATAACCTAGTTTAAATGACTCATGGAGGAACAGACATCCTCCTGGCAAGATCATCTCATTTGCATAATGAGTGTCAATACACTCATTATGTGAATGAGACACCAAGAAATAAAGGCAAACAGGAGAACAGATAGTAAAAATTCTTTCAATTTAGCTCTCCATCTTTTGTTTTAATGGCTCCTCCTATTCCACTCTTACAGGCTCTATATTCGATTTCATAGGATTTATTAGCAGAGCGGTCCAAGTTTAAATTCTCTGGCGTAGCTTAACACTTCAGTATTTCTGGTGCATGCATTACTTGTTAGAAAATAACACAATAATAATAATAATAATAATTAATACAACAACAGCAACAACAACAGAACTGATATACTATAGTGGCTACAAGATCAAGGTATGAATGAAAGAAGTCCTGGGTTTGACTCTTCCCTCTGCCATTAACTCATAACTCAGTGGCAGAGCACATGCTTCCATTGCAAAAGGACCCAGGTTCGCTCCCTGGTATCTCTTGGTAGGGCTAGGAAAGGTCCAGTGGAGGCTAATGACTCCAACTTTGGTGGGGTTGTGAATCCATTTTGAGTTTCAGTCAGAACCAGCACAAAATCTAAAGGAACTATCCAAGGTGCTGAACCAATTTGGGGGATAGGGTTAAGCAATCTTAATCATTTAACAAGTACCAAAGCAGTGTTCTGTACAGAGCCACCCTAACAAATCATAAAACAATGGTTAAGAGCTCATAGTTGAAATCAGTGATGTTAAGAGATTTTTTTTTTGAAGTGGGTGAGAGGGGAAGCAATGGGTTGTATCCAATGTTAGTCTGACTTAAGTCCTATTCATTTCAATGGGTCTACTCTAAGAAGATTATCCAATTGTATGTACCTTTGGATATATACAAAGGAAATGTTTTTCGTGGGGTAGCATAGCTTTTTCCTTAGTGATCACTTAGTGACTGATTTTTAAATTCACAGCCAAAATCTGAGTATCTCTTTCATGTGACAAATAACTTACATTTTAATTCAGAGCAGATGAATCCATATTCACAATAATGCATGCTAGTACTGCACACTCACACCAACACCTGGCAGGGGATAACACTTTGCAACCCCAATCTGGACTGGCTTCCCCACACCTGCCTCGGGCGGAAAGCTCCCAACTGGCTTGGCCCCCTTACAATATGTGTACTATTCCCCCCTCCTTTTAAAACCGTCCAAGCAATTGCTAATTGCATGAAAGACGTCATGTTTGGTTTGTTAAAACAACCCCATTTGTGACAGATTCGGTCTTTCCCATGGATATTATGAGATGGATTTTCTGTATTTAGCTTGATCATGGATCAGCAGGTAACATATCCCATGCCATTTCCTAAGAACAATGTGGCATCATGAATGCAGGCTTTTTTGACTTCTGATATGGGCTCACAGAGAATTTAAAAGGACCCTGAGATCAAGTGTGTCTTTTTATCCCTTACTTTAAAACTTCAAGCAGTTTTACATTTTTTTGAAAATATGATATAAGAGCAAAGACCAAATTCAAAATACAAAGTGGTTGCAAGCAAAATACATTTCAAAAGCTTTTAAAGTTTATTTCTAGGGGCATGCCTATTTTAGAGATTTTGCCCAATCACATTTCTGAGCTGAAGCAAAAGTAGAGGTGAAGCTGAGAGGTGTTTTGGACCCAAGGACAGATGTTGTGTCCTGAAGTTCCCATCATGTGCCTCTCATATTTATATGATTTCTTATAGGTGCTGCTTACATAATAGCTTTCCAGAAGTTGGAACTCAGCTTAGCACTTTAACAATGAATTACTATTTCCACCCCAAAAATATCAAGCTATGATTTGGAGTGATATATTTACTTCATATCCTTATCAGCTTTGCTGAGACACATTTCCATAAGTTCCCAACAACTGGATACCATTTGGTTCTCTTCCACAGGTTTATCGTCTTTTCAAATTACCATATTTCACTTATTTACATCATAAGCTGAACATATAAACAATAGTCCACTCACCAGTTATCCTTCTTTCTTTCTCATCTAATGCATGTTTCCTGATTTTAGATGGGAAACATTGCTTTTCTCAGATTCTTTTAAAAATAGCAGGCTTCTAGGTCAGTGAAAAGTCACAGTGTAGCAAGGATATCTTAATAAAAGAACATCTTTCTTAATATTTCATTTGTGTTTTTATGAAATTTATAAAATTATGAGAGATGTAGAAGACAAAGTTCTTCATTTAGGAAAAAAAGTTTGCAATGTAGCCTATTGTGCAGGTTGGTGCAAGAGCTTTGTAAGGTGAGTACAAAGACTTCTGGGGAGTCAATGGACGTTCAACTAACTCTGCAGCCAATCATGGTACACTAGATCAGGAGTGTATAAGACCCAGCAAAGGAATAGAACTCTTGCACAGCAAGTGTGAAAAAGGACCATCATTCTATCCCAACCCTTTAACTATGAGCATATGTGAGAATTTTACCCCACAACCAAGATACAGGGGGGGGGGGGAGATGAGTAACCATTGTGTTCTAAGAATCCTTACAGACTTTGTCCCCAGACCCATTTTGTAATTCTGCCACTGGCCAATGCTTTGGCATGCAACTATTTGGGATAAACCTGTTTTGTGCTATGACTGAGAGTAATTATCCTTTAGTACAGCAAAGTCATCCCTATTGAGTGGTTAGAGTATTGGCTTAGGACTGGGGAGACTCAGGTGTATATCCATGAGTCACTGTTCTGGTTGTGTGACTCCTGATGGCATAGACAGGACAGGCAGCTTCTTCAGATGGTGGGAAATTCTACTGCAAGCTTGCACAGAGAACAATTTAATGAGAATAACTAGACATCCCCAATAGAAGCTGGTTGGAAAGAGGTCGGACGGAAGTTTCCGGTGCAGGATCACTTGTTCGGCTGCATCTCCCTATCAGATATGATTGCACCAGGTCTAACACCAGCTCGCCTGGCACCAACACTGTTATCTTTCAGGTGCCAGGTCAAGACTTTTCTCTTCTCCCAGGCATTTAATAGCATTTAACAACGCTAAGTTTGTTTTTAACGGACCCCAGAACTGTTGTTTTTAAATGGATACTGTTGTTTTTATATTGTTGTCTATAGGTTTCTGATGGGTTTTTTAAAAATTTTGTATACTTTTTTAATGTTTACTGTTTTTAACTGTTGTTAACCGCCCAGAGAGCTTCGGCTGTGGGGCGGTATATAAATGTAATAAATAAATAAAATAAAATAAATAACAGAATGATCCAACGGCGGACTACAATTGCTCATCTGCAGAAGAAGCTGCCTGTTAGAGAAAAGAATGTGGCTCAGTGGTAAAGTACATATGTTGTATGCAGAAGATCCCTGGTTTAATCCCTGGCATCTCCAGGTAGGGCTGGAAATACTCCTGCCTTGAAACTCTGGAGAGTTGCTGTCAGTCAGTGTCAACAATATTGGGCTAGGTGGACCAATGGTCTAACTCAGTCTAAGGCAGATTCCTATGTTCCATCTTTACAATTTTCTCAAATGTCCATTGAGAGGAGAGCCTTGTTGCAAATGCTAAAAAATAAACCTGTTCTCATGTAAGAATAAAGTGTACCTTCAATTTTTAAAAAAGGGTTTCACCTAACAGAAATTTAGGAAACACTGGCAGTCATTTGCTGCCCCAAGAGTTCTGCTCCAATGCATGCTTAGGGTTGCTTCCAGACAGATTTTCTTTAATGGATTTTCTGTGGTAAGAAAAACGATGGAAGAAGTCATGGGGAAAAGTGGGCGGGTTATGAATGGAAGATGACATTATCTGGGCCCCATACAATTCCATGAATGAAATGGTTATGGTGTAATAAAAGCCTTATATCCATTTAATTATACAATGAATAAATGATGTAGACAAAAACACAATGACATGTATCTTACATTCAGTGTACCAAGTTTAGGAAGTTAGAAACAGTAAATGCATGGACTAAGGTGAAAATTAATTATACACAGTCTGAATAACAATGCACAATTTTATCCAAGACAAAAGATGAAATGCAATTATACACAGTTTAGATGTCAATACACAATTACCCCATAAAATGGGCATCTGGTAATATAGCCATTTCATAAATCTTCATCAGATGTTTCCAAGTGATGATATGAATTCTTCCTCCAATTATAACAAATCCCCATCCAAGGGGAGTTGTTATAATTGACATATATGAATAATTGCAATACCAATGAACAAGACATACACGAATAATTGCAATACCAATGAAAATGTATCCCTATATAAGGTTTCAAAATGCTCTTACAGATGGAAATTGTGTACCTTTAAAAAAAAACTCCTCAAAACAACAGTTTTATTAAACTAATTTCACTTAGAAACTGGTCAATATAAAGAACAGATCTTCCAAGGCTAGTTCAAGAGTAAGTATATTGTGAAGAATCTATGACTGACTGGTACCCAACCTCTTCCTTTGTGGATGGACATCCCATTTACGTTGGCATGATGTACCTCCATCTATGTTTTCAGGGTTGGGGGTTTAGCACCACTGATACTGATCATGTAGACATGTAATGTCTTGAATATTTTACCTCCACCTATTTCTATAGCAATCAGAGGGAAGAAAGAACACAATATGGCAATCATATAGCAACAACCAGAAGAAAAGGAGGGCTAACGTGGAGACGGATGCAACAGAGCAACAATTTGCCTTGGACTAGTGGCAAGCAGGGGGCAACAGGCTCTTGGCATGTCAGCGGGGCTGGCCTGGCAAGTGCAGCATTTGAGAGAAGGAACAACGCTTCATGCAAAGCAGCAACCAAATTGCTATGTTTATTCACCAAAAACCTACAGGATTAAGGTAAGCCCCACTGAACTTAATGCAGTTTACTTCTGAGTAGACCCACATAGGATTGCACTGAAAGAGGTTTTATTTTTATTTTTTGGAATGAACCCTCTTTTATTTTGCAAGGAAATTAATTTATCAAGTCAAAGAACAGCTCTTAACCATTCTCGCAGAAATGGATTCTCCAGCTTAGAAATGGCAGGTCGATCTGAACAAATGTGTGTCAGGGTGCTACTTTCTATCCCTCCCGCCCACACCCACTCAGCCCTTTAATCTGGGGGGGGGGGGAAAATGTAGCCAAAGTTTTCAAACGTGGAGTATGTTGGCAAGTATCTGTCATGCTTTCCTGCTCCCACCAGTTCCGTTTCTCCCAAATCTTAAAAACATATAAAGCAACACATGAGCGAGGTGAGGAAAATCCAAAATGCTGGAATTTGAGCACAGGTCTCTTCTTTGGCACAATAATTGTAGTTCCTAATCCTAGGAACCTAGGAAGCTGCCCTATGTCAGAGCATTGACCCATCTAGCCAGGTATTGTCGACACTGACTGGCAGAGGATTTCAGGCACCTGCAGCCTGAATGACAGAATTTGTTTTGAAAATGCCCTGCAGGGAATTCCTTTCAATCAGTTGCTGGGTTTTAGCTCTTAGTTTAGCAGCCATTCAGGCTTCAGTATAGACAACAAAGCCAGAGTGAGGAGTGTGTGTGTGTGTGGGGGGGAGGAGCCCATGCCCATCAGAGTACCACAACCAATGAACAGGAGGGGGAAGGAGAAGGGGCAGGGTGGGGTGGAAGAGCAAGCAAGCAAAAGGAAGGTTTCATAGTGCTGCACAAACCCATAAACGTACATGAAAGGGACCATTAGCATGACGTGCTTTAGAAACAATGGTAAAAAACACGGAGGTAAACCAGGGGAAAAAAGTAGGTGTGATGGACTTCTAGGAATTCTCCTGAAGAGGCTCCACTGAACTGCACATGTTGTGGGCATTTGTTCATGTCTTCCCACCCACCCCACCAAAAGCCACTCAAACTGTTGCAGTTACATAGAGTATGTTTCTAGAGCTACAGAGGTTCTTGGAGAATACCAATTACCTTGGCCCATTTCACTCTAGGTTCAGGCCTAGTTTTGGGATAAAATTGACTTTGGTCACTCAGATGGATGACTTCTTGGAGGAGAGAGACAGAGGTAGTGTTAATCCCACTAATCCCACAATTAATCCCACAATCTCCCAGTGGCTTTTGATCACAGTATTATTCTGGCTTGTTTCCACAAATTGGAACACTGTTTTACAGTGGTTATGCTCTTACTTGGGAACAATACAGAAAGTAGCATTGGGTATTTGTGCCTCAGCACCCTGGCAACTATGGCACAGAATAACATCTTGACCCCATGCTATTCAACATCTGTATGAAGCCACTGACAGAGGTCATTAAGAAATCTGGGCAGCTCTAGTTCTATGTAACGTCTGAATCTGGAGAGGTTGTGCATGTTCTGAACTGGTGCCTGGATGTGGGGATGGGATTGATGATGGCCAACAAACTGAGACAAAATCCCAATAAGAGAGACTCTTTGTGTGGGTGGTTCCTGGTTACAGGAATTGGGTGGAGTGGGGTGTTGTCCATTCTAGATGAAGTTGCACTTGGAAGATAATTTACCATTATCTGAGTTTAAATGGCTTTCTTATTGTTATTGTCCTTCAGATTAAAACAACAACAACAAGTACATTAGCTCACTGTATGAAAAACGTCTGTAGTGTTTCCTTCTTCACTCAAAAATGTAATGTAATAATCCTTATCTTCCAAAGCCAATCAACTCGAGAATGTCTAACAATGACATTACAATTTATCAGAGCTGAGGAAAGGGGGTGACTTTGCTAGTGGTGGTCAACAGGACATATTTTCAAAGCTGACAGGAATCTAAGGACCAAAGTATGTCACTAGCAGTGCAATCCAATACATGTTCTACTCAGAAGTAAGCCCCATTGAATTCAATGGAACTTACTCCCCAGTAAGTGCATATAGAATTGCAAGAGATCAGACATGGCAGTGGAGACAGCACCAAAGACTTGCATCAGGAGTTCATGTTTAATTGTTGGGTAGAGTAGTTAAGAGTACCAAAAGTAAATGGACAGCCATATATTTTGGGTAAGAAAACAAAAAGAGAGAAGTCTTCCCTCCGTCACCCCAACAAGATCATTGTTTTCCAAATGAAATACATAATTCAACCATAAAAAGTCAATTCCATGAAAGACATAACTTAAGCCTTGCTGGAATAAGGCTTTCAAACTGCTGCTGCTTTTAATGTTTGTAATAGGATTTTTTTAATGTGCATTTTCAAAATGGCTTTATGGTTTTAATTTAATGCCACCAGATTCATGAATGCATGCATGCACCAACCTTCTGGGATTGTTGGTCCTCAGCAACTGGTATGGAATGGTATCCTGCTTCCATGAATGCTCAGCATAGTTATCATAACTATTAAGTAATTTATAGGTCAATTGTCCACCACAAATTTGTCTAATTCTTTTTCCCCCTTCTTTAAAGGCATTTAAGCTTTTTACAGTTCACCACAGGTTCTGGTAGCAAATGCTAAGAAATATGTGTTGTGTGCAGAAGTACTTACATGTGGCATCACGGAGAGATATGTTAGCATTGCATCACTAGAGAATGTTAACTATGGGAAAATTCATGTGATAGGAAAACTGGAAATACCCGAGAGAGAGAGAGAGAGAGAGAGAGAGAGAGAGAGAGAGAGAGAGAGAGAATAAAGCACCCTCTGACTGCAGAAGAATTAATTCTCAACAGGAAGTTTCTGATGCTTTGGCATATAATCCAGTTAGGTTGTCGCTATTGTGTTTTATGAGTAGAGACTGAAACCATTTGTTTGGTGCTGAAACAAATTAGCAACTCTGCTTATGGCTAACAAACTCTCCGGTAAAGGAAAGAGAATCTTCCATTCAGGAGCAGTGGCCGGATGTCATCTGTTGCTGTGCTATTTCAAGATACTACAGCCACCCAGCATATTAGTGGATGGCGATGATGATGATGATAATAATAGCTTTGCAGTACTAAACTTTTGATAGTCTATGTTAAATCCCTCAGCATATCGTCCTATTTTCATCTAGATCAGAGGTGGGCAACATGCAGTCCGTGGGTACATGCAGTCCCCACTCCCCCCCCAAATATTTCTCTAACCCAAAAAATGGCGTTTGTAGAAGTTATGGTATATCCAAACAGTCAAATTTACCATGTTTAGCTTCTTTGTAAAAAGCTAAATTTAACCCTAATAATGTTCTGAAGCACTATGGAGTGGTTTACTTTTTTTAGAGTGGGGACAGCCCTGGGGATTGCACAACACCCACAGGATGTGGCTCCCAGGAGGAATCTGGGGGGCAAAAATGTCCTCCAACTCCTGAAGTTGCTCACCCCTGTTCTAGACAGAGCAGTTATTTTACAAACTGTGGCTCTTTCTACACCTAAGGATTATCCCAGGCAAATGGAGGGATCGTTCCTGCCTGCTCCCGGGATCCCCTGTGTGTCATTTGGATGCACAGGAATGATCCTGGGATGATCCCGGGGGGGAAAGGCAGGTGTAGAAACAGCCTGTGTTATAGGGACCCTTATTAAGGGTTCAGTGGAATGGGAAGATCAGTAATGGAGATCATGCCTCCCTGGCAGATAACTGTCCATTGCTACTGACCATCCAATGGAATGCACAGCAATAGCAGAGAATTCTGGGGTGTTTTCTACAGTGGGCCAATGGGGCTTGGCCAATGCTATGTATGAACTGAGAGTAGACTCTAGAACAGGGTGAGTAGACAGAAGAACTCCAGATGTTTGGGACTTCAACTCCCATAAGCCCGTGCCACGTTGACCAATGGCCAGGAATGCTGGAAGACGAAGTGCAAAGCAAATGGAGATCTATCTTCTTCCCACCCCTGCTCTCAAACATTATTCAAAATACTCCGCAACAGGCAGTGACTGTCTGTGAGATACACAAAGGTTCCTTGGCAGACAAAGACATTTGTGAAAAAGGGTTTCCAGAAGGTAGAAAGTCTGACAACTAGAGTGTTTGTAGTTGGCCAGCTGAGTGCTAAAAGATCTCATAAGTGAACTGCCACAACTCCAGAACTGACCAGAGTAATGGTCTCAGCATTCTTATTACAGTCTTTGAGTTTCTCCCAAACAGTTGGAGAATCTGTTTATTCATGCCACAATTATATGCAAAGACATGTTTTAAGGCAGAATGATACATTTAAGACTCTGAAGCAGGAATCTCCAGCAAGGCCTGCTAGAAAGACCCTGGCCGTTGCTAGACTAGGGTTTAGCCCGGTGCGAGGCATGGGCTCATCCCTGTGCATCCAGATGACACACAGGGGATCTTGGGCTCAGGCAGTGGTAAGCCTCCCTTGGCCCGGGATAACCGGCACCAGTTGTGGCCCGGTATTTCCTGCAGTCTTGGGCTGAGCCCGAGACCATGGGCTTGTAGCCCGTTCTGCCGCTTTTCCCGGCTTCCACATTTACTTGCAAGCGCTGCGGCCATCAGGTCAGGGTGGGGAGATGGGGGGGGGAATGGGAGCCGGGGGGGGGATGGGTGGGAAACCGGAGCCAGGGGGAATGGGTGGAAACCAGAGCCGAAGGGGGGGGATGGGGGGAATCGGAGATCACGGGGGATGGGGGGAATCAGAGATTTTGGGGGATGGGGGATCGGCGATCGTGGGGGATGGGGGGAATTGGCAATCGCAGGGGATGGGGGGATTGGAGATCATGGGGGATGGGGGAATCAGCGATTGCCGGGGGGGGAGATCGGAGCCGAGGGGGGATGGAAAATGGAGCCCGGGGGGAATTGGAGCCTGGGGGGGGATCAGAGCGTGGGGGGCCGTGGAACCCTTTAAAAAACAAACAAACCCTTACTTGACACAGTGGTGTGCTCCTGCACATCTGGCTCCTTTAAACCTAAAAGAAAATGGCGGACGCGGCGGGGCTTCCGTGCAGTCCGTCGCATCTGACGTGTGGAAAGGAGTGACAGCCCGTGCTACTTCTAGCACGGGCTCGCCCCTCCTCCCACACGGATTCGGGCCCCCTGAATGTGAATGAACTATGTGGCGACCTGGTACACATGAAATGGCTTGGGGGTATTGAGCAGCCACCATATCAGGGCCTTTTAAAGTGGTCTCCATGTGCTGGCTGTAGAGTGAGTCATAGGGCCAAACTAGATGGAATGGGAGTGGGTTGTGATTTGGATCTCCCATGGTTTTGGTTTGTTTACTAATTAACAGCTCTGCTTTAATTTGAAGATGGAAGAGACACTGGAAAAGAGTGGCTATTCCCACCCTTTCCTTTTTTTCCTTTTAGGTAGTTTTAAATTGGTGAGGAAAGAAAATTTAAATGTCCCCTGCCAGAATACCAGCCCTCTGATCTTTAGAAGAAGCTGCCCTGGTGCTTCTAATTAGTAAACACATCCACACACACACCATGACAGATCCTAATCATGGATCTCCTGTGTCATGTCTAATTTGAATCATAGTTTGATGCAATGGTGAGTGGGATGGAAATTAATCTACCTGTTAGACTGGCAAGTGATGTTGCTGTTCCTTTGATTGGTGACCGTTGCATGGAATGGGCAGTACCTAGGGCAGAAAATGCATTAGTCTTGGAGCAAGTTGGTTTTGTCCTGAGCTCCAATTGTCCATTCAGAACTTGATTATTATGGCCAAGTTCATATCGAGGCTTATGATACTCTCCTATATACACAATTAAAAATTTATTACAGCTATTATTTTACTCATGTATATTTTACCCAGAGCAATGAGTTCTGTAAGAAATGGCTTTTCTCGGTTCTGAGATTTAATCAAAGATATGAAACAAATTAAATTTGACTGCTATCATTCTTAGCATCAGTCTAAATGAAAAGCTCCTCAGGATACTTTTTAAAGCATGAGACAACAGAATGTGTAATTTATTTATTATAAACTGTTAGCATATCTTTTGCATCACCTTAGCATCTTTAGTTGAGCTGTGCCCTTAGTGAAAGGCGAGGAGCCTTTTTCCACCCAGGACGGCATTCTCTCAATGGTCATGTTTTGGGGCCACATGCCTGCAGTGGGCAGAGACAGAGCCATCACCATCCCATACTCCCTTTCTCTGTCTTAAGGTCATCAGCACCCATACTCTCTCTTGAGATTCTTAGAAGAGAGAAAGAGAGTGGGGTGGCGATGATCTTGAAAGAGAGAGAGAGAGAGAATGAGAAGAAGGGGTTGTGATGAGAAACAAGGGTGATCCTGAAAGATAAATGACTGGGTTCACATGACATGAAAACCCACCATGAGCTGTTGTGTGAAACAAGCCACTGTGGGTTATTGTGTTGTCTGTATTTGAACCTCTTCCTGCAGGTAGTTTATTTTTGGCCAGCAAGCCACCCTGACAAACTTGGAGTTGTTTAACCCACAATGGGTTGGCATGTCATCTGAACCTAGCAGAGCCAAAACATCATGGGTTGCAGTCAGCTGCTCAGCAGGAGTGGGAAAATAAAACACCAGTGCTCTTTCTGAGCGTTCTCACCCCTGCCACAGTGACAGCCCCTTCACTAATACCCAAATAGGGCTTTGAAGGGGCTGTCACACATCATCATCATCTGTTTATTCATTTGTTATCCGCCTCTCCCTCTGGATCGAGGCGGGGTACAACATTCTCCAATCCCAACATTTACCGTATTTCTTCAATTCTAAGACGCACTTTTCCCCCTAAATAAACAGCTCTAAAAATGGACTGCGTCTTAGAATTGATGGCGTCTTAGAATCGAAGCAATACGGTACATAATATACAGTATTCATGCAAATGAATATATTCCAGAATGTATATTCATCCCCAGGAATTTGCACAATTGTAGAAGCCACAGAAAGTGGGGGAGAGCATAGATCTCCCTTAAAAGGACTTTCTGGAGACTCGGGGAAGTGTAGAATGGGAGCAGGGCACCCCCAAGTGTCAGCTCAGCACTTAAAACCCTGGAGATCACCTTGCTAAGGGGGCGATCTGGTCCCCTTTTCCTGACCTGTCAACTGTTAACAGCTGCCAAATTAGCCTATGTGCAGTCCTGCCTTGTCAGTTAACTGGTATATTTCATACTGCAGTTTGTTCCCTTTGACTGCTGAAACATATATGTTTAATTTCACAATGCTTGTGGATATACAATATTTTTAGTTGTTCCATTGTCTGTGTAGATATAGAGATTGTCTGGTTTGCCGACTCTAGAACACGCAACATATAATTGTCCATGTGAGAACCAATCCGTGTCTAGATCTAAACCGCACAATTCTAAAGATTGGCCCTGAGGTTTGTTGATGGTGATTGCAAACGCCAATCGAATTGGGAATTGCAATCTCTTAAATTGAAATGGCGTATCCGTTGGAATCATAGGAATGCGAGGAATGAGGACATCTTCACCTTTGAAAGGTCCTGTCAAGATTGTTGCTTCTACGACGTTGCTTAGTAATTTTTTTACTGCAAGCCGCGTGCCGTTGCAAAGCTTTGGCTGGTTGATATTTCGCAACATGATAATTGGCACGCCGATTTTCAATTGCAGTACGTGCGGTGGCATCCCTGGCAGATCGAGTGAATTCAAAAATTCTGTTGGATAATTAACTGCTTCATCTGCTTTCACAACAGTGTCGATGGACTTGTATGTGACTGCCTCGCTTTGAATGTTAGACTGAATAATATTGTTAAGTTCGTAGACGTCTTTGTTCTTGGCCGCGAGAATAATTCGTTCACTCAGCCAATCGTGATTCTTATAATTGGTTTGAATATTGGGAAATACTTTTTGAACCAATTCTTCTTTTGACGTCACTAAATTGCAGAAGTTATGAGGCAATGAAATTCGTCCTGAGGTCAGATCAACCGGCACCTTTCCGTTCCCAATTTCCAGCAATTGACGTGAGAATATCTCAGCTGATCGATTGTTTTGCAGCTGGACACGCATATTTGTAGTTAATTTTAACGGCTTTACGTGTCGCCACAAAGTAGAGTATTTCAGGGAAGCATTTATTTCGTCCGCTGGTGTCGATTGAGGAATTACAGGTAATGTTTGCCTGAAATCTCCTGCAAGCAATATTAATGCATTCCGAAATGGTCTGATGTTTCCACGCAAATCTTGCAATGATCGATCAAGAGCCTCGAGCGATTTTTTATGCGCCATTGTGCATTCATCCCAAACAATAAGTTTGCATTTTTGCAATACTTTTCCCATGCCGGATGCTTTGGAAATGTTGCACGTGGGAGTTTCAATGAATTGCATGTTCAATGGCAATTTCAAAGCGGAATGAGCAGTTCTTCCACCTGGTAGCAATGTCGCAGCTATTCCGGACGACGCAAGAGCTAAGGCTATGTCATTTTGGGATCGAATTGCTGCCAGAATCAATGTAATTAGGAACGTTTTACCAGTTCCTCCTGGCGCATCTAAGAAGAAGATTTCTCCAACCCCGTTATTGACAGTTTGCATTATTTGATCGTAAATGCCATTTTGCTCAAGCGTTAGCTTAGGAATATTTGATTGCACATATGACAAAAGATCACCCATGTTGTAATTTTGTTCATGATGCAATTCTACATGGAACGAAGCATGCGTCATTTTGACATAACGTGAAGAAAGCAGTTAACATTGTAGCCAGTGGATTCAGGGCTATTTGTTGCACATTTGCAGCTGTGAAATAAACGCGTTGTCCATTTTCTAGATGTACTGCTAAGTGAACAACAGCTGGACTTCGTTCATGTATGGGAAATGAAAGAATTCACCATACAGCTTCATTGCTGCTTATGTATCTTCCAGCCTGACCAGCATGTGTTCCTTTTACGTCCAACAGATGGCGCTGTTTTTTTAAAGCATGTTTTTACCTGTCACAGGTGTGACATCTATATAATATAGGTATATAAAAACACGCGTGTATTCGAATGCAACGTTGTGTCAAAATTTCAAAGCAATCGGTGAAGAACTTTCGGAGATTTTAGATTAAAAAGAATGTTTTTACCTGTCACAGGTGTGGTGAGGAGGTTAGTGGGTTTTGGCCCCTCTGCTAGGCCGGAATTTCCTGGCAGTTACCTTTCTTCAGAACTTGGAACTTCCATAGAAGGCCGCAGTTCTGAGAAACATCGCTAGATGGCGCCAAATAGGAGAGAACATGGAAATAGGAGAGAAGGCAGAGGCAGTGGATTGGCCTACTGGTTGGTGATGTCGCAATGACTTCTCTCCTATTTGCATAAGTGGCTTGGAGGAGGCCTCTGGGATATACCCTATTTCTTCGATTCTAAGACACACTTTTGTTCCCATCTGTAATATAGTTACATAAAAACATGTGCGTATTCGAATGCAACGTTGTGTCAAAATTTCAAAGCAAGCGGTGAAGAACTTTCGGAGATTTTAGATTAAGAACAAATGAATATATATATATATATATATATATATATATATATATATATATATATTCCATTTGAACAAATGTTGGGGTGGAGGAGAAGGAGAAGGAAAATGGGGCTGTGCTTGGAGCAGGGAGAGGCACATGATGGGCAGACAAGGCAGGTTCTGCCATAAAGTCCCATGAGATAAATGCCACACCCGACTGGAGGACCAAAAGGGAATGAGGGCAAGAACCACACATGGAAAGCCCGATTGTCTGTTTGGGCTCACCATGGGTTGTTTTGTGAGCAACCTACACTGGAAAGCTTGTTTAGCAAGAAGGGTTTTTGTGTTGTGCGAACTCACATAGCCAGTGAGAGTGAGTGGAGTGGTGAAGATCTCCCTTTCTCATTCACACACAAATCCCCCCCTCTCACACACACTTTCTCAGCATATTCATAATGAAAGTGCTTGTGTCTTAAAATTGCAGATTGCTGACATCGTCAACAACAAAAAATACACTTGTTCTTCCTTAAAATACTGTTTTCACTGAGCGTGTTCAGACAACATGCTAACCCTTCTGCAGCAAATGGTTAGTGAACATGTTTCAACCGTGGTTATGTACCCGCCATGATAAGGAATGGTTCATGCAGCATGTTAAGCTTCATCCCACGTACCTGCTTCCCTCGGATTATTCCTGTAGTGCCAAACTTTCGTGGTTGTTGACGTTTTTGCTACCGGGTGACAGCAATCCTTTGCCTACCAGGAAGTGAGTTTAAGGGGGGAAATGTTAAAAATCATAAAAAATCAACGGATGACTCAATTCAATTCAAATTTGGAATGCTTAAAGCTCTCCCTAATATCTATTACTGTGCCAATTTTGGTGTCTTTATCTTTAAAGCTTACACAGATGTAAGCATTTCTTTAAAATCCTGCTCCTTTACCGGGGTGGCAGCTCAGAAGATATGCTCAAAATGTAGGGGCTAAATACGGCAAATCTTTTTGCTTTATTGCACAATTAAGGCAGGATGCATGGGAGTACTTCGCAATCAAAGCAGATTATAAGGTGGAAAACTTCTGAGTCCTTTGCATGCAATTCACAGTGATTGCACAGGATCACTGGATAGTATTATTAAAATAAATAGAAATAGGAACCACTGCTTGGTATTTATGCAAAGGGGAAGGAAGGTCCTTTTCCAAGCAAAGCATGCTGTACTAGCAATGAAGGAAAGAAAAAGCAAGAACAGAGATTTGCCTAATCGTTGATCTTCCTTTGTAAATCAGATCATTGGCTCTGCATGAATCACTTAGCTTAATAGTCACTGAGGGTTTCATTTGGCTGTATGAGCCTGCAGGATTGTGCCTTTGAGTTTTATGGAATTAATTGCCCAATCAGGGAGATTTTCCATCCTAATTCAACTTCCTTCATAACTGCATTTTAAAAAGAGGGTGAATATGTTGCCCATAAGCATGGCAGATAATAGGTGAAGTAGAGCTCTTCTAATATGGTCTGCTGCTTCTAGCCCAGGAACTTCTTTATCTAGGATATAATTTTTAAATTCCCACCATCACTAACCACTTCACAGAAATGTTATGTCCTTTGTCTGCCTCTGTTTTATTCAGAGAAGATGTCTCCCATATATGCATGCAGATAATTTGTATTTATTTATTTATTACATTTTTATACCGCCCAATAGCTGAAGCTCTCTGGGCGGTTCACAAAAATTAAAACCATGAAAAGCATAATAAAACAACCAACAGTCTAAAAACACAAATACAAAATACAATATAAAAAGCACAACCAGGATAAAACCACACAGCAGAAATTGATATAGATTAAAATACGGAATTAAAACAGCAAAGTTTAAATTTAAGTTAAATAGGATGACCATTTGAAAAGGAGGACAGGGCTCCTGTATCTTTAATAGTTACACAGAGAAGGGAATTTCAGCAGGTGTCATTTGTATATATGGAGAACCTGGTGAAATTTCCTCTTCATCACAACAGTTAAAGCTGCAGGAGCTATACTAGAGTGACTAGATTCAAAAGAGGGCAGGGCACTGCAGCTTTAACTGTTGTGATGAAGAGGGAATTTCACCAGGTTCTTCATATATACAAATTACACCTGCTGAAATTCCCTTCTCTATGTAACTGTTAAAGATACAGGAGCCCTGTCCTCCTTTTCATATGGTCACCCTAAGTTAAATTAGGTGTTAAAATACTGAGAAAATAAAAGGTCTTCAGCTGGCGACGGAAGGAATACAGTGTAGGTGCCAGGCGAACCTCTCTGGGGAGCTCGTTCCACAGCCGGAGTGCCACAGCAGAGAAAGCCCTCCTCCTAGTAGCCACCTGCCTCACTTCCTCAGATAAGACTGATGGGAAGGCTGTGTAATAAATTGGGCCTCTAAAGCCCTGTATCAGACATAATGGCTGTTACATTTCAGCACACGCCCAACTCTGTCCATGCCGACCAGCCATCTACATACCCAAACTGCAGGACATGGGAGAACTTTCTCTCATCCTTGTTCCTGAGCCATGTCTGCTCACTCTCACCCATTCCCTACTCCTTCCCTTTCCCTCTCTAGCCCATCATTGACTCCCTATCAATGTAACTCCCACATTACTCACACATCCCCTTTCTCCCATTGTGCATTGTGTTTTGCCCATAATACTGTCTCCTCCCATCCCATCCTCTGATACATGTGCTATTCATGCCTAATCTTCAGTGTAACAAGTGTAATACAATATAGGATGTGTTCTTCACCTGCCTCTTTGATAAGCAGGGGATCTTTTAATTCACTCAGCTTTCAGGACCACCATAGAAAAGACTGGCGGAACTAATTTTCATATTTTTTTGGTTCTCCATAATGAGTGAAATTCATGCGCATGATGCATGCCAGTTCACAGAAAGAGTTGCCCTCTTTCTGCAGTGCTCTTTTAGAAGCCAAATGTATGCATCTGACACTTAAGAACTGCTTTGCAAATACATTTTTATAATTCAGCACATTTCTAGTCCTCACTGTTATGGAGAAGAAACTAGAAAAGGAAATTTATACCTGTGTGCATGGTTGTGGAAAAAGGGTGTCTGTCTATCTGGGTGTGGGGAAATTGTGTGTGTGTGTGTGCAAAGCCAGTATCAAAGGCACTATAGCAGGGGCCACACTGATAAGAGCCCTTGGAGTTGCTCCTCCTCTTCACCATTGCAACCTGCATATTCACCTGCCTCTTGCTCTGGCCCAATCAATAGCAGTGGTGGTGGTGGTGAGGAGAAGTGGTTGCCACTACTCATTGCCTGCCAAACAAGCAAGTGGTGGTAGTGATGAGAGAGGATGAGGAGCAATAGCAGCTGGTGGCAATGGTGGTGAGAAGAAGGTCAACTCACTGGAGCACGGGGTCCATGGAGGGTGGCTTGTTCAAGGATCCTCAAAAATCTGGTTTGCACTCTGTGTTTATATGAGAGAGAGAATCCAACATAAGCTTCTCCTGTTGACTTTCAAAGCTTGTCACAGTCTAGCGCCTTCCTATCTTTCTTCTGTTATCTCACATTATTGCCCTGTTTGTGCTCTTAGCTCATTGAATGCCATGTTTCTTACCCACCCAAAGGTTTCTACTTCCCTTGCTCGGCTTTGTCCATTTTCTCTCGCTGTCCCCTATGCCTGGAATTCTCTTCCAGAGCACTTGCAGACCATGAGTTTAATTACAGTCTTTAAAGCTCAACTGAAAACTTTTCTTCCCCCCCAAAGCTTTTAGAACTTTAATTTGATCTTACTGTTTTCATCTCACTGTTAGTTTTATTGTCACCTGTGCCTGTTTGGAGCATTCCCTTTCTTTTCTTGTTGTTTTTTTGTGATTTTATCAGAATGTAAGCTTATGTGGCAGGGCATTGCTGTTTTATTGTTTTACTATGTTCAGCACCATGTGCATTGATGGATCTATATAAAATAATAGCAATATAATAATAATAATAATAATAATAATAATAATAATAATAATAATAGAGAGCAGCTGTACATCTATGTATACATTGCCCCTTTGGGGCAAAAGGTCCAATAATGTATTTAGCATTGTCTAAATGCCCTGGGGGGCTAGTTCACATGATCAAACAGCCCACCATGGCTTATTTAAGCTACAGTGGGTTGTGGTATGTGCATGCAGCCATTCTGAATATTCAAGCTGTGGCTTTTCATGTCTTTTGAACCTGGGAACCATGGGTTAAGTGAGGATTGTTTAATCCTTGGATAACCCATTGTCCCTTGATTTGAACAACACGACACGCAACAGTCATGGCTTGAATAGTCAGGAGGGCACCCACGGGTGCCATGTCTTATAGTAGCTTAAATAAGCCGTGACAAGCCACAGTGATCATGTGAATCTGGTCTGTGCAACAAGAACACTAACCCCTATAAAGATATAACTGTCTGCCTGAGAAAAGTGACTGAAAGGATGCTTCCTTATGGAGGGCTCCTGGTGTCAACAGGCATTTTGCAGCTATTCTCCCTTAATAGACTTTTTTTGTGGAAAGAAAAAATATGGAAGAAGAACTGGGAAAACACAGGAGGGCTATAAATAGAAGACAATGTCATCTGCCCCCACTCCCCCCGGTAAAATTCCATGAATGAAGCAGGGCAGCTGCACAATAAAAGCCTTAATCAGAACCACACACACACACACACACACACACACACACACACACACACACACACACACATCATATAACAGAGCAAAGTATGACCCTAAACCTCTCACATTGTGACAAGACACTGAAATATCTGAAACATTAATCAGAAGTGCAGATTGCTTCTGAAATGCAAATCATATTACTGTACATTCATATATGTACTAAGCAGAACAGAAAGCTCTAATCAGATCTGATTGGTTTGTAAGATAAGAGCACTGAAGAGCTAGATGCAAAGGATGTCATTCTCTTGGGATATTAGGTTACTTAGAAGTGAAATCTTTTATATAGTTTTGCTAAGTCTTCACTTGGCATAAACTGTGGTTTAGGTAAGTAAGAATGGCATCGCTGAAATGGTTCCATAGAGCTGCACTTACAGGCCATAAGAAATATATATATTTTAGAGCTTCATAGTTGAGTAGCTATGTATATGTTTCAGTTCTCCATAAAACCTGAAAACAGTGTGTACTTGTGTGTGTGTGTGGGGGGGTTGGGGTGCAGGTGTGTGTGTGTGGGAGAGAGTGTTGTGATTTTCAGTGGGGAACTGACATCATCATCATCATCATCATCATCATCATCATCGAGTTGCCCTATAGTCAAAGCTCTCAGGGAGAATCCATAATAAAAGCAAACACAGTAAAATAGTGATTAAGACAATAACACATTAAAAAGAATTTTTTTAAAAACCTTAAAAGCAGCAACAATAATGTAAAATATTTTTAAAAGATGTAAATATTAAAGCAGCTAAAAGATTGAAAACATGATTTTAAAGCACATTATTATTTGAATTATGAGTTGTCCTATAGCCAATGTTCTCAGGGAGACATGCATAATAAAATCAAATACAATAAAGCAATGATTAAAACAATATCACATAAAAGGATTATTTGAAAAAAGAAAGCTTTAAAAGCAGCAACAATAATTTTAAATAATTTTAAAGGTGTAAATATCCAAGTGGCTAAAAGATGGAAAACATAATTTTAAAACACAGCATTAAACTTATTATTAAACACACACAAGCAGCTGTTAAAATTCTTTTCAAGGTCCTGAGTGAATAAAAAGTTCTTTGCCTGGCACAAAGAAGTCAACAAAGTAATTACCAGGGAGACATCTCTAGGGAGGGCGTTACACAATTTGGGGGCACCACAGAAAAGACCTGCTGAATCCATATAATGTCTTACTGGAGTGCATGATCCGGCATAAGATAATACTAATTACACCCAGGGCCAATTCGCACGTCACCTTTTAAATTAGGGGCTATATGTACTGACCCCCCCACACCCTCAACCTGGTTTCCAAAGGCACTATGGGTAGTTGCAGTTGGAATGTTCCTTGGTCCTCACCTGGTCCTGTATTCCCAGCCATGAAAGAACACCCACTGAATCTCACACCAGTGCCTTCTTAGTTTTTTTACCAAAGAAAACAAGGCAATAGATGTAATGGTTATCTTCTTCTACTGTTCCTTGTGTTGACAGCTCCTATTGCCTGTAGTTGAAAATAACTATCCTAAACTGAGATGTCTTCCAGTATAATTCATGATCTTTGGCAAACATGCATGTGCGTGCGCTCGCACACACACACACACATATGCTGCCTACTCATCCCTTCAATATTGAGAACTTACTTCCTCAAAAGTATGTCTATCAATGAGAAATCCGAAACATAGCTTGTATGACGTCTGGAAAAACTGAAGAAATATGCTGTGACACCTTTGTATGCATGCAGCACCTGGTGAAATTCTTTGTATGCATGCAGCACCTGGTGATATTCTCACTTCATCAGTTCAAGCTGCAGGAGCCCTGCCCTCTTTTATATCTGATCACTCAAGTATAGCTCCAGCAGCTTTAACTGTTGTGATGAAGAAGGAATTTCACCAGGTGTTGCATGCATACAGATGACACCTGCTGAAATTCCCTTTTCTCTACAACTGTTAAAGATACAGGAGCCCTGTCCTCCTTTCCATATGGTTACCCTACATGCAACCTACCCCTGGTTTACGGTTACTCAGATTTAAACAAAATACTTCATATTTGCTGAGATTAGGTTCATTGCTCTCTCACAGTGTTTCATTTCTTGGATGAATGCCAATGTTTTTAATACCATATAATGACTCTGCCTAATGGACAGAAACCGGCTTTTAAATTTCAAATCAATATAACCTTCAGGTTTCATATATGGGTAAGAATGAAGGTAACCAGGCAGTAGAATTGCAATGAGTATTCATTACAGTGTAACATGTTGCTGATAATTTCTAACATAGTATTCTGAAATATTTATTAGATTTTAATTTCTTTATAATTTTCTCTCCAGTTTCCATTAGAGAAAGCTGCCTGGGGCATTTTGAGAAGCTATTTTGCCTAATGACAGGTTAGCAGCACAAACTTAAACTTCTGACAAAGGTTGGTATTTGTTTTAGATATTAATTATCCTGAGGGGGGCGTTTTTTGTTTTGTTTTTCAAAATGAAAGCAAATGACAAGTTTCACTACATGAATCTTTTAATATTCATCCTAGATATAATTCACTTTAGGAGAAAGAACGTAGTCGCTATGGACTGACATTAGTAGAAATGGAAGAGTGTTGTGAAGGTCTGTTGTCAGAGCGAAGTGCAAAATTAATATTTGGATTCAAAATTGCACCTGTAGTTTACATAATGTTTAGTTGTGAATACTCTTTTTTGTCTTAAAGAGCTACTACTACTACTACTAATAATAATAATAATCATGTAGAATCTTTAAAGATCCATTTCCAGATTCTGGAAGGACAGGGTGATCACTTGAATATTGCCAAAACAGAGGAGAAAAGAGGATGCTCTCCCTCAGACAACAAGCCCATGCCACTCAGGTTCAGACTCCCTGGCAAGGTGCACCAGCGAGGGTAATTAGGAAAATCTGGCCACCACTCAACTGGCATGCATGGCACGGGAAATAAGCCAGAGAAAATATGACTAATACACTCAACTCAAAAAGCTCTTTCAAGTTGGCCCTCAAGTGGAATGACCAAGGCAGTTTTTGTCCCAAACCAAGACTAAAGCTGGATTTAGAAAATCAACTTATTCCAAGAGTGAGTTGATCAGCAACCACTCGCTTGAGCATCTGATCCACAAAGTGGATCTTAGGCCTTAGCTAGACCTAAGGATTATCCCAGGCAAATGGAGGGCTCATCCCTGCCTGGTCCCAGGATCCCCTGTGTGTCATTTGGATGCACAGGGATGATCCCGGGACAATCCCGGGGTATAGGCCTGGTTTAGCCATGGCCTTAGCAATTGGTCTATTGTTGTCCTCCACTTAGGATGTTTTTTTTCAGGAACAGCCTGTTGGTTGGTATCTCTACATTAGCTCTTGCTTCTTTTTGCACTGTTGTGCTTTTGACTCTTGTGATGACTGCATAAAACATAACTATGTTAATTAATATAAGCCCTGGAATAGCAGCTGGCTAGTTAGTGAGACCCTAGAATTGCCCCATAAGTCCGATTGGAAGCCATGTGAGATTTAAATGGAAAGCACAGTAATTTTACAGTTAGCAACAGAGAAATTATTCTGTAACCATGGATGTTTCATATTTCAGTGTGATACATTGCAATGTATTCCTGCTAAGATAAACAAGGGAGATTATTTCAAACAGTATCCCTCCAATAAGAATGATAGATTATTTAACCAATATAACAGAGAAACAAAAAGGGTACAGCAAGCTTGTCTGTTGTGGTTAGGTTAATGTGTTTCAGACAGCCTCCTTTATTTGTGTAGAATAAAGTGTGTTGATATTAACACATGCCAAGAGCAACTTCAGAATGTGTGGATTTTGACAGTTATATTTTAAAGATAAATAGTATTACATTTCCATATATTTTCCTCTAACTTTTATTTATTTATTTAAAATATTTATATTCCAACTCATGACAAATCGAAGTGGCTAACAAAAAACAATGGCAGCACCCAGCTACCAGTGAATAAGTAAATCCATCATAAGCACAAGCATAAAACAGATAACTAAAGCAGCACCTTTTCAACATCTGCCTAAGTAAGAAAACCAAAGTAGCCATGTTGATCCATGAGAAAGAAACCCCAAATCCACAGTTGGGCAATACCTTTATTGAAACAACTCAATGCTAGCCTTCCCCAATGCAATGCCCTCCAGATGTTTTGGATTTCATCTCCCATCAGCCCTAGCCATCATTGCCAAAGATAAGGGATGATGGGACTTGTAGTTCAAAATAACTGGGCAGCATTTAAGTTGGTAAAGGCCGGCTCAGTAATCATCACAAAGTCCCTGCTCTGGCAAATAATTGCTTTCATCCCTTCCATAGAAAAAAGTATTCCCCAAAGATGGTCAATGGAGTAACACACTCATCATTCCTCTTATAGTAACAGGCACTGAAGACAAATGCCTTGATCTAGACAGGAAAATCTGCAGGTGGAAGCAGGAATCTGTATTCACAGTTGATTTGGTGGTGCATTTGCATTGTGGAATACTCACTTAGGCCCCACTGAACTGGGAGGGGATATGTCTTTGATACTGATAGATCTGTGCATCCCCACTTGGACAACATGATGTGGTGGATTACAAGATTTCTGTGACTAGAGTGGATAGCAATCTAACACTGTAATCCTATTTACCAGAGAGTAAGACCCATTGAATCCAGTGGGGATGACTTTCAAGTGAACTCATGTAGCATAATGCAATAAGGGCTAATGTACCTGATTCTGTTACATCACATGAGAACTGTCATTATCATGACTGTGTGGAACAGCCACCAACAGATCAGCTCTGATGGATAGAACTTCGCCCTCATTTTTGATATGATTTATTATTCATACCCTATTAATAAATTTCTCATGGCAGTGTTTGATAAAACGGAATAAAAATGCAATTTAGCTAATGTATCTACAAATGTCTATAAAATAACAACTTATAAGGTGGTAAAACTTAAGCAGCATAATCAGTAACAAAATCCATGTAAGATTAAAAAGCTTGGGAAAATTAAAAAGTGCCTTTGCCTGGTCTTAAAATGGTAAAAGGGTGGGTGCAAGGTGAGTCACTCTGAGAGAACATTCCATAATTGTGGTGCCACCACTGAGAAGACCCTTGTCCTGGTAGCCCTTGCCTTTGCCTCAGCTGGCAGGGTCACCCACAGAAGACCTGCTACTGAATATCTTTAGTTATGGGAAGGGACTTATGGAAGCAGGAGGTTGTTCACATATTCTGGTCCTAAGCTGTGAAGGACTTTAAAGGTCAAAAACAGCTCTTTGAATTGGTCCTGGAAACCATGTGTACAGAATGTCGTAAGTGGCTGTAAGGAGAATTTCATAAGCACCTGTAAGGAGTTTTACAGTCTGAAACCATGTCATTTGTCACTGGAGGCAACCAGATCAAGTTATGAACTATTATTGGCCTGGTTCAGACAACACACTAAACCATGCTGCTTAACCACAAAATGGTTAAGGAATCCCTTAACCATTTTGTGGTTAAGCAGCATGGTTTAGCATGTTGTCTGAACCAGGCCATTCTCCACAGACAGTTATGGCTACATTTGGGTAGAAAAGCCTTTAACCTTCAGCATGTACATCTATTGCTTTCCTCTCATCTGTTTCTGGTGATTCCAGCTGCAAGGGGAATCTTTCTCCTCCTTTAGTGGCACAATATGTTGCTGTGAACACAAAACCAATTTTAGATTTGGGATATTTCCCCCCATCCAATCCTGAGTCTGTTGCTAGTTCCTTCAGTTGCCATGGTGAATGGGGTGTAAGCTATCCTTCCAGTCCAGGGAGGGCAGAGGGGGTGGGGACACTGCATGAAGTGAATACTAATGTGGAAGAAACAGACAATATATTGTTTTTAACTCAATGCTGATTTGGAAATAAAAATTAATCTACTTCAGACATTAATGAGACAAAGCAGAAAAAGTATGTTCCTAAAGGATGGAAACCACAAAAACAAACAGATGTCCTTGACTTAATTTGTGATCAAAAGAAACTGAAATTGAGGGGAAAGGGGTATGTGGCTAGAATAGGGAACTCAGAATCAAATATCACTGGGTTATAATTCTGCCTCTGACTTTCAGTACAATCATCAGACACATCAAAATAGGGCAAACCTCTAGAAATACGTAAGAACATCAACAGAACAAATGGAAGCTTGTGGAGGTGCAGAGACCCTCTCTGAAAATCGCAATACTTCAGCTTGGCCATTTTATGTATTTGTTTTGAAGATTTATACCTTGCATTTCAGTCAAGTGCTTCTCAAGGCAGCTTACAGCAGGTTGTAATGGTATTAGCCCCTCCCTAACGGAACCCAAGCTCACATGTACAGCAGGCCTCTGTCCCCCTGAGTGGGCAGTGGTAGAGCCATCCTACTTCTGTTCTCCATCCCAGGGCAATTGGCATTTGGAGACAAGCATTCTTTGTGGCAGGGAGGAGGGGCAAAGTTCCCTGCAGCTGCTCCTTCTCAGGCTCATGGTAGGGCCAGGGTCCTCTTCCCCTTGCTTGCAATGATATTCCTCATGGGGTGGGGAACTGGTGTCAGGAATGGGCGAATGGCAGAGGCCAGTGTGTGCTTCTGGCTAGGAACTAGAAGCCACCTTAGGGGTTCGCTCTACACTGATTTCAACAGCACACTCCAAAGAGAAATAGATTTGGTTGCTGCAATAGGAAATGTTTTCTTATTGTTTATGAAGAATCATTGTGGTAGTTAAGGATGTGTTTGTATGGGCACAGGGATGATACAGCAATGTTGCTTAAACTGAGCAGGTCTGAGACTGATGGGGACTTCCAGTTCCATGGAAGAAAGGCAGGTTGTAACTGAAATAAATAAATAAATAAATAAATAAATAAATAAATAAATAAATAGTACTGCTGCACCATGTTTGGTTTCTGCATATGCATGAGAAAAAGAGAAAGCCTGTTTGGAGAGGAATTAAAACAAAAGTGGAATTTCTGTGACTTGTTTGCTGGTCCCTGGAAAAAGATCTCTTGCACCTTTGTTAGGAAGAATGTCTGACAGCACTTTGGTTGAGCAAACCTGTGAACTACTTGTAGAGAAGGATCCGTATGTAAGCAATGAAGTAGTTTTGTTTGCTGTGGCTGCTAAAAGGATTAGAGCAAAGGTCCTAAAAACTGTCACTATTAGCTGTATACACAATGAATTTATTTTATTGGTTTGTTCAGTTTCTTTTTATAAATGAGTTCACAGCCATATGCAGTTTACACAGCCTTCCCCATCATGGTGCCCTCCAGATGTTTTGGATTATAGTTCCCAGAATTCTTGACTGGCTAAGGCTTATGGTAGGAAGTCCAAAATATCCAGAGGGTAACAGGTTGGGGAAGGCTGGGTTAGAAGGTACACAAAGCAGGAGATGGAAGAATCAGAACAAGAAAATAAATAAATGAATAAATAGAATAGAATGGAATAGGGATGTTGTGGTCAAGATCGTTGCCCAAGGTTGGGGTCAGGCTGAGTTTACCTCTGAAGAAATAGAGGAGGTGAGTTCTATTAAATTAGATGTTGGTTCCATAGTATAGTTGGAGAAGAGGGATGTTTTTGCACCACTTCATTTGTTTCTTGGAGGAAAGGCCATCTAATTCTCCTTGCATGTCTTTGTTTTCCACATCAGTCTTACACTGCTTTTTGTGGATGTGCAATTTTTGTGAACCGCCCAGAGAGCTTTGGCTATTGGGCAGTATAAAAATGTAATAATAAATATTGCCAGAAAATGTACAAGATGCTCTCATCATAATTGTGGACTATTTGGGGAATGACCATGTACCTATGTGTCATATTGGGGGCTTAACACCCACTTTTCCAGCAACCTTCACTGAAAGTGTGTGTGTGTGTGTGTGTGTGTGTTTTGTCTTCCCATTGAATGGTCTCAGAACACCACACAAAGCTTAGATGGAGATGACTGGGAGCTCTCCATGTAAGCTATTCTAAAAAAAGTGCTCTTTAATAGATTATTATGAATATAAGCAATGTGAACTGTATCCATCCAATATGTTAGCTCTATGCTTTATTGGAATTATATAATGAACTCTAAAACTGCAAGAGCAGAAGAATTAGAGCCATAAATTTGTTTCTCGTCTTTTCCATTTACTATAACTAGATTAATTCCCTGTTCCTTATTATAAATGCTTTGCTTATTTAAGGAAGGAAAGGAAAATTGTCTACATGGTTTATGTGATTGGTTGCAATTCATCTGCACATGAATTTTCAATGTGGACATTTTAAATATCTAGTATGAACTTGTTAAAACACCCCCCTCACATTATATTTCTGTGAATCTAATCACTTATTTAAATGTATTTTGTTGTTGTTGAACAAAGTGCTAGATATCGAAATAATCCTTTTTTGACAGAATAGCCAAAAGGTAAACTATTTGCAGTCCTGCTTTTAAAATAGTCTTACTGTCAGTTATGCAATGATTTAACTGGAACGTTTCAATTTACACAAAGGTGAAGTGGCATAAATTGGCATAGGATTGCAACCCTTACTTGCCTGTTCTTAAGATGATGATCAAGTCCTACAGAAAAATAGGAGCACCTGGTTTCAAAACAAACGTGTTGCATCTTCAGGAAGTAGAGTGCACAAGTAATAATTTTCTAGATAAAAGGTGACTAATAATACTTCACACAGTCTGTAGTGCAGCAAATGCTCAAGTCAAGTTTTCTAGCTAGGGGGCATTTCAGATGCTACTGTAAACAGCATGATTCATTATATCCTGCAATTCACAGCCCTCTCTTCCCATTTCTTTTCTTCATAACTAGTCACCAGCTGCACTTACCTTTGTATCTTTCTATATTCAAATATCCATTATATTGTAAATGAGGTACAAATAGTTCATTTAAAACAAAAATTGATCCGTTACATTCAGATATAGGCTCACAGGAGAGCAGTAGTGCAACATATACAGATTGAAATCTGGCCTTGAAATAACAGTACATGTATGTTCCATGATACATTGCACAACAACATTGCCTAGTGCTTATGGAACCCAATATGCTGGATCAAGATTGGAGCATTTTTAATACAACATCACACAATGGGAATGCCTTCTCCTCACTTAGGACAACCCATAAATATTATGTATATTGGTTGATATATATATATATATATATATATATATATATATATATATATCTCACTATCAATGTGCCGTAGTGATTTACAAAGAGAAGAGGACAAGCTCCATGCTTTGAGGAACCTATTACATAATATTCAGTAACAGAGGAAGGGGAGGGAAAATGAGGAAAAGAATATACAGTTGTTTTAGTTACATGTGTTTGGTTTGGTTATAAACTTGGTTGAATTACTGTATGGAAACTAGGGTATTGAACCAAAGGCTTCACAGAAAATACTGAATGCTTAATGTTTTTGCATGACCTTATAAATCAGTGCTCCTGCCAAACTCTACTTTTTTGGGGGATATCCACATATGGCATCTGAGTATGATACAAACTCAGATGCCATATGCCCAAACTCAGTCCCCCCTTCCAAAGACGACTTTACCCATTTACCTATTCTAGGCCAGAAGATATGGCTCTACCTGACTCCTCAGATTCAGAAGACAGTCCCCCATTACAGTCTTCATTGTCCCCACACCATAGGAACTAGTGGCTACAAAAATGGACAAACCACTTCTCTGGGGGAGTGGGGCTTACTCCAGTTTAGATTTGCTGGCCTTTATAAGGCTTCAGCAAGGCCTTGGTTGTTGTTGAGTCAATCAGCTTTCCCTTAGCTAGATTGGAGTTGTCCATGGTACTGAAAGACACTGCCTGGTCTAACCTTGCCTTGAGATTCTGCAAACCAGATCTGATGAGACCCTGACTGGACAGGACTTGACCTGATTCATCCCAACTTGAGCTGATGTGACTGACTTGGCTGAACTCTGCTTTCTGTCATGTAACATTGCCTTGTCGGTCTTGGTACCTCCAATGCCTTTAATTGAGCCTGACAGGACATTTCCTGGTGGCTAATGTAACACATAAACAGATCCCCTGAATTGCATATTCATCCTTTGAATTACATAGGAAATCTTCATTCCAGTATGGGTTAATACCAGACTTTGCATTATCTTGGTGATCCACATGGTAAGCATATCTGTATCTCATGCTTTCAGCAACTCCAGCTGCAACACAGGAATATTCCTTAGTGGTATCTACCATCTGGTGTAACATCCCATGGCTATTAAACTTGTAGTATTGTACAGCACGTACAATACTACAATACTTGATAAAAACACAGTGATACTATATAAAATACTGTTTTATAGCATTCTTAAAGCCTGCAATTCTTTTTTTAATACTTCAAATATTTATTTTCTTTCATGTGACAATCACATTATTCCTGTCAGTGAGAAGACACTGATATGATTGTAGGACATACCTCAATGACTAGGAGAGCTCAGGTACAATCTTATACCCAGTTATCTAGGAGTAAACTCTACTAAACTCAATGGGACTTACTCTTGAGTAGACCTGTAGAGAATCGTACTATTAAATTACAGTTCTAATCACATTTACTAGGAAATAAGCCCCATTGCACACAGTGGAACTTACATTTATTTATATTTATTTTATTTATTACACTTTTATACCACTCCCATAGCCAGGGCTCTCTGGGCGGTTTACAGAAATTCTAAAATTGAGATAAAAACAAGTATACAAAATTTTAAATTCTAAAACACAGAACATACACACATAAAGCATTAAAAACTGCTAAAAAACTAAACATGTGGTTGATTAAGATGTGCCGCCATATGCCTGGGCAAAGGGGAAAGTCTGAACCTGGTGCCGGAAAGATAGCAGCGTTGGCGCCAGGTGAGCCTTGTCAGGGAGATCATTCTACAGTCTGGGGGCCACCACCGAAAAGACCCTATCCCTCATCGCCACACTTTGAGCCTCTCTCGGAGTAGGCACCCGGAGGAGGACCTTAGATGTTGAACGTAGTGACCGGGTACATTCACGTCGGGAGAGGCGTTCCGTCAGGTATTGTAGTCCCAAGCCGTGTAAGGCTTTATAGGTCAAAACCAGCACCTTGAATTGAGCTCGGAAACACACAGGCAGCCAGTGCAAGCGGACCAGAGCAGGTGTTATATGGTCAAACCTTCTGGTTCCCGAAATCAATCTGGCCGCTGCATTTTGCACGAGCTGCAGTTTCCGAACCGTCTTCAAAGGCAGCCCTACATAGAGTGCATTGCAGTAATCTAACTTGGAGGTTACCAGAGCATGGACAACTGAAGCCAGGTTATCCCTGTCTAGATAGGGGCATAGCTGGGCCACCAACTAGAGTTTGTAGAAGGCACTCCGTGCCACTGAGGTCACCTGAGCCTCAAGTGACAATGATGGATCTAAAAGAAACCCCAAGCTACGAGCCTAAGTGAATATGTATCAATTGCACTTTTAAGAAGATTTTGCAAACATTTAAGCCTGAGGTTTAAACTTTTGGCCTTGCCAAAGAGCAACAAGATATAGATGGTCCAGACTTTTCAAAGGGATCTATATGATTCTGGAGTGAGAACCCTGATAAATAATTATTAATTTCTGTACTATCCATGGTTCAATACTATTTTAGAAAACCTGTATTCTGAAGTAATATAGGTAATCCTGATTATTCTATTTCTCAAACAGGCCAGTTAAATAACTAAACACAGTGATGAATTATGCAGAAAATATGAGAAAAACAAATGGTACCTGTGTATTCAGTACAAATATTGCTAAACTCGCAGAAAATAGAAGGTTTGCTTATTTATTGCAGGAACACCGCTTTTCTTTTCTCTTGCAAGTTTTATGTGAAAGTTGAGAATCACCCTCTCCATAATAGGGATAAATCTGCACACTTAGTAGTTCCACTGAAGTGTTTCTTTTCAAATCCAGCATGACAAGTGGAAGATACGCACATCCACTATGCAATGATTCTGTTCTTCAATAGAAATGATCTTTTGTTAGCACTTTGGCAGTGTGGCCAAACTAGTATGTTCCAGTTCCATGGGAGAATATGCAAGATGCGTAAGTCTTCATCCATGCATTTCTGAGGCTGCTTGGGCTTTGAGGAATCTGCCTTGTTATGATTAGTACAAGTAATCAAGAGTGTTAGAAAATAGTCAAAGCATTTGGCTGCTAAGTGCTGGCACACACTCATACCCATCCTTTTGAAAAGACTCTGTTGACAGGAAACAAAGAAAAGGCATTATCTTCCAAATTCAGGGAATGATGAGGGTATAGAATAGTAGCAGGAGAGCTTTAGTGACAACAGATTGCATCATGATGTTACTGTCTAAGAGGGGTTATTTAGTAGGTGTGCTTGGGTTTTGTTCTTCATTAAGTCTAATTACAAATAGTAAGATCAATATGTCCCTCTTTTAGCATGGGTAAAGTGTTGCATTTTTGAGTTCTTAGCTCTGGTATTAGTTAACAGGACTTCATCAGCGGTACAATCCTTAATGAAGATGGCAATACACCGGTGAAAATATAAATCACAGTGATGATGGGTGGGTAACAGTTTAGATCCTGTGAAATAAGAACTTCATTTAGTGAGAACAAGGCCAAAGAAACACCCTCCCATGGCTAAATTCAAGTTAGTGAGCAGCCTAGCACTGCAATCATGATAGGGGTCCATTGGCCCCTTACAGTTCAGATATAACTAGTGTATTTGAGTTAATTGTATTGGAATAAAGTCTGCCAAAGTACATTGTATAGTATTTCTTTTCTTAGCTCTCAACAAGTGATATTGTAACTGAACTTAAGGCTCCCCAAAACATGCAGGGGGCGGGGAAGAGTTCTGCCAGCATTCTGTTAAGCTCCAGGGCTGAATTAAGTATCCTTTAGGGGAGGATTCTGCAAGCAATAGGAAGGAAATAGTTTTAACAAATAAGCAAACAAACCCAGAGGAAAGGCAACAAACACTGCTCCCCCCTCACATCTGCACTACTGGCATGAGCCCAGCAGGATGTTGGATATGTTGGGTGCTCCGACTTTGGAGCACTCGGACTTCAATGACAAGCTTACCCTGCTCATGTGAGTTTAGACAGACAATACATGTAGTTACCTTTCTGCAATTTGTTACCTAGGTTACAATTCATACTATTGTTTAAACATGGGCCCATTTTGGGTAGGAATACATACTGTAGCTGCTTCATCCACTTTGGCAATTGTAGTAAATAGATTTTCTAGTGCTGTGCTGAATCCTTCCCCTTGTTTTTGGGAACTTTCTTTCTCCCTGTGAAAAAGGCTTCCCCCTTCCTCTTCCACAAGGAGAGCAAGAATTTTCTCCTTGGGGTGGGGGCACAGCATTTCCACATACCTTTTAAAAGTGTAGCCAGTTGCTGAGCAGCCTTCTTTCTTTAAAAAAAATAAACACACTTGGAGGAGTCTGGAAGTTCTTTAGTTAATGCCTTTTGGAGACCATGTGACTTCAACCTCTCCAATAGGCATTCAGAGAGAACTCCTGGGCTCCTACAAGTGCCAGGGCTGGGTTTTTTAATAATAAAAATAAATAAAGATAAATCCTCAAAACTGTGTACACTTGAAAAGGTATTTGGAAACCCTGTTCTCTTCCCCAAGGAGAAAATTCTCACCTCCCCTAGCCTCTTTTGCCAGAGTTTTCATTCCCCCCCACCCTCCACGAAATGCCAAAAATTGAATAATTGAAATTTTCTGCAAGCACAAATATTTTGTAATGCTTGTACTTGATTGTTAGGTGTTACTACAGTGCTTGTTATATCACTATAGCAATATCTATACACATAGGGCAGAATCCAACGAAGCATTCATGCCATTGCCAATCCCTTCCCACCCTGCTGATTCCCTTCTGCAAGTGGTGAAGTCCTAGAATGAGTGGAAACACTAATTTCTGGAAGGAGCCAAGTCAATGGAGCTCCCCTATGTGCGCTCGGCCAATCTGCCTCCTTTCAGAAATGAGCGTTTCCACTCCTTTCAGTTTGCTCCGAAAATGCTAAATTGCTTTTTTTGGACTGTGCACATTTTTCTATGTGCATTTTTCTAATGTGCACTTTTTCTGAATGATTTTTGTTTTATTTTGTGAAATGTAAAGTATGGATTTCTGATGGCACATTGTATTTGGTTACAGGAGGTGTGAATCAGGTAATCTTGAATTCTAATTTGAACCCAATGAATTTCATTTAGTTTTTCTCCATAGTAGCTTGTCTGGATAAAAATACCAAGCAACTATAGTGAAAAAACAGAGCAGTTCAACCACATGAGTTCCTAATTTCACTGGAAAAGGGCTGGTACAAAATGTAGCAGAAGGCAATTTCGAAGATGTGAATCTACACAGAATCAAAGATCTTTTTAGGATGCAACACAAATAAAACTACCTAGGTATTTTGCATGTTATATATTTTACTTCTAGGCAGTTGTATTTAGGAACAAGAATGGATTTCTGCTATGAGGCAAGCATTTAAGTATTATACTTTCCAGATGTGTGAGTCTGTTAAGTGAGATGGCAGGTATTCTTGTTATGATTTCTTAACATGATCTTTCCCATAATAAAAGTGTTAGGTCAGTTAACTCAATAACACAAATAGAATTTACTATAATAAACAAATACAAATATGAAAATATATGAAGTGGCACTGAAGAAGTGTGGAAAAGCCCTAGGGACAAGAAGTTACTTAAGAATACCCACAGCCAATAACCTCAAATCTATTTTGCATTGTTCATGTTATAAATCATTTGCAGGAGCCATGCACAGATTGGAAGCTTTTATCTAATGGCTTGCATTGTGTTCATAGAGCTATATACGAATTTCTAAGCAGAAACATGACATGGAAAAATGCTCAGTCTTTAGGTTTGCAATGTAATGATTAATATAAACAAGGGCTGGGTTTAGAGTCAGTTGTTCCATCTAGGGTTGCAATGTATCCTATTTTACAGTGGTCAGTCCTTTATCAGAAGGGCTATCAGAGGAGAGTCTGCTATTTGAAGTTCTCTATTTGAAGAGCTGTCCAGTCCAAGTTTACTATAAAGTTAAAGAACAATAAGAATGGAGGGAGAGCAAGACCCTTGAAGTTACCTGTCCACAGTTAGCACCTGGACAGCAGACTGACCAAGCAAACAGGACACCTGGTCACAGTCTTCCCCATTATAGGGGGATGCATTGTATTTCTATTTAAATTATAATAATGATTTCTAAATTTGCATATATACATATAAAATTAGCATATGCAGATCTTATGCAAATCTATGTCCTTTTCTGATGATGCATTTCCTCTTTTTTTGGAAATATATAAGTGTCCCATCCCCCCAATGGCCATTGGGGCAGGACTTTGGAGCAGAAGTCCAATTCAACAGCATTTGCAGGATGGCTCCCAAATGCAACATGGCTGGCCTACTGCATTTTAAAAATTACTTACGTACTACTCATTATGATCTAAAGAGGGGTTCTGAAAGACCAATAGACCCAGAGTCTAAAATTACCTAAGTGCATCACTATTCAGATCGCTGAACTTTGAAACTGTGTTCACTTAAATGATTTGCCTCTGTTTTGTGTTTCTAGTGAATGCACAGATCTGTCAAAATAAGATGAGGGGGAGCATTGCGTTGAACCAAGACACTGTGCATACTTCATCTTGTTAGCTTTTGCACTAAGACAAAATGTTTAATAAATCAGCCATATTGTGCACTGTGAGCCACAGAATTAAATGCACACCAGTTTTTTTAATTGCCTAGTTCTCTGCTGAAAGCACTGCATGACAGAGTTATCTTACAATGAAACAAGCCACAGACAATCAGTCTATGGAACATCTGCTCACCCTGCCTACTATGGAGGAAGACTTGCAGGAATCCCTTCATCTTGCCAAACTTTGTCAAGCAAAGAGTAATAAATATATTTAATAAGGGATGTCATATTGCAATAGAGTTGATACTAGAAAGTAGTAACATTATTTGAAACAGCAAAAACAGGTACAAGGGATATATATTATTAACATATATATATCTTGATCCTATCCCTTCTCACGTCTTTATCAATCTTACGTCTACCATTCTTCCCTCCCTACTTCACATTATTAACATTTCTTTGTCTTCTGGCACATGTCCTTCTGCCTTTAAGCATGCTTCAGTCTCCCCCATTCTAAAAAAAAATCCTCTCTCGATATGTTTTCTCTTGCCAATTATCGCCCTATTTCTCTGCTGACATTCGTGTCAAAAGTCTTGAAACGAGTGGTTTATTCCCGGTGTCTTCATTTTCTTTCTAGTTCCTTGGCCTTGGATCCTTTTCAGTCTGGCTTCTGTCCTCTGCATTCTACTGAGACAGCCCTTACTAAGATTACCAATGATCTATTTATCGCCAAATCTAAAGGCCTGTTTTCAGTTCTTATTCTTTTGGATCTTACTGTGGCCTTTGATACGGTTGATCATGACCTCCTATTGGCTACCCTATGCGACCTTGGATTCCGCAAATCTGTCTATGACTGGTTTGCCTCCTATCTCGCAGGTCGCTCATTTAGCGTACGTGCTAATGGCCACTCGTCTTCTTCTTTTCCCCTTCAAGTTGGGGTGCCACAGGGCTCAGTACTTGGCCCTTTGTTGTTCTCGTTATACATGTTATCGTTAGGTAATCTTATTCATTCTCATGGCCTCCAATATCACCTGTATGCAGATGATACACAATTGTATCTCTCTTCTCCCGAACTTTCTTCTGACGTTCAGGCTAGGATCTCAGCCTGTTTGTCTGATATCTCAGCCTGGATGCTTCAGCGTCGCTTAAAACTAAACATGGCGAAAACAGTTTTGCTTGTCTTCTCTCCCAAACCGTCCCCTTGCTCTTCATTCTTTGTTCCTGTTAATAATGTCACACTTCATCCAGTGGAAGAAGCTCGTAGTCTTGGCTTCATTTTTGATTCTTCACTTTCTTTCTCCTCACATATCAAGGCTGTAGCCAAGTCCTGCCATTTTTTCCTATATAATATTGCTAGGATCCGTCCGTTCTTATCTGAATCTTCTGCTAAGACCCTTGTCCATGCATTGGTTATCTCCCGTTTGGACTTTTGTAATCTTCTTTTGACTGGTCTTCCTTATGCTCATCTCTCCTCTTTGGTCTCTCTTCACCATCCTGCAGCCAAGATTATTTTCTTGGCTCGTCGTTTTGACCATGTTTCTCCTTTGATGAAATCTCTTCATTGGCTTCCGATCCCATATAGAATTCAGTATAAGCTTCTTTTGCTGACATTCAAAGCGTGTCATGGTCTTGCACCTTCTTATCTTTCTTCTCTCATTTCACTTTACCATTCCCCCTTGTACCCTCCATTCTTCAAATGTTATGTTGCTCTCCTGCCCAAGAGTTTCTATCTCTCTTTCCTGGCTTCGCCCATTCTCTCTGGCTGCCTCGTTTGCTTGGAATGCTCTTCCAGAGCAACTACATACCACGAGTTCCATTGTAGATTTTAAAACACCTTTGAAAACTCATTTGTTTTCAATAGCTTTTGGTATTTTAGCTTGATTTACTGTTCTTATTACTATGATTATTCTCTTATTTCTGCTTTGTGAACCCCTTCCCCCCTTCATATGTTTTAAGGTGATTTTAGATTGTAAGCCTATAGGCAGGGTATCACTGTTTTATTTGTAAATTTAGTACAGCACCAAGTACATTGTTGGTGCTATATTAACAACAACAACAACAACAGCAATATTATTTAAAGTAGGGATCATGGTGTCTGACTTAAAAAGGAGTGGATCTGTGGGCACATTTGGGAATTTGAAAAACAGCTGTGAGCACCACCACAAAATGCCTCCCATGGGGGATGTGACTAGCACACATAATGGCTGCCGGGAGGGCCTGGCTAGTCAAGAGGTGGTGGGGGAGGGAGAGAGAGAGAGAAGCTGAGAGGGAGGGGGAAATAGAAAAAGTTGCTTTCTGGCCTGCTTTGTCTTCTTCCATCCACACAGACCTTTCCCCTTTGCTCTTTCTCTCTCCACTCCCAATCTCTGGCCTTCCTATTTCCTCTCCCCCAACCTCTTTCCTTGCTATTTCCCTCCTTTCCCCATCCCTTGCCTTCTTCTTTCTTCCCCTTGCTAGCCACTAGCCTCCCTTTGCCTTGCTATCTCTTCCTGCTGTCTGAACCGCTGATTCAGGAACAGGAAGGAGAACCTGGAGTCCTAACATTTTTCAATTTTTTATTCTTTTGTAAAACAACTTTGGGATGTGTTTCAAATGTATAAATATTGTTAATTAATAAATAAAATATTGGCTGCCTGTTGGGGGGGGGGAATGAAATGGAACGCCCTGGAAGAAGGCATAGCTGCTCAAACCCTGAATAGGAATACACTACACTGTAACATGTGGCTGCAGGCTAAGATAATAGTTATCTTGGTTCTCTGAGTGCTGCTCCTTATGTAACAAAAAGGCACCATCTACACACAAGAGAGAGGTTTAAGTAGGCTCAGGTTTCAGAAGTACAAAATAATTTTATTTATTGCATTTATATACCGCCCCATAGCTGAAGCTCTCTGGGCAGTTTACAAAAGTTAAAAACAGTAAACATTAAAAACAAATATACAAAGTTTAAAAACATAAAAGGCATAAAAACAACAGTATCCTTATAAAAACAGCTAAATAATTATTATTATTATTATTATTATTATTATTATTATTATTATTATTATTATCCAGGAGGAGGGCCTTCTCTGCTGTGGAACCCCGGCTGTGGAATGAGCTCCCTAAGGAGGTTTGCTTGGCACCTATATTATATTCATTTAGACGTCAGGTGAAGACCTTTTTATTCTCCCAGTATTTTAACAGTCTATAAATTAATTTTAACTTTGCTATTTTAAATTTGTATTTTTGCATTGCTGCTGTTTTTATCTTGGTTGTGCTTTTATATTGTATTTTATATTACGGTTTATACTGTTGTTTTATACTTTGAATTGTCTTAATTTTGTAAACCACCCAGAGAGCTTCGGCTATTGGGCGGTATAGAAATGCAATAAATAAATAAATAACTTTTAAGGAAATTCATCCCTTAGGAGGGACGCCCCCCCCCACCCCCATGCCAAACAGTCTAATGAAGACTGAGCATGTTCATTGGACATGGAACGCTGACTGAATGTGTGTCAGGGGGGAATGGAAAATTGGGTGGGGTGGTGGGAGGGGAATGGAATGGAACGTAGTGGTTGGAAAGCTCAACAGAAGCACCCACACGGCAACATTTTGTTGCAGGTCCCACTTGTTAAAAAAGAGAATAACACTCAGTTATTATTATTATTTATTTATATAGCACCATCAATGTACATGGTGCTGTTAGATGAACCACAGTTAGATGAACCACAGATCTGACCCACTATTTTTATAACTAAATTGTATTGTAACATTATAGGACACAGAACTGCAGTAATGGTGACCAGGAAGATAGTTAAGACAGTTATTTTATGTGTATGACAGTGTTTCATTCCATACTGCTGAGCCGCACTTATGTCCCCATTATATAAATCTATATGCCCACCTTCATCCCCTCATTGTCACTGAGGATTCCTTGCACTCCCAGGCCTAACACGAGGGGGCATCAGTTACTTTAAATGCAGCTTTTCAGATGTATCAGAAACTGTTTGCTTGCTTGCCTGATGCAGTTCAGAAATCAGTGATACCCTTGTTAGAAAGTGTTTGCTGTGGAGAATAGCAATGGGACTTTGGAGATGTTTACAGGAGAGGAAACACTACAGCAACATAGTGCGTTACCTGGTGAATAGTTCCTGCCATGCGTGTGTATGTGGTATACAGATGATAAGAACTATGCTACTGTTTCCTCATCACCTTTTGCTGCCAAATGTCAATCAAGCATTCTGTGAAATGTTACACAATATTATATTTAAAAACACACACTAAGAAAATCACATCATAAGAGTTTTTATTTAAAGTCACAGGCAGCTAATAATGGAGAGGTAACTCAATTACACATCCACATATAGAGACATTAATCATTATCAATTATTTAATTAGTTATCAAGTCATTTTACTCTCCAGGCCATATCTTTTCTCACAAATGGGTTCAAATTTATGTAGTTTGTGTTTATCTCCTTTCAGATTCTTCTGTTTAGAGAAATGTGGTTTAACAAAAGCAAACAACTCAACATAAGCAGTTAATAGCATAACAGTCTTCTCAACCTGGCATTCTCCAGATGTTCCAGATGACAACTCCCAGTATCATGACCATTGGCCATGCCAGCTGGGGTTGATGTCAACTGAAATCCAAACCATCTAAAAGGCACCAGGTTGGGGGCGGGGGCTGCCATAAGAGCTGCTGTATTGGATCATAGCTATCAGCATTCTAATAATGGCCAACCAAAAGATCCAAGGAAATTCATGGGCAAGGCAGGATGCTGACAGAGAGAAAAGTGAACAAAGATTTTTATTTCTCACTCTCACATAACGCTAGAAATTGAGAGCCACTTGCTGAGATGACTTCAAAATGAGATTAAATGAATGGATGGTAGATTTATTTATTTATTTATTATTGCATTTATATCCCACCTTTTTTCCTCCAAGGAACCCAAGGCGGCATACATAATCCTCCTCTTCTCCATTTTATCCTTACAACAACCCTGTGCAGTGGGTTGGGCTGAGAGTCTGTGACTGGCCCAAAGTCACCCAGTGGAGTTTCATGGCTGAGTGGGGACTAGAACCCGGATCCCCCGACTCCCAGTCTGACACTTTAGCCACTACACCACAATGGCCATTAATTACTGTTAGTGGGACCTGCAACAAAATATTGGGAGTGTGGGGTGCTCCTGTTTAATCTTTACTTTTGCTGTGCGAAGCTGCACATTGGATTGGAGCAGGAATGCAGTTTCATGTGTGTGTGTCTGAGCATGCTTAACTCCCCATGGGCCATTTTTCCCAGTCAAAATCACCCTCCAGCTTTTCTCCCATCCATGAGGGATAACATGGGACTGCTGACCTGATGAAACTTGGGGGAAATGATTTTGATAGAAGAAATGGACCATAGGGAAAGGATTAATCACCCCCCTGCATTCAGTCAAAATCACAGCTTCCTGTGGCTGCATTTCAGTAAAAACAAAAGAAAAGCAACACCTACCAAGAAAGTGGGAACTATGAGGCTTCCCACATCATATCTAGTTTGGCCCTAATTGGACACTACATGAATGTTTTTGTTGTTCATCTTATGCTTGTTTCCTGTCAGTTTCAAAGGACGTCCATTTCTGACTTGATTGCATTCAAGCACTGCAACTGCATCTTGACACATCTGAACTGTACCTGTCTAAACCTGTAAGATTTCCAAGATATGCAAGGGTAAATTGAACATATTTTGTTTCCCATTCACTGCAGTTTTGATGCTTGTAACAAAATCAGTTTTACTGTCTCAGTTTTACTATAAATCTATGTATAGTACCCCAGCACACTCCAGTACAGAAATGGTATTATCAAGTTATTGAAGGCAACCAAATACAGGTTTTAGCCAATTACATACACAAAAGTGATACATAGAGTGTAAAAGTGTCATATACAAAAGAATAGGTAAAATGTTATAAAATGTTAAAACATGCATGCACATACAACTAAAACCTTACATCTCAAGGCAGGCCACGTGAGTTTGTCTAAGGTGAGCAGCCTTCACAGCAAATTTGGCTGTGTTAAACATTACAAACCTGTCTGTACTGGACAGTAGATATTTGACCTTATCCATATCACTGAGGGTAGGAATCAGCTTTAAGAGTTTCTCTAAATATTTTCCCTAGGTGTTTCATACAGTTTACAGTGTAGCATATAGTGTATGGTGTCCTCTACCCACTGGCTGCCACAGATGCATGGGTGCTGATCTCTGGGGATTTTCTTAAACCTGCCTACCATAAAGTTTGATATCATTGTATGGCAGCATAGGGCAGTGAATGCCCTGCAAAGAGATGTATTTAGACCAGACAAGTATTTTTCTATCCTGTGGTGCCATTTGAAAAAAGGGTAGGTATTAGAAAATCTAGATAGCCAGCCTCCATATCCTTTTTTGAAGATGCACTTTGATTTTTGTGTCTGCTAGAATGAGTTCCAGCAACAAGAAGGGCATCTGGATCAAGCCCATATTTCTATAGTAAAAAATTACTTTTAGCTATCCAGGTGTTTTGAGATGGTGAATGTGCCTGCTCTGCTATACGCAATTTAACCAATTCATTTACAGAATATTTCAGTTTTAGAAAATAATAAAAAATGGCCCTCAAAATAAAATATAGAATTGGCATTACACCCACTTCTGCTCACAGATAGACTGTAGGCATTCCTGGTGGCAGTCCCAGTAAGATGTGTATAAAGGTGTTCTGTACTAACTCCAGCTGTGTTGGCTCTGGAATGCCCCTAATTCCTGCCCCATAAATCATCTGAGGGATAACCTTGGCAGCAAAAACTCTTAGAGCTGGCAACACAAGACTACCACACTTAACTCTGGCAAATTTCAACACAGACTGTGTTGAACTTTGGGCTTTTAGTTTACTAATTTCCCAATGGCTATTCCATGAGCCATTATGTGAAAAACAGATCCCCAGATAGTTGAATCTATTGGACTGTTCCAGGAGATGTTAGTCTAAGAACCATTCCTGTCAAATTGCATGCTTACTGAATACCATAACTTTGGTCTCAGCATAATTTACTCAACTGTTCCTTACCGCATATTTCCCCAAACAATTTTAAAAGTCTCCTCATGCCTATTTGGGTTTGGGATAGGACCATATCATCAGCATACAACAATATGTTCAGTTTCCACAAGCCAATAGCTACTGGGAAATTGGATTTGTCAACTAGTTGTTCAATGATGTCATTCACACAGATATTAAACAGCAAGGGAGCTAACAAACAGCCTTGTCTTACACTTCTGGTTGAATGAATTTCCCCTAACATTTCCCCTAACAGCTTGGTGCCTGTGTACAAATTCTTGATTAAAGTCAACAGGCGCCTGTCCATCCCAAGTCTCCATAGTTTGCACCATTGGACCTCCCTATTTATCCCATCGAAAGCAGCAGTCAGATCAACAAAAGCAGCATATTTCCCCCTCAGATTATTTAGAACAAAGCATTGATTTATAGTTGACTTCCCGTGTCAGAAGCCTGCTTGTTCATCATATTGTTGTTGTCTACCTCTGCAAGTGTGGAGTAGGTGCCTGTAGCACATCCAGCAGGTTTTAACCTTAATCATGAGAAATAATCAGACTCTAAACTGAGGAATAACATACGATTGATATGGTGAGTATCTCATGACTTCTCTTGTAATACTAAAATGAATCTCTCTACCTTTCAATTAGTCTATCAAAATAAAAAAATTATGCACAACTTCTGTGACATATGGAACTTAATTAATGTATTATGCTTCCCATCTGCTAGGCAATAACTTAATGAGAAACCATAGAACGGATGCATTTGGAATGAAATAAGATTAGGTCAACTTGACAACGTACTCTCTGTGTGTGTAATAGTAGTAGTTGCTCCCTGGCATAATTTAGTAGTAGTTGCTCCCTGGCATAATTTAGCATATCATGGGGTGGGGGTGGGGAGACCAAAATTCTCTGAAAAAACAATCTTCTTTTTCCAGTTTGATCGGAGAACTCAAGAGATGCAGTTAAAAGTTGGCTGAGTAGATGTATTATTGGTCCAACAGAGATTTTGGGCAAGCTTTATCTTTTGAATTCTAAATGATTAATATGTTATGCATCATGACCCCCAGAAGTCCATAAAATATTGCACATCTGTAATTAATATAGAAAATTAATAAATGGATATGACAAAATTATTTATTAAAATTAAAATTGCAACTGTAGTCTGTTTACTTTTGGGGCTTTTGAATGATTTATGCTGCAATCCTGTGCACACTTACTTGGGAGTACAACCTATTGCACTCATTGGCACCTGCTCCTCAATAAACATGCATAAGATCGGACTGCATCCTGTTCACTGCCAAGTCTCAACTGAACATTGCCAGAGTCTTCTTATGAATATCCTTTTTGTGGTGCTGGAACTGTTGCCTCTACATGAACTGGAAGGTAGAAAAGCTGTTCACTACAAAAAAAGTGTAAATATAGAGAGTGCCAGAAGCATGTGAAGAGCTTATAGGGAGACTCTGCATGTGACTTGGGGAGGGGGGGGGCTGTCTACATGGTGAGCAGCTTTCAAAAGCTACATGGTCCTCCCATGGAACCACTGTTCGGCACCAAATCCAGTGGCTTTCCACATGGGGGTTTTAACGTGAGATGGGTCCTAGGAGAAATTGCATATGTACAGAAGTAGACCATAAAAGTCCTAAATTTGCTAGCTTAATCAGAAGTGAACTACAATACAAGTATCTGCCCTTCTGGTCTTAAAGACAGGTAGATATGATCTCAAATGGTTCAGATCATTCTTTTTATGGGCCAGGCAGGGTAGGACAGTAAGATTTTGAATTGCACAACTGGGCTGGTTTGCACGATTGCAGTGAGGAAAATAAATAATGGTGTCTTATTTCCCTTGCCAAGTGTGCCGGCCAAATTTCCCTAACTACTTGTTTCGGCACAGCTTGCTATGTCATCTGAACCCAGGTGGCATGGCTTGGTTTTTTTTTGAGGGGGGGGGGGAGGGGAACAGAATAACCCAACAACTTGTTGACCATATTGTGATTGTGCGAAATGGTTCACTATTACACTTCAGGGGAGAAAAACTGAGTTCAGGCAAGAAAAAGTGATGTGCCCAATTTAGTTAACAGGTTCAATTAAAATATCATTTCTATGTTTTTAATAATCTAACTGGATTGGAGTGCCAGGTTCAGGTTCAGCTTCTTCTCCTCCTCCTCTTCTCCCTTGGATATTATCCGAGGAAAGCATGAGGAATGTGTTGTCAGTTCCATCTGAGAATACAACTTACATTCCCCCTCCCTCCCTGCCAGCAACATATGTATATAAATCTGCGAATTTGAGGTCAACGCTTCAGGCATCTGATGAGGTGGGCAGTGTCCACGAAAGTTTATGCCTGAATAAATTCATTTAAAATGCCACAAGACGCTTTGTTGTCATTGCATTCCTGTGGACTGCCATATGGGCAGTTAGCAGCCGAGATTTTTCTCCGGATCTAGAGAAAAGTAGCTTGGTCTGTTTAGGCAAATGGGAAAAGCGGTTGGTGGTGGTGGTGGTGGAGAGAGGTGGTGGTACCCCACCCCCCACTTTTATCCAGCGGGAAGAAAAGGGGTTCGGCGGAAGGTGTTCGACGTCCTCGCTCTCCGTTTGCTGCTCCGCTCAAAAACAAAGAATACATCGGGGGGGGGGGGGGGAAGTTACCTGCGACAAGGCGGAACGTGCTCGTTTGGCTCTGAAGCCGCACTCCGCACCACGGAGCAGGCTTGGCTGCTTCGGAGTTGGAGGGTGCCTGTGGTGGCAACTCGACGCGCCCTAGGTTCGAGCCGGGCACGGAGGCAGAGGGGCGCGCGGAGGCACTGCCAGCCAAACCGGGGTGGGGTGGGTGGGAAAGACCGTCAGCTCGCGACCCCTGCAGCCCAGCGAGGCACACGCCGAAGGCACTCACCCACCCCATGCGGCTCCCCCGGTGCATTCACCTTCCTTGGGCTGCGGAGGAGGAGGAGGAGGAGGAGGAGGAGGAGAGTCAAGGCTGAGGAAGAGAATTTCCCCCTCGCGCCAGAATGCCGCTGGTTGGGGATCCTCGGAGCCGGGAGAACGAGAACGAGGCAGCGCGTAGCAGGCGATCCCCCCCAACGTCCCCCCTCCCCTTTCCTCCGCTCCCCCCCCCCCCCAACGCAGCCGAGAGAAGGCAGAGCACGCCGCCGCCGCCGCCGCTGCCAATGCGCCAGGCTGGCGGCGCAGGAGGAGATGACGCAAAGGGCCGTGCGCTCCCCCCAAAAAAGTGCTTCTCCCGGACGAAGATGGCGGCAACTTAGCGCAGGGCCCCAAGATGAGGGTGGCCCCCGGGCGGCAGGAGGCAGCCAAATCCGCGCCGCAAGCCGGGGGGGAGCGTGCCCGGCGGGAGCCTCAGCAGAAGCAACAGCAGCCGCAGCGCAGTGGCACCAGCAGTGCTAGCAGCAGCAGCAGCAGCAGCAGCAATAGCAGCGAGAGCAGAGGCAGCCGCAGCAAGAGCCACAGCAGCAGAAGCAACCACCTCCAAAGCAGCGGCAGCAGCAGCAGCAACAGCCGCGGCGCTCCGGAATCTCCTCAGCAGCCCCGGCCAACCTACAGGCAGCAGCAGCAGCAGCAGCAGCAGCAGCAGCAGCCAGCCAGGCGCCAGTGGCTCGTCTTGGGCTAGCGGGGGCACGGCTAGCGGTCCCCCCGCCGCCACCGGCTGGCTCTCCAGGGCGCCGGGGTGGGCGGTGGGGGCGGCGGAGCGCGGCATGAGGCGAAGGGCGGGAAGCGGTGGGCTGGCCGTGTTGGCGCCAAAATGGGGGCCCGCGCTCTGACCATGCCCGGGTGACAGGGAAGGAGAGGGAGGCAGGGGACGGCCACCGGCCCAGCCCAACCCAACGCGCAGGAGCACCACCACCATTAGTACCGCCGCCGCCGCCGCCACCCCCGTCTTCGCCCTTCGCTGAGGGGGGAGCCTGGCGCCCCGCCGCCCAGTGTCCATGCCCGTGGGGCCGTCGAGCCCGGCTGCGGAGCCCCCCTCGCCGTGGAGCCGGCCGGGGCTGCGCGCTCCCGAAATATGAGCAGCCGCCCCACGGGAGGAGCCGGCTCGGGCGTGTGCTTCGGCCCGCGGGAGCCCGACAAGCCCTTCGCTGACTCGGAGCGGGCACAGAAATGGCGCCTGTCGTTGGCCTCGCTGCTCTTCTTCACCGTGCTGCTCTCCGACCACCTGTGGCTCTGCGTTGAGGCCAGGCAGGTCGCTGCCGGGCGCCACCGGGACCAAGAGAGCGTGGAGCAAAGCATGGGGGGCGACGAGGGGGCGGCGGTGGCCCCCAGCAGCAGCCCTGCGGCGTCGGCAGCCGGCCAGTGTTTCAGCCTGCTGGGCGACGCCGAAGCTGCCTGTCGCCGCCTGCAGCCCGGCGGCTCGGCCCAGACGGAGCTCTACCTTCCCTTTTGTAATTCCTACACGCTGCGCGAGCTCTTCGCCGGGCTTTCCCGCTCGGACACTCTGAACTGCACTCTGGACCAACGCGACGGCGACGACGACGACGACGACAGGGGCACTGGGGATGGGGATCGGCTCAGCAGGGAGGAGGATTGGCTCCGTTCTTGCCGCCGCTGCGTCCTGGCTTACCAAAAGTACGACCAGCAGGCTCAGGACCGATACCGAGAGTTTGAGCTTGTGCTCCAGAAATACCTGCAAGCGGAGGAGTACTCGGTGAAATCGGGGCCGGAGGATTGTAAGGTAGGAGCCCTGCTAGCAGCCTATGTGTCTGCTTTTGCTTTACACCGCCACCGCAAACCCCTTGGATTTACTGCTGGGATCTTTGTTGGCCGCGTTGGCGATGCCAAGATGGTTTCGACTTGGGAGTTTGGGGGCTTTGCACGGACTGAGATCTTCGTGGTCTGTTTTCTCTTCGCCCGCCTAAGCGCGCGGTGGGAGAGGCGAACGAGGAAGGCGATCCTCCGTCCCTTGGGAGGGCAGAGCTCGCTTCGCCCTCCTCATGCCTACGCGATGGGCTCCTGGTTCCGCTGGCCCGCTCTGCCAGGGGCTGGAATGCGGCTCTGGCACGGGAAAGTGGCTGCGTGCCAACGAGCAGGGCCCAAGACGGCAGGAGGGCGCGTGGGCTGGCTCTCGGGGTGGGGGTGCGGGCGAGGGCAGGGCCGGCAGAGACGTGGTAGGGCGCGGGCTTCCCCTGGTCGTTAAAGGATCTCGCTCGCTTGTTTCCCGGAACTGGGAAGAAAGGCGTCATGCGTCTGGCGGCGCGCCGGTTTGGGTGCTTTGCAGGGGAAATCATCCTTGGAGTTGCCGGACCGAGAGGATCTATGTGATAGGGTCGGGCCCTTAACTTTGGAGGCACAGCGTCTCTTCGTCTGTGTGCATGTACGCATTAAAGAAGAGCGATCCGAAATCCCCTGCTCAATCAAAGATGCGCCTCCCCAACCCCACATTTCTGGCTAACCAGCATGAACGACAAAGGTTAGCTACTTAGTTAGCCGAGAACTTTCAGGACCTCTCTGAAGGACAGCCTGGTCGGGCATTTACTGTGAAAGCGCTGCATGCCGGGTTTGAAAGTGTTTCTTGGAACATAGGGAATCAAAGCTCGGTAATTATCTGGGGAGACCTAGAGTGTGTGGCAATTGAGTCATAGAGGAAAGGAAGTGGTCCCGGGTGGTTCTTCCTCTGTACATGACATATTTCAAGTTGGCTGTGTTAAATCTCTGGAGTTGGGATTAGCTCCAGGTTTATTAGTTGCAAGTAGACTCTGCAGTGAACTGTGTAGAGTAAGCAGTGATGGCAGAGTCTTGGTGACTGCTTTGTTACTTTGTGTGTGGCTAATTTCTCAGTTTGCCTTAGCCACAGTTGTTTGACTCTTACACAAAGTGTTATCCCATTGTTGCTGTAGTATCCCATTGTTGCTCTAAGACTGTAGTCCTATGCCCACTTATGTGGGACTAAGCCCCACTGAAAGTTGTGGGGCTTACGCTGAAGTCTGGCTATTGGCTGCCCACTTTGCAGAAAATGCTTCAAAATCTGAGGGCCTCCAACAGTTGAAAATAACAATAATAAAATAACCAAAACCCTAATAGAAGTGTGTTTGGTTAGTAATATATTGCCTTCGGAACTGGAATCACTGCATTTTCTTTAGGGCTTATTATCTTGCTTTTTTAAAACAAATCTTAGCATATCCAAAGAAAGTCTAAAGTTTGTGTGGTCTGAATTTACTTTAATAAAAATAAAAAATAAAGCGAAGTTCTTTGTGAAAGGAATTGCTTGTCATGGAAACCTGTTCCACAAGGTTATTATTACTACTTTTTTAGAGCAGATAATTCTAAAAGTTTGCATAGACTATGTTACCTGTTTTTATGAGCAGAGTGGTGAGAATTCCAAAGTTGTTAGCATACAAAAACGATTGTGATGCAATCTACCTTGCAATGCCTTAAACAGTACCTTTAGAGTTTGGAAGCTTACCTTTGTGACAAAAAACCAAGTGTTTCTTATTCAAGCAAGCAGAAAGAGTTACTTAGTGTTCTGAGTAAAAAAAAAATCAATCACAAGCGTTTTATTTGGAGGAGCTATAAAGCATGTAAGGCAGATTTTTGTGGTGAAACTGCAGCCCATAGTGCTGCTGTCCATGGTGCTGCAGATTCTTGGTGCTGTCCATGGTGCTGGATGTTATAGGAAATGTGATGTAAATGTCTTTTTCATGTCTAATACGTTAGTTATAACAACTAACCTAATTTGATATAATAACTGAGCACTTTAACATTTAATAAGATTGATGGTACTCTGAATTGCTTAACACATTGGAAAATAGAAACAATAGTTTTTAGTGTAAAATGAACACTTAATCAACTATCTATTACTGTGTCTATATCTACACATAACTTATGAAATAATGTAAATGTATATTTTTGGGCCCTGGTGACAATTAAGGACACATTAAATTTTGGTTCAGCTCTAGGCCTTAGTTTAGTTAGAATTTCACATCCAGTCTATATTATGTCTCATTTAATATTCTGTGTGTCGTAGGCTACTTTTTACTGCACATTAAAAGAGGCAAACATTGAATTAAGCCAGCCAGAATGCACCTAAACAGCAAACTTGTTAAAGCTGTCTGTTTCTATTTCAGAGAAGAGAGCATTTCTTCCAGTTTACAATTTGTATTTGATGACAAAATCAATGATACTTACTATGCATACCGTCTCTTGAAGCCTTTGTTTTCTGTCATGTCTTTACTTCCTTCCTATCCAAGTAGCCTCAAAGAAGAATTGGTTAGCATATTAGAGAGCAGAAATTGCAGCGTAGCTGTTGTCCTGTCTGAAGATTAACATATGTGACTAGAATAATAGTGGCTATAATACTTGGCAAAGGCTATTAATATCAACAACTTCCGATTTTATATCATTATGATATACAAGTCTAATTTTTCATTTTCTTTTTATAATGTACATTTTTTTTTGAATTAGTGATCTCTCCCTTATTTGTGTCAAGCAATCCATGGAAAACTTCATAGTACATCAGTTACTTTGTATCAGAACAGTATTTTTGCAGTCATAACTCACAGTTCTCTCCAGTTAGAAAGATGTTATGGATTACAGAGTATGAATCTGATTTTTCTAATTTCCTGAATTTGGTTAACATAACAGTTAGGCTGAAATTACTTGGATATAACTTATGTACTGGCTTGACTAGATGGTTTAAAATAGGGGGGGAAATCACATGATAATATTATAGATTTTGCATTTGTATTGTATGCTGAATTATTTGGTTTGATCAAAATAATATCATAATTACTTTTATTGTTGTTGATTCAATTCTATGTGTCATTTTTATGAGTATGATTGAATCTCACAGTAGCTTGCGTGCTGGTTTAAAGCCATGTGTTGTTGCTCATTTTGGCTACCTTTGTACAGTTGTAATTGCAGTTGGACAATTTAATGTCATGGACTCATGAATTTAGTAAAGGTGAAGCATGAGAACAATTACTTGACAATTACAATTATAGTTAAGTGTAATTTAATTGAATGCCAATGGCTCTGACTTCAGTGGAAGGATGTCCTTATAATAGCTGAGTAACTGTGTTTTAACTTATAGTATAAACACCTTTCTTAGTATTTATACTTTTCCTATTCTTATAAACAATTTTTCATATTTACAAAACATGGTATCTATATATTCAATTCTGTTTGATTACTGAAGTTACCTATTAATATGCACCATGGTATATAAAAGTTATTAGGATGAGGTTAGAAAGCATGAGTGAATGGAAAATGAAGGATGTGCGATCAAAAAGTGCATTCTTGCCTTTTAGATATCTTCAAATAATATATTCAAGTCTTTGTTAAGTGAGTTGTCCATATTGCAATATAGTTGCTCTGGAATAAAGCAAGGTCTGGAAGCTGCTAAGAGAGAATTGGGTTGACTAATAAAGTACATGTTAACATGTATGCTTTCAAAAATATTTTAGTGAGGCTAATGCAGATGTAATTTTACTTTTATACATTCAAAGCAGGCCATTTTCATTGCAATATAGTATCAGAAATGAAGTTCCATGTTAGTAACCTATTTGTTGTCATACTGACCCAGTTTGAATAATCGTGGCATGGTTTAAAAGTCATGTGCTGTTGTTGGGTTATTTGAGGGTTGGAAATGCAACTGGCACACTCAACGGGGGAAAATAAGCCACTGTGGGTTATTTCTCTCACTGCAGTTGTATGTACCAGCCCAGTGGTCATACACCATAGATTGAAATCAGGTGCCCTATGAATCCCTGCTGCCCATGCAGCCGCAAGTCACTGTAGACAGTTCCAGCTGGAACATTCTCATCAGAGTCCTCCTGGCCTGAGAAATCAGATTATGCCAGAGGACCAGTCTGGTCGAATAAGCTGATATAAAGCACCCAAGGCTTCTACTTCACAAAACTATGGACAATATGTTATTGATGAAAGCAGTATTCAGGGCAAGACTTTGGAGCAGATGTTCAGGATCCCACTCAGCAAGTAATGGGCCAGGTAGGCTTTCCACAATTTGAAGGTGGTGAGGTGAAGTATTGTGGTGGGACCCGAAACCACGGGTCCCTGTGGTTCGCTGAGTGGTGGTCACAGACTCTCAAGACACAATTTCTCTCTCCTTAGAAGATTTATTACAAGCAGCGCTGCAGGGTGACAGCCTCAGAAGACCTGAGGAACTGCCCAAGAATTTCAGGAAAGGCTAACATATTTATAGGGTCAGTTCCCCTTAGATACAATGGCAGAACTTTCCCACCAATCATAATACATCTCTGCAATACAAGAACCAATGAGAAGCCAAGCATTTAGGCATGTACAGAGTTTGAATACTTCTCTGACTAGAAGACACTACATATATGGGTATTGCAACAGTTACAGGAAAAACATCTCCATCTGTTTCTTTTTTCCGTTATCTTGCCTTGCAGACACCTTGCTCCACCCTCCAACTGCTGGAGTGGACACTGCCTGTCTTGTGACACAGTTTCAGCATCAACTTAATTGTGAAAGCAATTTCAGCATTAAAAATAAGAGCAGGAAGCCATGAACTTTATGGTTTATATAGCTAATGATTTATAGAGCCATTTCCCTATACCTATGGGCATAGTAAAAGAACCACCCAGCTTGATTTCCTCAACAATCATCTAAAGCAGATGCCCCCTGTAAGACAATAGTCCAGAGTTTAAAATGGCATAACTGCACAAGTGGGTGGAGGTCATCAAGTCCTCCTTATGCATAATCAGACTATTCATCTTCTGCCAGATATTGGCCTTAATTTATCAGCCTGCATACTTTCTTCCACATAATCGTCTGTTTGCTTCCCGCTCAAGGCACTCAATGTGCCTTTGGGCTTGAGCATGTGGCACAGTACAATAATCAGATCTAGAAGTTTTATTTTATGCTAACATATCACTAAGGGAAAATATGAAGACATCTCAGTATTTAACATTGTACTTAAAGACAAACATTCATAAAAATATTTATTTCTATTTATTTATTACATTTCCAATCCATCCAATAACTAATGTTCTCTAGGTGATAAACTGTAATATGAGTTTGCCAATTGGCAGGTGGGATTGTAATATTTCCTAAAATTGCCCAGTTGTTAGGCTGATTCATTCCCAAAAGCTTGTTTCTACGATGTTTCAAAGCTGATTAGGTAACTTTATCTAATTGCACAGTGTAAAGCCCATGTTGCCATGGGTGCCAGTAGTCCTTTTCCTTTTACACTTTTTTTGCCCTCAGTCCCCTCACCACAGATGGGCTCATGAATAATGCAAATGTGGGTTATGCATAATGAATCCCCTCCAGAATTTGCATGACGTGGCCCCTCCTCTCCCTCACACACCCCAATTGGCTGCCTCTGTCCCCTTCCCGCTCCACACAGGTAGTGACAGCCTAACCTTGCAGCTGTGGCTGGGGCCTGCCTTCATGCCACATTGGTTGGCCAAATAGGGCTGTCCATCATCCTGTTTGTGGCAGGACTATTCTGCTTGTTTGGTGCAGAGGAAATTAATCGCTATTATAGCTTGAGCTTTGGACATTTTTGCACTTAAAAGATTTTCTGCACGTCTACACTGCTCAAGCTTCAGTTTAAAACAAAATGAGCAAAATTGGTTTGTTAGATCTCTAGTAATAAGCCTTACACCATCATATTCTTATATAAGATACTTGATCCAACTTTTTTCTTAGCACTTACCCTCAGGTACCACAGAAACAGGGGTGGGATACTGTTTGATGGTTTGGGGAGCACTCCACTAATTTTGAACAGGCTTGTGTGCCACACCCGGCAACATACTTGTGCACTAACCTGACAATATGAAATATTACCTTCAGGTATGTGAAATTTCCCTGTCACTCTCTCACTTTAGATATACTCATGCATGCACACTGCTTTTCTCTTGGTCATCATTGACTTGATTGTGACCTACACCTGAACATATGAAGCGGCTTACATTGTCAGGTCACTGGTCATTTGGTCCAGCATTATCTTCTCTGACTGGGTCTCAGGTTAGACACTTTTCCCAGGCTTGTCACTTGAGATACCTGGGATTGAGCCTTGGATTTTCTTTGTGCATAGCACATGCTTTGCTACTGAGTTATGGCCCCATTCTGATGTGGATCAACTTCAAAATGAAAGCTGGTATAGGACTGATAGGAAAAAAGATTTTCCTTGTTTACTACTCTGCTTTTACCTGGGAGGTAAAATCTTTGACCGAGTCCATCCCATTTTCACAAACTCTTCAGTCAACTGACATGATGTGTAGAGATCAAAGTAGATGAAAAGCAAGAATGGGTTAAATTAATACAAGTGGTGAGGAAGATTCCGGTGTTGAAACAGAGGGAGGCTGATTTGATTCTCATGTTTGACTTTTAGCTCTTTGACCCCTCCGTTAAGAGTTCTGGTGGAATATAGGACTCATCTACACCAGGCAGGATTTTCCATTATGGAAGCCATATGAAAGTAGTATATAAAAGGCAGGAGCCACACTACTGCTTTATAATGGTATAGAAGTGCACTGCAGGATTTACACTACTGCTTTATAGTGGTACTGAAGTGCACTGACAACTGTTGGGGCCCATGACACATCTACACCAAGCAGGATATAACACTATGAAAGTGGTATGTGGTATGTATCATGGGCCCCAACAGTTGTCAGTATCTAATATGATAAAAAAGAACTTTTAAAATGTCTATATTAAGGTCTGGCCAAGGGACACACTTGCTCTGTCTATTATATTATGGTTCGATATCCAGATTCCTGCTTTTTTCCCTTTTTTTAGCTACTTCAAAATAATCGAATTTAGGCCACAGCTAAGCACTTCTGAAAGTCTCACACATGAAATGCTGTAGTGGTATTTGTTAATCTCATAATGCCTATTTAAAAATGCAGTTTCACTCTAAGTAAACCATTTCAATAAAAATTGATAATAGCTCATATTTATTTAATGCAGCTTAAAGAAACAACAGCCCACAATACTCGCTTAATAAAAAATGCATGAGAGGTATTTATGATCCAAAGGGAAATGAGAAATATTTTTTTCACCAAGCAGTAAGCTCTAATTATAGTTGTCAGAATCATAAAAAGATTAAAAAAAAAAGCTTCCTGAATTTGGATTGTATTTTGGCTTCTTTTCAATTCTGTATGATGCATCCTGATGCAAGGACTTTTAAAAAGAAAATTCAGCCCAACGCATCAAAGGAATATTGAGAATATAGAGCCCCCATTGGCAACTGTTTTTAGAGGTAGATCACTTTGAATGTGTTGTGTTCCCCAGGCTTGACCATTCCTCTGGCTCTGCAGAGGGCTCAGAGCAGAGGAGGCTCCTTCTATTAACTCAATTTCTGCTATGTGCCAGTGCCTTCCAGACCAGAGGATGTGTCTCTCCCTGACTCCTCATATACAGCGGACTCATATACAGAGAACTCTTTCCCATTACAGCCTTCACCATTCTTATCCTATAGGAGCCGGAGCCTGGAAATAAGGCAGTAGCCCTTTAAGAAACAAACTGCTTCTCTGAGGGTGTCTTGAGCTGCTGGCCTTTATAAGGCTTCAGAAAGCTTTTGATTGTTGCTGAGTCAACAGCTTACCATGACTGTTGTGTCTCTGTTTGTGATAGAGAACAGCTGAACCTGAGAGAGTTTGGGGAGGAGCTCTTCACAGGAGCTAGCTGCAATGCAGCTGGCTGCATTCAGGCATCAGCAGCACAATATAAGGAAAGCCTTAGATGCTGGGGTTTGTTGGAAGCAATTGTCTTGTTTGGTACTCTGTTCTAGTTGCTTACCTACCAGCTCCTTGACCTTATTTGGACAATATCTAACCCTGGAAAAACCTCAACTATTCTTCTGCTTATTCCTGAAACCTGTACTATTTACCTTGGCTCCTGAGGGGTACTTTTGGCATACTGACCTTGGACTGTTAATTGATGATTCTAGCTGCTGCTTAACTTGCAACTCCTGTGATTTATGACATTGACTGATTCTCAGCCAACTAGGAGTTGGCTAAGGTCCTGAAAGACCCTGCCTGGTCTAACCTTGCTGTTTAGCATACCAAAATGACTTGACCAGATTGGAAGTGGCCTGACTTGCCCTGATGGGGGTCTTGTATTTACCCTCCTTTTTTCACATGCCTTGATGGTTTCAGCACATCTGAGTTTCTTGAATCAAATTTGAACAGGACAGAATGGGCTAGGACTTCAAAGTTCATATCTATGCCTTGCTGATGGCTTTCTAGCAATCTCCTCTGCTGCTCCCTTTAATGACAAGTTATGAAGGTATGAGGGCACAGAATAGGAGGAGGGGCAGGCTGTGTAAAGTCAATGTGCTCTCCCAAATATCTCATGGCCTGTACTTGTGTTTGGTGTCCCTCTGTCACTGAAATAGTAACTCTACTTATTGCATTGTATGACCTTTTTCTTTCTCTGCACATTTCTTGCCTGTCAGGCCAACAAGGTGTCTTCACAGGATTTTACCAATCACACTGGCTGCTGAGAGTAGAGATAAACCCCTCTATGACAAAACCTGATGGGGTGACTCGTGACCAAAACAGACAGTATTTTAAATCCATATCTAGGGGTTGTTATTTTATATTTTTAATCTAAAGTAGGCAATTGGGACCCTAGTGCAAGCGATAGAAGAGCTTTTGAGATCCAGATCAAGCCCCCTGACCCTACTGTAGAGTAAAAATGGGGTTGGGGAAGATTTAGTTGCTAAATATGAATTTATAGTAATGTGGGTTTTGGCCCTAATTGCCACACCTCTAATATAAAATCAGGTATAAGGCTGTATTCACAGTAAAAAAAAAAAAAAAAAGCCACCCATGAAGACAAAATACATATGTGAAAACTAAGTTTTTTATTTAATTATTTATATATTTATTGCATTTCTATACCACCCAATAGCTGAAGTTCTCTGGGCAGTTTTGTTGTTGCTATGTCTTTGTAGTAATATCTAAAATTGACATGTGCACGTGTACAGGACTGCTGTGTGAATACTGCACTTGTCATGCCACTAGTGTATTGTGAGTACTGGCTTTCATCCTTCATGGGGTAGACAGCCAGATGGCAATTACCATGCAAAGTCACTGGTGTGCTGCAGGTAGTTTTGCCACTGTCATGCTTAACAAGATTGCTTTTGGCTTTGTGAAGACTGCATCTTACCCAGAATGACAGTAAATTCACATTCTTACTTTTCTTGAGGTGTAGTGCTAACGGGGGAAAGGCAGCAAGTAACGGACTCACCCTTTCTGACCTGGCTAGCTGCCCTGTGTGAAGGGAGTGAGTACCACAATCTATTGTAAAAGCACAGCGCACAGAAGAGGCCTCTCTGAGACCCAAATGACATGATACTTTGAAAACATAGCTAGCAGTTTTATCCAACCTGTCTTCTTTCCTTCTATAAGGAAATATTGCAGGGCAATATGGATTGAGACTGTAGCATAGGGACTTTAACCTTCCCCTGTCCTGCTGTGGTCCCAAATTTGGATCCCCTAATGCCTGTAATTTTCATTGCCGAAAGGTGATGCACATTTTAATTTTAGCAATGAAAATTACTGGGGTATCATCATGGGGGAGGGCAAAAGGGTTAAAACGCACTATTCTCACATTACCTAATCTTGATCCCCACTTTGCTTTTCCTTACCTTCATCATCTGCTGTCCCTTGTGAAGAGATAGTGGTGTCTATGCTTGGCAGCAGGGCACTGATAGCAGGTAGTGGGAGTGACAGTCGGACTACATGACATGACAGCCCACCATGGGTTATTTAACCCACATTAAGGCTGCAGTGTTTGGGGGGCATGTACAGCTGCTGTTTTGCTTCCACTTGGGGCTTGTCATGTCATCTGAACCAGGCAAACATCACATAACCCTAGAACAGGCCATGGTTTATGTAAAAGTTGTTTAACCTTCACATAATCCATGTTCACTGGGTTCGCATGACATCACAATCCCCAAGTGAAGATTGGTTATGCAAAGTGGTGGCTGTGGCACTGCGACTCATTGTGGGTTATATGGGTTATCATTTTGAAACAAGCTCAATGGGCTTTCTTCTACAGTCTTCTCATCATACTAATCCTTTCTCATGAAAGATACAATGATACACTTCATCAGTTTGCTTCATAGTCTATGATACACTGGTAGCAAGTAGCTGAAAATCTATGGGACTCACTTCCAAGTAAAGTGTTTAGAATCAAGGCTGGATGCAAGCCAAAATTTATCAACTGCAGTTTAGTACTATTATTAAAGCCAATGAGAAATGGTAAGACACTGAAATGTTCCCAAATGTAATAGTTATGATTCTGGTTATATTTTGGTTGTTTTGTAACAAGTTATTTATGAAAAGTATCACTTCCAGGAGAAGATGTTCCTTTAAAGCAAGAGTCAGAATTTAATTTGCATCTGCTGCGCATTCACTTAGAAAACAAATTTTGATGTTGAGTTTCATTTTATAAGGAAGGTTTTGAACAACTAATACATACTAAAGAGAATTAGAAATGTTAATTAAATTACTTCCCAAATTACTATGCTGAAATAATCATGTTATAAATATGAAACTACAAACTACCAACCTTTATAAATGTGGTATTACAATTATCTTCCTTAAGTAAGAACTGGGGCTTGCTAATATATTCATATGAGTGATTGGTGACAAAATAGCCTGTCCTGTTTATATTTTGTTTCTAAGCAAAAACAATGAGGGGAAAGCAACACAGATAATCAGATGGGTGGAGGATTTGTTTTTCCAATGTCTATTGATGCTGCTCTTTTATGGCAAACACATTTGAGATTTGTAAAAATTTGGTTAATGAAATTTTTGGATGGAAATAGTGCTGGCTGGCTTGATAAAGCATTTGTTCAAAAAGGACTCATATGCAGGAAGACATAGGGCAAGTCTGCAACAGCCCTATATCCCAGGATCATCCTGGGATCGTTCCTGTGCATCCAAACGCCACACAGGGAATCCCGGGGGCAGGCAGGGACAATCCCTCCATTTTCCTGGGATAACCCTTAGGTGTAGAAAGGGCCATAGTGGCAAACAAATGTTATTCACTGTTGTGCTCATAATACTGTTTTTAGAGATTTTTTTTACATTACAAAAGGAAATCATTCTAGATTGATCTATATCATAGATTATCTTCGACTAGGAGTAAAAGCCTTTAGAAAATATGAATGATGACCAAATCCTAGAGTTATACACATTAGTTGTGTAAGCGGAAGGCTGTTCATGCTACTGATCTTTCTCTTCCCCTCTTTCATCCTTCAGCCCCTTGTACCTCCCAAGAACTCTCTCCAAAGGTCACTGAAGGCTCACAGTGGGGGCTGTGTTGTATGGGAGTGCAGTGAGGGGAGAATCGCCTGAAAGTGGGTAGAGAGCTTTTGCTTCAATGGGAGCCTTGCTGGCACAAGACCGCTCTCCCAATTCCAGGTGGTTTCTCCTCTTCTACTACAGTCCTGTACAATGTAGCTGCCACTGTTCAGGAGCTCCCCAACTCTCTGGACAGAATTTTCAGGAGGTACAGGGGGAAAGCTGCCTTCTACTTACCCAACCATTAGATATGGATCTAATTTACTGCACCACTGTCGGGAAGGGGTGTACCCTGAGGTTCCATTATGGGATTGGGAGTCCTGAGGCAGTATCCAACTGTGTCATTCCACACATTCCAGTAGTGCTAGCAGAGTTCCACTGAATCTTTCTGTTGCACATGTGGTTACCCAGTATGCTTGCAGGTTATGCAAGTGGAATGTACATAAGAGTTATGCTGAACTGGTTCCACAACAGGTTGTGCAAGCACAGCGCACAACTGCTTGCACAACCATTTCTGCAAACATAACTTTAGCTGGATTCTCCTCTTGCGCATACTTGGGAACCTAGTTTCTGCTACTGCAATGTCATTTGTGCTAGCAGAATGACACAGTTATATATGTCCAGTTGGATATGCCCAGAATGACACTGTTGGATATGCCCATAAAGCTGCAAACTACTGATTCATTCAAGCCATGCATGAGAGTTTGACCTTCATGTGAAATGTGATATTGGATGAAATTTATAGCCTGTTCCTAAGCATATTTACTCAGAAATAAGTCTCTCTGAATTCAGTGGGGCTTATTTCCAACTAATGTACATATGTCTGGAAATACTTCTTAACCTTACACTGTTTTGGAATGCAAACATACCTGACACCAACTGAAGTTGTTTGTTCTGTTTGGCACCACCTTGCCACCAGCTCTTCTAAAAAGGGAGAAGAGCTTATAGTAGGCTGGTCAACACTTTTGTTTAGTGCTGCGCAGTTGAATCCCTCTTGCGCTTTTGTTCCTAGACTGGACTGCTTCATCCACTTTATCCTGTCCTCCTATTAACTCTTTATCCAAATCTGCTACTGCTTTGAATCCTGAGCTGCCCAGTCTCCATGCTTAGCATGAGCTAGCTTCTTCATTATCCTGTACACATGTACCTTGTTTCTCTTGATCCATCTGCTCCACCCTGTCACATTCCATCTTATCCCTTGACAGCTTTAATGAGATCACGTGGGTTAGTTAAGTATAAAAATATAATTTATGCTCGTTATTTGATGACAGTGAGACTGATGACACTGATTCACAAGAATGCAGATCACATAAAATATATAGTGTTTGTTGATATAAGTTTGACAAAAATAAAAGCATCCCAGATTAGGGTAAACAATAGAACAACAGAAAAGCTTGCATCTTTCAATATTGTAAGAATTTTTCGGAGCAAGATTTTAATTTGCCAGAATTGCAAATTTTTAACATGATAATAATGAAAAATAATTTAAAAATTCTGCTTTTTGTAACAGTTGATAGAAAGTCTAATAAAAAACAAATTAACTACAAATGGTTTTTTTGTGTTTAAAATCCACAGGAAATGTTATTTGCTTACTGGTAAATGTGCCTAGCAATCCTGTGAACGTTTACTTAGATTTAGATCCTATTACTTGTAGTGGGACTTACTCCCAGGTAAATGTATATGGGATTGCAGCCTGAAGCAGTGAAAAGCAGGACAAAGGAGCTTGTTTCTATCAGAATTTTATTGTAGTGTTAGTATAAGCAGGGCAAGAATTAAGTTTACGATATATTTTATATGCTTGTAAAGTGAAGAGCTAATGACAGGGTATGGTGATTGATAATGTTCTAGGAACTTTGCCACATAAAGAAAACACTCCTAGTCGAAAGCTCCCAGCTTTTGGGTTCTCAACCAATGATAGTAATTTACTGTTGTCAGATCAAATGCAGTTCCTGCTCTTTGCTGCCATGAATAACCTTGATCCTTCCCTTTTAGTCTATTGATTCCTCCCCCACCCCCAGTCATTTAATGACAAAGTATGTTGCACCTCATTTGTTAAAAGACATGATGGGAAATATCTATGAGGTCACAAGAAGGAATTCTTCTCTTTCGAATATTGGTATAATTCAGAAACATGCACAGGTGGCAACGCCATTTTGTAAAGAAGGGTATTTTTAAAAGGCAAGCAGGACATCATACCTAGAAATGGATGTGTGGGTGAGAACTGAGATCACAAGTGCTTGGTATAAATTGTACTTGTCCCCATTTCTCTTGTACTACATTAGATTTAATGTGAAAGATAAACATTAAATTTAATATTCCAATTTTTTTTAAACACCGCCCCCCACGATTATATGGATTCATGTTCAGCATTTAGAGCCAGCCAGGAATCAAAGTGGATGTGGTCTCCTCTTTTTAACATATTTTAACATTCTTCTCATTTAGTAGCCCCTTACAAATAAGCCACCCTTGCAGAGTATGCTAGTTACATGGGCTTTTCCATTCTGTTTTGAGACAAAGATGGCTGAAATAAAATTGTCAGATGGCATGACATTAACAGAGCCTTAATATCCTTTCTGACAAGATGTCAGCCTAGCAAACTAATTACTACACTTCAATATATGAAATCTAAAAATGGCAAATAGTTTGAAGAGCAGAGAAAACATTACATGTTAAAAGCAAGCAATTAACCTGCTTGGAAGGAAAACCATATTACTCAAAGTACAACGATCATTTCTAAAAGTGCAGTAGTGAGCAATTAACTAAGTAATGTGTGAAAGAGGTCACAAGAAGGACAGAAGGCAATTGCAGCCCCAGCACAAGTCAATATTTATCTGCCAAGTTGGAGGAAGGGGTACAGACAACACAAGGAATGTCCCCAAGAAAATATTGCTTTTCTAAGTCAGTGCCAGCTATCAAAATATTTTAATATAGCAGGGGGACTTTGGACCTGAGGTTACTTTGGTATTCAAGCTTGTGGAGTCTAGAGTTCTCCTTAGTTTTGTACAAGCCATAATTGTTAGTGTGGGTAGGTGACAACGGAATGGTTTCTCTGTAGTGCAGGTGAGCAGGGATATATCTCAATTCTTTGAGACTAATATAGGGAGCTGCAGTTAACTCTGACTGGGTTCAGATGTTATGATAACTCATGATGGGTTAAATAAGCCCAACTAGGGCCATTTCTACACCTGCCTTTTTTCCATGGATTGTCCCGGGATCATCCCTGTGCATGCAAATGACACACAGGGGATCCCAGGAGCAGGCACGGACGATCCCTCCATTTCCCTGGGATAATCCTTAGGTGTAGAAAGGTCCTAGGGGTGGCTGTGCATGAAGTTTGATCTCAATTCTGCATACTTTCTGTGCTTTAGAGTCATCACCCTCTTGTTGGGGCAATGCTGGAAATGATGAATTAACTTCTCTCCTCTCATTGGGATTTAAACAAGCTGCTGCGATTTTGTGAATTGCAGCAGGACTGGGGACAGGAGGATGACTCAAGTTATGCACAGTAGCTTATTTGTCTGATTGTGTGTGGGATAACAGTAGCTTATTTTCAACAGTAGCTACTATGAGTAGCTTATTAACCCATCATAGCTTAAAGTGACATCTGAACACAGCCAGAATATCTCTATGATGCATCCCGGATGGATGCTAAGAGTACGTCTGTACTGAAAACATGTTAAGACCTAATATGGCCTGTCCTCCAGGGACAGGGTTTTTCCATCTGTGGGGTTTCAGTTATCAAATGTGCTCCCACTGCAAGAAGAATGCCTGGTATTCTCTTTGTTACCTTTTAGCTGCCAAGTGAAGAGGTTTCTATTATTTCAGGCGTTTTAATGGTGTTTTTTTTTTAAAAAATAATACATTAAGCACTAATAGTTTAGTGAATATTCCACTCTGTATTTTTAATGGAATTTTTTTTTGGTTTTATATTATATTTTTGAAATTGCACTATAAACTGCCTGGGGATACATTTTATGAAGGGTGGTATACAACTAGCCTATGTTCAATAAATTATATGATTTTTAGTGCACTTGCCAGCAGTGCTCCAGAAGCAACTTAAGAAAAGATAAAACCAATACCCGTCTTACTTCAAATGGTGTTGGAAGTCTCAGCTGAGTTTCCCTAAATGATCCTATATCATTTCTGGAGAGTTGGAGCATGTAAGAAAGCATTCCTTCTCAGACCAAGGACCCAGATGTTTTAGGACACAATCCTATAAATATTTAGATAGAAAAAATGTCTTACAATAGTGATGTTTTTCTTTGCATGTTTTCTGTCTAAACATGCTTAGGATTGTGCTCTTAGAGCTTTAGGACTTTTAGAAAAAAGTCACACAGTTCTCAGCATTCCCCAGCCAACCATGCTGGCTAGGAAATGCTGGGAGTTGCAGGACTTTTTCTGTCTAAACATACATAGGATTGCATCTTTAAAGGTTAAAACCAACACTGGCAACCAATGCAGCTGCTTTAGGACCAGTATGATATTGTCCCTTTGGCTAGTTGTTGTAAACAACCTGAGTACTGTATTTTGGTGGGAGGGTGCTGTTGCACCATGTCCTGCTTTATAAGGCCCTGATCGATAGCTACGTGAACAGAGTGCTGGACTAGATGGACCCTTGGTCTGATCCAGCATGGCTGTCCTTATGTCGTTAGAATGCAGGGAGGATAGAGTTATCCCCTCCCTGCTCAGGTGTACCATTATGTAGACAATACTTTGCTAGATGGACCAATGGCCTGACTCAGTATAAGGCAGCAATCTGTGTTTTCTTTATAATATTAAGCTCTGTGCCATGAAAAGCTTCACCTGCTGTTTTCTGCAGAGAAATCTCTGTTAAAGGGGCACAAACATGTTTTCTCTGGCCTGTCAGTAACACTACATAGGGGCAAAGAATGAGCAGGCAACGAAAAGCAAACCCACAAAATGTAATCAGGAAATTCGACAATACAGACATAGCCCAAGTCTGATGTACTGTAGCTAAATCATCTTAACCCCAGGTTCTTTGGTTGGGGACTGTTCTATCATACTTTCAAATTGAATTACCAATTTACAGATAACGCCAATCTAGAGTTTCTTCTGTTTGGGGAGTGCAGAAAATATATATATAAAAGCACTTCTGGAAATTGACTTAGAAAAAATAATCCAGGCAGAGTATAAATTCTGACCTCCATTATTGAATTTCTTCCATATCTCCCTGCTTGCTTGTCTTTAAACTAAAAGGGGAGAAAAGAAAGGAACTAGATACTACTAGGAATATCTTCGAAATAACCACTATGTTGATAACCAGAAACTGAAGGAAAATCAGGGTGGGAGTAAGAGTGGTATAGTAAGTGTTTGTTAGGACTAGTTCAAAACCCAGAAACCTTATTCTGGGCAGTACAGGCCATCCATTTCACAAAATGGAAGAATGGGATTATTCACTTTATTTGTTTATTGCATTTTTATACCGCCCAATAGCCAAAGCTCCCTGGCTATTGGGCAGTATAACTCCCTGGCTATTGGGCGGTATCACTTTAGATAAACATGTCTTCCGCTTGCTGCGATGTTTAAGAGTTGCTTTAAGTTGAAACATGCTCACCGCTTGCTTTTACACTGTAGTTTACAAGCACGCTTAGTAGACCCTTGTCCTTCTGAAATGTGGGAGACTGCCTCCTACCAATAAATCAATCTGTCTTTCCTAACCAGTGCAATATTTTTAAACGCCCCCCCCGCCCGCTGATGATACCTTCTTTAAATTGCTTGCACCAAACCACCCTTTGATGATACCATACTCCGTTCCAGCTTGATTGATGTCAATTTTTCATGTCCACAATTATGAACTGTTAGGAGAGTCAGCTGGTCCTCATAGTAACTTTTACAATAGAGAGGAGGCAGGAACCTGAGTCTACTTGCTGCAATTTCTAAGAGTTGCATAAAGTGGAGAGACATGGTCTCCGTTTTATGAAATGGACAGTGACCTCTGTCCACTTTCTAAAATTTCTGAGGGCTGTATTATGTGGAGAAATGTAGCCTTTTCATGAAATTGATTGACATGTTGCCCAGTTACTACAATTTTGTCCAGTGACCTTATGCTAAGTCAGGGTTTCCCCTTGGCATCTCCAATGGTGCCTGCAAAAGGGTCCCATGTGGTGCCCTCAGGCACCCAATTTTTTATTTTTTCCATTTTTAAAAATATGAACATTGATTTGTATGAAATGAATACAACTTTCTAGCATATAGGTGGGCTACAACAAAAGCAGAACAAATAACCAAATAAGGATCCATTTGAAGGTGGTGTCTATGTGCCACCTGTTCAAATATTGAAAGTGTTGTAAAGCGTTGCCCCATTGCTTTATAGGAGGTAAATGTTTATTCTTCCAATGTTGTAATATCTGTCTTTTAACTGTCAAAAAGGTGTGGAGAATCCATTTATACTGACCATTGCTTAATTCTCATGAATTTAAATAATTTAAAAGAGCATGTACATCAGTGAATATTAAACACTGTTTCAGTTTCAGTACAAAATGTATCTGTGTAATAACCTCCCCACAAAAAGAAGCAACTACTGGACTTTGCCAAAAACATGTTTAAAAGAAGCATTAACTGAATTAGACAATCCCTTATTAAAGAGGCATTGCAGTATCCAATATAAATGAAACAAAAGTGTTTGCTGAAAAGGATACAGCCTAAGATCCATAGACATGGCAGGTAGCTGCCAAAGTGGCAATCCACTGATTAGGCGTTTTGTGGTAGTGTCCACAGCACTTTCTCAAATTCCCAATGTCCCACAGGTCCAAAAAGATTAGGGATCCCTGCACTAAGTCAACCTTCACCAACATGGTGCTCTCCATTTGCTCAGGACAACAACTCCTATTATCTCAACTCACCACAATCAAATTGACATATTGATTGGGGAACAGTGGGAGCTGCACTAAGTGGGTTCACGACATAAAATTGATGCTTTTGACATATATATCGTACTGTATCCTGTGCCCTTAGAACAGGGGTGGGGAACCTCAGGTTCAGGGGCCAAATCCAGCCCTCCTGGGGTCCCATTCTGCCCCCCTGGTGTTCCCCTGATGGCCATGCTTCCTTTCCCCACAACCACCAGTCGTTTGGTGCTCTCCTGGCTTTTTGTGCAGTTTTTCCTCTATTCTAAAAGGTTGGCACACCTCAACTAAGGCTTTCCTGCATTAGGAGAAGTTTAGGATAATGCAGGAAAGACATCTAAATAAAAACAGTGACCAGTTATTTTCATAGGGTTCTATTTTGTTGAAGGTTTCATTATAGGGTGATATAATCCATTATATGCTTCAATGATTGTGGCTTATTCTGCCCCTTCCTGTTCCCATAGGCTATTACCAGTGTATGACATATTTCTGTGCAGCCTGATCCTATGCATGCTTACTCTGAAGTATGTCCAAGTATGTTCAGTGGAGCTTAGTCCTACGTAAGTGCACTTAGGTTCACAGTCTTATTCCTGACAAAGAATTGTAAAAAATCCCTCCTGGCCCCCAAAATGACGACCAGCTATAAAGCCTGGAGTAGTGCTGTTTTATCAAGAGTAGATGGGTTGCACTGCTTGATACCTGCAACAGGGTCCAGGCAATGGTGGGGAGAAGCCTTATATAGGCCCTCCCCATGTTTCACATGATCCAGATATCATGGTAACCAGGACCACCTCTTATTGCTGAAGGACGTGGGTGGACAGCAACACCTCTCTCAATGGCTTGTCTATATGGCTTGTTTACCCCGACCGAAATGCACATATTTGCATTTCAGGACACATGTTGCAGCTGTCCATTTGCCGTAGCGCCGGGTTTTTTAACACGATAATGCGCATATTCACATTTGCGATTTACTGCAACTTTGGGGTCATGTCTGAGTTTGCACCACATTATGATTATGTGTCTTTGGGGGAGTTATTTAACATGTGGGCGGAGCTTTGAGGGTAAGACAGTATGATTGGCCAATTTCCCACCTATCGGCTGCCTTGTTCCTTCGCGCCGTTTTTAGTTTGAATTCTCTGATTCTGTGGAGCTCTGCAGAGAGAGCTTATTAAAACAAAGAGGGGGGAACAGGCATCCTCCTCTGCTGCCTCATTCCTCCCCCCCTTCCCGGTTTGTCTGTTATACAAATCTGCGGAGCTCCGCATATAAAATTTATACCTTCCATCGTCTCTACTCCATGGCATTGTATCATCGTATGTGCATAGATGCACATGGGGGAAGGAGCTCTCTACTAGTAGGTTACTCTTATATCCTGCTGTATTTTTCCAGTTTTTATCAGGAGCAATTAATCTGCGCTCTCTCTCTCTCTTTGACCGTTCAGACATTTTTATAAAATACAGTTTTTCCTTGCCATGCTTTTGGAATTACAAAAAGATTATTTACCTTGAGTAGTGTAATGAAAGAAATTTCTGATGTTCTAGTGACTAATGGTTATATTTGCGTGCAAATGGTAGTCATCTCAGTTATGTTAGAAATTTCAAGACCTTTCCATATATAAAATGGAATTCTTTCCTGGTACTTATATTACTATCTTTTTGGTGCCAGAAACAGATCCTTCCTTGATGCTGATGTTCTTGTTATATAATAGGAGTTTATCTTTTTTTAACCCCCCCCCCCAAAAAAAAACCCCACCTCTCCGTCTTGGAAAATAGCATGTCAAGGAAAAGGCTATGTCACAGGTACTAGCTTTCTGTGTGCAGGAAATTTTTGATGTGTGTGGGAGCGTTCAGACATATAATCCAGCTCCTGGGGAGAACAATACTACACATTTTTCCTGAATGTTGGACTTGGCATTTATATATAATACACCACATCATATAATTCCATGGACATTTGTTGAATTTTTAACACTTGTAGATTCTCCCCTCATTATTGTACTCACGTTGGTCCTTCAGGAAGTTTTCTGCCTCTTATGTTTTATTAAGAAAAATAAAATTGAGTAATTTATAAAAAAAACAATATTATCTTCCCCTTCAGCTCATGCTTTGCAGGCCATGAGTAAGTCCTAGTACAGAGCTTGAAAGCTTGTAGCAATTACCTTGAGCTGTGCTCAGAATTGACCATTTATTTCTGCTCTTTGTTTTCTTTTTATTACAGTTTGATTCTCAAAGTGAATGGAGATTGTGGTAGTTGACAAGTGGCAGGCCTGAAGTCATTCAGCCCCATCAGATAAAGTTGCCAAGCTGCAGCAGTTGAAACAGTGGGTTTGTTCCATCATAGCTAAAGCAGGATCCTGCACTTACTAAGTAGCACAGAGCCACGTACCTCTGCCTCACTTACTATGCAAAAGTGTATCGCAGAAGACACTAGCCTTCCATATAAAATAGGCACAGGATAGCATATCCTGTGAATAGCATATTTTGTGAACCGCCCAGAGAGCTCCGGCTGTTGGGCGGTATAGAAATGTAATTAATAAATAATTAATAAATAAATAGCATTGATCATTGAAATTCCTGAATTGCCCTTTAGGATGCTTGGAGGAAGTCCTTCTTGATACAACATTGCTGATGGCTTCTGCTATGCCACTGCGGGTTCTGGGATTACATCTTTTCACTGGAGGGTATGAAGATATAGGATTAAGCTTTTAACAAGTTTTCAGTTTAAACAATAATAACTGGACGTTACTTATGTAGAGATCTGGTGTATTGTATTGGCTGTGATTGGTTTGATTTCCCAGAATATGCTGGTTAGTTCTCCATTTGATGAATGACAAGATATTGAAATAAAGGATGGACACATAGAGTCTAACAAATCCTGCTTCTTCCCAAACTTGTATTGTTCCATTGACCCTGTTCATGGTGGTTAAGTATTTTGAGCTAAACATTATGGATTAGTGTATCCTGAAAGTTTTATGAGAAAGTTTGGTGAAAGTTTGATGAGAAGTTGAAGTCATATGCTCTTGAAAATTAACCATGAGACCTTCAGCCTTGCAGGTCACAGCCTATAATACATCCATTGGACATGCTTCACTGTAGTAAAGATAATGATGGTTAGGAAACCCTTGCAGCTTCTAGCATTCTGTCCACCTCAACAAGTGGGAAGCTGTAAACTGCAATCCCAGTAGGATTTTGTGAAAGGAGCCACTAGCATAGTAGCTTTTTAGAAAGGTTTGTAGGGGAAAAAATCACAACAAAGGATATGTCAATTAAAGGCTAACTGTAATATGTAAGAATGGAAACCATGGGTTGGATGCAGATGTATGTCATACTTAGACAATTTAAGCCATGACCGACAAGTCCCATTGATTTCAATGGGTGTACTCTTAAGATCACCTTCACATCTTACTCAGGTATCTTGCTGGCCACTGCTAGATGCACTATGGTGGACAAGAAAAACCTTGGCCTGATCCAGGGAAGCAATTATATTCTTAAATTGTGTGAATGTGTGCTTTTGTGTCCTGAAAAAAAAATACATCCTGTCTCCATCCTGCTTCAATCAGTTTCCAAGAACTCAGGCTTTTTGCCCAATGTTTGACTAGAACTACAGCTCCTATCATTTGTTACCATTGGTTATGTTGGATGGGGCTGATGGGAGTTGAAGTTCAAAACATCTTGAGGGCACCAGGTGCAGGAAGGCTGAATTCAACTGACAGCAACAGCAAATGATTGAGGGTTGTGTGTTGTCAGTGCATGCTTGCGTCTGCATATATTTCCATGAAAGATTAATTAAGTAAAACATGCACCTTTTTCTAAGACACTATATTCTGATTAAATCTGACATACCTACTCAGATGTGCTTTTGGATCACTGAATGAGCCTACTTTTTACTTTCAAGAAAATGCAAGCTGTGTATTTTTCCTTTATTTCTTAGGATGTGAGCCTGCCGTCCACCATCACTGACCATATTTTTTTAAAATCAAAGCAGCTTTCATTATAAACATTGTCCAAAAGACTCACATTTGGATGATGGAAAGCACAAACCTCTGAATCCTTTGATGTGTTTTTAGACCAGAAAAGTCTCATGGTTATAATGCATCAGCAAAATACCTTTTGGCTAATCATCAATTATCATCAAAGTTTCTTACACCTCAGTATCAGCCTCTGTTCTGTCAGACAAAAGGTTTTGTTGTCAGAAGAGTGAATAGAGATAGTGTGCAATATATACAGGTGTATGGAAGTCGGCTGGAAGTGGATGGTTTTCACAGTCACGGAGGGAAAATAAGCCCTGGTGGCTAATTTTCTCTCCCTGTGTGTGCAGGTTGTGAGCCACCTAATTAGTATACTTACTCTCGCCAGGTGGGTTGTCGTGATGTCTGAACCTGGCTGCAGTGATTTACAAACCATCCTGAAACCTATGGTTTGTAAACCACCCTAGCCATCCAGCCTTGCTGGGTTCGGACATCACGACAACTCACGCCTAGCAAGGCTAAATATGCTAAATAGGCAGCTCACAACCAGCTTGCGTGGGGAGGGAAAATAACCCACTGTGGCTTATTTTCCATCTGTGATTGCACAGACTTGGTGTCTATATCCTACTATGTGGGGGACAACTCTTAGTACTACTGGGAACAAGCAGACTGTGGATTGCAGATGGGGCCTTGAATGTCCCCAGATGGATGCTAATCCTATGTTACCTTGTGTGGAGAGATTTTGGGATCAAATAAGATTCTTAAATGAGAGTGGAAGTTGAAATTATGACAAATGTGGGGTTGCTTTTGAAAATGGCAGCACCTTATTGGGTTCCAGCACCTCTGCCCATAATGCATGATTATGGAAATAATCTGATGTGATATTACTACAACAGTGTGTTTCTTCCTGTTATGACAGCTTTTAATATGGAATGAGGGTAGGTGAACACATGATGTGGTGATGCCATGTCATATGCTTCTATCACTACAAATTATGGACTGAGGAGGTGGCAGCCCATTTGGAAGATACTTGTGGGAAAGGGGATTGGGCGGGTGGAAGAACAAGAACATTTTAAAGAGCCATTTATTATGTCTAGTTCTTTCCTGAGGTCAGAATTATAAAAGTGTTATCAAAGATGTATCCCCCCCCGAATAATTATTTGTTCTCATCGCCAGGCCCATATTCCCCCAAATTTCTTGTCCTTTTAAAACTCCGTGAAGAATATTTAATACTTCCTTTTATTTTTCAAGTTGCTTTAGAGGTTTAATTTAAGGCTAATGCTTCAGGCGATTGAGGATGTCTCAGCTTCTTCTGCTTGTTCCAAAACCATGAGTCAGAGCCTTCACCAACTGCTGTGTTGGAGCAGTTAGTCACATATAAAAAATGCATGGAAATGGATGAGTATCCATATGTCACCTTGGAGATGTTGGGCAGACATTTCTTTAGGCTCCTCTAGTGCATCTGACTGAGACATTTGTAGTTCCCAGACTTTGGATGATTTTATTCTATGCAAGTGTGTGTGTGTTTCTACACAGCCAGTTTACTATAACTTAATAGCCTTCATTCTTTTGAAGACCTGAAACCCAGCTAAAATCCCAATTTGTAACTTATTTATTTATTTATTTATTTTATTTATTACATTTATATACTGCCCCACAGCCAAAGCTCTCTGGGAGGTTTACAACAGTTAAAAATGGTAAACATTAAAAAGTATACAAAGTTTAAAAACCATCAAAAACATAAAAACAACAGTATAAAAACAACAACAACTTGGGTAACGTTTTAATGTTTTTGCTGTATATGACATTCTTTTCCCTTACATAGTACAACAAATTTCGGCAGAGGCGGTTTGCACTCTTGAACATCTCACCATGACTTATTTACAAATTGTTTAAGCTATGGCACATGACTGCGGCACATTTTGAATGTTCAATGCTCAGCTTTGGCTTGTCATGTGAACCTGGGTGGTGAGGATTGTGCAAGACTTAAACAACTCTCACATAACCCAACAACGGAACATGGATTATGTGAGGGTTGTTTAAATGCCTGGGTTCATGTAACACAACAAACCACAGCTGGCCATTGAATATTCAAATCCTGCCTGGCATGTGCCACAGCTCAACATAGTTTAAATATGCCATGGTGGGCTGTTTTGATCATGCAAACTGGATCATTGTGGCGTGAGAAGAGCTGTGCCTACTAAAATTTGCTTCCCATTACAACTATTAATGGTAAAGAATCTTCCCACACTCTTTTTTCTCCTTTCTTTTACTTGCACTTATTTTTTCTATTCTGATCGGTTTTTTGTATTCCTTTAAAAAAATAAATATAATTGAAAAAGAGAAAAGAATATGGCGATGGTGCCACTGGCATGACACACCTTAGGTTGATATACAAAGCATATGTAGGTTCAAAGACCAATGCTGTACCTCAAACCCACACAGTAATGGTTTCAGGGCTTTATAGCAGAGATAGGTGAGCTCTCCAAAGTTCTCCTTGGATTTTGCTATTAATGACCTGAATTCTCCTTTAAAAAATGGGAAGAAATTGTATCCTATTTTCTGGGGCAATCTGAAAGTTTGGAAAAGGCCTATCAGCTCATATCCACCAGACCTTGCTGCCTCCCAAAGCCCTCCCTGCTAGCTTCCAACTCCCAAAAATACCTCCCCACCTTCTCTTTCTTAACTGTCAAGACACAGTGGTTGCACTCAGGGAGGGGACAAATGCTTCCTTTTCTCTTCTGTCCCTCTCGCTGTGACACAGTGGACAGCAGTGGAGTGAGGTTTATGAGAAAACTATCTGCTCCAACCTTTGTGCTCTTGCATGCTGCTTCCCAGGGAGTGAAGGGGAAAATATCCCTCTTTTCATCTCCCTGTGCTGTGTTGCTGCCGCCACTGCTTTTGGTGAACAGATAAGTGTAGTGAAGGTTGACTGGGGCTGACAGGAAGGGCGTTTGGGAATGTAGAAGTTTGTTGGAGAGGAATTCAAGGGATTTACAAACTTTCCTCTCATTTGATATGGGCTTTTGTGAACCCTTGAAGTTCTTGTCTGAGCTTGGGTTGGGAGAACGTCTCTAGCACATTTGCTGTATAGTTCATTTTGTTCCCTGCTTCCAAATTATAATTGTATTCTCTATTTACACTACAGTGGTCTGTGCTGTATAAAACATCTCTCCCCAGCATTTTGCTAGTGTTGGTTGTCTGTCTGCAGCCCTTATGGTCACAGGTAATCTAAAGCCAAATGTTCTGGAACTATTATTGCAGTACCTCAGAATGCAGTTGAGCTTTCCAGAGTTATGGAGATTTTGATAGGGGGAACTGTTTCAAACAATCAATCTCTAGGTGGCTTTTGAGGTAACACAGTCTCATGGTAAGTGATTTCCCCTCTGAACATGTGAATTGGCTCAAGTTTAGGCAATGCAACAGCCACCATTTCATGTTGCAAACTGAGGGGAGCATGTGCTTGCCTAGTATTATGATCACCTTTTATTCCAGGAATGACCAGTGGCAGTGAGAGAGAGACATGGGAGACATAGGTGTTTCAGCATGTATTTATACCTTTCGACATTCCATCAGAAAAATGAGAGAACTTAAACCACAAACCTCACATATGCTGATTTCACAGAGGTTTTCTGTGTAGATGTTTCAGTTCAGTTGCCAGTGAAATGAACTTCAGCTGAGTAGTGGCATCGAAGCACCTACATTAAAGGGTAGACAAGGTACATCTGCCTGTGAAAGAGAAAATGGCAGCCATGGAAGGGGACTCATGTTTTAATATTTATTTATTTATTTATTTGGTGTTCAGTTATGATGCTGAGCATCATTGTGTTGGTAACCGACTCGCAGTGAAGAAGGTTGAATCTCGCTTTCTTATTAATTTTAGAATGTCTTCCTTCCATTGTCAAATGTCTGAGTGGTTGTTGGATTTCGTAAAATCAAAGCATGATTCATATAATTATTGTATTATGATTAGCTTTATTAAAGGATTGAACATATTTTAAAGGTTTGTGACAAATGAAAAGAAAATGGAATGTGAAAAAATTGTTTTCAGGCAGAACTGCTACATTCAATATTTAAATGAACACAGACATTGCTGGGTATTCTCTCACACAAGATTAGCTCTCAATGGAAGGGTTCTGTACTCTGACTATACTAATTCATCTGAACCACCAAATAACTGAAACTGGTATTACAAGCTAATTCCTCCTAACAAATGTAGAGCCTCCTGCATTGTGTGCCTTACTATTAGCTATTTTAAAAATCCAGAAGCCTGCCAGTTCACTTGTTTTTTCATGCTGAAAGTAAGCTTGAGGTGATGCACTTTATTTTAAGAACCCCTGGTAAGTAAAGTATTGGCCTTGTACTTTACAGCGGCAAACATAACTGTTGGATTGAGTTGCACCACTATCACCATCATCATTGGATTGGTACAATTGTAATGTAGTATGAACTATTTAGCTCAGTATAGTATTGAGTTAAAATAATAATAATAATAATGATGATGATGATGATGATGTCTATCATCAAGTGCAGAGAAACTGGGATTTATATACATGTTTTTATGAGTCAACAATGTTCCTACTAACGCTGGATATTTCAGATTTACTTGCCATCTAAAAAATATTTCAATGAGCTTGCTAATATTTGTGCAAGCATAGATGCTTAATATATTACATAACATGATTGGCATTAGACCCTGCATAGCTTGACATACTTTCTGTTTTCTGCATAAGAACCTTGACAGTGTGCTAGTGCAAGTTATACATGTATAGGATAGAATATTAGGTTGAGATTCCTGCCTAACCTTCTGTCTGATGCAGTTCCATAGTGGCAAAAGAAAAAGAAGAAGCAGTGTAATTAAGTCAAGCTGGAAGTGCTGTGGGTGGTCAATCTGGATGGATATTTGCGGCCAGCCTTTGTGGGGTTGCCTTTGAAGGTGTTTTGGAAACTTAAGCTTGTGCAAAATGTGGCTTCCAAAACATTGGCCTGGGGAGGTTGATCAGAGTGTGATACACCAATATTGAACCAGTGGTACTCATTGCTGATGCATTTCTGGATTCAATTCAAAGTTGACCTTTAAAGCCCTAAATGGTTTGGGCCAAACTATTTGAAGGACCAACTTCACCTGTTCAAGACTGCCCGCACTTTGAAATCAGTTTCAGAGGCTCTGCTTTTGTGCATGTCAATTAGGTTGACAGGAAGAAGGTATTTTTGGCCATGGCCTTATGTAAGTGGAACTCTATCCCAATCAAGATATGCATGGTCCCATCAATTTAGGCCTTTAGTCTTTAAAGATCCATCTGTTTCAATTTACTTCCTTCGACAAATATAGAGCACAATTGTTTTAAATTGGCTCTAAATTGTTTTAAACTATTTTTAAAATGTTCTTATGCTTTTATGTTATTATTGTTATCATACAACAACAACAACATGTAATTGTTCTTGCTAATGTTCTTGTTTTGTTAGGCGCTACTGGCATTTATGGTGTTTTGATAAGCTCTGAGTTTGATAATGTGTTGCATTTTATATATTGAAAGCTGCCTTGTTGAAAGTTGCCTAGAACATGGCCTAAAATTCTCTTAAATCAATTAATAAATATAGCTTAGTTAAAACATCAAGGCTGCAATCCTATGCTTGGTTACTTTGAAAAATGTCCTACACCTCCCAGCATTCCCCAGCCAGCCATTCTGGGAGTGGTTGTTTTTTCTGTCTAACTATGTGTAAGATTGAACCCTAAACTTGTATCGCATAGTTCTGCTGTGAAAGGCCATTGAAGTGAATGGAAGTTATGCAACAGCATTATCATGTTCCTGTGTGGCTCTCATTCATTTCAGTGTGGCTTGCATAGGAGTCTTTGTCACTGGACTGAACTGCTTTAGTTCTTCACCACAATCTCCTTGTTCTTGTTTTTAGGAGGGAAATGCTTAACAGTGCAATCATATACATGTCTGTCTGCTAAGGTGTGAGCCTGTTCAAATGTGTATAGGATTGCACCCTGAATGGTAAACTATGGATTAAATTATCAACTATCGTGAGTTGCAACTTTGCATCTTCATTGGTCTCAAGTAGCTTACAGCAACGAACACATGAAGGAAATTTAATAATATGGCTACACGGTGAACCAACTACAATTCAGAACTGCGTTATTCACTAGGAAATTGCCATTTTAGATATAGAAAATTGTTAATACCTGCAGGCACAATGAAACATATTAGTATTACAGCCATTTTGAATATAAAAAGAAAAAAATATTTTTATAATTTAGGTACACATCTATTTTATGTGTTTGTGCATATCACTCACAGAGACTCCTTCAACAGGTAGCACCCCCTTACTCCGTTAATGGCTCTGCCCTAGCTTCTTTCAACTCTTGTTTCATTGTGGTTACAATGTCCCTCTAAACCTTTTAACAGCCTTCTCAAAAGTGTGGGGATTTTAGGCAAGCATTCTTCTGAGGAATAGACCCTTTCCAAGAAAAGGGGAAATTATCCCTGTTAAACCTGCAGCTGCCACAGAACCAGCAAAATGTAGAGCCACTAAAAAATAATTAAGGGATGCTAGAAGGCCAGGTTCAAAGAGGATTAGGTAGTAATGGCAGAACATAGAGAAGAGAGTATGTGAAAAAGATCCTTGAACTCCTTAAAAATAAGGAGAGTTATTTTTCTGTATCATGTTGTATAATATGGTTGCAGTATGTTGCAATAACATGCAGTAAATGTGTGTTTAGGATTGGGTTTTTCACATCCTGTCTGCAAAGTTAAAGAGAAAAGCAACTTGAATAAAGATGTGACTTTCTTTTTAGGCTAGGGACCAGTTTTCTGTTTCTTGGCAGGCATGCAGAAACCTCATTGACTTCCTCAGCAGGACCCAATAAATCATTGAGCCTCCTTCTTGAAGGTGGGTTACTAAATAGGAAGATTCACTTTTGGCAAGTGGAGATTGAGCAGTTTGGGGTTTTGTTTTGTGGAAGAGGAGGCAGACGCAGGAAATTTATTTCTCAGCAGGGTTCAGCTAAACAACACCAGGTTGCCTCTGCAGCAGGAAAATTGTTTCTGTTTCAGCAGAAAGGCATAAATACACACAAGTGTCTACATTCTTAACAATGCATTGCTGAGTCAATTAGGAGACCCTAGTCCCCAGCTTCTTACCCCAATGTTCAAACAAGTCAGCTCAGGAAGCATGTAGAACAAACAGGCAAAAGTCAAGATGATGGAGGTTAGATAGGTCTAGGATGAATAGTTCAAACAACAAACTAATAAGGAAAGGAAATGATGTAAAATGATCAGATGAAACTGGTTAGCTGACAGCAATTCTAAGCAAATAAACTGTGGCTGGGGTGGTGTGACAAGTAGTTTTCTGTCTGGCTATAAGGATTCATGCAACATCAGAGGGTGGGGGGAAATGCTGCTGAACTGCTATGGCCTCCATGTTCCCCTCTGATGCTTCAAAAAGACTCCTTATGCTGCTGTTGGGTGAGCAAGAATGTGAGTAGTGATGGCCCACAAAGAGAGCTGGAAGAGAGCTCTCTGGCTGACTAGCAGTTGTCAGAGCTAATAGGTGTTAACTGGGCAGGAGTACCTTTGCACAGCTTAAGCAGGTGAGCCAGCTGTGTCTGTACCTGGAGACTGCAAATCTTGCTATGGTGATAAATGTCTTAGTTACATCACATCTATGATTGCTGCAATGTGCTCTACTTAGAGCTGCCTGTAAACAGAACATGAAAAATGCAATTGCTCCAGAATGTGCAGGCTGGACTGTTAATAGAGGCTGCATACTAGGAGCATGTGTGACTCCCATGTTGAAACAACTGTACTAGTTTTCAGTCTGTTTGGGGTCCCTGTTCAAAGTGCTGCTGATGGCTTTTAAAGCCATTCACAGTTTGGGACCAGGATATTTGAAAAACCACTTTCTGTTGTCTGAGCCTGCCCACCTACTGAGATCTCCTGTGGAGATCCTCCTAAGGGTCCCAGCATCATAAGAAGTATGTTTAGATGGGAGAAGGAAGAGGGACTTTTCTTTGGCTGTGCTCAGGGCTTGGAACTCCCTCCTGAGAGAGACTTGTCTTGCTCCCTTTTTAATGGCCGTGGTTGTTAAAATTGCCATTTTTAGGAAGGCTTTTAGGCCATGGATGGTTTTTAAGCTGTCTTGTGAATTGTTTTTAAGGTGTTTTTAAGGTATTGGAAGTATCTTGGTTTTCATGGCCGTTTTTTTTTTTAAAAAATCTTGTTATTTTTCTTGATTTTATGTGTTTTATGGTTATATTGTCATTGTTTTTATTATTGTTTGCTGCCTTGGGTTCCATTGAAGAAAGGTGGGACTGAAATGTTTTAAAGAAATAAATCAGAGCTGGTACAGTCAGGCTTAGGGTGTTGATTATGTGGAAGCTTTTTAAGGCTCTTTTAAACAATGGTTTGAAGGAACAGGGTACATGTGCTCAAGGGTACATGTGTTCTTTCTTTCTTCTTATACCCTCCCTTCATCTCTTTTACAGTAGTTTGCCACATTATCCACTTTGGGCAAACTGAAATTAGTGCTAGTATGATATTGTCTCAAACCTTTGACCTAAAGCAGTGGTTTCAGCTTGGTTTGCAAACCATGATTTGGAATCAGTCCTGTTTAGCCCGGTTCAGACATCATGACAAGCCAGAAAGGGAGGAGAATCCATATATGAAATAGGAAGAGAGTTTGAGGGCTAGTAGTAGTACAGCCTGCTCTTCCAAAGCATGATTTGGTGCCTGAACCACACCATGGAAAATTGGTAGGTTTATGCAAGGTATAAACACAATCTAGTGCATGTTAGAATCTTGTTTATAAATTGACCTTGTTTCTGAATGAGTTCTTGTTTTTCAGGCCGTGAATCTCAAAATAGCAGGCATCTGATTCAACACCCACTGTTTTTTTTACTCCTTCCTTTTCCTTTCTTCCCTCTAAAATATCCATAAAGATTTATGAGAAAATGTCTTTCAGGCACATAATGAAGACTCTATTTGTGTTGCTAAGACATTAGCATGTGATAACAGGCTTCATAGGTAACTTCAGTAATATGACCCTTTTTCTTTATATTTATCTTCATTGTACAGCGGAATGATAGCGCCTGAAGGTACAAATGCCATTTTACATATCAATGATAACCAAAAGGTATCAATGATATCCATGATATCCCAAAGGTAGTGAATAAAAGTAAACGTTCTGTAACAAGGGAAAGTTTAGCTTTTTGGATTTTAGCTGTTTGAGAATACCCAACAGATTTTTCAGCAGTTCAGTGTCTGCCCATCCTGGAAAGGCCTAATACTTTTTAGAGACAGCTTGTAAATAAAAACATATCTGATAGGGCTAGTAAAAACATCTTTCAGGCCAGGAGACTAAACTTTTTGAAGTTGGAAAAGAACTGGGTTCCCCCTCCCTCTTTCAGGCTGTTGATGTTGCATAGATGAAAAAAACTAAACTTCCTGGAACCAGAAGGGATTGCCTTCTTCATATGAATGTGCCCATTTATTGAGGTCATTAATAAGAGGCCCTCTCTGGGTGCCCCCAGAGTAGGAGATACTGGCTACTAGGCACAGGGCTCTTCTTTTTGTGTTACCAAATGTATGGAACACTCTCCCCAAATGTATTTGCTTGGTGCTGTCTTTTTTCTTCTGTTTTTAAAACACCAGGCCAAAATGGTGCTATTTACCAAAGTTATTGGTAGGGCTTAACTTTTCTGTGGCTGTATAATGCTCTAGTGAAGGGGTCATCAGCCTGCAGTCTGTGGCCTTAAGGGGTGTCAGAAAAAGATACAGCAAGAAAAGCGGGTTGCAAAATGAGAGCATGAAAAAAGAAGGTGGCAAAAAAGACAGAGTTTACATCACTGAATTTGAAACCAGCTTTTTTGGGGGGAAGAAATCAGTTGCCCTTGATAAAGAAAATAATCTCAACGTATTGGGAATATAAAGAGAGTATGAGAAAGAGAGTGTGAGAAAAGGGGATGGCAGGAAGAAGGAGAGAAAAAAGTTGTCCCTACTTACTTTAGAGTCCATCACTTTCTACTGTGTGACACACACACATTATTTCTGAGAAAATTCAGCCCTTGAAAAAAAAGGTCTCCTACCCCAGCTCTGGTTTTTGAAATAAAGCTTTAAAACAATTCTTTCTCTACTGATTTTTAGACTCAGTTTGGACATCTGTATGATGGAAAGGAACTGTAGATGGGCAACTTAAAGGATTCGATTCTGTCACCCTGCTTATGGTTCTTTATCTTTAAAGTGGACTTGGGCTAAATGGGCCTTCAAATAGAGGACTGTATTCTGTAAAGTAGAACACATGGCCGCCCGACCTCTTGGGAACACTTTTGAAGTGATTGCTGTGGAGGTGCAATTATTGCGTTTTTATGTCTGAAATGTTTATCAACATGTTTTTTAAAAGAATAAATCTATCTGCAAGAGCTTTAAGGAATCATGGAATCTGCTCATGAATTATTCCTGAAAAGATCTGCATGAACAGTGAATTTTGATAAAATGTTTTCTATTCGTACAGCTTCATGGAAATCACTGTAGATGTATTCTTGTGGAAGAAAATCATAATGTGTGAGTCCTTTAGTAAGAACACTTTTAGATTGCAGAAGAGTGTGGGAACTTTGACAATATAGCAATACATCACTAAGCAAGAAAGTGATCAGTGGTGCTGTCCATGCTGTAACTATACAGCGTAAGAGGGTGTTTTGCTTCACAGCCTAATTTTATTTCACAGGCAGTAAATCTAACCACATGGAATTTTATTTATGGCACTGGGCGGGTGGGAATTGATATTGGAGTGCCATTATATATGATCCATTCAGTTTGTGCCTAGGTACAAGTATGAACTGTTCCCTGATTGTCCAAACTCATACACATTGACTCTGTGACAGACAGTGCAGTGTTTAGAACCATTGCCTTTTAGAGTATTTCTGCTTTCCTGACAGGTTTGTATTGCATCTAATTCTCTTAGGCCTCACTGATATGCATGACATACTTTTCTCAGTTTTTCAACAACAACAAAAGCAACCCTCAAAAGTAAGAAAAGTGTGTGTGTGACTTCCTTTAGAAGTTAGCCTTTAAAGGCAGATTTTAGATATTTGCATGTTCAGCCCCTGTCTCTTGAAAATTTAGCTATTACCAATCTCCCTTTGAGTTTTTTGCTGTCACTTATACCCTGATATTTGTTTGGTGTGTTTGCCTTGTTTCCTTAGAAACCTTTCTGAATGATTTCCTGAAAGGAAATTTATCATCCTACATTTTTGAAGGTATAGCTACAAATGAATAATGTTTTGACAGAATTAATCTGAATTAAATTGCACACCTCATCTTAGTATCCCCAACTGAATTAACCTAATATTTATTTACAGTTCCTAAATACCTTTATTGGAATTATTCATTACGTTGAGAAAGTATCAGGATTCATTGGAAATGTCAGGTATGGATTCAGTTTGTGCACTGTTGGAAGTTGGGGCTCTACAAGAATGCTAGCCAAGTCAGCATAACCCTCCTGAACACCAGTTAGGATAGAACAGGCCATGGGAAACGTTCTGCAACAGATGTGTGTGCTTTGGTCTAAGCCACAAAGAGACTCACTTGCTCCAATTTGCTTTACCGAACCTTTGTTAGTGCCTTGGTTTTTTGTAAGTGCATCAGTCCTTGGAAATATTTAAAGCCTAGGTTGAAAAGTTTCTAAATGATTAGCAATATGAAATATTAGTTCAATTTTAACTATTTTTACATTTGCTGCCAGTCTGAGCAAGCATTGTTATGACATTCACTTAACTCTGGACAGATTCTGACTGATGGACAAACTGCTTCTTGCTACTATCAGGTCAAACTGCAAAATAAATATTTTTTTTAAAAAAGCAAGAAACAAAATTTCTTTGGAGGAAAATCTTCTTTATTTTGAAATGCAACTCTCTATACAGATCCTATTCAAGGGATCTGTAATCTGCAAATGCCTATCTCAGCTCTGCACAGAATGTCAGATAAATGTGCAGAAGTTGGGGGAAGGACATCTGGCACAAGAACATTTGAAGAACTATGCTGGACCAGACAAAGGGTCCATGTAGTCCAGCACTCTGTTCACATAATGTCCAACCAGCTGTCTGTGGGAATCCTATGAGTTCAATAGCACCATCATACTGGAGAAAAAGGAAGTAGGAATCATAAATCTGGCTTTCTTCCAGCTATACATACATAACTAAAGTGAGTAGAAATTAGAGGGGATTGAAAAGGCAGTCCTAAATTACCTCTTATTATCCCTTGTAAAAAGGAGGAGTGGCTGGTCCCGAATTTATATTCTTGCTACCTATCGTTTCCTCTTCTGCTAGCTACATTGACATAGAAACCTGGCGAATGTGCAGGCACACATGGGTATTATGGCAATAAAAATGTGTGATTTTTTTTTTACACATCTATAATTTCACAAGCCATGAGACTATAGACTGTATTTATTTATTTATTATTTTAGCATTTTTATCCCGCCCTTTAACCAAAAAGGCTCTCAAGGCAGCTTACAAAAATATTTCTTAAAACCGTCCCTGCCCACAGGCTTACAATCTAAAAAAACATGAAACAAAAGGAAAGGGGATTGGGCGGGAGGAGGGGGGTATTGCATTTCAAAGCTCAATCTGACGAGCGTTTTACTGCACACTCATTACTGGGCACTTGCGAATTACTCACATGACGTCTTCTGCCTCTCACACGTCTTCCACCTCTTCTGGCCATTATCACGCCACAAAAAAACCTCATTAAGCCTGTTGCTGCTTTTTCCTACCGGACTGAATGGGGCTAATTACTTCCTGTTTTCAGGAAATGATGTGGGAGCAGCAACAGAAGAAGTGACGGGAGCTGCACATTTGACTAGATGTGATGGAGCTTTCAATGAATACCCACGGCCCTGGAAGCCAAAGGTACTCATACTTGAAACTCTACATTTCGTATTCCCTGGTGCTGGATCCATGTTCGAGAACATTATATACTGTTTCTATAGGGGTAATTATAGGAGCCGTGTGGGGTTACCTGCTCAGGCCATCTCACTTTTCTATCATCCTGGGAATAAAGATTTTAAGCACAGGAAGACATCATAGCTGTGTGTGTGACTTGATTTTTGTTGTTGTTATTAAATCATATTCTGGAGTTAGAATTAAATGCAAATTCTTCTTGTTAAGTGAATTGCACTGAATGAGTGCAGTACAAGTGTTTGCGAATTTGAACACCAAATTGAAGTTTATGTTTAAATTTATAGTTTTGTGCTTGAGTAGTAATTGAATTACTACTGAATTAATTCAGCGTGTTCAGAAGAGGGCAACCAGGATGATCAGGGGTCTAGAAACAAAGCCCTATGAAGAGAGACTGAAAGAACTGGGCATGTTTAGCCTGGAGAAGAGAAGATTGAGGGGAGACGTGATAGCACTCTTCAAATACTTAAAAGGTTGTCACACAGAGGAGGGCCAGGATCTCTTCTCGATCCTCCCAGAGTGCAGGACACGGAATAACGGGCTCAAGTTAAAGGAAGCCAGATTCTGGCTGGACATCAGGAAAAACTTCCTGACTGTTAGAGCAGTGCGACGGAATCAGTTACCTAGGGAGGTTGTGGGCTCTCCCACACTAGAGGCCTTCAAGAGGCAGCTGGACAACCATCTGTCAGGGATGCTTTCGGGTGGATTCCTGCATTGAGCAGGGGGTTGGACTAGATGGCCTTGTAGGCCCCTTCCAACTCTGCTATTCTATGATTCTATGAATTAAACCAGTAATTGAATTAAAGTTTTGAAGAACCATTTTTTTAAAAAAATTAAAGAAATAAGAAATAATGGTACTTCATTTCCTGATTCTTAAATTGCTTTGAATTATATTGAAAGCAAAAGGGTATGTTGGATAGTTCCCACTTCCAAGAGCACGCTGGTTACTTAAAAGTCCCCCTCCCACAACTTCTTTCTGCTAAGGAACAAAGCTTTCCACTAAACTACTCATGCTGAAAGTGTGCCATCCCTTTTGCTGTGTTTGCTTCCTTTAGATTAAGGGAAACTGTGGTACTTGATTTAACCATCCAGAGTGATCTCGAGCTTTTGCATTAACACAAATGAATCCCATTAGGGGTGCTGTCTTTCAGTCATATAATTGTCAAGGAAGGATATAATTTGCCGAAAATGCAAGCACTTCTGCATGACCAAGAAAGGACCATAAAAAAATAACTACAGATTAATGGACCTATGGGACTTAGAGTTATTAGGCTGTCACAGATGCAATTGAATCAGGTTCCCTAAATGTGCCATGTTCTTTGCCTTTCCTTTCTCTTTGTTTCCTTACTATTTTCCCTTCCATCTTAAAGATGAAATTTAATTGCCACTAATTTCTCTTTTACTGTTCCTTTTCTGTCCTTCTGCTGTGCTTTAAAAACAACAACCGTGTCTTCTTTTGGAATTTCTTTTCCATTTGGCTCATTAAATGTTCTTAACTGATGCCTTGTAATTCCTCCACCATTTGGGCTACATGCCTAGAGGACTGCTTGCTAAAATAGGTGCCAAGCAAGCTTCCTTGGGAAAGAGAGTTCCACAAACAGTTGGGTGACCATGACAGGGCTCCTGTATCTTCAACAGTTTAATAGAAAAGGGAATTTCAGCAGGTGTCATCTGTATGCATGCAGCCCCTGGTGAAATTCCCTCTTCATCACAACAGTTAAAGCTGCAGGAGCCCTGCCTAGCATGACCAGATACAAAAGAGGGCAGGGCTCCTGCAGCTTTAACTGTTGTGATGAAGAGGGTCACCAGGGGCTGCATGCATTCAAATAACATTACAACAATGCAGAAGGCAGCAGTTAGAATTAACAAAATGGAAAAATACTAATCAGCACACAACTTCTAAAATGTTAAATAATATCAAAACAACTGTGGTGGTAAAAAATTTTTTATATATAAATTTATCATACATGAACAAACATTTTATATAATAATGATCAAACTTAAGTATTTGATGAGACTGAACAAATTGTTAACAGAATCAAAATCAAGTGTTTTACAATAACAAAGTGATAACTGAATACTTGAGCTACAGGCCTCCGGTTTTATTTCTACCTGTTTTATTTCTATAACAACTGCTTCATCTGGATCAGAATATCACAAACAGCTTAATGTTGCTTATGTTTGGGAAAAGAAGAGGTTTTGTTGAGTTATATTCCTCATATTTCAACAACGTTTTTAAGTCCTCCAAACAAGGATTGCCTTGGATCCCCAGCCAAAAAGATACGAATCTCCAGGAGTGGTGAGTTTGTGATATTCTGATCCAGACGAAGCAGTTGTTGTGAAACAGGTAGAAATAAAACCGGAGGCCTGTAGCTCAAGTATTCAGTTATCACTTTGTTATTGTAAAACACTTGATTTTGATTCTGTTAACAATTTGTTCAGTCTCGTTAAATACTTAAGTTTGATCATTATTATATAAAATGTTTGTTCATGTATGATAAATTTATATAAAATTTTTGTTTACCACCACAGTTTTTGATATTATTTAACATTTTAGCAGTTGTGTTAACTACTTGATTTTGGTTCTGTTAACAATTTGTTCAGTTTCGTTAAATACTTATGTTTGATCATTATATAAAATGTTTGTTCATTTATGATAAATTTATATAAAATGTTTGTTTACCACCCCAGTTGTTTTGATATTATTTAACATTTTAGCAGTTAAGTGCTTATTAGCATTTTTCCATTTTGCATACAAATGATGCCTGATGAAATTCCCTTTTCTATACAACTGTTAAAGACACAGGAGCCCTGTCCTCCTTTCCATATGGTCACGCTAACAAATAGAGCATCACAAAAGAAAAGGCCCTCTCCCCAGTTGCCATTCCCCTAATCCCAAATGACAGGGATGCTCTGTGGAGCACCTGAAGACAATTTCAGTGCATGAGCAGGTTAATGGGGAAATGGACCAGTGACTATATGCAATTTCAGCATAATAACTACCAAACACAATACATCTCACCATAGTGGAGAAGACGAAGTGACCTGTCTGCTGTCCAGCTGCTAACTGTTGATAATGTCAACCCATTGCTCACCCTTCTTATGGTTCTTTGACATCAAACCAAACTTGGCCTGGACACTTTCAAATAAAGGACTGTCCTCTGCCTGCTCTCCAAAATAGAGGACTGTTCTCTGTAAAGTAGGATACCTGCCACCCTATAATAGGACTGCCTGGTTGTTGCAATTAGAATGGGAGATCCAGCTCCACTGTTCTGCCTTGGCTGTTGTTCGGCTCCTTTTACATTTATGGTTCCTCATAGCTACAGACTTGCAGTAAACATTGTGTATGCTTTCTAGTAGTGTGGTTTTCCATTGTGTTTGGGAAGTTGCATGGAAAGAATTAAGTAATGTCATAATGATGTATGCTTTGTTGCTGCATAGTGATTGGTGTGTTCCATGCTATTATCAAGTGCAACACTGTGACTGGTGGATGATGATGGAGTTGCTAGGTCACCGTAGGAGTCGCCATCATTATTGCTGCCTTGCCACTTTTTCTCTACTGTATTATTGTGCTTTCAGTGTTGTTTCTGGGAGGGCATAGATCCCAACATTATGCTGGCGTATGCTTTGATATATCTTAGTAGCTGGACCATAGGATTGCTCAGCTGATGTCTTATCCTGTAAATAAAATAATAGTGTTTCTGTTCTTTAATTGATTTTTCTCTTAGATTTTCCTCTCATATTGTAATGGTTCTCAACTGTCCTACATAATTTAGATGTACAGCTTGCACTGAAGGTTTTTTCCTATTATTTTTTATAGTGATTTATAATGGAAAATTGAAGTAGAAATTAATCGGATGGATATTGGTCATACATTGTGTGTCACTGAACCACCATGTGCCAATGAACACTTTTGTCATTTGACTTGCTTAATGGTTTTATGGAAAGGTAGTAGTCATTTTATGGCAGAAAAGAAACATTGATAAGGAATTTTACCAATTAAATTCTATGTAACTGAATGAGGTTGATTATTACAATGGAGAATATTTATAGTTTAAATTTAGGAATAAACTACAGGCAATTTGCAGGTTTAGACAAGACATTTAGAGATCATTATTGGTATTTTCTGATTGTAATGATGCTGGTGTTCAGAACAGGCAGGATTCTCCACGAAGGAACCTGAATGTTTACAGATGCATATAAATAAATATTAGAAGCAATAAGGGGAGAAACCATCCCAGTGAAAACTGAGCATGCTCAGTGGGCACAAAATTCTGGCTCACTGTAGGGGGAGAGTATGGAATGGAGTATCCTGGAAGAGGCATTGCTTGGTGGTTGGAATCCTGAACAAGAGTTGAGTCAGTTGGAAAAGAAATGGGGAAGGGGAATGGATGGTATGAACTGGCAGTGGCCAGTGAGGCTAGCTGAGAGAGAAGGCAAGAGGGCAAAAGGAGTAATGAGAGGAGTGGAAGGTGGGCAGTTATACTTTCATGTCGCTTTCTCTATTGTCCTTTGCTCTATTTCTCTTATTCTCTTTCTTTCACTGAGAGAACCAAGCAAAAGTAGACAGAGGGCTCCATCACACCAGTGTTTTATCGCATTCTCGTCATGCCTGGTTTGCCATTTTGCAGCGCGGTACTCACATGATGTCCTGCCTGTCCTGAAGTTACCCTGCCTCTTCTCTTCCATTTTCGGTTTTTTCCTAGAGTAGGGAAAGTCCAGTTTATTTCCTCCATGTGGGATTAAAGCGCCCTTCTGACCCTATGTGATATATCCTGCTTGGTATAGAACTGGCCTTGGTCTCTGCACAGAAATGTCACATATTTACTGCTCCCATTTGCATTTCAGGGTCTTTTGGTCCCAGTATTTGCATTTTGTCCTGTGTGTGTGTGTGTGTGTGTGTGTGTATGTAATATATACATCTACCAAGTGGAAATAATAGTTCATGCATCTGATTAACTGGATCCTGGTCCCAAAAGCTTATGCCACAATAAATTTACTCATCTTTACAGCATCAGAAGACTCTTCATCATTTTGCTGCAAAAGCGACTAACACTACTATCCTCTTTGGAATTTGTCAGTTTAAGGCCATTTACATACATTCATATGAAGTCCTTTTTAATACTAAGGACTCTATTATCTGACTACAGATGATGTGGATCGTTCTATAATGACACATTTAGTTCACCCAGATGCCCATTGGTTATAGTGTAAAATGCTGATGCCAATGGAAGAAACAGAAGTTTTGTCCCTGACCTCAATAAAACACTGCTTGCTTCAATGTTTGAGTCTTATTCCAATCATATGTCATGTTTGTTTATGCCAGCAGAGCCTCCATTGACCTCTTCGATTTACTTCAGAGTTGTAGAATCAGACACATTTCTAATTTTAAACATTAATCATATTTGACATTTGATGTAGATTACGTGGGAAGCAGCATGCAAGTGCAACCCACCAAGCACAGCTGCAGTACAACTGTTTATTTAAAATAATAAACAGCAACTCTTGGTTCTCTCCATTGAAATGAATGGAGGATGCACACCTGTAGTGGTTAGGATTGCACTTAGTATATTCACTTCTTTGAAACTCTAATTCTGCCTTCTCCAACCTGGTGCACAATGCCTTGGCATCTCCATAACACATACTGTACAACAGGTTGGGCTTGCATGGTTCTCTCATAATGTACAGGAACTTCTGTGTGAAATGATACCTACATACCTAAACGTTACTGTCAGGGACGCCAGGGCTTGAGCTGAGAACCTCAAAGTCTGGGATAACTTGATGAGCTACCTGGGGTGTGCACAAGCGTAGGTGTCCTCTTCAGATACAGAAGGGAGTTGGTATTTGCAGCATCAGCCATTGTGATTGGCAGTTAATATGAAGCTTCTGGATTGGCCAGACCTGGAAGAAATATTAGGAGCCTGGCTGCAATTCAGCATCCAGTTTACCAATGCTTCTGGATCCATAGCTTCCAGCTTCTTAAAGATTCCAGCTTCTTTTTGTCCCACAGGCCTAAATTTGGATATGACCATGGATATCACCATCCATGTCCTCAGCTATGTCCTGATACTACATATGGATCAATTGTGGAAGCAGGGTTCATTTGATTCACATTCAAGGAGATGGTAGAAGAGAGGTGTGTGCAATTTTCAGAAGGACTCTTGAATACTGAATGTTTGCCAAGATCCCTTTCCTGCTTGAAAAGACCGACTTTAACCACAGTACCACCACCAGAGCCTTCCTTAATACCACTTATCTATATCTTTATATCTATCTATCTATCTATCTATCTATCTATCTATCTATCTATCTGCGTATTCTAATGACATTGTTTTGTATGCCTCTCAGTCAGTAATTTCATTTGATAGGGTGTGTGCATGTTTGTGGGAAATCTAATAAAGCTTTGATGCATTTCTCTTCCTGTCAGAATTTGTATTTTGAAATAGGCCCACTCCGTTGATTTAAACTAGTTTTTCCTAGAAGCATAATAGGATATTCCTGCAGTAGCCTTAGATAAGAAAATCTGTTTGGAATAGGATGTGAAATAATTACAACCAGAATATATGATTTTATTATATAGTAAAAGAGGGAATAATGACAGAAGCAAGTTACCAATACCAACAGTGACCGATTTTCTTGATCAGTAGAGCAACCGTTATTTTCCTTCCAGTTTTCATTTCGCCTGCTGTTCATCTTGAACTGTGCACAGGAGAAATTAATATAACAAGTGAGGCAGATGGAAGGCAGTCTTTGTGAAAATATAAAACTACTTATAGGCAAGGGTTTTTAACTCTATTTGCCTGTGTCTGGATGCATCCGCGCATGGTGTGTGTGCACGTGCGCCATGTCATGCACATCACCACCTAATGAGGCTTAATTGGTTTCATGAATGAGAGGAGAAAACCAGCCTTCTGGTTCTTACAGAGTTTTGCATTATCATGTTGCAGGAGCAGCAGCTTCTCCCAGCCCATCCTCCCCTTCCCCGAAAAGCATTCAGGCAAAAGTTCAAATAATGGGAAAAGTAAAGTAATAATAGTTTGTCCTTTAGATATGCTTTATACTAAGATTACAAGATGATGAAACTAATGTTTTGTTTTCCTGCTCCCGTAACAAAATCCATAGTTTTCTAATATTTTCTTTTCTGGTGCCCTCCCTGCTCCTCTCTGTCCCAAGCATTGTCAGTTATTCTCAAGGTAGTAGACAATGGTTCACACAACACTATAACCCACACTCAAGGTTGAGTATTGGTTCATTGTGAGTTGTCACTGAACCATGAGTTGTTATTGAACCATGGTTTGTTGTGTTATATGAACCTAGCTGTGATAACAACGAACAACCCACAGTTCACAACCCAACAACAAACCTTGGGTTGTCTTTGTGGGTTGTTCGTGGTTAACAAATCATGGTTTCGTAGCATGGCTGGATTCACACAACACAATAACCCATGGTTCAGTGACAATCCATGTTTCAATGACAACCCACACTTAACTCATACTCAACTTTGAGTGTGAGTTGTTGAGTTGTGTAAACCTAGCCAGTGGCTGCTTTCTGTGACTTGATTTCTCCAATGTCTGTTCTCAGGACTGTAGAATTGCAATTGAGACCTCCATTTGGAAGGCCAGAGAAAATAAATGTGTAAGGCCAATTTCTAATGCTTGCAGGATTCTGGGACATAGTGGTGTTGAATGCTATATCTTACTGCTCAAATTGTGTGTGTGTGTCAGCGTCAGCTTGTTCTCCCCATCCCTCATGCTGGTGTAATGATTATTAGAACAATGGGGGATCTCAGAATTCTCCATTTCAGAGGATCCTATGTACCTTGTTGCCCTTTCAAAGGTTCTCAGGAACTGGTTGGGGCTAGTTGTAATTATCTGGTGATGCTTCCCATGCTTAAGGGTTCTCTCTGTTTTTACATTCCCCCCCCCCTTCCCTACATGTTTTAGGACTGGGCACACAATCTTTTAAAAAGATTTTGGCACAAGGCTCAAATTGAAATCTGCTTATAATTTGCAAGCACATTCATAAAAACCTTTCCAGAGAGGCTGCAGTTTGTTATGTGGGGAAATACTGGAATTTGCATGCAGCAAATTCTGAGCCCTACACCTGGGATACAGGGTGCTTCTAGATAGAAGGCTCCTATTACTATCAATGAGCAGTCATTGTAGAACTATTCCATTGTTTCTTGAATAAGACAGAGTGATGGTGCAATTAAAGTCTCATCTGGAACAATCCATTGAGTCACTGCTGGTGCCTCTCATCATAACCCAAGTGCAGGGATTATCAGTGAAAACCCACTGGGGTAAAGTTTGTGTTCCCGCTGAATTATGCTCCTTTATGCCTCTGCTTTCTGTTTTTCCCACTATGTGAGAACTCCCAATATTGAAGAAAAAGTAGTGTTAGGAGATTAGTGACAGTTCTGGGATCCATTCTCCTTGGCAATACTGGAATCATAAAACATAGGTCAGGTTAGATAATAATATTAATGGGCTTTCCTACCTGAGGCTTTAATCTGCCACTTTACTGAGGACTTCTGCTTCTGGATTTTTCATGGGATTAAGATCAGCTCCTTTACACAAGTATTTTTTCTGAGTTTTTGCTTTCTTTGCCTTTCGATATGTTCCATCACAAAGCACTAGGTGGTGCAGTGGTATAGTGGAATTATGCAAATATGTCGGGGTCTCATGCCACCATTCATAAAATACCAGACTTTCCTCATTAGAAAAAAAATTGCTGTAGTGGCTGTAAAGAATAGGGGAGGCCCTGAAGGATGACGACATTTTGTAAAGCACCTGCAAACTCCTGTGAGTGAGGAATCATGAGTACACAATAAATGTCTTGTGTAGAAAGGCTCAATATTTTAGGCAAATAACAGCAATAATAGATTTTACTAATTTATAACTGGATCTGTTATTACTTTGAAGTGCTAATGACAATTCAGTCCATTTCATTCTAGTATATTCAAGCTTCTTTTCTCTGATTAGTTTTTTATAGTTCTTACGCAGAACCAGGTAGGAATGCGGGAGTGGGGCAATATCCATGTCTCTTAGTTGTTTGTGTTGTTTTATGATCTCCTGTTTCAGCTGTCTACAGGCATCATCATACCGTAGGTTACCCTTCTTCAGCCTCAAAATTTTCAAATGTCCTTTCTTTAGTAACAGTGGTTCAATAGCCTCCGTGATCTGGGCGTAGCAATCTATTACTATGTCTGGTTCTTTAGAGGTGAGCAGTGTGTTTCTCAGGGCCTGGAAACTCTCAGAGTGCCATAGATCTTCAAGTGCCCATAGGTCCACATTTCTGGCATCTTCTCTCAACCCTAAGACACACTGAGACCCCAATTATGGATACTGCTATCACAACCCATGAATGGGAACTACACTTTCGTTCCCTTTTCTATGACGAGAATTCTTGCCTTCCCCCATTGCAGGAGGAAGATGTGGACCTGCCCAGTTGGGCCCCAACTTCGTCACTTGTGAAGAAGTAGTCTCCTTGATAAATAAGTTAAAGAGGGGAAAGGCCTCAGGCAAGAATGGTATGCCACCAGACATTTTTATTGACTATTCCCACTGGTGGATCCCCACACTTGCAGCCTTATTTACAACTATTGATAGATCTGGGAAATTCCCTAAAGACTGGGCAATGGCAATTGTGGTGCCTATTTTTTAAAAAGGGAGTCGGGCTGACCCCCAAAACTATCGCCCTATAAGCCTTCTCGATATCTCTAGCAAACTATATGCAAGGCACCTTTTAGACAAGTTGGAATTATGGGTGACTTGAGAAAATCTTTTGGCTGAAGAACAAGCAGGCTTTCAATGTGGCAGATCTACAATAGATCATTGCTTTTTATTAAAACATCTAGCAGGGAAGTTTCACCCTTACCACTCTCTTTTTGCCGCATTTGTAGATTTTAGAGCGGCCTTTGACTCCATACCCTGACCTCGCCTGTGGCGGAAGTTAACACTATTAAATATAGACCAGAGGTTACTTAGAAAAATACAGGGGCTGTACTATAACTCTAGCCTATGTGTGAGAACCTCCATAGATGGTGATTTATCAGAGCCCATCGCCGCTAACAAAGGAGTACGGCAGGGGTGTTTGTTAGCTCCACTGCTATTTAATTTATATGTAAATGATATTGTTTCCTCCTTGTCCAGCCTTGATTTCAACCCACCCCACCTGAAGGATAGGAACATCTCTGTGTTATTGTACGCAGATGATGCTGTCCTCCTTTCATACACTCAAGTGGGGATGCGAAGGATGCTAAGAGCTCTAAGTGCATACTGTACGACTGAAACTCTCCAGATTAATTATGATAAAACCAAAATCTTAGTTTTTTTGGGGAAAAGAAAGATATACCTTTGGCAGATTGACAACCGCCAGCTCGACCAGGTGAACAAATACAAATATTTAGGAATAACAGTCCAGAGTTCGGGATCTTGGTCTGAGCACTTAAAAGTAACAGCTTTATCAGCCAATGTAACTGCAAATGCTATCTTCCGTTTTGCAGCTGGGCCTGGGGGGAAGATGACAGCTCCCCTAATAGAACTGTTTAAAGCTAAATTACTCCCACAGATCATGTACGGGGCGCCTGTATGGGCCCATGCAGATATTACACCATTAGCGATTGAGCAACATAAATTTCTAACCAGAGTGCTTGGGGTCCCCAGATCAACATCCAAAGATATTGTCCGGCTGGAAACAGTGTGTCACTCAATTCAAACGTTAGCTCTAAAAGCAGCAATCTCCTTCTGGCTAAAGGTATTGTTCCAACTGGTTTCTCCACTGGTTATGGCCACACACGAGGATATGGGGAAAAATTCATGGGCAGAAAAGATGAGCCGTTCTGTATCCAAATTGGGCTGCTCACAAGTTTACCTCCTTACAAGAGGGTTTGATGGGGCTAAAGAGGAGATCTCAAGAAGACTGTATGATTGTGAAATACAATCATCATTGGCTGTCATCAAAGCAAGCCATTCAAATACGATATACAAAAGTATAATTACTGCCCCGGGAAAAGCCCCTTTATACTTAACTTCTGTTACCTCACATGAGTTGAGATGGTTATTTACCCGGTGCAGGTTAAATTCACTCCAGTTAATGGAGGTGAAAGCGCGTTACAGGACCCATCCACGCGCTAAAGCTGACTGCCCAGCTGGCTGCCCCAAAACTGAGGACATGACACACTTTCTAGTTGAGTGTCCAGTGTACGTTGAGCTGAGGAAGCAATACCTTGTGCTCCTGATTCCCGGGTTCAATCACATGTCACCTAAAAATGTAACTCAGATATTATTGTTAGGCTCTGATCATTATATATCGTTCAGGACTGCAAAATTTGTACAGCGGGTGCTGGAGGTACGGAAGCTTTTGTTTGCCATATAGGATCAAATTTTACTAATCTGAGATTACATGCGGGCCAGTACTGGTACTGCAATTGAGCCTACTATCAGTTTTATATTATTATCTTGTATTCTTCTTCTGATTGTGGTGAGATGGTATATGGACATGCTATTATGTTATTATGTTAATATGTTATTTTGCTACTATTTTATTTGTTTGCAAATGGCCTAGTTGGCTAACAAGCAATAAAGATATGGAATAATTTATAAGTGGTGTAATAGGATCTACTTATACTAGATGGAAGTAGGGTTATTTTATTGACCCTGTTCAGTCAACATGCTAAGTCACGGTGGTTAAGCATTTTGAGCTAAACCTTATAGCTTAGCGTATCGTGTGAACCATGACTTATTGTGTCATGTGACCACTCTAACCAAGATTGCTACATAAGCATGGCTTAAACCTGCTCACTAACCATTTCTTGCAAAAGTATTAGTGGCCTAGCCATGGCAGGGCCATTATCTTCACATCTGGAGGGCTCCAGGTTGGGAAAGGCTGTCTTAAAGCAAAAAGTGACTTTAGATCTGTAAAGAGCACTAAAAAAAAAAGTATTGCTTATTTTTCCATTTTTCTGTCCCATCCCCCGTCCCCCCCATTTTTTTCTGAAATCAACCAACCAACCAACCAGAACCCCTCCTCCCTGCCCCCACCATGGCTTTGAAATTTCCAGAAAATATTTACATATGTCATCTTACCTATGGTTTGTCTGAAACAAGCCAATGTTAAAGCACGGTTTACGAAGCTGGCTTGATACAACAAATAATAGTTAGGGTTTGGGCGTAACACTAAATTGTGGTTAATTGAAATTGGAAGCAAAAGTTTCCAATTTCCTCCTTGTGGTTACATGGAAAGAAGGGCAGGGGAGGACACAAGCTTAAGGCATGTGCATATAAAGTTATTTATCATTATGTCTGAATGCAGCGATCGAACAGTATTCAAGCATCTGGAAATTACAAGTGGCTGCAGATTAATTTTCCTGTGTTTTGAGATTTCTGAGCAATTTTGCAACTCTTAGTCACAGATACTGTGGTTTATGACATTGTTGCTCTGGGGGATTTTGCAGCTCACCAGTACTTTCAATGAATAGTGTGGCTTGTTGCTGAGCTGGAACCCTTGTGACCATCTGGGGTTGATATGGTACAGGACAGAGCCAATTAGAAGTTGCCTGCCAGAAGCAGCAGATAGTTCGAATGCCTGGCTGTCATTTGGAACGTCATTTGGTGTTTTGTTTTTATTATGATCAGAACAAAAATGTTAACCTTTCCACTGCCCCACACTTACTTACACGGGATGCTTTATTGATCTACTTGTGCCTGAGCTCATTAAGCACTGCTGAACTCAATGATTAGGAGGAAAGAAGCCAAAAGCAATGTGAAGAGTGACCTGTCTGACAGCAGGAAAGTGTAATGACTGGTCTGTGCCCATTCTCTATTGCTCCCTGGAAAAAGCAAGTGTTTTCAGATCGATGCCTCACAGCAAAATGAATCCACCACAGAAAATAATGGGAAGCAGGGATAACTATACTTTTGTGTACTAAATGTTGCATTGCAAACTTGCTCAGCATTGAGATGCTCTGAACTTTCAGAAATATTAAGCAAACTGTGCAATTCCCTGGCAAGTTTTCCTGCATAAAACTCACTGAAATTAATGGGACATGTGGTGGAGCACTGTCTGTTTGACTGTCTAAACATGTTTAGATCTCTTTGCCCACAAATCCAGATAGGAGTTTCGGTGGGGATGACTGTGGTGAGTTTCAGGGATACAAATCCAACTGAATGAATATTTAAGAGCAATATATATCTCACAGTGCAATTCTATCCATGTCTACTCAGAGATTATTCCAACTGAATTCAGTGGACTTACACCTAGGAAAATGTGTATAGGATTGCCACTATGGATAGAAAGATGGATCTGATTGCATCTGAGGCCTTTAACTACAGTGTTGTACATATGAATGGTAGTGTCCTTCAGATGTTTGGACTTCAGCTCCCATCAACCCCAGGCAGGAAAGCAGAGAGTCTAAAACATCTGTAAGCTGACATACCTTTGAAGCCATGTAGAGTGGATTATAAATCTTAAATAAATGTAAATAATGAAATAATGGTGTGCTATGTATTGTAATATATACATATTTATACACATAACATTATGTCATGTAGTAAACACATATCGGTTAACACTACCCTGTAATTTTGCATTCCAGTACATAATATTATAATCAATTTTTCTAAGAACATATTCTTTAACTTTTCTTAGTTCCATGCCTTTCAAATGTTCTACCTTCCAAGAACACGTACCATTCAGTTTGTCTACTGAGGAACTATTCTATTTGTCACAGAACCTCTACATTGCAGAGGAATCTGGGGCATAGTCTAAGGAACATAGCTGGGACCAAACTACACAATATTTTAATCATGCTTTTTAATCGGGGCCTGTACCCTTCTCCCCCCCCACCCCCGGGTGCTAAAGAAGCTGTTTTCAGTCAAAGGAACTTTCAGGGGTACATAGAAGTGTGTGTGTGTGTGTGTGTGGATGATTTTTGGCAAGAAACCAATGTGGACCCTTGATCGAAATCAGATGGGGCCCCTCTGTGCAGCTGCTTTCCCTTCAGTAGAAAAGTAGTAATGTTAAAAACTGTGAATAATGTAATGTGCAGTCTGGTCCTCAGTTCAGGTGAAGGAATGGCTGGGTGTGTTGGACGTCACCTTCATCCTGTGAATAGTGCGCCCCTAGAACAAAACACAATGATGTGGGTGCATATTATGGGTAATATTGGTAGCAATGGGCAAGCTGTAGGTGTTTTGCCATTACTCATTGTCTTATTGATGAACCTTATATATACCTCTGGAAACCTGAAATTCCCCAACACATATTTTGAAAACCACTGTCTTAGATGGATGAAGTTAGTCAGTTTCATCATATTTGATATGTTTGTGTCATAGCTGTTATGTGTCTATATAAACATTTTTCCAGAGTAGGCATTGTGAGGGTTTTCAGAGGTGTTGTGTGTGTGTGTGTGTGTGATTTTCATTCTGGCAGCAAAAGACAAGTAATCATCTCCACTTAGCATCTTCACTTATTTAGACATAAAATCAAAATCAAAATCAAATGCCATAGTAGAATTTCTTGCAAGTTTCATAATATACTTCCCCCCAGAACTTCTATAACTGGGTGGTACCAAAAGATCAGTGGTACATTTAGGGGAGGACCTTGATGCAGAAATCCAGGGCCCCACTCAACAGAATAAGTTGAAGGGCCCTCAAACATAGCAGGGCTGGCTTGCCATATTTTAATGAGTGAAGTAATAAACATTACAAAATGAAAGTCCAGAGTCTAAAATTACCTAACTGCAAAAATTACCTAACTACAAAAAGATCATAGAATCATAGAATGGTAGAATTGGAAGGGGTGTATAAAGCTATTGAGTCCAACCCCCTGCTTAATGCAGGAATCTGCCTTAAAGCATCCCTGACAGATGGCTGTCCAGCTGAAACTTGAATGTCTCTAGTGTGGAAGAACCCCACGACCTCCCTAGGTCATTGGTTCCATTGTCGTACTGCTCTAACAGTTAGGAAGTTTTTCCTGTTGTCCTTCTGGAATTTGGCTTCCTGTAACTTGAGCCCGTTATTCTGGGTTCAAGAGTGCTATCATGTCTCCCCTCAGCCTTCTCTTCTCAAGGCTAAATATACCCAGTTCTTTCAGTCTCTCCTCATAGGGCTTTGTTGAGCTTAAAGAGTTACATAACCAACAAAGAAAATGATGTAGATATGATCTGGTTCACATGTAATGGTGGCAAATTGTGGGTTAATTAATTAATCCATGATTTGCTGTGGCATATGCCAGGTGTCTTCCTTGACCAATTTGAATATTCAATCCCTGATCAGGGTGGTTAGGGGGTTGCTATGTAACATTCAAACCTGGACGCTATAGGTTAAAAAGCCCACAGTTAACCTACAATTTATAGTTAATTAAATGTGGGTTGTTTAACCCATGATTAACCTAGACAGTGCAGGTTCAGATGTCACATAGCAGTCCCTGATCAGGGGTTGAATATTCGAAAAAAGTGTGGAACATGTCCAGCTCATATCATGGCAAATCGTGCAATTCTTATGTGCAAACAGCTCTTTCTGTTTATAAGGAGTTAAGTGCTATTGATACTGAATTTTAAAAAGTGTGATAACGCATCGTAGTTATTACTGGGTCCATTGATCTTCAAGCCTTGAAAAATGCTAACGGACTAACTAACACTGAAAAGCTGTACTTTTAGGGCAGATGTGTTAAGTCAGGGGTCCTTCTCCGCGAGCCCCTGCCAAAGGAAGTGAGGCAGGTGGCTACCAGAAGGAGGGCCTTCTCTGCTGTGGCACCCCGGCTGTGGAATGAGCTCCCTAAGGAGGTTCGCTTGGCATCTACATTATATGCTTTTAGATGCCAGGTGAAGACCTTTTTATTCTCCTAGCATTTTAACAGTCTATAAATAAATTTTAACTTGGTGTTTTAAATTCGTAATTTTGCATTGCTGCTGTTTTTATCTGGTTGAGCTTTTATATTGTATTTTATATTATGGTTTTATACTGTTGTTTTATACTTTGAATGGTTTTAATTTTTGTGAACCACCCAGAGAGCTCCAGCTATTGGGCGGTATAGAAATGTAATAAATAAATAAATAAATAAATAAATAAGTCTATTTATCATGACCAATACTGAAAGAGAACTTTTGGTGGAGTTTTCATACACTGAGTAGTGGAGTGGAACAAATGGGGTAGAGAAAGGTGGTGGCTGATGCTTTATACCATCACATTGCAGATATTCATGACTATATTTAGTTAGCAAGCTGAGTAACAGATCTACAAGTGAAAATGCCATGCAATTACTGCCTTTCAGTGTTAATTAGGGTAAGGAATTAAAATCCATGCTGATTCAAGTGAATGTTATGTTGGCAACACAGTGTGCACTTTTACTTACCCTTTGACATAGTGCTCAATAACAGCCTCCCACTTTAAGGACAAACTCTCCTGAGGACTGGGATAGACTAAACTAATATTCTTAATTTCCTAGTGACCGCCGCCAAAATACCACCCGTCCCAGTTACCTTTTTATCCCCCCTTTACTGCAGCTCTTTGGTATTCTTTGTTCCTCATAACCTAAGAGAAGAGCAAAGCATTCCCTGTGACTTGCCTTTATAATTGCAGCTTGTTAGTAATTGCTTATTCATTTAAAAGCTTTGCTGCAATATTTTGAAACAAATTGCCAGCGTTGTGGTACTGCAATGAATCTGCTTTTCAGAAAAATATAGTCGGGATAAGTCTTATTGCTGCACAAAAGTACTTGAGAAGCTTTGGGATCTGACTTCGGAATCTGACTTTGAATTTGTTATTAAAACCATTATACCTAAGAGAAAACTATTTGTTGATATCTGTCTGATACCCAAAGTCCCCTTTCTGGAACACATTATGTGTGCATATGTATACGCTCACACATACATACATACATACATACATGCATACACGCACACAGAGTACCATATCTATGTGTTTTGGCTTTTTATTTTCCATTGAAATCTGTGTTTTCATTAAACTGAAAAAAGAATTGAAGTATTGCATAGGAAGGCCGAAACTTGTACCAACAATACGTTTTGCAAATCAATTCCCGTGAAATGAAATGGTGAGATTTGTGTGGGTTAGTTTCTCTGCTGCTGTCTGGGAAATCATATGCACTGCTTGGATTAAACAAGAGCGAATGCATAATTCTCCCTTGATAGCAGGGCCCTTGTCAAAATGCTAGACCCTGAGTATATGTAAAATGCTAGTTTTAAATGCTATACTACATGAAATGCTGGCAAGAGTTTGGCTTCATCTTGTTATTTAGAAGCAATAAAAGTGTTCGACAGAAAAACACCTGACTTGAATGATAACATTTTAACTTCTTGCTTAAATGTAAACAGTGGAATAATGACTGCCAAATGAAAATGAATGCTAATTTCCCTGACAATATATACAGCATTCTGACAGGAAGGATTCGAAAACACATCTGTCACCATATAGTCATATTAATGTCCAGACAATTTGAACAGAGGATGCTGCTTGACTTAACTGCATCTGCTGATGCTAAATGTATAGTGAGTTTTATATGATAAGAGACAGCAATTCTTTTTTCTGCTTCTTACATGCATGGAAAGACTCTGGGTTCAGAGTAAGTACTGCTGTGTTTTCCAAGAGAACAGAGGGAAGCTACCCTCTGTCCATTCTGAGAGGGTGGGAGGAAGGTCTGTTGTTCAAGGCCCCATGGACCAGTTGGGCTAACCTGGTGGGCTACATTTGGCTTGGGGCTCCCCATCCCTGGTTTAAGGAAACAATCCAGGAACCTTAAACCATGGATTCTGGTTTATCATGAATTAGTCAGTGTGCAGGTTCATGCTGCAAGTGTGACTGGCAAAGCAAATCATGGACTTTTCATCTGTAGGTTGGTTATTATGATGCAAACTAAGAACTCTGGCTTGTCTCTTCACAGACAAACCGGAGTCATAAGCTGAGAAAAACCCCCAGGGCCTATTACTATGGCTTGTCTGGGGAAGAGACAAGCCAGAGTTCCTGGTGGGAATCTACACTGATGTTATTCTAACATTTTGAATGGGTTACTGTGACGCACAGCGTCACGTGACCCTGGGTCTCCAACATTGCAAATGAATTGTACTTACAGGTTCTATTTCTTAGTTCCAGCGTGGCTACAGATTCATGTGCCTCGTTCTACCGGTAATTTTCCTCTCCCTTTCTCAGAGCTGCTGGGTTTGCTCTGTCCACTTCTTGTTCTCCTTCCTTCGCCCCGTTTGCTATCTTATCTGCTACAGCAGATAAATCACACCAGCGTTATACTGTGCAATCACTGACAATTGCATGCAAAGGACTCAGAAGTTTTCCACCTTAGAATCTACTTTGATTGTGAAGTAGTCCCATGCATCCAGCCTTAATTGTGCTCCTTTTGCAAAAGATTCGCCCCAGCCGCTGCTGTGGGCGCAGGAGCAGGATTTTAAACAAATGCTTACATCTGCATAAGCTTTATAGATAAAGACACCAAAATTGGCACAGTAATTCAAATACCAAATTTGAATCAAATTGGGTCATCGGTTGATTATTTTTTTTTAACATTTCCCCCCTCTTTGCAAAGGAGCTGAGGAGCGCTCAAAGGATCGCTGTAGCTCCGTGCAGGAAAATTAACAAGGGTCCAAAGTCAAAAACTCATGACCAGCGGGGCTTAAATGGGGCTGCTGCTAAAACTTTTCAATTTGGTCTCCCATCCAAACTCTGATCAGACCCAACCCTGCTTAGCTTCAGCAAAGTGGCTGGCTCCTATGCATTCAGGCAATTCCCTGGGACTTGTGTTAAGATGTTTTGGGAGGAGGTTTGTGTGTGTTTATGACTATTACCCTTCCGGCTAGGAATGAGGCAGGCAGTGGGCGGAGCAAACCCAGCAGCTCTCACAGAAGAGGGAGAACAACGGAAGGATTGAACAATGTGCCCTGAAGTTCCGTTGCAGCGACGTAAGTCACGCTAGTGTGTCCCGTGATACAGAAAACCGATACAGAGAACCACGTTAGAAAGGGACACTAGCAACGTTATAAGACTAGTGTAGATCCGGCCCTGGTTTGTGTAGCTGCTCCTGATTGCAGGAAGAGCCAAGTGGGAGCAATTGAGCAGGGTGAACCAACATGTTGCTCATTCCCAATAAGGCAGAATTCGTTCAAATTTTTAGCTTAACATAATGTGCAAATGCAGCCAGTGTACTTCGCTCAGTGTGAAAGATTTCTGATTATCCACTTGCTTGTGGAATTCTTCTTTTTTATCAGCTGTATTCATTCTAAAGATTTTGTAATGATTGCATAACTGTTTAATATGCAACCTCGCAGATCCAATAATTAACCCACTAACCCCAAAAGCCAAACTTCCTTTCTCACAAAAGTGTAATATTGGTAGTGTGTTTGTTTTCCTTCATGAGTAGATGGATGCTCACATTTGTGTAGGTGCAAGTGCTTGATCATCTCAAGTTCCAATAAAAACTGATACGGATTAATTAACTTCTGTTCTGATGTAATGAAAATAAAGAATTTGACACAATCGGGGTGGGTGGAAATAATCTGTGGAACAACACTGAAATTGTAATTTGTTTTTGCAGAAGCAGAGATGATTAAGATGCAAAAGCAGAGAATGCAGCAAAGAAGAGTTAAGTGCATGTTCAAAACTACTAATTTAATCCTCCCTCCTTTGTATAATTAGGAATGATTGATGTGAATCGGGGTCACATTCATCTTCATTGCAGTATCTCTGGCACACTATGTATATGTTTCGTTCATGGCAGCCTCATTTACAAGTTGGTGTAGGCTATGCCCTACTTCCTTCCAGGTGCAGTTTGGAAGCCAGGATTTTATTTTGTGTGGTGGCAAACGAATAGGGTTTTTGCATATATCAGTGTTAGAAAGTATGAATTGATTCTAGGCTAACGTCTGGTGTGAGCAAGCCCCAATACCATTTGAAAATTAGCATTGGCTATTGCTTGCCTTATGTAAATTGATAAATGCATCTCTCATTGAAGAGTATGGATTAGCCTTTTGGTATATTTGTGTGCCCCTTCCAACTTATGTGATTTTCATTATGTTAAAAAATGAGCTACATGCTTTCTGGTCTCTAACTAAGCAAGCTCTGGCTGGTTCACTGAAGGAGGTCATTAAAATGTCCTAGTGGGCTCTTTATCACAAGACTCTTGTGAATGTGACTGTTCAGTATGAAATCTTATTATAAACCCTGTCTGAGCACGTTCAGTGAAGTAATTAGCAGACAATGAGGAGCCTTCCATATAGGAGTTTAATATATTTAAGCAGTGCTTTTAAAATGACAACAACAACAACCACCCAAGATTTGGAAATCAACATACAGTTGTCAACCCTGGAATTTGCTTAGTTACTAACTAGTGCCTGTTTGAGGAGCCACACTACAGTTTAATTGGCTTTCTGAGCTGCAATTTTGCTATGAATATAAAGGGATAATGTTGTATTTAGCATCACATTCTGTGGTGGATCTCATATTTAGGGAGCCTGAAACAATATTAGAGCTGCAGAGTGTTCAAGTAAATTGAACATGGGAAGACATGATAGAGGTATGCAAAATTATGCCTGAACATGGGGAGACATAACAGAAGTGTACAAAATTATGCATTATGTGGAGAAAGTGGATGAGGAGACATTCCCCCCTCATAATACTAGAACCCAGAGTCATCCAATGAACCCTAATGGTGGAAGATTCAGGACAGGTAAAAGGAATTACTTCTTCACACAGTGCATAGTTAAGCTATGGAGTTTACTACCACAAGGTGTAGTGATGGCCACCAATTTGGATGCTTGTAAAAGGGGATGAGACCCTTGCTTGAGTGTGGGCAATCAGTAGGTGCTGAACCATTCCTAACTTTGATGATAGCCCTGAATTCATGCTTCCTGGGTGATGTAGCACTTTGAATAGGGCCTTTAAACAGATTGGAGGTGAAGCCATTTAAAACTATTTCATTAAAAACAACACCACAGCCAACACCTTGCAAACAAAAATCTAATCCTGTAAAATGAATGCTGTGTCTATATAATGTAGAACTTGCACCTGTTGTGCAGTCTTCTGCACAACAGGTGTTTAGGTACCATGGTGACTGGCATGATACCATTGAAGAAGGAAGTGTCTACTATTGTTTCATATACCTTTTCCAAGGTCGCTGTGATATTATGCAGTTCCCTTAAAATGTAAAGCTAATTCCTCATTCAGAACAAATGAAAATGGTGTATGAAGAGCAGGTAAATACAATTCAGTCTTTGTTTGACATAGCTTCCTAAATGGAAGAAGCATGTCCAACAAAGATTAGCTATATATTTTTCCTAGCTGTATAACCAGCAACATTCACTGTAGTGGAGTTGCAATTGTTCATATTGCAATTGTTCATAAATGCTGAAAACAGTGGCCTTCCACCACTCCCAGCCCTGGTTAGACATGCTAGTTGTAAGAATTTTGAATTTAGGACCTCAGTGTTAAGGAGTAAGGTTTTTTGGCAGGCTTTATATTAGTGGAAATATTCTCCTAGCATAGCAGAAATCCGTAATTTGCTCTCATCTGTTGTTGTTGTTGTTGTTGTTTTTTAAAAGTATACATGGCTGTTTAAAGTATACAAATGGAGAAAGTGTGGGGATACTAAGGACCAAAAGAAAAGGAAAAAAGAATGCTGAATAAGGTTAGAATGCTTTTGTGGAGGGAAGAAGATTTAAATAAAGTTTTGGGCATGACTTGATGTATGTAAGAAACAAGTCCAACAACTTTAGTGAATGATAGACTCTATTCCAGATGTTTTGTCTTACAACTCTCAGCAGCCCTAGCCAGCATAGCCAATGGTGAGAGATGATGACAATTGTAGGCCAAAATATCTGGAGGGCCACAAGTTGCCTACCGCTTTTGTAGAATAGAAACTGACTCTGTGGGACTTGATGGTGATGAAATTGAGAACTCTTTCTAGACTGGCAATCTAAATTTAAAATAAGATGATATGATGGGTGGGGGTGGGGAAGTAACTGTCGGGAATATTTAGGTTAAATATGCCTGACTGCTTTAGTCTGTTCAAGATAAGATACATGAATGCTTGAATGGGCCACAGACCAGTGGAGGCTGGTGGCTCTGATGTCAGTGGGGCAGTGAACCGGATCCAGGTTTCAGTCAGAACTTTAAAGGAGCTAAAGCTCCTTTAGTGTTCTGACTGGTTTTGACTGAAACTTGGAGCGGATTCACTTCCACCCTTACATCAGAGCCACCAGCCTCCACTGCGACAGACTGCTACAGGTGCTGCCACTACAAAACACTTTTTTCAGGAATGTTACTGCTAATACATTTGCACTATCCCTAAAGTTATTTTTCTTTTGATTTCCTACATATAATGAGAAGGAAAGTAGCCAAGTTATTCAGCTTGATTCTACAGGCAAAATTCTTTGTGCCTGATATAGTGAGCTAGGAAAAACCCTAATCCTTAGATCTCTATAACACATTTTGATTGAAGGGTATGGGGTGGGGGAGTGAAAGATCATAGCACACAAAATATTCCAGCTACTTAATGATAATAAAATAAATCACCAAAGTAATCAAATCAATCAATTAATCAATCAACATGCAAAGGAGTCACTGCCAAAGGTCATTGGAACTTCTAACGTTTAGCAACATTTTCTTCATAATTTCTCCATTTAGACTTAGATGGTAAAAGTCTCTCCCTCTCTCATAATACTAGAACCCAGGGTCATCCTAAGAAGCTAATTGGTGGGAGATTCAGGACAGATAAAAGGAAGTACTTCTTCACACAGCACATATTTAAAATTATAGAATTCACTATCACAAGATGTAATGATGGCCACCAACTTGGATGGTTTTAAAAGGGTATTGGACAAATTCTTAGAGGATAAGGCTATTGATGGCTGCTAATCCTGAAGGCTATATGCTAACTCCAGTATCAGAGGCAGTATGCTTATGTACTGCAGTTGCTAGGGAACACTGGTGGGAGGGTGCTGTTGTACTTAAGTCCTACTTGTGTGTTTCCTGTGGGCCACTAGGTTGTGCTGGACTGCATGGACCCTTGGTCTGATCCCGCGTGGCTCTTCTTTCATTCTTAAGATAAGTGAGGAAGAATACTTTTAAGAAAGCAGAATTTCAAAGACATCTGAAAGATTAATATTGGTCAGCAGAAATGTAAATACTTTTATTTAACAAGTCAGTATACTGGATTCATCTTTTTGAGGGGTAATCATGCTAGTCTGTTGCAATAAAAACAACTGTCTTGTGCACCGGAAAGACAGATTTATTGTGGCATGAGCTATTATGGAAAAGTCTACTTTGTCAGATGCATGAAAGATTATCATCAGTTGGCAGATATCTATTATCTGTCTATCCATCCTACATGAGAACAGAGAAAAAAATGTAAAAAGTTTGCCAAAAGCGTTTGAAATCAAAGGAATGGTTGCATAAATAGATAGATATGGTAAATTTAAGAGCAGCAGCAAAGTGTTGCGGGAGATTAAAATGTTCTTGTATTGGTTTCTGAATGTTGTCATTTTTTAATGTCAGATGTATGTCCATTTATTCTCTTGCATAAATACTGTCCTACTTGTCCTTTGCAGAAGGACATTGCTGGCAGGTGGTGGCATATATCATGTTGGAGGGTGAGGTGCTGATGGCAATAATAACCTGTAACAATGCTGCCTGAATTTACATGGGCCCACAGTTGGCATTTGGGTTTGTTGCAGTGCCTAATTCCTGGGATTGTATCTCTCATATAGCCTGTTGTTACTGGCATCTAGCCATGTTAGATTTAGGCTGTCTTTAAGTAAGTAGGAGTCTATTACTCAAAGCCTGTGAGAAAGAAGTGTTGTTGAGCATGGGATATAACTAATTTAAGGTAAACTGTCATGGATTTAGATAGGAGATGTAGGTGAAATGTGGTGATCTAGTGCTTATATTAGGCTGTTCCTAGGTATTAGTTCTAGACTTATTGATCTGTTTATTTACTTAATTAAGCAGATATTGTAGTTTTAGCAATAGCTGATATAAATCATTCAAGTGTCCAAGAAACTGGAACAAATGCATTTGTATTATAGGATTGGCTCCTGGTTATAGATCTTGTGGTATGTTCTGGTTGGAAATTGGGTGAATGTAGATATATGTAGCATTTAATTGCCTGGTTCACACATCATGGCTATTCAGGGTTTAAACAAAACCTAGGTAGCCATGAATGAGCAAGAGTGAATGAGCATACTGGCTTCCGAATGATCACTCCCCCTGAGTTAAACAACCCAGGGACACTCCATCTCTGGGTTGTTTACAATGATGTCTGGAACCAGAATGAAAGGTTAATGTGGGAAGAACAACCCAGACTTATAAACCATGGTTTGTTCTTTAGTTACAAGTAGTGTTTCTCCAATGTATTTTTGACCATTCTCATTCAATCTGATAGAAAAGAATTTTTTTTAGAAAAGAAATTCAAAGGAGAAGAAATTTTGGAGAATTTTTTCATGGCTTGGTTCTGGATTTTTTGTTTTTATCTTACTTAGGAGGCAGCTGGGTAGTGTGTTCAAGTGTGCAGTTTTTTTTCATTGTACAATCAGCTATTTGGCAGCCTGTAGTATCCTCGGCTTCCTTCACTTTAATTATAACCTGAGGGAAGACATAGACCCTGTTCAGATGACATGCTAAGACATGGTGGTTAAGCATTTTGAGCTAAACATTATGGCTTAGCATGTCATGTGAACCATGAATTAGCATGTTAGGTGAACCATTCCTAGCCATAGTGGCTACATAACCACAGTTTAAACATGCTCACTAACCATTTGCTGCAAAAGGGTTAGCAGCCTAACGATGGCTTAACGTGTTGTCTGAAAAGAACCATCATGAGATAAAAGTATAAAACACCCTGAGAATGAGAGAGAACAACTGAAATCTCTCATGGTAGACATGAGACATGAATCTTTGGAGACAGATTTTGGCTCAGTACTAGCTCCACCTCTTCCCTGGAGCTGGACACAACACTGTTCTCCTAACACCTGCATGGGGCTGGATGCAAAATGGGCCCAGCCTGCCAACACAGTTGATGCTGTTGGCAGCAGCAGTACAAAAACTCTTGTCGAAAAAGAGAATGAAGCTGTGCTACAACTCTTGCCAATGGTGAGTCCTAGCTGTAAGAAACTTTTGAGAAAATGGTCTTAGGATTTCTCAGCTTCCTGTTTGACTGTCGAAATCATCAAACTGGGGGCGATTTTCTCTTTTCTAAAAGTGTTTTCAACAAAGTCTGTTGATGGCTGTGTATTAAATCTGACTTGGGATGGACTTGAGCCTATGGTGGTTAAGATTATTAATATCAGGTCAACTAATTATTGTATTTGGGATTTAGTCAGCCTCCAGGGAGGAGCTGTTGAATTTCCTGTTTCCCTTTCCTTCTTGCTAGTATTTCAATTAAAATATTAATTGTTACCTGGAGGATGTGTGATTACCTACGTCCTGTACCTGATGTTATTAAATAATACACTGGACTGTGAATGGCACATCACCACCAGCACGATTGACATGACAACCATCAGGTGATTATCCAACAAACTGGCAAAACTCCCATTGGTTTTAATAAATTTGGTAATGCAGACAATAATTAGGAGATGTGAACCTTATCTAGCACTCCCAGCTCCTTTCTAGTTTGAATTCAATCTTCCTCTTCCTCCCCCTCTTCCTCCTCCTCCTCCTCCCCCTCACCGTAATGAGGTATTACTTTGGCAACAGTGCTAATCACTAACACCAATTAAGGTTCCTTGTTTTGATATATTGTTTATTAATTTTAATAGTTACTGTCATATTCTATATACAGTGGTCAAAACAGTTAAGAGTAAAATCAACCCCCCCAACTATACCTACATCTCAATATACAACAATAAATCAATATAGTCCTGGTTAACACAAACACAACAATTACACCTATTCAACAGAAATAGAGACAGAATCACATCAAACAATACACCAGAGCAAAAGCCAAATATGTAACAAATGAATCAAAATTAGGATTCATTAACAAGACTCCCATTTATCCAGTATTTAAAACAAAAATGTGAAGCTACTTAACATTAACAATATGTTATGTTTAACTGCAGTTAATGTGCTAATTAATAGTGCAATCCAATGCATATCTACTCAGAAGAAAGTCCCATAGGGCTTACTCCCACATAAGTGGGTGTAAGTTGCAATCCTGTACTCATTTATATGGGTGTAGGTCCCATTGAACTCAGTGAGGTTTACTTCTGAATAGACATGTGTAGGATTGTATAGTGAGAGGAGAGCCTCAAGGCCCAATACCATTCCTGCATCAGGATCTTCAACTTTGCCAGGCAAAGAACCTGAGACAAGAGCAAGCAGAGACATAAAACCAAAATAATCCCCCAAACAAAACATAAAAAACCCTTAGACTTTTTTTTTTTAAAAAATGTAAATGTTAATTTTTCATTGCGGAAACTGAAATGACAAAATTCCCATGTTCCGTGTTGGTCAAGAGTAACTTTTATGTCTCCTCCTCTCCTTATGGCTCATACAGATGCAAGTACTTCTCTGTTCCTAACAGTTTTTTTGAATTCACATTTAGCCTCAGGGTTGACGTTACTTTCACACGCAAACGTTATTATTGAAATACTAATGTGTTATGTTACTGTGGCTTTTTCTTAAGAAAAGTAAACAAATACTTTTCATTTACAAAGTTGCAAATGGGGCCTTGATCCAAAACGTTGCAGTATGGAATGCTTCTCTTCAGTGTTTCAGCTCCCCCATTCTGTTCCTTCCTGTCATTTCATTCTTATTTCTTCATTCTGTGGCCACTGAGCATGCTCAGTCCTCATTGGGCTGATTTGGGGGTTTCTCCACCATTTTGGTTTTCCCTGGTATTTTGGGATATTTGTGTGTGGGATGGGTGGGTAGATGCATTTGTGCAACCCAGCAACATTAGCATTGTTGGAATCATCATTGTTGCCTATTGGGGGCAAAAAAAGTTATGAATCATGAAGCAACTTATCCATACAAGGACTCAGTTTGCACGATCAAACAACCCATGGTTTGTTAACCATGGGTTGTTTGTGAGCATGCGGGTGTGAGCGAGTGTGCGGGTTCCTACCCACTTCAGCTTTTAATTGTTTCGTGATGTTCAAACCTGGAAACTCTGGGTTATTTAGGGGTTAATTCATTGGTTGTTAGTTGAAAGTGGAAGCGATAATTGGGTGGGAGGCAGTGTGGTTGCTCACTCCCATGTCTCCATACCAATTCCTGGATTAAACAACCCAGGAACTGGCTGTGACATGTGAACCAGGGAGATGGTTCTTTCTACACTTTGCATCTATGTGTCTGTTTTTCCCTTTCCAGTCACTACATTCCATTCCCACCCCAATCAATCAATCAATCAATCAATCAATATTCCATCCAATTGAAACTTTTATTTGGCTGCTTTTGGGGTTCCTCAATTTTTTTTTGATGTATCTGAAAATTTCAGGGTCACCCTGGGTCTGCTGATCTCCCTCTTAAGTATGTATGTTTACTGTTTTGCCTATAGAGCCATTAGCAAAAAAAACCCAATTAATTCAGAAATAGAGGGTATGATATAAACTGCTGAGGATTCCAGTAGAGGAGTAGAATACTGTGTGTGACACACATTGCAACTTGGATAATTTAAATATGTTGCACAATTTATCTACTTGGATTTTTTTTTTACTACTACTACAATAAATGTACCATGCAACTTTTAAAATTGATGCTTGGAGTTTGGAACAGTGTCCTATGTAAGAGGATTCTGAGCATTAAATAAACCTTTCCAAGAAGACGCATAGAAATCTACCAGCATCTGATACACAAGAGACCTGGAAGTTGCAGAGGAAGAAAGTGAGAGCCAAAATCAAATAGCACATATCAATTCTAAGCTACTTAATGAGCTGAGGTCAGCCTCCAAATTGAGGGCAGCCCTGGCAACTGAGCAGGTGGCAAAATTTTAAAATGTTGTTGAAACTCTTAGACCTATTATGATTGCCACTTGTTAGTTTGTCACCCTGAATAAACAGTTTTATTGAGGCTGTGGTTTTGTATTTTGTGTTAATGGTTGGTTGATCATAATAAATGTATTACTATTACAGATACTCATACGTGGCTAGTTCTCACTTAATTTCATTATCATGGTTTTATTTTCTCATTGACAAGATGAAGTTAATTTGATAATAGTGATACTATTTGAAGTAATATATACAAACAGACCATATTTAAAATGAGTAGTTCTAGTGCTTGCATCTAGAAATGCAAATGTTTAACAAACCAACCAACCAACCAACCCCCGAACAGAGGGGCTTACAAGATTCATTAATTAGACAGTTCCTGCCCTCAGGTTTAAAATCTAAAAAGATATGAGATATAAAGAAAGGGATTGGGAGGGAGGGAGGAGGAAAAAAAGCAGGATAGTGATGCGTGATTCAGTTGCCCAGATGGATGGGACATATCTATTCCAGAACCAAATGTACTCAGGTTTGCACTGCATCAATTATCCTACTGGGTTGGCCCATTCTCCTTTTCTTTCTTCTCTTCTGTGGTTTCTCTTCTTTTGCATTCAAGCTTAAATTGTTTTCTTCTCCCATTTCTTCAGGCCAAGATGTTTACTCAGATGCCCTTCTGCTGTCATTTGGGGGAGGGAGGGGCCACCACTGGTATCTTAATGGTGGCATCTCATCAAGTTGTGTCTCCTGCTTCTTCTCTTCTGATATGTACAAGGTATCTTGTGATATCTCTGGTGGAAGCCAGAGATTTATGCCAGGCATATAGGTACATACAGGTTCAGATTAGGCAGTGGGTAGACCTATACATTGTAAGCCAGAAATATGGTGATTCACATGCAAAACAGGCCTCTTCCTGTCCCAAGAATAGCAACCTATTATGGATTACAAATTGCTCTTTAAATTCCTCTGCCTTCAAAAACCCCAGCTTGGACTTTTAACATATAATGTGTGAAGCTTGCCTTTAGAAAATATAATTACAGTTGGAAACATGCATCCATGTAAGAGATTTATGGATTGAGTCTATAGTATATATTTTTAAAGTGTATCTGAACATTTTATATGGAATATTAACTTGTATAACATGTAAGCTCCTAGAGCTCCTACTATTGTAGATAAACCAAGGGGCACTGTTTTAAGTGTGAATGTTGTTAATTAAATGGATCCTTTTAATATTTGTTATATTAGTCTATGTTTTGATGAAACACATATGCAAAAACTTAGTTAAGAGTGTTTGCCATCTTACAAGCAAAGCTCTAAAAGCCTTGGAGAATATAAAGATAAGTGACTCACAAGGTCTTTAAAAGGTCAAGGAAAATTGATATAGTAATAAAACTGCGCACACACACAAAACCTAAAATACTAAATGTCAAAGGCAATGATGAGATTGTGGGGAGGAGAAAGTTAATAAAAATATGAAGGATCAAAGCACAGAGAGATAAATTAAAGTTTTACTCATGCAATAGATAACTGAATTATGGTTTCAAGAAGGTGGATTCTCTGATTAACATTTAAAAATATAAAGATTGTTTATAGGTAGTAATATTGATATGGAAACTGAAGACAAAAATGAAGATAGATCTTTATTGATAGTATATACTTTAAAAGAATTTCTCTACAGATATGTATATTCTTTATTCTAGCAAACGCATAGCCTATTTGTGGAGAAAAGAATTCGTGGTTAGATAGAAAAGTCCCTATTTGTTTTACTAATGCCATTTTTGCCCAGTTGGATTACCTGGCAGGAACCATAAGAGGCGAGCCACCTTGTCATGTACCAAGAATTCAGTTAGAAGTTTCCCCACAATAATCCGCTTAAGAAGATTCTTCTCCCAGGTCTTGTCTGGGGGAGATTTTCCTTCAAGACAGAGGGTGAAAAATTCGTATGCTTACTTGCACCCTCCCTCTCAATCTAGTTCCTGTCACAAGGTGTATTGAGCTGACAAGCATGACATGACTTTGCCCATGTGCTTAGTACATGCCCAGGGAGCAGTCTCTCATAAGCAAAACTACTCACATCGGTTGGAGGCAACATACCTTTCTCCACTTCACAGGAACTGATTGGTAAGCCAAACTTCAACAGGACATTTCCCTTTCTCAAGCACAGGGTTCAAATTGAGGCTAATGCTGGAAAGATACCTCTGTTTTGTAATTTGGAGATCTTTCCATCATATTGGAATGTGAATATGATGCTTCCTTAGTCCACCAGATCGTTAAGTGCATGGCAAGTTTAGGTAGAACATGTTGTTTGTTGTGGCATTTTGAACCCTGTTGTTCCCTGCTAAGAGAACATAAAGCCATACTAATCAAATCAAAGCCCTAGCTTGTCCAGCATTCTCTTCACACATTTGCCAACCAGATGCCAGTGGGAAGCCCACAAGTAGCACATGAGTTCAATAGCATCATTCCACTTGTGTTGCCCAGCAACTAGTATGCAGAAGCATACTGCCTCTGATACGGGAGATCATATATAGCTGCAGTGACTAAATACCCTCTGTGAATTTGTCTAATCGACTTCCTTTTATCTGTGTTGTATCTCCCACCAATCAGCTTCATGGGCTGACTTCAGCTTCTAGTATTATGAGAGAGGGAGAAAAATGTCTCTATATTCACTTTCTCCACATTGTGCATAATTTTGTAGACCTCTGACATGTCTCCCCTTACCTTATTTCTAAGCTAAACAGTCCTAGACATTGTAATATGTCCTTATAGGGGAATTGTTCCAGCTAATTGATTATTTTGGTTGCCCTTTTCTGTACCTCCATTACCTTTTGTTTCCTTAATCTTAAAATAAACCTTTTACTTTGAAGGGGCTTTAACTGGAAACCTTATTCACTCAGGAGCTTTGCTTCCCACAAGGTTAGCATTTGTTCATGCTAGATCATTTTTGCTGCAGCAAGAAAAAGGGAGACAAGGAAAACATCTCTTGCCAGTGATGGCTAGGGAGGCTGATCATGAGGGTCAGATGAAGGGCATGATGGGATGTGGGGATGTAGTGGGTCCCCTCCTCTGCCCTCAACAATGAACTCACACACAACATTTGTGCACAATCGCTCTCTCACACACACATTCAGAGAAAGCTATTTTATGTACAGTGACTTTTTTTTTTACTACATATCACAGTGGAAATTATTTTTTTATATAATAAAAAATAAACTAAAAATATTGCAAACTTTCTGGGAAGCCAAAGAAAAACACATTGTGTATGGTTTATTTTACTACATTTGTATTCTGCCTCTTCAGGAGGTAAATTTCTCCCCATTTTTTCCCCTCACAACCACCCCCCTTCAGCAGTTTTAAATTTTAAAAATCCAACATGATTAAAAACAACAACTTTTTTTTTTAGATATTTATCCACTTTTCCTGCCTGCTCTGACATTGAGGATTAAGACCCAAGTTCTGTTTTCCTGTTCCTCTCTTTGTTACATCCTTTCCCCCTTTTTTCTAGTTTTGATTCTAACCACCATTTTTACTCTTCAATCTGATCAAACATGACTGCCGCTTTTTACTTTAGACTAGTCCTTGCACTGAAAAAGGCCGTAGTTCAGTGTCACGGCATGGCTGTCGGTGCTTGTTTCAGACAATAAGCTTGGGTTCCATAGTTCTAACTTTGCTCTCCAGTATCACTTGACTCCATAGGCATTGGTGACCACTGCTTGGAAAACTCTGCTTTATCAACTCTGATAAACGACATAACTTTTTCAATTCTTAAATAGATGTGATGGAGGACAGGAGAGGGAGGAAGTAATAGATATTTAAATTCTTCTGACAGATGTCTGTACATCCTTTCACTTTTTAGAAGGAAAGAAAGGATGGTGTTACTCTGTGGGAAGTTCTAGTGACAGGTCATTCTTGGATCAGCATTGTGACGCCCTGCTCCCCTGCGTCATCTCAACTTCACCTGAGACACCCACAAGCACCCGACAGGACTGTCCACGCCACTAGCACCCAGGACCACTTCAATCCCCCCTGTGCTAATGACGAGTTTGAGGGTTTAAGTCTACTGCTGCTGCTCCTGTCTCGCCTCTTCTTCAGGCCCCACAACTCCACAGCCCAGCAACCTAGCCCTCAGTTTCCCATTCCGCTGCCACCATTTGTTGTTTTCTCCTCACACTCCTCCACAGACCACACCAGTTGTTTGTAAATATAATTGGAATTTATTAACTCAAGTAAATGCGTGTTCAAGCTTAATAGTTTCCTCAGTTCAAATGCATATGGTTACAAGTTTCAAAGCGTATTGGTTTCAGTCACTTCTTTATTACAAAGTTCCACTAATAGTCTTAAAATCATCTACTTCTCTCTACCTCACAGAATTCTAACCTACACACTATATCTCTCACAGACTCATCTCCCCAGACACTTCTACAGACACATCTCATACCATCTCCTCCCCTACTTCTCACTCACTTAACTATATATAGATACATTTCTCCAGGTCCTCCCACTCTTACTCAGCCAGTCTGCACGCCCGGTTTGGCATCCAATCAGCACTCAGGCATTCAACCCCCCCTCTACAACTTGTAAGTACCTTGAGACCTACGTATTTCCTGAACCTTATACATAATATAAACAATAACTTTTACATAACAATAATTTTTGCATATATATTTTCACTTATAACACATAAGGCAGGAAACATCACAAACATGTACTGTTTTCTGCGTTTTCCTTATATTTTAGATTTGGCTTCCAGTCACCAGAACAAGTTTTGTTCTATGAACTGCCTAGAGAGCTTTGGCTATTGGGTGGTATAGAAATGCAGCCACAATCAAACAATAGGACTAGTGCTGAAAATGGCAGCAGTTTCTAGGTTCTTCCGTTCTATAATATGTTGTTAAGCTTTCCCCCATGTCCTCATTGCATCGTGTTGTATATTCCCCTCGTAGCCAGTGATATGGATTTAAATGGCAAGCAAGCATTCTGTCCCAGCCAGGATAGTCCCCTTGCAGAAAAACTCTCCAGTCCTCTCCATTACATTTGACCAGATGTTAATCTATGGCTATAGAATGGTAGTTCACAAGGGAAGTTGCTGCCATCACTCCTAAAAGGAAAGCCTCTGTACACAGCCTAAAGAGCTTGTACTAACATCCCCTTTAAAATAAAACAAAACAGATTGCATTAATGTAAATTATTTGTCAGGTTCTGTATCCTCTCAGAATATTTAACTCTGAGCACCTTTCAAATACATATATCTCCTACAAGTACCTTTATGTTGTATGCAATATTTATTAGACAACTAGTCTTAAATAAACAAAAGACTTTAGAACTTTTTCAGTATGTCTGAGGATTTGTAAAAAATGCAGGCAAGGTATTCCTTTCTTGTACATTAATCTCTCTATGCAACTCAAGGAGTAGATTTTTTTTAAAAAAACTTTTTGGTTAATTGAGTAAGTGAAGATCCAACTTGTGTTTAACTTTGCTCTTCTTAAAATATGCCCCCTATTTGATTACATGCAATCAAAAAGCAAATTAGTAGGAATTTCTTTGAATTGCCTCATTAGGTTCCAGTGTCTAGCTGTAGAAAGTATGGTTATTTATATGGCTGCACAATGTTGTTCATTCAAGGTGCAATGCTCTTCAGTGCAGTTCTCAGCACATTATCTGCATGGATAATATATGTATCATCTTCCTGCTGTTTTTATCTAGCATTAGGATTTTATAATATATTATTGGTAGGAAAAACTGCACGTCACATTGAATATATCTTTGTACCAACTACATGCACTGGTATTCACTCAGAGATATTTATGAAGCAACTAATCTTGTAGTTTGGCAGAAATCTGCAAATTCAAATTAAACAAACTGCAATACTTAAGGGTTGGGGAAAGGAATCATTTACTTTAGTTTCTCATTTTCATGGTATCATTTAAAAAGGGAATTGAGTTTCTGTATTTGTTTTTCCAGCCATTGAATTTGAGGTCCCAGCAAAATTATGTTTAGCATGGAGTATACCAATTATAATGAAGTTACTATAATAATAGCATTGTGTAGATAACACTGCATACATTTCCAGTTAATGATATTACACAGGTACTACACTGGCATTACAGGGACATTACACTGGAGTTCTTCTATCAGAGGTTAGCTATCATTACAGCTATTTTTGTTTTTGACGCCGCTGCTCTTAATTGTATAAAAATAAAGTTTTTACCATTCCCTCAAGTTCTTTAGCCATGATGCTCGTCTTCTTCCCACTGATCTTTTCCCTTCAATTTTCCCTTGTATAATGAATTGGAGTATGGTGTATTTTTCTCTTTGAATAATATGACCAAGATACTGTAATTTTCTTCTTTGGTTTGTATTTATTAATTCTGTTTGTTTGTTTACCCTATGTAGCACATCCTCATTTGTTATCCAGTTACTCCACATTATTTTCAACATAGATCGGTATATCCATATTTTGAAAGATTCAGTTTTCCTCAAATAGTTCTTCTTAAGTGTCTAAGTCTGTACTACATAAAATAATATTGAATACACATAACATCTTACCATCCAAATCTTTAGTGTAAGATTAAAGATTACATAGCAATTGTTTCATTCTGACAAACGCTGTTCTTGCCATCTTTGGAGTTAACAGGTAGGTAAAATGGGGCAAATAAATGTGAACTCCCGAGGAACCATTTTTATTTTCTGTAAAGTATCATGAATGGTTACAGTGCTATAGAAACAATTAATTATGATTATTGCTAACTGTATGTCTGTTGTTTGCTAATTATTTTACTTGTGGTGTAACAGTCAGATGATGTTTCTGATTAGTCAGAAGGGGAGTCTACACCAGCCATTTATTGCAGGAATTTATCGCAGTCATCACTAACGGGGCACATGACATTCACCTGCTCCAATTGCTTTGTTGCGTTATTAAAAAGGTGCCATACTTATTCCCATTTTAGAGATAGGAAATGCAGAGTCAGTGAGTGAGTGACAGAGAGTCTTGGTTCATATATAGCTGGGTTGGCAATGGATTTTACATAACAAAGGAGTGGCATGGATATCCCTCCCTTGTTGCACACAGATATTGTCATTTGTGGACAAGGCACTCGAGAGAAACCCCTGATTGGACAGCCACTCAATCAGGAAGTGGTGGTGCAGAATCACATGATTAACAGCTTCAGAATGATTGGCTATTCACATGAGGTGCCCAACTAATATATGATATTATTTGTATGGTGAAGGGGATGGATACCCAAGTCATTCCTCCAGCATACAAAACCTTTTCCTGTCCTAGGAGCATATGAGCTTTCCCATAGTGATTTCCTCAAAGCTTTCTAGGTATCCCAATTTCAAGACCATTTCCTTGAACAGAAAGCTGCCCTGGCTCTTTGTTACATACTATTATAATTATAATCAAGATTGGGAGTAATCTGTGAAAGGCCTGTGAGCCAGATCCATCTTGTTAATATTTCAGTCCTCTGCCAAGTCTTTGTCCCTGTGGTGACTCACCCAGATATTGGTTATTCCTGGGGAAGTGAGACATTTTTTTTCTCCTTGGGGAAAAAGACTTGACAGACGGTATACACTCTAGATTTCAAATAGCACACTTCTACTTAAAATGGCTAAGTAGTTCTACATCTACCTGAACCCACTGGGGAAGTTATCCAGGGATGTGTACTGTGGTGCCATCAATATGCCGATGACACCCAGCTCTACCTCTCTTTTTCATCAAACCCAGGTGATGTAGTGGATGTCCTGAATTGATCCCTGAGCACGGTAATGGTCTAGATGATGGTCAACAAACTCAAGATCAATCCAGACAAGATGGAGGTACTGTTGGCAGGTGGTTCGTCTGACTGTTGAATGCTGTTCAACCTGCCCTGGAGGGAGTTGCATTCTCCCTAAAAAAATCAGGTGCTCCTGGGTCGTCACTGTCACTTGAGACCCAGGTGGCCTCAGTGGCTAGGAGAGCCTTTTATCAGCTTAGGTTATCCATGCCCTGGTAACCTCCTGATTGGATTACTGAAATGTGTTGTATGTAGAGCTGCTTTTGAAGTTGGTTCAGAAACTCAGTTCAAACTAGCTTACTAACTGGGACTGGCTGATGTGATTATGTGATGCCAGTGCTTTGTCAGCTGCACTGGTTTCTCGCCCATTACAGAGCTAAATCAGTATTGACATTTAAAGCCCTAAACATTTTGGGACCAGAGTATCTAAAGGCATGTCTCCTTCTGCATGTACCTTAGGTCATCTTCAGGTGGCCCTGCCAAAGGAAATTAGGCAGGTAGCTACATGATAAACAACTTTCTCAGTGGTGGCACCCCACTTATGAAATAATCTTATGCCAGGTTTGTATAGCACCTATGTTGTTATCTTTTTGGCACCAGGCAAAGACCTTTCTTTTCTCCTAGACCTTTTAGAGAGCTAGTGCAAAGTTTATTATGGCTGTTTTATTGATTCCTGTGCTGTTAATTGTTTTGCATTATATTGTATTTTATTCTTTAAAATATTTGTATTTTATTTTATATTTTAACTGTTCTATGGCATTTTAGTTTTTTAACCGAGAACATTAGTCATTGGGCAAATTAGAAATGTAATAAACAAATAAATGTTGGTAATGCGGGATGCAAAGGCCATTATCCCTCCATTGCCTCTTATTAGAATAAGTGAATATTCACACTACAGGCTGAAATATAATGTGTCCCTTAAGACACTGAACAGTACCACTCATCATGTTTCAGCAGGACAATCAATTGCCACTTTTAATTTTAGCTGGGTATGCTATATTAATTATCTGAGCATTATTGCTGTAATGAGATAACCACAAGGTTAATCTATGTCGTGTTCAGGATAAATGCTTGATACCTACTGGTAAATGGTAGTACAAAGGCCTGAATGATTGGATGGAATGACTCAGGACTGCTCTGTTATTGCTAAGATGCTTTACAACAGCCTTCCCCAACCTGGTGCCCTCCAGCTGTGTTGTATTACAGTTCCCATCATCCCCATGCTGGCTGGGGAAGATGACAGCCCAAGTTGTAGCCCAACACAGTTGGAGGGTACCAGGTGTGGGAAGGCTGCTATACTCTTTGCTCACTATTCCTATCACTACACACGTTTTCCTACAATTGGGAGGGAGTGAGGACGACGACACACAAATGGACAAATCTATTTGTTACAGCATGCTTAAAATGAAGATGATGTTCTTATTCTCATACCTTTCCAGGAATGTTCCAGCTCTCTGAGACTCCTGACATTGGCTTGGTTCAGACATGATGTTATAAGAAGGAAGCGCTGGTGCAAGCATCAGGGCTGTGTGTTTCTCCTCCCCTTTCCATATGTGAAAGGCATTTTAAACTTCCAGTTGCAGTTTGGGGGGAAATGTAGCTTCTCATTGTGTTTGATTAACAGAGCAGTAGCTTTGTTATCATGCAATCCTTCACACGGGGAAGAGCTTTGGTGAGAAATTCCATTTTTAAATCAATGTAGCCAAATACCCTGTGTGTATCTAAACTTAGCTAGGTACATATTACCTACTTGAGTAGTCTTAGGTTTAAGAGTATATGCAGAGCTCCTGGAAGAGAGGATGGTCAGAGAGAGAGAGAGAGAGAGAGAGAGAGAGAGAGAGAGAGAACATCTTGGACTCCCAGTTAAATATTATTAGGAAAATAAAGAATGAGCAAACCCTCACTTTTATAGGAATCTAAGTTCAGTAAAAAGCCACCCCCTTAGTGGAGACTGTTGTTTTGTCCGTTAGTGTGTTGTTACCTTCTATTTCTGATGTCAGCTGTCTAGCCAGAAAATCAGGAAATTACTTGGATTCACCTTCATAATGACCCCTACACTTGAATAGAAAATATCTGGCTTGTTCTAAAACTACATGAATGCTGTTACATATGGAAATTGCATTTAAACATGATGGGACATCCATTGAATATTTACATTGTGTCTGCTTTGGCTGTAAAGGAGAAGGCATTTATAAAGCTATGTTTATCCAATTTTTTAGTGAGGGTGCTTCCTTATAAAACCTTCATTTTTGTCTTGTTCAAATATTAGACCCTGTGTGATTGCTCCCCAGGCTGCAAAAAAACCCTGTTTGTTATGTTTGTATAGACTTGCAGTGGTGGGCAACCTGTGACCCTCCATATGTTTTGGCCTACAACTCCCATCAGCCATAGTCAGCATAACTAAAAGTGAAGGATGTTGGAAATTGTAGGCCAAAACATAGGAAGAGCCACAGGTTGTAGAGTAGATGTAGAGGAATGAGTTTTATGAACGATTGTTTCCTAATTGTGTGTTTGTATGTGTGCACATCCAGAGCTGCCACAATTTGCACACTTGAGTTAGTTTGAATAATGGCTCTTACAATAACGTAAACTATGATAGATATGTGCCAACATTTGGCACCTCCATGCAATTCTAACTGGTTTGTGAATGTTCTGGAAGTCCCACTTGCTCCTGCAGGCAATTATGTGGAGTCCAAAAGTTGTCTGAAACAGGCCAGCATGAAAGTTTTGCAAGAAAACACTCTCAAAACTCAAACCTATGGATGAACATAGTTTTGAAACAAAGTACAGATAGCATAAAATGAATCTTGCCTTTAAAATGCCTTGCTCATGTCATTTTCTGATTTTAAAAGTCATCACAAGATAGATTTTCCTTGTGTTTTATTCTCCCTTGAAATCATATTGATGGTGTGTTGATGACCTAGCTTTGCCTGGAAATAAATCATGTTACTCTTCTGGTCTATGGGAGCTCAAGAAGAAAGAGATTTTTCACATAGGATTATGCTCTCAGCTGGGAAATAAACTGAAGTTTTGGGTTGGCACTGAAAAATACATTTCTTCTTTACTCCAGTGATGAAGAAATGGCATCGTCCTAGTGGAGTTTTAAATGAGTTATAACTTCTTTCGTACATTTGCAGAAAATGAATTTCTGGTCAAGCATTTTCTGTTTATTTCTAGAAGGATTTAGTTCTTTAAAACCATCAGTTCTATTTTTTAAACACACACAATCACACACATGTTGCCTTAAGTAAGTAAAGAGAAGCATTAATCATTTTCACAGAAATGTCCGTGGTTTTTTTCATTCAGGGGGTCTGGGGTGGGTTACCAAATATTGTGTAGAAAAGAAGGACATGTGACAATTTGGTCCGGTAGACAATCACTGCACATAGGTGAACCGCAAGTGATTTTGCTATGGTCACATATAATACTTCACTGATATATTTTGAGCATTAAGGAGAACTAGCTGACTGTGAACTTGGACTGGATTGGGACAGCAGAGTTTAAATTCCTGCTCAATACTTAATTTTATTGGGTTGCCTTGGCCAAATCAGTCTCTTAACCTAGCCTACCTCAAAGAAATATATGATGATAAAATCAGATTATCTGATTTGCAGACATGTGAAATAACTGCAGGTTTGCCTTGAAGTGGTGATACTGGGCTCATTCAGACAACACCATTAACCTTGCTGGTTAAGGATTTTTGGTAAAGTAGCAGGTTTTATGGTGTCGTGTGCAATGCATTTTCCTTAACTCGGTGCCTCCGCTAACCAAATTCTGGTTGGCTTGTTCTGCAGTAGGGTTAGTGGAAGAACTTTGGCTTAAGGTGTTATGTGCGCTGCACCTGTGGTTAAGGGGCCAAAATCATAGAGCTAACAGGATAGAGCGGCCCTAATTGCCTGGGTCACTGTAACCTGCAGGCTCGTTTGCTGCTCCTGATTGCTGCAGTGCTAGTACCTCAAAATGGCCAACCGCATGTATCAGACCGGCTGACCCACCCAAAATGGTGGTGAGAGCAGGACACTGCCACTGTGCCTTCTGTGCAAATAAATCTCCTGGCATGACTTCTGGCCACTGAAAGAGTGGGGGATCAATAATCCTGAATGGAATCACTAGCTTCAAGGGCCATGTTATAAAAGTAATGGCTGCTGACTGTAGAGATGGAACTAAAATGGCGGGTGTAGCTGCCGGCTCTCTTAGCGCAAAGACTGCTGGGATACAGGGCAGAGCATTCAGAGGACTCAGGTGCTCATCTAACAGGTTTGTGGTTAGAGTGTGGTTAAGGAAACCGCGAACTGGACAGGGTTAATGGTGTTGTGAGTGACCGTTCCACTTGTGCTTAGTGCTAACTACAGAGAAGCACAGTTAAGCTAACTACAGAGCCCTCTGTGTCGTCTGAACGGGCCCACTATGTAGTTTCTACTGCATGTAATTCTTACTGGGATTGCTTACAGAACACTGCTTCAAAGACCCTGTCCACAGGGCTTCATTTAGTTGCATCTACTGAAAACATTAACCATACCTTTAGATAGACTGGGTCATCATTAGTAAATGGCCATTCTGCTCTAACTACAGTCTATTGCAATGGGAGCATGAATCTAGTGGAGGAGTTAATATGCCATTAGGCAAAAATCATGTCCCCAATTCTCTGTTTGCCTTGTAATGCTAATTAGAAGGAAGAGGTCATTTGCAAGGGAAGTGCTTTACTATTCCTATGCCTGTCTCCTTCAAATAACCCCATACTGTACTTTTTTTTTTAAAAAAAAACCTCCCAATAGAAGAAGCCAAGACATAGGGAACAATAGCTAAGGGCATTTCCAGGAGAGAATTGGCAGGCACGGGTTAAGAACCCCTGTCCTGCCTGCTTATTCTTCATTGCAACCCCGCCCCCCCCCCTGCCCTTTAATTCACATCAACCAGCCAACAGGTGCTTGGAAGACACTTATTTGCTCATATAATGTGTAATTTCCTCCCTCTGAATTCCTCCCCCCAAAAAACAATCAATTGCACAGCATTTCAGAGTCTATGATGCCCTAGGGTAACATGACACTAAAATGGTTGTTTGTTTTTAAGAGTTAATTGGTTTTGTAAAATTCCCAGTGATCATGACACAAGATCTCTTCAGGACTGCTGCTGACCCATGACGTGTTTGTGAAAATTGATATTCACAGCATGCAGGCTAAGAGGAATAAATTAGAGCAGAGTAAGGTCCCCAGAGATGATGGATACTGTTCAGGCATGATGAATTCTTAAGAGAATGAGGAAATGACATATTTAAAAGTACAAGGATAACCTAAGGCATTGATGTAAGTGTTCAGAGATTAGTGCTTGAGTTATGTCAATAAACAATGACATCTCTACACATTGCAGTGCAACTGGCCAGCAGCCATGCCACATTTTGACATGCTATTCCTCCCCTAAGAAAACTGCTTAGGGTATTATATTTGTAGTGTTGTAACCTCTTGCAAAAACGGAACTGTTCCATACAGGTGCTGTTCCATACAGGTAGCCGTTTGTGTGATGCAGATCCCCATGAGTGAACATGTTGACCGCAGCTTCCTTTAATGTTGCATCAGTCCAACAGCTACTGTTTGCAATAAACAGCACCTTCAGGAGCTAATAGAATTCCCCCCCCCCCTCTGTATGTGTGTTGAGTTTGCAGTTGGAACCTATTAGTGGGCCCCTTATTCATTTCAGGAGCAGTGCTAAGTACACTTTTAAAAGTGTGATTAATGTAGTTTGCCCCCAAGACATTTTCTGTTTTGGCTTGCAAGAATACAGTGCTACAGATTTGTATGACCCTGATCCCAATACAGTCCCAAACTCCTTAGGGTTTCTAAGTTTGGAAAGGGTAAGGAACAGAAAATACTGGTAAAATTATATTTTGGAAGTGAAAAATAGAAGGGAGGGTAAAGCTCTGAGGATAACTTTATACCAAATAAAATGCAAATACAACATAATTTGATACATTCATAACACTGATAGTATTCCAGCTTCTCCTCTGTCTTAAAACAAAGCCCGTGAGCAAATGAAAGCAGAAAAACTGATACGTTGGTTGCTTGTTAGTTCTTCCCCAATTAACATGACTGTGTTGTGCCAAAATATTTTGTTAATTCCAAATTTCCCAAGCTTCAAATTCTGTCTTTTTTGAGGTCAATCAATTTGCTGAGGATCAGTTTCATCAGTAGGCGTTTAATACAATTTGAAGAGTCCTCATAGCTTTAAACTGGTTTCCAGCCATATTCCCTTATCCTATTTTGTTTAATTCCAGAAGGGTATCTGTGTTAATCTGTTTCAGCAAAAACAGCCAAAAGACCGGTAATATAGCGGGACTAGTTTTCAAAAGTCCATGATTATATAGTCTTTATTCACCTTTTCATTAATCTCTCAAATGGTCTTAAACAATCATGCTATTCCCTACAGAAGAAAGTAGGAAAATGTTTAAGGTTAGCAGTCACCTTAACTCAGGGGACATGATTTTCTACCAACCCAATAGGTGATGAAGTTAGTTGACTATGAAGCATGAATTCAATTCTTTTTTCAGAGAAGTTCAACTCCACGGTTTGCTTCATCGCAACCAGTTTTTTGGGCGGATCTTTAGATTGGTTTGATATCACAATTAAGTTGCTTAACTTGGAAAATTTTCAGTTTACATCAGTAAATTTTCAGATACCGTAGAACAGGAGTGGACAGAAAGTAGATCTCCAGATATTTTGGACTTCAACTCCCAGCATTCCTGATTATAGACCATGCTGACATGAGGGTGTTGGAGTTAAAAGTATCTGGAGAGCTACCTTCTGCCTACCACTGCCTTAGAGAGTGATCTAATTTAGCATCTTTATTTTACTTGTATTTAATATACAACAAAGTGTCCAAATACACCTCAAGTATTTGACCTGAAATATTTGAGGAGAGAAATTAAAGCACACTTAATATGATGTAAATGTTATATGATGTAGAGGTTTTTATTAGAATACTTGTAAAAATGTACTTCCTTTACATCAGGGGTGTGAAATCTTAGGCCTGGGTCCCAATCTGACCCTCTCAGGTTCATCAAATGGCCGTGCTCTTTCTCCCCCACCCCCGATCGTTTGGTATTTTCTTGGCGTTTGTGCCGTTCCCCCTCCTCATTCTAATAGGTTGAATTGGCTCTCCTAAGGTGCAAATTAATTTTAGTAACTCAATAAACTGTGCATGATATGCTGACATCCATTCATCTTTTTCAACAGAGGTAGTTCAGCTCTCTCTAATGTTGTTGAAGCACCTTCAGTTTCGCTGCCACTATTTATTGCTTACATTTCACGCTGAGACATAGATGTATTTGGATTACATATATGTATTCTCTCACATACTTGCTAGGGATAAACACCCGAAAAGCATTAATTACAATGTTGAAACTGCCAAGCCTACCTAATACTGTATTTACATTTTGCATCTATTTCTTGTTACTTATGAACATAATAAATGGAAAAAAATCTGCAGAAAAATAAAACACTGGATCTTTTTTTAACCCCACATCCCTAGTTTCAGACCTAGTTTGCATAGAAAGCCAGCCCATGGTTTATTTAACCCATTGGTTGTTGAACTCTAGGTTGTTGTGATGTGCAAGCTCAGCCGTGTTAACAAACCATGGTTTGTTTATCATGAACAACCCAGAAAAAGAATCTGTGGTGTATTGTGAGGTTGTGAACTCTGGATTGTTTAAACCATGGGTTGTTGTAACGTATGAATCAAGAATGGTGGATTATTTCACCAGGCTACAGAGGCAGCGGGTAAGAGCAGTAAAAAATAAATAAAAAATATCCAACCACTTTGCATGCCAGTATTACAGTGCTGCAAAGGCATTTGGGAAACAGGGAGGGAGCCGGCAAAGGAGGAGAGAAACAAACATCACAGGGATTGAGAAAACAAATGATGCTTGGTTTGATTGTCAGACAGACAAACTCTGGGTAGGGCATTAAGTGCAAACCAGGCCTGTGTGTGATTTTTTTAAAGTGTCACTTGCCACCTTTTGGCTCATGATATGCCTGAAAGAACTTGTGTTGACATTTTATATTACAGATGCTGTTAGTTAAAAAACACCTCTCTCACTGTGTTGGCTTTAAAACTATTCCTATTACTAAGTGTTAAATGATGAGAATAGTAAACTTTACAACAAGCATTTTTAATCAATGTGGTTGTCTCCCCACCCAGTTATTTTTTTTTACCATATTGCACTATTTAGTTCTCTGTACTGTAATTCATTTAAAAAGCAAACAAGCAAGCTATGTCATGATGTAGTGAAGATGGCCGACAACTTGGATGGGTTTGATAGAGAATTAGAGAAATTCATGGAGGACTATTAGACATGATGACTATATATTACCTGGGGATTATTATTATTATTATTTATTTATTTATTTATTTATATAGCACCATCAATGTACATGGTGCTGTACAGAGTAAAACAGTAAATAGCAAGACTCTGCAGCATAGGCTTACCATAAGGAAAGGAGGACAGGTCTCCTGTAAAGGAAATTTCAGCAGGTGTCATTTGTATGCATGCAGCACCTGGTTAAATCCCCTCTTCATCACAACAGTTAAAGCTACAGGAGTCCTGGCCTCTCTTGTATCTGGTCACTCTAGCTAGAGCTATAGTAGAGTCATATGGTCACCCTATATTACCTCCATTATTAGGGCAGCATGATTGTGTATAACAGTTGCTGGGGAACACTGGCAGAAAGGTGTTATTACATTTGTGTCCTGCTGTGGGCTTCCCATAGCCATCTGGTTGGCCACACTGAGAAGAGAATGCTGGTCTAAATACGCCTTTGGTCTGATTAAGCACAGCTCTTCTGTTCTTATTCCATCATATTTGCTAGTGGGCTTCATGGAAGCATCTCTCTGGCGACTGTTACATTCATCATAAAATGATAGATATTAAGAACGTGCTGGATTCCTGACAGATTACATCAAGTAGGAATTATGAGTCATGTTGGTTGCTGGAGATGTTCACTCACAGGTGCAATACTTACTTTTTATGGGTGTGCCATGTAATGAAAACCTTTTGGAGTGATATATTTTAGAAGATTGATTTTTATGTTGAACACTGCATGTGACTTTACAACGTTGCACTTATTATTAGGGTGCATGCACTCAGAACTAGATTTGGAGAGAAACCAGGAACTTTGGGTCGTGAGAGCATCAGCTGTAGCCAAGCACCTGTTTCTCAGAAACTGTAAATCCCCCTGTTCACATGCAGAAGAACAGATAGAAAGCCAATTCTCTCTGGCAGTCAGTGAGAGTCCACAGGGCAACCTTCCCCAACCTGTGCCCCTCCCAGGTATGTTGGACTACAATAATTCCCAGCAGGCATCTGGAGGGCACCAGATTGGGGGAAGGCTGTGATAGGGCAATATCTAAGCATCTGGAGTCCATATATATGTGATTTAGAGCACAATCCCATACATATCTACTCAGAAGTGCTATTGAGTTCAATGGGACTTAATCCCAGGAAAGTGGGCAAAGGATTACAGCCTAAATTGTACTCCTGATTCTCTTGGATAGGTAAGCTTGGAGCCCACCCACCACCTTGCTACCCATCCTTTATCCCCAGTTGGTTTTCTTTTTTTGTTTCTCTTTCCTTTTTGTCCTGTCTGCTGTGTTTGTGTATCTGTTATTAAATGGGGTGTGTGGAGTTGGGAGGATGGCTATGTGGGACATGGCGGGTGAGGGTTAAGGGCTCTTGTCTTTCCTTGTGTTGTAATTTTTGAAGAAACTTAATAAAATGCAAATAGTAAAACAAAATGCTTGTGGTTTCCTGGTCAACAGCTGGTTGGCCACTGTGTGAACAGAGTGCTGGACTAGATGGACCCTTGGTCTGATCCAGCACAGCAATTTTTATGACTTTATGTTCTTAAAATGTGATGCTGAATTAGATGGATTTTATGTGATGGTTCACTTGTTCTTAACAGAAGGCAAAATATCAATTTAAAGGAATATGGGTCTGCAGGAGCTTCTGGCTGGAGCTGTGCAAAAGAGTCAGTGCAAAAGATGTAGGCATTTTGAGGGTTCTGGGAGAATGTGTCAGGGCCCCTTAAACCCCCTTCCATTTTCTGCTGAAAGTGCTAATATATTTACTCTGGTCTTCTTTGTATTACTTTACATATCTTAGCTCAAGTAGTGAGGGCAGTGGGTGCAGACGTAAGTTCAAGATGGAACAATTTAAATATCCCACTTGTTCAAAAGTTAGTAAATGTGTAGCTCTTGATCCCATAAAGTTCTCTCACTACTTGCAGAGCTGACACAAATAGATGCTGCTGGTCAGAGGTGATGTTATGCCGTTTAAAAAAAAGAAGAAGCTTAGTTTCTGCTACATGGAAACATATGCCTCAAAATATAATATCTGAATGTAAAAAGACATGATAAAGTAAGTTGCTTTTCTTAGAAATATTGATATAATATGCAATATTCTCAAGTGCTCTAATCTGTATTTAAATATCACTTATTCTTAAGGGTGAATAAGGGCCAAAACATACATTACTTGAAATCCAAATATAGCAGCTATGTCTCTCCCCCCCCCATTTTTACCCTAGATAAGGACCCCAATCCAAGTCTTAAAAGCCCCCCATCCCCCCTGCTAGGGTCTTCATACAGATCAAGCTCCTGTGCCTGCTCTAGAATAAAAAATAAAAAAGCCATACCTACTAGATACAGATTTAAAGTAATTCTGATTTGGCCCTAAAACAGTATTCCTCAATCTGGTGCCTTCCAGACGTTTTGGACAATAACTCCCAGCATTCCTGACCATTGACAACACTGACTGGGCTAATGCAAATTCAAATCCAAAACATCTGGAGGGCTCATGGTCTGGGAAGTCTACCCTAAAAGTACCCATAGTCATCCTTGCAGAACTACCTGATATCATGGTGCCATTTCCTTAAGGATAAATCTCCCTGTATCCTTAATCTTCATCTAAGTGAAATAATTAAGTTGATTATTTTATGGAGAAAATGACTCTTGGTAATGCCAAGACTCAGTCTCTTAAATTGACATCACTTTGCAATCTTTTAATATCTTAATCTACTGAGCTGTGATTCTCCTTGAGAATCTGGGATATTTTATCACTCAAGTCAAATTGTTTTCAAAATTAGGTTTTCCCAGCTATCAAGTTTTCATCCAATCATTATATGAGGACTCGTTTTTAGTCCTGTGCTTAAAGTCACAGTGAAGATGGCATTATTCTATCTTTCCTCCCTCTTTTCAATTTTTTTTTTTAGACTTAAACAGATTCGGAACTAAAAGCTGTATCTTGGGTTGTATCCAAACGTAGTCATGCTTAGAGCAGAACTATCAAAACCAATGGTATAAGTTGCCTATAGCTTTGTTGTAAGAATTGGCTTAGTCCTATGTACATTTTTTCTCTGAGACATACTTTGTTCTGTCACTTTTTTACTGGTAGTTGTTTCATTACCTAATCAAATTTACACTGATATAGATTGATATTTTTTTTCTTATGGCTAACTGTCGTGTGCATGCCCATTCCCTCTGGCACTCACATATGCTGGCAAACTGACATGAGACACTCACATCAGTGAGACTTCTTTTTATTGAGGAAATCTCATAGTAACAGGCTTAATGGCTACATACTCCAAAAACACACTTAAAGCTGAATGATGGTCAGAACACTTTAGGCTCCATGTTTCAGGCAATCACAAAGGGAATTTTTGAAAGGCTTAACAAACCATCCCAAGGGAGCTAGTCCAAATGCGGCCACATATGGGTAACTCAGGAAACCTGGTGAAAACGTAAACAAGATCATGGGTAGGGTAAAATCCCAGGAACAGGAGCCCTATGCTTTCTGCTTAGCAATGGCAACTCCCTGCCACCTGAGTCTGGCAGAGAGTAAGAGATCATGCACCAGTAAATCCCAGCCTGCTGTATGCTGAGCTGACCCGGTAGGCATGATCACAGCGAAGGGAAATACCTCAGGCACAGTAACTCTCCTGCATATAACGTTAGCTTCGGGGGAGCGCTCCGTCACCTGAGTCTGGCAGAGAAGAAGTCTAACAGTCCCACCCAGCCGACCTGTATGCTGTACTGACCGGGGAAACACCTTCTCAGGCACAGGAACTCCCCTGCATATAACGTTAGTTCCCGGGGAGCTCTCTGTCACCTGAGTCACGCAACACACAATCCACAGCAAATGAAAGTTCAAGTCTATGAAAAGCCTCACAGTACTTTAAATGGCACAGTCCTTAGAAACCCAGAGTCTAAATAGTAGTGGGTCCATGTGCAGAGTGCTTTCAAAGTCTCAATCGGAGATGGAATCCAGACAGGAGGGATTTCAGGCCTTGTGTCAAGAGATGAAATCTGGCAAAGCTTTCAGCTTTGCTATCCCACTTATAAACCTAATCAAATCCACTTGACAGACAGGTTCTCTGACCTGTAAACTATGCCCATGTGCCAACAGTGTGGGACTGCACAACCCACTAAGATGATGCTCAATCTGAGTGACACTCCCAAACAGTGCCCCCCATCTTTCTACCATCCCAGGGAAACTTTTTACAGCTGCAAGGCAATGACAGGGAGTGAAACAGCTATTCCTGTGAGAAACTCTGGCAGAGATAAGCTTGCAGAGACATTGATATACTAAAACTATTCCTAATAAATCTACCTACATTCAACAAGGCCTCCAGCTTTATACCTGACACTAACATGGCTAGCTTTGCTTTATATATGTGCTCATCATTACATGTGGAAGTTGTATATTAGATTCATGCAACTTCTTCCATAGACGTTAATTGCTATGGAAAATTGATTATGAATCAGCCCTGTGTTTCCCTGCTATTTATGACCACAAATCACAGGATGAAGAAACTTTTCTTCCAGCTCAGTTTAACCTCTGATTCACTGTCTAAATATGTAAGCTGATCAGAGATGGAAAAGTATTAAGAGGTTGTTATCCCAGGATAATAGATTATGTTAACATCTCTTGGTCTTCCATGGTTATGCCTACTGTAAATTATTGTCTTCACTTACAGCCATTCTGATGATATTATTAATTATTATTATTATTATTATTATTATTATTATTATTATTATTATTATTATTATTTATATAGCACCATCAATGTACATTACCCTGTGATAGGTTTTAAACAACAAAGGTTACATTTTTTTCCTTTCAGTTGCTTAATATAATGAACATCCATCTGTCAAGTTATCTGTTGTAGTACAGTTACCAATATCAAGACCTACTTTGCCTTATTGCTAGAGTTTTGCCATTATAAAATTTAGATTTATGAATAGTGTTGCCTCCAGGAACTAACTCCCTTCCCCACATCAGCATTCACAACATGAATGAAATACAAAATCATTCTAATAAATAAGCTGTTGATTGTATACAGAAAAACAAATCAGCAATAATTAAACATTTGATGCCATGCTCCCTCAAAATCACAGTGGGAAGCCATATGTGTTTGCTAAAGAAAAAAAACCTCCAAACTGAATAATTTGCTTATAATGGGTAACTAGTACTATTTATAGCAGCTCTTTATTTCTTGTTTGAAATACAGAGTATTGATCACTGTATATACCATGTATGGACAGCTCCTATATCACAGGGAAAAACTACAATAGCAGTGTCTTAGGATATTAGTTACCTCTGTACTATTATAGCTTCCAACCCCTCCTCGCCCCTGTTTTTCTATAGTTGGACTCTACTTCGCAGTGGGAATGTTTTGTTTCTCTTACTTATCACTAGGATTGCTCTAGAAAAGAGGAATGCCTTTTAAGGAGGTGGGCCATAGGAAGTATATTTGAAGATATCTGGTTGGAGGGTCATAAAAGATAGGACTAGGTCAGGCTGGGCAATTGACTTACATTGAGCAGCTGCGAAGTGTTAGCAGTCTATCTTGTTTACTTCACAGCAGGAGCATAAATGTAGTTTGTCACTGACTATACTTTAAATCTTTGATATCTGCCAAGGGTTTTAAAATAGATTACTTGTAGCTGTTGGTAATTACATTTGCCAGCAGTTCACACCTGCCAATGGATTTGGGCCAGATTAAGGTCTTATCTAAATTATTTGGTCATCAGAATAGGTCCTACTGAATTTAAGCTTTGCAGGATAGTACTGCAAGTCCCAGTTCCCATAAAGTTGGGGAAATAACCATTTTGTTGTCTGCCTCTTCATTGTTTTACAATAGCTGGATTATATAAACTCGAATGTATGAGAGGCAGCATAACAAGAGTACAGGGAATTGAAATATAGCTAGTAAACAGTCTAGAGAAGCCCTTTGTTAGCTGAACTTGGACAGGGTAAAAGTTTGAGAGTAATTTTGATATAAAATATTGAGGCAAATTCTGAAGACTTGTTGCTAGGAATTGGATTATTGAACTTCTCCAGTGTAGCTGCTTTGAGACTAGTCAATTTTGGCTCCCTTGCGAGTCCTTGCTTTAAACATTGGCATTAGGGTCACAACATGGTATAGGGTGATGATAGAGGTGTAAAATTTCCAGAAATGTTGATGCTGCAAAACAGTTGGCTTCAAAATTTGGCGGGAAATGGGAAATTTTGTAAAAATTTGTAAAAACAAGCAAGACTTATTATTTACCACTCTTTACAGATCTAAAGCCACTTAATTACTTTAGGAGCCTACAATGTATTATCTATAGCTTGGTTTACTTATAATGTTGTGTAAGTTCAGACAACACATTAAGCCATGGTTAAGCTGCTTACCCTTTTGCAGCAAATGGTTAGTGAGTGTGTTTTAAACATCGTTATATAACGACCATGGTTAGGAATGGTTCACATGACATGCTAAGCCATAACGTTTAGCTCAAAATGCTGAAACACCTTGGTTTAGCGTGTTGTCTGAACAGGGTCTTTATCAATAAAATCAAAACATTTATAGGTCAATCTGGAAATTTGAAAAAGTCTGAATAAACCATACTTTTAAAATTAATATACCAAACTTGATAATTTTAGTTATCCATAATGCATTTTAGGTTCCTACTTCATGTTTTACCAGAGTGAACCTCAGCAAGTAGTCCCAGAAATATCTGGATCAGCTTAAAAACTGGAAGAAGCAGGAGGCAGAGTAAGGCTGGTGTCCAAGGTTAGGGTGGAGTTAAGGAAAGTATGGTCTGAAGAAAAAGCTGTTGAGAGTTATTAAAGTGGGGAATACTCTATTACCAATTAGGAATGCTAATCAAACATTTAATTTTATTATTCAAAGGGTGAGATTTTATTCCCTTTTGTAAAGAATTTCCCTTAATAAACATCTCTTTTTTTTCCATTTTCAATGATTGTCTCTAATGGTAGTCTCAATCCCATGCCTACTCCATAGGAACTAGCCTACTGTGTTTCTTTTAGGTGTAGAAGTTTTATTTTAGTGGCTGCGGTAGTAGCCCGTGTCACATGGATTATCCAAAAAGTAAATGTCACATCTATGCACATACTTTCCAAACAACACTCCAAAATGCAATGGCCCTAATATGGGAAGCTAGAATTGAGATTTATATTCCTAGCAACAGTATATTGCATTTTGAATGCTGGGAAAATATGATAAACCTGAAATAGAATTGCTTTCCTGAGGAAAAGCATCTGGAACTCATTCAAGAAATACCCATTTCGTGCTATAAATCGACAACTTTAAAAGTTCATAATTCTCAATTCATAATTCAGGTTGCAATCCAACATTTACCTGGAGTAAGTTGTTTTGAACTCAGTTGGTCTTAGTTCTGAGTAGACATGGAAAAGATTGCACTACAGCTCCTTATTCGCTCCCTTATTGCCAAGTTTTTCATATGCTTTGCAGAAACTGACTGAAATTGTGAGGTAGTGCCCTGACCTTGTTGGGACAATTTCAGATGAGCTTTAATTTCACAACTTGGCTTTCTGTTTTCATTTGCCATTTTGTTGTCCCATCCCACCCCACCAAAAACGTTATTTTTTTAATATGGATCAATTGGGCTATTTGAATTACCACAGTGAACTTCAAGCAAACTTATTTTATAGTTTGTGTCTATAAATAATTTTATTTATTTATTTATTTATTTGAGGTAAAACTAATATGCTGCATTGATGCATTGATAAATTTTCTCCAGTATTACTCTATAGCAATGTAGCTGTAGATAAAGAGCAGAAATCACACAAATACTTATGGCATAATTATTGTTTATATTTAATATATCCCATGAATTCCAATATTATCCTCTTTTCATCAAGATAGAATTCTCCCTTCTCCACCTTCCGCCTCTTCTTTTTATAATTTTATGTTGTACAACTGTAGTGTAATCATAATTGGCTTCTAGCCTTTTGAAACATAATTTGCTTCTAACGCTGTGATTAAAATGAAACAAACTTCAGGTCAAATCTGGTTTACTGAATATGAAACAAGTAGTTTGTGTACTAATAAACCTTTGGCTGCCACTGGATCTTTTGTTTCACAAGTAATTATCACCAATTTGTATTTCTGGATCTAAAATAACTAATAATCTAACTCAGGTGTAGGATTGTGGGATCTACTTTATTTTTCATTAGAACCCTGAGATTCATCAGGTAGGACCAGGTCAAAATAGTGGCTCGGGAAGGCAAACATAGAATTGTAGACTGAGGTGCCTCTGAGCACATGTTCAGCTTAATAATTTCTTTGACGTACCAGAACTGGAGCTGGCACAGTAATCTACTCCTGATTCCGCCTGAAGCTTTCTTGATTTCAGCGGCTTAATTTAGCAGAAAAGCAAGGTGTTTTTTGTTGCTTTTGTTTAACAATTGGGACTTGGAACCCCTTGCTGATCTACCGCAAATCCCCTGGAGTTCTACCAGGAGGTCCCAATCTACCTTCTACTCATCACTACTCTGAATAATATGAGCCTACTCATCATTTTGAGATGTTCAACAAGGGTTCTGCTTTAGATACTATCTACTTATATTTTTATTGCAAAATGATATATATAAAGACCATTACAATACACTTCATGTTTGTTTTATAAGTGTGGAAAGTTTTGCTAGCTTTGACTGGACTTGGTAGTCAGTACTCTTAGTAGCCAACAAGGCCTGGCTTTCATGCTTCTTGCTCCATAGAACAATGTAAATTCTCATAGAGAATGTGCTCCAACATCCCTTTCTTTATCTTTCCTGGCTCTTGAGATGAGGCAACCAGGGACATGGCTACACCAGCCTTATATCCTGGGATCGTCCCGGGATCGTTCCTGTACATCCAAATGCCACACAGGAGATCCTGGGAGCAGGCAGGGACTATCCTTCCATTTTCCTGGGATAACCCTTAGGTGTAGAAAGGGCCCAGAACTATACATACCGTATTTCTTCGATTGTAAGACGCCATCGATTGTAAGACACACACTAATTTCAGTACCACCAATAGAAAAAAACCCACCTTAAGACACACCTGCGATTCTAAGACGCACCCCATTTTTAGAGATGTTTATATGGGGAAAAACGTGCATCTTAGAATTGAAATAGGGTAGTGCATTGGATCTAGATCTGAAATCTACCCATTGAACCTATTCTAGCTATGATTAAATTTCATTGGTATGATTGAATCTAACCCAGTATTTCCAATGTGGCTGCACCACAGATTTATATAAAATCATTATATCAGCTGTTTTATTTTCATTCTCTTTCGTAATAGAACCTAGCATGGATTCCACCAACTTATTTTGGAAAAAAATTAGGGTAATAAGTCTGTAATACTCTGGACCCATGCCCTGTCCCTTTGGGCCCCCTTTAAAAAAGGAAAGGAAAGAAGGTGTTATATTGGCTTGCTCAAGGTATCCAGTATGGAGGCTAATTTTAGTATCAAGTTGCATTTTTGTTAGAAGATTGATAATTTTGCATTTGATTTCTTGAAAAACTCTCAGATGCATGCTGCCTGAACATGGGGCTATATCCAATATTAGTCCGGTTTAAAATACTCATTGAAATGAATAGGATTTAAGTAAGATTAACATTACTATTACCCATAGTCACCTGTTATCTACAGTTTTTGTCAATAAGCCCTAGAATTTCTTGTCTCATCACTTCTATTTGGTTTAGTTCTTCAGAGGTCTTCTCTAAAGAAAACAGTCGTTCAGAGGCTGATGGTAATGCTTGTATGACTGTGTATTAAACTCAAAAGAGCTCTAAGGTAGAACGGTTATCCTTCGCAGAGGAAAAAGAAACAAAACATTGCACAATGTCACTGTTATGCAGATTCCCAGCCAAAATATGTGATCCAGAATAATAGACTGTGTTCTAAGCCAAAAAGTTAATATCAGACATAGTTAATGCTTTACTTACAGTATTAGAAGTCTATATTTCCATTCTAAGAAGTGTCCTACCTACAGAGGCCTTGGCAGACTGATACTTTTTATAGAGCCACTGACCCTTTCAGTTAATAATGATAAAAAGGAAAGTATATCATATCTGCGTTTCTGGCATGGAAATACTGTACATTTGATTCTACCTTAGGTATTCCAGCTGGAAGATGTCTAGGTTGTGGTTGCATGCCAGCTTACAGGTGGCATAATTCACACTCCTAATCAGCTTGGAGGAAATAACCAGGTTGCACTTTATGCTTTCAAGCAAACAAAGATGTTAAAGAAAATTGTTTTGGCTTTTAACTGCTTGTTTTACATTTATTTAAATTTATAGCCTGCCGAGACTCAAAGATTGCAGTAAATGTGAAAGCCACGTAAGCTTGTTCTCCTGGTATTTCAACTGAAGAAAGAAATGCCAGGCCTTTTTTTGGCATAATAAATTGAATCACTGATCTTTGGGGGTGGGGGTGGGGAGGAGACAAGTATAAATCATCTGTGCCTTGTTGAAATGATAAATGCAGCATCCAGTGTAATCATGGGATTTACTTATCTGGGCAGTTAAAACGGTACTTAGCTTTGAGTCCCAAAATTTGCAAGTATGATAAACATAAAAACTGCTGTTATTGGATTAAACCAGTGATTGCACCTGGTCTAGCCTCCTGTCTCTGATAACAGCTTTGTAAAAAAAAGTGCCAGATAAAGAGGTAACTGTGGTGTAATTTATTCCTTCTCATTTATCTGCAGTTTCTGGTAGCCAGGGGTGAGCAAGACCTATATAATGCATTCCCTAAAGATTGATGAAGCTAAGCTGCACTATAAGACCCCTGTGATAAAGAGGCAAGAATGAACAAACTCATAGTGGGGGAAGAAAGATTCTGTTGTAATGTTTGACATTTTATTTCATTTATTGTTATTTTTAAAGTACCATTGAAATATCCTAAATGTTCCAGAAGTGGGTGGGTAATCGAAATTCCTGTTCCATATAATATGTGACCCTGAGGTATGACTTGAAGGGACTATTTATTTAAACCTCACCATATCATAACCATTTTTTAAAAAATAAATAAAACTTACCATGATGCTATTTAATCCTTCCCTCTATATCTGATGTTCAGGATAGATTGATGATGCTTATGTTGCAAAAATGGCACCACCCATGCTCAGAAAGGAAGCATACTTGGGGATCCCAGAGGTTTCCAGAAGTTGAAAGTGTTGGTTTTTTTAAGTGTAAAAACATAACAAAAATCAAAGAAATGAAAAGTGCATATTCATGTGCTTGGGGAAAGAGCATGAAGAGAATGAAGACTCAACCCTTCTTCAGACAGAGAAGCTTTCTTACTCTGAGCAGCCTGCCACCTGATAAGGGAGGGCTTTGAAGGCGTGGACTGGCAGAGTTGACAGCCAACCCAATCTGTGCCTTCAAGGACTCTCAGGAATCCCTCAAGGTGGGGAGGCTGCCCAGAGCTGAGAATGGAGAGTTTGAAATCTCAAACAGCATTTGTTGCACAGTCTCAATAGTAAAATTCAAATGAACATTGTATGGTGCTGACTGACTCTCTTTTTTGAACCAGGAGGGAACATTCTGAACCAATTAAGTCTGTATTTACTTACATTCGTGTTGCATCCTATTGAAAAGTACAGCGTGAGTGTACCACAAGCAATACCTTTTCACTTGCTGTCAAAGACTTTAGAGAATGCACATGACAGTACTGTGGCATAGCTAAATAACTGAATCCCTCTTTGGCTGGAGAAAGAGCAGTTTAATGTTTCTTCAGGTAAAAATTAGATTCTGGCCAGGTATGTAAGACGACTATGTATGAACATGAATGAAACTTTCTAAGAGCTTAGTCCTAGTCAGCAGTCCCCCCCCCCAAAAACAAAGTAAAACTTGAAAGAAGTAATAAGTATTTATTTGCAAATACTTTCCAATTTTTCATTGAGTCCAATGTCTTTCAGATATAACATACTCATCATCTGAGATAGCTAAAACCAAGTAAGAAAGTATAATTGCCCCAGGACATGAATTTTTTAAGGAGTTTCACTCCAGTCCAGCTAAAGTTAGCTGTGACTAAAGGCGTATTATATGTAGCTCTGGGATTCTTTTTTTGGATGTCTTATTTTTACACAATGCACTTGCTGAGGTAGTTATGGGCTACTTGTGCCTTTTCTGCGTGTATGTGTGTGCAAGGTAAAAATCATTGGCTTCCAATTCACTTCAGAATCCAATATAAACTTCTCCTGTTCACCTACAAAGCTTTTCACTGTCTAGCTCCTTCCTATCTCTCCTCTCTCATCTCACACTATTGCCCCGCTCGTGCTCTTCGCTCCTCTGATGCCATGTTTCTCGCCTGTTCAAGGGCCTCTACTTCCCTTGCTCGGCTTCGTCCATTTTCTTCTGCTGCCCCTTATGCCTGGAACGCTCTTCCAGAACATTTGAGAACTACAAGTTCAACCGCAGCTTTTAAAGCTCAGCTAAAAACTTTTCTTTTTCCTAAAGCTTTTAAAACTTGATTTTGTTCTGACTTTATACTGTTAGTTTTACCCTACCCAGTGCCTGTTTACCCTACCCAGTGCCTGTTTGCATTCTCTTCCCATCCTTATTGTTTTATTATGATTTTATTAGAATGTAAGCCTATGCGGCAGGGTCTTGCTATTTACTGTTTTACTCTGTATAGCACCATGTACATTGATGGTGCTATATAAATAAATAAATAAATAAATAAATAATAATAATAATAATCTAGGAGGGGCAATTCTCAACAGAAAAATGGCAAAAGAGGAAAGGCTTAGGGTGGCCACTTATGAATTGTCACAAAAGAGGAACTGCAGGACCGAAAAAGAGCCCACATGAGACACTGCTTTGCATAAATTTTTGCACATGCTGATTTGTATATAAAGAGATGCAAATTTAGAAATAATTATTATAAGTTGAATAGAAATAGAAATCTCACCACAGTGTGGAAATCCATGACCAGGTGACCTACCTGCCTGCCTGTTCAACCTGCTGTTCAGGTGCTGACTATTGATGGGCAACATTTCATGGGGTCCTTTATCTTTAAACCAGAATTGGACATGACACGACAGGCCTTCAAATTCAGGACTGTCCTTTGTAAAAGAGGATACCTGGCCACCTTAGAAGGAGCCCATCTTTTTTCCTTGTTCTGCTCTTCTATATCAAATTGCAGCTTCAGCAGCTGCATTGCATTTTTTAAAAATGCTCCTCTTAAATGTTTAGATCCACCCTAAATCTCACTGAGTCTTTTAAGTTAGTCTGAATTAGCTTGTTCCTTTGCTTTCAATCATACTTAGACATTACTAAATTTAGCTGGATCAGGGTGTGAAAGTCATATTTGAGTATTTTGACTTGAAATGCAAAAATCCACAGATGTTTTTGTCATTTGTACCTTTGTTTTCTTCATCTCTATTTTATTTAAACTCATTTAGGTAGGAATTGATTTTTGCCACCTATTTTCAGCACAATGATATCTAAAAACCAGCCTTTCCAAGGGACTTCCTAGTAACTGAATAAATAATATTTATTGGAATGAAATAATAGGGAGGAGCACAGTTATGAGCAGTCTATGGAGGAGGAAAAAAAGAAGCCATGGGAAAGAAAAGAAAGAGGAAGTCCATTCATTTCTGTAATTAATACTAAATTAACTCATTTCTGAATTATGAAAGAAGTTCAGCTGCTGCAATGAACTCTAGATCAGTTAGGCACTTCATTAGTTTGCCATGGTGATTATTATTAAAGTGAATATTAAATGAATCAGTAACGACTGCCCAGACCGTGTACGCTTCCTGTACACAGCAGACTATAGAAGTAAAAGGTTGGTATAAAATGGATGAAGTTCTAAATGGTGATAATTGTAAGATGACTTGTCAGGAAACTGAGGACGATGTTCCTCCCCCCTGCCCCACTAGACAAAATATCCATGTGAGAGAAATGGGAAAGCCCTGAAAGAGAGAATGTTATATATATAAAAAATCCTTCTCATAAGCACTGGTAAGAAGATGGATATTAATTAGTGCTGTGACAAAAAAAAATTTATTCCATTTTTAGCATTTTGTGGGGGTGGACGATTTTGGGGAATTTTCTCCGAAGGGAGGGGAACAGGGTTTCTACATATCTTTTTAAGTGTAGGACGTTTTGAGGGATCTTCTTTCAATTTTTTATTTTTTAAAAAAGCACCCCTGGCATTTGCTGGAGCCCAGGAGTTCTTCCTGAATGCCTACTGGAGAGGGTGAATGCCAACAAGCATTCATGAAGAACTGCTGGGCTCCTCCAAGTGCTTTTAAAAGGTATGTGGAAATGCTGCCCCCCTGCCTAATGAGAAAATTCTCCGAAATTCGCTCCCTCCTTGTGAAAGAGGCAGAATAAACAATGCCTTTTTTGCAGGGAGAGAAAAAAAGTTCCTAAACACGAGGCTGGATTTGGCACAGCACTGGAAGAGTAAGAAGAACTCTTCTGTGTACTATAAAAAACCTTTTTAAAAATTAGAATTCATGACATGGATGTCAAAGAGGCAAAGTTTCGGCTCTTTTTTGTTTTGTTTTTAAAGAAGAATAAATGAAATCATACTTGGTAAAGGAAGTCGTTCATTAGATCCAGTCTGGCCCCAGGCATAAGCCCAAAGCTATTTATGAGAACCATCTAAGGAGGTAGCAAGGAGGCAAAACTTGTGAATTGCTCCATCAAATATAGGCTTCAATCCTATGCATGTCTGGAGTATGCTGAGAATTGTAGGACTTTTACAGTCTTAGGCCTTAGCTAGACCTAAGGTTTATCCCGGGATCGTCCCGGGGTCATAACTGTTCATGTAAATGACACACAGGATATCCTGCCTGCTCTTGGGATATCCTGTGTGTCATTTACATGAACAGGTATGACCCCGGGATGATCCCGGGATAAACCTTACGTCTAGCTAAGGCCTAAATGTGCATAGGATTTCACTCTTAGTAAAGTCTCTTGCCCAATCTTAGCAGGAGCGCCCTGATGAAATTACATTCACTGAAATAAATATGATGCATCTGAATCAATCAAGACTGGGGATGAATAAAGATTAACAACTTACCATGTGGTCAAAGTGGGAAAATTTCCTTTTTAAATGGGGCGACCAGTTGTAAAAACAGACAGGGCTTCTGTACATTTATTTATTAAATTTATATACCGCCCCATAGCTGAAGCTCTCTGGGCGGTTTACAAAAGTTAAAAACAGTGAATGTTAAAAAAAAGTATACAAAATTTAAAACCATCAAAAATATAAAAACAACAGTATAAAACAACAGTATCCATTTGAACAACAGCAGTTCTGGGTGTAGAAGAGTTGTGCAGAAGAGGAAATTTCATGTAAGCTACTCCTGCTGAAACTCCCTGCTTTTTACCCACCTATTAAAAGGGCCAGAGTCCCTTTCCTCTTTTGCACAGGGCCACCCTATTCTTAATTCTGTGGTAGAATGCAGCAGTAGAAATGGCCGTGGCTGGCTGCATAATATTCTGTGGTTGTTTTTGCTCCATCCTTAGTTACTGACTAGTTGTGTTGCTATGGTGTGAAGACCTCTCCTCACTTGCATTGCTCTTGATTTTTGACACTACTTCTGGTTCTTTATTTAGGGAAGCAGTTGGTTTAATACATTCTCACTATCATAACAGTGTTGTTCCAAAGAAATCAATAAAATCCCCCTCCCCCAGTCTTTGGAATCATTCTGTTTCTCCTAGGGAAAAAATGCTTAAAAAACAAGATTGCCTTGCTTTTAAACTGCTTGTGCTTTGCTATTAAGCCTATGAAACCTCTATTGTGTGTTATTTTGGATAATCCACATGTTTTGTGCTTAATTGTTAACAATCATGATTGTAACGTGTGCATGTGCAACAACAGAGTTGAAAAATTCCTAAGATAATATTCAGTTTACACTTTGAAATCAAGGTCAATCACAGAAAGACATTCTCCAGCCAGCCTCCTTACCATACAACACACACAGAAACATAACTTCAGGGATATGACTATGGTTTGGTTTCTCACTAAGAAAAACCTCTACAAACACACCAAAATGTTTAAAATGCAACCCTTGGAATAGAAATCTTATACTTAAAATCTGAAGAAAGTGGAGAAAAAGTGGAGATGACAAGCTAATTTATTTATTTATTTATTTATTACATTTTTATACCGCCCAATAGCCGAAGCTATTCCTTTAAAGGCAGATCTCCGTGCCCTGTGCCTGTTTCCTGGCTCCTCGCATTTACTCGATAGGAGCCGGGATGAAAATGGGATGCCCAGCAACACGTCCTGCGGTCTCGGGATCATCCTGGGACCATGGGAAAAGTTAGGATAGAAGGGTAGGGCGATATCCCAGGGAAATGCAGGGATCATACCTCCCTGCTCCTGGGATCCCCTTGAATCATGTGGATGCACAGGGACAATCCCGGGACGATCCCTGGGATATCGCCCCATCTGGACATGCCCTTGGCCTCCAGGTGGGTCTGAGGTTTGACACCTATGCCTCAAAACAAAACCCACCCCACTTAGTTTTAAGGGTTTTTTTGTTTTAGTTTTGTTAGTGGTCAGTACTGTCCATTGTGAATGGTGTGAATGGAAATCATTTATCCTGAAAATGGATTGTTTTGCCTAAATGGAAAGAGAAATAAGCCCAAAACATTTAATGGTAATGGAGAAGAAATAATTTAGTTTGAAAACAGCAGCATATCACACTGTAAATTCTTAATCCATTTATCATCTTTTCCAGGGTGAGCTCTGGGCTGTCTAGATTATGTCGGGGGGACCACCTTCCAACTTCAAGCAATTTTGGATGATACAGATTTTCTAGACCCATTTCAAACCGGCTTCAGGGCAGGATACGGAGTTGAGACAGCTATGGTCACTTTAATGGATGATCTACACTGAGTATTGACAAGGGGACTGTGTCCCTGCTGGTGCTTTTAGACCTCTCAGCGCCTTTCGATACCATCAACCATGGTATCCTTCTGGAACGCCTGGGGAGGTTTGCAAATCGGGGGCACTGTGCTTCAGCAGTTCCAGACCTATCTCTCGGGGAGGTTCCAGATGGTGATGCTTGGGAATAGCTGCTCCTTAAAGAAGGTGTCATCCTTTCCCCAACGCTATTTAACATCTACATGAAACCGCTGGGAGAGATCATCCAGAGGCATGGGGCGGGGTGCTATCAGTATGCTGATGACAACCAAATATACTTCTCTATGCCTTCGACAACGGCGTCAGCTATGGATAGTGCGTCTCCTCTGAATGAATGCTTGGAGGCGGTAATGGGTTGGATGAGGAAAAACATACTGAAGCTGAATCCAGACAAGACGGAGGTGCTTACCATCAAAGGGTCAACCTGGGTATGGAGGTGTGTCAACCAGTTCTGGATGGGGTTACACTCCCCCTGAAAGACTGCGTTTGCAGCTTGGGGGTGCTCCTGGATCCGTCGCTCCAAATGACAGCTCAGATAGATGTGATGGCCAGAAGTACCTACTATCAGCTTTGGCCAGCTGTGCCCCTTCCTAGAGTTGGAAGACCTAAAGATGGTAGTGTACTTAAAACAAACAAAATCAAAATAATATTGATATAATACATAAAAATGCTGATCCATTGCAATCTTTTATCTGTTTAGTTTTTGATGAGCATTTGAAATAACCACATATTTGATGACAATAATACCTTAAATGATGCCAATAATTTTATACAAATAGCTTCACTTACAGCAGTTGTTGATATATCAATTATAATGAAGTACATTCATGCTTTTGTGTTTAATGTATTCCTTCAATATAAAGAAACAGCCCATGGTCCTAGAGCCTTTTCAGTTACCAAAGATAATTGCATTTTACGGCATCAGTTTAGACCCAAATGTTGCTTAAAAAGCGTGTTAAATTGTTTGTTCATACTTCTATTTTACTTTGCCATAGTCATCGTTTGAAAAAGATCAAATTCATGAAGTTCAATTTTTTGACAAGTATCTTCAGATTCACACATTTATCCAACTCAGAAATTATATTATTCAGGGGGGAAAATGGAACATTTCTGTGCAATATATTCATGGGCTGTGTTCAGGAAAGGATCTGGCCCTTGCTTCTATGGAGCTGTCTATACATTTTAAAAGCCCTGCAGTGGCTGCATAGTGGCACTCCATCAGTTATACTGCAAAGCTGCGTGTTTAAAAAGTTGGGGACTTAACCCAACTTTTTATGCTGGAGTGAGGTTACCACTATGCTCTGGCATCGAGCCAGGGAGTTGTTTCTGGGTGGAAGGTGAACGCTGATTGGTCGCCAGAAGCTGGGCAGAGGGCAAGCCCAGTGAGCCAAATGACTGCTGGAAAGCCCATCAGAATTGGTCGCTGCCCCTGCCATCAGAATTACCCGTGGCTACCCTCCACAGCAGCGAAACCACAGGTTTTCCCCCAAAGTGGCCTCAACGTGGCGCTGTGAAGGCAGCCCCTATGTATATTGTATACGAAAGATGTCATTTATATGTGTGCACGCCTAGATCAAACATGTATTATATACTCTAGTATGCTGCCAAAAAAAAAAAAAAAAGTCTAAAGGTAATAATCACCAAAAGACTGATCAAATTATGGAATCAGATTCAGCTGAATCAACTATATTTAACAATATTTTAAATAATATTTATGTATTTCAAAATATTTAATGTTTGTAAGTAATAAAGGCAGTTGACTTGACTGTTAGATAATTAGATCAGGCCTTTTGTGATTATTACATATCCATGCCTGAGAACAGCAAAGAAAATGTGAAATGACCCTGAACTGAAGATGATCGCCCTTTTAGAAACATGAAGTAATGGATCAAATTTGCCTCTCTTTGCTCTGTCTTGTTCTTGAACATGATGTGACTTGTGTGAGAATTTGTTAAGGTTCCTTGGGGGCAATTCTTGCTGTCAAATTCACATTTGTATTTGGAAGATGGACCAGTTGGTGAAGCAAGCATGATAAGATGCCCCAGTTGTTAATAGTTTTGGGTTTTACGCAGCAAGAGAACTGGAGGGCTACTTTGTGTGGTTGGTGAAATTCAAAGATGATGTTTCCAGTGAGTTATTTTTTCTTATGCTCAACTGGCAGATAGAAATATTAATCTGTGCATTCCTTTTTTTCTAATATTTGCAAACATTATCAGAGAAAGTAATGCTTGAGTAGTAATTAACCCCAACAACTATACTTCATGGTGATATTAAAGGTCAGCTTCCTAGAGATTTAGAGGTGATGGTGAGTTATATGTTAATAGCTGCATGGATCCTCTTAGCAAAAGCTTGGTGATCAACATACATACTGTCTCTGGTATAATGGATGAAGGAGTGTACTCACGTGGTGATGAATAAAATAGCAAGTTAGATGATGCTATGGCAGGGAAGAATGAACTCTACCCACTTCCCAAAAAAGATGGGTACCCTTTATCAGTTATTGGAATAAGTGATGACCAGGTGACTTAGCAATTATAGTTATGCTAAATGTGTTAAGCTGAAGTATTGGAAATGTCTTGAGTGGTTGTGTTGGGAAACAGAATAAAATATTTATTAGGGGGAAGCAAGTATGATAAGACTTTGAGTAGGGGACTATGTATAGGAACCTGGTGCGCATGATGGTTAGCACAGCTTGGATTATCTTGGATTATCTTGCCGCGAACAAGTCCTGAACCAGGGCCGGATCTACACTACTGCTTTAAAGCACTTTAAAGCGATTTATAACAGTTTTGACAAGTGTATATGGAGTGTGTCCTGGGCCCCAACAATTGTCAAAGCTGTTATAAAGCGCTTTAAAGCACTTTAAAGCAGTAGTGTAGATCCTGCCCCCAGGGTACACAGAGTCTTGATCCAGGTCCGCAACCACAGAGTGGCTGAGCCAGAATTAATTCACTGCTACTACTCTGTTGGGTAGATAATGCAGGCTGATCAGCCCTGACTGCCATCTATTCTATCTCTCTGTATAAAATGCTTAGGTATGTTTCCGTAAAGGCTTCAGCTGATACAGGTTGCTTAGCAACAGTAACAACGTGTAACGTTAGCTGATACAGGTTGCTAAGCCCCTCGCCTGACTTCTCCGGGCTTTCCAAGGTAATCCTACCCCCCTTTCTGCCTCTTTGATCCCCCCCCCACAAAGGGGGCAGCACCACGGTCCAGAGCATGAGCAAGGCACGGCTGGGGCCCTTGGTGGCCGGGTGGGAGGCTGCTCGCCGGCTGCGAGCTGACCCCGGCCTAATCTCATGCAAGCTAGGTGGGTGGCCCAAGGCTGACAGGAACCCCGGAGAGAGGGGGATACCTGCTCCCCCTCCCCCTCCCTCCCTCCCCCCCAGGTCTGCCAGATGGCGCTGTATCGGCGGCCTCCAAGCATCCCGCGATGATATTTAATTAATAAACTTTAAGATATGCTACAATGGCGTATGTTATGCCGGATACAGCTAGTTGCCTCAGATTGGCTGAAGGTAAATCCTGATATGTTTGGCTCTCACCTTCTGTACAAACTCCCCAAGTTCCTCTGTGGATCCCGAAGACTTCTGTTGATGCAATACCTTGTTTCTAGTCCTCCCATGCTCTTCTTCCTTGCCTAATAATTGCATCTCATAAACAGCTTATTCCCTTGCCTGCTGTCAGCATCTCTTAAAACCGTTAAATTCTGTAATAAAAGACAAAAACAAACAAACCTTGTCTCGAGAACAAATTCAGCTTAGCCCTTGAAGTCACTAAGTGAACTTTTTCCATCTTTCAATTTAGATGTCTTCTGTGCTCTCAGTACAAAATCATCAGACCATAAACTGACAGTATTCTAGATTCAGTTCTGGCTGTGCTTTCCTAAATTTTATATTGACCCTTGATCATATATTTTGGCTCTGACAAAATCCACCACTAATCTGCATTTATGCCTCACACAGGTACACTGCATTGCATTGTTCTGCCTTTCATTCATGATGGAAGGAAGGTCAAGGCTACTTTTCTGAGGATTGCCTTGAAAAAGCCATTCAAAGCGATTAAGAGATTTTTAACAGATCTCTGCTTTATCCTGGTGTGTAAAAGGCCTCTCTCTCTCTCTCTCTCTCTCTCTCTCTCTCTCTCTCTCGTTCTTATGTACTTTAATTACTGCAGAAGACGGCCTCCTTAATTTCTATGACTCGTTGCACACCTTCTCTGTCTTTCTCTCTCTCCATCAGTGGGCTGTTTATGAGCTCTTCCTGATCCCTTTAAATCCTGCGCAGACATGCTGTTTGTTTCAGAAGTGCCTCATGGGTTAAATCTCTGGGTATGGTGTTAGGTTAATCTCTGACAAACTCCTTCAGTGCACACAACCACTGCACCACCACAGAGGGCTTTTGTTGTTGTTGTTACAAACATCCGCAGTCTGTAGCAGGTGGAACAATAACCAAGCAACTCCTTTTCCCTCCCCCTTCCTCTGCTGCAGAACTGCTATCCAAATATAACCTCTTGCTGGAAAAACCACCTGACAAGTCTTCAACAGCAGTTTTGCATCTAAAGCGGCTGTTTATGTCTTCTGTATCTGTGCTTTCAGATTACAGAATGTGCAGGGTTTTGCTCCTGTTCTTGCTGTTGTTCACTGCAGAACTCGTGGCTGTTAATTCTTCCATTTGTCACATTATAGAACTGGTTCCCTACAGAGGTTTAAAACACAGATTAACTTCTGAATAGCTCCTTTTATAATGCTCTGTTTTTTAAACAGTGCTTGGTAGATGTTTTTTGAATCAGCTGTAGCGGTTAGTTGTTGGTTGGTGTGGTTTTTCGGGCTTTGTCCCCCTTATTTTTGGCTAAGGTTGCTCTTACATCTTTACTAACACTGTGAAGGTTCAGTCTGTTTTTTTATTGCAGCATATCTATTTAGGCACATTCCAGCTTTAAAAGGAGTGTGAGAAGAGTAGTTTACCAAGGTGGAATAGGGTGCCTTGTATGTATCAAGTGTGACTGTTGGAACTATAGTGTCAAGCTGGCTAGAGTAAAGGGCATCAAATACCCATTGCGACCGACTGGAAATCAGAATATATATTTTTAATGCTGCCTTCCCTTACCCTCAATGCAACATATTATGAAACAAATATAAAATATCTGAATACAGCAAGACCCAATGAAACAGCTAAAACAACAACAGAGAAAGAAAACTTACCAATCCCTCAAATAGGCCTGTTTTACAGTCTTTGTGAAGGATGCTCATGCTTGGATTTTATGGCCTGATTCAATCATGCAGCTATCTATATGAGTGGTAACTTGAAATGGAATGATGTGGCTACATGTAGTAAACTGTTGTGTAAAGTGTTCCCTGTGATGTTTGGCTAATTCCAGCTATACCATTTCAAATATTCTCCCTACAAAAAAGGTCCTAAGATGGCATGCTAAATCTCTTCCCAGCTGTGGTAACTGCTGGTCAAATTCTATGGTTTACCATGTAGAGTTGTGCCCCACATAGTACTTTTTAAAATGGCCAGCCACATATGAATTGGATTTGGATTAACTGATGTGTTTACCACATGATTGGGGCAAGACTGGTGTAAGATGGTCAACAAAGCACATACCTAGAAAACAATTTGGCTGCCACAATTTATACTAGTTGCTCTTTCTGAATGCTGATTGGGGCAGACCAACCTAGAGCACACTGCATCAGTCTAAAGAGGATTAATTCTTTGAGAGTATCAACAAACATGTAGACAGGGGCCTGATTACTTGTTTACTTGGACTTCCAAAAGGCTTTTGATAAAGTCTCCCACCAAAGACTCCTGAACAAATTTAGCAGTCATGGAATAAGAGGAGAAGTCCTCTTATGGATCAGTAACTGGTTAGAGAACAGAAAACAGAGAGTAGGAATAAATGGTCAATTCTTACAATGGAGGGAAGTAAATAGTAGGGTCCCACAGGGATCGTACTGGGACCAATTCTTTTCAATTTATTGATAAATGATCTGGAATTAGGAGTGAGCAGTGAAGTGCCAAGTTTGCTGAAGACACCAAATTATTTAAGGTTGTTAAAACATCAAGTGATTGTGAAGAGCTCCAAAGGGATCTCTCCAAGCTGGGAGAGTAGGCATCCAAATGGCAGATGCTGTTCAATGTAAGCAAGTGTAAGGTGATGAATGTAGGGGTGAAAAACCCCAACTTCAAGTATAACCTAATGGGATCTGAGCTGGCGGTGACCAAACAAGAAAGAGATCTTGGGATTGTGGTGGACAGCTCAATGAAAATGTCCACCCAGTGTGCAGCCACAGTAAAGAAGGCAAACTCCATGTTAGGCATTATAAGAAACGGAATTGAGAATAAAACTGCCAGTATCATACTGCTTTTATACAACTATATGGTGCAACCACACTTAGAATACTGTGTACAGTTCTGGTCACCACACCTAAAACGGATATTATAGAGCTGGAAAAAGTGCAGAAAAGGGCAACTAAAATGATTAAGGGGCTGGAGCATCTCCCCTATGAGGGAAGGTTACATCAACTGGGATTGTTTAGCTTAGAAAAAAGGAGGCTAAGGGGAGACATGATAGAGGTGTACAAAATTATGCACAGTGTGGAGAATGTGGGCAGGGAGACATTTTTCTCCCTCTCTCAAAATACTAGAACCGAGGGACATCCCTTGAAGCTGATTGGTGGGAGATTCAGGACAAATAAAAGGAAGTACTTCTTTACACAGCACATAGTTAAATTATGGTACTCACTACCACAAGATGTAGTGATGGCCACCAATTTGGATGGCTTTCAAAGGAGGTTGGATAAATTCCTGGAGGAAAAGGCTATAAATGGTTCTTCTTCGTGGTCTCTGTGCATCACACAATGGGGCTCTAGCCTGATAGTTGTCTGCTATCTCCAGTATTCGAGGTGGTAAGCTTGTGTGCACCAGTTGCTGGGGAACATGGGCGGGAGGGTGCTGTTGCACCATGTCCTGCTTATTGGTCAATGGCCTATGGCTGGTTGGCCACTGTGTGAACAGAGTGCTTGACTACATGGACCCTTGGTCTGATCCAGCATGGCACTTCTTATGTTCTTAAGGTATGGACACTGTGGCTAGCTATAACTTCACCAGGAAGGAGTACAGCTGGTGTATCAGCTAAAACTAGGCAAAAGTGCTCCTTGTCATTGCAGCCACCTGGCTTTTCAGGAGCAATGCTGGGTTGAGAAGCAACCCCAAGCTGTAAATTATATTCTTCAGAGAGTATAATCTTATCCAGAACAGATTGTACCCCCATTCCTAGATTAGCTTTCCTACCTACCAATAGTAGACAACAGGACTGTCTTTTGTCTGGATTGAGACCCAGCTTGTTTGCCCACACCCAACGAAATGGCACCTTCAGATTCCCCCTCCCTCTCCCTCTCCCTCTGTGTGTGTGTGTTGATGGGGATTGAGTGCAGGGGGAAATGATCAACCCCCTTCACACATGCCCCAATCGGGAATGGGGCTTCCATGGCTGTCATTTGTTTTTTTGTTTTGTTTTTTGTTTTTTAAATCCTGGGAGAAATGGTTATATGGTAAATGTATCATGTTGTCTGGGTATGAGGCCTTTGCCAGATCTCCTGGGAAAGGATGGTTAGGTCAACACATACAAGAGAACAAGGTAGATTTCATAATATAGGTGGGGTTTCCAGTTTTGACTGCCCCTTCCCCTGACTATACAAACAGAAAAGTAGCACATCAGAGTTTTGGCTCTGCCATTATTATTATTATTATTATTATTATTATTATTATTATTATTAATTAATTATTATTTATTTATATAGCACCATCAGTGTACATGGTGCTGTACAGAGTAAAACAATAAAATAGCAAAACCCTGCCGCATAGGCTTACATTCTAATAGAATCATAATAAAACAATAATAAAACATAGCCTTTTGCCTGACTGAAATGGATCCAGATAATCAGTCTCATCCAAGAGTGACTGGAGCTGGCCCACAACCACCCACTCAAGGACCTTGCCCAGGAATGGAACATTTGCCACCGGCCTATAGTTGCTAAGATTTTCTGGGTCCAAGGAAGGTAGGTCTAGCAAAGGCCCAAATCTACATCAAGCAGGATATAACACCGTGAAAATGGTTTGAAAATGGTATGTGGAATGTATCATGGACTCCAACAGTTGTCAGTACAATTATAAACTTATAAAGTAGTAGTGTAGATCCTTCCTTAGTGAATATAGGAAAAGATGAGACAAAATTGAGCAACAGTGTGTGTGTGTGTGTGTGTGTGTGTGTGTGTGTGTGTGTGAGAGAGAGAGAGAGAGAGAGAGAGAGAGAGAGAGAGAGAGAGAGAGAGAGAGAGAGAGAGAGACTCATTTTACTTAAAAGTAATGACACACTTTAGCTTCTCATCAAAACTGGAAAACTGGTGAACAACTCTTTATTACACCTGAGAGTTCTTATGGAAAGGACTGATACGAGAATTTCATCTGTTTCTTTGGCACTGATATTTCACCTGTCAGAGTGAGAATGTAGCTGACTTCTTAGTGGCAAAAGATGTATCAATACAATGAGGTGATTGCTAAAAGGCAGCAAGTAGAATCCTATTTCCCCCAAAGTATCCGTTAATCTATCAAGCATTTCTCCCCCATTCATGTATTCAGAATTTTTATACTAGACTTCAGACTGTAAGTGGGAGATAACATCTTAAAATACTCCTCCCCACATGAAAAACTCTGCAAATAAAAGGAAGAGAACCAGAAGAGCAGGAAGAAAGATCTAGCATAGTCCTCTTCCTGCTGTGAAAGTTTTCTGATTTTGTTCTTAAACAAAGGGGAAAGTTCAAACATTTAATTCCCTCCACACACACTTTCAGTCTGAAGGTGGTACAGACCATCCTACAGTCTCTGGACTCTATCACCCTATTATGCACTGCATGTATTACTCCAACCTTAGATGAATTTAAAAAGTGTTAACAAATTCAAGTTCAAGAGGTCTAATAATTTTCATATACAGAGGCAAGACCTATCTGTATACTGGATGGTAAGGAAAAACAACAGGAGGAACATTTTATATTTTATGTGCAGACTTTCCAGAGGCATCTAACTAGCCATCCCTGGAAACAGAATTTTGGTCTAGATGGACCTGGTTGTGCTCCACAAGGGAATTCTACTGTTCTTAAGCACTGTAGTAGATAAATACATGCGACAACTCTAGATATCAGTGCAGCATTCAAAAGCTTCCTATTCAGGATAAGGAATAGCTTTAATGTAGTAGAGTAATTAGCATTCCAGGCGCAAATTCCCAGAGGGCTGAAAAATGGAAGTCAAATACAAAATAGTTATACATTATTAATTATTCTAACAATGGAGAACCTTTATACATTTCAGTGCTCCTTTCTTTTTCAGCAGGACTATAGAAGGAGGAGCAAGTCACATAAATAATAAGAATATACTTTGTATTCAACTGATGAAGCTTTCACAGAATAGATAAGTAGATAGCTACATCTAGCCTTCAGAAGGAAGAGAACTGTATTGAAATTACAGAGAGGCTTGATTACATTAAAACAAAGCACCAGCAGTAACAACCAACAGCGCAATCCTATACATGCCTACTCAGAAGTAAGCTTCATTGAGTTGCATGGGGCTTGCTTCAGGTAAGTGGGTGTAGGATTGCAGTCTAAGACTCCTGAATCTTAGAATGCAGTTAGTCAAAGACTAATATTTAGGTTGTAATCTTTTGCACATTTTCTTGTGGGTAAGTTCCTTTGAAGACAGGCAGAGCAAATTAGAGATATGGAGTAATGACTTATAAAATGTAAATGTAAAAGATAATTTTAATTTGAACTTCCCCAAACCCCAAGTTCTCCTTAAACAGTATTTTTATATGGCCATTTCCTCTTTTAAAGGATCAGAATCAGTATTACCATGCAGGGAGTGGTTTTCAGCAAATTTGTCCCTTTTCATATTTTTTGAGATGTAGTTAGTGATAAGTAACCGTTGATTGGAGTGTATTTTAGTCTATACATATAAGGGTTGAATCCAGATTTGGTCATACTGAGAATAGACCGCCTGAAACCAATGGGATTTATATTAGTCATTACTAAATTAAGTCCTATTGCTTTTAATGGGTATACTTTAAGTATGACTAAATCTAGATCCAAACCTAAATAAACTCAGTATAATTTTATGCAAATCTGTGTCCTCTTTTTTGGTGATACATAAGTGGTCACTGTACTGGCTCCTCAGGCAGATGGCCATCATTGATCTAATTAAAACCTTGGGCAGGTTTGCAGATTCATGGAGGGAAAAATAACATTTTATTTATGAACTGAATGGAAACTTAAGAGACAGCTGCTTGGAACATAAGCATCCGTGCCTCTGTGCCAATAAGCCCCTCCTCCTGGGTAATTACATACTTACCTAAAAGTAAATATGTTAAAGGTAGATGTTTGTGTAAAATGAAGCCTTTTTAATTAAACACGCAACCACTACTTTTGGTTTATGTATGGATCTTTTCTTGCATATCCTTTTGTGTTTTGTCAGATTGCCAGTAGTTTATGGGATGAATAGGCATATTGCTGTTTAGTCATCCCTTCACAATGTAACCTGCAGACACCATTAAGATTCTGTTCTGTGTTTCAGCACTTGAGCATTCAAAATATTAATGTGATAATGTGGCTGTCAGGATTGTAAACCTTCAAGGCGCTTTAAGATGCTTGTAATAACAAAGAAAAGAAAAGCTTACCAGATTGCATGTTACAGACCTTATTACATTGCCAGGGGTGGTATCCAGTGGTAGTCCTTCGTAAACTAGGCCCATTCACTTCATTGGGTCTACTCTGTGCAGTACAGTTGGATACTGCCTTAGCATCTTAGGAGCCTATTTAGAGATAGGACTATTTTTAACTGACTGTTTGCATTCTAATGCAAAAAAGTGGGATTCAAGTCTGGAGAGTTCATTGAAAAAGTTTGTCATTTATCCCTGGCATGAGTATTTAGCAGCAAGATGGTGTGTGCTACCCTTATTGATGTTGCTCTAAGTCAGTTTCAATTCTCGGCTGGCTGGCTTGCTTTTTTTATTATGTCAGGGAAAGAGACGAAGATTGGTTTCATCGCTAGTTGGGAATGGGGGAAGAAACTGGTTCTAGCGAAACAAGTGTAGCACATATAGAAAAGAAGCATGTGTGTATGCACATATGCACACACATGCAGATTTTCCCATAGAGGGGAATGACAAGATATCAAAATGTCATTGTACAGGGTCTGCACAGCTTGTGACCCATGAAACTGAACATAGACAATAATACATACATTACAGTCTGCTAGATGTTTGACAACTGCAGGTTTTCTTTTTTTGGCAGTAAAACAGACAGGTAGGGTTGTCAAGCCCCTAACGGGCTGCCGTACATTGACTTGGTGGTCACAAACTGTAGGCCTGGGATACAATGATGCTCCTCACTTCACTGAAGAAGGAATGTTTATGCAGCAGTCAGATGCTTGTTTTTTTATTTTGTTTTTTAGATCAGGGGACTTTATGGTTTTGAAGTCAATTCCTATTATAAAGATGTCTAGCTGTGGAAGTTTATAACCATAGTTGTTGTTTTAAATAGGTTTGGCCTGGGTAGATTCAGTTTGTTGCATTTGGGTAAGCTTAAACTGCCAGTGTTGATAATATTTTATTGTCTGGGCTGGATGGGTTTGGGCCAGTTGTCTGAAAACAATTTCACAGGGGGGAAATGAACACAGACATTTGTTCACACAGACACTTAAAATTATCGTAGAAAGCCCATTTGCCAAACCTTTCAGAAACAAGTTAGAGAAGCATAACAAATCTTCCAATGCTCAGTGACTTGGTGCAGATGTAATGCTAAACTCTGATTAAGGCTGACAAGAGAGGGGACAGGGGGCATTTCAGCCCGGGAGAGGGGAGGAAGCATGCAAGTCATGGTCTGTCCTTGACCTCTTATCTCTGGTTGAGATTGGCAGTTTTACATCTGCACTGGACTGGCATATCAAAGAAGTGAGCAGCTCATATAAATGTGTAGCCCATTTCTATTTGTGTAGTAAATGGAATTGGGTAGGAGTCAGCTGCAAGGTGTTCTTCAAAGTCCCACTTGCCCAGTCAAAGTAATCAACATAGCATTACATGCACTGAAGCACCAGTCACCTTTCCTATTCTGGTGATTACCGATGGATCCTTGATCATTGGCTAAAATGTATTTACTACTTATATCAAGAAGCTTATTGTCAGATCCACTATGACATTACTTGAATTGGAAAGCTTGCAAGGATCAAACTTTCTCATGTGGTTAAACCTCAGTAGATCATAGTCTGGCCATGATAATGGATCCAATCTTAAGTCTCCCATTTCTGGATCACCATCCTCCTGCCCAGTAGTGAAGACCAAAACAAAAGTATATCTTGCCACATGCATTGGGGCCAATGGCATTTTGGGACAGACCTGAGGTTGTCAAGGCCTGATCCACTCCAGAAATTGTAGCCTCAGTGTGGAAGTTGAATTTACCCAAGAACAATAGCCTGGATGTCCTCAACACCAAATCTGAGACAACTTCCATCAGGTCAGGTAGGGAGACTGTTGGGCAGCAGGGTGGGCGGTACACCAACAGAACCCCTAATCTATATCTAGTCCAACAGGCATTCACAGTTAAGACTCACCCAGACAGGAAGTTTAGAGAGGGAGATGGAACTCTTACAGAGTATGGCATCTCCCCCTCCCTGTGCTGCTGCTGTACTAAATACAGCTGGGTACAGCTGATACAAACTAATCCCACCCAACTCTCCCACCCAGGTCTTGGTAATGCACACCAGGTCAGCTTTCTTATCCATGGACATAGAGATCTTATTGTGAACTGGCCTGGCATTAATTAATAGCACCAGCAGACATGATGGCATGCTGATAGGGCAACTAGACTTCTGCCAGTTGGGATGAGGAAAACTAGGTGTAGGAACAGATAAATGGCCTGCTTTCACATCTCCTTAACAGGTATGTTGACTGCCCAAGGCCATATCTCTTTCATAAAGCAAGTGTGGGGAACCTCAGTCACCAGTGCCAAATCTGGACCTCTTGTGCTCCCAATGCACCCCCCCCAGGGTTCCCCAGATGGCCACAGCCCCCTTTCCTACCAACCACTGATGGTTTGGTGATTTCCCAGAGTTTGTGCATTTTTTCCCCATTCTAAAATTTTTAAAATGCCTTTCCTAAGGCTTAATTACATGCAGTAAGAGCTTTAGGCTACAATGGTGCTGGTCTTTTCTGGGTGTTTTTTCTTCTTCTTGTATTTTTGTCCCACTCCATTTGACTTTGGCCCTGCCCACCCCTTGAATGTGGCTCCCGAAAGCTTCTCTGAAATTGAATTTGGTCCTTGGGCTGAAGGAAATCCCCCACCCTTGCCCTAAAGCAAAGAATATAAGTTAACTCACATCATCTGTGCAGGTGACTAAAGCTGTAGGGGGAAAAATGCCCAAAGAAGCAATGTTTCTTTTACTCTCTGATGTTCTGCCCTCAATGACTTGTTTATTGTGTTTGTAAGGTCAGAACAAGAGATGCACAATGGTCCCCATGAAGCAATTCTTACAGTTTTCATCAATCAAAGATTGCAGAGAACAAACAAACAAAGCACCGTCATCCAGTTAGGGGTCATGGACATGAATGAATGAGCAAATGAGAACAGCACATGGAGCTTCTTCCCCAGTCTAGCTGCTAGGGATGCTCATGAATGGTTCCTGTCAGAAAACTAGTGATAGCATTGATCAGCTATTCCGGAGATGGAGCAGTTGGAAATGGGGACTGGCTTTCGTTCCAACCTTCCCTGCTCCTCATTGAATAGCTGCTTTCCCCTGTAAATCAGAGTTAGACAAATTGTGTCTCATGGGATAACATGATCCTAGAGATACTTTCCACCAGCTCTTGAGCTTCCTTTGGCCTCAAGAGAATATTGGATTCTATATAAAAATGAAAAGGGAGAAAGTTTATAGCCATACTGATTGAAGGGATAACTTTGAATCTGTTCTGAGAAAATGTTCAAATGTGGCCCTTGGTGCCATGTGAGGACATCTCTGGTATTCATTTCAGTGATATGAAATTGAAGGAAACTATTAAAAAGTGTATATAATGTACTAGCCCAGAGAAGTTTGGATTGTAAGAGGTGTTTTCCTTTCCAAGATTCTCCACCTATACTGGTAAAAAGGCTTTTTTAAATCACTTTTTTTCTGCATGAGAAATGGGTGCAATGAAGAACGCTGCCCATCTACCACTACCAAAAATGCTTTTTTGTTGACTGAAATAGCTTCATCCAGACATGGTATAGAAATGCCTTCAGTACAAAAATGGAAAATAGGAGTTCTGTAGTGTCCTGGAAATTAGCAGTGAATCTGAAAACTATTCTAAAGTATTGCTATAAAGTGACAGATTCTATGTATTTTAATATTGGTAGAAAACCAAAGTAGGGTTGAAAACTGAATAACAGTGGTATTACTTGTGGCTTGAGTGTGTGTACCCACTTGAGTTCTCACATAGATTACATATAAAATAACAAAGGAACAAAATTATCACTAGGAACATAAAATTGCTGTTAGTTTAATTGGTCTATTAGCAAAAGACTGAATCTGATACAATTGTCCATGAGTGGTTAGTGTTTAATTTCCCCCCAAGATGTAAATTCTCAGGTGAAAATTTAAGCCAAATCACTGGTTTCATTGTGGAAATAAGGGTGAAAGTATAATGTACTTTAAGAGTTAGCTATTTGCAACATTTATTAATGTCTTGATATTGTTCTCTTATAAAGCCAGTTTGGGAGCTTTCCTGATTGAGTTTCCAAGAATATTTCACACGTGGGCACCAATCTAAAGCTCCATATTTGCCTGATGTTGAAATCTCCATGGGATATTTCTCACCATCTAAGGGTTATTTTATACGTAGAAGTCACTTCTGTTTTAGAAAAATGAGGCAAGGAGGTTGTTGCCAAGCACTTGACAAGCTGGTATACATGACAGTTTGGTGCTTCACAAGTTGTAGAGGGCTGCTCGGCTCCATGAATCATCACTTGCCCCTCTTCCTTTGCCCTTTGTTGTTAGATCAGGCTGTGTGCTGTTGCCTCAGTGGTCTTTGCCATGGAAGCAGGATAAGATGTGTAAAATGTCTAATGATGCACTTATCTACACTAACTTAGGGTACTTACATATGGACAGCTCCTTATTCTATCCATCAAAAAGCATTGTCCAGCTATTCTCTCTTTCCCTCCTTAATCAATTGTAGGAAGAAAAAAGATGGAAGAAGCAGTGGGAAAGGGCTTGTAGCAAAAGGGGTACAAATGGAGGACTGGATCCCCATAAAATTCCTTGAATGAGGCCTCATCTATGTAGTAGCACCCATAAGTAGATGCTGGCGAAATTCGAGATGAACTAAAATGAATCTCCTGCAGGCCAGACTCCCTATGTGGAGTTCATGGACTTTCAGATTTTTTTTTACTGAAATTTACGCAAATTTAATTATAGGAAAATACACAAATTTCTCTTGAAGCATATGCCATGCTGGAAAATATATGTGGGGAAAAGTTGAAGGGAATGGGGGACAATACTTTAAATGTTACATACTAACATAAATTATGAAAATTGTTGCAGATTTTCTTATGGAATTATTTACATATTTTTTTTCCACAAAACGGAAATAGAAAAAAATTCAAAAAAATTTGTGAACGGATGCAGGAATGAACACCACCACACAATCCACGAAACACAGGATGGATTTCACAAAATCCAGACATCCCTACCCATAAATGACAGAGCTCTCGCTATAATGTAATCTTTGCTGCCAAAAGATGCTTTCTTTTTATAGTTTGTACCCAAGATTTCCCTTACTTTTATCTCTACGTAAACTAAAGGCAAATTCCCATTCATGCATTTCCTTCCCACACACCTAGATTTGATAGTCTTTTAAAAGTTGCACAAACATGTTCATTTTTAAAGACTTCTCTTCAGCTGAGATGTGTTTAGATTTCTGACTCAGCCTGTCACCTTTCAGGGTTTTTTTACTGCCTCTCTGAAAGGTAGCTTTGTAATCAATTCTCACGGTGTGGATGAGAAAACAGTGTCAACAGGGAGTGAAAATGATTTCTCCAAGATATCACATACAGAGTTAGTGGATGCTTATTGCTTCACATAATGTTAGAACTTAAATGCAGAACATTTTTTTAACTCCATATCAAAGAGCCAACCTTTGTTTTCATCACCACTGGAAGCTGTGTTGACCAACAATCTTATCTAATGTAAAAAGAAACTTGGATATATTTATGGAAGATGGCAATATAATGCAAATTTGGTTGGATCAGGCAATGTATCAACATACTTAAGAACATAAGAAGAGCTGTGCTGGATCAGGTCAAAGGCCTATATTGTCCAGTATTCTGTTTCCACAACGGCTAAGCAGATACCTATGGGAAACCCACAAGCAGAACATGAATGCAATAATATCCTCCTGGTCATGTTCCCAGCAGCTAGTATACAGAAGTATATTACTGCTGATAGTGGAAGTAATAAACATCATGACTAGTAGTAGCCATAGATAGTCTTATCCTCCATGAATCTGTATATAAATCCTTTTTCAATGAAGTGTTTGTATGAAGTTACTCATGGAGGAGGAATTTTAAGGCATGATGTACTTCCCTTTTGCACCATGTCCTTTTTTTTTTTGCCAGAGTAGAGATAGACCTTCTAACCTAGGCCCGATGTGCTGACCGCTTTTACGCTGTCTGCTGTTCAACCCCCACTTCTCTTAGTATCATTGCAGTAAGTCTTCACCATGTTACCAATTCTATAAAATCACAGCTATCACCTACTCTAGACTTCAACTTGTAATGAATAAGGCTCACACAATTAATTTCAAAATGTTACTACCTCAGGTTTTAGCATTCTTGGAAGATATTGTGGGATTACGATTTAACATTACATATCGGAAGTTCTGTGATATAAGAGTCCTATTGTGGCATTGTCTATCTGTGTATTGTAAATGCATGGGGGCATTCTAGCTTCACCCTCATACGTTTCTATTGCTCTGTACTCATGGAGGGAGACTTTCTGAAGAAGACAGTTTCTTGTACCTGTGGAGGCTGTCCACTCAACAAAGAATGCTGATTTTTCAGTGTTCTCAATTGTGTGCAGAACCTCTATGAATACAGGAGGCTTTCCCTCTTCAGAAAGTCTCCCTCCATGAGTACAGGGCAATGGAAATGCATGAGGAGTGGGTGGAGCTAGAGTGCTCCCCCTTCTCACATGTTTACTGTACGCAGAAACAGAATGCTTGATAGGGTAAAAGTCCTTTGTAGTTAAGGGATTCTGAAAACAAAGTAATAATGGTGTACTTAAATGGTGCCATAGTTTTTCAGTTAATGTTATGTGAAATGTGGCACTGTCCTTTGTGTCCACCCCAAGCAAATCTAAATTACTAAGCATCACTTAAGTTTAGCATGGCATCTGTTTGATCTGACTTGCATATTTTCCTGTTATCTTGTTGGCTTCTGATTGTAATGCTTCCCTTTTTAAAAAGCCATTCACTACCATCATCTTTATAGTATTTAAAATGAATGCAGAGTCAGTGTAGTGAAGTTGATAGGTGTTTTTTTTTTTACTTTGGCCTGGGCTCAAATCCTCAGTCAGCCATGAATCCCGCAGGATGTCCTTGGGCAAGTCATTGTCTCTCAGGCTAATCCTTTTGCCATGGTTGATGTGAGAATAAAATGAGGCAATCCTATGCACGCTGGAAGAAGGGCAGGATACAATTGAAATAACTAAGTAAACATACAGGGGAACGGAGCCGACTGTCAAGCCGTATTATTAGTATTGCAGGTGAGTTTATTTCTTTATTTCTTTCATTTCTATACCACCCAATAGCTGAAGCTCTCTGGGCAGTCCACAAAAATTAAAACCACAAAGTACAGCATAAAATATAAAATACGGAAACGTAAAACCACAACTAAGAAGTACAACCAAAATAAAAGCTAGTAGCAATGCAGAGATTTAAAATACAGATTTTAAACAATAGAGCTAAAAGGCTAGGAAGATAAAATACTGGGAAAATAAGTTCTTCATCTGACGCCGAAAGCAGTACAACGTAGGCACCAGGCAAACCTCTCTAGGTAGCTCATTCCACAGACGGGGTGCCACTTCAGAAAAGGCCCTCTTTCTGGTAACCACCCACATCATTTCCTTTGTCAGGGGCTCGCAGAGAAGTACCCCTGAAGATAATCCTAGGGTCTGGGCAGGTACATATGGGAAGAGGCTATCCTTCAGAAAACCTGGCCCCAAGCCATTTAGGGCTTTGAATATTAATACCAGTACTTTGAATCGGGCCTGGACATGGACTAGAAGCCGGTGAAGCTGGAAAAGTACTGGTGGAATGTTGATTCATTGGCCAGTCCTCGTTAACAATCTGAGTTGGACCAACTGATGTTTCTAGACCATTGTAGTGAGGATTGATTTTTGCTGTGAGAGTTTCCATAAAGTGAGAGGGGGGCATGACAATATTTGTAACCCCCCTGTTTTTCACTCTTATGTACAGATTTTACATCTGTTCTCAGCCCTCGTCACCCAGTACAGTGCTGCTTGGGCAATAGGGAAAGGAAGAGGGAAGTTTTGCATTTCACTGGGTCAGCTGGGCTGCTGTCAAAGGGTGAGAAAAATGCTAAACAGAGGCTCAGTTCACAGTGGGAGAAAATATTCATGTATACGCCTCCATTCTGGATCAGTACTACATTTTATGTCTGTCTGCTTACCTGAGAGATATTACTGTGTGTGTGTGCGTGTGTGTGTGTGTGTGTGTATAAATATTTTCTTTTGATGTATTTGTCATGGTCTTTGGCCCTTCTCCCTTCCCACTTTCTACTTGTATGCACATGCACACACATCCTAAAATACAGAATCCAAATGAAACTGCACACACAGGCGTGCACACTTGGATAGATTCTTGGATTCTGTCTTTCTCTCACACCCACAGACATCCTTCTTTGGCAGGGATCTGCATAAATTGCCTCCAGGTGAGGCACCTCTCTAGGTTCACTATTCGTTCAGCCTCACCAACACACAAATCATTCTCACATTATGGTTTTACCCAGAGGAATGACCTGTGAGAGTAATAAAGAGGGAATAATCTCTGTGATAAATGCTTCTCATGCTGAGTTCAAAATGGAACTCGTTTGCAGGGAACTTTCCTCTAAAGCTACTGATCTCTGAACTTTATTTTTTCTCTAACTGTCCAGCTTCTCTTGCTTATATCCCTAGAGTTTTCACAAAATTCTGCTTGGAAATGGTGATGGAAAACTACTCAAACTGTGACAGTATTAAAGGCTTTGTGCTGAAACAAGATATGCAGAAGCCCTATGTAATATATATGTTGTTGACCTGTATTATTTCAAATTGCACATGAGGCATCAAATATATCACACACATACAAAAGTAGCATGTCATGAAAAAGGTTCTAGAATAGCATTTCCCTTGACATGTTTGTGTTGCATTTTTAAGAGGGACAGGTTTTGTTGCTGGGTTTTTGTTTTGCTTTGTTTTGGTAGAGGAGTACACAGATCTTGAGTCAACCACTTTCAGTCTGAAATATTATATAGGCCAGCAGCAGCTAACATCATCTGTTGTTTCTGTTTGTCATGTTTAGCTAAAGGTTGTGTGTGTGTTTTAATTTCCCCACATCTAAATAATAATTCCTCTTCCAAACAAAAATAATATGATTGTAACTACTAGTGTAAAGCTCATGTCACCATGGGCACTAGTAGTCTGAGGGTGAAACATACTGTTCCTTGACTCTCGCTATATCAGTCGGCCAGAAGAACTCTAAGAACTCTGATACCAAAAAGAGCTGCTCACCTGCCAGTCTTCATTGGCATATGAGCTCTTCCTAGTGAGTGTCCCATTTGAACCAGGTACTGTGGATATGCACAGATTTTTCTGGGTTATCATCTTTGCTCTTATTATGGGCATGATGGCAGTTTTTAAGTTGTGTCACCATTGTTAAACTGCTGTTGTTGTACAATGTGTTGGTTCACGCATAATGATATAATAATTATTTTTATAAGCATCATTTAATTGCTCCTACTGCATGCGGAAGTGGCTAAACAAACCACAAATATTCTGGTCCATGGTTTGTTTAGCATTACTTGTGAACCTGGAACTCTGGTTTGCCTCTCCCCCCAAATACCAGAGTCATAAGCCAACAACAAACTATGTTTGGGGAGAGTCAAACCAGAGCTCCCAGTTCAGACATAATGCTAAACAAACCATGGGTGGAAATGTCCATGGTTTGTTTAACCACTTCTGCTTGCAGTGGGAGTGATTAGACAGCCTGCATGAGCAAGCTGCTTATAAACACTAAACTTGTGTGGAGGAATACCACTTCTTACTATGGCAATCCCACCACTATCGCCACCAGTTGTGGAGAATAACCCCTCACCACTGAGCAATCCACCATTTATTTCCACTGCTGCCATAAATCCACACACTTTAATTTAATATACCCCTTTTTCTTAATGGAATTGACCATTAAGCATGAGAGAAGCAGAAGTAAAGATATGATAAACAAAGATAAGGGATATTTTATTAGAAAGGAATAAAACAAGAACACTTATTATTTATGATTGCTGTTACATTGAGAACAACATTTCTCTTTATTACTTGAAAAGCAGTGTTTGTTAAATTAATTTATTTCTGATGTTGATATTATTATAGGATATTATATATCCTAACTTGAATGTTGATTATTTATTGGTTTTGTTGTTCTGTTTCCTTTTGTTTTTCCTCCTACTGTCTCAAGATCACTCTATGAGCTTCATGGCTGAGCAGAGATCTTGAAACAAGAACTCCACAGTCTTATTCTAACTACTATATCAGACTGTCTATCCTCACTTTTATCTTTAAGTCTGTGTCTTCAAAAATACAACTTCTCACTTGCTTTATAATGGCCAATATATAGTTGAGTTGCTTTTTATTCATAATTTGGTTACTGGTGCAATACTTTGGAGCAATGGCTATTTTTTTTAACCCAGCAAAATAGGGAGAAATCTAGTTACATTTTTATTATTTGTATTTATTTTTTGTTTCTTTTATCCAAATTATAGTTTCTCTACTGATGTAGCTTCCAGCTGCACTAATTTGTGGACAAAGCCTACCATCAGAGCTCCTATAACTTTCCACCCACTGCATCTTCCAGCCTCAAAATAATATCTTTGTTACTCAATGTGACTCATTTTTATGCTAGTCTGTCCTTGCTGTAAACAAAATTGCTTAACCTTTGAATTAAACATCAGTTGATATTCACTACATAAAAAAATACATACATACATTTAACAAAATGGTGAACAATTCGGTAATAAAAATATTTTGTAACATTAGTAATACCAAGGTAAAAAACTTTCCAGAATATATGACGTTTATTTGCAAATTGGCTATCCTTCCTTTTCCACTTCTGAAAGTATACACGCACACACATGTATGCCAAAAAGTTGTTTTTCAAACTGAAAGTAATAAGTGGGCTGACTAAATAAAGCTGAGCAAAAGCAGTAGCTAATTTTATTGCAAAATGGGGCTTGTAATAACAGTGGTCTTTGCAGAATAGTGGATAGTATTTTAGGGTAGTGTTTAGCAAGTTTGTCTATATGTTGTTAGAAGGAAAATAATCCACAGACAAACTGGTCCTACAGAACTGTACACAAGCATTCCTAATCTACTTTAGAATAATGATGATTCTAAAGTAGATGATTCTACTTTAGAATAATGATGAGCACAGGAAGGTGCCTTATACTGAGTCAGGTCATTGGTCCATCTAGCCCAGTATTGTTGACACTGACTGGCAGCGACTCTCAAAGGGTTTCAGGCAGGAGAAGCCTTGGATCAAACCTGGGACTTTTTGCATGCAGAGCATCTCCTCTACCACCGAGCTATGACCCCTCCATTGTTGTTCTACAGAAAACTCAACCCTTCAGATAAAGATACTCCATACTCTAATCTAGGCATGTGCTCCGCTCCGATTAGAAGCGCAGAAGCAGGAGCGAATTGGCCTGCTCCGACTTGCCCAGAGGCGGAGTAGAAGCGGACCGCAGACCCCTAGAAGCAAGGCGAAGAGAAGCGGCCATTTTCGGAGCGCTCCGGTTTCCGCGTTCCGCTTCTATCGCCATCTTGAAACATTTCGCCCATAGGATTGCATTGCAGAAAAGAAAGGGGGATAACTGTGTTGTTTTTGATGCTATCTTTCTGAAAATTCTTGTGCTTAGAGACTCGTGGATGGGGGTCATTTTGAGACTACTCTCACCTCTCTGCGTGGTGCGGGTCGCGTGCTAGAATTTTTTAAAAATACCTTTTCCGAAGGGCTGAGGGGCAGAGTCAACTCCCGGTCATGATCACATGATCCCAAAGTTGGAGGAGGGGATAGGCAAAACGGGTAACTTGGGATTCTGGGAACTTCTCTTTCTTAGTCTGAATGGACTTTTCCCAGTGTTTTTTAAAACAGTAGCCCCACCAAATGCACAAACACAACCTGTGAAATCATATACTAAGCCAATAATAAGAGAGCACTGCTACCCACCCTAACTTTGGGGAACAACTGAAAAGATGTGGTGCAAGGGGATGAGCTCCCCTAGGGCATTTCATGTGGACGTGCCCCCACTCTCTCCTGTACTTGGAGGGCCATTAGAGCCTTCCAAAGAGAGTAACCCGGTGGAGCAATGCCTATCATGAGTTGAAGTGAGCGGTCTACTTCTCTTAGTGGTGGAGCAATGCCTATCATGAGTTGAAGTGACAGTTCCACTTTTCTGTTGTGAAGCAATGGCTTTCATGAGTTGAACTGACAGCTTTGCTTCTTAAAAGACTGGTTGACCACCAGTCAAATTGGCAGCTGCTGCTTCCCCCTCCCCTGGGCACGTCCCCCTATTGCTGGTAAAAGACAGATATAGCCTTTTTTAAAAAGTTCTTCTTGTTGTTTATTCAGCAACACTGCTGGTTTTAATTCCACCCCTCCTTTGTTTATTTATTTATTTATTCCATTTTATATGCATTACTGGCTTATCCTTGGCTCACTTCCTTATGACCCCAGAAATGTCTCCTGCCTGCCTGCCTGCCTTCCCTCTCTCCTCCCCTGCCTGCCTTGCAGGGATGTTGTGTGTGTCTGGCTTTGACTCAGGGGAGAAGTCCTTCCTGCGCTCACTTGGAGTTTTGGAAGTTCCAAATCCATTTTTCAAGTGTGGAAGAAGATTCATAGGTTTATCTCTACTCCCCAATTCATGGCATGTTGGGATTTCCTTTGAAATGGCCCCATTGAGATGTCTTCAGGTTTAAGCCCCGCCAAAAATCAGGGGATGATGGGACTGCCTTGAGTCTGGGCGTGCGTGTGTATTCCTGGATAGGCTATCATGGTGGTGAGTTTGAGGTTTTACTTTCTAACGTGCAAATTGATGGAGCTATGGAAAGGGGTGTGAATGGGGTGTTGGATTTTCCTAAATTCCCCCAAAATCAGGGGATGATGGGACTGCCTTGAGTCTTGGCGTGCATGTGTATCCCTGGATAAGCTGTCATGGTGGCGAGTTTGAGGTTTCTAACGTGCAAATTGATGGAGCTATGGAAAGGGGTGTGAATGGGGTGCCCGATTTTCATAAATTCCCCAAAAATCAGGGGATGATGGGATTGCCTTGAGTCTTGGCGTGCATGTGTATACCTCCATGAGGTGTCATGGTGCCAAACTTGAGGTTTCTAACTTTCACAGAAAAAAAGTTGTATACTTTTTTAGCTTAATGCAAGCCTGGGGGGGGGGGGAAACGGAGCTCCGAGCGGAGCAGAGCAGACATGGGCGGAGCGGGGGTGGAGCGAAGCGGCCCGATCCACAAATCACGGATCTGGAAGTGAAGCGGAGCGGGGGGTCCATGCACACCCCTACTCTAATCATTAGTGTATGATTACTATGTGATAAAGACAGTGATTAAGAAAAGCATATGAAGCTTAAGCAAATGTGCGTTGCAAAGTGTCTGCAAATTGAAACTACTGAGGGTGGGAGCCTATTGGAACCTGGAGTGTTTTTTCTTTCTTTCTGCCTTAGGGACACCCCCTGTTATTTGTCAGTCACTCTCAGATCACATTATTTAACTTGGGTGGGGGATTAAATTGCTAAAGTTTACGATGTTCAATTTTTTAAAAATATTTATTTTCTGTGTTGAAAGCCTTTGAACTTTTGATCAAATTTCAACCAAGTACAGTTGTCTGTATTTTTTCTGACTCATACACACAATGATACACATTCATACACACTCTTTATATATGGTATATAACTTCTATTTTCATTCTTTCATTAGATAGTGAACTCTTACTTAGGGTGTTTTGGAGCCAAACTACAAGTCCTTCCAATCACACATTGCAATGATATGTATGATTGGATAAATTACCTCAGTGTAAGTGCACGTGACCCCAATTCGGATAAGGACCATGGCGTTTCAGGAGAGGAGATTTAAGCTTTTCATCCTCCCATTTTCAGGGTGTGTGTGGTATTTCAGGATGAAAACAGAAAGGGGGAAACTGAAATCCCCACTCCCAGAGCATTTACAGTGAGGTAATTAATCCAATGCAGAGCTCTGCTATGTGTGATTAGAAGAACATGTAGCTTGGCCCTTAGTGTAGATGTTCCACAAGCATATTGCTGATATACTAAGAATTATAATTAGTGAACTTCTTCAGTACTCTTGTGAGTTTTTCTTTTTGGTGCCTTTTTAAAAATCTTATTTAAAAATAAAATTTCTTTTTTTAAAAAAAACACCTTAATAACCGCCTCAGTCAATTATATGAAAATACTATATTTTTATGGTATGTGTTAATGTTGTATTTTATTATTGTACTCTAGTGTTGTGAACCACTGAGAGATGCTATTATAATCAGCAGTATAGAAATGTTGCAAATAAACTAATAAATAAATAAATGTCACAGTTATAATCTGGAAACCATTTTAAATTATTCACATGCCAGCTGTTTCCACATAGCATGTTTAGCAGCTTACCAAATGGATCAAGCAATTTTCACAATATTATCCGCCCCCCGCCCCAGACACACACACCCCATCCTAGAAAATGGTCCAACCTGCATGTCACAAACTGCTACACACTATTGGTGAGATTTAAAGTCACTTCCATATGGTTGGTGTAACTTGTACATCAGCCATGTGACAGATCATTTGTTTCAGCCCTATCTTCTGGGGGTTGCCAAACCATTGCATTGATTTTACTCTTTTTGCTTCTATTTGGTAGCATTGAAATTGGATCACACAAGTGGTCTGCTGGAGGTTTCTTGTACTTATATGTTGTTCTATAAATGGTGTTCTATGGTCACTTGATCAGCAGGTTACTGAAGCAGACATATTTCCAGAATGAATTTAGGACCCAAACTCCACTATGTTGCCTTGTATACTGTAAGGCCTCTTGTGTGTCATGTGTGTGGTGGGGTCACCACTTCCTCACTGCATTGGAGACTCCAGAGCACAGCCATGTTAGGCCTCTATGCTCAGGCTTGGAATTGACTGAATTCCATAATCCGCACTGCAATTTGGGTGGAGTGGGGGTAGCATACGTAACTGTTTATCAATTCAGAAAGTGCAAAGTAAGAAGGTCTATGATAAAGATTTAAATGTAAGAAATATAAGGCCCGGTTTTTACTCCTATTCAGTTCTTTTAATCCTTACTCATATAAAATGTGTGTAAATGTCCAATAATAAAAGTTCTTTTTCTTTTTACAGATTTGTGACAAAGATTTGAAGTTGTCCTTTCAGGGATGAGAATTACAGGGAAAGTCAGTCTGTACACTTGAGAGCAAAAGCTGCAAACAAATGACCCTCCAACATTGGTCTTGCTGTTACATTTACTTGTCATAGCTTTGAATCTTTTGTAGCCCATCTCAGAGTGGCTATGGATATAACATTTGTCTGTTCCATTTAATGCCATTTGCTCCAGGCAGCTTTGTATGTATCTCCATTAGTGACAGAATAAGCATTTGGTTTTCTTTGTCCATCTAAGCTAGTTCAATTAAACTATAACCCTGGCCTGTCAAAATTATCTTGAATTGTGGAGGAAATGGTTATATATTTAGTTTGTCCTTCCCCTTCCCCTGAAAGTATCTTCTTGAAATTCTTTTTGTCCAGTTTTTGATCAGATGAGTTGGTTGCTTTACTCCTTCCATTTCAGTTTTCTTTTCGAACAGAATTGGGCAGCATCGAGGTTTTTGAATGATTCAGATACTAAAAGTTAAAATGCATCCTTTATGGTTACTATAGCTCTGAATGGCAGCTGTTGTACACTGGAACATGAAATCCAATGGCTTAATTGGGGATAAACTTTCTTCATTCTGCACACCTTCTGGATTCTGCCTTGGAAGCCTCATCCTGTTCCTTCTATCATTAAACATTTTTGCCCCCCAAAGTCCCCATACATCTGTTGCCCTCTTTGGCCTCCTGGTATTGTTCTAAACATTACAAATTTTGTAAAAATCCATATTTTGGAACTGTGAAATGAACAAACAGAAGTGTGATATACTCAAATTTGTATAATTTATCACAAAGACCAGATATGCAAAATTCAGATATGCAAATAAATAAATAAATAATAATAATAATAATAAAAAATCAGATATGCAAAATTCAATTCAGCACAAAAATCAAGAGTTTCTGGTGTATGGGTTTTATTTATTTATTTATTTATTTATTTATTTATTTATAGCATCTATATAGCACACCTTATTTGCTAAAAAGCATCAAATTGGTGCATAACAATTTAAAACAAAACCTTAAAACAACAAACAACAAGAACATTGAAAATTGTAAAACATTACAAATTAACTACATAATTTAAAAGGCTAAATTAAAAAGATGCATCTTCACACCCTTGCTAAAAGTATGAGAGTATGAGTTTGTGACTTGGTTCTCTGCAGTTTGCAGTAGTGCATAATATTATGAGTTTTTCAAAGGCTAGATTTTGTTCTTGCACTAAATGATGAGCTCTGGATTTTGTATTTCCAAACCAAGTTGAAAGGATTATTCTGTAATTTTGTAGAATGTTTTACTAGTATTCTGTTAACTTTTAATGCCTGAAAGACATGAATGCAATGTGAGTCAATCAGGAAGGTGAGCAAAATATTTTTGAATGCATCTTGGGGTAAGCATTTATTTATGACTTTAAATTTTCATAGCTAAATGGTTCTTCATGCTTATTTTTATAGTGTGATTGATCCATATATTTCACTCATGAATGATTGATGTAGTTTTATCACTGTCTTGATATTGTTCCATGACTCTAAATATGTAATCCAGAACTGTTTCAGGAGATGAGATTTAACGCATGCATAGTTATTGCAAAGCAGCATGGTTGCTTTAGAGTCCATATAGGGAATATATCCTTCTCTTGTGTTGTTTTCAAAGCCAACATAACAAAACTATCTGGTGGATAGCAGACAGTACTTGTACAAAAGTATGAATTGGTCTCTTCATGTATTACATTTGAATCCTACCCTTTCCCCAAGGAACTCAGGCCACCATATATGGTTCTTCCTGCCCTTCCATTTTATTCTCCATCAATTTAGTGAGGTGGTTTAGGCTGAGAGACAGAGATTTGTCCAAGGTCACCCAAGAAGACATTCATGGCTAAATAGAGTTTTGAATCCAGGTGTCTCTAGTCATTCTCTGATGCTCTTAACAGCTACAGAGTGATGATTTGTCATATGTGATTTCTAGGCCACTCCTCAATATAAAGGGTTGTATCCAGTAGTGTCATTCCATTAGCACAAAGCTTCTACCACTTCTGGAAATCCAGTTTCAGCTTGCAAAAGTGTCACATCCAATACTTTGAATACCGATCACACAACTCATTCTGCAACCCATTGCACAACCCGTTTAGGACTCCCATTTGGCTAAGTTTTCTCTAATTGTGCTAGTTGTTCCACTAGTACTTGCGGAAGCACTAACTCCGTCGTCCCCAGCAAGATGACAGCTGAAGTGACAGAGTACAAGGCAAGGCTGCTGTCTGGAGCAGATCTGGGGCATAACAGGTTCAGGACCCTGGACAGTGCAGGCTCCAGCTCCTGGACAGTGGTGCAGGTTATGCCTTGGATATTTTTGACTTGTATTCATGCAGGATCATGACCAGCAATCCTGAAACTAAGGTGTTTTTTTTAAAAAAAAGTATTTAACTGCTACCAGCAGGGGACCACCACAACAAGTCCCTCTTTCCGGTCATCGCCTGCCTAGTTTGGATAGCAGGGGTCCCCAATGTGGCACACACAAAAGGTCCCCCTAACATGGTTTCCATGGGCACTGATTCTTGTTATTTTTGTAATTTGTTTTCTGTTTTTTTAATATATATATATATATTCATTGATTTGTATGAAATGCATACAACATTCTAGCATTCATAGGCTTCAACAAAAGTGGACCAAATATCCAACTAAGTATCCATTTAAAGGTAGTGTCTATATTCCACCCATTCAAATATTATAAGGTCCTCAATCCATCGCGTTATAGGAAGTGAATGTTTTCATGTGTTGTCATACCAGTCTTTTAGTTGTTAAAAATGTATGGAGAATCCATTTACTCTAACCATTTCTTATTTTCTATGAAACAGGTAAATAATTTAAAGGAGCAAGTATATCAGTGAATATTAAAGACAATTCCAGTACAAAACTTATCTGCGTAATAACCTCTCTACAAAAAGAAGGAACCACTGATCATTGCCAAAAGATGTTTAAAAGAAGCATTAGCTGTATTGTTCTGGCAGCAATTAGCTGAATTAGACAATTTCTGATTAAAGAGACATTGCAGTGTCCAATAGACATGAAACACATTTTGCTAAATAAGATGCAGCCTAAGATCCATAGATGTGACAGATAGACACCAAAGTGACAATCTACTGGTTAGGCATTTTGTGGTGGTGCCCGCAGCTGTTTCCCAAATGTGTCCACAGGTCCAAAAATGTGGGTGACCCCTGCTTTATAGACTATAGTTGCATTTTGATTTTGTCTTAAAATGGATTGGCTAGTCCCAGTTCACCTGTGTTGCATATTAATTGAAGTTTCCAAGAAATCTTCAAAGGCAGCCACACATACAATGCATTACGGTAGTCCAATCAATGGGTTACGAGTTAAGTGTGGCTATCTCTGTTCAGGAGGTGTCACAGTTGGTGAACAGCTACAGCTTGGAATGGATGCTACCTATGCTGGATCCATCAGTAACCCCCCTCCGCACATACATAAAGTGCATTCTTACCCTGTGGGGGAAACACTGATATTTCCTGTTGAGGGAGGGAGAAATGTTTAGTCAGTATAGTTTCTCCATATTCCAGTGGGGAAATAAAATGGGAGAGAAGTTTCAGGCACATTGCCCATGCTCTGAAGGGTCTCTCCTCCCTCCCTTACTGCTTTCATCCCCTGGTTATTGCAGTGGAATTGAAGTTCATGTTCTGTAATCTTGAGGTGAAATACCTCTGTAAATTCTGAGACACAAATGCCAGCAATATCCTTTCTTGCTTTGTCATTATTCCTGGCTGTTCATTGTTTTTTCAAAGTGTTCCCATCACCAAAGTTCCCACTTCTGTGCTCTATATTTGCTGTATGGAGGAATATAGCCCCATGCTATGCACCCCATTCTTTGAGATGTGTGTCCCCCAACTGGACTTCATATACCTGCACAGCATTAGTTCTAGAAAGCTATTTTCTATTGTGGGTAGAAAGGCAAAGCAAATTAGGTTGGGGAGCAATCATTTTATATTCTCTCTTGGGTTCAGTGGGACTTACATCACCTCTTTTGCCAGCATAACATTATAACAACTTTTCCCCAAGCTGGTGCAATCTATCACTTCCAAACCGGCATGGTCAATATGCCCTGTATTATCATCCCCTTCACTACATCTCCATCTGTACTAAAATTTCTTCCAGCCAATTCGGGGTTAAGCACCCTAAATCATCTTAAGTTTCCTCGCTAAGGTGGAAAGCATTTTAACATTGTTCTAGAACAAGTCATAGCTACCAGTTCAGTGGGTGGTCAGTCGTTCTAAGGTTCCTTCCTTCTCCAGCAGAGCAGAAACAGAAGGGAAGGAGGGAGGGAGGGAAGACAAAACAATGTGTGTGCCTAGCAGGACTGTGTCTTACTAGGATTAAAAGGAGAGCAATGAAGGCAGAAGTGAAAAGTTTTATGAACTTCCCCTCTACGTTTTGAACAGAGATGGGTCCAAACCTTTACACCGCCTTAGAGATGGGCCTGGAGATGGGAACTTGAAACCTTTTCCATTTCCATTAATGCCCACAATTTTCCCATAAGAAAAGATCACCAGTATGTTTATATTGTCTTACAAGTGACTCATACATATTCCATATTGGCATGCTTTCAGAAAAAAAATTCATCAGCAAATTTGTTGTAGTGTAAATATTTATGGTGTCACCTGATATTCCTTTCAGTCGCTTATTGAATAATGATATTTTTCTCGTCCTTGTTATGCTGAAGTCTCACACTGGCAGCCTGTTTGTCTCAGCAAACATTTGTTTTGTCTCACTATCAGTTTCTCTGTCTTCAGAGAGATTGCACAGAGTTGGACTTTTCTGTTGTCACCCTCCATTTTAGTCCATCATGGCTGCTTTGGGGTTTGCAGACTACAAAGGTCCTTTGTCACAAAACAAGGTCAATGAGATCTTCCCCATCCTTCCTACCAACTGATGAGGCCTTTCTCATCTTCATATCAATCCAGGTTCCTAGGTTCCATACATAAATCTCTTCTGTGTCAATCAAAGGTTTTATCAGCAATACAATTTCATTGCCTCATCAAATGTCCCTCTGACCTATAGACAACTTTTCTGCAGGCTAATGTTATAGAGAGCTAAACATTTCCACTCCTGACATCTATTTCAGTCCATCACGACTGCTCTGGGGTTGTCGAATCCAATGGTTCTTTGGATCTGATAGGGCCAGATGAGCAAAATTCTCTGTTTTTAAAGGATCCTTTGGAATGACTGTATAAGTGGATATTAACTGTGGTAGCCATTAAGAATTTGTATCTTACTATAAATTGTACCCCAAGTAAAACGGCATTTAAGTTGAAACAATTCAGAGGAGGATTAACCTTATGTATATGAATATTTCAGCTCTGCAAAATCCTGTTTGTTTCCTTGTAGGGTAGTATAATCCAGCAACATGTCCTTGAAGCATTTCCGCCATCTCTGCTTGTCTTTCGGTGAGTGACACAGTAATTTAATTAGGAAACCACTGTACCAGGAATTAATAGAGTAGTCTGCAGAATAAAGTCCCTCAAGACCAAGAACCTCTTTTATGAAGTACTTCCTGTTACAGTCTCTGTTTGAGGGCCATCATCAACAACATGGGGAAGTTCCCCCTGGAAACAAAACCAGGACCATGCATTTTCAGTAAGAGTAAAATAATATGCAAGGGAGGGCATGTTTCTCATTGATACACTGGGGACATTAGGCGGTTTCTAAGCTGCCAATTAGGGTAACCTTATGGGTCTTTTTGTTGTTGTTGTTCCTGCCAAGATTCATGTTCTTCCTGGAAGGCAGTAACTTAGGAGTCATCAAGCCTTGCCGATGAGAACCTCCAAAACATATCTAGGTTTGAATGACTTATAAATTTAGTGTGCAGGCTTAAAAATGGAATCTGTATCAATTCCTAACATAATGGGTAAGGCAAATGCTCACCCCCTTCAGTGTCCACTTTTGGAAAAACTCTTTCCCCTTTCTGTCTGCCTTATAAATGTTCTCAGATAACCAAGCTGAGAAGAGGATCCCAGCCGTAACTGCCAAAGACTTTCCCACTGTTCAGGAGTAATTTTGGCCTTGTAAGCAGTATGTCTCGAAAGGAATAATTCTGTAAAAATCAACAGTAAACCACATAGATGTTGTTGGGTTATATCAGTTGAAATGTGCATTTGTTTAAATTTGCAGGTCGTTCTCCATCTGCTGGCTATGTATGTACCAGTAGAGATTTTCCTCTTGACAACAGAGCCACATGCTGTCACTGGAAAGTCCCTGGACATTAAGGCTGTTTGAGCAGTCTGGAAGAGAGAGCAAGAGCAAGAGAGAGAGAGCACGAGGCAACAGCTGCTCTCTGTGAAGTTCAGTAAAGCAGAGAGAAAGCAGTGAAGTGGAAACCTCATTTGGATCTGAAATACCCTTTCCCCCTCTTCAGTGTCCATCTAGCTTCATCTCAGACTGATCGGCCTGTTCCTTCAGTAGTCTCAGATGCACAAAAGAGAGCAATAAATATATAGAGTCCTTCTCTGTGGTGGTGGATTTGGACTGAGGCATAGAAGACATGTGAGGTCAACATGCATAGGGAAAAGAGGAAGAAAACCTTTTCAAAGTACAATTTCCAAGGCCTGATATAATGAATAATACATCCCTTTTCTTCGTATGGAAGCTCCAAGTCAAACCTTATTTTCTAGAATAGATCCTGTAATAATATTGTCAGAAGAAGGTTAATCAGGCCTGCTACCAAGACATTATTCTGGTTGAGGGAAAGCATCAGATACTGCCCCCACCTGCCCAAAAATACTGTATGGTGCTGCAGGAAAGGGGGAGTTTCTCTGTACATCGTATGGGTTCTACACTTCTAGAGTGGAGATGTTTAGGCTGGAAGCCCTCCTACCTCCCCCCCCCCTGCACATGCTTAAAGGCAGGGCTTCCGCCTTTCTCATTTATTTTGACTCCACAACAGCAGCAGCATGGAGAGCCTTCTTATACTAAATCACTTATCTTCTGGCTATTGAGCTGATCTTGATGTACCACCAGTATTGTTTTCTTCTGTGCTCTCTTTATTTTGTTATCTTCTCTCTTTACAACATTTGTAGCATGTTACGACCTCTGCAACCCCTGCTCTAAATTGCCTACTGCGGACAGTGGGAGTAAGCTACTGCCAACAGACGACCACAATCTCTGCCTGTTTTGTTTAGGTAAAGGGCCTGTAGAAGAGAATGCCAAGTATTTACTAAACGGACACCCTGGAACTGCTCTTCCCATCTTTGTGCAGTCTTGTGGGAATGTACTTTACAAACAGCAGACCCAGTAAAGTAGTCCAGATCATGATCAATCCAGACTGGAAGCATTTCTCACAAGGTTCTGGCAGCTTCAGTACTATCTTTGTTGGTTCTGTCCAACCATCAATTCGTACTGTCCCTCATCAGTGTTACCACCCATCACCAGTTCTGGGCTGCTCTGTACTGAAGACGTCTAAATCCAAGTGCTCTGTAGCTACTGATTCAGCAACTGAGACAAAGAAGGAAAATAAGTCAATGGTGGTGGACAGGGAGGCATGGTCATGGACACACCTGCTTTCCCCTGTTTCACAGGGTGATATTGCCATTCTCAAGCAGGAACCACATTGGCCACCCCCACTACTGCTCTTGCTTTCTTCCCTCCTTGCCTTGCAAAAAACACATGTAGTAAAGAATGCCAGGTGGCATCAATCCACATTACTGTTCTACATCAGAAAGGGAGATCAGGGATTCCCCCTATTACACATCAAGAACCACCTCAGGTTACACTCCATCCAGCATCATCATGGTACAGTTGCTTACTAGACTCCAGAAGGGACTCGCCAGACTCATGCTATTCAATGTGCTCTGACTGATTCTACTTGGAAAGAAGGGGATGGGAAGCCTAACAGCAGCTGTTACTCTCACTCCATCCTGAACTTGGGGCAAGAAATTGGGGGTCACCAAAGAGATTCCTCACCAGGACACTATAGAGAACATCCATGGTACTTTAAACCATATCCCCACCTGGGCTCAGGGAATTTCACTGGACTCCAAAAGCCTAATGGCTGCACATGGCCCCTGCTCCATCATGGCATATCTATACAGGCCCCTGATATTGGAACTGATAGTGTCAGTGTCTCAGGCTCCAGTGGTCCCAATCACCACACTCCCACTAGACTGCTAGTACATGCAGTTCCTGGGTAATCACAAACTTAAGTTCCTGCCACTCAGACCATGACTAAACCTGGCTGTCCCTCCGGCCACAACTGCTCCACTGGTTCCACCAACACAACTAGAATCAGATCGTTAGGACTCTTGGTTGGATTCATCCAAAACAACTCCTGTCTCAGCAACATCTCCAGACCAGGAAGTCAGAGGTCATCCACCACCATCACCAATGGAAGATAATTGCCCCTATATGGAACAGCTAGTTTTTATGGCTACATCATTAGGACTGGATGTCGCATGAGAAGATACCCTAATGGATGATCCAGTAATGGATTTTGTTCAGACTGAAAATGCTGTACCTGTCACACTACCAGTCTTTCCTTCATTTCTCAGAAAAGCAAAGGAGTCCTGAAATAAGCCTTCTTCTGCCTTATGAGTGTCCAAAAGCATGGAGACCCTTTACTGTGTTCAATATGATGCTTATACCTTCCTTTTTCAACACCCTTCACTGACATCTGTGTCATCATCACGTCTGGTCATAATAAGGCCTCCTCAAAGCCTCATTTGACCCTAACCAAATGAAAAGGAAGCAAACTAGATGCAGTAAGATGAACCAAATGAAAAGAAACTAGATGCAATAAGATGATTATATTATCACTACGCTGTTTTTCTGCATCACAAGGGTTTGGGCCTGCATGGACCAAAAATTCTTTTTGTGGCAGGAGATGGCCTCTCTGTTTGAATATCTGCTAAAAGACAAGAAAGAAGTTACACATCTCTTTAAGAACAAAGCCATCACCTTAGCCAAACAACGTTAACATAGCTAGACATAGAGCAGATTGCAGGACTAAGTCTATTGTGGGCGACATTGCTGTATAGAGACACACATGGCTAAGATCAGCTTGGACTCACCTCCCGTATACAAGATATTAACAACAGACAATACTTTAGACCATATCTATAAGATAAATACCTTCGTGAAGAACATGGGTGTTGGTAGAGCATTACAACCTTACAACAACTGTTTGGAGTATCATTTTTATTCGTAGAGAGGCGGGGTACAAATCAAATGAATGAATAAATGAACGAATGAATAATGTTCATGCACTAGGCCTAGGAATATGGCTCAAAACCAGTTTCAGTTGGCTTATTCTTCTAATTTTGATCATTCAATTTTTGGCATTTTGGGGAAAGGAAAACTAGTGAAAGAGGCTGGGAGAGGTGAGAATTTTGGAGACTTTTCTTTTGGGGGAGGGGAACAGGGTTTCTACATACCTTTTTAAGTGTAGGACATTTTGATGGATCTTTGTACTTCTTTATTTTTTTAAAAAAAACAACTGGCATTTGCAGGAGCCCAGGAGTTCTTCCTGAATGCCTATTGGAGAGGGTGAGGTCACATGGTTTCCAACAGGCATTCGTGAAGGACGACTGGGCTCCTCCAAGTGCTGGGGGTGTTTTGTTTTCTTCTTTCAAAAATAAAAAAATAGAAAGAAGACCCCTAAACATCCAACTTCACTTTTAAAAGGTATGTGGCAATACTGCCCCCCAAAAAATCTCCAAAATTCCCCCCCTAACCCTACCCCCCCTTGGGGAAAGGTTTAACCACCACTCCCTCCCGAAGTGCCAAGGTCCTGATCCAAATCACTGCCATGTGTACTTACATGACAGTAAATAAAATGATCACGCATAGTTCCACTATGGTGATTAGCTGAATGTTTAGATTGGGCCTTAGATAGCACAGATTTTGACCTAAGAAACTCATTAGCTGTGTTGCTGCAGGATTTGCACTCTCCACATCCACTAAGGCAGCTTCTGTCTTTTCTAAGCTCACCAGTATTATGCAAGAATGCAGTACAATGTCTCTAGAATAATGTGAGGACAGGTGACACTGACCTCTCCCAATCCAGAAATGAGCAATTCCGCTTGTTTCTGGAGTTACTTGTGCCAGTAGGTCTTGCTGGCATAATGGAATGAGTGGGAGTGCAGTGACAGTATTGGATACTTATTGCCCTTTGTTTATCAGTTATTAGCAGTCACATGAAGATACTAATATTTCATTGCCCGTCTGTGATTGATAGGAGCATTAATTATACAAGAAAATTCAAGATTTAGCCTAACACTGTGACTTCATGTCATTAATCTTTATTTTGTTGTGTTCTTATTTTTTATAATAGAGCATCCTATGAGGCTAAATGAGGCTTTGGGCACTTTTTAAATATTAAAGGTTACACTGCCAAATGTCATTTGTTTTCCTTTTTGTGATGGTGAGCTAAAAGATAATAACTTAAAAGGTGGGGAAATAAAACCCCTGAAGAGTTGTCCTGATATTTCTGTCAGGTATTCAGCACTAAATTATCCAAAATACTTGCAAACAGAGCTTGCATTCTGCAAGCATACTTAGGTTCCTGGATGTCTCTCTTTCCTCCAATATAAGGACTGCTTGAGTGGATAAAGGGAAGATCCACTCCTCATTCTGCTGCTTGTTTCATTTTTAGACTTACTTTCCAGCCTGCCGCTGTAAATCTCTTCTCCCTCAATCAGAGTCTGATGAAAACAGACCTTTGCATCAGTGCAATCAAAATACAAAATACAAACAAAGAGACAAAATTGCAAAATTAAAAATTATAACAAATTAAGCCTTAAAACATCATAGAGGACATTCTCTTAATATCCATGTGTAGAGGGGCGGGATGAAGGATGTGAAGGATGAACTTACGCATCCCTGCACTTTCTAATATGTAACTTGGCTTGCTTTCTGCTAGAGGTCTGGTTGCTGTTATAAAGTAAACCCCATGTCTCTGTCCTTACATTATTATTTTCCTTCTATTCCTTTCCCCTGTCAAACCTAAATTTGTGTTACTTGAGAACAAGGAGACATCTCCTTTATGCTTTAAAGCCTATATTTTCTGGACAGGCACATGGTTAAATCTGCTAAATGTGCCTTATTTTTGGATGCATGAAAGACAGCACTTTGCTGCTTTTCACTGGCTGTAAATATGCAGTTGAAAAATGAGTCCATGAAAAATGAACATGAAAATCTACCATTACTTCCGTTAAAAAAGAAGAGGGGGGGGAATCATAGGGGAGAACAAAACTTGAACAATCATCATGGTCACGGATACCCTGTTTATGGTTTTATAGGAAAATATGTGGGAAGGGTAAATTATTTCATAGCATAAAAATGTCTCATCATTTATGTATATATATTTTTACATGATAAGGGTGTGATACAGTCTTAGAGCAGTCAGTTTTTAACAGGAAAGCAAAATTAGGTCAACTCTAAAACTTTGGCATATTCATGAGCTTTTACAGAATGGGTGGGTTTCTCTCAGCACAGAAGATTTGGTGGTGTGTGGGCATAGGCAACGGTTGGGTTCTCTTTTGTTTTGGCTGCTGTGAAAATGTGAACTGCTTCTGAATCAGGCACACAATTAGTAGAGTTCTCTACCTTAATTTGATTGTCAGCAAGGATACGTGTGGGAGTAGAAGAGACCATAGAAACTAACTACTTTCCTTGCTTAACAACTTGGCAAGATTATGCAATGAAGAAATTAGAGGAAGTAGGAAGATAATTTTATTTTCACTGGCTGTCCAGTGTTTTAACACATTTTTAATGCATCCTACTATTTGAAATCTCTAAAGGACTTTCTGTCAGAAATTTGTATTCCTAATAAGCTCTTAAGATAATATTGTTCTGCTGCTTGATTGTCTTGGGATATATTGTATAACCATTATATTGGAATAATGGGATGACTGATTCCCTGCTGTGATGTATATAAAGTATGAGATAAGTTCAGGATCTTTAACTTTTGCTCCTCAAAAGAGGGAAAAACATACTTTACTTTTCTCAGTATTTATTAAGCTGTCTCTTCTGATGTCTAAGGTAGATATTGTAGGTATGCTTGATTTTATTTGTAATTCTTTAAAAATCAGTTCTTATTTCTGCAAGCCTACACAAAGGTGGAGTCTAGTGTTCTGATGCTATGGATTGTTTCCTCTGTGATTCCTGATATCAGGTATTGGAGGAAGAGTGAGAATGGAATTTGAATCTTCTGAAATCTTGTCTCTGATACGCATCCTTTAACAGCCTTTCATTCTAACTCCATGACATATTGAAAAGAGGAATGGGCATCAGAATGGGACCATATTGTATTGACCTACTTGCTTTACATTTCCAGTTCCTCAATTCTTTCATTACGCTCAATACAAATGAAAAGAATTATGTTCCTGCATAATCTTAATAGTGGAAAACAGATAAACAAGTATGACAACACAGACAGTTAATGCCTGGCTAAACATAGCTCTGAATGGGATTGGTGCAGCCTATTATGATCCCTGGCCTGCTGTTGTCTATTTTTTTTCCAATAGGAGACAACAGCATATTCCAGAGATTTATACTGAGCAGGATTTTTAAAAAACAACAACAAAAACGATTTTGTAGTTCTGGATATTTTTAGTTATATCTTAAATGCCAAGTTTCTTTAAATTGTAATTATTTACTATTAAAATATATGATACTGTTGAGTTCATTTCCCACCCCATCCACCCCAGTGAAAATTCCTTTTAAAAAGCCCTGAGTTCCAGTATTGGGAGGAAGCTTGTTAGAGCTTGGCTAACGTTTTGCCAATGCAAGGTGGAATTTGTAAGATGAGAATAAAAGAGAATTTAATATATTTGCTTCTTCAAAATAAATGAAGATTATAAATGTATACTTATACATAAAAAAATAAATATTTCCCTTGTCTGTTTTCCACCTGACCCTCCATCTTCTCTACGTGTGCATTGTGTTTCCAGAACTATGATGAAGTTTAATATATCTAAGCAAGAGGATTTGTGAAGTCACACAGGGCCATCACTCGGACAGAAGGAAAGGGAAGACATAGGTGTTGCTTGAAAAGGGTTTTAAACCCAACATCATACCAAAAAACAATGTGAGTGCTGGTGTTCTACATAATGAAGCAGGGAAAGCAATAATGTTACTCTGATTGCCTTTTGAAAAGCAGGAAAGATCGGAAAAAGAATAACTTGTGTGTTCGTACTTGTTTGGAGAAAAGGCAATAATTGTCAACACAAATTACCATCATGACAGAAGAACAAGCTTTATTGACATTTAAATTCTGTGGACCAGTGGGCTCTTTGATATCTTGCTGCATATTTCATGGAAAACAGAATACATTTTATGCAACAATATTTATTGAAAAGGAAATATATTAAAGAATAATACTTACAGGTTTATGTTTGACAGTAATTTCAGGAGCTGTTGCTCATGCTGTGTATTTTTCATAAAATTTGCAAAATGGGATTATGAATTTGGGAAACGGGTCATTTCCTTGAAGGGCCATTCTAAATATTAAATAATATGTCTCAAAATACTTTCTGAAATGCTCTTGCATAAGAGATTAGATTTAACAAACACCAAAAAAAAATCCTATTGGAAACTGTCTAACAAAAATAATTCTAAAAGCATATTACCTTTGCTATGCAAAATCCATTGGAAATTATATTTAACCAATTATCTCCTCAGTTTGATATGTTCTTGGAAGTGTTTTCTTTTTTCTGGATACACGGTTTAGTATTGTGAAATACATTTATAGGTTGTAACAACTCCAAAGATTTTTTTGCAATCTTTCAGAATACAAAGACAGGGGGAAAAGTAAAGGCCATGGAGGCTGCAGTGAAAATGTGTTAGCTATAAGAAAATATTAGTGACCTAACTTTCTAATTGAGAGTAACAAAGCAGCAAGAGATCAATTAGCATATCCACTTGATGTTCTTTTGGCAAGAAAACATACACACATACATCAGGGGATGGCCCTAATGAGAGATGGCGAAAGAAAATAATAGTAAGAAAAAATTAGACCAAAAACAAACATAGCCTGAGGAAGAAAGTCCGAAGGTAGCTTTGAATCTTTAAGTCTCTACAGCAGCAAAGTGCATGTAAGGCAACGCATAGACTGAAATGATTTATTATACTAAATGACCAGTGGATGATTCTGGGAGGTCTTTTTAAAAATGAGATGTCATATATGGGGAAGATGTCAGGTTCCCATTAGGAAGCTAATAGATTTTCATAAATTTTGTATGAAAAATAGCTATTCTTGGTCAGAAAAGCAGTGTAAGGCACACAATTACTGCTTTGCCCTGTGCTTCTTAACGAATAGCAATGTACTTTTGGATATGGTCAGGATTTCAAGATATAATGGCAATATGATTGGAGCCAAGTAAAAGCATAGAGCACAGTATCAGAGTATGAAGTACCAGAGTATCATCTCCATTTATTAGGGTGACTATATGGAAAGGAGAACAGAGCTCCTGTATTTTTAATAGATGTATAGAAGAGGGAATTTCAGCAGGTGTCATTTGTATGCATGCAGCACTTGGTGAAATTCCCTCTTCATCACAAGTTAAAGCTGCAGGAGCCTTGCCCTGTTTAGCTTTTGTGACCAGATACAAAAGAGGGCAGGGCTCCTTCAGCTTTAACTGTTGTGATGGAGAGGGAATTTCACCAGGTGCTACATGCATACAAATGACACCTGCTGAAATTCCTTTTGCAATATAACACTTAACGGTACAGGAGCCCTGTCCTCCTTTTCATATGGTCACCCTATCTTTATGTCATTTTGTCTTGCAAGTCTTTTAAAACTGTTGAGGCAGAAGCATGTCTCTATGCTGAGAGAGCAGCACCAATGTCCACTGAGATATTTTAGGCATATAGATTGTTATCTTCGACTATGTTAGGAGTAGGGAATTTGTGGAGAGGGATCATGGAAGTTGTAGGCCAAACAACTGAAGCAGGGCCACATGTTGCCTACCCTGGCTTATGTTGTTCCTGTTTCTGACACATCTGGAATGGGAAACAGTATGTTCCCATGCATTCCCATCACTTAATGACTGCAGTATCAAGTGGTAACATTAACATTTGAATGAGCTGTCACAGATCAGACACCACAGACTGAGCTTTCACATCCGTAAGAACATAAGAAGTGCCCTGATGCTGGATCAGACCAAGGGTCCATCTAGTCCTGCCCTCTGTTCACAAAGTGACCAATCAGCTGTCAGCCAGGGACCAACAAAGCAGGACATGGTGCAACAGCGCCCTCCCAACCATGTTCCCCAGCAACTGGTGCATATAGACTTATTGCCTCGGATACTGGAGGTAGCACATAGCCATCAGGGCTAGTAGCCATTGATAGCCTTCTCCAGGAATTTATCCAACCTCCTTTTTGCAACGACTGTGAAGGGCAGGGGCTGGGAGGGGAGGAAGCATTCTGATGTCAAATTCTCCATTTCAAGGTTGTAGGAATTAGGGCTGTGCTCTGCTTCGATTCGGTTCGGAGAAGCGATAGCGGAGCGGCCTGATTCGCCTCCGACAAAGGCGGAGACGAATCGGGTCGGGGGGGCTGCGGATCGAGGCAAAGTGGTTCGCCTTGATCCAGAGCTCCAGACGCAGGTAAGTGGGGGGGAGGGGACTCACCTGGTCTGTGCAGCGACAGAGCCAGGTAAGGGGGCAAGGGGGAGGGGGCTTACCTGTGTTTGTTGCTGGCTTCATTTGAGGCCCTGGCTTCAAGCTGGAAGAGGCCGCGGCCTTCTCTTCCGGTTTGAAGCCGGGGCCTCAACTGAAGCCTGCAACGGAGGCAGGTAAGGGGGTGGGGGAAGTTTCGCTTACCCGGCTCCACCGCCACCGCAGTCTGTGTGGCAGTGGTGGTGCAGCCAGGTAAGGGGGCTTACCTGCCTCCGTTGCGGTCCATCGCGGGCTTCAATTGAGGCTCTGGCTTGAAGCCGGAAGAGGCCACGGCCTTCTCTTCTGGCTTCAACTGGGGCCTCAATTGAAGCCCGCGACGGAGGCAGGTAAGGGGGCGGGAGGTTGGCTTACCTGGCGCCGGCGCCGCTGGATCTCACTCTGAGGAGCGCGGGACGGGCTGATCGACCTGAAGCGGTTCGGGCCTGATCCGGAAGTTCTGGATCAGGCCACAAAGTGGTTCGAGGGGTCCGTGCACAGCACTAGTAGGAATATCTAGGGCCTTGGGAGGGGGAATCTGACACATCCTATGGTCCCTGGGATGCCCACCCAGGGACCATAGAATTGCTCTGCCCAGAATGTTGGAAAATGTTTTCAAGAATAGAGATATATATAGTACTCTATATTTTAGTGTTCTTTTTCACTGATTTATTCAAGATCCTACATGTTTTATCTATACATGTATACACCTAAACATCTATCAACCAACCAAGTATTCAAACAGTCAGTCAATATGAGGAACAAATGAGGAAGATTACATTAAAAAATAAAAAATGACATAAAATGAAATCAGAATAAAAACAGAAACTCTCATCTGTAATATAAGTTAACGGTGAGAAGAACACTAGCAAGATATTAACAAAGACCAGAATAAAAGACAAGGAAAATAACCGAATGAATTCTTATTCCATCTAATTGAATAGATGAGGAGTGGCTGCATTTTATAGTAAAGATAGATATATGCCTTCAAGATTTTGCTTTTATCTACAAATCATCTGCCTTTTACTTGTATTTCTTGGCCTTTTGGCTAAGATCAAGTGTGTGTGTGTGTGTGTGTGTGTGTGTGTGTGTGTGTGTGTGTGTGTAGTATCTATGTCCAGAAGTGACAAACCTTTAAGCATGTTGTTGCTTAGAAACCAAGAGAAGTGCTCAAATGTATCATGAATATTATTGGCCTAAAGTCTAAGCCTTGACCCCACCTTTCTGAATGAGCAATGCCATGAACTTTGTATAATTGACTACAGTGCTTACAGATAAATGCAGAGAAGTCGATTTTAAGAGAGAGAGATAGCAGTAGGAAGCCAAGTGTCAGAGGCCATAACCAATGCTCAGAGACCACTAATCGTAAATCTCACAGGTATTTATAAGGACATCATAAAGCATTCCAACAATAGCTCTTTTCCTTTCAAGGAGTACAAACAGCCAGTATTAAGTACTCACTTGACAGCTATTTAGGATATCAAAATACCATCTTCAATGTGTTTTGAAAATTATTCTATGTTGATTGAGGTTTCTTTTAAAATGCACTGTGCATTTGGATTAGGGTGGAGCTGGAAGTATACACTAAGAACATAAGAAGAGCTACACTGGATCAGATCAAAGGTCTATCTAGTCCAGCACTCTGTTCACACAGTGGCCAAACAAAATCCCCAATGGGAAGCCCACAAGCAGTTTGTGAGTACAATAGCCCATTCCTCCTTGTTATGTAGTAGTAGTAGTAGTAGTTGTCATCGTTGTCATCATCATCATCATCATCTACATCCTACCTTACCTCCAAGGAGCCCTAGGCTGCGTACGTGATCTTACTGCTCTCCATTTTACCCTCAGAACAACCAGATGAGGTAAGTTAGGATGAGAGTCAGTGACTGGTCTAAAGTCGCCCAGTGAGCTTCATGGCTGAGTGGGGAGTAGAACTTGGATCTCTTGAATCCCAGTCCAGCACTCTAGTCCAAGGGTCTGCAACCTTTTTGAATCTGTGGGCACATTTGAGAAAGTGCTATGGACGCCACCACAAAATGGCTCCCATGGACAATGTTGCTAGTCTCATAATGGCTGCCTTGGGCAAGACATCCCTCATTGGCCCCTCACTGTGAGTCTACCTTCTTACCACCATTGTCTTTCCCTTGGTTTGGAGATAGTCTTTTGAAACTCTTCACTGTACGTTTTGGTTTTAACCACCCTAAATAATTTGGTGTCATCAGCAATGTGGCTTCCTCACTGCTCACCCCTAACTCCAGATAATTTATGAAGATGTTAAAAATCATTAGTTCCAATACAGATTCATGGGAACCCCACTGTTTACATCCCTTCATTGCAAGAACGGATATGCCCTTATGTAAAAAATAGTTTAATAGTTCATCTTGTTTCTAGTGTTGGTGCCCATCTCATACCTAAACCTCTTATATAAAGCTGTTAGGAAGTTTTAAAATATTCTAAGGGTGGAATCCTTTGCCTATTTAGATAGGAAAAAAATCCTACAGCTCCCAACATTCACTAGCCAGCCATACTGTCTAAACATGCATAGGATTTTTCTATCTAAACATTCTGTCTTGTGCTCTAAGAGAATTGGTCAGCAGAAAACAGACAGCTTGTGGAGCTCTGAGTTATAGTGGCAGATAGTTCCTTAGGCCCAAAAAGATAAGCATCTGCTCTAAATAAGAAAACCCATAGGTGGGATTGCCTAATGAAGGAGCAGTTTCCCCACGGATGGTGGCAGTCTGTGAGAGAAAACCACCATAGATCTCTCAAATAACCCTTAAATAAGGCTAGTGAGACAGGACTTTTGCAGTAGCCATGTTGATTCTTCTTCTGCATTTAATGTGTCCCTAAGACTGGCCTTGGTACCAAAGGACTGGAAGGTAGCCAGTGCAGGTAATTTTTTAAAACAACAGCAGCAACAACAACAACCAGGATGAATGCAGGAAATTGCATGCCAGTTAGCGTAATGTCTGTTCCTGGTAAATTGGTGGAAATCATTATTAATGCTTTATTAATGCTTTCCACTAATTTACCAGGAACAGACGCTAAGCTAACTAGCCTGTAATTTCCTGTATCCTCCTTGGATTCCTTTTTAAAAATTGGCAGCCCTTTGGTACAGAGGCCAATTTTAGGGACATGCTATTTCTCTTTTCCAGAATTTTTTTTTTAGCAGCTTCAAGAAATGTCACCGCTTTTGACAATTCTTGTGATTGCTTTGAACAGTTTGACTTATTCAGGAGGAATTTTCCTCACTCTGAATTGACTTTATTTTCTCTTAGTAATGTCAGCATATAGCTACATCTGACTAGTTATATAATATAATGATATCCCACTAATCTCTGATTGGCTAGTTTTACTCTCATGATTTGCCCTGGTTTTAGTCAGCTTAATTTGCCATCAATGATGTTCTCACATAAATAAACCTGATTGGTTAAATAGGATTATGATATCATCCCATTAAATACATGATTCCCAGTTAACTATAGGGTTGACAAAAAATCAATTATTTTTTAAAAATAAAAATAAAAATGGATTTTTTTAAATTTAAATCAGATTTTTAAAATTTAAATCAGATTTTGAATTTTTTTAAAAACATTAGTAAAAGAAAGAGAGAGCCTAGGTCAAAGAAATAATCATTAATAATAATTATACAGCTTCTAATTATATTTTACATATAGAACAGACTTTTAATAGTGTGGTCACTCAGAAGCTTTTTTAATAAAGTCTAAAACAGCAAACTGGAAAGAAGTGCTCTGCGATCCTATGCTTACTTCTGAGGTCTTACTTCTGTTTACTCAGAAGTAAGTCTCTCTCTGTTCAATGGGGTTTACTCAAAGGTAAGCATGCATCTGATTTTAGTATGACTTGGATGTAAATGCAGTTGAAATCAATGGGATATACTCTTCAATAAGGGAACCAGCAGATCTGTAGTTTATGAACTTGGAGATGCACAGCTTTGCCTGATCAAAGGAAAGGAAAAGCGATCCTTCGTACTGGTGGACTATGAGGAAAAGTGTTTAAGAGTGGAAAATTTAAAAAATCCTAAAAAATCATGGTATGAACCAATCTGATTCAAACTTGGGCTGGCTAAAGCCCTCTTTAAGAGCTATCACTATGCCAATGTTGATCTCTTTACCTTTAAAAATGAGGGAGCTGTGGGCAAGGAGGGTGCGTTTTCCACATTCTTTTTAAGGTGAAAATGCCTACTCAAGAGTAAGAAGATAGAGTTAAGTGGGACTCCCTCCCTCCCCCTTCATGGTTGTGTGGAGAACTGCCCCACCCCCCCTCTTTTGTTAGTGAGACTGACACACACACACCCTTAGACACACACGCCCCCAACGAAGAATGGGAAGGTTGGATAGAATGCAGTGACAGCAATACACGGGAGGGAGGAGTGCATTTATTTCACAGGGAAGGAAAATAATCCAGATTTTCCCTGCTTCAAATAGAAACAAAACATGGAGGGGAAGAGGTGAAATGAGTGCAGGCCATGGACGACGTCATGTGAGTACTGGACTGCAAAACCTCATACCAGGCATGGCGAGTGTGCGATAAATCACTGATGTGATGGAGCTACATATAGAGCAAAAATCTATCCAGGGCTCTCTCCATTTTCATCATGAACAGATCAATCAGAAAGAAAATTAGGGGGTATGTTGTCTTGGGAGACTCGTGGATTTCATCAGTTTAAATTTTTTGGGGGAAATTAATGCAGTTATATCTTTTGAGTTTATAACAGATAAAATTCACCCTTTTGTTCTTGAACTGTATAGATTCTTTAAAATAAGACATGTCATGACTGAATTAATTAGAAAATATGGTGCCTTATCAATGGAGGAATTGCTCTATGCATCAGTAAAGAAGGGATTAATTGGAAATATATGTATAAAATTCATACTGAAGTGCAAAATAAAGGATGTATGAATTATCCAAAGAAATGGGAAAGGCTCTGGGTATTTCTGTTACTAAAGAACTGTGATGTTGGCTAGAATAAAACATAGACAAATTATTGATTGCAGTAAATCTGAAAGAGAACTTCTATAAGACAGTACATCAATAGTGCATGACGGTATCAAAAAAATCTAAAGTTATCGCCTGCTCCTTTGTGACCCTGTCATGTTGTTGAGACATCTTTTCGGAGCTCCTCTTTGCTGCCCTGCTCCCCCCCCCCCAACAATTTCTGGATATGAGGATGAATACTCTTCTCAGAGTTGTTTGCCTAGTATCTACGTTGAGTTTTAGGCACTTGGCCCAGCTTTTTACTCCAGTTTACTCCAGTCAGCCACAACTAGGCTGGCAACTGTTACCCAGAGGACCTTTTCTTCTGCCACCCCCAGACTGTGGAATCGCTTGCAGGAGGGGATTTGTCAGCTCAGTGCTCTCTTTGAGTTTAAGACAGCTGTAAATTCTAGTCTCTTCCAGCAGGGCTACCCAGATGAATTTTAAACTTAAGAATTTTAAGATGCAGTGATTATTATTTTAATATTGTATTGGTTTTATATGCTCTTTTAACTAATTTTATGTACCGTATTTTCCGGCGTATAAGACGACTGGGCGTATAAGACGACCCCCAACTTTTGAGAAGATTTTCCTGGGTTAAAAAGTAGTCTTATACGCCAGAAAATACAGTATTATATTGTGTTTAGTGTTGTTCCTCGCCTCAATCCAGAGGGAGAGGCAGGTAATAAATTATTATTATTATTATTGTTGTTGTTGTTTTGTCCAAGCTTTCAGTGAGCACTGATACTGATTTCATTGTTTCTTCTGAAGTTTTACTGCTTTATTGCTTTATGATTTTATGCTTTGTAACATGTCTGCTCGTTTATAATCATGTCAAAGCCACAATGTTGTGGGGCCAAAATACTAACGTATTTTGGCTTAACGTTCTTACTGCCAGTAACTGAGCTTTAGGAGAGGCATTTCAACCTTTTAAACTTGGGGGGGGGGGGGGAGAATGCAAAAGCTAGTGATCAGTAGTCGGGGGTTAAAAAAAAGCAAAACAAGGAGGCGTGACCTTTGTCTATCTGGGGGACTCCAGAGGGCTGGATTGGGACCTGAGGTCAGTCGTATTTGGCCCACAGGCTTGAGGTTCTGCACCCTTTCCCTAAGAAGTGTGTTTAGGGCTGCAGTCTAAATTCACGGGGCCAGAAACTGTCACTTGGTTGCTTGTTTTATCAAGGAAAAATGGGACAATAGTGATGATCTCAATTTGTGTTCCGATAGAAAAAGAGGACAGGCGCTGTCTGCTTAGAGGCATGTGTTGCTTGTTATCTGAGTTCAGCAGCAGGTCAGTCTTGTCTCTGTAGGTTTCACAGCAGTCAGCGTCAACTACTAGAGGTTTTATTGGGCTCCTTTTCTCCTAGAATAATAGGAATAGTTCTTGTAGCCAAACCTCTGGTTTAATAAAAAAGATCTATCCTGAGCTATCCATGCTCTTCAGTGTTGGAGAGTAGTAGAACTGCTGGCAGAGTTATGGAAGTGAAATACAATCTAGGTATTCTCACAGCAATTTACTGTATTCTATTTTACTGAAAATGTAGTGGGCTCTTTGGTCAGACTATTTGAAAGCAGGTGAATTCCCTTTGTGGAGACTGCATACCAGTATTGGTTTTTACATACTTAAAGGATTCCATATATATATCCAGAACTACATACATTGGTAAATTAAAGGAAAGAGGAACATAAAAAAGAAAACAAATAGCATTGTAAAATTCCAGGACTTATGATCATTCAGTAACCATGGAGTGTTGAGGAAATAGATGTTTTAAAAAATCCTAGTGTAGCTCATAATATTGTCTGAAGAGGGAATTTCTGGTTTCACACTGAATGCAAATACAGGAACCTCTGTCTTTTGTTTGAGAGAGGCATGCTGCTATGCTAACATCCTGGATTTTCCCATTGTTTTCTATTGAAGATCTAATCTTTTGTCCTGTATGAGTCTATAAGACAGTATGAATGTTGCAATTAAATCTATAGTTGAGGAAGGTTGAACCGTGGAATGTTGATAGTTGTCCTGCTTAACCCCATGACAATTTATGGCACAGGTGCAGAATCTCTTTTAGCCTGAGGACCGAATTCGATTTGAGAGAATCCATCAGGGGCTGCATTCCAGTGGTGAGACGACAATGGCAGTGGTAGAATGGCAGTGGCAGAAGTCAAAAGGGGAGGGGCCAAACCAACAAAAAATGCCAGCATATTTTATTTAGCGTAAAGCTTTTAGTGACAGTACCGAGGAGAAGCATTTCAATATTTTATAATGGGGGAAAAACTGCACAAAAGCCAGGAAACCACCCAATGCTGAGTGGTTGTATGAAAGAGAGTGGTTCCAGGGGAACGGGCATGGATTTGGGCTGCAGGCCTGAGATCCTGTTTCCCTGGTTTATAGTATCATAGACTGTGACGCGTCTTGCGCCCTTGTGTCGTCTCAACTTCACCTGAGACACCCACAAGCTACCTGACAGGTCTATCCATGCCACTAGCACCCAGGACCACTTCAATCCCCCCTGTGCTAATGATGTGTGTGAGGATTTAGGCCTACTGCTGCTACTCCTGTCTCGCCTTTATTATTCAAGCCCCGCAGCCCAGCAACTTAGCCCTCAGTTTCCCATTCCGCTGCCACCATTAATTGTTTTCTCCTCAGTCACTCCTCCACAGACCACACCAGTCGTTTTTAAATGTAATTAGAATTTATTAACTTAAGTAAATGCGTGTACATAAGCTTATTGGTTTCCTTAGTCCAAATGCATATGGTTACAAGGTTCTAAGCGTATTGGTTTCTGTCACTTCTTTCTTACAAGGTTCCACTACAGACTACTAAAATCATCCACTTCTCTCATATAATCATCCACTTCTCTCTACCCCACTTCTACCTTCACTTCACAGAATTTTAAGCCACACACTGCATCTCTCGCTCTCTTCACATACCATCTCATACCATCTCACTCACTTAACTATATATAGATACATTTCTCCAGCTCCTCCCACTCTTACTCAGCCAATCTGCACTCCCGCCTCAACCATCCAATCAACACTCAGGCATTCAAACCCCCCCCTTTTACAAATTGTAAGTATTTTGAGGCCTACTTATTTCCTGGAACCTTATACATAATATAACCAATAACTTTGTAAATATATATATTTACGTTTATAGTACATAAGGCAGCTGAACATCACATAGTCATTAGTGTGAGAGTTGAGACGATTGTGCCATGTGGTTTAAAAACAAATTCCCGGGAATTTTTTTCTTTTGGCGGGGGGGAACACCCCTCAAAGATTGAGGGCAGGTGAAAAAACCGCTTCCCCAGTATTATAGACAGGCAAATAATTAAAAAATAAGCTTTAAGTTGGGAGGGCTTACTGCTAAAGGTGAAGGTGAGGTGACTGAGGTTTTCTAAATTTCTTTTTCATGAGAGAGAGAGAGGGTGAGGGGAGGGATTCCCCCCACTTACATGGTGGATTGACTGCCCTGAGAAGCCTGGCAGCATTCCCTTGTAATTTTGGATGGTCATAATGTAGTATCATTCCCTTTGGAGCATCATGTCCCAAATTACAAAGGAATGCTGGCAGGCTGCTGAGGGCAATCAAGCAAGGCTTCTCTCTCTCTCTCTCTCTCTCTCTCTCTCTCTCTCTCTTTTTTTTTTTTTCTCCCCTCCCCACCGGTAAAAGAAAACTGGGGAGAACTTCAGCCACCTCATCTTTAACAGTAAAAGCCCACCTCCCACCTGGAAGTTTTTCAGATTTTTCCATCCCCTGAAACTTGCCAATATTCCCCGCTACTTTTGCAGGGGATGAATGGTACCATGACAATGTGATTGTGGGGCTATTTAGCTCTTCCTCCATGCTATACTTCCCCCTCTCAGCTACACAGCAATTAAGAGTTCAGGTTCAGGGCAACCCAATTGGTACTATATTTCAGAGCAGAGGAAAGGTTTGGGGTTGCAGAAGCATTAACATGTTTGTTTTAGGTCCTCATTCATATATGTGCCATTTCCCCAGCCTTCCATCCCAATAGTACATATCAATCTGGCATGACCAAGAAACAGACCCCAGAATGAAGATTTTTCACTGCAAGTGACCCTGCAAGTGACCCATCTGTGAAACCTCTCTCCAATTGTGATTATTATTTCATGCCATGTCTCACAAAGGCCCAAAACAGAATACAAAAATGTAAGACTTGGGGTGACAGAATATGACACATTGCTGTGGAATCCAGAGTTCTTAACCAACCACACTACTGCTATTATTAGTATTAGTATTATTAAGCTCAACCTGTTCTGGATGGGGTTTCACTCCCCCTGAAGGAGCAGGTTCATAGCTTGGGGGTTCTCCTAGAACCATCTCTGTCACTTGAGGCTCAGGTGGCCTCGGTGGCACAGAGAGCCTTCTACCAACTTCGGTTGGTGGTCCAGCTATGTCCCTACCTGGACAGGGATGACCTGGCTTTAGTTGTCTATGGTCTTGTAACCTCCAAGTTAGATTACTGCAATGCACTCTACGTGGGGCTGCCTTTGAAGACGATTCAGAAGCTGCAGCTTGTGCAAAATGCAGCGGCCAGATTGGTAACAGGGACCAGAAGGTTCGAACATATAAGACTGACTCTGGCCTGATTGCATTGGCTGCCTGAACGTTTCCGAGCCTGATTCAAGGTGCTGGTTTTAACCTATGAAGCCTTACATGGCTTGGGACCACAATACCCGATGGAACACCTCTTCCAACATGAACCTATCTGTACACTATGCTCAACATCTAAGGCCCTCCTCCAGGTGCCTACTTTGAGGGAAACTCAGAGGACAGCAACAAGGGAGAGGACTTTTTCTGTGGTGCCTCCCCCCCCCCCAATTATGGGATGATCTCCCCGATGAGTCCTGCCTGGCGCCAACATAGTTATCTTTTCGGTGCCAAGTAAAGACTTTTCTTTTCCCCCAGGCATTTAACATCATATGTTGAGTTTAACTGACTCCAGAACTAGCTTTGGCCTGGCTGAGTGTTTAAAATTTGTTTTAAATGTTAGCTGTTTTTATGTTTTTAAATTTTGTTTATTGATTTTTAATGTTTAGTCTTTTAAATCTTTGTAAACCGCCCAGAGAGCTTCAGCTATGGGGCGGTATATAGATGTAATAAATAAAATAAGCTGGGAAAACATATTTAAGTTTGTTGTTGTTTACTCGTTCAGTCGCTTCCGACTCTTCGTGACTTCATGGACCAGCCCACGCCAGAGCTTTCTGTTGGCCGTTGCCACCCCTAGCTCCCCGAAGGTCAAGTCTGTCACCTCCAGAATATCATCCATCCATCTTGCCCTTGGTCCCCTCTTCCTTTTGCCTTCCACTTTCCCTAGCATCAGCCTCTTCTCCAGGGTATCCTGTCTTCTCATTATGTGGCCAAAGTACTTCAGTTTTGCCTTTAATACCATTCCTTCAAGTGAGCAGTCTGGCTTTATTTCCTGGAGTATGGACTGGTTTGATCTTCTTGCAGTCCAAGGCACTCTCAGAATTTTCCTCCAACACCACAGTTCAAAAGCATCTATCTTCCTTCGCTCAGCTTTCCTTATGGTCCAGCTCTCGCAGCCATAGCTTCTTACTTAATGGACAGATATTTTATGAAGTTAAAATTATTTCTTTTCATGGCTTCCATGTTTCTAAATATAAATAACTTCCAATATGTTGGGAAAATGAGATTTGTGACCAATCATGAGAAATTATTTCATTAAATCTACTTTATGGTCATCTGACTGCTTTGCATTTACTCAAAAGATCATGTTTCAATATAGTTTTACTATGTTACTTTTCACTAAAACCTGACAGATTACTTTGGGCCTGTTCAGATGACACTTCAGGCTCTGTGGTTAGCGAAACTGTGGTTCTCTGGGGTTAGCACTAACCACAAGCCGTGCTGTTGCACACAATACTTTAAGCCACAGTTAGAGCTGGTAACCCTGTTGCAGATGGTCCAGCTGTGGTTAGTGAGTGAGCAGAGTTTAGCAAAATGTATCACACAGTACACTAGACCCTGCTACTTAACCAAAAGCCTTAACCAGCAAGGTTTAAAATGTCTTCTGAACAGGCCCAATGTATGGCCTAACTGTCTTCATGGTTGCTTGAAGAATTAAAAATTGCTGTATTATTTTGTTGTTGTTTACAAGATATAAAATGGCTCTCAAGGGCAACAGATCAGTTCCAGCACACACTCCTCTATTTTTTAAACTACTCCTTGTTTGAGAGGCATATATCAGCTGAGCTGCACAGTGCATTAAGCATACCTCAACCATTGGGTATTAAGGTAGAGACTTCCAGACAGTGCAAATGACATACAGCTAATAATAATCACATTAATTAACACTTGGGTGGTGTTCAGCACTTTCAGAACTCTGAAAGAAACATTGAATAATTCATCCTTGCAAACCCCAATGAAGAAGGAGAAAGTAAGTTTTTTTTAAAAAAAAATTCCTATTGAATACATGCTGAAGACAGAATTATATTTTAAAAACACTTTAATAAAAATAAGGTTTTAAAGGAGAATTATGAGTTTAAGAGGATGTCCTTACGTTGAAAAATACACAATGTATTAATGGAACTGGTGTGTTTCATTTTTGACAACAGCCCATGAAGAGGAGAAAGAAGAGCTAATTAAACATTGCAGTGAGAAAGCGCAGGGTGAGAACGAGTCAAGGGGATTTCATTCAAGATGCTTCCAGTCTCTCTGCTTGTGTATTTGCCACAGACATCAGAATACACCAAATCCAGATTTTGCCCAGTCAAACATTTCCCCCCAAGCAATATTGCTGTGACTGTTTATGTAACAAAACAAGTATTAATAAAGTCCTACTCCACAATAGTTCTTGTGTTATGTTCTGCCTTTGAGCAAAAGGAACACTAGAGAAATAATTAGCTTATATTGCAGGGATTTGGTCCAAATACTCTAGTCTAAACTGACAATTTCCCACACTTTTAACAACTACATTTTTTAATTTCTTTTTATTTATTTACAATATTTATATGCCACTCCCCATTCAGAATCTTGAAGAGGTGGACAAAATAAAATAGAATAAATATAGAATAAAAACACATTAAAAGTACATTTTAAAAGAAACAAGGTGCAAAATAAACCATGGCTGGTCGCTAAGGGAAGGCATCCTGAAACAAAGATGTTTTCCGGAGATGCCAGAAGGAATACAAAGCTCAAAATGCTTTATTTATTTATTTGTGTATTGCATTTATATTCCACCCCATAGCCGAAGCTCTCTGGGCGGTTTACAAAAGTTAAAAACAGTAAACATTAAAAACAAATATACAAAGTTTAAAAACATAAAAAGCATAAAAACAACAGTATCCTTATAAAAACAGCTATTCTGGGGTCTATTAAAAAACCAACTCAGCTCATGTTGTTAAATGCTGTTAAATGCCTGGGAGAAGAGAAAGGTCTTAACCATCGTGTCTTGGTGTGTCGTCTGAACAGGGTCATTATATTTATTAAGGGAAATATTATCTGATCAGGTGGCTGAAGCAAACAAGCTATGTATACTATAGGCAATATGACCTTGGTGTAAATTCCCTCTAAAGTGTAAACAAAAAGACAACACTTTCAGTTCATGCCTTTCTTCCCTTCAAAGGAGTGACAATTTTCTGAGCATCCAAATAACCCACCTCTAGTTGTTACCCATGATTATTGGTTTGAGTGATAGCAGGGAAACCTTCATGTACATTTAAGATGCTGGATGTTGCCTAGTAAAGTTGACTCAAGTTGATTTTAAAACCCTACATGTCTCCAGTTATTATTCCAGAATACATTGAAACAAAGGAAACATATTAAGAAAAGCAAAACAAGGGCCAGATCTACACCAAGCAAGATATAACACTTTGGCCACAGCTAGACCTAAGGTTTATCCTGGGATCATCCAGGGTTCGCCCCTGCCTGAGCACTGGATCCCCTGTGTGGAACCTAGGTGAACAGGTTTGACCCCTGGACGATCCAGGGATAAACCTTAGGTCTAGCTACAGCCTTTGAAAATGGTTTTAAAACGGTATATGGAATGTGTCCCGGGCCTGAACTGTTATCAATACTGTTATACACTGTTATAAAGCAGTAGCGTAGATCCTGCGAAGGATGTAACTGGTTGTAAATTATTCTTTTGGCAATGATTCTTCTATTAATTTGGATTATATAAGATCAGTTATCAGACTGGAAATAATTACACTTTTTTGGGTCCATCAAATCAGAGATTCCAAGCCTCCCCTTCCATAAGCCCCCAGGTTTCTCTAGGAATTTTTACCTTGGTGACTAGCCTTTAAAATGTCAGAAGGCCTGCAGTATTAAAAAAAACACACCTGTCCAAATGATTATAAATTACTAGAAAAACTGCCCATCATTATGATAGGTGAGATATGTGTAAAGGGAAGGAGGACTTCATGTTGAAAAAACTCCTAGGAATACAATTTCCTGACGGATCCTTGTCAGTGAGAGCTGAGCCACACACTGTCAGAGATGGAGGCCAGGTTTTGCCCTTACTGCAAGTTATCCACACATGCTGTGTTTTTCTTTTTCCCATTTGAGTGACTGGCAATTATATGAGACAAAGTGCATTCATTCACCATTCATTCAATTTGCTAGACAACCTATGACAAATGTTTCCAAGCTGATGTACAAAATATAAAAACACAAATAAAATGAAAACAATAACTACATAAAATAAAAAAGTAGCATAACAAAAATAAATAAATTTAAAAATGAAGACGAGGCTAAAATCATAACCGGCATCTAACAATGCAGAGGTCCTTAAAAGGGGGGGGCACAGAGTTTTTTTTGAAAAACACCTTAAAAATAGCATGCCAATACACACACATACAAGATTTTGAAAGCCTCTAAGAACAAAAAGGCTTTTGCCTGGCACCGAAAAGCCATTAAAATAGACACCAGGCAGATTTCTCTGGGGAGGGCATTCCATAACAGGGAGTAATGCAGACAAGGTTCTCTCAACGGTCTACCTGCCAAATCTCAGTATGTGAGGGCACTCAGAACAGAGCGCCTGTTGATGATCTCAGGACTTAGGTAGGTATATATGGGAAGACAGTATCCTTTAGATACTGTGATGTCCATGCCATGAAGGACTTTATAGTTAAAACCAGCACTTTGAAGTGGGCCAAAAAAATGGACGGGAACCTATGAAGATGACACAGTACTAGCTTAATATGATCATAGCACTTGGTTCTTTTGCCTCCTTATTTTGTAGCAGCTGATGTTTCCAGACCAACTTCAAAGGCAGCCCCAAACACACAACCTGTTGCAATAGACTAATGGAAGAGTACCCTGGCATGGATCACTGAAACCAGGCTATCTTTGCCCAAGTAGGGTTGTAGCTGGAGTACTAGCCTAAGTTGGTCGAAGGCACTGAGAACACTGTGCCTCTAGTTACAGGGATGGATCCATGACCACATACAAACTATGAAGATGAACCTTTAGAGTGAGTGAAAACCCCTTCCAGAATAGGCTAAAATACCACCTACCTGGACAGATGAACCAATCACTAACAATTTCTCCATCTTGTGTAGACTGAGATTCAGTTTATTGGGTTGGATTCAGACTTAAGTCATACTTCGAGTAGACCCACTGAAATAAATGGGATGTACTGGTGTGGGCTGGTCTATGAAGTCATGAAGAGTCGGAAACGACTGAACGAATAAACAACAAACATTAGATAACTGTTTTTATACGTCTACTTGAAGTTTGAGTAAGTCTGAATCCAACTCAATAAACTGAATCTAGCCAATCCAGTTTAGTGTAGGCATATACTACTAGGATGAATCCATTTAGAATCAAACCTGCTCCTATCTGCATAGCTCCAATCTGATAACAGCAGGTGTTATTTGCTCTGCTCTCTCCCTGCTGCTTTGCTGTCCGAAAAAAGTAACTCATTAACTGCGTAACATTGCATTTATTAGAACACAGGATCACCCTGGTACACTTACGTACAAATTACGTACTAATTCTGAATATTTTCTAGTCAGATGGTAAGTGTTTTTAAAGTATCCAGAAAAGTTTACCAGACTGTTCTGCCGCTCATCTGATCAGTATTCATTCTGATACATCAAACTGACTTTAATATGGATACAGTTTCAACCACCTCAAAACACTGGGATAGAATAATGTGCCAGGCCCAGGGGTTTTTGAAATAAGAGCAGGACAGCCTGTGATAGGGATATCTGAGAAATTTGCTCTATTGAGGTTTTTAAAAATGGATTTATCCAATTTGCACCTTGTAGACCTGAATGCAGATCCGAACACAATTTGTGCTCAGAAATTCATTCTGGTGGGCATTCTGAGGTCTGGTTCTACTCATTCCAGCACAGTAAGAAGAAGAAATCTGTTTCTGTTGGCTGGTTTAACAAGGACTTCTATATTTTTTCCTTAGTATCAACGAGCCAGGCAGAAAGAAAAAAGCAGCAGGCTGCTTCACTCTCTAGGAGTCTACGGATCAGCAAAAGCTGGCCTGCTGTGCTGTGTTGCTAAAATATACCATGAGTGCTTGAATTGGAACGTCAGAGCTGTTGGTTTTCCAGAGTTTGTTTACTGCACTCATCTGACAGAGGCCTATAATTTAAGTTCATTCTATCCAACTGGATACCCCGGAGGGAAGTTACAATTAAACACACGTGCACACACATACACACACACTGTTGTAGCTTTCTGCAAAGTCGGTCATTGGACCCTGGCAGAAGGTATAATCTTCTCTGGTTGTTTTTATCATGAGTAACAGCTTCATGGAATTGTGAAAATTCATGTTCAGATGTCTTAAAAAGTCAATAGATTCAGTGTTTAATTTGTATGTTTTAAAAATATAGGCTGAGTCCATAGATGCACCAGCAAAAGAAATTCTGGCAAAAATGCTATTCCTTGAAATGGGGTGCAAGCACTAACAAAAGACAGGATGTTGGCTGTTGTGCAAGAGTTGTGCAATGCCTTGCACACAGGGAAACACAGCTCTGGATTTCAGTTCTCTTTTTCGATGGAACCCTGTTGCACTAAATCAGAAAAAAACACGTTTGTATACAGAAAGGGGTCTTTGGCTTGTGGAAGAGCATTGCTGGATCCCACTCAATGTGTATATTCTCCAGCTTCCATTTTTAATAGCAGTATAATTAATACATAAAGAAAAATTAGGCACAAATGAAAACTGAGGCGCCAATATTTTACCTGGGTTTATCAAAGATTTATATCTTTAGTTTAGAAGGGATATATCCTTAAAGCTCTCTAGAGTACAATCAATGTTACTTATTTCACACAGCTTTGGAGTGTCTTTTATTTGTAATAAATATATCTGTCAGTCATAAATTTATGCTGGTCATTTCAGTGCAGTGATCCTGAAAACACTTACTAACATGAGTCATCTATTTGAAATCAATGGATAAGTTGCCCAATTGAAGTCAGATAACACTTTACATGGGCACAGAGTTATGCATCAATACACTACCTTCTTCCCAGTCACTGGAACTGAATTGTTTATATTTATAAGCAACAGGTAAATTACAAGGATGTTTAGAAATAAGGTATTTCATGTTATTTAGTTAGCATTATTTATTCCCTTTTCTTGCCCCATTTTCCTGTTTTGCCATGTAGTTTGCGGTTCTGTGCCATCCCAAAGATGATTTATAACAGTAGCTACGTCAGCTGTGAGCTAACAGGATTTAGTACCCACATTTATCCTCTCAGGAGTCAATTTGTATGGGATATTAGATTTGTAATGATGCCGCATCTTAAAATGGAGGGGTTATACCTGGGGATGTGGTTCCTTTGCTTTTGATTGATTTCAGAGCCTGCTCCATAAGTTATAAATAGGAAGGATGATGTTGGACATAGCAATAAATATTTGCTTCCTGTAGCAGCAATGGAAAAATGCTAGCTTGTTTTGTAATAGTCGCTGCTTTCAGATAAATGGCCCAGGTTCAGATGGGGGTCAGCCTAGAACATGTATTTTGTATATTTTTGTGCCTAGCCAAGGACCATTGCTGCTTTAAAGGACAATTGTTAAAATTAGATAGCAATGCTTGGTTGTTAAAATAATTTAACAGACTGTTATTTATTATGTTTTTGTCCCACCATTCCTCCAAGTTGCTCTGAGTGGCATTTATGCTATTTTATCCTCATGACAACCCTGCAAGGAAAGTTAGGCTGAGGAATAGTGACTGCCCTGAGGTTACCTAGTCAGTGAGCTTCATGGATGCTCAGGAATTTGAACCAGAGACATGCTAGTCCTAACTTCTGCATCAAAGTTGCTTTCCAAAATACCAACATGTGTTGAATACTGGCCCAAATTAGCAGACAGTGTTGATGAAAGCTTATGCCATAATTAATTAGCCATAGTCTTTAAGGTGCCACGATACTCTTCTACTAATTCTTCAGTAGTTTATAGCCATACTACTCAATGATCTGGTTCAGACATACTGCTAAAATTCTGTGTGTGCCTCTTGGGGTCATGCACTCCCCCTTCCCTCCCCTGGAGCAGCTACAAAGAGGAAATTGGAAGCTTTTGCTTAAGTTTCCAATTGACCACATTTTATTGTTACATCCTCTGAAGAAAACTATGATTAATTGTAACTATGGTTTAGGGCAAGACAGTGCCCTTTAGACATGCTGCACTGCACATCTCCTAGTTGGGCATGATGAGAGGTTAGGCCAACAAATCTGGAGGGCACCAGGTCAAGTGGGGGCGGAGGTGAGGCAAATAGAACTGAAGCCCAACTAGATGTGACATGCAGTCATATGCATCTTTCCTCTGACATTTTTAAATGATGATGACGACAGCAACAACAACACAATGTTGGGAAGCTGCAAAATTGAGCTGAGGAATGGTGATGATGGTGGTTGCTTTTCTTCACAAAATTTCCCCCACCCCACCCTAGGCTGCTTTTATCTCAATGGGGGAAAGGCTACGAGTACCTCCCTCACATGATGGTTGTGAAAATGAAATGGAATAACCCATGTATCCCACCCTGAGTCTTTGGGGAAAGGATTGGATATAAAGTGTGGATACATATAATTTATTATTTTTTTGTTCTTCAGCAACACATAATTACAATAAAACAAAATGCTGCTTAACTAATTGGAAGAGTGCATTTTTCCTCCCAGAAGAAGAAGGGGAAGGGGGGGGGAAAAGCCTCCTTCCGCCTTACACAAGGCTACAGATGCTTAAAAGGATTTGCTTAGTCACATTTATCTTCATTCCAGCTCTTACAGGCCAGAAATGCTGCAAGAAATGTCAGCTTACGTTACCTTCCTGAACCCACTACTGTCACAGCTGATGCTTTTGTCAATATATGATAGCTGAATTGCTTTAGGAGATGATGACCAAGGGCGAGAAAAATAAATAAAGTCTTGTAATATTTTGCATAACTGTCTGTCATGAATTGTTTGTAACTTAGGGTAGTTGCTGCCTCTATTATTGCCTGAATCCAGATAAAGTTAGCAGTGCTTACGCAGCTTATTGGACTGAATGGGAAAGGTAACTGCAGCTAAATTGCCCTATCAAACTTTATATAACTTCAGTATGGTTTGGGGTTCATGTTTACTAGAAAGGCAGTGAAGGCCCAGTAGGACAGGACTTCAGAGAGTATGAGACTGACAGTGCATGTCTGCTCAGAAGTAACTACAGACCAGTGTCAAATCTTCCATTTTTCAGCAAGGTGACTGAGAGGGCAGTTGCCTTCCAACCCCAAGCAGTTTTGGATGATACAGATTTTCTAGACCCAATTCAAACTGGCTTCAGGGCAGGATACAGAGTTGAGACAGCTATGGTCACCTTAGCGGATGATCTACACTTGAACATTGACAGGGGGAATGTGTCCCTGCTGGTGCTTTTGGACCTCTCAGCGGTTTTTGATACCATCGACCATGGAGGTTTGGTAATCAGGGGCACTGTGCTTCAGCAGTTCCGGTCCTATCTCTTGGAGAGGTTCCAGATGGTGATGCTTTGGGATAGCTGCTCCTCAAAGTAGGAGCTGTCGTATGGTGTACTACAAGGCGCCATCCTATCCCCAGTGCTGTTTAACATCTACATCAAACCGTTGGGAGAGATCATCTGGAGGCATGGGGTAAGGTGCTATCGGTATGCCAATGAAACCCAAATATACTTCTCTATGCCTTCAACAACAGCGTCAGCTAAGGATAGTGTGTCTCCACTGAATGAATGCTTGGAGGCAGTAATGGGCTGGATGAGGAAAAACAAACTGAAGCTGAGTCCAGACAAAACGGAGGTGCTTACCCTCAAAGGCCCCAACCTGGGTTTGGAGGTGTGTCAACCAGTTCTGTATGGGGTTACACTTCCCCTGAAAGATAGTGTTCACAGCTTGGGGGTGCTCCTGGATCCGTCACTCCAAATGACAGCTCAGATAGATGTGACAGCCAGGCGTGCCTACTATCAGCTTCAGCTGATACGCCAGCTGCACCCCTTCCTAGAGTTAGAAGACCTAAAGATGGTAGTGCATGCACTGGTAACTTCGAGGCTCAACTTATGCAGTGCACTCTACATAGGCTACCTTTGTGCCTAGTTCGGAAACTTCAACTAGTTCAAAATATGGCAGCCAGACTGGTCACCAGTATGGCCTGCCGGGAGAGATTCACCAACTCAAAAGTCTTTCTGATTATAAAAAAGCTATAAAGACTGATCTTTTCCCGCAGGCCTACTCAGTCGAATTTTAAGAAGTCTGGCTGTTATTTTAACAATTATTGGTTTTATATGTTTTAATCAGTCTTACGTATTTTATAATGTTTTTGTATTCTATGTTGTTCCCTGCCTCGATCCAGAGGGAGAGGCGGGCAATAAATTATTATTATTATTATTATTATTATTATTATTATTATTATTATTATTATTATTGGGACTCCAGTCACAAACACCCAACAGCAGTCCCCACTCCATAGCAAAAGTTTGGGGTGCCACTACACACAAAAGCAAAGGAAGGAGGCAATCAAGCTATGAAGAATTACTGCTGCAAACATGCCATTATGTTGCCTCCCCCCCACACACCGTTTGCTCTGTTAAATACTGTGCCTTGTCTGAACTGTACTTCCCTAACACTTCTACCCTAACAGTGGGAAGCAGTGCCCCCGCACAGGGGAGGAACTCATTCCCATACACAGGTAAGTTCTCATTAGCAAAAGCCAAGCCTTCCACTTCAGCCATTGCCTCTGCTGGCCAAGCTCTTCATGAGCACTTTTGCCTTGCAGGATCATAGCTCAGATGCATGCAGTATTTGAATCTAAGACCCCCTATATATGAAACCTCAGCAGTTTCCCCAGTCAACGGCTTCTCCTACAGGTGCTGTGCTCCTTGCATATTTGACTTGGTCTTGATGTTGGTGGTGAGGCTGAGGCCAATGCCCCATGATGTGTCTGGTTCCTGTCTGCTGAGCTGTGGCTGAATAGTTAGAGATATGCTGCGTGGTGTGGGTTTGAGTCCTGGGGACTTCCTCTCTTTTGCCTCTGGAATGGCTGGTTGGAGACTTTTCCTCCGGTGAGGCTTAAACTCCTTCCCTGGGTGGGTCTTGAACCCTTGTCCCAAGGATGGTTGTGTGTGCTCTCTACAGCCATCCTGCCCAGGGAGCAATGTGTTGTGTTCCAAAATAATGCTTGTGAATAGCATAAAAGGACTTGTATGGGTGCCTAGGGACTGCTGGCAGTAGTTGGCTGTGCCACTGGGACTGAGAGATAGTGGGCATTGTGGCGTTAGTTCCTCTATGGCCTGTGCTGTGACGCAGGGAGGTCTGCTGGAAGTATCACCTCATTGATCTGAGTTCTTTGGGGCAGCATGTGGACATCGCCAGCACAGCCCTTGACTGGTGGACTTTGGTGATAGTTCCATGCATATGAACACATGTCTGCTATTTCCCTTCACTGTTGGAATTTCTTGAGCGGTGTGTTTTCCTTTCTCCTCCCACTGTTGGAATTTCTTGAGCGGTGTGTTTTCTGCTTCACTTCCTGGGCTGAGCACGTATAAGACATGGTGTCTATTCCCCCAGTGTAAAGGTGGCATCTCTCCCCCCACACCCCTCGGTGTAATTGGTGCATGGGATTGCTCTATGAATTCCTGATCAATGGTTAATTATTTTTCTCTGCTGAATTTGCATGTAGGTAATTTATTCTCTTGGCAAAAAGCTTTAGTCAAGGAGTCAAGACACCTGCATTTGTTATGGATATGCTACTGTATGAATGAGAGTGAAATACTACTGACAGAATAAGATATTCCTATTGCAATGGTAGACACAGATATTTATTTTAATTATGACATTTTCATTCCACCCCATAACATAATGTTCTTTGGGCAGCTTACAATAAACAAATGTTAACAATAAATAAATACAATGTTGCTTCCTTTTGCCTGTTTCTTTTTCTGTTGATCCTTCCCACCAAATATTGGCATCACTTGATAAACGCTAGAGAAACTGTTGGAGAAAGAAGTTAAAAATTAGGCTGGGAAATACTGTGCCCACATCTGTATGGGCTAGAGCCGTTGATTAGACAGGTGGACGAATGTCTGTTTTTCAGTACTATATGTGTAATATGCCATCATTTAGTGTACCTTTTAAAGTGCAGGTGCTCATATGACAGTCCCCATAACCATGCCCCAAGGAGAGTCAAAAATGCAGGCAACAGTCATAGAATAGTGAGCTGGAAAAGGGCGGTGTAGTGGTTAGCATCTTGAACTTTGGCTGAAATTGCACTAGAAAGAAAATGACAGGGACAAAATGTGGTCCCAAACATCGTAAGACCACCAGTTCAAGATGTTCTTTTTCCAGCACAAGTGAGAAACGTTTTAGATTGGATCCAACACTGCAATTCTGTGGAAGGAAACTATCACCGCCTGAATCAAGGGTGGGTGGTGGTAATCCATCCCACAACCACTGGTGTGCCCCCAAAATCTGCTGTGGGTGGCTGGAAATCCCCCCCCCCCCGAGTAGATTCTCTGGCAGTGGCCAGGACTGCAACAGGGAGGAGACAGGGACAAAGTCCTGTCGCACTAGTGGAAGACTACTAGTGAGACATTAGATCTAAACCAACAAGCCAGCTTTCATCTCTGTCAGGATCAGGTATTTTGTATAGCTAACGGATCTTAGTTGCCTATTCAAGACCAAACCAAACCAAAATACTTTGCATTGCAGCAGGGAGAGCTCACAACAATAGAGCTTTGGCTGTTGGGTGGTATAAAAATGCAATCAATAAATAAATAAATAAAATATCTTGTTGCTGAAAAAAAATCAATTTCCCCCCTCAGCTATTGTGAGGATTTCAGCTAACTTCAGAGGGAACAAGGAAGTCCTGGGGTGGGGGCATCATCACTGCTAATCAAAAAGTGCTAGTGCTTCGACCCTGCACAACACTACTGGCAATAAATGTCCCAGTGTTTCTTGGCAGAAAAGGTGATGATTTCATTAAGAAACATACAGGGTCTCATTGTGATTCCATTGATAGATTGTCAAGAAAGCCTTAGCAAAGTCCAGGATAGGATCTTTTTTTTAAATCCTCTTACTTGCTACCCATATTTCAGGGCTGCAGAGGAACAATGCATTATCGTCCATTCCAAATGGAAATCCCTTGTGCCGTTGTTGTTGTTGTTGTTGTTGTTGTTGTTGTTATTATATCTCTTTCTGGCTAATGGCAATTTTTCTAAATTGACGTGATGGGCTTTGTCTTTCACTGATTCAGGAATTTCCTGACAATTGAGCATGTTTTAAGTATGACTGCTTTCTGGATGTTGGTGTGGATGTATTTTGGAAGGCCCATTTTCTGAGGGTTTTCTGTATAGTTTTTTGATGTGATGCCAGTGACTGATGTGACTAATTGAATAATTGTGACCTTTTCCTTCTGCTGTAGTTCTTTAACTTCCATGGCCAGTGGTATATATTTTCCTCTCTTTTCCTCTTCCTTTTCAACAACATTTTTGTCATTAGGTATTGCTATGTCAATGAGGTATGTGTGTTTTTCTTTTTGTCTTTAACTGTTATGTTAAAGACAAACAGCCACACTAGAGGCATTCAAGAGGCAGCTGGACAACCATCTGTCAGGGATGCTTTAGGGTGGATTCCTGCATTGAGCAGGGGGTTGGACTCGATGGCCTTGTAGGCCCCTTCCAACTCTGTTATTCTATGATTCTATGATTCTATGATTCTATGTCTGGTTGGTTGCAAGGTATTGTCTTGTCCATATGAATTGTTCTGTCCCAGTATATTTTATGATCTGCATTTTCCAAGATTGTTTCAGGTGAGTATGTATAGTATGGTGTAGGTTGTTTGATGAAGTTGAATTTGATGGTTGCTGTTGTTGAATTATTTTTGCAGCTGTATTGTGTCTGTATAGTCCATTCCTGCCAGAATTTTACATCCTCCTGTTACATGGTTTATTGCTTCTTGGAACTGATGGCATTTCCTACATAAACCTGTTGTTACACTGGCACCTTTTATGATGTATTTTTGGTAGTTCTTGGTTGCTATAACTTGATCCTGTATAGCTATTAGGAATTCTTCCGTTTCTGGAAATAGCTCACCATTCCCGAGCCATTCGTATGATTGTTCCTTCTTTATTTGTGGGTTCTGTATTATGTTGTAGTGCTTCCCATGGAGTGTTTTTGTGCCTATTTTCCTTCTTTCCCGCCTTCTTTCAATTATTCTTTCAATTCATGAATTCGGATGAGTATGCAGTGTTTCATGAGTGAAGTGCGATTGAATCTGTTTATTTCTTCAAGTTCAGTGTGTACCAGTGTATGATTCTGAATAAGTATGTGAGGATGGGTATTGTGTAGGTACTGATGGCTTTGAAAATGTTTTTAGAGTTGAGTTTGGATTTTAGGATTTGTGATAGGTGGGTTTTATATTGCATTCTTAGTTGAGTTCTTACTGTGGAGTTATTGATTTTTGTGTTTTGTTGGAATCCGAAATATTTGTATGTTTCATTTTATTTCATTTTATGTAATATTTCATTATTTATTGTTTCTGCTGTTTCTTCTTCTTTCCATTTTCCTCTTTCTATGTGTAGCATCTTGCATTTTCCTATCCTGAATAATAATAATAATAATAATAATAATAATAATAATAATAATAATAATAATTCCTCCTCCTCTTTTCTGTTCAGGTCTGGGACTAATATTTTTGAATTGTGATGAGGAGGGTTAAGAAGCTTCTGCTTTGCCATTGTACAGCTGGATGCCTTTATATCAGTGGGGGCCAGTCTTTTTGGCAAGTGTGCCACAGTCCTAAGTGTGAAACAGTGCTAGCTGCCGTTGTGTGCCTTTGCTCCTAATCTACTGAGCTGGGGAGCAGGCAGCAGTGCAATACAAGAGAGGTAAGCAGGAGTTCAGGTTGATCATAGGCAGTAGGCCCTGGGCCCTTCATTCTCTGCTTGGGTATGCTAGGGACCCTCACTGTCAGTGGCAGCTGTCATGCCCTCGCTATAGGCAAGCCACTGATGCTGCACGTGGTCTCTTTGGCATTTTGATGCTCACCCTTCTAGTCAAACCACCAGATTTGTTTATGGCCAGTCACCCCTATTTAGAGATATATTTCCCCATCCTCTCACATCCAGATTCAGTTGGGGAGCACCAGAAACATGCTTACAGCTGACCACTCTCTGCTTTGCTTAAGCAAGTTTCAGGTCAATAAAGGCTTTGACCTGAATGTTTTTGTTTTACCTTAAATGCCTTGATTTCATCCAAAGTGGATCTCGGTGGCTCGCCAACTCATTGAGAAGGGCGTATGGCATCTGGTCAGGGTTGGACAGATGGCTTGCCATGCATAGCCCTCTCTGTGGATTTCATGCCTATTGGCTGTGTCATTGTATTCATCTCTGTGTTTCTCATCCATGGTTTCACTGGCAGCCTGCCTTCTTCCATTGTATTTCAATAATTGCTGGGGTTTCTATTCCATTCCTACTTCAAATCCACCAGCACTCTTGACAATTTCACATATAGAGAGATAATCTCCATGTACAAAAGTACATTGTTTCTACATGCGAAGGGCAATGTAAGCGATATTTAGTACATGTATGCACAAGTACATGTGTGTACTTGTGATACAAAAGAAAAGAAAAGAAGTCTTGTCTTACTTTTTCTATATTATTTATTTAAATTCATTTATTCCATGGAGATTATTTAGTGAATACTGGATCCCTTGAGAAGGGCAGAAGAAGATTTCTTGGGCCTCTCCTTCTGTGATGAGGAATCTTACTTACTGAGTAGATGATGATGATGATGATTAGTTTAACAGGGAAGTTCAAAATTAAAGTGATTGCTTTCTCACTGATCATGCTTTAGTTATCCAAAATTCAGCAGACACTGTACTACAGGATTTTTGCCCTCTCAGTACAGATCCCAAGAAAGGGGAAGCTGTCATGAAATTCCCAACTGAGAAGGAAAATAAACTGGTTTTTACAGGAGACAGAATGTGTGTCAAGGAGGTTGCCTGAACTAGCTTCAGTTTACATATCCTACAACATCCTGGTTCTTCTACCATCAAATGCCAACTTGTCCAGTCTTTGTACTGACTGGAGTTAGCTCCTGCTATAATCATTTGTCTCCGTGGAATGTTTTCTCACATCATGCAATTTGTTTAAAGTCACCAGAAGTTGCCACCAGAAATGCCTGATGGGTGTAGGGCATTGCATGGTGAGTTGGTACACATATATGGGTAAGCTGTCCTGTGAAGGCAGTTTCACAGAAACTTCAGCATAACTGCTGTATTGTGAAAAGTGGTCCATAAGAGAGGGGCATTTTGTTGTTTAGAGGCATTTGTTGTCTTTGACTAATATCCAGTAGCAGATGGCAGGGCCTAGCAGCGAGGTTATTAAGGGCCCTGCAAGGAAGGAGAAGAAGATGATAAATGATGGGTAATTTCCCACAGTAGAAAAATCATCCAAAGGGCTGAGCTCTAAGGTCTATGCCTACAATACTATCTAAAGAATCTTTTAAGATTTCTTTTTTTTTCTTTTTTTCAGTCCAGTTTAAAAATGTAGTGATGATGGCTTTTACCTCTGTGATATCTCCTTTATGTGAAGCGGTAGTATTTCACTTTCTCATTCTTATGAAAAATGCTCCCCCAAGCTTTCACTAAAATGGGGGATATAAACCAATAAATACATTTCAGCCGGGGTCACTGATTGCCTCCACACCCCAGCAATGATTGACTGTGCAATCCTATACATTCATTTCATTTATTATATTTCTATAGCCAAAGATCTCTGGATTGTTAACAAAGATTAAAAACCATTAAAATGCATTCTGCAAAGTGCAAAACCACTTACATAACACTATATAAGCAGACAGCACACAGAGACAGCATATATCTAAAAAATTAAATAAATTTATACATGTTTATTCCGAAGTAAGACCCATTGAGTTCAGTGGGGCTTATTCCAACATAAGTCGGTATAGAGTTCTAGCCTTAGTTGTAGAAACAAATATTTTAAACTTCTTTCCAGGGAAAACCTAAATATATATTTTTAAAAGAGCCATGGGATGGGGGCACTACACTCTTGTCTCTTTATCTTCAATGATAAACACCCTGAATACATACTTAGGATGACAGTTTTTCAACTAGAAAAATCTTTGATCACAGAGGGATATGGTTTGAGGAATAGAAGATGTGGTTATCCTTCCTGATTTTGGCATTAAAGATGGGTTTAATCAGATTAAGTCCTTGTCACTGGGTTCCTTCCTAACCTTTCTTTGATCATCTTCTGGGTGCTGAAGTATATTAGCCGAGACACATTCTTTGAACCTATAATGTCTTCTTCCCATGCCAGTATTTAACCAGTATGCATTGAAAATGATGAATAAAGGCCCTTAATTCACTCACTGGGCTCATCTGCACCAAGCAGGATATTCCACTATGAAAGTGGTATGAAAGCGGGATATAAAAGGTAAGAGCCACACTACTGCTTTATAGGCTGTTTCTACACTTGCCTTTCCCCCCAGGATCGTCCCAGGATCATCCCTGTGCATCCGAGGCCATTTCTACACATGCCTTTTTTCAAGGGATTATACAGGGATCATTCCTGTGCATGCAAATGACACACAGGGGATCCTGGGAGCAGGCAGGGATGATCCCTCCATTTTCCTTGGATAATCCTTAGGTGTAGAAAGGGCCCAAATGACACACAGGGGATCCCGGGAGCAGGCAGGAACAATCCCTCCATTTTCCTGGGATAATCCTTAGGTATAGAAAGGGCCATAGTGGTATTGAAGTGCACTGACAACTGTTGGGGCTCATTGACACATACCATATACCACTTTCATAGTGTTATATTCTGCTTGGTGTAGATTTGTCATGGGCCCCAACAGTCGTCAGTTCCACTATAAAGCAGTAGTGTACATCCTGCAGGGCACTTCAATACCTCTATAAAGCAGTAGTGTGGCACCTGCCTTTTATATACCACTTTCATACTGCTTTCATAGCGGAATATCCTGCTTGGTGTAGATGAGCCCACTGTGCTCCTTGGCAGGTAGTACTGACAAACCTAGATCTCACTGAAAGTTATGGGACACTGAGAATTATGATTCTGCTCTGAACTTCCACGTTTCAAGATTGTAGCTGGTTCGACAATAACCCTAGAGCTATATAAATACAAGATCACTGAATGGTGTTAAGTGTTTGGCTGTCTCGATGATTGAGAATGGGCTTATCAACAATCAGTTAATTTATGGTCAGGTACTTTTTTATTATTATTTAAAGAACACAAATATTCCTTGATTTCTATAAATCATTTCCACTGCCTTTGGATTATGATACTCATCAGACTCTGGCAAGGGACAAAGATATGGCTAGAAACACCTGGCACTCTAAGTTTGGTTGCAGAAAGGGACAAATATCTGTATGTTTAGCTGCAGTGGGTATAGTCTCAGAGGTCCACATTGTTGCTCTCTGCGAATTTGATGCAGGATCAGTTGTTTTGCTGCCTCCTTTAAGAGTGTATGTATGTAAGTCACCAGTGCACCTGTTAATCTGTAGGAAAATATACCCCAACATGAGGCCCCTGGACTTCTCACTGTTTAGGAAAGGGTTGTAGTTCAGAAAGGGGGCAAATGCTTTGTATGCAAAAGTTCACAGATCCAATCCCTGGCTCTTGTTTAATATCTTTAGAGAACAGCTGCCTGTCAAGGTGGACATTACTGAGCTAGATGGCCCAACAGACAGACTCAGTATGAGGCAGCTTTTATGTCGCTAGGTGGGGTAACTAAACAATATCACTGGGATTTATATGACCTCCATTCTCCAAGCAGCGGCACAACAGCCTTGTGGAAGTATGTTAGTCTAAAGAGATGTTGACTCTCCCATTGAGCTTTGTACTCTGTGATGATATAAACTTAGTTGTGCTTGATTCATCCTTGCAACTATACTACACTTGTTTTCTGCAATGTTAGTTGATTATAATATTACCCTGATGTTAAAGGTACATTAGAGTGGCCGTGCTGGTAGACAATACTGCTGCAAATATTTACCATCTAATCCCCTATCATAACTTCTGAGCCAGATGTGTGTGAAACAACATCTGACCTACAGTGGGCTGTAGCGGTGGTTCCCTCACTATTTCTTTTTTTAGTGCACTGGCAGTAGAAACAACTGTTGCAAAAGTCCTGACAAGGCTTCCTGAGCAGGCAAATAGCAGAAAGCCAGAGAACGAGAGAAGGAAATAATGAATGCTGAATTTAACAGTGGGTGACAGATCTGTAAAACTTGGGACTAATCTACACCAACCATTTATCCCAGGGATCAGCTCGAGGTCATCCCTGTGTGTCCAAATGACGCACAGGGGATCCTGGGGCGAACTGGGGATGACCTCTCTGTTGTCCCAGGATAACCGGGACCGTGGTTATCCTGATTTTTTCTGCAGTCCCAGGAAAACCTCGAAGACTGCGGGTGTTGTGGTGCAGGCTCGCAGGTCCTCCCTGTGAGTAGTGGGGCTCTTCAGATTGGCACGGAGTTGTGCCGGGGGAGTGGGGCTCCATACCCATCGGGGGGGGGCAGCATTTTCACCATCCCCAGGATGGCTGTCAGAGTTTTCCAGTGCCAAATTTTTCCACTTTTTTTTTTTAAAAAAAAGAAAACTCACTAAGGTGCTGGATCGGGCCCCTGCAATTTTACGAACATCTCCCTAAAAAAAACACAACTCGCTGTGCCAGAAACATCCCTCTTGGCTTCCGGGATGATGCACTGGTGTTTAGATGCAGGGGGATGATCCTGGAAGCAGATAAGCCCAGGATCCTCTCCCCACCCATCCCGGAAGTCTTCTAGGTATAGATGAGGCCCTGTTCAGCAATGCAAGCTATAATAAATCTTAAGGATTAGGTTTTGTTCTTGTTTTACTTAAATGAATAAGAGTGCAATCCTATGCATATTTAGACAGAAAAAAGTCCTAAACTCCCAGCATGCCCCAGCCAGCAATGTTGGCTGGGGAATGCTGGGTAGACAGTGGAACCTTTAGTTCTGAGCACAGTATCCTTGTGTCGCAAACCAATGAGGCTACACACTGAAGATTATCCAGGCTGCAAGGTGTTCTAATGGTCCAGGAAGCCTATTGAAACCCATCTCCAATTTCTTGAAAGAGAAACACAAGTTTCTTGAATAGATCTGCACTGCAGCTTTATAGCGGTACTGAAGTGCGCTGATAACTGTTGGGAACGTTACACATTCCATATTCCGCTTTCATATTGTTATTTCCTGCTTTTTATTCCACATTATTCAAAATACTGTAACGCACTGCATTTATGTGAAGTGTAAATGCACAAGAGGGCTATAGCGTTACCATGATGGGATCATAATGATCTGACACTTGGTGTTGCCAATTAAATATAAGATTTTGTTTTGGGAGGGGGAGTATTTGTCAGCATCTAAAATTATACAGGTTTTTTGGTCATTTCCTCCTCCCACATAAAGACATGGTTATTCTGATGAGATTATCTCAATGAGTTATAGTCAGTATAAGTTTAATATGTGGGCTTTCTTGGTTTTTTTGTTTTGTTTTTTAGAGTTAAACCAGAACAGATGCAGGCACCAGAACTAAATTATTTTGAAGTGATGTTTCAAGCCTTCTAGTAGCAGGAAATCATTTTAAAACATTATATAACAGCTGTTACGGCTGGTGACCAGTATGTTAATGTTTTCTTTGTGTCTCTCGTGTTGCTGTCAGGCTTGTTTCCCAGCTTCCTGTCCAAGGACCTCTGCAGTGAAAAGGAAGCAGAGTTAAGGGTTATGCAACTTCAGCCTATTTACAAGCAAATAAGTAATTGGTAACTCAGACCTAAATGCGGTCCTGTCATTCTGACCCAGAAATGTCATTGCAGAGCAGCATTTACTGTTACAGTAGAGTGGGAGTTTTTTTTTTAATTTATTAAGGAGGAGACATAATTGATTGTCCTTATGCCAACTGATTAATCCTGCATGCGTAAAAATTACCAAAGTTGCATTGGACAAGACTATTTATGGCCCGTATAGTTGTAACACCAAGCTTTAAAGTCTGGTTTGACTTTTGCTGATTTTAGCAAATACAGTGACAGCAATTACAGTCTTCAGTAATTAGTCATTACAGCAAACGCTCAGGATAATCTTTTCCCCCTCTCACATCCTTGTAACTACTGATGCAGATTGTGTTGTTCCTAAATCGTATATTCCTTATGATCATGAGCCTTTTCATTTACAGAAGTAAATTGATCATTTTTCTTACTGACCACTTGTACTCATGGCTCAAGAATATTCCCTAATATAGAATCTTAATGTTGTTTGAACCCAGTACAGCAGCCTTCCCCACCTGGTGGCCTCCAGAAGTGTTGGACAACTCCCATAGCTGGCTGGGGGATCATGGGAAGTGTAGTCCAACACACATAGAGGCCACCCGGTCAGACAACTACTCCCACAGCTGTCCGGGGAATTGTGGGAGTTGTATTCAAAGATATCTGGAGTCCGACTGGTTGGACAACAACTCCCATAGCTAGATGGGGGACTATGAGAGTTTTAGCCCAACACATCTGGAGGCTGCCCTTTTGGGGAAAGTTTCAGTAAAGGGTGACGGCTTTCAACAACTGGCAGATAACCTGTATTAAATTAAATATTTTATTTCATTTGAAACATTTTCATACCACTCTTCATCCTATTTAGAATTTAAGGGCGGAATACCATAAAGGTTGCCCAGTACCTACCATGAACTGAAGATGTCCTTATACTACAAAATACATTATACAAGTAAGTTATTTCAGAGTTACTATGGAATCTTACTGAAACCGTTTCCGCACAAGTGGTTTAGGCTGCATCCTATACCCACTTACCTGGGATTAAAGTCCATGAAACTAAATGGGACTTGCTTCTGATGTTTAGCTGGAGTAATAAAATATAGGATAGTGTTGCATATTGAATAATTAAGGCACAGTCCTATCGATTGCTTCCCCAACCCAGAGGCTTCCATTCATTCAATGGAGGGCAGCAGGAGAGCAGAGGTAATCTTTGCTTTCCAGTCCTCCCACCCTGCAAATTTTATTAGACATTTTTGCCTGTCTAGTGATGGCATTTCAAAAGGGAAGGAAGGGGGCTGGCAGAGGCTCAGAATAGCTCATATCCTGGCCTCTCCAGTCTCCACTCTTCTCCACCCACTGGAATGCTCCCTCCCCCCCCCCCCTGAGGTTTCCTGACCTCGGAGGGCAGTCATTGTAGTTCTTGCTGTGAGGGGTTGGGAGGTTGGATCTCTGACTCCCCCTTCTGAGGTTGGGGCACTGGCCCTGATCTCAGATGGGGAATCCCCAATATCCCATGGACCCTCAGACAAAGTCTAGGGACCATAGGATTGCTACCTAACTCAAGTAGTCCTTATGACTCTAGGTTATTCAGCTACAACTCCTCAAATACCTGACCATTGGTAATACTGGCTGGGACTAATAGGAACTGGAGTTCTACAACATCTGGAGGGCTTTGGGTTCCCCACCCATGAATTAATGGTTTCAAATCTTCTCAGCTTTTGGTAGTAAATTAAAACTGATAGAATATCAGAAAACAGTAAGCAGTACATTTCACAGTCAGTAGTATAGATGTTGAATAGCTTTTCAGTCTTTTCCTTTTTGAATTACTGCTCCCTTATAATACTGCAGACTGTTTTAACATGACAAGGCAATGGAAGGGCATTCTTTTCATTTTATTACTCCAGTTAAACATCAGAAGATTTCACTGCATGGTAAGATATGGATAACTTGGTTGTCCTTTCACTACACCAAAAGTTATGTGAAGGGAATTATCATGGCAGAATTACTAAATTTCTGGCTATTAGAGCTTTTGAGTTGCTCATAATAGAATCTTGTGTGAAGTCCTCCACACATTTGATGCTTGTTGACTTCAATGTGGAAGGCAGAGTTGCTTGAACAGTGGATGGGATTACCAGTATATTTAAGAGATCTCGTTTCAAATCCTGTTCAGCTTGCAGCTCACTGGCTTGTTTATCCTAAGTAGATTTTATGATGCCAGAGTGTGCAAGAAATATGGTACACTATTTAATACCTCGCTTTCAGAAAGTTGGATGTCCTTTTCTCCACTTATGTCTCTCTGCAATGGAAATTCCACTTTTACATCAGTATTCTGCTCCTCTTTAGGTTGGTCATAATTTTGGTAACCTTGGTAACAGCAACACACTGAATTAAGGGGGCATTAGAATAAACACTTATAGCAGCAAATGATTCCGTTACTTTATATATCAGCAGATTGCACCAAAATGCCACGATATTTCCAGGAGACTGTAAAGGGTTATGAACGACCCTCTAATCAAGGCAGAACCTGCCTGTTTACTTCCTCATATGTTGCTTTTTCTTGCAAACATATTGCCTTGGCAGTCTCACCAAATAAAATGGAATTGTTGCATTTCCTTCCCAAATTTCATCATCTTATACATCTCACTATTGGCAAATCCTGTTCCATTTAATAAATTAGCCCAAGGGGAAGGGAGGGGATTTCCACCATCTCCCTCCTCTATCTGCAGCCTCTCACAACATATTCCACACCATTCTCAAGGCCCCTCTAATCTTCAGGAACTGATTTTGAGGGGCATGCAAGGGCTGCAGAGAGAAAGGGAAGAGAGGAACATCCTGTTCCATTCTCACAAGGAAAGTTCAAATTCCAGCCACAATGTGTGAATAAGGGCTCCATCACACCAGCATTTTATTTCACTCTTGTCATGCCTGGTTTGCAGTTTTGCAGCATGGCACTCGGATGATGTCGTGCCTGTCCTGCAGACACCCTGCCTCTTCCTCTCCCTTGTTCGTGTTTTCCTAGAGCGGGGAAAGTCTGGATTATTTCCCCTAATTGGAATTAAAGCACCCTTCAGCCCCTGTGTAGTGCTGTCCTCTCACTATTTCCTTTGTTGGGGGCATGTGCTTTGAAGGGAGAGCTTGCTGATGAAAGAGGAGGGTGGGGCGGTTCTCAGCACACTGTGTTGAACCAATGGACTTGTGCTGAGTTTGCTGAATGGACTTTTACTGCTCCAACTCCACCCTCATTGCCTGCAGAAATGGAGCCCTGCAATGAAACATTAAATTGGTAAATCACTAGACAACAAAGCCAGAGCAAGGGGAGGGGGGAGAGTAAAGACTTGGTGACAATATATAAAACCTTGTCTTAAATTCTAAAAGGAAATATTTCATAATGCAAAGCTGTTCAATTTTTCCAATATTTCAGAGAAAAACAAAAATGGTCCCTGGGGGGGAAAACAAACAAACTCCCCCCCATCCAGAGTGTTTCTAGTTTCTTTTTCTTCGCTCTTTGTCACAAACACTGCAGTGAAGTCTTCAAAAGCAGTGTGTTCACTTGGAGATCTTGATGTGTTTGATAGTTCAAGTCTAGCAAAAAACCTTGACCTTTGATAGATCAAGATTTCAGGGATGTTTTAGGCACAGGAGATGTAAAGGTGCAAGGATTTGTCATGGTAGCCACTCATTAGCTGGCTGAACATGCAAAGGGGCATTGCGATTAACCTGTGGACCAGGAGATCTTGGCTGACTTGAAGACGGCAAAGACAACATTACTGGGTGAAATTAACTTGGGTAGATGGGGGAGTTGCAGAGCCAGAGCTGTCGCTGGCTCCAGCATAGGCACACGCAGTGGCTTGCCTGAATAGAGCCTTATGTGCGTGTGAACTGTGGATATGTAGAGTTATCAGCATGATCAGGGATCCTGCATTTTGCACAGTCAGCATATATCAACTGCAGTGTATGAATAATGGAAATGGCAGTTGTTTGCTTTAGTGAATTCCTGTGAGTTCAAAGGTGATTGAATTTATTGATTACCTATCCTGGCCCTTTAGCATTTGGATGCACTATAAGTAAAAAGTTTCCCCACAAGAAGCATTTTAGGGTGGACATGGAGCACAGTGTTTTCCTCCTATGCCAGCCTTCTCCAAGTTGGTGCCCTCCTGATACTTTGGACTCCAACTCCCATCAGTGCCAGCCAGCATGGCCAATAGTCAGGAATTTTGGGAATTGTAGTCAAAATTAGGTCAGGGCATGCTGCGCTAAGCAGTTTGAACGACAAATAAATGCTTGCAGTTTTCATACTCATCTGACTTTTGCCTTTGGTTTCAAAATAATTTGATCAGAGGTGACAGTGGGATAAAAGTCTCTTTCACACCACTTTCAACTCCCTTAACAATTATCGTCTGTTTCCAGCTTTGCATGGGACATTTTGTTAAAATTGATGAAAAGAAAGTATGGTTCGAGGTTTCTGACCTTGTCGTCCACAACTTGTCATGCAGGTATTACGCCCACACCCACACCCACACCCACACACCACCCAAGGATTAAAGCATAAAGTGTGACTAATGCTAACTAGACTAAAGCTAGCTAACATCTGTGCACAGGTTTCTAAAAGTTTTGTTTTTCATTTTAACTAGTTCTACTAGTTCTATGATTTTCTTTTGTGTTATGCAATATACGTATTCAATATACATGTTCATCACACTGATTTCCACCACCGTGCTCCAAAACTGGCATTATTATTATTATTATTATTATTATTATTATTATTATTATTATTATTATAGCACCATCAATGTACATGGTGCTGTACAGAGTTCAGAAAGATCACGCAGCTGGCATTATCCCAGGTGCACAGCACCTGCCAGCTTTAAGACTCAGAAAGAAAACATCAGTATTCATATTATGTTCCATTTCTCTCAGCTGGGTATTTAATTTCCCCAGATCCAATGAAGTCCATAGAGAAAAGTGATGTGGAGACTGCCAGATCAGTATCCTGTTCCATTCAGCACTTTCTGGGTCTGACATACACAAGCCAGCTCTAAGCTTTGAACTTCCCCTGCCCTTTACCAATGTACGCTCCCTTCCTTTGTCATCCCCAGACGTGAATTCCCACTTTCTGGTCCCCAGATGTATATCCCTCCTTTCTCTGCAGCCTGGCTGCTTCTCTTATTTCTGCCTCTCCAGTGAAGGATTCTGCTTCTTTCCTCTTGTCTGTGCTTTTCCTTCACTGCCCCAGATCCAACTGTGATTATGATACTTGAGTTCTGGCCTAGTTGGCACATGCAAAATGGATAAGCGTCCAGCACTTCATGGGCTGTGCTCTGTGAACAGCTCTAGACTACTACAAGAATTGTACCTCTGGCAAAACCATTCAGTGGCTGGCTACTCAGCATGCAGGACATACACTTACCTCTACAACTGATAACAGCCTAGGATATTAATTAACATGAGAGAAGACACTACAAAGTAAATAAAAGCCTATTGCAAACTATAAAGGGGAAGAAGTACAGATAAACAGAAGTTGATAAACTAGTGAGATTTTTTTCTTATTTGTATGAACATTCATCATATTTCACTGTCTTATCTTCGGTCCAGAAGAATAACAGTTTGATAAGGCTTATACACATAGTTCGATAACACTTCTAATAAGAGGACTGGAAGAAATTGACACCTTTTCAAGGTCACTTTTTCAGCAGATTTGAAATTCCTTTTTCAATGCAGTAAATGCAAAATAACAATCATAAATAATTTTACTATCTTCTCCCTTCTTGTGCTAAACATTAGAAGTGAATTATTTCTACAGAGTCAAAATGTTAACTATTTTCTTTATCTTCAGATATGGGGGAAACTTAGTGCAATGTCATTATTGTGTTTGTTTATGTGTGTTTCATACAAATACAACACATTTATTTATTTATTTGATTTATATCACATCCTTCTTCATAAAGAGCCCAGGGCAGCTAACAACCCCTATAAAAGTCAGTCCACCACATAAACAATGTTATGTACCAGTTCTGGAGATCCTATTTGTTCTACACAGCTTTGAGAAATCAGAAATATATTATTAAAAATAAAACAGATTCAACTTACAATTATTATGAACATCTAGATAAATGTTCAGATTCCCAGGGCACATAGACATCCTGTTATTCAATGTGTGAATAAATCTGAAATGATCACTGGATGTGCTAATTATAGTTAAAAATTGCTGGCAGACACTGGGCTGTATTGCTTCATGTCCCTTAGAAGTGCACTGTCTTTCCTGAGCTTAGGTTTTGGGTGTCAGTAACAGAAATCAGAGCTACCCAGGTAAGGATAGGACAAGATTGCTACCATGTTAATATGGGCTTTTGTGACATTTCATTCTCTGAGGGAGAGATCAAGAGCTGTGTGTAGAATTCCGTATGTACAGGAGCATTTAACTTCACTCTTTCTAGATGTATGCTGTACACTGCACAACAATTCCCAAAGTTTAGGTCAGTTTCAGAAATAACCAGTGCCAGCCCTACCTTAGTCAGGCCGAAGTGGTAGCCCCAGGTGTCAGATGCTGGTGGTAGTTGAGAGGGCAGCAAGGTGCCAGATATGTGTGTCATGTGGACTGCACTACAACCTTTATGTTAGCCCTCTGCGTTCAGGTTTGGTGGAGGACACTGTCCGGTCACCAGCATTGATGCAAGATTCAACTGCTGCAATGAGTTAGTGGTTCATTCATATGAAGGTCACACCAAACCAGACAAAATTAATATGATTGTTTATTGCCAAACAGATCTATGTAGGAACAGCCTCTACTGGAGGCCCTCTCCTTGCTTGTTCCTGACTCTGCCTCTTCTTCCAGAGATCATTTAGAAGCTCCCCATGCTATGTTCCCTGTATAGAAGTGTTTCTAAATTACCGCAATCACTTGAATTGCTATCTGGTTTGCATCTGTACCTGGAATGACATCTGTATATGAGAGGGAGGATGCCATCTTGTCCTTCACTTCAGCTTCTGGTAAAAAGGGAAAAGCCCTGGTGCACATGCACTAGCCTTTGGATGTATCTATTTAGAGGCCAATGCCTTTGATGAAATGTTGATCCCCTTATTGAAGTTCTTTCTTATCTCTCTCTTGCTCTTCTGTATGAAACAAAGGGCATGTCTACACCACAAGGGTGTAGGGGGAAGGGTGTCACGCGGCCACCATTTTTTTTAGAAACAACAACAACAAGAGGAGCTCACTCATGCTCCAGTGCCAAAGGTAAGGAACCCCCCCCCAACCTCACTCCCCCCACACCCCCAACGGGCATGGACTGCTGCCATTCAGCTCTGTGCCCATTTTACAGTCCCCACTACTCGCAGGGAGAACATGACAACCCGGAAGTAGCGGCCAAACAGCTGCGCTCTGCAGGATGTTCCTGGAACCGTGGAAAAGTCGGTTCCTGATATCCTGGGGTAAGTTCTTGCTAGTCCTGGGTTGCCCCCAGGATCCCCTGTGTGTCATGTGGATGCATAAGGATGATCCAAGGACTACCCCAGGATATAGGCATGGTGTAGACATGTCCAAAGTTTAACAAAGGCATCCTCTGAAAGCAGCTGCTAATGCTGTCTTCCCACCGCACCGTATGTCAGTGGTTAGAAAGTGTACACTATTAAATAATTATGTAATCAGTTAAATGATCGATTGGTTGCTCTCATTGCTGCCAAATGAGATAATTATAGCCTAGCAACAATCACTCAAAATAAATTGATTGTTTTTCAGGCTTTCCTCAAGCATTGGGTACTTATATTATTAGAACAAACCTGGCTAATTATATTCTATCAGTGGATAGTATCTGCTGGGTGCCTTTCTGAATAATCATGTGCACACCTATAATGCATACTACAGTTTTGAAGCAAGATTTTTAGCATTCCTTCTGTCTTAATGCTTTAGTTACTTTCTTATTTAGGTATTCCACATAAAGCTCCATGAATAAATTGAAATTCCAGCCCTAAGATCAGGCTGATCGTGCATTCTGCAAAAGACAAGAGCTTCACTCCATTTCACAAACGGCAATATTTTTCATGCTGCCTGCAGTCGGAAAGGAAGAATCACCCAAGAGCAGTGTGAAATGGTGGGCAACAATTAGGCTTAGACAGCTTCTACTAAAGACCCTGAAAAATCCATAAAACACGGTGAGATCTAGAACAAAATGCCATGAAAATAACATTGGCTATTGGCAGTGGTTACATTGTAGCTGTGCAGATGATTGGGGATAAAGTAAAAGATGAGATACAAAAGGAAGCTGGGTGGTTATTGTTAGTCTTAAATACATTTCTGTATTTGGCTGAATCACAGTCTAATCAACAACCTTGGGAAGCTGCAAACCAAAGGAAATCAAGCCATTAATGGTAATTGATGGTATTTAATCTAGGGTTTTCCATGAAAAGTGGCTTATAAATATTTTTTTTAAATTAAAAGCACACTATTAAGGACTTAATCCCAACACTTTCAGTGAAATTCGAGAATGATTCATTTTTTCTGGGTAGCATTTCTGTTGTGGCTTAATTAACTCTACCTAGTGGCTGCTTTACAAGGGAGTCTGTTTTTGCACAGCATCTCACCATGGAGATCAACTACTGCTGCTGCCACCATTGGCATAATTTTCTATATGCTGCTGTGAAACTTTCCTGTTCATTTTCTAGGGGAAGGCTATGTTAGGCTGTTGCAGCAGAAACAACAACAAGTCTTGTGGCACCTTAAAGACTAACAAACTTATTGTGGTATGACCTTTCAGCTGAAGCAAGACTTGGATAGTGTTTTGCGGGGGTGGGGAGTGTAAAGTGGTGGTTTCTGTTAAGACACTCAGGCAGTTTCTACACCTGCCTTCCCTTCCCCCCACCCCCCGGGATTGTCCCAGGATCATCCCTGTGCATCAAAATGACACACAGGGGATCCCACGAGCAGGCAGGGACGATCCCTCCATTTTCCTGGGATAACCCTTAGGTGCCTCAGACTTCCAGGGTCTGGAAGTCTCAGACTTCCAGGGCCTCAGACTTCCAGGGTTTTGTTCCACTTGGAGACAAAAATATTTTTAATTAGTGCAATTAAAAGGTGGAATAGGCAATACACTGATCGGTTCAATAAGAACTCTTTGGAGAAGGGAATTGTTAATGATTTAAGTTGGGGAATTATTGTTAATGGGTAATTTGATACATCCATTGAAACTTTCAAAAGGTCCAGGCAAGTTTGGAAAATCTTTAAGTGAAGTGCTTTCCCCTTTGAATCAATGTGCAAGAGATACAGTTCAAAAGGCAACACAAATATACTTTCATTTTAAAATTATTAATAGGGTATTTTTGAACAATCCTGCTTGATTTTAAATAAAAGCCTTTGGGTTTGGATTTTAAGAAGTGTTTATATATTATGTAGTAGTAGTAGAAGTTCTACTGTTGTATTATTAGACACTATCTTTTATCAAATTATGTTTCTATGTTTGTTGTATGATATTTTGTCACAGTATTAGTTTATTATTTTGGATTAAAAGTTTTTTTTAAGAAGTTTAAACATCTTTGCTATCCTACAACTTTTTACAGTGAAAATCATTTAGAAGCCTTCAAGCATCCACTTTCCATTTGTTTTGTTTTTTCCAGTCATTCTTGTACACACTTCTGAGGCCTCCTATTCCAAATTAAACTAGATAATACATGTGAACCATTTTGAACATTTGAAAGCACTATAGAGCTATTAACTGTAGAACTATTATTAACAGCATAGCTGGCAGGGGGATGCTGGGAGCTTATAGGATTTCTTTCTGTCTAAACATGTATCGGATTGTACCCTACGTTGTTATTATATTCCTCATTCTTGACTTGTAGAATCTAATTGCCTCGTTTCATGCTCTGTTAACGTCTTTGTTATTAGAACGTTACTGACCTGCAATTTTAGATCTCAATTGTTTACGTATTTGTGGGTCCAAAATTGCCTTAATTGCTCCCTCACATGGAAATCTTGGGTGGGGTGGGGGACCTGAATATTTTCTTGTGTAGAACTCCAAAGGGCTCATGATGATGAGACAATGCTTCTGTCCAGGCATTGACACAATTCCAATAGGAAATGTGGTTATATGCAACATCAAATCCATTGTGAGTCTCTGGAGCTTGGGAGATGTGTAGCATGGAACCCGTGAATAAATCTTACTTTACATGAATGTATATAAATCTTACTTTACAGCTGAGAAACTATTGGATGATCTAACACCAAAGGAATCAGCGTCATATTAACATCTTGCTAGCAAAATAGGTCTGATTATTTGTAATGTGTGGGAGATTGTATAACTGTTACATATTACAATGATCAATGCATAAGCTATTTACATATTATGGCTCTGGTAGGGTATTACCCTTGCCCAAACCTTAGCGCAACTCACTATTCAAAATTCTTCAAAAGTAGCAAAAAAAAATATATTAATTAATAGGTTAATAAACAGGAGAGCCACAGTCCCTTATTCTGAAAGTTCAGATTCAGCACTGGAACATGTGATTCTATGCTGCCTTTCTACACTAAGGTTTCAAGCAAAACAAAAATTATAATTTAATTAAATTTCAGTAGATTTTTTTAAAAAAATGAGATAGTAATAACAAATGCTTTTGAACATTCCCGGAGTGCCCTTTTCTAATAACTGAGAAAGTAAAGTCTATCTCCATACCTTATTGAGAATGTCAGAAGGATGTGCCTTCCAAGGAGACAAAACAACAGCACCTCCTATTTCTTTTTAAAAATTCAACACTCAGTATGTTGCAAAATTCTGAGAATACTCATGCTTGACACATGACAGATTTGCCAATCTTTAACCCTCACTTACACTTCCATTTCTTTCTACGAAAAACAGAGGGAGGAAAATATGAGTTATGATGAGCCCCCAAGAACGAGGCCTTCATTTTGTATTATCAACATGTTCATATCTATACGGAGTTGCTTTTCTGTAGAGTCACACTGAAGTGAAATTTCCATTAAAGCCTCCTCCTACACACTCTAGGAACTTGATGTTAATTCCTTTTGCTTTCTTAAACATCTCTAATGTATTCACATTACAAACAACCTCTTCTTGCAGTCACTATTATTTCCACCAGAATTGTGTCCAACCTGTCATCTTTTATCCAGCATAGTACACAGTTTTTAAAGTAAGAAGAGTTTCAGAGACAACAAGTTCCCATTGTTCAGGAATTAAAATGATCTCTTCTATGCAGTAAGGTTACAAAGAAATTTTATGATCAGTCTTTTTTATTATTATCAATTGAAGAATTGTTTATTTATATTCTTGGGTAAATGTACAACCACCATTTTTAGGTGAAAATGATCTGATTTCAACACAGTGACACCATGTAGTAATAACCATATAGGGCTTTATAGGTCATAACCAGCACTTTGAATTGTGCCCAGAAACAGACTGGAAGCCAGTGGAGCTGTTTTAACAGGGGAGTTGTATGCTCCCTATAACCACCCCTGTTCAACAATCTGGCTGGAGCTCTTTGAACCAGCTGGAGTTTCCGAACACTCTTTAAAGGCAGCCCCATGTAGAGCACATTACAGTAATCCAATCGGGATGTAACTAAGGCTTGTGACACCATGGCCAGGTCTGACATCTCTAGGAATGGGTGTAGCTGGAGCACTAGCTTTAACTGTGCAAATGCACTCCTGGCCACCACCGAAACCTGGACATCCAGGCTCAGGGCTGAATCCAGAAGTACACCCAAGCTGTGGACCTGTGTCTTCAGGGGGAGTGTAATCCTATCCAGCACAAGCTGAATCCCTATTCCCTGATCTGCCTTTCAACTGACCAGGAGCTCCTCTGTCTTATCTGGATTAAGCTTCAATCTGTTTGCCCTCATCCAATCCATTACTGCCAACAGACACTGGTTTAGCACAGAAACCACTTCCTTGGAATTGGGTGGAAAGGAGTAGTAGAATTGGGTGTCATCGGAGTACTGGTGGAACTGCACCCCACAACTCTGGATAACCTCTCCCAATGGTTTCATGTATATGTTAAGTAGCATTGGGGACAAAACAGAGCCCTGAGGGACTCCACAGGCCAACGGCCAAGGAGTCCCCCAGTACCACCTTCTGGGTCCGCCCATCCAGGAAGGAATGGAGCCACTGTAAAACAGTGCCTCCAAGTCCCATCCCAGCTAGGCTGCCCAGAAGGATACCATGGTTGATGGTATCGAACACCACTGAAAGGTCCAGCAGAACCAGCAGGGACACACTCCCCCTGTCCAGTTCCCGGCGAAGGTCATCCACCAAGGCGACCAAAGCTGTTTCTGTCCCATAACCAGGCCTGAAGCCAGATTGAAATGGATCTAGATAATCCGTCTCATCCAGGAATTCCTGGAGTTGGGAGGCCACCACACGCTCCAATACCTTGCCCAAAAATGGGAAGTTGGAGACTGACCGGTAGTTATCCAATACAGTGGGGGTCAAGGAGGGCTTTTTCAATGTGGGTCTTACCACTGCCTTCTTCAAGCAGGCTGGCACCCTACCTTGGCGAAGGGAGGCATTGCTCACTCCACTTACCCACTCAGCCAGTCCCCCCTCTGGCTGCTTTTATAAGCCAGGAAGGGCAAGGATCTAGCATACACGTGGTGGCTCTCACCAATCCAAGGACCCTGCCCACATCATTGGACTGTGCAAATTGAAAGGTATCCAATAATACTGGACAAGCAGGTGCCAAAGTTAAATCCACTGGGTCTATATCAATAATAGCATCCAAGTCAGAGCCGTTCTGAGCGATTTTGTCTGCAAAGTGTTGGGCAAATTGGTCACGGTGGGCTGTTGGCTCTTTAAAAGATAAGATGTCAAAATCAGTCTTTACACTAAATCTGCATATAGCAGCTGCGTATTTTTAATTTTTACTCTAGAGTAGGCACAGGTGTGCTAATCTGGATCAGGATGGTAGTGTGGGGATAGGGGGCCTTTTAAGATCCATACTGCGTGCTCTGTGCCTACTCTAGAGTAAAAAGGAAGAAAAAAAGATATAGCTACTAGATACAGATTTAAAGTAATACCTGTTTTGGTTTTCAGTCTAGTTCAATTTTGTGTAAAGAGGCATATACCTAGGATTGTTGAAAATAATGGGCCTAGGTGTGCCTTATTCTTCATAGGACTCAGCTATTGTATAAATACATGTAGGTTGTGTCAATCAGTGGTTGCCCAATAGTCAAATCTAGTGGTAGACAGACATGATTCACTTCCATTGCAGCATCAGCAGTTTCTGACACATAGCATTACTAATCCCACATGATGTATCTGGCAGATGTCAGTGAATATGCCTAGGAAGTTAAAAACATTTTAAGAATCATTCAAGAATGTTTGTGTGTGTGAGAAAAAAACTGGAACAGGGGAAAAGTCTTTGCATATCTTCTGTGCACAAATGAAATGTATCAGTCAGGGCTGAAGATGTAGAAATTCCCATTTTGTGATGAGTTTAATTACAAGTTGAGCATCATTGCTATGTGTTTTTTTTTAAAAAAAGACCAGTTTGCTTGTGACGTGAATTAATGCCTTGCTCAAAAAGTACCCCAGCCCAGCACTTTTCTCTATCAAGAACAATTAATCTTCTGGCAGCCTTGGGAGGTGGGGGCAAGAAGATCAGGGGTCAGTCTTTTGCCATGCTAGCAAACTGAAAAGTGACAGAGCTGAAAGCAGAAGGGTGCAAGAAGTTGTAATAACAGGGTAATGTGGAGTTTCTAGGAAAGAAGGATAAATAACACGGGCCTAATCTACACCAAGCAGGATATTGCACTATGAAAGGCCCAGCATTGGGCAAAAGGTGGAATAATAATAATAATAATAATAATAATAATAATAATAATAATAATAATAATAATGATAAAAGCCAGGAGCCACACTACTGCTTTATAGCAGTATTGAAGTGCACTGACAACTGTTGGGACCCATTAGCACTTTCCTAATGCTATATCCTCTTTGGTATGGCTCCTGCCTTTTATATACCACTTTCATACCACTTTCCTTTTGCAGCATCCTGCATGGTGTAAGTTAGGCCAAAGTTTGCCTTCCTTGAAATTTTTATGAAAACATTGGAAATCATCTGGTGGATAGAATTATAGCTAATAATCCAGTCTCCTGGTATTCCATGATTCTTTTAAACTGGAGGATACAGTTTTTACTTATATTGACTGGGGTTCACACAACATGCTAAGCCATGATGGTTTATTTTCTGGTGGAATCCATGATGGGTTCATGTGTTGTCTGTGGGATGTTTCTGTCACCCATGATGGGTTAATCCACCCAAACACCCCACTCTGAGCACCCACACGCTGCAGAATGTACATAATAGGCTTTTTGCATAATGTGCAACACAAAGCAACCTATTATGGTTTAGTACTACATGTAAACCCTGCTGTTATTATGCTTACTAGCCCTACATACTTTGTAACCCAGAAAGCCAAATACAACAAATTATGTATGATGGTCCACCAAGGGTTCAATATGCCACTCTCCCCCTGTCTCTTTCACTGCTTGTGAGGTCTGCAAAAACTGAACTTGTCAAGCACCTAGCAGGTGGGTTGCCTTGGTATGGTGCATTACAAATTGTGGCAGCCTACTTTATTACTTTCTCAAGAGTGGTAGTCACGTATTTGATAGTATTCCACTGTAATTGCAAGATACATTGCTCATAATTCCTCTTGCATTTAATTATGGGCACAACATTGTAGCTGTAAGCATTGGGAACTGCACTGAATCCAATTAAAACAATAAATCAAAGCTAAGGTTTCTAATTGACCAGAAAGAAACACAGCCTTGTCTGTTCCTGTCAAAGCAGTTTGATGTTGAGACATTGGCAGATCATACTGTTTACTTCCGTGCTGGAAAAGTGCTTTTAGAGGTACAAGAGAAGGGTAGGGTGGTGAAAGGAACAGCTACAATGGCCTGTTGAAAAGTTGTTAAGCAAAGACAAAGCATCATGTAGACCACTTAGATTAGAGGACAGAGAGCTGCTAGCCCATGGGCATAATCTTTCCCATGGAGGTTCCCCATCTGCACCATGCAGCCTTGAGCTCCCTCTGTGGGCCCGGCCCACTCCCCTCCCGAGAGGATACTTGGGGCTTGGGGAGGAGGCAGGACGAGGAATCATATCTATTTATTTATTTATTTATTTTTATTACATTTTTATACCGCCCAATAGCCGAAGCTCTCTGGGCGGTTCACAAAAATTAAAACCATAATAAAACAGCCAACAGTCTAAAAACTCAAATACAAAATACAGTAGAAAAAGCACAACCAGGATAAAACCACGCAGCAGAAATTGATATAAAATTAAAATACAGAATTAGAACAGTAAAATTTAAATTTAAGTTAAAATTAAGTGTTAAAATACTGAGAGAATAAAAAGGTCTTCAGCTGGCGACGAAAGAAGTACAGTGTAGGCGCCAGGCAGACCTCTCTTGGGAGCTCATTCCACAGCCGGGGTGTCACTGCAGAGAAAGCCCTCCTCCTAGTAGCCACCTGCCTCACTTCCTTTGGCAGGGGTTCACAGAGATGGGCCCCTGTGGATGATCTTAAAGTCCGGGCAGGTACATATGGGAGGAGGCGTTCCTTCAAATAACCTGGCCCCAAACCGTTTAGGACTTTGAATGTCAATACCAGCACTTTGAATCGGGCCCGGACCTGGACTGGCAGCCAATGAAGTTGTAAAAGGCCTGGTGTAATGTGGTCTCGCTATTTCCTCAGAGCTGAAGCTACTGTTTACAAAAATCAAAATGCATGTAAAATACATTATTCAAAGGGCAAAAGCATTGACATAAAAACATATAAACAGTCAGCATACACAAAGACAACATGTATCTAAAATCAATTTTAAACCACCAACCAAAGATAATACAGGACCTGATTAAAGCTCATTATATGCTGTCTGAGAGAAGAAGAGGAGGGTTTTAACGATAACAATGTTGGTGCCAGGCGGGTCTTGTTGGGGAGATCATTCCATAATTTGAGGGGGGGTACCACTGAAAAGGCCCTCTCCCTTGTTGCCACCCTCTGAGCTTCCCTTGGAGGAGGCACCTGGAGGAGGGTCTTAGATGCTGAATGTAGTGCACGGGTCAGTTCATGCTGGGAGAGATGCTCCATCAGGTATTGTGTCTTCAAATCACAACCTCCAGTCTTTGTTATCAGTCTGTCACAGAAGCCCATTACCCCCACTCAGCTGGGAGAATTGGCAGTTGCGGTGGGCAGGAAGGCCATAAAGGTCTCACATGTAGGCACATGTGGGCCATGTGAAGTAGGGGCGGGACCAAGCCTATAAAGTCCAGTCCCGCCCCATTCTTGGCTTCTCTGGTTGTTTTGGCTCCCTCCCTTTTTCTAGTAAGTGACTAGAAAAAGGGAGGGAGGGAGTCACTCCCTTTGATGTCCCTATTTTTATTCCATGCTTCCTTCTCCAGTCACAACTGATTTCCCTGAGCACCACTCCCAATGAGAGGGTGTGCTGCACTGTGGATTTCCCTTGTTATTTCCTATTAGAGAGCAGAGATAACAAGGGGACTCCCCTTCCTTAGTATGCCATTTGGAGGGGGAATGGCACACTAAGTTCTTTCCCCTCCCCGCATTATCCCCAGTGGAGAAAGGTGCAGGGTGGCGGGAAGCCAATCTCATTCCACTATCAGATGGCTGCAAAGAGGTAGAACAGGAAACTGGTATGCTGAAGAAAGAGGCATGTTTGCGTCTAAAGCCAATTAGCTACAGCTGTGCTGCCTATAATGTTTCTCCATCAAGTGTCAGTGATTGTCAGTGTTCCCTATGATCATGCTCGGCTGAATTAATATAATGCAATTAGTTTGGGTCATTCAATAGATTAACTCCTGTGCCAGATGTAGAATGCAGCCGTTCTGCCAGGAGGATGTCTGGATGAGTATTCTCCCTGCCTGTGGATCTCTGTGTCCTAGCAAAATTATCAGGAACCTTTCTTTTTGACATGTCATTCACTTGGCTCTGGGTGTCAATGTGGCCAGATATAAAAGAGGTCAGGACTGCTATATCTTTAATAGTTATGTAGAAGCTGCATATGCTGAACTGAAATTTCCCTCTTCTGCACATTTATTAAAGGTATATCAGCCCTGTTCTCTTTTTCACCTGGCCACCCTAGAAGATGTACAGATACAGCTATAACAACACTATCAGTTATTAGATTTATACTTTTTTTAGTACAAGGCAACCTATAGAGGTGGGTAGTCCAATTTTTCTAAAACATAGTCACATGTCTAGCTAGAGCTGCCAGCTTACCCCCACCCCCTGTGTTTGTAACAGATGCATGACAAATAGAAATTCAAATAGGTGAAACTTCTCTGATTTTTGTATCTGTGTTGGGAAAAGCTCCACCGATTGACTTTCTAGGCGATGCAGCTGTTGAAGGAACAGGAGCCATGAAGAGAAAAAAACAGCACTATTCTAACTTCCTAACGGGACTCAACCCTGAATCAAAGCAGTGTTAAACTTTGACTTTTTACTAGGTCACATCCTTTCCTAGAGAACTAGTGACCACTAATGGTCACGGTTTCCTCTCATCTTGCCCTTCCTCAAAAAATAAAAAAAATCAATTAAAAAAAGCCTCCAGATGACTTGGTCACACCCTTTTCCTTAGGCAGTTCTGAAGTGGTGCTAGTACAAGTATGTGATATGTTGTCTGGGTGTTTGCATTTTCTAGAAAGTAGCATTCAATTTGAACTGTGCCAATACTTTTGCTGGCTGACATTTGCTTGAAAGGATATGCTTTCACTAAAGCTAATCTGTCTTCTGTCAAAATGCAGTCAAGCCCTACTCTTAGTAGATTCATACTCTGATTATTTCCAAGTATAAATGTTCATGAAGTGGTTAGAGCCACCTGCTGGTATCTAGGTGGACAAGGATTATTCACGTTGGTGATTCACATTTGCATCAAGCAATGCCTTGCATTTGTCTCATGCCTGCACTTGCTTACTTGTATTCCGTATTGTGCTGCACTTAACCTTATCAAAAGGCATGCTTGTTAAGAGTTCGTTACCACATGTCCTAATCAACATGGTTGGTTACCACATGTCCTAATCAGCCAGCGTGGTGTAGTGGCTAAAGTGTTGGACTGGGAGTTGGGAGATCCAGGTTCTAGTTCCCATTCAGCCATGGAAACCCACTGGGTGACTTCGGGCCAGTCACAAACTCGCAGCCCAACCTACCTCACAGGGTTGTTGTTGTGAGGATAAAATGGAGAGGAGGAGGAGGAGGATTATGTACGCCGCCTTGGGTTCCTTGGAGGAAAAAAGGTGGGATATAAATGCAATAATAAATAAATAACCCAGAATTAACCCAACAACTGCCCATGGCTTAACTGTTATGTGCTGAACTATTTGCTTTGTATATTTAGGATGCCATCTTGCACACACTTACCTGAAGTCACTAAGTTCAGTGGAGCTTACTTCAGAGTAAACAAGTTTGGAATTTATCTCTGCCCTTCAATGTGGAAAAAAAAATTCTTAAAATTTTATAGTTTGAGTACTATGGCAAAAAAGCATTTTATAAATAAATAACGTAAAGTACTATTACAAGCAATTGACAAGGCAATCCTACACATATCTACTTAGATCGAAACTCCTATTGAGTTCACTGGGACTTTTAGTAGACATGCGTAGGATTGCATTATTAATGCTCCTATATACTAGCTATATTATTTATTTAGGGGGCAATCCCATGTGGGATAACTAATACCCTGGAAGACAGAAATAAACTTCAAAGTGATCTTGATAGGCTGGAGTGCTGGGCTGAAAACAACAGAATGAAATTTAATAGGGATAAATGCCAAGTTCTACATCTAGGAAATAGAAACCAAATACACTGTTACAAGATGGGGGATACTTGGCTCAGCAATACTACAAATGAGAAGGATCTTGGAATTGTTGTAGATCACAAGCTGAATATGAGCCAACAGTGCAATATGGCTGCAAGAAAGGCAAATGCTATTTTGGGCTGCATTAATAGAAGTATAGCTTCCAAATCGTGTGAGGAACTGGTTCCTTTCTATTCGGCCCTGGTTAGGCCTCATCTAGAGTATTGCGTCCAGTTCTGGGCACCACACTTCAAGAAGAACGCAGACAAGCTGGAGCGTGTTCAGAGGAGGGCAACCAGGATGATCAGGAGTCTGGAAACAAAGCCCTATGAAGAGAGGCTGAAACAACTGGGCATGTTTAGCTTGGAGAAGAGAAGATTGAGGGGAGACATGATAGTACTCTTCAAATACTTAAAAGGTTGTCACACAGAGGAGGGCCAGCATCTCTTCTCGATTCTTCCAGAGTGCAGGACACGGAATAACGGGCTTAAGTTAAAGGAAGCCAGATTCCAGCTGGACATCAGGAAAAACTTCCTGACTGTTAGAGCAGTACAACAATGGAACCAGTTACCTAGGATGGTTGTGGGCTCTCCCACATTAGAGGCATTCAAGAGGCAGCTCAACAACCATCTGTCAAGTATGCTTTAGGGTAGATTCCTGCATTGAGCAGGGGGTTGGACTCGATGGCCTTTTAGACCCCTTCCAACTCTACTATTCTATGTCTGAGGGGGCATAGGATATTTTGAATTCCCAGATCTGAGCCAACCCCCTTCTCCTCACAGCTGGTACCAAAAGAACTCAGTAGCAGCTCTCCAAACTCAACCTCTGAGGACAAGGAAAGGAGAGAGTGTTTCAGTGGGTAGAGAGGGGAGTATTCAGAGAGGCCAGGATACTAGCTATCCTGAGGCCTCTCCAGCCTCCTTCCCTCCCCCTCTGAAATGCCCAAGTTAGATGGACAAAAAGTCCATCTAACAAAAATTCAGAGTGGGAGGAAGAGAAGGATTGCCTCCACTGTGCCTCCTGCTCTGCATTGGATGATCATAAGCCTGCACTGGCTGATCATAAGAGCTTAGGGGCTTATGATCATTGAATGCAGAAACAATAAAATTGTGCCTTTATTTATTGATTTGATTTGTACTCTGCCTTTCTATCAAAAAATGGCACTCAAAGCGGCTTACACAATTAAAATTGATTAAAACAATACCTTAAAATACAATAAAAACACATCATGTATAGGGGGGAAATTAGGAATTAAAGGCAACACCCAACCCAACAGCCCCACTTACAGGCCAAAGGCCTTCTTCAATAAAGTGATCTTTGTCTGAGAGGGTGCAATCGTTGCTTCCATTGGGAGGGAGTTCCACAGTCTGGGAACGACCACTAAAAAGGTACATGCTGAAGCTACATTTCAGTTTCCTTTACGTCCAAAAAGGGTGACTTGTATTGATAAGATTCCTATGGTAATTGTGAAGTATTAAGAAGAATAAAAAGAAATGCTTTTTTAAAAAAACACCACACACTGCTTTTTTTTTTTGTGGTGGGGGTACAGCTTAACCTTAAAGAGTTGGTCTTTGAAACTTCGCCCGGTCTCTGCTAAAACCTCTTTCTCCTCGCAGATGAAATTTCAGATAGTGCCCTTGACTAAACTCTTCTTAAATTAGGAAATATAAAAATGTGATTGCTTCATAAGAACCCCTGAAGGACAGAGGATAACAGAGATAGTGTAAGCAACAGGCAATCCCGTGTAAAAGGAAGTCTCCTTGATGCTGCGTAAAGGCCGCCTGTCCCTGTTTAATCTTTGATGCAGGAGTAATTACATAATACATTTGCACAGCTATTGAAAGGCATAAATCTTGCAATTCATTCCCTTGTATTGCAGAATAATGCCTGCCCAGTGTTTAATTTATTCAATATTTTTGTTAATAACAGTGTCAAATTAAGAAGTCTATAATGGTAATTCAGTCGGGGAAAATCCTAATGGGTTGGTTTTGGAATTGTTTTGTAAAGCAAATGATGCAAGTTCTTTATACATTTCCTAATCAGATCTTACTGCAGAAGTTAATGTATTCTATTAAAGGACCTGATTCACCAAGCATGGGTCTCCTATGGATCCCAGTGAAATGTGTCAGTGTTGGATATCAAGAACCAAGTGTTATGTTAGACAATACCCTGACGTCCATAGAAGTGAGTGTGTAATTCACTATGTGGCTTTCCTATTGATTCTGAACCAAATTTGAGGACTGTATAGAATATTGCATAATACTTGGGAAAATGAACAAGGTTCCAGTTTTCTTCTAGTAAGTAAATTGTTATAATAGATTTATTTTGAATAATCATTCCCATGTATACAATGCTTTGGTGTTAAAAGTACTTTATATACGTGATCTCTGTAATCCTTAAAACTGCTTTGTAGGGTAAACAAGATTGATTTATTTTATTTATTTTACACAATTATATGTTACCCATCAGTTTTGCTGCTCCCAGAGTGGCTTACAAACTTAAAGATATTGAGAAAATCAAAATAATAAACAAATAAAACACATAAAAATTGCAGGCAGTATAAAACATAAACACTTACTTTAAAAGTTGGCCAAAATATAAAAGGAATGTGAAAACAAAAAGGTGTCTGGCACCAAAAAGAAATAAGAATAGGTGTTAAACAAAGGCATGTGTTTTCCACCCACTCCAACAGAGAAATTCTTCCGTTGGTTGATACATCTGAAGGCAGAGGAGAAGGACTTTTACAGACAGGTTCCGATAGCAGAAGGTGGGGACAGCAGGCTAGTTTAGGGGATGCAGGGTTGGCTGTGTGGTGTGCACAGTTCTGCCTTCCAGAGAAGGGAATTTATTTATTTATTTATTTTAAATTATTTTTAGGTCGCCTTTCAGGTAGAATGCTCAGGGTCCCAGCACATGTTGCCTGTAGCAAATGATTCACTTTGCCTAATGGGCTTGCCCTGACCAGTATATTTTATTTATTTATTTATTTATTACATTTTTATACCGCCCAATAGCCGAAGCTCTCTGGGCGGTTCACAAAAATTAAAAACCATGAAGAGCATAAAAACAACCAACAAATTTAAAACACACATACGAAATACAATATAAAAAGCACATCCAGAATAAAACCACACAGCAAAAATTAATATAGGTTAAAATATGAGATTAAAACAGCAAAGTTTAAATTTAAGTTAAATTAGGTGTTAAAATACTGAGAAAATAAAAAGGTCTTCAGCTGGCGATGGAAAGAAAACCATGTAGGTGCCAGGCGGACCTCTCTGGGGAGCTCGTTCCACAACCGGGGTGCCACAGCAGAGGAAGCCCTCCTCCTAGTAGCCACCTGCCTCACTTCCTTCAGCAGAGGCTCACGAAGAAGGACCCCTGTGGATGATCTTAAGGTCCGGGCAGGCACATGTAGGAGGAGGCATTCCTTCAAATAACCTGGCCCCAAACCCTTTAGGGCTTTGAATGTTAATACCAGCACTTTGAGTCGGGCCCGGACCTGGACTGGCAGCCAATGAAGTTGTAGAAGGACTGGCATGATATGTATCGATATTCCAGGACTGGTGAATATGCTCCCATTGTCCAGTTCTGGTTAGCAACCTAGCAGCTAAACTTTGGACTAACTGAAGTTTCTGAACAGTCTCCAAAATCAGGCCCAGTTATAACCTATTGCAGTGCTTTAACTACAGTAGAGATGTAAAATTTCTGGAAATTTTGAAGCCATGGAAAAAAACTGTTTTTTTCCATTGGGGGGGGGGGGGCGGGAATGGAAGTTTTCAGGAAAATTGAAATAATGCAGTATTAGCACTTTTTACAGATTGAAAGTCAATTTGTTACTTTAGGAACATAAAATGTAATTATGTCCAAGTTGGTTTGGCATAAAATTATTACATTTGGTATATTAAAACTAGTGTATTCAAACAATTACTACAAATTTAATTTACTTTTTTTTACTTTTTTTGGTAACAAATGGAGCTACAAGCTCCTAAACTGTAAGGAACCTCTTTGGTTCTGACAGTTTATGATGAGCAGGTAATTTTTTTTTTTGAAAAAAAAAAGAACAACTGAAGAAGCCACCAACATTAGTAACAAAGAAAATTATTTATGTCTCCGCTAGTCCTCCAGTGTCAGGACATAAAGCCCCCATTCCCATAAAAAGAACTAGGAAAAATGGGGGGACGGCCAAGATTCAATGAATATGCATGAAATTTAATCAGACTCATTTTCTGACGTATAGCTATCAGTATTAGTTTCAGTCTCTGCTTCCATGGAAATGCCCCCTAGAGGCAGAAATGCATCTTCCTCTTGCATTTGAGAGTTGTAGTCTCAGTTTGCAACCGAGGACTTGCTTGTCCTTGGTGCACAGACATTGTAATAATCTGATACTGTACAGTTTTTAGAAATCATTTGGAGAAGTAAATATCTGAACACCTTGTCTTAAACATTTTATTCATCATGCTAAAATAAAACATCCTGTAATCTTTTTTTTCTTCATTTTTTCAATTTTTCCAATTTTTTGGGGAAAAAAACAAAAAAGGCTTTGGAAAAAAACCGTTTTTTTTCCTGAATTTTCCCATTTTTTTCTGGGCTTTCCCATCTCTAAACTACAGTAGTTTAAACTCCAGATGATCTTACTTAGTGGTTTCATGTTGATGTTAAAAAGTACGGGCAATAAGATGGAACCCTAGTGGACTTCATAGCACAAGTGCTACAGGACTGAGCAGTAGTCTCCCAATATCACCTTCTAGAATCAGGTCTCCAGTTAGGAACAGAACCATTGAAACACAGTGCTCCCAGTTCAAGGGAGGCTGATGTTTTGAATACACTTCTCTTGAACAGTTTCAGTGAAATGTCACTTTTTGAGGACCAAGTCATTAATAGGTGTGATAAAGGGAAAGTCTTGCCCTCCACCTATTCAAAGCAATCTCTGCCATTGTTTCTGCCAGTCTTACAGTGTAGTTTTCATGCACCATTGCCTAGGGTGACTGAATAATTTATAGGCATGTCTCACTTCACTCTGGAATTCAAACTGTTGCAAGATGTCAGACTTGTGTAGATGGTTTACTAAAGGAGAACACTGTTTGCAGCTTTCTTCCCCGCCACCACCTCTAAAAAAAAAAGCCTCCAAGGGAAAAAAAAAGACCAAGGCAATCTTGTATTCTCACTCTATTCCACCAACAAAACATGGCCTATAGTAGGCTTATTTCAACTGCAGTGCGATGTGTCAGACACAGGTGCTAAACACCAGCTGCAGTAGGGTTATCTTTGAACTACTTGTTCCCTCCAGGTTTGCTTATTTAATCTGAGAAACAACAGCAGTTCTACAGCGAAATGAGCCATTCACTTGCATAAATTAAACAGCATGGGAGGGGAAAAAGAAGTGATTTATGGTATCTTGTCACATAATTCAGAACTCATTGTGATCTGTTCACAGCCACTTCATTATCCACCTGGGATACTTAAGGAATCCCATCTATATTAAAACACGGGTGTCAATCATCCTACGGTTTTGTAAGCATAATTTCAGAGTGGTTAGACCCAGTTTTATTGCTTGCATTATTAATTTGTACTGCATTGTTCATACATGTAATTAGCTTGATTACTGAAAGGGATGGGGTAGTGAATTGTTTGAACTGTTGGGAACTTTATTGACACAGTGTTATGCCGACGTACTGAAGAGGCTTAATCTTGCAATTCTTGCTTCAGCAAGGAACCTCGTATTAAAGCAAATGGCTGCTTATTCAAAGAGGATGCTGTGTTTATGGATTAATGTGTTTTAGCTGTAAGCACAGAAAGATTTACATCCTGGTCCTGTTGACACATGAGCTGCATATGGGCCATGTCCAACAGCATCCAATCCTTGTACATTTAGACTGGAGTTTGGCCCCTTTTTAGAGCCCAATCCTACATGGACTTAGATGTCAGTCTTAAACTTATGCTGCATGAGATTGGGCCAGAAAACATTTAAGGGTACTGCCATCAGTAGGAACAGGACTTCACCCTGAAGATAGGCTGTTTATTTTGTGTGCAGGACCCATTGAAGTCAGCGAAGCCTGCATCAGAGTAGAGATGTATAGGATTGCACTGTTAGTTTTTAATGGATAGACTACCTAGAGCAGAGCAACTTTAAGCCTTCCAGATGCTTTGGCCTCCAATTCCCATGATTCTTTACCATTGCCTATGCTAGTTAGAGCTGATTGGAGTGGTAAACCAAAACGTCTGAAGGGTTTGAATCTAGGGTACAACCCCACACTAGGAAGGGAGAGATCCCCCTAGCACACCTGAACCAATAAGCAGGAGTCTACTATGGACTAATAGCTTGGGCCCTTTGGGCCCACTCATTTCCCCTGGCAACCCATGTTACGATCCCCACCCCCACATTGACTAATATGCCAAGTAACTTACCACCAGACATAAATGCCCATCTCTCTCTTCCCTCCTTCGTCAGGAAGTATACATTGGTTTTTATTTATCACGTGAACAATCCTTAAGAACTTTTACTTCTATTTACTGTATTTGAACATTTATTCTGTGAAATTAGATTGTGTATAAATGTTATAATCAATCATATCTTTTCATGGCATGGTTTTAATTCTTTGGTTTTGAATTACTGTCTTTCTAGATTATTTGTACCTGAAACATGGGCTTGCCACATAAATAGTCATCTTCGATCTCACTGCAGTTTCTGTCTTTTTCCTACTCCCCCCTCCACTTCTATTTTTGGTGCTGACCTTGGGCGGGGTAGTGTTACTGTTCCCAAATTATTCAGGCAAACTGTTTCTAATAGGATCATAAATAAAATGTGTGAGAGAAGTCATGTTTGTGGGGATGCTTTTAAAAAATGAGCTGATTGCTACTTTAATCTAATGACTGCTTCCTCAAGGATAGGTTGAATAATAGGCTTTTCTGCTGAACTATCCCCAAAGTGAATGGTGATTTGTGTTCATGGCAAGAATATCCTTATTAGCACAATAGTCCTATTAATAAATACTTAACAAAATCTACAGCTCAATATACAACAACACTTCATTGGTACATCACATTCAACAGCTTCTCAGCTCTTACTTCTCTGAAAATATAATTGTAAACAATAATTAATACTTCCTAACTAAATCTACATTGATAGACCATCAAGAGGAAGTTTAGCCCCACAGTTTCATATATCTGTATCACCATTTGCAGGTCATTGTTGATACGGCATTTCATACTTGGTGTCAGTTGTGTTTTCATGTTGTATTGTTCACTGATGAAAAAAAAAAGTGAATCAATATCAGATGCTGTGCAGCTCTCAGGAACAATTGGGGCTTGAACCAGGAACTTGCCTCATCTGCTCAGGTTGACTATTTGGCCTCCGTCCAGTGTAAGAGCTATCAAGTGCTTCCTGTTTGGTCTTATGGGCTTCAATTAAGATCCCTGTTGATCAGGCTCTGGCTCTCTGCTCTACAGGGACTGCTTTACAAGGGAGGAAACAGCAGGTAATTACAGCTGAGGAATTTACATACTAGTGATAAATAAATAAATTTATGGCTGGGCTAAAATTTCTCAAAGTAATTTTCTAATACATTTGTGGGGAGGGGGGGGATCATTTTTGAACTCATCCTGAACTGTTGGAGAATAGGAATCAGCAAAATGGCCACTCCAATTTCATCATCTGTGAATAGTCAGAAAATTTTGGGTGGAACTGTGAATCCATTATAGAATTGCTCAACAAACTAAAATAATATAAGAGGAAGAAATACACTTCACCGCTACCCCTTACAGTCCTCTTCTTTGAGCTCACTGCTTCTTATATCGATCAATATGAATTAACAATAGAGTTTTTTGACAATTTTCTTTTTTGCCTCCTTTCATACCCACCCAGACTATTAGTTGAAATACTTCCCATAAATTTTGCCACCCATAAATAGCATGGAAGATGGGGAGAGCTGATTTTGATCTTGGATCAGCTCAGCTGAAAGACTCTAGGATCTGGTGACTTGCCCCAAACTGGGAAACATTTTACTGAAGAAGGCTCTTCAGTCCTTCTATCCCCTCCACCCCCCAACCAAACCAGATCATGGGTCTTCTACCTACCTAATACCAGCTGACCAGTCATTGTACCATTTTTAGAGCAGTTGAAAGAATATTAGCAGTTGAAATTTAAAACAAATAATATTTCCAAAATATCTCAGTTAAAATGGTGAGCTGAATATTGTTTTAAAAGATTGGTTCATTTATTGTTTCTGCTCACTGGATTTTGTTATTTAGTATGTTTACATTTATATTTTGTGTGATTTCCTCCTCCTCCTCCTCCTTCTGTTTTTACTTGTTATGTTTCAGTAAGTCACCTAGAGACGACATTGACCTGTAAGGCAGCCAAAACATCTTTTAAAATAAATCAAATAAAACATGCCTGATGTTAACATTCAAAATAACCAGTTCTGATCTGGGTTGGCACTTGCAAGTAAGACTGCAATTTCAGCCAAGATGCATGGAGGGCAGGTTGCAGAGGCCTTTGCATACCGAAATTACTGTGGGAGTCTAATACATGGGCGAATAGCACAAATTCCAGCTCTCCCCTGAATCACAACATGTGTCACATATATCAGAGCCTCTGCTCACATAGTTAAGTGATGGAAAGCTCTTTATGGCCTCATGCTAGGAATTCTTGCTGAGGATATCCCATGATAGGAAGGATTTTCAAAATAATAATAATGGAGGAGTGTTTGGCCTGGTTCAAACAACACATTAAACCATGCTGCTTAACCACAAAATGGTTCAGAGGATGCATTAAGGTTAATGCATTCCCTTAACTATTTTGTGGTTTATTTATTTATTACGTTTATATAATGCGCCATAGCCGAAGCTCTCTGGGCAGTTTACAAAAGTTAAAAACAATGAACATTAAAAAGTATACAAAATATAAAACCATCAAAAGCATAAAAACAACAGTATCCATTTAAAAACAACAGTATCCATTTAAAAACAACAGTTCTGGGGGCTGTTAAAAAACACGGTTAAGCAGCATGGTTTAACATGTTGTTTGAACCAGGCCTATGTGTGTGTTTGGTGGGCTGGAAGCTAAGGGCAAAATCCAATGAGGTGCTTGTGCCCCCAGCGATTCTCCTAGGTCCCTGCCAATACTATTATGCAAGTGCACATAAGGGAGCTCTGTCAACCTACCTCTTTCCAGTAAGCCTATGCGACAGGGTCTTGCTATTTACTGTTTTACTCTGTACAGCACCATGTACATTGATGGTGCTATATAAATAAATAAATAAATAAATAAATAATAATAATAATAATAATAATAATAATAATAATGATTTTTGCTTGGTTTGGGGCTTCTTCTAGGAAACATTAAATCTCCCTTGCATAAGTGGTGGATCCTGCTTGCACAATGAAATTGGTGGGACCCATCACTGGTAGAAAGGAATTGCCAGGGGCAGGTGGCCTGGCTACCATTTTTGACATCAGCTGTATTTTTCAGCATACAGAAAATACAGCATACAAAATACTCTCTTTGGCAGGCTCTCTCTCAAGACTAGAAGTAGTGCACCAAATATCAATTTCTCCCTATTTTTAGAATGGGTTTTATATGAGGTTCTCAGGAATAACCTGGAACAAAGCTTTTTGTGCAGTATTTTTAAATATTGCTGTCACTGAACCATAATCATGAGAAGAGTATACAGGGAATATTTATGAATGGATTGCATGCAAGAAGTAATGTACACTTATGGGGACAGGGTTGTTAATTCTTCTATTTCAAGTATAATACTCAATATGGCTAAAGCAAAGCAAAATAATATAACACAATTTGGCTTTGGAATGCAGCACACTATTAGATTCCTTTCCTATGTCTTATGAATGAATCCCCTAAAATCAGTGTGATACTGAACTTGTTTCAATCACAAATTGTTATTTTAGCTTATTGTCCACTAGAAAACTAGGAATGCTTAAATATGGCTTGAACTGTGCATATTTTTCAGAAGTGGTCATTGTGAATGCAGCTTTTGCCTTTGATCAAAACACAGACAATTATGCAGTAGCATCAGGAAACTCACAAAGAACACTTTTAATTTCGCACAAACTCTTTGTTTGAGGGTATTTATTTATTTATTGCATTTTTATACTGCCCAATAGTCCAAGCTCTCTGGGTAGTTCACAAAAAATAAAACCATTCAAAGTATAAAACAATCAGTATAAAAACAAGAGCTTCGGCTATTGGGTGGTATAAAAATGTAATAAATAAAAAAATAAAATACAGTATAAAAGCACAGCCAGAACAAAATCATCAGCAGTGCAGAAATACAAATTTAAAATACAAATTTAAAACAGCAAAGTTAAAATTAAGTTCCTAGACTGTTAAAATGCTGAGCAAATAAAAAGGTCTTCAAAGGGGTATAGTGTAGAACCTCTTTAGGGAGCTTATTCCACAGCCTGAGTGCCACAGCAGAGAAGGCCCTCCTCCTGGTAGCCACCTCCTTCCCTTCCTTTGGCAGGAGCTCACGGAGAAGGACCCCTGAGGATCACCTTAGGCTCCAGGTAGGTACATATGGGAGCAGGTGTTCCTTCAGATAGCCTGGCCCCAAGCCGTTTAGGGCTTTAAATGTAATCATCTTGCAAAATTTCTAAACACACAGGCTTGCTCTAAAATCCTTGTTAGCGTTCATACTTAGTTAGACAGATGTGGTGCTGTTTTTCATACCTAATATAATCAGCGGTATGGGTGGTGTGATATCAAAGGCAGCAGCAGATTATATTAATTTGTTCAGGTTAGCTTCACCCAGTGGCTTTACTGTCTGGAAAGAGGAATACCTGATTACAGTTAACATTAAGAAGATCAAATGCCTTAGGATGGAATTCTATTTATTAAAATTTACCGTTAGCTAAAAATTGAATCAGCCATAGTGCATTACATTTTTGTGATTATTTAGGTTCAGAAGAAAGGAGTAACCATGAGATCCTCTTCTTCTCACAATTTTTACTTTACAGTATTCTTTGTATCATAGCACATTTGTTCCTGTGAATTACATAGCAAAATATATTGTTTGGGAAGGATTTATTGGCTAAACAGTCAAAGGGTGCTTTTCGTTGAATGTCTGTAACCCTTCTCTGCAAATTTTCATTAGTAGCGTCAGTAAACATTAACCCACTTTTTACTGCACAAGATCTCATTTTCTTTTCCACTTCATTCCCTCTGTGTGGGTATGGGTGGGTAGAACAAACAGCCTAATGAAACAATTAAAAAGGAGCCATATAGTAGCTACAGTATTTTGGCTTGGACACAGAAAATCTAGGTTTGAAACCCTGCTCAGCTATGAGGTTTACTGGATATTCTTGGGAAGGTCACTTCTTCTCACCCTAAACTACCCTATGGAGCTGTTGTGAGGCTGATTTGATTTGTCTGAAAATGTATGACCTGCTTTTTTTCTTACAAAAACAGTAAACACACAATAAAACAAAATCCATAAAGTGCATCGAAGAACTATCAAAAGATACAAACCATAAAAACTAAAATATGATATGATCAACAAAAACAGCAAACTAAACTATCAAATTAACTCTTTTAAGGATAAGCCTCTGGCTTTTCTATAGAACAACAACAATCCTACTAGGAGTACATTGGTGCTCCAATAAATTATACTGATGCCTGCTGGTTTTGTCATGAATGTAATGACAATTTGATTCACAGGTTATGGAGGTGACTTAAAATTGTACTGGGGGGGTTGTGTAGGGGGTTAGGATTAATCTTAGGGTCTTTATTTTTAAAGTTAAAGAGATGAAACTTTGTACCATGATAGGATTTAGGTAGAGCTTTAGCCACACCAAATTTGAAACAGATCTGTTCATCTATTGATTTTTAAAGATTTTTTTAAAAAATTAGGTTTTAAAATTATTTTTTAAACTGTCATTTTTAAAGATAAAGAGCTGAAAGTTGGCACCATGAAAGCTTTTATGTAGAGCTTTAGCTGTACCAAATTTGAAACAGATCTGGGGGCAGTAGCAAACCCTGTTAACAACAACAGCAGCTTGCAATGAGTGAAGATATAGTCAGAAAAGATATTTGAGGGAAGGGGAGAATGTAACACACAGAGTATAGCAAAAGCTTCAAAGTACAGCAAAACCTACAAAAGTAGGAGTGAGTGAAGTTAATTTCAGATACATTGAATCTCTCACTTGTTCTTTATTTCAGTGATTTTAACATTAAGATGTTATGTAGAACTTAAATGTGTGCTGTAAAATCAGACATGTGACCAAGGCTATGTTTGGGTGGGCACGCCCCCTTGGTACTGCACATGCCCCCTTGGGGGCGACCATGTTGTCCTCCTTTTTGGTTTCCAAAATATGGTCACCCTAATTACATTTTTATACCACCCAATAGCTGAAGCTATACTGAATATGGCTAGAGCATCAAGTGTGCTTTAGAGTAGGGGTGAGAAAGTAGATCTTCAACTGTTTTGGACTAAAACTCCCAGCATATTTGACCACTGGCCATGTTGGTAGGGACGTCTTGGAGTTGAAGTCCAAATGTCCTGCCCACCCATACTGTAGAGCCCACTTTCATTTTGCATGGGAAATGAGCTGACTGTCCCAGAATCCTCTGAAATGTGCAGGGACAGAAACTCAGGCTTTTGATAGAGTCTCAGGATTTTCAGCCAAGTCAGTGTAGGGTGACCATATGAAAAGGAGGACAGGGCTCCTGTATCTTTAACAGTTGCATAGAAAAGAGAATTTCAGCAGGTGTCATTTGGAGAACCTGGTGAAATTTCCTCTTCATCACAAGTTAAAGTGCAGGAGCTATACTAGAGTGACCAGATTTAAAAGAGGGCAGGGCACCTGCAGCTTTAACTGTTGTGGTGAAGAGGAAATTTTACCAGGTTCTCCATATATACAAATGACACCTGCTGAAATTCCCTTTTCTATGTAACTGTTAAAGACACAGGACCCCTGTCCTCCTTTTCATATGGTCACCCTAAGTCAGTGTGGAAAAGTGTTTCCTGAATGCAGGTAATCTGAAAGTCAGTGATCCAGGGGAAAGAACTATTTTTTTTTCTTTGCATTCAAATGTTTCATCTGCTGTAGAAGTAGTAATGACATATTTTCAAGAAGTGAAAATATAAAAAAGTGCGATACTCACCCCAAGTGAGGTATTGCAAAGGCTGAAGAGATTTCTACAGAAATCACTCATTTGTCTTCTGAAATGCTAGCTTAAATGTTCTGCTGCCATTCATGCTGTTCTAGCTGTCATGTGAGTTTGCATTCTAGCAGCTGTGTGTCCTTGATTAGGGCAATAGTTTGCCAGCGGACAAGAAGGGAAAAGCAAAGGAATCTTTTGGTAGTTTCATTTGTTTATGCCAAAGATCAGTCAAAGTATTTATGCCTCTTGTATTGTCTTTGCCTCTTGCATTATCTTTGTGTATTATGACTGCTGGTGCTTCTGTACTAGAGCCCTTAAGCTCAGCTGGGCCGTTGCGTCTTCTGCAATTCCCTAGAAGTAAAATTAAATAATAATAATAATAATAATAGTTACCCACCTCTCCCTCTGGGTCAAGGCAGAGTACAACACAAATGCAAAACACCATGAAATACATATAATTGATTAAAACATATAAAACTAATACATTATTAAAAAGCAGCACAAAAGGCATTTTAAAATTCAGCTGAGTAGGCCTGCTGGAAGAGTTCAGTCTTTATGACTTTCTTAAATTCCGGAATACTCTTAAGTTGACGAATCTCTCCCAGCAGGCCATTCCATAATCTGGGAGCGGCAGAAGAGAAGGTCCTCTGGGTAATGGTTGTCAGCCTTGTTTTTGTTGACTGGAGTAAATTCTTCCCAGAGGACCTGAGTGTGCGGGGCGGATTGTATGGGAGAAGTTGAAGAACTTAATATACTGCTATATTGTCCAGCAGTGCACTTATTTAAGCCTAGATCCTTCTCTAATATCTACTCACAACTAAGTTCTGTTTAGAAAGGGTTCTTTCTAATGCTAACTGAAAGCCTTTTGTTTAAAGCTTTAGCCCAAGGGTAGGCAACATAGTGTCCAGGGGCATCGATGTGCCTCTGGACACTTTTCTTAGTGCCCATCTAGGTGACCCTGCCCTCTCCCTTTTCTTACTGGTAGCTAGGATTGCTGTGAAATATTTAGACACAGTAGCTAAAACTATTTCAATTCAATGACCCATAAAAATATATCTTAAGAAAAGACTAGGTAAAACAAACTTTAAGATAGGTTCACCATATGAAAAGGAGGACAGGGCTCCTGTATCTTTAACAGTTGCATAGAAAAGGGAAATTCAGCTGGTGTTATTTGTATGCATGGGGCACCTGGTGAAATTCTTACTTCATCACAACAGTTAAAGCTGCAGGAGCCCTGCCCTCTCGACTAAATACCTTTTGAAGTCACTTTCAAAACTTTTGAGAGGCAGCAGGTCCAGTTTTCTCTGTGTTGGCTGCGAGGGGGAGGTCCGAACACTAACACTGATCTCGGATTCAAAAATCCAAACTATCCTATGCCTCCCCCCACCCCATGCTGTCTACGGGCCACAGGACTGCTCTCTATTTTTTTTTTTAAATGACTGTCACATGCAATACATGGGGGGTGGGGGCTAGAACTGACCTAAGAGCAAGCCACAAATCTGCAATTCTTACTAAAAACTAAAGCAACTGTTGCAAAATTCATCCACACTTTGTCTCTCAGACTTTTAGTTACACAGCAAGGACACTGACATGCTTGACAGAAAAGAAAACTTTTTCATCTATAGAAACAGGACTCTTGTTCCATATGGCCTTAACCTGGAAGACAATTCATGAGCTGTCTACCACTCACACCTGATTTTGTTTTCCTCTTAGAAACTCCCCCTCGCCCAACTCCTGGGAAGAAGAAGTGACATTGAGGTAATTCAAGGAAACTACACTGATAAGCATTATGGCTGTTCCAGTGTGCACTAGGAAGCAAACTGTTCAAGCTGTTGCACCATGGTTGTAGAACACAACTGGGGTCATTACAGGCCTGGAGAAGAGCTCTTAGGAGTTAGATATAAGAAGAAAAGAGGAGGCTATATAGAAGGGGGAATTGTGGAATGAGATCTCAAAAAGGAGCTGAAATGAGCTTACTTTGTAATAATTAAAGCCATGGCAAAAGATGTCAGACTTGGAGATGTTAACCCTTTGAAGTTGACTGAATGGATTAAAAAACAGTTGGCGATATAGTGCAGGCTAGGTATATGCAAGGGGGGATTTATTAGTTGAATGTAAGAATAAAGAGCAGATGGAGACGTAACTTCAGCTCACCTCTCTAAGAAAGATTCAGATTGCCTCTCAGAGTCTGTGTTTTATGGTTGAAAAGAAGGGAGTGGTTGGGGGAGTTCCTTTGGTTCTTTCTGAGGCTGATATTTAGGGGAGGATCAGGCTTTGCTTCGGCATCTAACTACTAAATGTGGTGGTGGACCATGCCCCTCTCTTGTAGTTTTCTTTCACTTTAAGGGGCAGGTGCTTCGTTTTTCAATTATTTAGAGTCCAGCGTTCTATTTTTGCTCCCCTTTGTTGTTTTTCTTGCCAAAATCTTTGACATGTTCCAGTAGTGTGTTGAAGCCATGTGTGCTGTGGAACGAATGGTGGAAAACATTATTTTGACCAATATAATGGCTCTCAGTCTGCAGTTTGTTGTAACTGTGAGGGTGACCATAGTCCTATGTTTAGAGGTTGCAGTGTGGCTTGATGGGCTTCAGGCATTCAATGTATCAGAGTAAATTGGGGGATTTCTTATATAGCTGCAGTTAGACAATATACGAATGAGAATAAGGTATCTGATCCTCTTGTTTTGGATTCTGCTCCAACTTCAGTTCAACTGAGAGTAGTGATAAGAAGAGTTGCGAAGTTGTCTGATTGGATGGCTGTGAAGAAAGAGTATTTTGTGGCATTTATGATAGGGGTTATAAATTGTACTGCTCCGACTGAAAGGAACTGAGAAAAAATGGTAAGCATTCTGAAAGCAGCTTAGAAATAGTTACATGTAGGCAATTTATCTATGGTGTGAATTTGTGGACCTTTAGGACATCATCTGGTGGTTTAGGGATTTTGAGTTGGAACGCACATCCTTTGGTGACTCATAACCAAGAATTAAAATATTTTTTTAGTGCATTGCCAGAGTTACCTTCTGTTGTCTGTATTCAGGAAACATGGCTTGTGAATGAATTGAATTTTCTGATCCCAGATTATACTGTTATTCATAAAGATAGAGGTAATGGAAGGGGTGTTGCTCAGGAAACTCTATTTTAATATCTCTCAGTAGATATTTTGATAATTGGTTCTGAATAAATGCTGCAGGTTTAATTCTTATCTTCCTCATGACATTGAGGGTTCGGGCCATTTATTGAAACCCATGAAGGGAGCCTTTTTGGTTTTTTGGGAGTTTTATTTGGGGTAGCTAGAAGACTGGCAGAGTACTTCTAGAACAACTCTGTGATGAGACTGATTTAGGTTATTTTGAATGATGGAACTCCTTGGTTTGATTTGTATAATGCCATTTTATCCTGTCTTGATTTAGCGATTGTGTCTAAAACAATAGCTGCTGGATGTGGTTCAATGGTGATTCAAGACTGCTATGGGTATCTCTGACATCTTCAGGTCAAAAAATTCCTGTCTGCTATTCTGGAGTGCTGCTGCCAGTCAGTGTTGACAATACTGAGGTAGATAGACAAGGGGCTGATTCAGTACAAGGCAGCTTCCTGTGTTCCTATGTTAGTGATCATTTCACAATATTTATTCTTACAGAACCAGTATTGTTTCTGATGCTATAGAGTTGTCTTCCCAATGGATTCTTTTATAGGCTGACTGGAATTTGATTGACCTATAATGTATAGACTTTGCTGGTAAATAGTTGTGATGTTTAGGAATTTTCTGATAATTTGATGTGTGGAATTATGGGAATAGCTTTGCAGACTATTCCTAAGAGGAATCCGCTGTTGAAAGATTGGAAAATTATTCCATGGTGGACAACTTAGTGCACTCAGGCAATCCGGGCAAGAAATATAGCCTTCTGGGAAGTTCAGTGTACCATAGCAGGGGAATATTTGGATTTAAGGCTATTGTCAAGAAAAATGGAAGAGTTGGAGGGAGCGCTGCAGGAACCTTACTGCAGCTACCCTGATTTCTTCAGTGTACAGACAATTGAGGAAGATGAGTGGTGCATATTCCGAGGGGTCTGCTGGCCCTGGTGTCTGAAGTTGTTAAGTTCTGCACTTCCAATATGGACAAAACCGAGGTTCTGACAGATGTATTTCAGAGGGTTAGTAATGCATAGAATTGGATGGAAAATTTTAGATCATTCCAGGCTATATTTCTTTTCTTACATGGTGCATTATTGGTAGATAGGGGTTTGGGAGATGAAGGTGTATTGAATGTATATTCTAGTATGTGGGAGTTAGAGAAAGCTTCAGGTTGTTGTAAGGATGGGGTGAGTTATGAACTGCTAAAGCACTTGCCTACAGGCTGTTTCTGTTTGTTGCTTGATCTGTTTAATCTTATATGGAGGTCAGGTGTTTTGCCGAAATCCTTGGAGCATGCTTTTGCTGTCCCCATAGGAAAGCCTGGAAAAATTATATATGCTCCTGCTTTCTATAGGCCAATCACATTAACAGCTTACATATGTAAACTTTTTAAACAGATGTCAAATGCATGCTTGGTTATTTTTTAAAGAGAAACATCAGCTGCTTGTGTTTGCGCAGTGTGGATTTTGTAGAGGGCAGAGCACTCTTGATCATACTTTATGTTTGGAAACTGCTGTGTGGAAGATTTTTTCTTTGAAGGAATTTTTAGTTTCTGTGTTCCTTGATGTTGAGAAAGGTTATGACATTGTATGGAAGGAAGGTTATATAAGTTGCATCAGGTAAGCATATGAAGTAGGAAGTTTTGGTGGATTTGTGATCTCTTTAAAGAGGCGGATCATTTTGTGTACAGGTGAGTTCAACTTTATCTCCTTCTCATTTAGTATAGTGTAGTGAGCCCTATGTTCTTCAATATAATGATGAATGATTTGCCAACAGTTATTCTACCTGGTGTGGAGCTGAACTTACATGCTGATAATTGAGACATCTGGGCTCATGGAAGAAATGTTACTATGGTGGAGAGGAAGAGAAATGAAAATTTGCATAAATCAGAAACATGGGAGTTATCTTGGGGGTTTTCTTTATCCAAAACTGTGAGGATGTTTTATTTACTAGGTATTGCTACTCTGGGAATATTATTTTGACTCTTTATGAGAGTAGGTTCAGTTAATATCTAATTTTAAGTTTTGGGGCATAATTTTTAATGCTAAGCTTACTTGGAGGAATCATATTCAATGCGTTCTGGATAAATGCAAGCTCTGGTTGAATTCGCTAAGGAACATTGCAAATAGTACTAGATAGAAAGATTTTTTTGATGTACTATCATGCACGTATCAGGTCTATAATGGACTATGGGTATCAAGTTTATGCCTCTGCTTCTAAATTATTGTTACAGAAGATAGACTGACATGCCTCCTCAACGTTGTAACTGACCAAGCCAAAAGCATTGCAGAAAGCATGTGTTATTGTTACTGCTCCCATGTGCTTGCCAACTCCCTTGTTTTTGCTGTCCCAGGCATTCTAGAGAAACAGAAGATTTATTAAGCCTCCAGTAAGCTCCCATTCTTGGCTGGTAGGTTGTGTTTGGGTTGGCGGATTACCAGTAGTGCAGACCTGTATTGTATATACCATTGTTTCTCAAGGTAGTTTGTGTTGAAACGTAATACATTAAAGTTTATTAGTCAGTTGTTGCTGTGTGTATGGTTTATTTACATTATCATTTTATAGGGAATCCATATCATTCACACCACAATATATGAAGATGCTGTTAATCCTTTTCTTAGAATTGTTCCCTTATGTGGTAAAATAGAGGTGGAAGTAAAGATTTGTTTTTTCATACTGACATTTGAAAGGGTCTCTTTTCATTGTTACACATTTCCTTCACAACAAAGGGGCTGTAATATGTAACAAGACAGAGACTGAAATCCAATACTCATTTAATTGGGAGTAACTTTTAAGAGAACTCAGTGGGACTTATGTCTGCATAGACATGTATGGTATATTCTAATTCTCCCTCTCACCCATCACATGATAAGATCACATCATACTAAGGCCTAATCTACATCTGCCATTTATCCCAGGATAGTATCAACCCTACCGTGCCACATGATGTTCACCTACTCATGCGGAGATCCAGGGACGAGTACTCTGTTTTCCTGGGATATCGGTGCCTGATTTTTTCCTGGTTTCCCCCCTCTCTTAGGACAATCCTGAGGTCCACGGGCACCCTCCCTTCTGAGGTCATCGCTGTTCCTCACAAGTAATGGGAATCAGCAGGGCGAGCCCATCGGTATCGTGGGTGAGGGGGAGAGCATTTTTGCCATGTTTTGGAGGGGTCTCAGCATCTTCCAGTGCTGAATGTGTTTGTTTGGTTTTTTTAAAAAATTAAATAAAAAATAAATCACAGCTTTGTGCAGGAGCGCACTTCTGCTCTTACACAAGTGTTAGGAGTAGTAAAAAAAAAACCTTCACCCAGGACAGCTCTCCTTTACTTCCGGGAGATCTCGCTGACATGTGGCCTCTGATGTGCTGATATATTCATTTATTGTGTGGTATCGAAATGTAATAAATAAATAAAATATTTTTTTAAAAAATGTTATCATATGGATATATAGTATGGGAAAGAGAACTTAATTTCCCATTCATTTTCAAATATAACCCAGCATCTTAAATACTTTTGATTTCAATAGGAGAGAGTTGGACTCATGCTTAAACTTAAATTAAGGGGCTGTTCACATAACACACTAACTCACACTAAGAGGTTGAGTGTGGGTTGGGTTATTGTTGAACCATGGGTTGTTTGCTGAACCGTGGATTAGAGTGTTGTCTGAATCCAGGACATTTTCCATAGAGTGGCTTGCTAACCATGCAGTATGACTTGTTAACCACCATGCTGGGTGTTTTTGGACCCCCCCCCCATCTAAACCCGCATAGGATTTCACCCTAAGAGTGCTGGAGATATCTTGGAAGTGTTCTCACATTTAATTCAGACGTACCTTTCCGTCTCCAGTGTCCAGCTCTGAAGAAACCAGGAGCAGAAACCAGTTCTATGCAATATTTTGGTTGGTGCCAGTAACAAACTGTTCTTCTCCCATCTGTCTCTAGAGTAGTTTTCTTCTCATGGGCTAAATAAAACTACAGAATATGAATTTAGGCAGGGGCATTATGAAGAATGAGAGAACCCCGCACATGGCCAAGTTCAATTGGGAACGGGAAATGTCATTTTAGCTGCATTGAAAATGTGACCAGTGGCTGAACCAGTGTTCGATCCATTGGTAACTATCCATAGTTACCAATGTGTTATATATGTTATATGTTATATATGTTGCAAACCAGATCTCACAGTAGCAAGTGAAAAATCTGTTGTAATCTTACACCTCACTCTGTACTATTAAAAGATTTTGACATTCAGCTTTATCAGGCCTATTGTTCATTTGTGGAAGGAATGGGTCTTGATTTGACTACCTTATTATTTTTAGATACTGGGTTTTAAATCAAAGCCCATTCGTTTTCTTCCCCATCCTGAACGCTTCATACAGGCAAGATATATGTGGTGTGTTCTTTATGAACTTAGTTGTGCTGCATTTAAAAAGGAGAACTGCTGCAGTGAAGACAAGAGGGAACGGATTAAAATAGTACTCCCTCAAGCCACTGTATCTTATGCAGAGTGGAGTGAAGTGCAAAGCTATTAAATTTCACCAAAGTGTGACTTTGTCTTCTGCAGACCTTCTAATAAGCTTTGGAGATGATCCAGCTCCACAGCAGGGACCTTGCAGTGTGAAATTGAGCCTGATATCAGCAGAGGTTTGAAGTTTGGGGAAATTAGATCCTCCCTCTACGGTCAGAGCATTATCCACTGCTGGGAAGTTATCAGCCCATTGAAAAGTTTGGGAGATATGCTACAGCAGGCTTGTCTAACCTGGTGCCTTCCAGATGTCTTGGACTTCAAGTCCCATCAGTCCCTGCTAGCATAGCCAGTGGTCAGGAATGCTGGGAGTTGTAGTCTAATACATTAGGAGGGCATCAAATTGGGGAAGGCTATGCTAGAGCTCATACAGGAGAACTTCCTGGTGGCTTCTGCCTGTAAGGGCAGCTCAATGATTCCCCTTAATTTCGGTAGGGCTTGTGCATGATAACTTTTCTGTTTCATAAGCATAATATTACATCTTGGCATAGCACTTGCTAATTTCTACATTACTAGTTGTACTGAAAGGTCAGTGACCCCAAAACTTGGAAAATTAGAAGTTTAAAGTATCAAGGGGGCTTTTGATGTTGGTTGGGTGCAGAGTGAAATTGGATTCATATTGTAAACCAAATGCTATTGTGTGAAGAACTGATTTAAAATGCTTAGTATTGCCCTGCTTTAAAGGTCCTATTTAAAATTGTGCGGTTAGGCCCATCTTGATTTTCTCTGTTTAAAATCCAAAGAAGGTTAGGCTTAGGCGTCTGAACAGAAACTCAACTTTAAGGCCATCTGTGAAAAGCTACGTACGTACACATACGGGTAGCCCTATCTTATAGACATCTTGTGTTACAGCAATAATCTCTTAAAATTTAAGGCTACAATCCTGGACAGCTGTATGTGCTAGAGAAATATGCATGGTAGTACTTTGACATTTTGACACCAGCTGATCACAAGGCAAAACAGCTAAGCTGCTTTTCTGTTTAAAACTAGCTTGCCTAAGAAAAATATAAGAAGACACCCCCTGTTTTAGACCAAAAGCCCACCTTGTCCAGCAACTTGCTCCCAAAGTGGCCACTGGAAAGCCTATAAACAGGCCATAAAGGGAAGAGTTTCCCCACTACTGCTGTTCTGCAGCAACTGGCATCACTCAGCTTCCCTATAGCCATCATGGCCAATAGTCACTGAGAAGTATCTATTGTGCCAGCTTGCACTATTGCTGTACCGCTAGAGTTTGCTTGTGCTAGTGGTACATCAACAGTATAAGTGTAGTGGCAGAGTTGGATGCTGTCCATTAATAAATAGGTTCTCCACTAATTTGCAAAATCTATAAATTAACTCCATACCGTCTATAATTATTTTATTGTATCACATCCCACCTTAGATATCTTTTTGTTTTGTTTTGTTAAGCACAAATGCTTAAGATATTCCCTTTTATGCACCTTTCCCAACTCTATGGAGATGGAGTAGCAGAACTGTATACACACTATACATATGTATAAAGGCATTATGTTACTGACAGTTTTATTTTCAGTCTTTTCATAACATGGATTTTGCCTTTTTTCACAACTGAATAATACTGAGTTGAAAACAATCTTTTCATTGAGCTATCCATCACAATCGAAGATCTCTTCCCTTGTTAGTCACCTCCAGTCACTATCGGTGTAAATGTGAAACTAGGATACCCCATCCCTCCCCTAATGTGCATCATTTTACACTTACATTGAAACTCATTTGCCATTATATGGCCTCAGTTTGGGGGCTCCTTGTTGTCTGCTTGGGTTTTCACCATCCTCAATAATTTTGTGTCATTTAAAAACTTTGCCACTTCATTGCTCACCCTTAACCTCAGATCATTTACGTACAAATTAAATAGCACTGTTAGTTAAATAGCCTGCTCAGGTGAATGATCAGCTGCAGTAAAAAAAATTCTGAAAATATATGGCTCATGTGTGCTCCCTTCACCCACTCTCACATATGACTTTATAGAAGTCATAATGTTTGGTAAATTGTCACATAGTATACAGACATTTGACTTATTTCTATATGAATAAAACTAGTCTCCATTTTTATATTAATCTGCTAGAAGCTTTCACATCCAGGGAGGATAAGGTGGCGACATGTATCACCAAACGTGAAATATACTTTTCTTATTCCATCTAGATCAGAGGTTCTTTAGATCTTCAAGGCTACAGGGTCTTCTATAAATCAAATAGAATTTGAACCTCTCAAAATGAATAAAAGCAGTCAGAGCTGCTGCTTCTTGTCTTGGGCCTGGAGTGATCAAACTTGGGGAATTGCAAAGTAAATACTTAGGGTAGATGGGAAAAACCCAACCCAAGAAATTGTTAACAAATAAACACTGACATTGCCACTGATAAGGAATAGCCATTGGTGAGCTCACCCCTCTGTAAAAAATCTGTGTTTCTCTGCTAAGATCGGTCTTACAACTTTGAGAATAGTTATTATTATTATTATTATTATTATTATTATTATTATTATTTATTTATATAGCACCATCAATGTACATAGTTGGCATAGAAGATAGAATGTCACAATGTGAACTGTTTTGAAAACTCATTGTTGGCCTAATGCTCCGCTCTAGAATTTCTGTTGGCTGCAGATCTGACAGTGGGGCTAATACAGAAGGTTACATCATTCAAGCAGTGGTTCTCTACATTGCAATCCCATCTGCCCAGCTTTTTCATAATTCCAGAAGTGAAAGAGGCTAGAGCTACTTGTCTCTGCACTCTTCCTCACGGACTGCAGAGGAAGAGATCCTGTGCATAGACTGACATGCTTAGCAAATGTTTTTGCTGTTAAAGAGAGACAGTAAGCTTATTCTACCATTTAGGATGAAATCCTGTACCTACTTACCTTTCAGCTTGCTCACTTTTGAGTAGATGTGCACTGAATTGCACTGCTAATTTTAGTGAACACCAGAAGTCCCTGTAACTTAATAAATAGGAATGAGCAGAGAATGATATCAGAACTCAACCAACACTTAATGCCTGAATGAAGGCACTGAACTATGGAAAAGACCGTAACTCCGTGGTAGACCTCCTGCTTTGCTCACAGAAGGTTCTAGGTTCAATCCCTGGTATCTCCAGATAGGTTAAGTACAGAACTCCTGCCTGAAACTCTGGAGAGATGTCAATGTAGACAATACTGAGATAGATGGCGCAGTCTAACTCAATATAAGACAGTGTCCTATGTTTTAAAAATAAAAACATCTTGCTGCTGAGCTACAATTTTATATCTCCCACATCTCTATCTTGTTTTCTTCTAATAATCATCATCATCATCCTTGACCGACATCTCCAAGCAAAATGAAAATCTGGGTTGCTCAATTCTCTGCCTATTGAATGTAGACATTGTATACATTGCCAGTCCTTGGTAATAGCTTAGTCAAGGTTTAGGTAGAGCTTTATCAGAGAAATAGTGGATAACAATAGAGGTATTAATCAAAAGAGTCTAACCACAGATAAATCAATATTGACTTGAATCCTTCACATTGAGTATAGATATTTTTGGAGTCACGATTTTAAGAAAATGTTATGTAGAAATTGCATGGATAGCTGTTTTTATTTATAAAGAACATTTTTCTTGGAAGTGTTGTTAGGTAAGAAGCTGTAGCCTATGTTGATGTGTTTAAAAAACAAACATCTTGACTCTGGTAAAGTACCAACTCTATACAAGCTGCCTCCTGGTTCTGTTAGTGAGATGAGTAATTTCAAAGTGGTAAAGGTAGCTGGTATCACCTCCCTCCCAAAACCCTTTAATACTTATGTAACAAAAGATGCATGCTTGCACTTCCCTGCAAGGCCAACAGATTGAGAGAACAGGATTAACCATGAGTTCCAACTCTAGGTTGTTTATCCCCCAGCAATCCAGAGTTCTGGGTTCAGAAGTCACAATAAACAAGCCAGGGAAGGAGCATCTTTGGGTTGTTTATCTCAGGGCCTTCCTAGACGAGGCCTTAGTGCGCCTTGAGACCCGGTTTCCCTGCTGTGCATCCAGATGACGCACAGGGGAATCCGGGCCCAGGCCGCAGTGAGGCCTCCTCCAACGCGCCATAAGCAAAGGCCGGAGCTGCGAAACGTGTGGGAAGGTCCGCGGCTTTTTGCGGCTATTCACTTACTCGCGAGTAGCCGCGAAAAGCCACGGACCTGGCACAGCGCTCATATGAGCGCTGTGCCCATCGTGCCAGGGGGTGAGTGATCTGGGGGGGAGATGGCGGAGGGCGACGAAGGAGACGGTGAGGGGATGGCGGAGGGCGACGAAGGAGACGGTGAGGGGATGGTGGAGGGCGACGAAGGAGATGGTGAGGGGGGCGGAGGGCGACGAAGGAGATGGTGAGGAGGGGCGGAGGGCGACAAAGGAGACGGCGAGGGGATGGCAGAGGGCGATGAAGGAGACGGTGAGGGGATGGCGGAGGGCGACGAAGGAGACGGTGAGGGGATGGCGGAGGGCGACAAAGGAGATGGTGAGGGGATGGTGGAGGGCGACGAAGGAGACGGTGAGGGGATGGCGGAGGGCGACGAAGGAGACGGTGAGGGGATGGCGGAGGGCGACGAAGGAGATGGTGAGGAGGGGCGGAGGGCGACAAAGGAGACGGCGAGGGGATGGCAGAGGGCGATGAAGGAGACGGCGAGGGGATGGCAGAGGGCGACGAAGGAGATGGTGAGGGGGGGCGGAGGGCGACGAAGGAGATGGTGAGGGGGGCAGAGGGCGATGAAGGAGATGGTGAGGGGGCGGAGGGCGACGAAGGAGATGGTGAGGGGGGCGGAGGGCGACGAAGGAGATGGTGAGGGGGCGGATGGGGGGGATTAAATAAAAAAAACTTACCTTCTCTGGCGGCTTCGGGCCCCACATGGCCCCTTTAAAAAAAAAAACATGGCCGACGCTGCAGGGCTTCCATCGTCCCTGCGGGTCGGCCGTCTAGGAGGCTGGGCGGCGCGCGTTAAACTTAGTGCGCCATAGCCCCGCCTCCCTGCCGGCTTATCCTGGCAGGTCTAGCAAGGCCCTCAGTGGGAGCAGGCAGGAACCAGCATGCAAACTTGCATCTCTTAATGTGCAAAATGTTCTCATGGAGCTAACTTTACATAATTTTAAGAGGTGTAAACCTGAGGGGATATTTCTGTTACTGTTAGACATGATCAACCCAGGAAGACAATTACCTTGTGAATTTATGCAAAGCTCAGGCTACATAACCCAGTTACCTGGCTGTAATGGAAGGACAGGTCTCTTGGGAGATATAATGAAAGGGGGGTTGAGACTTCAGATCCCATGACATCTTACAAGACTCTTTATTTTTTCCATCCTTCTTTAGATTTTTAATTTTATTTATTCTGAAGGCATTGTATATATAATTGCTATTGGGAAGCCTCTCCCAATGTGGTACTGCATTTTAAATCTTTGCACTGCTGCTAGGTTCTATTTGGTTATTATTTTTATTTTATGCTGCAGTTTTAAATGTTTAAATTTTTATATTATATTTTATCACGTTGCATTTTATGATTTTAATTGTTGTGAACCTCTCAGAGAGCTAGTAGGTGGTATAGAAATTTAATTACTTAATTAATTAATCCTTGTGTTCTCCAGGTGTTTTGGGGTTTAACTCCCATTTTCCCCAGCATGGCAAATGGTCAGGAATGTTGTGAGTTGTAGTCCAAAACATCTGAAGGGCACCAGGGGCTCATCTATACCAAGCAGGGTATTGCAGCATGAAAGCGGTATGTGAAAGGCAGGAGCCACACTACTGCTTTATAGCGGTATTGCAGTGCATTGACATCTGTTGGGGGCCCACGGACACATACATATACCGCTTTCATACCACTTTCATAGTGTTATATCCTGCTTGGTGTAGATTTGTCCTGGGCCCCAACAGTTGTCAGTGCACTTCAAAGCAGTAGTGTAAATCCTACAGTGCACTTCAGTACCGCTATAAAGCAGTAGTGTGGCTCCTGCCTTTTTTATACCGCTTTCATACTGGAATATCCTGCTTGGTGCAGATGAGCCCCAGGTTTGGAAAGGCTGCTATATAGGGACATCTGAACTTCTTATGCCATTCTTGAACGCTCTAAATGTTCTGCATATTCCAGTTCCAGACATACTTTTGAAAAAAAAAATCTAAAAGACCAGAAAGACACCCCCCCACCCACCCCCACAAGAATTCAGTACTCCCAAATTTTGTGGAGAGCTTTTTGCATTGACTGGTTCTTGTGATTCTTCCCTCTGTTTACAACCTGCTGTGTATTTAATTGGATTCACTCACTGTGAGCCTGTTCCCACATAAAGTTTGTTCCATAGGTATCCTTTCGGAAAATGTTATGTTGGAATAGTTATTCCAGGAGTAAAATTCAAGAAGGCCTTTCAAGTATGACACAAAATTCCTGCTGGCTTTTGTTCACACATCTACTCCAAATGTGGGTGGCCAGTTTCAGGGGAAAGCTTCCCATATATATATGGCCACAGAAATTATTCCAAAAGCACTCACAGAAAATTGCACTGTTCATTGACTAGGCTCAGAGACTATGAATTAAAAAAGAAAGAAGACTTATCTTCTAGCTCAGCCTCAGCATTACTAAGAGAGCGCCATTGCTCCCACAACTTAAGAGTAATAATTTCACTGTGTATTTCGCCAAAGCTGCCTTTAAAAAGCCAAACTGTACTTCTAAGACTGGAACTGACAATAGTGTTTTCAGAGACTTGAAGGCAGTTTAAAAGAGGAATCTCTACTCATGGTGTGTGTGCTCATCTCACTTTCACCTCTGAAACATGTTTTTATCTTGTTTCAAAAAACCTGTTTGACCAGAGGTGATGGAGGGACAAAAGAAATATGTGTGCACCATGGGAAGTGATGCCTATCTTAAAAACAATTGTCTGGCCCTAGCCTTAAAAAGTGTGAGTTGTTTTCTTAAGACATCAGATGTGTCCCCTGTAGAACTTTATCTACAAAGTACCTAAAATTTCTATGTACTGTAGAAAAATGAAAAACAAGAACAACATATCCATTGCCCTCCAGCATCCAATTTACAAAAGGAAAAAGGTATGGGATGGGAATGAAAGATATATAATATGACAATGTTCACAAGATATGCTGCTTGGTTCTTGTTCCATAACTATAGGATTTTAGTCTCTGAAAAGCTAAAATACATGACATTCAGTAATCTTCCTGAATCTTGCTAGGTTTTTTTGTTTATTTGTTGCCTGTTTCTTTTCTTCTTCTGGAGCCAGCAGTTTTCTCCCATTCATTTCAACAGCTAACCTGAGGGCCAAACCAGATACAAGGTACATCATTGATTAGAAAATCCCAGTTGTTTTGTTCATTAGCAACCCCATGGAGTGAGTTGAAGAACAGGGAAATTATGCTGTTGTCTCCAATCTTGTTTCCCTAATATAAATCCCCCTCCCCACTGCCCAGCTCCTATTCTGCTCTGCAGGGGTAGTGGCAGGAACAGCATCTGTACTCACAGTTTTCTCCCTGTAGAACTAATAAGAAGGTTGAGAGGAGGGGTTGATTTACATCAGGAAAGGATATGGGAGGTAACTTAATCACCCTTTTCCTTGGGCACCATATCCCTGATCTTAAAAGCAGCACTCTGTGACTACTAATGAGCAAAACAGAAACCATGGGAGAGCGTAATAATGGATATCCCGAGTCATGACTGTTGGTCCTGAAAAACACCTTATGAGAAGAATAATTAGATGTGGAAAAATATCAGTTTTATATAGTTAATTATTGGAATTGATGTCTTTGGCTATTGGGTGGTATAAAAATGCAATAAATAAATAAGTCCAGCATTTCATGTTCTGCTATTTCATTGGGCATGTCTAGATGAGGGCTTATCCCGGGGATCGCCCCGGGATTATCCCTGTGCATCCACATGACGCACAGGGGATCCCAGGGGCAGGGAGGGATGCAGGGGAAGGGAGGGATGATCCCTCCCTTTCCCCGGGATAAGTGGGATGGCTTTAATCCTGACTTTTCCCATGGTCTCGGGATTGTCCCGAGACCATGGGAGATGTGGGCAGCCGTCCCGGTTTCTTCCCGGCTCCTTGCGCGCCCATCGAGGGGGGAGGGGAAAGCAGGATTTTTTAAAACAAACAAACAAAAAATTCTACCTTTTCGATGGAGCACTCATTTTCGATAAAAAAAAAAAATCCAAAATGGTGGGTGTGGCGTCCTCTTCCTCCTGGGACATCGTGCATTGCATGTGGACTGAGCGGGAAGTTCTTGCGATCACCATATCACATGATCCTCCCCCCTCCGCCGGTAGGTTTAACCATGCCCATTGTCTCCAAAGACTTAGGCAGAAAATTATTAAGCAATAAAAATCTTCTATTGAATTAAAACAGAATGCATTCTCATAGGATGGAGAATGTCTACATCAGATCTGCACAAGTTTTCCAAGTTGTGTAGATCGGATGTAGTTTTTGCTGTCTCAGGCAGGTAGGAAATCCAAGATGCTTGCTAAACTCCTTTTAGACTAGCATACATACATGCCAAGCCAAACACAGTTGCCTACTGTGCTGTGTTTTTGTGGGTCACACATTAACCCAGTTCGGGCCATGCATTCCCCACTCCTCCCCCTCTGGCGTGGCTGAGAGGAGATTAGAAGTTTTTGCTTCTAATTTCAGTTTAATATAGCTTAGCATTACATCTGAACCTAAAGTTTTGGTTAAACTGTAGCTTCATAATCCAAGATTTGAAGTTGGTCTGTTTCAATTAGCCAAAGTTAACTCTAACTACAGTTTGTCCAGGTTGTAGCAATAAGCTGCATTTGGTGTAAAGCATAAGCAAAAGCTCCTGAACTCCTTTTCCCGGCTATCTCAGAGATGGAGGGAGACAGGTGTGCAAGTCTGAGGCTTGCCTAAGCTCATAACAATAAGCCATTACACAGGCCTCATCTAGAAAAATATTGCTGAAAAGAAGATGCAACTTCTGAAAAATCTAAAAATGTAGAAAGCTAAATTATTTCAAGTGGATTGCCAAGTTCTCTACAGAGGGACAAGTCTTCCCAAAGAACAAAACATCAGACAATTAGCAATATTTTTCAAGAAGGTTCTCCAAATGCCCCTTACAATAAAATGCAAGTTCAGCAGGATTTTGAAACAGATGTTTCAACTTCAAGGCTTATCTCAGTATTGAGGATTTGCCACAGTGTGTGAGCCCTGCCACTTGAGGGATAATTGCCTTTTAAGAACATAAAAAGAGGCTGGATCAGTCCAAGGGTCCAATTAGTCCAGCATTCTGTTCACACAGTAGCTAACCAGTTGCCTATGGGAAACCCACAAGCAGGATATGAATGCAAAGGCACCCTCTCACTCATGTTCCCCAGCAACTGGTGTACATAGGCATACTGCCTCTGATATTAGAGGTAGCATATAGCCATCAGGAATGGTAGTACTCATTGATGGCTATATGCCACCTCCAGGATCAGTATCTGGTTTGCACATACTGTTCTGGTGTGATAACCCATGCTTTATTAAAAATCAGCCACTCTACTTGCCTGTACTATACCTCCCAGCATGCATTTGGCGGACCTCCTTTGAGAGGCGTTTCCTTCCTCTCATTGCCAATGCTGCTGTTTGATAGAGGATTGAGGAGTAGTATTGCAAAGGAGAGGAGGTAAGCGGCTGTCAGTGGAGCTGCACAGCTCCAGCCAAGGCCTGCCAGGCCTGCCTTGGCCTGCACTTCTAGCCCACCAAGTGCCCTGCCCTCTTTTGTATCTGGTCACGCTAGGCAGGGCTCCTGCAGCTTTAAGTGTTGTGATGAGGAGGGAATTTCACCAGGTGCTGCATGCATACTAATGACACCTGCTGAAATTCCCTTTTCAATACAACTGTTAAAGGTACAGAAGCCCTGTCCCCCATTTCATATGGTCACCCTAATACTTTAACTTGGCAGTCTTTGCCAACTTTGTAAGGACTTTAATGGATAAATATTGGTAAGCTTTGAAAAAGTGCAGTGTCAGTAAAAGCTCTTATCTTAAATATGGCTGCCTTTCTGAAATATAATACATTTAACTTGTTCCCTCCTTCAGATCCTTAAAAAAGTCTTTTCTTTTTTAAAAACTGTAAATAAACTGTAAACAAAGTGTGCAGAAATAGACAGTTCTCAGTTTACCCCTTCAGACTAGTCTCATTGAGGCATTGAGAAGAATGCTGCTACCTGGAAAACTATCGTGCACATGTATGTGAGTCCAAATCGAAGTGGTGACATCAGCCTTGATGAGGCATGATAAACTATGAATTAGTACTTTGAGAATCTGCAAGGCTTTGACTTTGGCCAGTACCAAATCTTGGTGACCTTTGGCCAGGAATGACCTAACCTCAATAACAGTTACAATTTTATTGCTTTGATTATTTAATGTAAATCTAAGGGCGAGTATTATGACAGGGTGGCATTCCAGTTTTGAGCAAAGAGACGTTCAGTAAGGTTTAAGGCAGTGGTTCCCAAAGTGGGCGGTACTGCCCCCTTGGGGGCGGTGAGATTGCATAGGGGGGCATTGAGAGGCAAAGGGACAGCAGGGAGCGCTAACAGGGGGCGCTAACAGGCAAAGGGGTGGCAGGGGGCGCTCGAGGTGGTCTCTCCAGAAGGTTCTAAAACCCAGGGACTGAGCAGGAAAAAGCGGCAAATTCAGCTGCTCTCCCCACACCGCTCCTGCTCAGGAAGGACTTTCTCACTCACACAGCCGCTCTCTCCTCCTATCTCAAGCCCACAGCGGCCCCACCAGAAGTAGGGGGTGGGGGAAGCACCCACAGGAGGCAGCAGAGCAGGAAACAGCAGCGAATTCAGCTGCTCTGCCCACTCTTCTCCTGCCTAGGAGGGCCCAGGGCTTCTTTCCTGTTAGAGTCACCACCACCCGCTCGCTCCCTCACTCCCTTGGCCAGAGCTGCTCCCTCCTACAAGCTGCCCCGGCAGACCTCTCGCGATAGTTGCTGCATAAGGCAGGAGCAGCAGCCCTGCAGCGGAGAGGAAGGAGCACGTGGAGGACGGTGGGCGGCAGAGCAGCTGCCAAGAACAGCGGCCTGTCGGCTGGGTGGAAAGCAGGACTGCTTGTGCTGCTGCAAGGTATCACCAGGCTCCTTTCCCCCATCAGGAGTTGCAGGTTGGGGCCATCTCCCCTCTGAGCTGCTGCCCTCCTGTCGTAATCAGCCCGGCAGCTATTGTGGGGCTTGGGGGGAGGGGGGTTATTATTTATTTATTTATTTATTTATTTATTTATTTATATAGCACCATTAATGTACATGGTGCTGTACAGAGTAAAACAATAAATAGCAAGACCCTGCCGCATAGGCTTACATTTTAATAAAATCATAATAAAGCATTAAGGAGGGGAAGAGAATGCACCAAACAGGCAGTATAAAAGTCAGAACAAAATCAAGTTTTAAAAGCTTTAGGAAAAGTTTTTAGCTGAGCTTTGAAAGCTGCGATTGAACTTGTAGTTCTCAAATGCTCTGGAAGAGCGTTCCAGGCGTAAGGGGCAGCCGAAGAAAATGGATGAAGCCGAGCAAGGGAAGTGGAGACCCTTGGGCAGGTGAGAAACATGACATCAGAGGAGCGAAGAGCACGAGCGGGGCAATAGTGTGAGATGAGAGAGGAGAGATAGGAAGGAGCTAGACAGTGAAAAGCTTTGTAGGTCAACAGGAGAAGTTTATATTGGATTCTGAAGTGAATTGGAAGCCAATGAAGAGATTTCAGAAGTGGAGTAACATGGTCAGAGCGGCGAGCCAAGAAGATTATTATTATTATTTATTTATATAGCACCATCAATGTACATGGTGCTGTACAGAGTAAAACAGTAAATAGCGAGACCCTGCCGCATAGGCTTACATTCTAATAAAACCATAATAAAACAATAAGGAGGGGAAGAGAAAGCAAACAGGCACAGGGTAGGGTAAACAGGCACTGGGTAGGGTAAAACTAACAGTATAAAGTCAGAACAAAATCAAGTTTTAAAAGCTTTAGGAAAAAGAAAAGTTTTTAGCTGAGCTTTAAAAGCTGCGGTTGAACTTGTAGCGGTTGAACTTGTTGATCTTAGCAGCAGCAGAGTGGTGAACAGAAACCAACGGACTGATGTGAGAAGAAGGAAGGCCAGTGAGAAGAAGGTTGCAGTAGTCCAACCGAGAAATAACCAATGCATGAACAAGAGTCTTGGCAGAAGAGACAGACAAAAATGATCGAATCCTGGCAATATTATACAGGAAAAACGACAGGATTTAGTTACTGCCTCAATATGAGGAATAAAGGAGAGCGAGGAATCAAATATAAAGCCAAGACTATGAGCTTCCTTGACCGGAGTAAGTGTAACATTATTGACAGTAAGAGAGAATGAGAGATGAGGAGAAGGTTTAGGAGGAAAAACAAGCAATTCAGTCTTTGCCATATTAAGTTTCAAACGACGATGAAGCAACCAAGCTGAGATATCTGAAAGACATGCCGAGATACGATCGTGAACATCAGGAGAAAGCTCCGGAGATGAAAGATATAATTGTGTATCATCGGCATACAGATGATATTGGAGGCCATGAGATTGAATAAGATTACCCAAGGGCAACATGTATAAGGAAAACAACAACGGACCAAGCACCGAGCCTTGCAGAACCCCTACTGAAAGGGGAAAAGAGGAAGACGAGCTGCCATTAGCCAACACGCTGAAAGAGCTACCCGCTAGATAAAAGGCAAACCAGTTATAGACAGAGCCACAAAATCCGAGGTCATGAAGGGAATCTAAAAGAAGATCGTGATCAACCGTGTCAAAGGCTGCAGTTAGGTCAAGGAGAATAAGAACGGAATAAAGGCCTTTAGACTTGGCAATAAGAAGATCGTTGGTAATCTTAGTAAGGGCAGTTTCAGTGGAATGCAAAGGACGGAATCCAGATTGAAAAGGATCCAGAGCAGAGTTACTAGAAAGAATATCAAGACAACGAGAGTAGACCACACGCTCCAGGATCTTTGAAACAAAAGGCAACAAAGAGACAGGTCGGTAGTTAGACAGAGATAGCCTATCAAGAGTAGGTTTCTTGAGAATAGGAGAGACTGTAGCGTGTTTAAAAGCAGAAGGAAATGAGCCAGAGGACAAAGGAGAATTAATAATATGAAGCAAGGAAGGGAGGATAGCAGGGATAAGATTAATAAAGACGCGGGAAGGAATTGGATCACGAGAACAGGTGGAAGGCTTCGAAGAGCGCAGTATTGTGGACAGTTCATCAGCTGAGACTGAAGGAAATGTAGAGAAATTTGCAGGAGGAACCGACAGATGAGGAACAGGAACTAGAAGAGAAACAGAGCTGGCCAGATCAGAGCGAATAGTTTGGATTTTAGCATTGAAAAAAGAGGCAAAGTCATTGGCAGACAGAGAGGCGGGGAGAGATGGTGGATTAGGTTGAGGAGAGAGATGCTGTGTGTCTCTGTGTGTGCTCCCACCCCACAAAAAATCTGGACTACAACAGGATTGGGAGAGAAAAGAAAAGGGGGAGGGAGAGAGAATTGCAATTCCCCAGGTCCTTCCTAGCTAAAGAAGATTCAGCAGCACCTTTTTTCAGAATGCTTGCTGAAACCATTCCTATCTGCCCTTGCTTATTTCAGGGTGTCCAACCCCCTTTTTTCAAGCATTCTTTTGGTAAACATGGTATGTGTGTATCTTGTGTCACCATAAAAACAGAGCTGCAACACAATCCTAAGTATGTCTACTCAGAAGTAAGCCCCACTGAGATCAATAGAACTTACTCTGAGGTAAATGTACATAGGATTCAGCCTGAAAATGAAGAGAAGGTGAAGAAAGGACAGGAGAAAATGAATTGTAGAAATAGAATAGCAAGGTTACTGTGGGATATATTTAAAGACAATAAGTACAGTAAAATTAGTGCCCCTCTACTTCAGTCCCAGCCAGGTTTTCCATAGGAAAACTCTGTACCAGGTGGCAGATTATTTTAAAATTTTAATTAAAATACATTATCCTTTCCTATAACAAAATGGTGCTTACTTCTAAGTGTGTTCCAGTGAAGAAGGAAATCCTATTTGATTCCTGTATTCATGCTAGTGTGACATGATAAGTTAAAGGCACAATTGTATGTATGTTTAGACAGAAAAAAGTCCTTCAACTCCTAGAATCCCCTCTAAATGGGAAGCACCCGCCCCAAGCTTCCGAGGGAGGGAGGGAAAAGAGAGTGAACGCCTCTGTTTGCAGCCAGCGTGGCGGGGCACACCAATTGGATTTTGAATAAAGTATTCAATTAATTGTTACTGTTTTGAATTTTATTGTTATTATCTTCCTTGGTCGGTTGTTGAAAACTGCTATTCTGAATAATGATTTTTATAGTGTAGGGTAGGGGGCGCTGGGCATGAGTTTGTGGAACCAAGGGGGCGGTGACCTGAAAAAGTTTGGGAACCACTGGTTTAAAGTAATACACTTGGATAAATTCAAGGTTAAAATTTTAATGCAATGAGTTTTAAGAGTAATTGCTGTGGTTCCTTTTTGTACCTAATAATAACTATCAACACTACAACACATTCATAGGGTTATGTGCATTGGTGTCGTTCCATTAACACAAACCTCTGCCACTTGTGGAAACCCCATTTTCATCCTTGTGTAAGTCTTAACTTCATTATGGGTTCATTATCGTAGTCGGTGTTTGTGCTAGGAGGTGATCCGCTAGCACTTGTGAAACTGCTACCAGAACAATGACAACCATTGTAATTTTTCCACTAGCAGTCCATGGCTTATATGAGAGTTGTTTAACCCTCACGCAACTCTCGCCATCCAAATTCAGACGATATGACAAGCCGCAGCTGCATCTTGAATATTCAAAACCTGTCCAGCATGCACTGCAGCTCACTATGACTTAAACAAGCCATGGTGGGCAGCGGTGATTGTGCAAATCGGGTCAAAGAAATCAATGAGACGTAAAAGTGCTTAATTTTGGCTGGATCATGTCGCTTCTCTTCAGAGCTGCAAAGCCAAATGTTTTACTGGCATAAATCCACAATAGGAGGCTAACTTCAGTATCTAGGATAAATGGTGTTCAAAGTCCAAGTCATGTAAAATTGACACTAGATATGTGCAGCACTGCTCAGTTTGTTCTGCAAGAAAAGTCTAAATTGGCTTTGCGAAATGCTTTGTCTGATCTTTGCTTTAGTCCAAACCTGGGTATCGTAAGTACAAAGGCTTCCATCATATTCTCTCTCTCTCTCTCTCTCTCTCTCTCTCCCCCTCCTTTTTGACTAGCTCTTTTTTTTTTTTTTTTTACAAAGCCTTGGCTTTCTTAGCATTTTAGAACTCAGTGACTCTCTTTATGGAGGGATAAGATAGTAAATGTTAGTGATAACATGACCTTTTAACAATGAGAGAAAATGAGAAGGGGAAAAAGAATCACTAACCATTCTAAAATGGTTCTTTCAGGTAATAAAATATGGGGAGAATCTGTATTCTTCATGCTGCTAGGAAACTGTGGCTTTTGTTAGCAGCCAGTATATAATCCCAACAATCGGTAACCAAATTATATTGGTTTACCCAGTCAGTAATTTTCCTATGTAGTGCCGGTAGACAATGTAGTGCCGGTAGACAGTTGTTACATTTGCTGTGTTTGTTGTTCAAAACAAAACAAAACAAAAGCCAGTTGTCTTGGCCATAAGAAAAAAAAAATCTTAGTGTAATACTTTTGTTAGGCCGACTCAAAAGTTACCAAAAATAGTGCAAGATTTTGAGATCGTGAGATCTCTTAATCAGGTAGGATGTTACAAAAAACAGTTGGGGGAAATAGGAGTTTAGAAAGGCTGACCCAAAGTTGAAATCACGATGTCTGCAGGGACAGTGCCTTAACATGAAATGGATGAGGAGGATTTGCAGACATTGAAAATGGTCTCTACAAAATGATGTGGTAATTTCAAGTTTGCTGTTGTTGCAATACTAATATAACATTAAATTATGGTCAACAGAGACATTCTGTCTAATGTGTGTGCAACAGGAAAGGGGGATTTGGAAGAAATTGCTACCAAAAGAAATGGATCAAATGTACAAAATTGATTTTATTCCTTAATAAAAACAGAATGTAGCTTAGGCTTTTTAATAGTATGATTCAAATAGTACAGTATCATTGCATTGTGTTATGTCCAAAGCAGTGATAAAAAGAAATATTTCAATTCATAGCCTTAAAAAAACCAACCCATGAACATTCTACAGTTTGTAGGTGGTTTCCTGAAGGGGAAAGAGGGAGATATAAAAATAGGTTCTGTTAATGAATCCAACAAGAAATAATAATCTTCTACACATTCCTGGCACCCTAATAAATTGTCTTAATTAGGATATGTTTTTATGAATATAGCTTCAATGGTATTCAGAACAAAACCGAAATTGCAGCCAGCCAGCATATGATAAGAATTGGGAATACTGTCTTTTACCTTGAAGAGTTAACTCCATGAAGATATGTATTTGAAAATATATAATCTTGGGTATTGTTCTATCTCTGGTCTCTCATAAAGAGGCTGACACCATCTTACCCTTGTAACAACCACCACCTCTTCATTCTCTACCCTCTTTATTTTCTACTCTAGTCTAAGGCCTTCACTAGACCAGACTATATCCCGGGCTGATACCTGGGATTGCCTCAGTGCGTCGAGATGATGCACAGGGGATCCTGGGCTCAGGGAGGGATCAACCCTCCCTGGCCCCGGGGTATAGCCTACCCCTTTAAGCCCAATTTTTCCCATAGTATTGGGCCCGAGACCGCGCAATTACTCATGCGTAGCTGGGAGAAGCCACGCACGGGGCACAGTGCTCCTCAGGAGCGCTGCACCCATCGGGGTGGGGGGGGGAAACCGATTTTTTTTTAAAAAAAAGCTTACCTGGCCGCATGAGCGTTCATGCGCATCTTCCCTATAAACAATTTTAAAAATGGCGGGCGTGACGTCTCTCTTCGTGAGCTCGTCTCGCCTGAGGTGTAGAGTAGCTCGACAGCCCGTGATAGTTGCATCGCAGGCTCTCCCCTCCTCCATTGCGCCTTTTAAGGTAGGTCTAGCAAAGGCACATGTAAGGACTGAGTTTCTGCACAGTGACATTATTATTATTATTAATTATTTATTTATATAGCGCCATCAATGTACATGGTGCTGTACAGAGTATCATTCACATTTGTAGGTTTATTTATTTATATTGTGCCAAGCCTTCTCTCCAATATATATCAGTGGAACTTTTAAATCAAGCTATCATTTGCAAAAGTATTCACTTTCATGCTGATAAAGTTAACTCAACACTACCTTTTCCCATCTGGCTGTAAGTTATTTACCATAAATGGACTTCAGATATGATTACTTCCCTTTCCAATTAGGAGTATTTTAAATGAAACACCTTGATTTCCAATTTAGGGAATGTGTTAGTTGGAAAATGCCAGCTCTCCCGTTAAAGCATCTTGGCAGAGATGGGAAATGGCTTTAACAAATAGCATACTACAAACTTGATTTGGAATTTAAAAAAGCAAGTAGAGACCTGCAAAATGTTCAGATACTTCTTCAGATATTTGTATTTCCAGATGCACAGTCCTCAGAGTATGTTCTGTTCCCCTCCTCCCAGATGTTCTTTAAATTGTAAGAAATGGAGACAAGATTTTTGGAATTTCCAGATGGGCAAGGGAATAATGACTTGATCCCTCCCCAGAATATTGAACATGTAAAGAGGTGGGAATGGCATCCCCCTGTTCTCCTTCTATTCTCCACAGTGCTTTAAACACCAGGGATCTTCTCTCCTTAGCCTACCACCCAATAGGTGCAGTGCCTGTCACAAATATCCTTTCATCCCTACATGTGTGGGATATTGCTTTAAATCCATATCTACAGCCATGCATTTTTCCCTTCCATTTTTACTCTAGAGTAGGTGCTGGACTGGGACCCTAGCTTGGGAGTAGATCTTTTTAAAGATTTTTTTTGTTTCTTTTTTGGAGTAAGTGTGAATGGCCCTGATTCAGATCAGGACCAGCATGCACTGGGAGAGGAGAATTAAATCTTCCCCTCCAATATGTTTGATTTTTGAAATACCCCCCCCCCCACACACACCACCACCATGGAGGCTTTAAAAAAAAGGGGGAAAAGCCTCCATTGACTCCAATAGTAAATTGTTTTCCTTTCTTTAAAAAAAAATCACTGCAAATTTCAGGAAGCAAATGTGAGGAGAGATTTAATTCTCCTCTTCCAGTACACACTGGACCCGATCCAAATTGGGGTTGTGTGCACTTACACTAAACAGAAAGAATAGGCTGAGTTATACGTGCTATGCAATTAATAAAACGTGTAGTTTGACCCATAATACTTTCCCCAGAGTAATGGTGTAGGCAGGGCATGGAACAGAAACATGAAGCTTCTAGTTGTCAACACTGACCCTGTTTCTTTTGCAATGGAGGAGAGATAATGATGAGGTTTCCCGCTTCTGCGATGGTTGCTCAGGGGGCACCCATGAGGGAAGTTTCCCGCAAGTAAAGGAGAGTCATTGCAGCAACGGTTCCGACTGTGTATTGGGAGAAGTGGGTGGGACTGGATAGATAGGTATGGGGCATGGAATTTTTTTTAATACCTCCTCTGAGATGCGCAGCAGCGCAGACACACAGCAACACAGGGGGGGGGGGATAGGTACTTTGTCGAAGATGTGCTCCTACACATCAATATGTTTGTGTTTTTTAAAAAATACACATGGTCGGCACCAAAACATGCTGATAACCAATCAAAAAATGTGCTGAAAACAGCGGAGGTCTACTCACGCACACGGCCCTGACGGCAGGTTGGCTGTTTGCTGAGCCGGGAGCTCGTGCTAAACAGCAACAGCTTGGGTGGGGGGCACACTAGCTGCGGACTTCGGGATTGTGACAAGAGAGCCAGAAAAGCAGCTACAAATCCAGTCGGTGTTATTCCAGGAAAACTGAGTGGACAACCTGAGATCACGTGGGAGTAGGTGAATGTCATGTAGTCCAGTAGGGACAACTTAGATATAATCCCTGAATAAACGGCTGGTGGAGACATGACTCATGACTTAGCATGTCATGTGTACCATTCCTAACCATGGTGGCTACAGATCCATGGTTTAAATATGCTCACTAACCATAAAGGGTTAACGGTCTAACCATGGCTTAGCGTGTTATCTCAACAGGCCCAATGATGGGGAGAAGAAATCTCCTTGTTGTTTTGGGGAAACATGTTATACTCTTGGTTGGCCAAACCCAGAAATATTTTATAAGATAGGGGATACCTACAATTTGTTCCAGAACTATTTGTTGAATGCTGTTTTAAAGTTTATTTAGTTTATGTTATTTGGTGAAATGTATCTAAAATTGTTGTGAACCAACCAAGGAGATTTGGCTATTGGGTGGTATACAAATGTAATGAATAAATAAATACCTGAAAATCACAACAACCCCTCCCATCTACATCATGAATATATATCTTTTTCTGTAATGATTATAAAATCCCAGACATTTGGTCTTACTTGAGGTAAAGAGTCATTTTGAACGGAACACATTCCAAATCTGATGTGAGGACAGAGTAAACATTGTTAATTGGCTCAGCCTGCCTTCTTCTATACTAATATTTCCTCATAGATGTAATTCCGAAAAAATCAAGACTTCTAAAATGAAGTTAAGACCAGGAAGCCCCTGTAATTATGTTCTTAACTATTGAATGTTCACTTAATTGAGTAGGAGCTATTGTATCCTGAGGATTAAATTAAAGAATGATTGACTATTAATTATAGAAATTAATTTCATGTTTATTATATTGTTTGTGAAAGATACTTTAGGGTTCACCATTGCCATCATCACAGGTTGAGTACAGTGAGAAGGCCAATTTTGACATGTTATCTACATCTCTCTACCTGCTTTGTTTCCTACATGTGAATAAGACGTTCCTCTTTTTACCAACAAAAGTGGTGCACACAGTGAGTTTATACAAAGGTGTGGGTGTTTTAAACCAAAACTACCAGATACGTACCAGAATCTGAATGGTAAGAAATACTTTGTGCACAGCCAGGCATTACAGGAGCTCCATGGATTTGTCATTATGATTCCAGCTCATTGTGCCACCTTAGAAGGCACTTGGACTTTGCTGCTGGAGACAGGAATGTGTTAGAACCATGTAAAATTCAGAAGGCTGTGGCACAGGAAGCAGTCCTTTATTCCCAATTCCGTTATCCTCAGTTTGTTTATCCTCAATACAAATTGAGGATAATGTTTTCTCAAGGGGACATACATATTTCAATTTTAAAATTAACAAAAATAAAAATATTGTTATTAACAGAGGGAAGTACATTTGTGTAATATTGGATTTGGAGCATAATCTTGGGCAGGAACTACACTACTGTTTTACAATGGTTTATAACGGTATTGACAACTGTTCCGGCCCAGGACACATTCCGTATACCATGTTCGAACTATTTTCAAAGTGTTATATCTTGCTTGGTATTGATCTGGCCTTGGTTGTTCTTGGCCACGTTTAATAACTCTTTGATAGCCCTTGATTGTTGCTTCAGAAGTTGGAACTACCAACTGGCATCCTTGCACCATCCTTTCAGTTCTGTCTCCCAGAGTAAGGACAGCCTGCCATCATAGCACATAGTTGCTGTGTGCCCCTCTGTGACACTATCAACAACCTCTATTTTGCTGCTGCCACCCTCTTCCTTTTAAGAGAGAACTTTAAACCTGTGTGTGTGTGCATATATCACAAACCTTCAGCAACAAATAGGACCGAGAAAGGTGTGTTTTTAAAATAATGAAACAATATTGAAAACTTTATTTTTAAACAAAAGGATATATCAATACAAGATGGTGTTAAAATAAATGTATCTCCCTCCACCTCTCGGGAAACTAACCACCCCACAAATCTATAACCCAGATTCCCTAATCCTACCCTACTCAAAGCCAGTCCTTAACTACCACACACAGAAAACCCCATCACAGTTATTCTCTCTCTCTTTCTCTCTTTCTTTCTCAACTGAAAATAAAACAGCCAATCAGACCACACCATTCAAACAGCTCAAAATTCTAACTCCCCCTCCGCCTACTTACCTTTGCCTGAAATAAAAAGGATTTGTTAAAAGAAATAAAGCCTGTATCCATGTGTGTGTGTACACAAATAACAAAATAAAATATAATTTTGTTACAGCCCCCTTTGTGTATTATGTATTCAATATATTGGTTGGTGTCTTTTTCCAGGTATGTTAAGCATTGGTATTTATGTCCTAGTGGAAAAAAACATGGAATGAATTAATAATATCCAATTACTGAGCATACTGCTGCTCCAACCAGGAGTGCTATTAAAGTGTCTAATTAATTTTTACTAATTGGCAATCACCAGGAAAGGGAGAGCAGAAATTCACAATTTTTCATTGCCACTATGAAAGCAGCCAGGCGCAGCACCAGAGATAAAGTTTTAATTTCATAAAGGTGGCAATTATCCCCGGTACTGTATGTAATACAATACCGGATATCACAACTTCACACTTGGTGTACTGCTGAAAGAAATTAATGTTTACAGACACATTTTTTTTTTTTAAAAAAAAACCTTTCTGATAGCAAGACAACATTTTTATTGAACAATTGTAACAAAAGTTGACTCCAGATTTTAAATTATGAAAATGATTGGTGGTGCTGTGTTGTTGTTTTTTAATGTGTTGCTTGCTCACTGTATTTGGAAGTTGAGTATTGTATACTAATCTCACAATTGAAAATATGTTCCATTGGAATAAGATTTACGTTCAAGTAAATCTGTAAAGATGAAACTGGGGGGCCGGTAGATTTTTTAATTTGAGTGGAAAATTACTTGGCTGTTGTTTGTACTCCACAAGCTATAAATTGAAGAGTGGGAAATGGAAAAATCCCATTCCACTTTGCTTTCTGCTCCAGATAAAGAAAAAGATGCAAAGAAAGTATTACATTTTTGACAACTTTATTATAAAAGTCATTTTAGAAATATGGGATAAATATTCTAAACAACTATCACCAGAGATCTCTCCTTTAGCACTATTCACTAGAGATGAAAATGTTGATATAACTAAGCAGCACGGAAATGTTCAGTTCAGGGAAACCCCCAAAATGGACAGATACAAGGACTTAGAACATTAGTGACATCATGAAATAATTTACAGAGATTATGAGTTGTATACAGCATTAAAATCCTATTTATTTCAAAGGATCCACTCTAAATTGGACTAACAGTAGAACAACCTTATACAGCTGTTATCACAAGTAAGGACTAAGTTATACCAATGAACCCTAAAAAATAATATGTTAAACAGATTAACGTATTAATGGCAGCCAGCCCCAAAACCCCTAATGACCTTTCATTGTATCTAACATACAAATGATACCCTGATAATAAACAAAACAGCTACTTGTGTGTGTGTGTGATTGTCAAACACATCAGCAGTAAATAGTATAACATAGTATTAAATAGTATTACAATCCTAATTTTCTTTAGAAAATTAGCTCATAGTTTTTTAATTTATTTGAATTGTATATTTTATGCTGGCTCCATAGCTCTGTTAGCTTACTGACTAATGCTACTCCAACTTTTCTAAAGAGCCTAAAACATTACAGTAGCACTAGACTGAAAGCTAGCATGTGTCATGATCCTGATCCTGAGCAGCAGTTGGGATTCTTGACACAGATCCAGCTCGATTAGGAAACCCAGTGAGCCAAGCCATGGGAGTCTACATTCAGCAAATCAGAAACAATAGACCAGTTTCATTTTTTCACCCAGTTTTACTTTCCAAGCAGCAATAGAGAGTTTAAGAAACCTAATAAAACTAAGAGCACCATTTAGCACCATTGAAACTTGAGTTTTGAAAATTTGAGTTCTGTCATTGACTCCAAGGAAAATCATTTACACTCTAAAGTAACTGGGTGAAAGGCAATGAAATTATGGTACATTTATGAAAAGCTTTTCTACTTTTATCAAAGAAGTTACTTCTGAGAGAGGGTTCCCCACAAAAGGGGCAGCTAAAATGAACAGACAGAATCCTTCAAGGGAGCAGGAGACCTTTGGGCACCAGACGGAGCTCATATAGAGCCTGTTCAGACAACAAGCTAAGCCAAGGTTAGGCCGCTAACTCTTTTGTAGCAAATGGTTGGGTGTGTTTAAACTGTTGTTATGTAGTCCACATGGTTAGGAATGGTTCACATGACATGCTCAGCCATAATATTTAGCTCTAAATGCTTAACTACTGTGGCTTAGCGTGTCATCTGAACAGGGTCATTGTAAGATGAAAAATTCTTAGGCATGAATTGTAAAGTTTTGTATTTTACCTTGTCAAATTGTTCCATTTTATAGGGGAAATAAAGTAATTCTTCTGTTTTACACAGAGTTTGATTAAATCAGCTTAGATTTATTAATCAGTAGATTTATTAATTCCTGGGCAGTTCACATCCTGTTTCAGGGAGTAGCAAGCTCACACTCTTACAAAGGAAATGACATCATGATAGTCATTCATTTAAGTATTGAAAGGATTTTTTTTTGTTACTCTTGATTATACAAACATTAATACATTAAAATGCAATTGCAATCCAATGGAGCTTATCAAGCTCTTAACAGGCAATCATAAGATAATATGTTTTCCAGATGGGTTTAAAAGTAATTAACAAAGTGTATAAATACAACCTTTGGCTTGAAGTTGGCAGACACTTTTTTTCTTAGAAGCCTTCAAATGATCGTAATGAGTAGTCAATTTTTGACCTTGATAGTTCTTGCCAATGTCAAGGTATTTCTTCAAATATTTTCTTTAGGATGCAGTTATATATCCACTTCCCTGGGAATAACTCCCACTGAACTCAGTGGGACTCACTTCTGAAAAGTCGTGTATAGGATCGTGAAAACTGAAATGCAAAAGAAAAAAAGAAGGCGACAAGACTGAGTATTTAACAAATGTAAGCATAAGTAAAACAGAAATTTGCAACATAAAATTTCAAAGTGTAAGAATGCATAGTTTATGATATGTATTATATCTACAGAAAACTGTCTTCACATGATTCTGGATGGACTTTGTTGAAAACAATTTTCTATGCTGAATTTTCCTACTACTTCATCTATCTTTCTTAGTACTATGGAGCTTGGCTTTTGTGAGTCTTTTTAGTGGCCATGTGTATAATTCTTCATTTCTAGAAAAGTACATCCTTGCCTAGCCAGGAACTGGATTGAGGAAATGTATGTGTATGGGGTGGGGCTTTGCCTCTCCTTCCTTCTTTCTCTTTTCTGTGGGACTTGTGGATAGAGGGAGATAGGCGAGTTTTACTATGCATCCTTCCCTAGACCCCAGTTGTTTTGTAACAAATGTATACCTTCTGTATCAGTGAGTGAGAAATAGGAGAGAGGAATGCTGGGGTGAGGATGTGGCGAAAAGGAGGTGAAATGTGATTTATATCTTAAAACAGCATTTCCCTGCTGATGCCCTTCAGATGTGTTAGACTGTGCTGGCTGGGGATGATAGTAGTCTAACACATTTTTTTTTATTTTATTTTAAAACACAAAATAAACATCTTACAAAAAAGAAACAACAACACAACATACTACATACATTTTGAGTAAATGTTGAATACATATATATGAGTAAATATTATCTATAACCTATCCTATCATACAATATAAGCATTCTTAACATATAAGTGCACCCCCCAGCTCGCGATCTATTCCTGCTTCCAAAATCTCATGCTTTCTTCCGCTGGCGGTTTCCCACTTCCCTTAGAAAACACAAATATTAGGAACTGTTTCCAAATTCCTTCAAACTCATTTATTTTAGTTATACCTTTCCTCCACTTAATATTACAAGTCAATTTATCATTAATAGCTATATCCCAAACTTCTCTATACCATTCTTCAATAGAATATTCCCCCTGAATCTTCCAGTTCCTAGCTACCATCAATCGTGCTGCAGTCAGCAAACTCGATATCAATTCTTTAATTTCTTTTCCACATTTTAAATCTTCAAATAGTGACAGTAATGCAATTTTTGGTGTTTGTTCTATTTTTATTCCCACTATTTCTACAATTTCAAAAAACACCATCTTCCATAATCTTTGTACATATTTGCATTCCCACCACATATGTAAATACGTTCCTTTTTCCCCATAACCTCTCTAACAATTTGCTGAATGCTGATTATTTATCTTATTCAATCTAATCGGGGTTAGGTACCACCTCCACAAAATTTTAAAGTAATTCTCTTTTATTCTCACTGACATACTTCTCAACACTCTTTGTTTCCACAGTCCCTCCCAGCTCTGTCGCCCTATTTGTACCTTCAAATCTGTCTCCCATACCATTTTTCCTGAGCTATCCATTAGCCCTTTTTCTAACAATATTTTATATATTTCGCTCATTAACCCTTTTAAGACTATACTTCCTCCTTTACCTTTTTCCTTATTTACTATTAACTCAAATTTCGTCATTTCTCTACAAACTCTATTTTCTTTAATCCACTTTTTATTCCACTGTTCTAATTGCCTATACTCTAACCAAGATAATTTTTTCTCCTTTAACAGCTCTTCCATATCTTCTCTTGTATTTATATCTCTTAACCAATCCTTTAATTTCATTTTGTTTTTCTCTTTTAATATTTTACTTAATCTACCCTTCAGTTCCTCTGGGAAATTCTTTAACATTATTACCGGTGACAAGAGAGAGTTGCTCGGAAGCAGCTTCCCTTTAAATTTACTCCAAATTTCCCATTGAGACCTCAGGAGTGGATTATCTATACTTTCAACCCACTTTCTCCCTCCTTCCTTAAAAAAAACATTTTCCAAACTCATCTCTACATTACATGTAGTTTTATCCTCCATCCAATCTAAATCTCCTACTCCTATAATTGCTTCTACAATATGTCTTAACCTGTTTGCTACATAGTATAATTTTATATTTGGGAGACCCAATCCTCCCTTTTTTTGGCTTAAATACCATTTATTCTTATTTACCCTCGCTTTCTTATCTCCGTTACAATATTTGTTTATAATATTTTGCCAACTTTTTATCTCAACTTCTGAAATTTTTATTGGTAACATCCTAAACACAAAATTAATCTTAGCTAAAATCTTCATTTTTATTAATGCTATTCTTCCAAACCAAGATAGATTTAATCTTTTATATTTTTCTAATTTTTCTAATACCTCTTTTTTTAACCTCGTTAAATTCTCCTTTTCTAAATTGTCTAAGTTTTTTGTAATTTTAATTCCCAAATATCTAATCTGTTCCTTAACTCTCATTTCTATTCCCTTACATTCCCATTCCTTTTCTTCCTTCTTAGTATGATTAAACAAAATCATCTCTGATTTGGACCAATTTATTCTTAATCCTGTAGCTTCTTCAAATTCTCTCAATTGTTGTTTAATTCTATCTATTTTTCTTATTGGATTCTTAATAGTCAATAGGGTATCATCTGCAAACATATTCAATTTTATTTTCCTTACATCTCCAATTCCTTCTATCTCTCCATCATCTCTTATTGCGTTAGCCAATACTTCCATAACCATTACAAACAGGACCGGCGAGAGCGGACATCCTTGTCTTGTACCTCTGGCTAGTCGTATCTTTTCAGTGAGTCCATCGTTTACCACCACTACAGCTGTATTTTGGGAATATAACTGTTCTATTATAGTTTTAAATTTATTTCCAAATCCCATTTTATCTAAAATAATCTTTAATGCCTGCCAGCTCACACAATCAAAAGCCTTAAAAATATCCAATGCCAAAATTCCTGCCTTGATCTTTGATTTTTTATCGCGTGTATTACATTTAAAACTCTTCCCACTAAACTATGCATCTGCCTCCCCACCACAAATCCACATTGATCTTCTCCTATATATTCTGATATAAATTTATTTAACCGTTTAGCCAAAATAGATGAAAATTTTTTAGCATCTTGATTTATTAATGAAATAGGTCTATACAAATCGGGGATAGTCAAATCTTTGTCTGGTTTTGGAATTAATATTATCAATGAGTGTTCCCATGATTCTGGTATCTTCTCTCCTTGTAATATAGCGTTGTAAAGTTTCAATAATTTCGGAACTAAAAACTCCTTAAAAACTTTATAATATTCTAATCCTAAGCCATCTGCTCCCGGTGATTTACTCACTTTCAAATTATCAATTACATCTTCAACTTCTCTTTGAGTTATTACCTTCTCCATTTGCTCTTTATGTACTATTTTTATTCCCTTCTTTATATACCTTCCTATATAATCCTCCAACTTCTTTTTTTGAATTTCTTTACCCTTATATAATTCCTGATAAAATTTCTGAATTTTTTTTATTTTATCCTTCATTGTATGACTATAATTCCCTTGATTATCCTTCAATGCTCCTATCTCATTTCTCGCTTTTTCCTTTTGTGTGAGTCTGGCAAGCAATCTAGAATTCTTATTACTATTTTCAAAATACTCCCTTTTCATATACATTAAATTTTTTTGAACTTCCTCTAAATTTAAATTTTCTAATTGTTTCTTCTTAGCTTGTATTTCTATTAATTTATATTTATTTTTACCCTGCCAATATTCTTCCTCCAAACTTCTAATTTCTATCTCTAGCTTCTCCTGCTCTGCATACTGTTGTCTTTTTAAGTTGCACACTTCTCTTACTACAGCCTTCATGGTGTCCCAAACGACTGACCCAGCTGTTCCTCCCTTTTCATTGATTTCCCATGACTCTGACAATTCCCTCTGAATTTTTTCTACCACTTTATTATATTTCAAAATTTTTGTGTTCATTTTCCACCTGTACGCCTCTTTATAATTCTTCTTAATTGCAAACTCTAAACTTAACAATGCGTGGTCAGTTACCTTTATTACCCCCATTTCCATTTTACAAATCTTAGTTGCAAAATCTTTTGAGACAAATATATGATCTATCCTGGAGTATGTATGATGAACTGGGGAGTAATATGAGAACCCAGGCTTAGCCCCATTAAGTAGGTGCCAAGAATCCACATAATCATTTTCTTTTACTAATTTATTCAATATAGTAATATCATTCCTCTTTTCAACATTAGTGGGGTTTGACCTGTCCCATCTATTATCCATAACCATATTAAAATCCCCAGCTAAGATAACATACCCCTCCTTGAATTCTTCTATTTCTTTAAATAATTTTATAAAAAACTCTCTATGTCTCTCATTTGGGGCATAAACATTAATTAATGTATATACCTTTCCTTCAATTTTACCTTTTATCATAAGATATCTACCACTATCATCCTTTTTTATGGTTTCTAATATAAATCCACTTTTTTTTAAAATCAAAGTGGCCACTCCATTTTTTTTGAAGTCCCCAATGACTTTTCATAATAAGCTAACCACTTGATCCTTATCATATTTGCATTCTCGAACCCTTGATGTGTTTCTTGCATCATTATAATGTCAGATCCTTCCTTATTAAACATTTGTTCTATTCTCCTCCTTTTCACGACTGCCCCCGAACCTTTAACATTAAGTGTTGATACTTTTATTTTTTTATCCATATTCACCCTTTTGATGCCTCTTCCGATCCCTTGTGTTCTGAAACTCAAATTCACATACATAAAAACACAAACACCATAACAAAACCCTCAATCCCCTTACTCTAACCCATACCATCCCCCTTCCCACCTCCCCTCCCCCCACCTCCCCCCCAAATCCCTGTAAGTCTAACACTCCAGCCATCTACTTTAGGGGGAGGGGGGGAGGCAGTGCTGCGCCTGGCCGGCAAGGTCTCTATGTTTAACATTTCTATCTACAATTATCTCATAATACAGTTAACAATTCTATTACATCCCAGATGCCCCAGCCTCATCTCCCCCCACCTGTTTCAGTCACACTTGCTTCCTCATACAGATCCAAGCTCTTCAACAACTCCTTACCCTGATCCAAAGAAGTTACTCTGTGCTCCCCCCTACCATATGTAAATCTTAAGAAAACAGGATAACCCCACGAATATGTAATATTTTTTTTCACTAATATTTCAGTTATTGGCTTGACACTGCATCTCCAATTCAGTGTGTGCTGACAAAGATCATTATAAATTTGCACTGATTTGCCTTTATACTGTAGCTGGGCCATAGATCTCAGTTTCTTCATAATTTGCTCTTTTTTATAGTAATTGCCAAATTTCACCAAAATATCTCTGGTAGCTCCTTTGTAATTTTGCCCCCCCCCCCACTCTATGGACTTGGTCCAATTCGCATTCCTCTAATTCCAAATCAGGCATCATCTCTTTAAACCACTTCAAAATTATATCTCGCAAATTTTCTCCTTGTACTTGAATTAAATGTTTTATGCGAAGTGATGAACAACGATTTTGATCTTCTAAGGCTATCAGCCGTAATTCGTGGTCCTGGAATTGCACATTAGATGATTTTTCAAAAGCCTCTTGTCTCTTCTCGATCAGGTCTGCTCCTGCCTCCAAATCCTTTATACTCTTGACGTTCTGCGTGATTTTATCAGCTAACACAATCATCCGCTTATCCAATTTTTCCATTTGCTGGTCCATTTTTTAAAAAATGATTGCATTGTTTTCTGCAATAGCACTCTTGATTTCAGCTAAGGTGGCTGGCTGGCTGCCAGCTGATTTTCCACCTTCGGCCATTTTAATCTCTTCTGTTGCTGTGTCTGTATCTTCCTGCTCTTCTTCCGAAGCCAATTTTTCCAGATGGGGGAGGTTATGATTACTTGGTCGTTTCCTTGACCACGTAACTTTTGCAATTTCCTTTTTAATCTTTCTTTTTATATTCGGCATAGGGCATAAATCTCCTTCTTGAATCCCGGCTCCCCTTCTTGCCAGGCTATTTTTATCTCTCTGTGCTTTTCAATACTTAATAACTCTTTCTTCTCTGGGGGGGGGGAATTTCACCACACATCAAGACAGCATTCACTGGGGGAGACCGAAACAACCATAAACACAGTCCCGACAGCACCAAACAGCCGTCTCCCCGCCAAACGCTGCAAACGCTCCAAAGCTGCAGTCCGCCTCCCCCCCCAAGATCTCAAATTAGCACACTGTCCATCCGTCAGTCTGTGCCTGGGTTACTTTCACTCTATAAAGCCAGTGTTTTACAGCTCTTCGCTTTCCAATAAAAAGTGAGATTCACCATAAATCAAGTCCACGTCTCTAACAATAACAAACCATTACATGCCGTGCACTTTCTGACACCTAGCAATCAGTTTCACTTTCCACAGAGACGTTTCTCCAGCCGCTTCAAATTTCTCACTTTTAAATCATTTCAGCTTTGCACCATTATCAGCAACATCAACAATTAATATTCATAGTCCTTTTCCATCATGTTCCTTTGAAATTTATGCCTTTTTAAAAGGAGATAATTGACTTTTCCGGCATGGCCGGTTGGAAGTTAAGAAACTCTTACCAGCTTCATGGCCGCCAAGCTCCGCCCCCCAGTAGTCTAACACATCTGGTGCACACTTGGTTGCGGAAAGCTGTTCTAAAACAAATGAAAGGTATACTTAAAAAAAGAGGGAAGACATCAAGACAGGAGTAAGAGGAAAGAAAACCTCTAGATTCACAAAATAATTTAGTAGGTCCAGCATATTTTGCCTAAAATCTTCCTCAAGGACACTGTTAAAGAAAACACCTTGTGTTCTCCAAATGCTCTTTTGCAAAGTGATATCTCATGTTTCCATAATGTTGTGCTGGAACACCATAATGTTCACTTCACCATAATGGAGGTGAACATTATGCCACCTCCATTGTTTGATCTCCTTCTCCTTCTTGGAATAAGGAATAAAGATTTTGCCAGCAGCATGATAGTATTGTTACGCAGGTGTAGTTTCAGTATATGGTGTATCACTCCCCCCCCCGCGCCCGCCCACCACAAGAGTATTTAATAATGATCCTGTCCTGCCCAGTGAACATAATTCATGGATAGAATCACACTGTAAGTTGTTAAATCAGACTGAAATGCCATCAGACTCATTAGCAAATTGATGAATATTGATTTAACAAGATAGTACTTCGGAAATCATTATCATTAGTATGTAAGGCATTCTTCAAAATCGTGTTCCTCAAACAGGTTGGGAATAATATTGCTTTTATTGGTTTTAAACAATTCTTAGCAGTAATACTAATACTGCATTAGCGTTTTTAATTATTATTTACACTTCCTTCTTCAGATTACATGGTAAAATGCAATTTTGCTATATAGGAACACATTCATATGATCGTTTTTTTCTTGTGAACATTAGGAGGGAAAACCAACACATCTGAACTTGTGCTTGGTTGACAGGATTTTGTACATGTAATGCTGTTCTAGAAAGTCAACTCTTCAATACAGCTACTGTAATTGAAATAAACTGCTCAGTAGTTCCATTTCATTATTATAATGTAATGAGCTGAAAGGTAATATTATACAAACCTAGAGCTAATTTTTTATTTCTTGTATATGAATTCATAGCCATAAATGTTGTCAGGGAGGAGAGCTGGGACTAAGCGACCTATAAACAGCATTAATTAAAAATAATTAACTTCAAATGCATTTAAATATACATTGAAAGGTACTAATAAGCTGTTCAGAAAATACAACTTTAGTGATGGTTTTATTTTTGAAAAGTTGTTACCTACAATTTTTGTTCGAAGGAGCCATAAAGACTCAAATGGTTGGCACAACATGACAGCCTATTGTGGGTTCATTTACCCTCAAGGAGCTGTTCCACATGCCGGCTGCCATGATGAATATGCAAGCCCAGGCCAGCAGTTGCCATGGCTTGTTGAGCGAAACCAGCCAGCGGTGGCTATTTGAGGGTTAAAGAACCATCACATAACCCTAAAACAGACCATGGGCCTGCAAGAATTGCTTAAGTGTCTAATAAGCCCTGCCAGCCAGGTTTGCACAACACAACTAGCTATGGCAACCCCCGGCCATGGCTCGCAGATTTGAACCAGGTCAAAGTCGAGAGAAAGTATACTTGAATTAGGTTGACTGTCCATTATTGTGAACTGTATCATGAGTTCAAATACTATTGAACTCAACTTCCAACAGTCTCTCAGCAATATTTTTAAGACATCAGCTTGTCATTCATTATATCAGGACTCTTATAAATATCCTCTTTCATCCACATCTGCATGATTTTTGTTTTATTCCTCTTCCCCGTTAGCAATGTGTAACACCCACCCCCAAGATGTTTTGGTAGTTCTTTTGTGTTCCCTTGAAATTCTTCAGTTGTTTCACCTGAGGAAAAATCCTCAAATGTTGTTGTAGGTGAAATTTCAATGGCAACTGTGTTCCTTGTAATATTCATACAACTATGACGCAAATTGTATGCCTTTGTATAAGCGTCAGGGTGTGAGTTCATCTTGCCCTAGTGCATTCTTTTCTGACCATATTCATGTGTGTCCTTAGCCCTTTTCACAGCTGTTCATATGTTTAGACTGTGGAGGAGAAGTGGTATCGCATTCCCTGCTTTCACATAACCCATCACCTATCCTGATGTCCATATGTTGAGTGAATCATCTGCAAATTGGCACCGACACACTTACAGCAGTACATGCATAGGCACTGCATGTGATTGGGACCCACAATTACACAATGGTCTGGATCATGTGAGTGAGATATCCTGCTTAATACATGGATGTATGCGGGGCTGGGCCAGCAGGGTACATGACATCAGAAGCAGGGCTGACAGGTGTGGATCTGCTTCCCCACCGCTACATGGCTGTTGAAAAAGGGTAAACTAAAAAAGTTAGAGGTCCTGAGATATTATGGTGAGAAGATGCTTGAAGGCTGCTTAGTTCGGATAAGTCTAATGACAATTGACAAGGTAAATAAAATCTATAATGGAATTTGTAACAGCTGAGCAGAAACACTTTCGTCTACTCTGACTAAATCTATGACCAAGGAGACCACTTAATATCAAATTTAAATCTGGTTATATCCTTTTCCCACACAGAGATTTACTATCCAGAGGCATTTCCTGCCATAAAGGGTCATGGAGACCAGGATTAGAGCTGAAAATTAAAACTGATGGAATCCTTCAGGGCATAAACTGGCTATTGACCAGATGGATTTAAGAAGAAATGTTCTTCCTGGAAGCTAACACAATTACTATCTGCTAATGGGAATCTCTCTCCTTAAGCCCTGGCCATAGTCGGAAACAGTCAGAACTCTGTGAGGCTCAATGTAATGCTGACTGTGAACAGTTAATGTCTCCAATCATTGTGATTTGATTGTAATATGAGTTGCTGCTTAGAAGCTCTTGATAACATTGAAAGTCAAGCTCAGACTGTAAATTATTTCCTTTGATGGGAACAAGAGGCTTTGTAGCATATTTGTGTATGACTTTGTATTTTCTGCGCTTTATACTTGGCTGTGAAAAGTTAGAGGAGTACCAAATAACTGTCATGTTCATGTATATTGTTTATACAGTAGAAAGTTCCCAGAGTTCATGAGGACTTTCTCCCAAATTAATGTGCGTTAGATTGCATCCATAGTGTCCCTCTCCTCCCAATTTATCTCTAATTGTTTCTATTTTATTTCCTCTTCTTGTTACTATCAATCAATGTTGGTTGCTGTATTTTCTGACCTAATCACCTGGGTTTCATTTACAGAACTACTTTCTTTCCATCAACAGCTGCTAAAATTTGGAGAAAGCTATGTGAACTGTTTTCTGCTTGTAAAAATCGGCCTGTAATCCTCACCCTCAAATAAAAAAAGCTCTACAGGTGTCTCTAGTATTCTTTGCATACAGCTCTTGTGCAATGAAACAAAATGCCCGTTTAAAGGAGGGAATAACAAACTAATAGCACTGTTTAGCCAGACTTTACTTTTAGAACGGAGAGTGTATATGTCATTACTGCAGACCACAACAAAGCACTTTAGTTAAAGAAGCTATTTTCTCATCCTCAGAAATGCAGTTAGATGCATGTTACCAATAGGGATGGATGAACTCACCAGGACCCGCCCCAGCTACCGCTGGTGAGCACCCAGTGAGAGCTCACGTCATCCCATTCACCTGCGAGCCACCATTTTGTGAAAAAATGCGGGTAAACTTTTTACATAAATCACTAGTTTGTGCAAAATGGTCATTTACATAAAAAGCCTACCCACCGTTTTTCACAAAATAGCAGCTCATGGGTAAGTGGGGATCTCCAAGCTTGCTTGACTAGGTGTGTGCCAAGTTGGGCAAATATGGGGATACACAGACTTGTGTATGGGGGGGGGGGGGGCAGAGCTGGCAATCACTCGCCAAACTCAAGCCCCAACCTGGATTTCTCTGACATCCCTAGTTACCAATGGTGTTGTGTCCAGGGTTAGAAGTAACTGTGGATGCCTAAAAGAGGAAAAGCTGCACATCCAAAGGACGTCCTTTGCCTTCCCCATCTCTGTTGGGTTATTCAGGTTTATGTTCCAGGTCTCCTGCATTTCCCTCTGTGCACCCTCTCCTTGGGTGAACTCATCCAATCCCATGCTTCCAATACCACCTGTATCATAAACTGATGATAACCAGCTGTCCTTCTCTACCCTAAACCTCTTGGTCTCAATCCATTCCTATGTCTCCGCTTGGCTGCAAGATATATATCCTCTGGGATGTTTCATTTCCATCTTTAACTGAACATAACCAAGGCCAAACTACTTAACTTTCTTCGCAAGCTGCCTTCTACTCAATCTCTCTCCATATTCAACAACATTGATATAGATCTTGTTGAATAGGCATGTAACCTTGGCTTAATCTTGGTCTCCTGTCTACCTGTCACTCCCCACAGTTGAATCCCTTGCCCAGTTAGGCCTCCCTGTGCAATAATGCAAAAATTCCTCTCCATCTGGTTCATCCTCTGGACTTTTCCTGTCTTGGACTGCTGTAACCTCTCTGGTGTTGGTATATTCCTTGCTCAGAATGCAAATTCTGGCAGCTCACAATGCTCAGCTTTGATATGAAAGTGAGCATTGCCCTCCCTGAGTGTTTATCTGGCTAAAGATTTGACCTGAGCTGGAAGTCACACATCTTGCTGCTATTATTGCTGCTCCAGTGGCAGGGAAATGGGGAGAGGGAGGGGAAGTCTCAGTTGCCCCTCCTCTCTCATTCTGTCTTTGTCCTTGCTTCTCCCAGCATGTGGAATGCTTCAAGGATAAGATGTACAGGTGCCCCAGGCTTCCCTGCTCATGCTGTCCTTGGCATAACTAATGTTCTTGAGTGGCAGGAGAAAAACTGAAAGACTCATCTCTCCACCTAACTGCAGCTGCTGGAGCAGTAGGGTGTGGGAGCAAAAGCGTTGCAAGAGCATCAGGCACCGCAGGAGCATAGCACAATCCGTAAACTTAGAATTCTCAAGGCAAAAATATCCTCTCTCCCGTGTCCCTGTCCCAAGCATTCTGTTTGGAGAATGGGAAGCTAGGGGGCAGACAATTTGCCATGCAGAAGTAAATGGCCCACGGTGACTACATGTTGCTCTGACCAAAGATATCTTGTAAGTGGTTTGTCTTCTTGAGTAACTAGTATTTCATTTTCTTTAAGAAAAATTGCCCCATTGTATCTCAAGGTTGTTGGGTTGTTTGTTTGTTTTTAATGAATTCCACCCCTGCAGTAGCCAAACATTTCAAATACCCATTTTGGTCCAGCAACCTGGGAAGCAAGTGACATAACACATTTTGCTGAATTAGCATTGTGAAACCATTCTAAAAACACCACCTTTCTCTCAGAATATACCCCTAATTGATTACACTTAAAGACCTGCAGGCATCCCAATTAAATGAATCGCCATACCAATTAAGCAGCAGTTCTTCTGATAAGTGTCATTAGGTTTATTACAGTTCTCTGAGAAATGCCCTTATTAAGACAGTTCCCCCACTTACTATGGTGTAAGTGAATTTGTTAAGGAGCAAAGGAAATGGTCATAACCAAACTGGCTTGAGAGAAACTGAAATGAGATCTTTTGGAGGACAGAAGTGGTATATGGGCTGATGGTTTTGAGAACTGTTTTTATGCTTTTTATGTTTTTAAACTTTGTATATTTGTTTTTAATGTTTACTGTTTTTAACTTTTGTAAACCACCCAGAGAGCTTCGGCTATGGGGCTGTATATAAATGCAATAAATAAATAAATAAATTGGTGGTAGTTAAGAAAGAAAGAAGGAAGATTGGTTGCATTTGAAAGGATTTAAAGTGTTTAACATAGTAGAACATTTTTTTAGATCCACACATGGTTTTCTTTCTTTAGACACAAGGTTATTTTTCCAGTCATTATATCTATGTATGTGTAAAGGATGGAGCATGGGTTCATAACTAACTTATACATATTTGGAAGAAAATCACTTCATATCAGAGTTTTTCACTTAGTTTTCTCTCATAATTTATGTCAAATATTCAAACTAATGATGTGGGTTATATGTAAAGGTGGCTCAATATTTATCTCATTTTAATCCTGCCTAGAATCTGTGTTTCCCCACATTGCTGCTTCTTCTTGGATTAGTCACATGGGTAATTCTACTCAGTCAGTGATCCTGTAATGGATGGGATGGCATCATGATGTTACTAGCCAATCAGTTTTGGCTATGTGATGTGTAAGAGAGCAAATGGGGGCAATTAGAAGTGTGAGCAGTTGAGGACAAGTTAAACAGCTAAACAAATTTTTTGCAAGGAATTCTGAAAATCATAGAAAAAGAGAGATGACTTCCACCATTGCTGAATGGTTTGCAAAAAATAATGACCCTGCTAAGCCATAGTTAGGCCGCTAACCCTTCTGCAGCAAATAGTTAGTGAGCAAGTTTAAACCGTGGTTATGTACCCACCATGGTTAGGAATGGTTCACATGACACGGCAAGCCATAATGTTTAACTCACTATGGCTTAATGTGTCTTCAGTGTAATTTTGGCTAAGCCCTACTTGCATATGAATTAGTTAACTTTATCAAATCATATTATAATTCCAGAGTGATTATCAGAACTGAACATCTTGCCTGTTCTTTTCAAAATCAGTCTGGATCATGAAATGAAAAAGGTACTACAATGCTAAAAGCTTTTGTTTTACAGTACTTTTTACACTTTGAGCTTGAAAGTTTGTGAGCGCATAGATCAATATACATACTGTATTTTCTTTTCTTTTTTGCAAGAGCTAAGTACAGCTGTTCTTGATCAGATCTCTGGTGTGCTGCTATAACTTACGTAAATGATGCCAAATGTTATATAAGAAAGGAAGCACTTGTCACTGCCAAAAACACATTGTTCAGTACATAAGTATGACTAGAACTAGTAATACAAAATGTGAAAGCGCTGCCTGAAAGAACTAGATCGTCTGGTCTTAAGAAAACTAAAGTATCATAATTTTTCAATAAAGAATTATGACAAGAGGAAAAGTGTATTCTTGGATGTATCACATCTTATAGTATTCTATATAATGTAATGAATACCCATCCCTATAGAGGCTTCATACTCCCCCTCTATGTTTATGAAGAATATGTTGAACTGATATTTGAATGAGAGTTGGTGTAAGGACATATATATGGCCAAGGTTCCTCATGACCATGTATAAAGCTGCTATTGTGAGAGCATCTTGTGAGGTCAATAAAATTTGTGAATGGCTTCCCACATAGATAGATCTGATCACAAACAGATTCTCCATGCCAGTAGCAGCAGCCGCAGGAAGTCATGATGGCTGTGTCAAAACTTTTTACATAATTAGACTGCCTTGCATTGGAAAATGATTATAAATATATTAGTGAGAGTAGCTGGGCAGCCATATGTGGGGATGCTCTAGTTCTGGATTTCCTGCATCGAGCATGGGATTGGACTAAATGGCCTACAACAGCCACATTCTGGTGCCTTCCAGATTATTTGGACTACAATTCCCATCATTCCTGACCATTGGCCATACTAGCTGGGGAGTTGAAGTATCAGGTTGATGAAGGCTAGCCTAGAAGGCCCTCTCCAAGTCTCTGATTACTGGCCTTGCACTCATAACGCAGAAGTGCTTTTCAGTGTTAGCTTCTCCACATATGTTACCTACAGCTTAAAAGATGGAGACAAGTGAAGCTGTAAAAAAAATGCATCTACAGTTTTAATGTTTAATTTATTATTTAATACTGCATATTTTATTTATTTTATTTATTTACAATGTTTATATAATGCTCTAAACAGATTCTGGAAGAGTGAACAATAAAAGATAAAACATATTAGAGTTCTGGGTGTACTATTGCCTCCTAGGAATGGACGAATCTGTCAATTTCTCTCAGTTTCTTGTTATTACAATCTTAGGCCCCAAACTGTGAGACTTTTTTCCAACCTTAAATTCAATTTGTCCCCAAAAGATTTTTTTTTAAAAAAGAAATGTTTGCATGAAAATTTGTATGCAAGTTGGTGTGCATTTCTCCTAATGCATCTTTTTTTGTATGGACTTTGAACTAATATGCACATTTTTGCAAGCAATTTACCTAATATAATTTTATTTTATTGATATTATTTTATTTTAACTAATGCAGTTTTGCGTACATTTTTATTAGTGAACTTGGTTGCAAATTTTGATAAATAATTGTTTGGTTTGCATATTGGTTTGAAAGTGTGAAATTAGCAGTAGGTAGTGTTGGTTTTTCAGGAGTTGTACAGCCATGCTGTAAAGACTTATTTGTTTTTTAAAGTAAGGCCCACCCCTTCTTTAAAGAAATGATATTTTGCAACTATAGATTCTGTTCTTTTTGATCGCTGTTCACATGGTGCTATCGTCCCACATTTTGCTACTCATAGGTCATGACTGCAAGAATCTGGTTAGAATTAATAATAATGCTTAGAGTAGACTCATTGTTAAGTCCCTTTGATTTCAGTGGATCTACTCTGGATCTAATCCAGGTGGTCTACTCTGGATCTAATCCAATGCATCCGGGTGTACCATTCAATTTGTATTTATCACTTCCATTTCTTGAACTTCTGTTCTGGACTAATATTTCTACAAACAACCCTTTTTGTAACCCTGGTTGTGGCATGGCTTATCCTTTTATTTATTTCCTCAGACAGCAGCTTCCCTTTTACTGAAGATGCCTTTTTGGTAACAATAGTGTCCTCTAATTGCTTCCCTTTGGGTTTTTCCTTTTGCAGGCAGGGGAAGAATTTAACATGGGGGGGGGGGAAACTGCTTCCTGTGCAAGATGAAAACAAGATTTTGAAAGTATTTTTAATGTGGTATCCATGCCATGCTGAATGCGTATAGCAAAATTAGGAATGGAAATACTGTTTTTTGAGTTGAGTAAATTGAAAATATACTGCTAATTCTTAGTAACCAGAATGATTTTAGAAGCCATGTTATGAAATGTTAACAATAGTATGTCACATTTGAAGATGCTTTCTCTTTGCAATTTAAAACTCAGCCGCATTTTTGCAATTTAAATCCTGCTTTTCCATGGCTTCGACTAGTGTGTCAGCTGCACTTTTTCCTGAAGAAAGCAGATCTGGCTACTGTCAAACTTTCCTTGGTCATATACAGATTAGACACATCAGTTTAATGAAAACTGAAAAATGTTTCAATAATGGTAAACGTTTTCTCATGATGTTGGAGTGAGCCACGGGGAGGTGGGGAGACTGGCTGTGTAAACCCATTGTTAGCTTACCTAGTTTTTGAAATAAATGAAGGAGGGGGAAAATTCACTTGAAAAGAAATAGCCTGCTATTTTCCATTTGCTTGAGGAAATGTAATAAAGGCATATTTTGAAGATGCAAAGGTACTTCAGCACACTTAAAAAAATATCTATGCATGAAACAAGTGCAACAAAACATTTTTCATGGAGTTGTTTCCAGAAAGGACTTCAAAACCAAGTAAAATGCTCACCAAAATACTAAACCATGAAACCACACACCATTCAGCCATTGGGTATTACGCTACCCATTACCACTGAAAGGGTCTGGAGTGGTGTTTCTTTATTATTTGTTCTGAACTAAAATCAAATCACAGAATTAGGCTTTCTAATATCTGAAACTAACTAGATCATCTACCTCATAGGGAATATTGTCATTACATTTGTAGCACAGTATTAGACATCAAAAAGCTTGATACGCAAGTAATCTCCATCATTCTCCCCCTCCACCTGAAATGAACTGAAAAACCTACAGGTTTCCCCTCACACAACATGGGAACTACCATGGAAGCCTCCCTGTCTTGCAGAAGATTATCAGGAAGCATGGCTAATCTGCCCACAATGGGGAGGGAATTCTCCTGCCACATGACACACTAACCCACAGTGGCCTGGTTCAGATAACACATTAATCCATGCTGCTTAACCACAAAATGGTTAAGGGAATGCATGCATTCCCTTGTGGTTAAGCAGCATGGTTTAGCGTGTTGTCTGAACCAGGCCAGTGGATCACGTTTTTGAGCAATCCATGGTGGGTTAGCATGTCATCTGAACAGGCCCTTTATCCGTGTGCTGTGTGATGAAGTTCTTCCTTTTATCTGTCCCTTTCAGCTTCATGGGATAACCCCGAATTCTAGTATGAGATTTAATATTTATTTAGTGACCAAAAAGCACACTTCTTTTGACACAGAACACGAGAGGGAGCAGACTTATTAGAACCAACAAATGAAGATGAGCTCTAGTTGAAATTACAAAACCTAGAATATATCTCTGACACTGTGTTTTAGGATCCTCTCCAGGCTCATTTCATTACAGTATGGCCCCCATGTAGAACCTGCCCCAAAAAACCTTCCTTCCCAGCTGTGCTCCATTTAAAATCTCTCACCACACTTGTAGTGCTAATCTGCACACCTTTTCTATTATTAAAATAATGTATTCAGTAGGGAGTATTGAGTCTTTTTACCCGGCACGTTAAACATCATCATGGGGAAAGGAATATTGGCAGCCTCCATTTAAATTGAATTTTAATTTATATACAAGAATTCTCCTCGAAACCATTCCTAAATGCCACATGGCACTGAAATCTTCTACATGTGCAATTCCTGTTCCAGAGAGGCCCTTTCATTAGGAAGGGAGGATTCATTTCCATTATTTAGCTCAGCTTTTCTGATATTAACCTTGCACTACCTACTCTCAGTAAAATACTAAGCCAGAATACAATGTATTTATCTTGTGTCCCCCCCAAGTGAAAGCTTACATTCATTTTTATTACATGATTTACCCAGGGGTGTGTGTGGAAGTGTGAATTAGTTACGCTATTCTTTGTTGGAAGAAAACAAACTTCTTACTAACCTTTTTGTCTTTCTTAAACAACTAGTAATGGTATAGGATTACTGGATTAATATTTCTTTGTACCAAGTCAGACCATTGGTCCATCTAGTTCAGAATGTTCTACCACTTCCATAATACGATGTAGAAGTGGATTCTATTGGGTTGGGTGCTATTTTATTGTTTCTTGTGTTTTTTAATTGTGTTTTAATCTATTTATTTTTACTGTTGTTTTACTATATTTATATTAATCTTGGTTTTATTACTATTAGCTACTTTGAGCACCATTTTTTTAGGTCAAACAGTGGGTATAAATTAAATTAAGTAAATAAATAAATCCTCTTTGAACGTTGGTTGTAGCTGATGTTGTTGAAGCTTCAACTGATTGAAGATCAGTTATGAAGCATAACTGGTCTAGATTTCCAGTGGCTCTCCATCATGATAGATGGGGAACTTTCACAAGGGTTTAACCTGCATTCGTTAGCATATAGCTCTAATACTGCATGTAATGGAGGGGTGGTGGTGGCAGCTGATGTTGTGTTTATTGGGTTCCATCACCATCAAGTTCTTCTCCATTCATCCCAAAAGGATTAGACAGGGTGTGGAATTTTTAAAGAACCTACAAAAGCCATTTGACACCTGTTTTGGTTTCCTAGGAAAATGTTTGCCAAGACTTTCAGCAATTAGGTTCTTTTTATGCTAGTTTTTATTTTATTCCATAAATAGTAGTATTGGGCTGATTGAAAAGCTGATCCCAGGGCCAAACATGCTGATGTGCAATGTGTGGGGAGGGAGGAAGCTGTGGCTGGGATGAACCCATCTTGTGCAAGCAGAAGTGCCTTCCACTTCCAATAAAGTCTGTTTGGATCCAAGCCACTCTGCTCAATACTAGTGTCCCACATGTGGATATATTTATATTTGAATAAATTAAGATGTAATTGGTAGCCAGTATGAGTTATATTGATATTAGAGTAAATTTTAAGTTGAATTTGAATGGAACAGCGCATAAGGTCAATGATGTTTCATCCAGTTCTCTCCAGGAGAATAGTTAGCTGGTATATGCAGCTAGGGAATACAAACCACCAGAAAATCAGAGGAAAATGTTACTGCAAACCACAAGTGTCTGGCATTAACAATAATTGAATAAGTAAGATACCTCATGTTAAAATAGGCACTGATCCAATCTAATTGTTGGCATTTTTTATTTTAGTGTTGTTCCTCATTATTAATGATATTTGATTTTTTGTAATTTTATGATGGATATATTTTTATGTATTATATGATGTTATTGTCTCATAGAGTTGCACTCATTTACTGACTGAGAGTAAGTCCCAGTGAACTCACTGGGGCTTGCTTCTAAATAGATATTGCACTGTAAGCTGCTTTCTTTGTGGAAAAAAATGTAGGGTATATGTTTGTTATTGCCACGCCCCTGCTGAAGGAATCTTTGTCCGAGGAGGATCTGGATCTCAAAGAGAATTCCAAGGAGCTACCCATATCAGGAGTTCTGGGGGAGCCTGGGCCCTCAGAGGAGATTACCACTAGTCCATCCCTGTAGGAGGAGGGGAGTTCCACTTCTAAGGTAGAGCCTGGGCAATCACCTAGCTCCTGAGATTATCACCACCTCAACGGGCAGGCTAATAGACTCCTCTGAGAAGGACTACTCAATTACAAAAGAGAACCTTCTCAGGAAGAAAGGGTGCTTTAGGAGCAAGGCCCTTCACCCAAGTAGGACTTTTACCAGAGGGCTTGTAATACACTGCAGCTGAGCCCTAGATGAGGCTTAGAAATCTCTGGCAACGTAAGCCTTCAGTTTTAGCTTAGCCAGTGCTGGGACAACATCATTCTATCTGCTCCAGTGCCTTTCTTCCCACACCTTATCTTGTGATTGACCCTCTGTGCTACTGACTTCTGGACCGTGTATTGTATCTTATTGCTTAACTATACTTTGACTTTTGCTTGTTTCTTCACCACTCCTGCCTTTGCCTGATCCTTTGTGTCTGACCATATCCCTTCTTTGTTGCCTTACTTTTTGGACTGGCCCGTAACTTGTTCTAATGCTGAGTCTGATTCAGCCATAGCAGGACAGTTATAGAAATAAAATAACTATGGTGATATATTAAAAGAAATATACCTCTAATTGGGTAATAATTTTTTTTTAAAAAGTCTCAAATACTCTGAAACAACCCATAGATAGCCTGTAGGATTGAGTTACGTTGGTTAGCATAGCAGAATAATAAGTGAAGATGTTTGACTGTAGTGGAGAGTGATGGAATGGTTGGTGGAGTTAGAGTGAATGACTCTAGGATATTCAGATGAGAAAGTCACTTAGATGAGGGAGTAAGGAATACATGGATGTGAGGAGTTAGTGAGATCTGGGTAAAGAGAGTGTGAGGTAAAAGACTGCTGGTTAGGATAGCTGTTACAGAAGGGAGTCGGTTATATTGGGCAAGGTTATCAGAGAGAAGTATTATTTCTCATTCTTTTCTCAAATGACTACTTATGCTTCATAAATAAATAAATATTTACTTATTTAATTACATGTCTTCTGGTCTGTGCAGATTCTAGGAAGTAAATACACAGTTAATCTTATAGAGGGAGTGCCCTACTATACTCTGTACCTCAATAGTGGTGGTAGCAGTTTAGATTGGTTGTGGTTAAGAGGAGTCTGGACTTGCTGAACAGGCTGAATGACCTATCTAGCAACCTGTAGGGACTGGGGCCTTTTAGGAGTCTCCTGGAATGTCACAATTAGCTTCACTATCATGGATAGTAATGGAAAAAAATGCCAGTGATGATATCCAAACATAATATTACAGGAACATAATAGACCATTTGTTTTTACAGAAATTTAAAATACAACATTCAGAATCCAAAATAGCATCGTTAAGAACATAGCATTACTCATGCTACAGGTGAACTAGACTTGTTAAGCATGCAGTGCAGTTGCAAGCAATATTACAATTACCGTATACTTAATCCGATGAATATGTGAACCCTTTGAAACCTTAAATAAAAGTTAAGAGCTTCAGAAATTTGAGATTTTGATAACGGAGCTTCTACTATGCTGCCATGTATACACAAAATTCTTACAGAAGAGAATGTTTAAGTGAAAATGCTGTTTTTTTATTATTGTATATATGTATTAACTCTTTAGAATCTTCTAAGAGAATCAGATAGAAGAGAAACAGAAAATCAAGTTTAAAATACATTATTTTTAAAGGCAGAGTCAGAGATGCAGCTGGGTAATTTTAGACCCGGCACTTAATGGTCTTATGAGCCCTATCTTTAGATATCCCTGGGTATTACTTCAGTTGTGAAGAGCATAGCTAACATTTCTCTTTTCTTCCCCCATTGCCATTCAATGCTTTACAACTACTTCTGCATTCCTAATGTGTTAGACCAATATAAACCGCAGCAGCAGCAGCAAAACTGTTTGTCAACTGTAATAAATAATGGTAGTTACAATAATGATAATCTGAGCATGTGTAGTTTGTATTTTAAACTCATTTAAATCATAGCACCATCTTGACTAAGGAATAAAATGGAGTTTGCTACTGTTGCCCCCTCATCAGTGGATACTGGGCTCAGAGTTAGACTGGACAGAGTTATGATATAGCAATTACTTTGATGAGTAACTATACAAGTTTCTTTTAAGTAGACAATTATTATGGTTTCCTTTGGAAAAGTGAAGCAAAATCCTGGAATTATATCATAAAATCATAGAATATTAGAGTTGGAATCGATTTATAAGGCCATTGAGTCCAATGCCTTCTCAATGCAGGAATCCTCCTTAAAAACATACCTGACAGATGGCTGTCCAGCTGCCTCTTGAATGCCTCTAGTGTGAGAGAGCCCCACTACCGCCATCCCGAAATCTTGTCTCTGAATACAAAATGGATGCTATTGCTTTGTTTTAATACTGTGTGGGACTGGGATTTGCACCCATTGGGTTTTATTACATCAGGGTAAGACAGCTATAGAGTTGGCCATGGGTATCAGTCAATTCAATTAATTTCAGTTAATTTTACCTGCTTGGATTAGAGATGTAAAAACTTCCAGAAATTTTGAAGCCATGGGGAAAAACACGTTTCTCTGTTTTTTGGTTGGATTTTTTTTGTGCGGGGATGGACAATTTTTTTGGGGGGGTGGGGGAACTTGAAAAAACCTTGAACCTTTAAAAAAAATCCTTAAAATCAACAGATGAATTGATCTGTTTTAAATTTGGCATGGCTAAATCCCTCCTTGAGCTATCAGCTGTTTATCTTTAAAAATGACAGAGATATAAGCATTTTTGTTAATTTCAGTTAAAGTAGAGCTACCGTTTGGCTGGGGAGGATGGGAAAAATCTGGATTTTTCTTCAAATTTCGTAATTTCCCCCCTTCCCAGATTTGTTACCAAAATACTGACAAATCCAGGTTTTTCCTGTCATGTGGTCATTTATGCTTTCTCTTGCTATTTTTATGTTGTAGGCATGCTTCATGACCAATTATCTCACATCCCTACATGCTGCCTTGCTATCTTTCTCCACCCAAGCTTTTCTCTTGCTATTTCTCTCCCTTCACAGGCCCTTGCCTTCTTTTTCTCTCTCCCTAGTCTTGCTCTTTTTCTCCCTATCACCTCCTTTATCTTGCTGGTTCTCTCCACTCCTGGCCTCTAGCTTCACTCTTTCTCTCCTTTCTACTTCTTTGCCTTGCTATTTCTCCTCTCTCCCAGACTCTAGCCTCATGATTCCCCCTGTCTTTTGACTAGGCCCTCATTCTTGGATCCAGAACTGTCACTTGAGGTGCAGGTGGACTCAGTGGCAAGGAGCACCAACTGTGCCTACAACAGGAACTGCCCAACAAGACCACATCACACCATTCCATTTCCAGCTTCACTGGCTGCCAGTTCAGGTCCAGGACTGATTCAAAGTGCTGGTATTAACTTTCGAAGCCCTAAACGTCTTGGGGCCAGGTTATCTGAAGGAAGCATCCTCCCATATGCACCTGCCCAGACCCTAAGATCATCCTCAGGGGTCCTTCTCTGTGAGCCTCTGCCAAAGGAAGTGAGGCAGGTGGCTACCAGGCCTTCTCTACTGTGTCACCCCAGCTGTGGAATGAGCTCCCTAGAGAGTTTCACCTGGCACCTTCGTTATACTCTTTTCAGCGCCAGGTGAAGACCTTTTCATTTTCTCAGCATTTTAACAGTGTATTATCTTAGTTTTTTTAAAAAAACTTTGCTGTTTTAAATCTGTGATCACTGCATTGTTGCTCAGTTTTATCCTGGTTGTGTTTTTATATTGTACTTTTATACTGTGTTTTTATACTGTTGTTTGTTTTATACTTTAGATTGTCTCCGTGGTTTTAATTTTATGAACCGCCCAGAGAGCTTTGGCTATTGAGTGGTGTGGAAATGCAATAAGTAAATAAATAAATAAATAAATAAATATCCACGTCCTCCATGGAGCCATTTTGTGCTGGTGCCCACAGCAGTTTCTCAAATTCCCAAATGTGCCCGGGGTCCAAATAGGTTGGGGATCCCTGACCTAACTCTCAGGCAAATAGCACAAAGAACTAAGGAAGTACTTTATGATGCTTTAGTTGGCTGCCTTGGATACAGCTAGGAAATAGCCCCCCAAATAAATCATTACACCCATACTGGGTATAAATAAATGAGTTTACAATCTGTAAACTGAACAGTAGATGTGTGAGAAGAATTGAAACAATTCCTTAATCTACCAGTTTTGGCCTCAACTTCATTCATCTACAGCTCTACATTTGCAGGACCGTCTGTTTCCATACAAATCTGCCTGGTTGTCAAGATCCTCATCAGAATTCTGAGAGTCCCCACCTCTTGAAACGAGATGGATGGCTCTACCAAGGAAAGAACTTCTTTTGTAGTGGTGCCTGCTCTGTGGAACCCTCTCCTGACTGCCTTGTTCTGTCTGCTTTGCACCAAATCTAATGTTTTTTAAGTGACAGGTTAAAAAATGTTGTTTTCCCAGGCTTTGAGTAGCCAAGGGTTTTACTGCTGCTTTTAAATCACTGGTGTGTTGCTGTTATTTTTATTGCATTTTATTTTACTTTACTTTCAAGTGATGGTTTAAGCAGCCTTGGGAATTTTACATTGAAAGGGAGGTTAGAAATGTGTTAAATTAATAACATGACCCCAACTTCTTCAAAACTTTAAGAATCTAGCACACAAGCTCCTTTAGGATGCATAAAATGGCCCTTTCCTTCTGAACAAAGATCAGTCCCTCCACAAACATCTCAAAACAGTTGCAAAATTTTCCCCAAGGGTAATGTGGCACAGGGTAGTTTATATTTGGGGACAAGCTGATATATTGAGTTTGGTACTACTTAGCTCTCACCCCTAACAGAAACTATCGCTAACTATTAATAGGTATTTGTATTCCTGTGCTGTTTCACTTGCTTCTCCCTATACTGACTCCCACCCACACTTTTGAAATGTAGATTGCAAGATTCTCAAGGCAGGGGCATACGTTATTCTGCAACAATAAAATAATTGTAATAACACTTCTCTGGATTGTAGTCAAGATGAAGTAAACGAAGTCTGTAATGGTAAAGTATGGGCAAGTTTCAGTGATTTTGCTGAAGATGAAGTTTGTTTTTTTGATGTGCAACTAGCAAGTATGTTTTAGGCAACCTGTGATTTACCTGCCCTGTGAAATCAGGTCATGTTAAATGGAGAGCGGCTCTTCCATTAGCAACCAAAATCATTCGTACTAATCAGCAATAATGTTCCCAAATTATCTTAGGAAACGGCAGAAAATAACTCTAACCATCTCTTTATAAGGTTATTGGACTCCAGTGTTGATGAGTGAGTAAGTAATGGCAGAGTGCCTTTCATAGTAATGCTGCCCTGTCCAGAATTCTGAAGAGAAAGACATACATCTCCAGGCACAATTATTGAGCCATTTCACAGGACTTAGGAAAGATAGAGATGCTGGTTAATGCCCTCTGAAGAGCAGAATTCAAAGAGATTATGAGAAAATTATTTGTGTAGGTTTCTAACAGTTTCTGCTTATGCAGTGCCATCAAATTGCTGTGCAGTTTTTCCATGACTGGTCGCTTTGGCCTCTGGAGAGATCCAAGGTATGAAAGAGGAAGTTTGTATGTATCTCAAGTTCAAAAGACGGAGTGAATGATCTAGGGCTATCTCTTTGGCATTTTCCACATTTACTGTTAGCATTCCTTCCTCCCTTCTGCACACGCGAGGGAAGTTTCCCGCAAGTCAAGGAGAGCCGCTGCAGGAGAACGTGAATCCCCTGAGGGTGCTTCTGCATGTGGATCGGGAGAAGTGGGCAGGGATATGCAGATGACACAGCCGGGATATTTTTTAATGAATTGGGAGGGATGCACATGAACGCAAAATCATAGCTACACATGGGGCGGATAGGAGGTCCAGCAGTTATGCGATGCTGCACAGAGATATGTTTTTTTTTTTTAATAATAATAATAATAATAATAATAATAATAATAATAATAATACACATGGTCAGTGCCACAACATGCCGATAGACAATCAAAAACTGTGCCAAAAATGGTGGATGGTCCACTCCTGCACACCTCAAACTGCTGGACACACCCCTGACAGCGGATTGGCTGCTCACCAAGCTGGGAGCTCGTTCTGAAAGCAACAGCTTCGTGAAGGGGGGACACCCCAAACGCAGACATTGGGATTGTAGCGAGATAGCTCGACGAACCGCTACAAAACCAGTCAGCAATATTCCTGAATAACTGAGGGGTCGACATGAGATCACAGCAGGATTAGCTGTGCATCATGTGGCCAGTAGGGAAGACTTTGATATTATCGTGCAATAAAAGGCTGGGGTAGACATGGCCTTAGATGGGTATAGGGTATAGGGATAGGCTGTGGCCTTGGAATAAGATGCAGCAGTGTTATTGAACCCAGTGCCATATGCCCTGATTTTTGGAGGAATATTTTGCTTCCTCATAACTTTAAAATATTGGATCACTCTCTATCACAATGCCAATCAGCAAAGAAAAACAGAGTGGGAAGCCTTTACAAACTATTGAAGCTAACTATTGGTTTCAGATTTAGTCATGCTTATAGTAAGCTACTAAAAATAATGCAACTTTAGTTTTGACTAACTTGTCCCATTGATTTCAATGGGTTTACTTTAAACGTGACTAACTCTGGATCCAACCCGTTGTTGTTGTTGTTGTTGTTGTTGTTGTTGTTATTATTATTATTATTATTATTATTATTATTATTATTATTATTTTAATGTTGGCATATTTATTGGGGTGTTTTAGACCTCCATCACACCTACATGTTTGCCCTGGTTTGCCCTAGAATTATCCTCCTTTGTTTCCATAGTGTATGAAAGCCTGAGCACTTACACCTTTGTGCTTTTACGTTTCATTCATCTTTACACCTCTCCTCTCCTGCGCACCAGCATATTGCTGTTGTTCCGTTGAGATGCACTCTCAGATCTCCTTTGTACCTTCCCCTAAAATTCATTGGTTGTTGGTGGTTGGACACCTCATCCTCCCTGGTAATCGACATGGAGCACTTCTGGTCCTGCACTCCTTTTTCCTAGGAAGTAGCTTCTCGTTACTGAACTCACTTTGGGAAAACTCTGGCCCTTTCTACACCTAAGGATTATCCCAGGAAAATGAGGGACCATCCTTGCCTGCTCCCGGGATCCCCTATGTGTCATTTGCATGCACAGGGATGATCCCAGGATGATGCTGGGTGAAAAGGCAGGTGTAGAAAGGGGCCCTGTCTCTGTCCTATGTACTTCCTTGGCTATTCCCTGTTGCCTAGGCTACACCCATTCCCCTCACCCTGCCTGGATGCTTTGGAGCGTGAACTGGAGAGGGTTGCAGGGTTGTGTAAATCCCATTGATTTCAACTGCATTTACATCCAATTCATGCTAAAATCCACTGCATCCTTACCTTTGAGTAAATTCATTGAGCAGAGGCAGACTAACTAAAATGGGGTTTACTCAAAGGTAAGCATGCATGGGATCTTAGTATGAATTGGATGTAAATGCAGTTGAAATCAATGGGATTTACTCTTGAGTAAGGGAACAGCAGATCACTATTTTATAAACTTAGAAATGCACAGCTTAGCAAGATCAAAGGATTGATCCTTCGCACTTGCAGACTAACAAGAAAAGGGTTTAAGGGGGGAATTTTAAAAAATTCTAAAAAATCAAGGGATGGACTGATCTCATTCAAACATGGCATGCTGAAAACTCTACTTAAGAGTTATCACTGTGCCAATTTTGATCTCTTTATCTTTAAAATGATACAAATGTTCATTGAACATTTCTTTTAAAGTGAAAATGTACCCCTGGTCTGCCTACTCAGGAGTAAGAACATAGAGTTAAATGGGACCTCTCTCCTTCGCCCTTCACGGTGGAGTGGAGAATCACACCACCTTCTTCTCTTCTTAGCAACACAGCCCTTTGATACACACTGCCCCAACAAAGAACGGGATGGTCGATAGAACACAACCACAGAAATACACAGGAGGAAGGAGAGCATTTATTTCACAGGGAGGGAAATTAATTCACAGTTTCTGCACTCCAAAAAGAAATGAAACATGGAGTATAAGAGCCGAAATGAGTGCAGGAAGTGGATGACGTCATGTGGGTATTGGGCTGCTAAACTGCACACCAGGCATGGGGAGTGTGTGATACATTGCTGGTGTGATGAGCCCTTAGTATGATGGGAAATCATGCATTCCAATTGCATTACACTACTAATTCTATGATTTTTTTAATGTTATAAAATGTAGCACATACCACTGGCTTGTCCAAAAGTAGATTTCCCAGGAGAATAGTTAACCCTCATTGAAAATGGGCAGAAATAAAGTGCACTTGATTTCTTAGCATTTATTTGAACTCTTTAGATCATTTGCATTTGCTGCTGGAAAGCATTCCTTGATTTGCCTGAGCTGAATACAGCCTATTCACTGAGTTTTTGATGGGCAACTACATTTGTTTCCTTTCTATCTCCCAGGAGTATTGGGTATAGATTTTTCTATCTCTGTCCTGTGAATGAATTAGAAGGAAAGAGCTTTCTGATCCTCCCTTTCCTTCTTTGTTTGTAATGGATCAAGCAGACATGTAATACATCTGGTTGCCAAGCTATCTCCAAAGTTATCCTTGGGGTGGATGTTTCTGCATGAAAATAGTACTGTATGAACTATAGTTACCCATATATACATGGGATTGCAGTAGTCCCTACAGTCTCTCTGCAGCACTTATTGGACTTGCCAAGATTTCAGGAGTAGTTGGAATCCCAAGTAGAGATATATGCATCCATTCATGCAGAATATCTCCATATGGGATCCAGGATGATCACACAGAAAGAATCTGTAACACGTCTGAGCCAGGCATGTGGTTTATGTGTACGCGTGAGTGTGGAGGACAATTCTGGAATGTTGGTATAGCAGAAACAGCTAATTTACTTGTTCTTTGACTACATGCAGACACAAATGGGGAATGAAGCCAGGACAACATTTGCTTACAATAATTAGCATCAGATACTGTGCAATGCACATTAAAGACATGGGGTTGTTTTCTACTGGCTACAATATCATTTCTGTTTGATCCAAAAAGCTGCTTGTGGGAAAGATGTGTTCTGTTTAATCCTCTCAAATCTTAAAAATACACAGTTGGATATATTAAGGTTGGATATTTCTAAAACCCTAATGCTAAATATGCTGAACATAAGTCAACCAAATGTAAGCACTGTTGTAACTCTTCCATTGAAATTAAGGGACTTAAAATGCTTAACTTTGTATTTTGCTCGTTATATGGAAGAAAACCACACTGATTTCATATAATGCAGGATACCAAAGATATATTACAATTCCAGACTTGGGATCACTTTAATTAAGTGACCCATAAATAATAATGCCAATTGATAGTATCCAAATAATAGATTAATATCATTGGAAGCATATCTGCTAAATAATTTTGCCATGTAGGTAAATAATTGAATGTGATGTTAAATTGTGAAGTTAGTCTTAATGTCAAATATTCATTTTATGAAAACTAAGAATCTAACCATTTGAATGAGAACTCAAGAATCTTTGGACCAAGATCTGGCAAGAGAGAGAGAGAGAGAAGCAGAACTGAAAAAGATTTGGCTTATTCTGCCTGGTTGTTTGAGTGTGCTTTGGAATGGGTGATCCTCTGTGTATGTGTGTTTGTGTGTGTCTGTGTGTCAGACTGAGTGTATGGGTGAGGGTGCCTAGTTGTTTGAGTGTGTTTTGGAATGGGTGATCCTGTGTGTGTGTGCTAGCAGTGTGTGTGTTTATGTGATGATGTCTGAATGGGATGCCTGGTTGGTTGACTATGAATGGATGCATGTTTGCAGTGTGTGTTGCGGGGCGGGGGGGGGGGGATGTAGTTTGCTGCAATTTGTGGGGGATGATTTGGGGGTGATATTCCTATAAAATAATGCATTTTTGACCCATAGACCTTCCTTCAATTTGTTTGACATAATTGGCATGATGTATATTTTGTAACAATGGCTGATAATTGTCCATCATTCTTAAAAATCTTTTTAAAATTAACAGGGTTGCCATTATTATTATCATTATTTATCTCTCTTTTCCTGCTCATGGTGGTTTTTCTAGATGAACATGATGGGCTTTGCCAAGCCATGCTGTCTTCTACTGATTCAGAAATTTCCTGACTATTGAACATGTTTCAAGTATGACTGATTTCTGCATGTTGATGTGCATGTAGGTTTTCTCTAAAAAAAATGATGTGATGCTGGTGACTGATGTGACTAACTTAATAATTGTAACTTTTTCCTGTTGCCATAGTTCTTTAATTTTCATAGCCAGTGGTGTTTCCTCTTCCTTGTCTGCAACATTTTTGTCATTAGGTATTGCTATGTCAATGAGGTAAGTGTGTTTTTCTTGGTTGTTTTTGACTGTTATGTCTGGTTGAAGTTGAAACAAGCTAAGAGGTGCTAGCCTTTAGTCCATTTTGTTCCATGGCTAATGTTTGCAGGGTAATAGCAGTTTATACTCTTTCTGAATGCTTAGTTGTTTGGTTGTTGTATTAGATTTTTCTGTACTTGTCAACTGCTTAATTTGTTCAGTGGTTGCAGTATGTTGGATCTGTGAGTATGGATATGAGAAAGGTGATAGGGAAAGAGTGTTAAATGTTAGGAATGGTTAGACTATAGTCATCCAGTGAAGGATTTGCAGTCAGCAAAGATATGTGAGGGAATGGGAGACTGTATCACACAGTATAGCAAAAGCCTCAAAGTACAGCAAAAGCTACAAAAGTAGGAATGAGTGAAGTTAATTTCAGATACATTGAATGTCTCACTTATTCTTTATTCCAGTGAGTTTAACATTAAGATGTTACGTAGAACATGTTTGTCTTAATGGTGTGCTGTGAAATCAGACATATGATCACCATGTTTGGGTGGGCATGCCCCCTTGGGGCGGCCATGTTGTCCTCCTTTTTGGTTTCCAAAATACGGTCACTCTACTTAGTAGAGCACTTTCTATTTTGTGAAATCGGCAAACTGTGGTTTCAGAAATCCTTCCATACCACAATTGCAAACCGTGAATAATTTGAACATAATATCACAATATTGTTTTATTGTCTTTGATTTCATGTTTTCATGTCGTTATTAGACTGTAAGCCTGAGGGCAGGGACTGTCTTTTTTGCTAACTAATTGTAAGCCGCTTCGAGAGCCTTTTTTGGCTGAGGAGCGGGATATAAGTATGATTAATAATAATAATAATAATAATAATGTTTATAATTATTTTTATACTGTTTTTATATTGTGCATTTTAGTGTAAACTGTTTAGAGGTTCTATTATATTAAGCAGTATAGAAACATTATAAATAAATAAATGCACAATAGGCTAACAAGGAAAACTGGATAAGTACATCCCTATCTGTCATACACTTCTATCAGATGGTATATTAGGAATATGACCTCTCCTCTCAGATGTCCTGTCATCTTTTTCCTTCCCCCAGGGGATCTTTCTCCTTTATAGTCTGAGGTGCTTTTTGAAGTTTAAGTTGTGAAGGAAAGCATTATTATAATGAGCTTGTTAGATCAAAGTGACATTCTCAGTTCAGCAGCATGGTATTTGATCAGGAATACCACAAATTCACAGTAATGTTGGGTTGGGACAATCTCCAGGGAGCATAACAGCCTTAGGCTGTGATCCTGTACACCCTTACCTAAGAGGAAGTCCCATTGAACTAAACAGTATTTATGTATGAGTAGACATGTATAAACTTGCACCTCTTGATTATGGGAATCTGTACAAAATATATGCCCTAGGGCAGGCCCTCTTCATCAGTTTCGGCACTTGCCAGCTATTGTCTCCTCCTCCTCCTGAGCCAGGTGCTTAAGATGGGATGGTTGTGTCTCCTTTCCATCTAAATTCAAGGAAGTTGTCATGTTCTGAATCAGTATCTGATTGGTAATGGACTGAATGAGAGCAAACAAACTGAAACATAATTCAGACAAGACAGAAATGTTCCTGGTTAATCAAAAGGCAAATTAGGGAATAGGGATGCTTGGTTGGGTGTTACATTCCCTTTGAAAGTCACGTTTGCAACTTGGGTGTATGTATGGATTAAGCCTTGAACCTGGATTCCCATGTTTCAGCAATGGCCAGGAATGCATTTAGACAGCTAATGCTAGTGCACCAATCACATCCTGGAGATAGAAGACCTGGCCACAGTGACACCTGCCTTAATGACATCTCATTTGGACTACTATAATGTACTTTATGTGGGGCTGCCTTTGGAAAGACTTCTGTCATAGGGAGCATGTGACACTCTTGTTGTAACTATTATTATTATTATTTATTTATATAGCGCCATCAATGTACATGGTGCTGTACAGAATATATGGTGTACATGGTGCAACAGCTTGAATTGTCCATTTCTGGGCACAATTCAAAGTGCTGGTTATGATCTTTAAAATCCTACATGACTTGAGACGAGGCTATTTGAAAGACCATGTTTTCCCCTGTGACCCTGCCCAAGTTTTAAGACTTTTGGGAGAGGCCCTTCTCTCTGACCCAACACTATCTGGAGCACAAGAGAGAACCTTCTTACTGGCTACTTCTGGGCTCTGGAATGCTTTGCCAAGGGAAACCAGATTAGCTCCATCTCTTTTGTCCTTTTGCTGGCAGGCACAGATATTATTATTTATACAAGCTTTTGGTGCCTAAGCTGATTTGCTGCTGCAATAACTTTTAATCTGTTAGGTGATGTTATTTCTTGATGTGCTTTATTGCATGAGTTTAATGTTTTAATTATAACTTGGTTATTTTTCCTGTATTTTTATTGTTAGCCATCTTGAGCACAATTTTAGTGGAAACATCTCTACCTATAAAGCGGAAAGTATGTGTGTGTCACGTATGTCCCTAAATGTTTATCCACTTCCACATATGGTACTGCCTTAATAGATCAGAAAAAATCCATGTGCATGCCCAGAAACGGGCTTGACCAAAGGGAGCAGGTGCCCGGCCCAGTCCCAGCCCATCAGTACAGGCTCCTGATGGAGCACTTGGTGAGAAATGCAGACTGAGCCAGTCCCAGCAGGACTTGATTGGAGTTGCGCATGTCCACTGACAGCTGCTTACCTCCCCTCCTTGGCGATGCTACTCCTGGATGCTCTGTCAAGGAGCAGCATCAGCCATGAGAGGAGGAAAATGCCTCTCAGAGGACATGGGTACCTGAGGGCCACCAAAGGCATTGTGGGAGGTGTAGTACTTTCATCACTATCTCTCAGTCCTAACTCGGCCCCCACTAACTGACTTTCCCCAACTGCCACTAACTCCGCCTTCCATTCTATTCTAGCCTCAGCTGTCAGTCATTCCTCCATTCACTCTTCTTCAATAGTAAATTCAGGCTTTTACATAAAAATCATAAACTTTATTCAGTAATTCTTGCATCTGTCTTGGAATGTTGTGGTTTGTTTATTCCAGGAAAACACACACATAAAAAATCTCATCAAGCTAAAAGGCCTTGGAAAATATATATTTTTTAAAAAAATCCACTTGGCACTAGAAAGCCATTACTGCAGTCACTAGGCAAACCTTCCTGGGAAAAAGAAATCCATAAGCAGGGTGCCATAACTAAGATGGCCTGCTCTCCAGTTGTCTTCCACCACACCTCAGATGGAGTTCAAATATTTAACACATTATTCAGGACCTAGGCTTATGCCTACAACTCCCAGCATGCCTTGGGTGGGAGGGAATATCATCTTGAAGTGGCTCACCATCCTTGGACTGAAGGGAGAGCGCCTGTGTTGGCTGCCGCAGCTCTGGCCGAAAGGCATGCTGGGAGTTGTAGTTTTTGTTTTTTGTGCGGACAAGGAAAATCATGATGACAGCTTCAAGGCGACCATGGCCAGGCATTGAGGGAGATAGAGGAGAGAGAGAAAAGAAGCTAATTTAATTTGTTTTAAAGTTACCTCACAGGCCTAGGACAAGCCTAACTTGCAGGGTTGTCATGAAGGTAATAGAGGGGGGGAAATGGATTTAATTTGTTTAGAGGTTAACTCACAGGCCTAGCACTGGCCTGCTACTTTGAGATGATTACCTCTCAGACATAGTGGGGCCGAGCAATGTCGGGTAGAAACTTGAAATTTGACATGCTGATAGGTCTGGCTGTACAATGTACCAGAAAAATCTAAAAACATGAAATTTTGGATTTAAAATTTGGCCAGGGCATGATGGGAGGTGTAGGTAGGGTGACCATATGAAAAGGAGGACAGGGCTCCTGTATCTTTAACAGTTGCATAGACAAGGGAATTTCAGCAGGTGTCATTTGTATATATGGAGAACCAAATGAAATTCCCTCTAAATTACAACAGTTAAAGCTGCAGGAGCTATACTTAAGTGACCAGATTTAAAATAGGGCAGGGCACCTGCAGCTTTAACTGTTGTGATATAGAAGAAATTTCCCCAGGTTCTCCATATATAGAAATGATACCTGCTGAAATTCCCTTTTCAATACAATTGTTAAAGATACAGGAGCCTTGTCCTCCTTTACCTGTAGGCATTTCAGGTAAAACAAAAAATGAAGTTTATAACGAAGCTCTAATTTAAAATACAGTTCTTATTAACACAATTTCCCATTTATTCTAACAAAACAATTTACTAACTCAGCAAAACTTAAATAACCAACCAACCTAAAGATGAATAAGTTGCATAGAAATTTATTATATATCAAATAAATGTTATAAACATTATTAACAGACGCAAGCAATGCCGGGCATATCCGCTAGTGAGATATAAATGTAACAAATAACTAAACTTCAGTCTTAGGCTTCTGGCTGCAGGGTGCTTCGTTAACTCTGCCCTGTCAGAGGTAGCAAATGAAAGAGTGAGCAAGCAGGGAGGGTAAGATTTATGGACATGATTTGGCCTAAACTGCCCCCCCACCCCGCTGCTTTTTGTACAATCTTGCCTGGGAACACAAAAGCTTGCACACTTTTTTGTGGCATTTTGACTGGTTTGTATAGAGGTATTCCCAAACTGTGGATTTGAGATCAATATAGTGGCTACTTGTAGTTTCACTCACACATGTCGTTAGCTATGTAGTAAACAATGGTATTTTAGAGTCCTGTTAATATTAAACCGTTCATTACCACAAGTGGTTTATTGCTTAGCAATCATTAGACGAGAGCCTAATTTGTTTAATTTCCAGGTCTAAAGGAAACTTTGAATTAAGTCCGTGTTGAGTGCTGCAAGGAGATTAGGGCTTTGAAAGATGAATGTACAAAGTGAGCAGAAAAATGTGTTTGGAACATCGTAATCCTCCTCTTTTGAAATAAGCGTAATTCAGTAAATAATGGCATATGTGGTGCACATTGAAATTTAAACTTCAATAGCAGCATACACAGTTGCTTGAATCACAGGTCTTTAAGTTTTTATTCAAGCCTTTATGCTTAAGAGAATTGATATATTCAGTTCTTCAAACTAATTACAATTAATACTGCTGAATTAAATTTGAAAATAGTTTGTCATTGTCAGTAGATTCTTCCTTTAGGTATTCAATATATTGCATTAATAGTTGAATGAAAAAGGCTCTGTATGAATACAAAGATTTGCTTGAATTAAGTGTTGTGAAGATTCTTCAGGCTAGATGATACCCACTCATTGTGCCTCCCTACTCTGTCCACTTGGCATGACTATCTTGCTCTAACACCTCTGGTTGTCCACACATGGGCACAATGTTTGATGCAAATATTCTAATCTGTATATCTTTTTAACAGCGTGATCAATATCCCATTTACAATTTGGAGATTTTCAATGTGATTTGGATCTATGTTAGATTTTAGTCTGAATAACATATACCCTATTCATTACACCTGTGCAATAGGTGTTGGAGTCAGTATCAGCATAGGGTGGGAAGACACACAATCATTTCCCTGCCACATATGAGCTGGGTTCTCACAACATGCTAACCTGTACTAAGTGGTTGAGTGTGGGTTCTTGTTGAGCTGTGGGTTGTTTTGTTGAACTGTGGGTTAGCGTGTTGTCTGAACCCGGGACATTTTCCACAGTGTGGCTTGTTAACCATTCAGTGTGGCCTCCTTGAGAGCCCATGGTTTGTTGTTAGATTGTTCAGGATGGTTAACAAACCACACTACATGGTTTATAAGCCATCTAAAATGCCCTGGGTTTGCACAACACACTAACCAACAACCCATACTCAACCACTGAGTTGAATAAGCCATGATGGGCTGCAGTGATCATGCAAACCTAGTCGATGACTCAGATCTGTAGTACACTCCTAGCTAGCCCTTATGCCTGTCACCCTGACATCTAGTTTTTCTATGTAAGGAGAACTGTCTCTCTCTCTCTCTCTGTATCTCTCTGTGGTGTAGAGAGCTATTCAACTACATTAGAAATGGAAAACCTGTGGCCCTCCAGATGTTGTTGGATTCCAACTCCCATCAGCTCCAGCCAGCATGGGGTCGGAGTTGCAGCAATATCTGGATTGGATTGTTGCAGTAACAGCAACAATGGCTGCTAGTCATGATGGCTATATGCTACCTCCAGGATCAGAGGCAGTATACTGGGGAATATGAGCAAGAGGGTGCCATCCAGCTCATGTCCTGCTGTAGGTTCCCAATAGGCCACTGTGCAAACGGAATGGTGGATTAGATAGGCCAGTAGGCAATCTGCTGACCTCCAGATATTTGGGACAATAACTCCCATCAGCCCCAGCCGACATGGTCAATACCCAGGGATTGTGGGAGTTGTAGTCTGAAATATCTGGAGGGCACCAGGTTGCTGAGATAGGTCTTTGATCTGATCCAGGCAGAGCTCTTATGGAAGGCCACAGTTTTCCCACCTTTGAATTATGTGAACCCCCTTCTGCTGTTTCAAGTTGCATAGCTCAAATGCACATTTCCCACTCAGTAAAAACTAGGTCTTGGATATAATCCTGTAAACACTAACTCACATGAATCAGTTTATTTATGTATGTTTATTTTGGTTTGTTTTAAGCTTACTGTAGGGCAGCCTTCCGCTAACTCCAGATATGCCCTCTAGAAGTGTTGGACTACAACTCCCAGAATCCCCTAGTCAGCATTCGTGTAGGAGAGGACTTTACTGAGACAGCCTCCTCACCTTGTTGCTTAATAGTGCAGTCCTATCCATATCTATTCAGATGTAAAACCCATTATGTTCAATCGAACTTATTTCCATGTAATTGTGTATAGAAACTTTCCCCAAGCTGGTGGCTTCCAGATGTGTTGTACTGCAACGCCATCATTCCTAGCCATGATGGCTGGGAATGATGGGAGTTGCAGTACAACAGATCTGGTAGCGACCAGCTCGGGGAAGGCTGATCTGTAAGTCTGCAATCTAACTTGGGTGTTTTCCATGTTCCTCAACACTTTATCCCCTCTGCTTCTATAGCAGTGCTCTCTCACAAACTACTCTGACATATATACTTTTCAACATTCCAGTCGTGTAAGCAGGTTTTATTTTGTTTGCAAATTACAATCGCATGCAAATGACAGGTGTATTGTCAGAAATTACTATATAATCTCAGAAGCTCTTGAGACTACTACTTATTTTGGCAGTAGTTTCAAGAGCAACTGAGGAGTATTACTTGAATATAACATGATAACTTGTGCTTCATTATAACTCCAAAGAGTAGAGAGGTTGGAATTTGTTTAAGGTTTATTATATTAAAATAACTATTTGTCTCAAACACTCATAACAGTGAAAAAGCTAGCCATAAATAGTCCTTTTTTTGGTCTCTGTCACTAATAAGAAATTCAGTTGTTGTCTGGCTAATGTTTGGTTAGCAAAATCTAGTTTTTAAGAAACTGCACACTATTTTTTTATTTTATTTATTTATTTATTTATTTAAGCATTTTTATGCCGCCATTCAGCCAAAAAAGGCTCTCACGGCGGCTTACAAAAGTATTTCTTGACAGTCCCTGCCTACGGGCTTACAATCTAAAAGACATGACACAAAAGGAAAGGGAATTGGGAGGGAGGAGGAGGGGGGAAAGGAAAGCAAATTCAGGCACTACAATCTTAGTTGCAAAATTATCTATTATCTCATTGGTGGACAACCTGTGACCTTCCTGACAATTTGCCATGTTGGGAATGATGGGAGTTGGAGAGCAAGGTCATCTGGAGGATCACAAGTTGGCCACCCCGGCTGTATAGTATGAATACTGAAATTTGATACATGAATTTGAAACTGATATAACAGCGCAATGAACATCCAATGTGGTATATCCAGTGGTGACCTTGCCTTAGCAGAAAGTACTTCCACTTAGCAGAAAGTACTTCCACCTGAATTTTTGCAAATCCCCGCCCCCCCAAAAAACTGCTTCTGAGAGCTTGGGGGACTTCTGGAACAGATATGGCATGAAGGGCTCTATAGGTATGATGGGAAAAAATCAGGTGCTTTCTGCCACCACTGCCACACCACCAAAATTTACAGCAGCGGGAAACCATTATAGCAGGCTAAAATGTTTTCATTGTTCTCAATTATAGTCTTCTGTAGTGGTTTGCTTCTGAAAATTGGCAGCAAATCACCAGTTTTTTTGGCCACTGCAAAATTTAGCAACATGATAGCAGCAGGAATGCAGCCCATGGGGGGATGCATCCCTTGAAGTTGCCCAACTCTGCACTAAGGTAAAGCCACCATTGGACACAACCCACATTTTAAATATTATTATTTATAATGTTATATGCATATTATACTTTTATATTGGCTTTGGGCATGGGTTTCAGCTGGGTTTCAGTATGGGAACAGCCTTGATTGCCCTTTGTGATGATCTGTCAGGAGAGAGACAGAGAGATTTTGACCTTTTTGATTCTCCCTGATCTCTCTGCAGCTTTTGATACCTACCACCAGCCATGGTATCCTTCTAGGACGAAGATCAGAGCTGGGCACGGGAGGCACTGCATTGTGGTGGTTTTGCTCCTGCTTGGATGGCTGACTCCAGAAGGTGGTACTTGAGGGCTTTTGCTCAGCTCCATGGTTTCTCCAGTATGGGGTTCCACAGGGTTCAGTTTTGTCCCCTACCTGAAACCATTAAGTGTGTCATCTGGAGTTTTGGAGTGTGCTGTCACCAGTATGCTGATGGCACACACCTCTGTTTTAGTTGAGGCTGTGGATGTGCTAAATTGGTACCTGGCTGCAACAATGGACTGGAAGAGGGCAGATAAACTGAAAATCAATCCACACAAGTTTGAGATGCTGTTAGTGGGTGGTTCTCCTGACAGGATGAAGGGTGCTCAACCTGTTCTGGGTGGGATTGCACTCCGGCTGAAGGAGCAGGTTCATAGCTTGGGAATCCGCCTGGAGCCATCTTCGTCAATTGAGGCTCAAGCATGGAGTGCCTTCTATCACCTTTGGTTGATAGCCCAGCTATGCCCCTATCTGGACAAGGATAACCTGGTTTCAATTGTCTATGCTCTGGTTATCTCTAGGTTAGATTACTGCAATGCGTACTATGTGGGGCGGTTTTTGAAGACGTTTCAGAAGCTGCATCTTGTGCTGCATCTTCGGTTGGTTCGCCAACTACGGCCTCTCCTGGACAGGGATAGCTTGACCACGGTGGTACAGGCATTGGTAACCTCAAGATTGGATTACTGCAACGCGCTCTATGTGGGGCTGCCCTTGAAGCTGCTCCGGAAGCTGGAGCTAGTGCAAAATGCTGCAGCTCGGCTGTTGTCTGGAGCTGCCCCTTTCCAGCACGTAACTCCTCTGCTGAGGGAACTGCACTGGCTGCCTATTCGCTACTGGGCCAGGTTTAAGGTTCTTGTACTTGTGTACAAAGCCCTGAACAACTTGGGACCAGGATACCCGAGAGAGCGCCTTCTCCCTTACCAACCTGCCCAGTCACTGAGGTCATCCGAGGGCCTGCTCCTGGTGGTTCCACCTAGATCCATCCTCCGATTGGAATCCACCAGGGGAAGAGCCTTCAGTGTGGTGGCTCCCCTCCTGTGGAATTCCCTGCCTCTGGAGGTCAGGCAGGCTCCAACCTTGTACTCCTTTCGGCGCCTCCTGAAAACATCTTTATTCCAAGAAGCCTTTCTTTAACATGCAGCCTTGGATTTCTGTGTTGTTGTTGTTTTGCTTCTTTTAAAATTTTGTTTTAACTGTTTTATTCTGTTTTTATTTTAATTTTACCTTGTACACCACTCCGAATTTTTTCAGTGGGGAGCGGTATATAAATAAAAATACATTTTAACATTGTGTTTTAAATTTGTAATTTTGCATTGGTGCTGTTTTTATCTGGTTGAGCTTTTATATTGTATTTTAGATTATGGTTTTATACTATTGTTTTATACTTTGAATGGTTTTAATTTTTGTGAACCGCCCAGAGAGCTCCGGCTATTGGGCGGTATAGAAATGAAATGAAATAAATAAATAAATAAATAAATAAATAAAATGCATTGGCCAGACTAATAATGGGGACAAGGTGGCCTGACCATATAAAGCAATTCTGCCTGCTTGCACTGGCTGCCTGTATGTTTCCAAGCCCAGTTCAATGTGCTGGTTTTGATTTATAAAGCTGTACATGGCTTTGGACCACAGTACCTAATGGAACGCCTCTCCTGACATGGACTTTTACCCTGTGCTCTTCATTCATGGCCCCTCCAGATGCCTCCTCTGATGGAGGCTCGGAGGGCAGCAACAAGAGAGAGGGCCTTCTCAGTGGTAACCTCCCATTTCTGGAATCTCCCTGTTGGGGCCTGCCTGGTGCCAACTTTGTCATCTTTTTGGCACTAGGTTAAAATTGCCCTCTTTTCTCCTGCACTTGACAGCATATAATGGTCAGCTACTGGATTGTCTCTGGCTGATCGTTTTAATTGTTTCAGATATATGTTGTTGTGTGTGCTATCTGTTTTATGTCCTTATGTGAATGATTTTATGCTATAATGTATTTTAATTATTTTTAATTTTGTGAACCTCCCAGAGAGCTTCAGCTATGAGGCAATATAGAAATGTAATAAATGAAATGTCAATCTTAACATTATAAAATAAAAATAAAAAATACACTAACATTAATACTTTATAAATTTGCCTTATATCCGAATTCTTGTATTTTAGTTGTACTGTAAGTCAGTCTGTTAGTTTTTACCCAATTTTGTACCGAAAATTGCCATCCTGATATTTGCTCATTCATCTGACAAAAGGATGAGCCAAGAGCTCTCTCTCTCTCTCTCTCTCTCTCTCTCTCTCTCTCTCTCTCTCTCCCCCCTCTCTCCCCACACACACTACAATGAACATTACTAATGAGGATGATTATATCACTGAAATATCAATGCGGAAAAATTACCAACAGAAGCACAGAGTGAAAACCTTCTACTTGTTAAATTCTGTAAATCTTAATTGCTAGTTTTCAAGCTGTTGTGTGGGTCAGTTCCTCTACATAAGTTCATGGCTACTTTTATATCCTGAGGCACCAAAGGCAGGAATTCAATTCTCATAGATGTGATGCCAAATCCCAATTTTCATTAGGAACCTCCCATTTAATGACTGAATCAACTGTTAATTATCAGTCTTTGTTCAAAACACTCACTCACATATTTTGAGTACTGAGCTGAGCCAGATCACACTTTTTCCAACTAGATGTTAATAGGAATTAACATCTAGTTAATTAGATAGTATTGTAATATTACTACAGATTTCCACTAATGTGCAACTCAGATTTTCTCAATTTTCATAACCTGTGGTCACATGCGTCACCAAAAAAAATGGTGAAAGTGGATACTGATTTGCATAACATTTGCATATGCTAACATATGTATAGATGAAAATTTAGAAATAATTACTATAATTTAAACAAAAGTAAAATAATTTTTATCATAGTGAGGAAAACTATGACCAGGTAATCTGTGTGCCTTCTCAGTCTGCTGTCTAAGTGCTGTTGGTGGATAACTTTATGGCTCTCCCTGCTTATATTTCTTTATCTTTAAATGGAACTTCAACTGGATAGCCTTTCAGAGGATGCCTTCAAATAGAGGACTGTCCTCTACTGTCTCTCCAAAATAGAGGACTATCCTCTGTACAGTAAGGCACCTAGCTACTCCAGAAGTACAACACAAAGAAAAGGCCTATGTATCCTTTAACACATCTGTAGGCAGCCCCAACTATAATGAAACTTTCAGCTATTCTTATGCAGGTTGCTTGAAGAGTCAAGATGCTTCTGACAGCCCTTCAAATACACATGGCTAAACTAGTTAGGAGGGTTGGGCTGGGCTGGGCTGGGCGGAGAGGAAGCATCTGAACTGAAATACATTCTCTATCTTTTGTTAGCAAGCACTCAGCAAGTGAAATTATCAATATCTTATATACAGTTAACCGCACTGTTTCCTTCACTGTAGCCCTGCCTCCAGATGCCTCCCCCTCCTTTTTCTTCCATTGGTGTAGGAAAAGCCTTTGCTGAAGACCTGTGTTTTAGAACACTTTTAGGGAGATCTTGTTTAACAAGTCTGTTACATTGCCAGTACCTGTGTGGTGCCTGAACTAGTAATTGAGGTTCAACAGTCAACACAATTTTGACATCAGCTATGTCTTTATGTGTGCTCCTTTTTTCATGGAACACAACTACCTGGGAGTAGAGCTGCATTGATATATTTGGCCACATAGTGAACATGTATGTGATGATAGTGACACTTTGGTTTTCAGGTGTGGTTTTAGCATGTGGGCAGCCAGAAGGGTTGCAATCTTCCCCAACCTGGTGCCTTCCAGATATTTTGGATTACATCCCTGACCATTGGACATGCTTGCTAGAGCTGATCCTTTAACATCTAGAGGCATCTAGAGAGTACAAGAAGGCTGCAGTAGGCAAAGTGCTCAAGACATTTTATTGCCTGAAGCGAAGGACAAGATGGTATGTCCTCCCATTCCATGTTTGGAAGCCAACTAGACTGGCAGTTAAATCTTACTTCAACACTGGTGGCAGAACAGCACCCTCCACCATACCTGCAGGCAACACACACACAGGTCTCTCCTCCAAAACTCTGCAGCTACTCTTCAACCCCATCATCTGCCACTGGGGCAGCAGACACACTATGGTAGGGCCTGGCTAAGGAGGGTGAGAAAGTGGGAATCTTCCTCCTGCCGCTTCCCCATCAACTGAAGTTTACATTACTGCTGCCACTTCCTTTTTTGTTTTGGAGTGATTTCACCAAGGTTGCACTCAAACTCCAATTTTCTAATCCTTACATGCAGCAACAGGCTACACAACTTAAGGCTATCAATGGCTTCTAGCCCTGATGGTTGTGTGCTATCTCCAATATCTGGGGCAGTAAGCCTGTGTGCTGGGGAACATGGGTGAGAGGGTGCTGTTGCACCATTTCCTGCTTGTTCATCCCCGGCCGATGGCTGGTTGGCCACTGTGTGAACAGAGTGCTGGACTAGATGGACCCTTGGCTGATCCAGCATGGCACTTATGTTCTTAACTGTGTGTGTGACCACAAATATGCACTTAACCAGTGGAACAGATGGTGGTTGGTGGAAGGTCTGAAGGAAGAATAAGTTCAAACTTCAAGACTGCCTGATCAATTATATAGCAGAATGGCTTAAATACAAATGCTGTCCTCCTGGCCTTCAGTGGTCAGGGTATAATGCATTACTGCACAAAATCACTGTATATAAGACTAAAAATGATGAAGTTGTATGCAACTTTGTTCTTCCTATGTAGCTACTTTTACTTTGTACTTGATGGAAAGTTCTCTATAACACAAACGCTTGCATATTCCCCCCTAAGTAAAGGTTCACTTAATAAAAGAGATAATCTTGCCTAATTTCTAGTTTTATATTCTTAACTCTGTGATGCTTTGTACAGCAATAGTGACATAAGTTGAGTACTTACATTATCCTTTTTTCTTCCTTGGTTATTTAAATATCTCACAATCACAGATAGTTTGAGGGAGTTGCAGTTCTGTATCTGAGCCAGGCTGATGCTTCTGATGATCTGTAATTGCGTTTTTATACTTTTTCTTCCCTTCCTGTCACGGTTTCCTGTGGTGATAATAGAGTTCAGTTGTGCACTTAAAGAGAAAGAAGCCGAGCCTTGCAACAGGCTTGCCATTGCAAAAGTAGTTTGGATAAAAGTTCATTATCCGCTGGGTGCTTGATACCCTAGAAGAGCAAAGGCTGTTGAGCATAAATGGGACCATTTCCACACTGCTCTTTATCGGTTTCTTGCTGTATATGGATTTTGCTGTAATTATAACATGAGCTGGGTTTTAATGCATAATTAGTCTCATTAATCACTGTATTGAACCTGGTAGGCAATTTTGTGAGTTAAAACAAAAATTAATCATTTCTTGCATGAACAGCCAAGCTTTGAGCCTTAATGGGATCATGCAGCAGCAATCCCAAAAGCTCTAATGCATTCATGGCTCCAAAGGTAGACAAAGCAGGTAGAACAAGGGGGATGATTTTACTGCATCTGTGTAATGGATGTAAGGGAGCAGGCTAAAAGCATTATCAGCTAAAATTGTTCCCAAGGTCCTTCATTTTATTCCCCTCCTGCCCATACCCACTTCATTTTCTCAATATTAGTTCTCTCAATGATCCTGTTTTCCACTCACATTTGGGGGTGCTTTTTGGATATTTGGGGCTTTTTTGGCTTAGTAAAAGGGCAAGTGGAGTTATGATAGAGGCATATCAAGTTGATTGATGTATTGATTTAATTTATTAAACACCTCATAAAATACATTTCTCTAGTTGTTTTACAACAACAACAACAACAACAACAACAATAGTGATGAAATAAAATCGCAATAGAATCAGCAATATAAAACTAATAAACATGCCAATGCAGTATCAAATACAATATCATGGACTAGGAGGTAAAACCACATTGCAGGAGGACTAAGATATCAAAACACACAAATATTAAAAGATTGTAAAAAGATATTAAAAGACTTTAAAAGCTTTAAAACGCCTGGAAGAACAGGAAAGCCATCTCTACGCAAGCATTTAAAGGCAGTTTGGCTAATATAACAGTTTAAAGCGGATCCAGGGCCCAATTCCCAGTTTAGCTCTCCAGATGACCACACTGGCAGTAAAAACTTTAAGCTAATGACCAGTAACTGGCAGTAGGAACTTTAAACTATGCTGGGGGATTCTGTTGTTGTTGTTGTTGTTGTTGTTGTTGTATTTTTGCCCCACCTCCTTTTGTCTATGACTTTGCCCTCTTTTTGCTTTATGGCCTCTCCCATCACTGGAATTCACCCCCACCCCCACAGCCCAGGATCCCAAAATGGAATTCAGTCCTTGGGCTGAAAAGGCTCAACACTCCTGCTTTAAATACTAGTGTACTTTTACAGAGAAGCCATTCAAATTACTTGCAGTGGCACTTTTTAAGAGTTGTTGGAAAAGTTCTTCCAAGCAGAACCATTTTTCTTTCTGTCATGTTTGACACCATGCTTCTACCAGGACCTATTTTTAACCAAATAATAAATACAGGAAAGTCACTTAATTATTACTAAACTTTTTGTGCCCATATATTGTAAAAGTGACACACAGAAGGAATTGGGACACTGAAACAATAGACGAATAGCAGCAGAAAGAAAAAGGTAGAAAGAAAAGGATTAATGTTCCAGGATTTGCTTGGCAACTCTTTTCTGCTTGTTGTTTTCAACCATGATCCTTATTCAATAAAAGTTAGCTGTGTACATATAGATGGGAGTAAGTCCCTTTGAGCTTAGTGGGAAATCCTTCCTAGTACATTTGCATATTTATTTACTTATTTAGTTAGAAAATTTATATCCCATTCTTGCACAGCAAAACAGTGCACAGGAAGCTTGCAACATTTAAAAACCACATATTTAACAAGTTTAAAACAAAAAAACAAAAGAGGCAACAGCAACAGATAAAACCTAACTAAAATGTCAACCAGCTAAAATAACTAGGCCAATTAAAAGCTTGTCTGAATAAAAAATACCTTGGATAGGCAGCAGAAGACAGACAAAGGGCCTTGCTAGACCTACCTGATAATCCTATGCGGAGTAGGGGCGAGTTGCGCTGCAGCTAGCGCGGGCCATCGCCCCTAGCTAGACGTAACACGCAACGGGGTAAGGGAAAGCCCCGTCACGTTGGCCATTTTCTTTGGATCTTAAAGGGGCCATGTGCGCAGGAGCACACCAATGAAAAGGTAAGTCTTTTTTTTTAAAAAAAAATAAAGGGTTCCCCGCTCCCCCTGCCCCTGATTCCCCCCCACAATGTCTGATGGCCCCCCACCCACTCATTCACCCGTCCGCCCCCGCTCGCCATGTCCGCCCCCCCGCTCGTCATGTCTGATCCCCCTCCGCCCCACTGGCCGCGATCTCCCCACCCTGGCCCGTTCTTCTTCCCCCTCATCCCCAATCTCCTTGCCCTGGCCCCGTTCTTCTTCCCCCCATCCGCCATGTCTGATGCCCCCCCTGCCCACTCGCCATGCCTGCCTGATCACCCGCCCGCCCGATCACCTGCCCGCCATGTCCGATGCCCCCTCCGCCCCCCCGTCCGTGATCTCCCCACCCTGGCTCCGCTCTTCCCCCACCTCTCCCGCCAGCCCCCATCTCCCCCCGGCCTGATGGGCACAGCGCTCGGCTTCTCCCGGCTACTCGCGAGTAAGCGAGCAGCCGGGAAAAGCCACGGAACCAGCTAGACCTTCCGCAGCCCTGGACTCAGCCCGGGGCTGTGGAAAAAACGGACCACAAGTGGATCCGGTTATCCCACGTCAAGGGAGGGTTTAGCCCGGCCTGACCCCAAGATCCCCTGTGCGTCATCTGCACGCACACCAGGGAGCCCGGGCCTTGCACTGGGCTAAACCCTCGTCTAGCAGTGGCCAAAGAGGATGGCCCACCATTTGAATGCTCTCTAGCACTAGCTCCCTTCTGATGAAAGTGGCATCATACAGTTATTAAGGAGTGTGTGTGTGTGTGTGTGTGTGTGTGTGTGTGTGTTCATGTTCGTGTGTTCATTCTGCATCCAGCATCAGACACACTGACATCCTCCAGTGAAGAAAATGTGCTTAACAAGCCACATAGAATGCCTGGCCTGTTGTAGGGTTGCTGCGTGGGTTATTAACCACCCTGATGAACACCACCCTCACTGGCTTCAGACATCACAACAAGTTCTGCCTGACAAAGATAATTATTTAAATCGAACTGGCATGTAACCGACATGTGCAGGAAGGTTAACAAGCCACCATGTTAACTACCCTTCTATCATGTGGAACAAGTCAATGACTGCGGAGCGAGGCTCCTGTCTCCCCAACATCAAGGGCACTGACAGGCCTCACTTCCAAGCCCAGCAAGGATGCTTTTTTGCATCTTTTATTGCCTACTTGCATTTCCTTTGTGCACATTTGTATTCCTTTTTGTCCTCCTGATTTGGAAAAGACTTCCATTTTCTGAAGGAAGCCTTCTTTTCTCTAACAACTTCCTTGACACTGCTCATTAACCTTGCTGATGTCCTCTTGGACTTGATGCTACCCTTCCTGACCTGCAGTTTTACATTCTAGCTGAGCTATTGTTATGGTTTTGAGTAACCTCCAAGAATTCCCCTTTTTCCTTCCTTTTTACTACTCCCTCCATTTTAGAGAAGTTTTTTTTTCTCTTTTGAATGTCACTGTTTTGGACACAAATTGAATCAAATACAAGCCTGCACAGGTATGAGCTTCCAATAACATGTTTCATTCATTGAGTTTCTAGCTTTCGAAGACTTTGAGACAGGTAACAACAGTTTATGGAAAAAGTGCAAAACAGAATACTCAGTTAATATATGAATTAAAATGAAACTCCTAGTTGGTTAACCCTGGCTGTTGTAAGCCTTCGCAAAATGGAAAGTCTTACAAAATTTGCAAACTTATTCAGAAGGCTTTTTGCAGAAGACTTCTGTTTTGATGAACTTCATTGAGAATGCCTTCTATTTTATCCCCTTGTTGTTTGACCTTCGTGCAGGGATGATATACTTAAGATGTCATATATAGCTAATCTTGAAGATCATGATGGAGTACAGGAGGGAAGGCAGCATTGTATTATGTAGACTTGAAGAGTGAACATTTATCACTACCCACTAAGTTTTGAATAAATGTGGAAAGCAAATCCAAAAGGAATGTGAACACAGTAGGAGAAAACCCTTACATATCTATGAAACACTTTGGAAGCTCTTCTCTAGAAATAATTAATAATGTTTGTTTTATATAGTAGTGCTTTTTAATTACTTTTTAAAAAGAGATGGGACATGTTATGACTACCACCCTTATTCCTATGATGCCATACTGTGTTCAGGGGGATTTCTTCAAAGTAAGTGGTTTGAGGATTTTATGCTCAAGGTATGGAGCAGAGAGTTAAGATTTTATAAGAATTCTTCAGATCCAAACAGGAAGTTAGTAGCAGAGGAGGGCATAATAAGACCCCCTGCCTTGTGTTGAAACCACTTTACTGCAGCTACCCTGTTATCACAGAGAAACATTCCCCTACATTTAAAAATTAAGATGTATTGTCTTGCTTCTGTTTACAATTTATCTTCAAGGCAAAATAAAATGATATGACTCACGTAGACTTTGTTCTACTTCTCTTATAAAGTTATCCTCAAGTTATTTTTAGTTGTTTTTAGTAAGTACAGTACCATAAACACATACCTCCCAGCTATGTATATAGTATGATATACATAACAAAAACTGGGATAATTTTATATTATTATTATTATTATTATTATTATTATTATTATTATTATTATTTGCATTTATATATCGCCCCATAGCCGAAGCTCTCTGGGCGGTTCACAAAGATTATAGAGGACTAGCTGATGTACCTGGCGTTGCTCTGGCCCACTAAGATGAGGTAATTATCTTAGTAGGCCAGTGCTAGGCCTGTGAGTTAACTTTTAAACAAATTAAATTCATTCTCTCTCTCTCTCTCTCTCTCTCTCCCCTGACACAGGCCAGGGCTGCTTTAAAGCTGCAGCGCTCCGTGGCCCACTTGACCATCATCTGCTCAGGGCTCTTGGCGGGTGCCAGGAAGCCTTCAAGGGCGGATAGGTTGAAGGCCTGCGCCTGCCTCAGCCTGCACTTCTCACCCACCAAGTGCTCCATCAGGGCCACTTGATGGCAAGGGCCAGGACCAGGCCGGGCCCTTGCCCTCCTTCGTTGGGCATGTTTCTGGGCGTGCGCAGAGTGTCTCCCCTTCCTCCCTCCCTCTTAAGAGTGAAGGCTATGCACTTGCTTCCCCCAGATTCTGAGAAAACAGCAGTATCAGGACAGAGTGCCTTTGAACATGTTCAGCCTCACAGAGTCACACTGCTGTATCCAGTTATGATTATAAAACCACACATGGCAGGTGGGAGGAGGCACCGCAAATGGACGCAGACCATTTATGTGGGTTGTTTCCCTTTGTGTGAAATTGGGTTGATTGCTCAAAACCAACCTTGGGGTTGTGAAAGATACACAGGGGCCACCCGCCTGCACACTCACAATGGCTGCTAAAGGCCAGTAAATCTGGCCTCCTGCCCAAGGCATGCTGGGAGTTGTATGTGTAAGCCTTGGTTTTTATTAAATTCTTTAAAAATACTTAAAACACCAAATTTCATGTTTTTAGATTTTTCTGGTACATTGTACAACCAGACCTATTAGCATGCCAAAATTCAAGTTTCTAACTCATGTAGAAGTGGGTAAACATTTCCAGACATACATTCCACACACATACTTTCAGCTTTATAGGTAGAGATTAGGGTCAATAGCAAAAAGCTATTATCCTCATAGGCAAAGGTTTTAGCAGCATAGACTAAGGCCATTGCTAGACCAGGCGTTAGCGCGGTGTGAGGCCCGGTTTCCCTCCTGTGCATCCACATGACGCACAGGGGAATCCGGGGTCAGGCTGCGCTGAAACCTGCCTTAAGCCAGCATAAGCGAATTTGCTTATGGCCCGCCAGGAAAAGCCACGGACTGGGCACAGCGCTCATATGAGTGCTGTGCCCATCGGGCTGGGTGGGGGATCCCGGGGTGGGGGAGAGAGGGGCGGGGGGGAAGGCTGGACCTGGCAGGAGAGAGGGGGGAGAAGGCCGGGCATCGGGGATGGCGGACGGGGGCAAGGGAAGGAGAGCCGGGCATCGGAGATGGGGGCGAGGGATGGAGAGCCGGGCATCGGGGACGGGGGCAAGGGACGGAGAGCCGGGCATCGTGGATGGGGGCGAGGGACGGAGAGCCGGGCATTGGGGACGGGGGCGAGGGATGGAGAGCTGGGACAGGGGATGGGGGCGAGGGACGGAGAGCCGGGGACAGGGGATGTGAGCGAGGGATGGAGAGCCGGGGACAGGGCATCGGGGATGGGGGATGGGGGGAGGATGGCTGAGCGGGCAGGGGGGCATCAGGAATTGTGGGGGGATCAGGGGGAGCGGGGGGGCTTATTTTTTTTTTAAAAAAACCACTTACCTTGTCTGGCGGCTCTCCAGCGCACATGGCCCCTTTAACTCCCCCCCCCAAAATGGACGATGCTACGGGGCTTCCTGTTGCCCCTTCACATCGTAGGTCTAGAAGCTGGCGACGGCGCACACTACCTCTAGCGTGCCGTCGCCCCTCCTCCCTGCCGGCTTATCCGGCAGGTCTAGCGAGGCCCTATGTGTTTGATCACAGAGGTTCCAGTTATAAAAAGCAATTGGGTTTATACAGCATGACAACTGACTCTCAAGATTGATTAGGGGTTGTCATTGAATCATAGGTTGTTGTTGAATTGTGACTTACTGTGTTGTGGGAATCCATCCATGCTATTGATCCAGGTCAATAAGGACAAACAGGTGAATTCCTCTGAAAGATTAAAAAATCTAGGGTGAATGAAAGAGCTTGAGGATATCATAGATGATGACAAAATAAAAGAGATAAAATGGTGATAAAATATATAAAATAGTAGGATGAGAGATGCTGGCAGGATGTGATTACCTGCTCTGTATGAAGTTGATAAAAGAACTCCAGATTAACCCCACATATTCTGTTTTTATTTATTTGTTACATTTCTGTCTTGCTTTTCCTTCAATTAAGCATACATAATCTTCCTCCTCTCCATTTTATCGTCATAACAAAGGTTCAGCTGACAGTCTGACTGGCTGAAGTCACCCAGTGAGTTTCATGGCCAAGTGGGGACTAGAACCTCGTGTCCTGAGTCTCAGACCAACTCTCGTAACCACTACATCACACCGACTCTCACACTGATCCACTTGGGAGGCAAAGTCTTCATTTTTCTAGCATATCTATGAATATTAATATCAGTACACCCTCCTAAAAGACATATTACCCTGTTTATGTATATATCTCAGCTGTTTTAATTGCACAACAAAATGCAGAGTATGAATGTGGCAAAGGTGTTTGCCAAGACGTGTGTCATACAGGTACACTTATAAGACTGCAGCTTCCTATTGAGTTTATGCTTGGTGGCAAACCTGGGTTTGTCTCTGCGTAATGTGTGAAACATACTTGAGGGAATCCCTCAGAAGTTCTTAACATCGTTTTGCTAATCTTCATTTGGAAATACAGCCTAAGCTTCCCTAACAACAAAGAAAATTGAGTAAGATCTTTCAACTGTCTTTCATCAGCAAAGACAGCATTTTGGAATGATGGATCTGAACAGAACTCCATGGCCCCAGCTGTGAAATCACTTACAGGAATATGGAAAGATTCTACAAAGCTCTCTTTGTGTCCTTTGCCTCAACACCACTCCCCCCCCCCCGGCTTTTCTTTTTTGGCCTGTTAGGAAAATCAAGGCCTTTTCATACTCCCATCGCAATGTATTATGACATGAGTGTGCCAGAACAGGAAGCCCACCCATCAACTGTTATCATCAGACATTCACCCGCTACGTAGTAATGTTTCCGGTTTGAAAAGAAGAGATTTTATTTCAACTCAGTGGGAATTATAGGACTACAAAAGCGAGTGGAGCAGAGGTCTCATTTCATTGACAGCTGTGGGAGAGATTTAGAGAAAACATTTTCTAACAAAAACTTATCATTGCTCAGGACTCTGTTGTGAATTGGCCTGCAAATGTCACCAGTAGTCAGCTGTTCTTTTAGACAGAACAGCATTTAAGATTGCTTGATGCTAGAAAGCCAAGCCTCACAAATGACATTGTCTTCCTGTATACCAAGGTTGTCATTAAGTGCTAGTATGATAAAGTGTACAAAGTACTGAACTTTAATTGGAGAGACCTGGGTTCAAATTCCCACTCAATCAAGGTGTCCACTTGGCTGGCCTTAGGCAAGATACTATGCCTTACCTGTGAGGATAAATTTGGGTAATTCCCCTACTGAGTTCCTAAACATGTGGTGATAAAAGAAATAATATGAAAATATATCTAACTCTGCCTACCATGTTGCTAACTGAATGCAAAATGGGTACAGTATTGCTTTATGTTAAACAAAAACCAGAAGGGAGACACCCAGATGGAATGAAATACGAAAAGAGAAGGTATTCTCAAAAGTGCTAAAGGGAAATTTCTTTATTTGAACCTAATGCATTTCAGAGACAAAAGCTCCTTCATCAGGGGCAATCTACAGAAAACAACAATTGTGCAATGACCTCAATGAATAACTTTGCATAGAAGTTTAAATGAATGTAATATTATAAATGTTTAAGATAATAAAAATATCCTTTTATATTAAAATAAAAGGTAACATGACAAGAGGAAGGACAACAAAAATATCACAAAAATAAGCATTTATAATATTGTATTCATTTAATCGTTTATGCAAAGTTATTCACTGAGGTCATTGTATGATTGCTGTTTTCTGCAGATTGCCGCTGGTGACTCTGAAACACTTTGGTTCAAATTAAGAAGTTTCTCTTTATCACCTTTCACAATATGTTCTGGTTGTTCTTTTTAATTTTTATGCTTTATCTTAGCCTAATGCAGCCTTCTCCAACATGGAGCCCTCCAGTTGTTTTGGACTACAACTCCCATCAGCACCAGCCTGCAAAGCCAATTGTCAAGGATAATGGGAATGATAATATGAAAATCTGGCGGGCACCAGATTGAGCAAAGTTAGCCTAATAGGATGATGATAAGATGGATAAGTTAGAATAACAAGGGTGAAGAAGGGATGCTCGTTGGTGGGCTCTCCCACCCTAGAGGCCTTCAAGAGGCAGCTGGACAGCCATCTGTCAGGGATGCTTTAAGGTGGATTCCTGCATTGAGCAGGGGTTTGGACTTGATGGCCTTATGGGCCCCTTCCAACTTTATTATTCTGTGATTCTATGAACGCTGCAGGCTTGGAATAGTTAAGCCTCAAAGTCTGATGTTTTTGGCAAGGTTACTGGTCTTATGGATGTTCCATTATGTCTTTGACATGTGCTGATCTACCTCCTGAAAAGCTTTTGAATATTGGGGTTGAGCTAATAGGTTGTGAGCTCGACTTGGAGTGTTAGCTCAATCACAGTGTTGTTTTGTGGTGGTTTTACCCCACTGCTACTATATCAAAGCGACAATTTAAATTGTTTTGCTAAAGTGATCCAGGAAAGGTCTGCTAATTGCTTCAATAAAAGATTAGAGCAATTAATCTATTTGAGGAGTGCTTTAAATGGGGAGGGGATTTGGCATGTTAGTCGGACCCAAGAGTTCTACATGATTCTCAGGTTTATATATATTTACACCAGCCTATATTGGTGCAAACAGAAATTTCATTTTACACATTTTGTAGTATCTGCTTCCAGGAATCAAGAAAATAACATTTGAAAAAAATATTCTCTAAGTTATTTAAATGTTTGTGTAAAACAGTAATGGGAAAGAAAATATTTCTTATCATCATAATATATTTTGAGATATTAAGATTATTGTACACTTGTATGGGGACTTTGGTTTATATTCCCTTTAGTGAAATTTAATTCCCAGTCTCTACGGTTCACATAGTCTCCAAAGCGTCATATAAAGTTAGTGGGTTGTTATTATTTTTAATCAAGGCAACTTTGGCTGAAGTTCTCAACACTGCTAAGTGCCACAACCAACTTCTTTTATTTCTCTGAGAGAATTAATAATGGATTCATGTTTGCATCCCTAAGTTTCTGAAAGCTGTAGTTTTCCACAAAATGCTCATCCAGGCAACCTCCTATAAAATTTGAGTTGGATCAAGTTTCTAAACTTATGGCTGAATACTTCACAGTATTCAGGCACCCTGAATACTGTGAAGTGAAATTTAAATGTGAGAATTTTTCATTCCCACCCTGCATGTTTCACTGCTGCCATTGCAAAGTATTGGCTATGCATAATAAAGACAGGAAGAAAGGAGCAATAGGACCTGTAGAGACTGAGACCTCAGCTGAACCATACTATTAAAGATACCTGTTTTGATGTTTGTGATGCGAGATAAGGAACATTAGTTTCTTTCTCCACTGAACAACAAAAATATGGAGTTCTATGCTAGCTGGGTGGGTGACTCCTAAATCCCAGGCTAGTCTCAGGCCATTGTTCCTCCCAAAACATATTGCCACCACTGATCAACTCAAATAAATGCTTGGAACTTATTTGTCTTGATAGCCACAGTCCAGAGGAAGAAAATGTTAGTCAACCATAAAAGGGCTGCACTTAGCAGTGTGATTTTTTGAAGACAAGTGCCCATAGCCTAGGGTGACCATATGAAAAGGAGGACAGGGCTCCTGTGTCTTTAACGGTTGCATAGAAAAGGGAATTTCAGCAGGTGTCATTTGTATATATGGAGAACCTGGTGAAATTCCCTCTTCCTCACAACAGTTAAAGTGCAGGAGCTTTACTAGAGACCAGATTTAAAAGAGGGCAGGGCACCTGCAGCTTTAACTGTTGTGATGAAGAGGACATTTCACCAGGTTCTCCATATATACAAATGACACCTGCATAAATTTCCTTTTCTATGCAACTGTTAAAGTTACAGGAGCCCTGTCCTCCTTTTCATATGGTCACCCTACCATAGCCAGAATAGCCAACATGCGACAAAAAGATTGTAGTGGATGCCGAGACCAATCCTTATGACAAGGATTCTTCCAGTAGCAGATAAAACAAAACAGAAGCCTTTCCACTCCTGATGGTGGCTTATCCTGTGTTGTTTTCTGCTTCTTCTTTTTTTGTAGATGCCTCTCAGCGGCCTCCATGGTAGTGTTGGTGAGTATGCTTGTTCAATTCCAAAAATCCTGATAATCACTGAATACATCAAAGCAACTCTTACTATTCAGTCATGTTATTCAACTCCTTACAAGCCTCGCCATATTCCTTTTAATTCAGGAGATTCCCCGCCCCCTGCACTGCCCTTCTCATTCTACTGTTTTATGACCAGAGGAGGATGTGAGCAAAAGTGTACTTCTTGGCTTATCTTCATCACGTTGTAGGCCCTGTTGCTATTTTAGCCAAACAGATTCTTACAAATTTGCAGATTTAAGTGTAGAAAAAGGCTGTTACGTTTGAGTAGAACAAATCAAAGTATTCTAAAGCAGATGCCTTTAGCAGACTTCGGCCTTAGCTAGACCTAAGGTTTATCATCCCGGGGTCATCCCTGCCTGCTCCCGGGATATCCTGTGTGTCATTTACATGAACAGGGATGACCCCGGGATGATCCCAGGATAAACCTTAGGTCTAGCTAAGGCCAAAATAAAGACAGAGAAAGTTGCTCAATGAATATTGATCTGAAATGGGAGTGGGATATATGCATTCTGTGAACATTTCACCCTCCTTTTTGGTGTCCCCTTTTGGGCTCTTTATTTTTTATTATTTTTTTTGCAAAAGGGTATGAAACTGTTCACAAGGGGAAAGGAGTCAGGAGGAAGGGGAAATACGTCCCCATTATCATGGCAACTGGACCGCTGTTTCCTTGCTCTGATCCAGTTGGGGCAAAATTTGGATGGAGATACTACATGCTTCCCAGATCAAAGGCAAGGTAAACGTCTGTCCTGTAGTAGTTTCAGTGCCTCACAATGCACATTGTGCATGATTAGCGCTGGATCACGGTGAAAGTCTTGTGGTTTAGCACTGGAGAGCAATAAAATTGCCCCCTCTGTATTACACAACAAGGAGAATAAATCTGGTTCTCTGGGCTGCCCAAATGTATTTCCTCTGTTTACTCTCTCTTGGCTTTGCCTTCAGTGCTGTTATCATGAGACCAGATCAGATTGACTCTGTGGCGTTGTGAAATTGTTCACTATGTGACCCCTGGTTGGCAGGGAATAGAAAGGGCAGTATCCTGTTTGGCACTAGGGTTTTATTTATTTATTTATTTATTTATTACATTTTTATACCGCCCAATAGCCGAAGCTCTCTGCTAACGAAGGGTTAGCATGAATTATGGTACCCTAGTGTAAGTTACCTCTAGCACAACACCAGTCATGTTTGCTAGTACAATGGGTTTCTTTGGAAAACCCATTGTGCCAGAAAATACTATTGGGATTGAACTAGATGAGGTTTTCGCTGGTGCAATGCAATTTGCATTAACACCAGTGCTAATGTAATACTGCCCAATGGGATACTGCCCATTGTGAAAATTGAAAGAATATTAAAAGTTGCACTGAAGTAGCAGAAAATTAGGGAAACAATGACTTCAAACAGGTGCACAAAGGTCTGCAAGGTAGGGTTGTTGTTATCAATCCTTTCTCCACCAAACCTGAAATGGCAACTTTTGCACTGAAAATTGAACATCACAGTTCCAGCACCCCGGTAGTATTGATATGTATCGGAGAAGCGTTAATTTGTTCAGCACAGCTTAACTGCAGCATGATCAGTCTTGTCATTCCTGTGGGGGCAATTCTTTCTAAAGGTCACTAGCACTTCTGTTATATGTGTGAAGCAAAATTTCAGTCAAAGCTTTTCATACATCTCATTCATTCCCTACCCCCCGTTTTTCTTGATATTTTCTTTATAGTGTTCAAATTTAACACCATGCCTTACTAATTCCTTAGCAGTTATACTTATCTAAAGTTATATCATAGCAAGCTCATGGGAAAGATTTGCCCTTTTATCTGTTCAGTGAAGACATTAACCTTTCTTTTCTGTATGGTAGGGCCCAGGGGGCAACTAGTTAGTTGTAGCTAAATATTTTGGGGGTAGCTGTTGTATTCAGATCTTCTAGTGCTTGAATGTTCTTCTTTTCTTCTGACACATAGGAGCTACAATGGAATATGAATTAAAAATTGGACTAAAATTTCCCAATGAGCAGAAAACCTGAACTTTGCTATTCTGATTATAAGTGCTATTAGAGTTTTCATTGTCGATATTGCCAGTGATGCTCATCTGGCTGCCTGTAGCCACATTCAACTCCATCCTGAGGTTTTTTGCAGCCTTCCCACCAATCTGAGAGGGATGCTAGCCAAATGCCTGATGGTTGCCACTCCTGGGCCCTGTCTAGACATCGTACTGAAGGCGCATGCATACGCCCCAAGTACGATCCCAAAACGATAGTGTAGACTACAGCCAGAAGAGATGGAGGAGGAGGAGGGTTGCTCTTACCCCGGCAACAGGAGGCTGGCGGGGAGGCGGCGGTGGCAAGGACGCGCCCGGATTCCCCAGCCTCCTCCTCCTCCATCTCTTCTGGCTGTAGTCTACACTATCGTTTTGGGGTAGTACTTGGGGCGCATGCATGCGCCTTCAGTACGATGTCTAGACAGGGCCTTGGACTTCCCTCCTAGGGCACCAGCATCACAATAGGCCTGGATGCTCCATAGTCTTGGAGATTCTATCATGCAGTGAAGGGCACTTGCTGGTTATCAAGTAACTCTTTGTGTTGCTTCTGATACAGCTACATAAAGTGATGGGATGCCAAAGAGATGTCTGTCATATCCTAGAAGGCTCTTATTATATGGCATTTGTATGCATGGTATTGGCCAGGCAAAACGTAGTGCTGTTCTTAGGCTTCTGTCTCTGCTTGCTAGAAAAGGAGGATAAAGCTGAAGGAGCAAAGGCCATGGGATATATTAGGAAACAAGATAATCAAAACAGAGCGGAGCAAAGCTGTAGAGAACTTTGAAAGTAAGTACAAAAAGTTTGTCTTGGATGGAGATAAATGCCTTTGAAGTGATATGTTTTAATTTAATTTATAATAGTGCAACTACATATCAAGAAAATTGTTCATAAAATGAATGTATATATAGGTTAATTTAGATTCATTTAAGTGTATAGTAAAATAATTACTAGCATCATAAACTAATCATCTTTACAGTACGCAATACAGAAGAATATAATAGAATATGTACAATACGGCTTATTCAGTTTTCAATAGGATACATAGCTGCTGAGTTTGAGACTAATTCACCCGGGGTATGTTGTCCCACACTCTTGGTATGGGATCCAGAAGTCTTAGCCATAGCATGTGTGAGTGTGTGACTGAACAAGCCAAAACTGTGATGTTATTACTGAGATATAATTTCGGCTTTAAAATGAACAAATACAGACCAACAAAAGGCCATATGGCTTTGTTTTTTGAGCATGTGCTTTGTGGTGTATGTGTTATATTGCATAAATCTGGAAAGCTGCTTTGAGGTCTCTAGTCAAAAAGTGGGATATAAATCTAAATGAATACATAAAACTGTACCAGTTTATTTATTTCTCTGCTCAAACTTCATGTAACCAAAGCAAATATCAGCAAAATCTAAAGTGGTATGGAGAAATTGTTTCAGAGTCTGTAAAGTGATTTGCCATAAGAAATAAAAAAGTAAAAAGCCTTTTCATTTTCAAGAAAATAAGAACTAATTCAGAGCTGAACATTTTCTAAATCAAATGGGATTTCATCTATAAAACCAATTAACTCCAGTCTCAGTAGCAATAAAGCTTTTTAACAGGGCCCAGTCATTTTCAGATAGGTGCTAATGTACATCGTGTATTTACATGTAGCACTATTTCCAACTTTCCACACTCTTGTCTCTGTATTCCATTTCCCTTCCTATTCCCTCTTTATAGCACTAGGTAGAAAAACGGACATACCCAATCAGATTTGTAATTAATCACACACAAAAGTAGATTATTTGCAAACTGGCCTCTCTGAGTACTTTTGAAGACCCGATGATATTGGGATCTTGAAAGCTCCGTAATGCCTTTGGGCACGTTATTCCCTTCCCAACTTGAATCAGACTCATTACCAAAGAAGGAGAGCAATATAGAGAGACTGATTCACACCATGAAGGGCTCACAAGGCCTTATACTCTGAAACGGGATAACAAAATAAAAAATAAAAATGGAACTTTTGTAAATACAGTTCCTGAGTTCACCTGCTTTATCAAGACAAGAAACGAACATTGTCTCATAACCATCACATAATTGTGTTGTATTTTGTAACGATTTAAAAAGTTTGTATGTTACTTTGAGCATTTTTACATTCAGGCAACTGATAAATACAGTAAAGTAAATAAAAATAATAGTTCAGGATTAACCTGCAATAGGGGATAGCCAAATTATGAAAGGCTTATTATCACCGTGTCTTCCAATCGTGTGAGAAAGCTAAAGAGTGATGAGTAACAACTGCAGTTATCACCTGGATTGCTTGACTTGTGAATGCACATTGAATTCCCACAGGAACGTAGTGGAACTACAATACCGTTTAGAGAAAGAATTTCGATTTGATTTGTAGAAGGAAATTCCACTAGGAATTGAGGAATGGAGCCGAATTTGCAAAAATGGGGAGAATTTCTGGGAAATGTCACCTCTTTTTATCTCTCTTCCAAAATATAGTACATTTCAGTTTAAGCTTTAGGAAATAATATGTGTGGTTTTGGTAGACATATGCAGGATGAAGGCCTAATAAGTCTGTTAAGCCAGTCTAGCTGAAGTGGAGAAAGCAGGCATTAGTACCACTGCAGCTAAAATTACTTCCTGTTCCTGAAGAGTGTAACATAAACATACTCCATTGCACAGGATTACATTTATTTTCCTTAATTCCTATCATCTGAAGAGGAACTATGATGCTGCATGGTAGGGTAGCTCCCCATCTTTGCTAGGACTTCAGCAGTGTAGCAGTGCTAACAGCATCTGGAGTGGAATTTACATTAGGTTTGGCTGCTGCTGCAATGCCAGTGTTTGTGTGAGTGGCTTTGTGTAGGGTGACCATATTTGGGAAACCAAAAAAGAGGACACCTAGCGTGTGTGTGTGGAAGCAGCTTTCTGAGTCCTGCAGAAAATACGTTATTCCCCCGCCACCTTAAAGAACCCGATTGGAGTGGAGGAGAGGAAAGGATTTCATTCTGCACCACCACCATCCACTCCAATTGGGGCCTTTTCTATAATGTCCACGAATGACCCACTTTCCCCTTTAAGACCTCAATTGGAGCTCGGGGTGGGGGAATGATGTGCCTCAAGAAAGCATGTCATTCCCTCCTGCCATGCTAATGGCAGCCTTAAAGGGGAAGGTGTGTCATTCCAGGACATTATTGAAAATTATAGAAAATCCCCCCTGACACCATGGAAAGAACAAAAACCAGGACAAATCCGTGGAAATCCTGACAGTTGGTCACCCTAGCTTTGTGCCCACTTTTAGACAATCTGGGTATGTGTGTGTGAAGCATTGACCTAGAGAATATAAGGCTATTGTAAAGCAGTAGAGAAATGAGTACACGCCACCCGGTGGGGGGGAGCAGGGAAAACATGCCCTAACATGAAGGAGCTCATTTGCATACAGTGTTGTGCATGCAACAGTCTCTTGCTGCAGAAGGAGGAGCTGAACTTTGACATTGTTAGTGTTGGAGGTGGTTCCTGTTTTGGGGCCTGCTGAATCAGCTCTCTTTTGCAGCGCACCCCAGTTCCTGGTTTGGGCCTACTGAATCAGTTCTCTTTGCAGCGCACCCCAGTTCCTGCTGCTGCTGAATCAGCTCTCTTTTGCAGCGCACCCCAGTTCCTGTTTTGGGGCCTGCTGAATCAGCTCTCTTTGCAGCGCACCCCAGTTCCGGTTGCTGCCACCTACCATCCACCTTATTGCATGCCTGGAGGATCACTATTCATTCACTGTCTCCTGGGCTTGTGAATAAGGCTAAAGGACACAGGCTTCCATCGGCCTACCTAGACCTTGGGAGGGAAATGTGTTAATCAAAAGGTTGTTTCCCATGTTCTATTTTTGCTGCTTGTTAAACTGAATAAATACCAGTACTTATACCTCAGGTGTGTGGGTGAGGTTGCTACTCAGACATCTCTAAATTGGTGTCCCAGGTTTCCTGCGTGGGGGCTTGATCCTGAGCTAACCTTAAGGGAAAAACAAACAACCCCTAGACATAGAACCCGGCCCTGGGTACCGACCCAAGGGTTACACTATTGTTCTACAGTGGATTAAATTCTTCTACACCACCATGCCCATTATACTAAAAATGAGCTTGTGACAGAAATGGAGAGGAGGTTCAGAAAGGCCCTTACGACTTTCCCAATTAACAAGCACCTTCACCCCATCAGATAAGCCAGTTCTACCCATTCGATTCACTCTGATGGTGGGGAAATGGAGAATCACATCAGCGATAATTACTATGGATAAACCTGAACCTCCCACAAGCTTCTAATCACATCTAACTTTAAACTAGATAAGCACGACCTGTGCAATTACAATGCACGGAGTGATCAAGCTGCTGGAAACACACAGACTGTTTTGTAACCATAAGGGCTCTTTATTTAGGGCACCATAGCAGAAAACAAAGCAAAATATTTTGCTTTCTGAAAATAACCGTACTAAAACAGGCAAAAGACTTGCATCTCCTCAGAAGCAGTGTGAAGGAATCAGCATATAAGCAGATCTGACACAAAAGTGTAGGTGTGAGGCTCCCCCATGTACCCGGGTGAGAAGGGGAAGACTGTTACCTCAAGACAGATTATTTATTTCATTTATTTATTTTATTTAGTACATTTCTAATCCACCCAATAACCAGTATTCTCTGATCAGGTTTCCACCAGTTGAAAAACTAAAATTCAATTTTAAAACAATTAAAAATATAAAATACAGTACAACTATTTAAAAGAATAAAATGTAATATAATTATTTAAGGAAATGGGGAAGACGTGACAGGAACTATTATCCCCAGAAACAAATACATTTCACAGGAGTCAACAAGAAGGAGTAAATTTACCTAAGCACATGAGAAGCAAGGATTCCCCCCTTTCACATTTAATTTATATCCTACCTCTCTTTCATATAGCTCATGGTAACATACATAAGTATCCAGGTGGTCTCACACCTAGATACTGACCAGGTTCAGACTTACTCAGCTTCAGAAATATTACTGTGTCATATGCCTGCCTAATGGGTTAGGTTCTGAAATATCTACGCTTTCAGTCTTTCCTAATGAAATAAAGAAGGCATCACAGTAATTCACATTTAAACCAAACCAGTGTCCCCAATAATATTGTCAGTGCCTTTCCCCCTACAGCACTGTATGTGAAAGAAGGTTTGTGCTTAAACCCTGTAACTTTGCATTTTACATGTGAATACATTTCCCCCGGAACATCCAAGAAAGATAAAGCATTAATCTTGAGGTAGTTGTTGTTTTCAATGGTCCACCTACTAGATTAGAGGCATTTCCATTGACAATAGGATTTATGTGCTTAATCCACCCCCATGGGAGCCTGTCAATTGAATCCAAATTCTCAGGTCTGTAAGTTGTCACTTTCTGTATTTATGTCAGACCACTGGATTGCACATTAATCCATGAGAACAAACCATATACCCTCCCTCACATTTGGGCCACTTTTCTAGCAGTAGTGTGTATAAATGGAACATATTGATTGAAGATGCAGTACAGGAAAAATCTGCAGCAAAACTTCAGACGATAGCTAGTATTTCATAGGGATGTACAGAATATACTCTAATGTCAGTGTTTGAAGTAGCACATTTGATATCTCCCACCCACAACAAATTATCAAAATATATTCACCTTCTGAAGCATTCACCTTGTTTTGATGCTGTTTGATACCTATTTGTGTACACTTACCTAGTCCCATTTTTCTTTCTCTTCTTTGCCCTCTCTGATCTCAGACACATTTGTCCACACTGATAACCTTTATGATTTTGTTTTGGTGTCCATGATAGGATCAACAAAATTGTATGAATCACCACATCCAACGGGATTAAAGAGCAATGTTCAACACATGAGACCAAAGACAGTGAGGGCAAAGAAGAAAAAAAAAAGTGGCACCTAGAAGAACAACAGCATTGTGAACTTTCCTGGAAGGAATGCTGAAAGTGAAAATCACAGAAATATGAGGTGCTATCTGACACTCATGAAAACTAATATGTAACGAAGCTAAAACTTTCAGAGTGTTAGCCAAGTTAGTCTGCTTTGCAGCAAAAACAACTTCTGATGAAATAGACTCTAGTTTACGTAAGTTAAATAAATTTGCTAGGCTTTAAGGGGTTACAAGACTCGCATGTATTTAATGCTGAGCCAAAAATCCTAGTTTAAATAAACCAGGATATGCATAAACACTGGGTGGGTTATGTAACACCCGCACTCCTGTTTCACTTCTTTGCATGAGCAGGAAACTAACCAGGAAGGTGCAGTTGACCCTAACTTAATGCATACCAGAATTATAGTTAATTGCTTACAAACAAACTGTGATTTGTACATCAAATTCAAACTATGGTTTAAAGCTGGCTTACAATCCTGGCTTATTTGGAAGCAATTAAACATAGTTTCCTATTCACATGTAATTGGAAACTATGCAGCTTCTTCTTGGGATACATCTACACCTTAAGGGTATAGAGGGAGGGAGGGGGGAGGATTGTGGACTTACCTGCTTCCACAATCCTCCCCAAGCATCTTGACAGCTGCATGATGTCCCAGAAGGAAAGAGGGACGCTGCGGCCACCATTGTTTTTCTGCAGCATGAGAAGGAGTGCAATTGTGCTCCTCTGCAAAAGGAAGGTTAAAAAAAACACCACCCGAATCCACTCCTCACCTGCGATGGGCATGGACTGCCCCCATGCAGCTCCATGCCCATTTTAAGAGATCCGCTACTCGCGGGGAGGAAGGGACGACCCAGGAGCAGTGGCCACACAGCCCGCTCTTCTTGGGATGGTCCCAGGACTGTGGAAAACTCAGGTTTTCCGCAGTCCCAGATATCCCAGGGAAAGTTCCTGGTCATCCCGTGTTGCCCCCAGAATCCCCTGTGCATCATTTGGATGCACAAGGATGTCCAGAGTCTACCCTGGGATATAGGCATGGTGAAGATATGCACTTGGTTAGTTTCCCTGCTTGTGCAAAAGGAAGAGCAAAGTAGGAACAAGGGGGCTGCCTGCATCTGCCTGCTGTATGTATATCTTGGTTTAGCATTACATGTAAAAGTGGCCTTTATGTAACAAGGTGAATTACAAGGTAAGCTACCCAAGAAATAGTTACAGAATAACTGATGAAAATTTCACTGATGCATTATCATGAAGAAACAGAAGTTTCCTAATACTTTCAGAGAAGAAGTTCAGAAGATAAATATCTCTATAATATAAGCACCAATAAATTTGGATATTCAGTTACACTGTAATGTTTAGTACAGATTTTGCAGGTGCCCAACTGGCTCAAGGGGTCCGACAGACTTCCTCACATCTGCCCACCCCTAGACCCAGATCCGTATAGCACTATATAACAAGTGCACTTTAACTGGTTTCAAAGGAAACCCTAGAGCACCTCCACAAGCAGGAGCTAAACTTCACATACCTTAACTTGATTATAGACTTAGAAGATTTTAATTAGATTGAGCAGGGTAATTAAGCATAATCACATTTTTAAGGTCTTAAAATGAGTGTTTTGACAAGAGTTTGACATTCAGTTCATAACAGAGTGAAGTAAAAAAAAAAAAAGGTTTCAAAAGCAACTGTGTAGTTTCCTAATCTAAAAGGTATTAACAGAGTGAGTTTAGTATTGCTTACCCTATCTGTGTAGTCCTCACAGTTCTTGATCTGGAGTTGTTCACCTTGAAGTAAACTCCTCTAGCTTCATTAAAGGTTTGCAACTAAATGGCCTAACGTTAACCATAAACTCTGACAGTCTCTGATTTGAGGGGAGGAGCCATACCTCAGTGTGATAGACAACATGCTTTGTATTCAGAAGGTCCCAGATTTGAACCCTGCCTTCTCCAAGTAAGGCGAAGAAAGAATCCTGCCTGAAACCATGGAGAGCCGCTACCAGTCATTGTTGACAATAATGGGCCTCATGGACCCATGGTCTGACCCACTATAAGGCAGCTTCCTATGTTCCTATCCACAGGCTTAAATTCTGAAAGTATAACACACTAACCCACAGTTCAACAAACAAACCATGGTTCAAAACAACCTACACTCAACCACTGAGTATGGTTTAGCGTATTGTGTGAACAGCTCCAAACTGAGTGGAATATTAGATAGGAGGAGTTATGAGGGATGAGGGGTGACCCAAAGTGTGAAGAAGTGGTGATCAAATATGATTGGGCTCAGTCTACAAAATGGTGGACTAATCTAAGATATAATTAAATGTGAGAAGGAAAAGAAGAACAAAACCTATACACAAGCAAATTAAAGATGATATTGCAGTCATGTTCTACTTTTGGTTTCCCACAGGCAGATGTTTGGCCACTGTGTGAATGGATTGCTGGACTAGATAGGCCTTTGGTTTGATTCAGCATGGCTGTTCTTAAATATGGGGAAAGGGTGGAGAAGTATACAAGTTTGAAAATGCTTGATGTCTCAAAAGAATGGGGATTTGTCAAAGACCAATCTATGCATTGAAACATACGTGGAAGGTGATTTTACAATAAAATTGTTTTATGAGCATTTTGTTTTTTAAGGAGGCAATTTAATTTTTTATCTTAATTGTCTGCTTAAAGGTATTTTTCATGGCAACCCCCCCTGAAAATTGAAATAACAGATTATTATGAATAATAATAATAATAATAATAATAATAATAATAATAATAATATATTAATATCCCCCTGAAGCAACAAGTGCATAGTGCTTGAAGTTTTTTTTTATTGTACTAAACATAAAGGCCTGGCACAGTTTCCCATTATAAGCTGATAAAACATGCACACACTTTCCAAGTCAGTGATGTAGTATGTAGAGTTGAAAAGTATCGCAGTACCTACTCCTTGCCATTTAGTTTGAGAGCCAGTTTAGTGTAATAGCTAGTGTGTTGGACTGGGACTCAGGAGATGGGTTCTAGTTCCCATTCAGCCACGGAAGCTCCCTGGGTGACTTTGGGCCAGTCACAGACTCTCAGCCCAACCTAACTCACAGGCTTGTTACTGTGAGGATAAAAATGGAGAGAAGGAGGGTTATGTATGCCGCCTTGGGTTCCTTGAAGGAAAATAGGTGGGATATAAATGCAATAAATTATTATTATGATTATTATGATTATTTAGAACATTTATATATACCGCCCCATAGCCGAAGCTCTCTGGGCGGTTTACAAAAGTTAAATAAATTATAACATATAGCCTGGGTTTATTTCTGGTTCAGTTCATGGCAACTATGGGCTCATCAACACCAAGCAGAATATTCCACTATGAAAGCGGTATGAAAGTGGTATATAAAAGGCAGAAGCCACACTACTGCTTTATAGTGGTATTGAAGTGCACTGCAGGATTTACACTACTGCTTTATAGTGGTACTGAAGTGCACTGACAACTGTTGGGGCCCATGACACATCTACACCAAGCAGGATATAACACTATGAAAGTGTTATGAAAGCGGTATATGGTATGTGTCATGGGCCCCAACAGTTATCAGTGCACTTCAATACCACTTTATGTTCTTTAGCACTGAATAATGATGGTGACTGTACATTGTCAGGGAAACTTGGGACAGTTCTTGAGACCAGTTCATACATTAGACAGCAACTGAATAAAAAGTAGTTTTCACTTCTTTTTGTCCCTATTGCTTTCAGCCTAACCTACATCTCAGGTTTGTAGTGAGGATAAAATGGAGAGGAGGATCACGTATGCCACCTTGGGCTCCTTGGAGGAAAGGCAGGATATAAATGTAACAAATATATAAAATAAATATGAGTGGCACAATTTGTAGATCACACCATGAATCCCAGATAACAGGTGAAAGCTGGTAGTCCCATTTCTCTTAGTAAAGAAGAAGTTCAGATCAATTTCACTAGTTTACCCGCGTACAATGTATGAGCTAGTTCTTGGTGATTTAGAAAAGAAAAGCTCCCCAGATTTCCACCATTGAGAGCAGATAAAAGAATAGTCTCTTATACTTACTTCAAAAGCTGTTGCGGGAGGGGGAAGGGGAAGGAAAATGTGCAGAGTGCTTGAATCAGCTACCAGGAGCCCAATCTGGATGTAAGACATTCTGTATGTATTGTCACTGGAGAGGACGATTCATTTACTTCTTAAAGGAGGCGGTTATGTTGTCAGTGGCTTTGCATGGTAATGTGCAATCTTTCCTTTTTTAAAAAAAAGTTTTTCCCCTAAACTTTTCCACGTGTAAACACTGATTGACAGCAATTTACAAGTAGTGCAGCTTTTGTATAATCAGAACATGGGTCAGATTAAATACTCCTACTGATAAGCCACCTTATTAAAATGTGTGTTCCATTTCATTAGCTATTGTTCTCACCAAATCCTGCCTGGGCTTGCTCCTTGCTTAACACTTCCAAATCTCAAGTGGCCAAGGACTGGCAACAGCAGAACTAGATGGGAACAACAGAAATAAGGCCACCCAGTAGCGATCGAATTCTGTAACAATCTACAGAGGAGGGTCAGGCATAGCAAAAGACCATGCTGGATTTTACACGGATTTGAATAAGAGAGACTATATAATTGGTGAATGAATACTTTAGGCTGCAATCCTATTGATGCTTACCTAGGAGTAGGCTCCATTGAATTCAGTGGAATTTACTTCTGAGTAGTGTCGAGGAAATCAAGCTAGGTGGTTCTTTTACCCATGCCCACAGGTATAGGAAAATGGTTAGCTCTATAAATCGTTAGCTCTATAAATTATAAAGTTCACGGCTTCCTGCTTAATTAAAACATATTTTCAAGGCTGCAATTGCTTTCACGCTTCCAGCTGATGCTGAAACCATGTGACAAGACAGTGTCAACACCGGCAGTTGGAGGGTAGAGTAAGATGTCTGCAAGGCAAGATAACCCGGGGTGGGGTGGGGGAAGAAACAGATAGAGATGTATTTTCTGTAACTGTTGCAATACCCATATATGTATGGTATTCTAGTCAGAGAAGTACTTAAACTCTGTACATGCCTAAATGCTATGCTTCTCATTGGTTATTGTATTGCAGAGCTGTATTATGATTGGTGGGAAGGTTCTGCCATTGTATCTGAAGGGAACTGACCCTATAAATATGTTAGCCTTTCCTGAAATTGTTGGGCAGTTCCTCAGGTCTTCTGAGACTGTCACCTTGCAGCACTGTAGGCTGCTCATAATAAACCTTCTAAAGAGAGAGAAGTTGTGTCTTGAGAGTCTGTGGCCACAGCTAGACCTAAGGTTTATCCTGGGATCATCCAGGGTTCGCCCCTGCCTGAGCACTGGATCCCCTGTGTGTCACCTAGGTGAACAGGTTTGACCCCTGGACGATCCAGGGATAAACCTTAGGTCTAGCTATGGCCTGTGACCACCACTCAGCGAACCACGGGGACCCGCCCTTTTGGGTTCCACCACAATAGATATGTATAGGATTGCACTGACATTCAATAAAGATTTGGTATTTGCCAATTATGTCCTCAAGACTTGAGAGTCAATCTGGTGTAGTGTGATAGACTGGGACTCTAGTCCCCACTCAGATGAGAAGCTCATTGTGTGCCATTGGGCCAGTCACTGGGGATGCCTATATGTTTTAAAAGCTCTGTGGTGGATGCATGCTGGCACTGCATCGGTCATATGACGCAGCAGCCACCTCGTAGCCACCGCGGGGCTTTGCCGCGAAGCTGTGAATTTAAAAGTTAGGGACTTACCCCAACTTTTTATGCTGGAGTGAGGTGAACACCATCTTACCTCACTCCCACGTCGAGGCGGAGGTGTTCCTGGATAGAAGGTACCCCCTGATTGGTTGCCAGAAGTCTGGGCAGAGAGCAGGCCCAGCGAACCAAATGGCCACTGGAAAGCTCATGCTGCCTTCTGCATTGGGATTAGCTGTTGCCACCCTGCAGCAGCGAAAGTGTGGGGGTGTCTCGAAAGTGGTGGCAACCTGGTGCCATCAAGGCAGCGTCACTGATTCCCAGCCTACCCTAGCTCACAGGGTTGTTGTGGGGATAAAATAGAGAGGAAGAGATTATGTGCACCACCTTCGGTTCCTTGAATGAAAGGCAGAATATAAATGTAACAAATATAAAAAATAACCAGAAGAATTCCAGATTGCTTGCTCCCCCTTAGTGATTTGTTATTTTTCAAGTATCTAACTCTCTGTCATTCTTTACCTATGAAGCAGCAAACAAAACAGCAGAGTTAGTGGGGCCCTCTCTCACTGTTTTTCAACCCTAGATAACTATAAATAACAAATTAAAATGTGAGAAAGCCTTTTTACTGACCATAAAATGTAATTAACCATTAAACTTAATTAAAAGGGAATTATTCAAAAATGGACCACTTATGTATTGCTGTGAGTAAAGGAAAGCTTTTTTTTTTTTTTAATGAAATTGTAGTCCCATGGGCATTGATTTATTTTATTTATTTATTTATTTTATTACATTTATATACCGCCCCCCAGCCGAAGCTCTCTGGGCGGTTTACAACAATTAAAAATAGTAAACATTAAAAGTACACAAAAATTTTAAAAAACGTAAAAACAGTATAAAAACAACAACAGTATCCATTTAAAACAACAATTCTGGGGTCCATTAAAAACAAACTTAACGTTATTAAATGCTGCTTAAAATGCCTGGGAGAAGAGAAAGGTCTTGACCTGGCGCCGAAAAGATAACAACGTTGGCGCCAGGCGAGCCTTATCGGGAAGATCATTCCACAGTCGGGGGGCAACCACTGAGAAGGCCCTCTCCCTTGTTGCCATCCTCCGAGCTTCCCTCGGAGTAGGCACTCGGAGGAGGACCTTAGATGTTGAGCGCAGTGTACGGGTAGGTTCATGTCGGGAGAGGCGTTCCATCAGGTATTGCAGTCCCAAGCCATGTAGGGCTTTATAGGTTAAAACCAGCACCTTGAATTGGGCTCGGAAACATATAGGCAGCCAATGCAAGCGGGCCAGAATTGGTGTTATATGCTCAAATCTTCCTGTTCCAGCTATCAATCTGGCCGCCGCATTTTGCACAAGCTGCAGTTTCCGGACCGTCTTCAAAGGCTGCTCCATGTAGAGGGCGTTGCAGTAATCTAATTTGGAAGTTACCAAAGTATGGACAACTGAAGCTAGGTTATCCCTGTCCAGATAGGGACGTAGCTGGGCCACCAACCGAAGTTGGTAGAAGGCACTCCGTGCCACCATAATTGATGGTTATCCAGGCCAGCACTTTGCAGCAGGGATCTTCAGAAGTCACTTAAGTATATGTTGAGGAAATGCCTTCTTGGAAGTAGACAATAAACAAATGGTAAAGAGAGGCACAGCAGTAGGGATTGTATTATTGTAATTGCTGAGATGATATGTATTCTTGTTTTGTATTGCTATTCTTGTGTTGTTAGCCACCTTGAGTACATTGTGTAGAAAAGCAGCAACAAGTGATGATGAAGAGAAGGCGTTTATGGTGGTGGTGGTGGTGGAAGAGTGGTTGCATAGTACCCCTTTTACTTCCATGGAGTCTCACATGAATGAAATACTATTGTTCCTGTTTCTTGTTAGGATGCTACTGAATTTACAGATAAATTCTTTTTAAGCCTTTCTGATGTTTATCTTTCTAATGTTGATCATACAATAAAGTATGGGTTGAATCCATGCCAAGTTATTTATATTTTGGTCCCATTTAAATCAATGTGACTTAGAGGTATGTAAGTGTGACAAACTTGGCCCGGCTCTAACTGCACGAAATTTACCCTGGATAGCAAGTTTATCTATCCTAATTCAGCTGCAAGAGACCTGTGTGTTGAATTCCAATAACTGATTTCAATTGATAATTCTGTTAACATTCAAGCAAGTCCATGCATATAGACATGCATGAATGGCTAATATATTGTGAACCTCTTGTAGCCTTAATTTGTTTTGTGTGTTTTTTAAATGTACTTCTTACATTAAAAGTGCTAAAGAGAAGGGCTTGTGCCTACTTGTGTTTCACTTTTCACTGATAACTCTGAGGGGAGGTAAGTGTTGACTGCATGAAAACAGGAACACCATCTGGCAGGATTTCCCACATGGCTATCGTCTTGTGGACGATAATAAGACAAAACGGTGTTTTTTGTTGATGTGTAAAATTTTACTAAAACACTAAAATATTGTTTTTCCCAAACAGCAGAAAATTACTATCTTTCACATAAACTGCTAGAATATGTTTTTAAAAACCTTTGCTGGAAGGTAAGGTAATCAAATTTGACATAGCAAGCTTCATCCTGCAGTCCTTGTGCACCTAAGGCCCTTTCTACAACTAAGGATTATCCCAGGAAAATAGAGGGAATTTCTCTAGATAGAGGAATCATTTGGATGCACAGGGATGATCCCAGGACAATCCTGGGGGCGGGGGGGGGGGAAGGCAGGTGTAGAAATGGCCTAAGACTCTATAGCTACAAATTTTCATTAATGTTATTCATCTTCTGAGGATGTGAAATCTTCGGCTGTGTCATTTAACCGCCACCATGCAGATTCAGAGCCACCCTGGGGCAAAGACAACGTCAAGACAACCCCATAGTGGCTAGCCCAGCCCCTGCTATTGCTCAGGTGACTTCATAACCCACTTTGAACTAATTCTGCTCAAAATATTTTAAAGGATATTTGTGAATTTTAACAATTCAAATACACAAAACCACTAGGATATTAAGCTGGTCTTTGCAATTGCAGCATCAGTCCTTCTCATAAAGCAGGATTTAACAGAGAGTGACTACTCTTTCTTCAAGTTTAACCTGAACAGTATGTGACTAAAATCTTTACCTCATAAGTGTTTCCCCCTGAAAAAACTAGTAAATAAGCCTTCAAATCCTGTTTTCTGTTACTGCTGGCCTAGTCAATTTGATTGGAATATAACTGGCATTAGAAGGCCAAAGATCGAAGCTTTGCAATTATTAACTCTTTTTGATTTGCACAGAACACTTCAGAAAAGGCTAACAGATGGGGGCACTCCATCTAACATTCACTTTACTTCAAATATTTCTCTAAAGACTGACGTTTTTATGTTTATGTTTCTAGCAAAATAACAGAATTCCATATTGTAAGACCTGGTTATAAATCTCATATCTTGAAGCAAAAAAAGATGTCTCAATTGGACAAAAACGTAGATGAATATTTTATCTACTGGACTTAAATCAACTAAGAGTGCAATCCTATGCAGGTTTAGACATGAAAAAGTCCTACAATTTCCAGCATTCCTCAGCCAGCATATACTGGCATGCCCTGGTTGTCAGTGAATGTCCAAGCACAAGTCAAGGTGTTGCTATTGATTTTTAAAGCATGACATGACCTGGACCCAGAATAATTTAGGGAGTGTTTCCCCATCCTTTAAGATTTTCTGAGGAGGCCCAATTCTATGTCTATGGGCTGTGGGATAGTAACATTTGGCTAATAGAACAGGGTTTTCTCAGTGGTAAGTAAAGGAGAAAGGGTTGACCTCATAGTCAGCTAGAGAAATAGTTGATGTCTTCAGGAGGGGATAGCGTTGTTTGTGAAGTTAGTTGAACTAAAACGCTTTGTTCAGTTAATAATGCCACAGTTGACAACTCTGGAATGATTTCTTCAGGGAGGCTCACTTGACAACATCTTTTTAATTCTAGTTTAGGAGCCAAGTTAAGGCCTTTTTGTTCTGTATGCTATTCCACATTTCAGCTTGCACAGGCCTAGATTTTAGTTGCTCCCAGTTTTGAATAGTAACTGCTGCTGTGTTATTTCTTTTTGTATTTGTTATTATTACATGGTCTGTGTTTTTATTTTATTTTTAATGTTTCTGATTATTCTATAACACTCTGAACAAAAAGTTAAAAATGATTATTAATTCCTCTGGTATGGACAAATACGTGCAAGCAGCGAAAAGAATCATTCCAGGGAATGGGAGGACCATGCATGCTTCCCATATTCCTATCAAAGGAATGAGTCAATGAGTATAGACTATAGCATGTCAGACTGGGACTAGTAGGTTCAAATCCCCACTTTGCCATAAAATTAGGTCCAAAGTCAGCCAATAAACTTTACAATCAAACAAGGATTCAAATTTACTAGTCCTGCTCTGAAATGCGATGCTCAACATCACATGTATCTTTCAGGGCTGTTCATACAGTATGCTAAACCACATTCAGTTGTGGAACCATCAGTTAGCATGCTGTCTGAACCCAGGACCTTTTCCTCAGGATGGCTTGTTAACCATGCAGTGTGGCTTGTTAATCTCCCTGAACAACCTAACAACAAACCATGGGTTCTCAAAGTGGCTTGTTTGAGAATAATAAACCACACTGCATGGTTAACAAGCTGCCCTCAGGAAAATGTCCTGGGTTCAGACAACACTCTAAGGCCATATCTATACCAAGCAGGATAACTCACTTTGAAAATGGTTTGAAAACAGTCTATGGAGTGTGTCCTGGGCCCCAAGAGTCATCACTACTGTTATAAGCTGTTTTAAAGCAGGATTAACAAAACAAAAAAGGGGGGGCTAGGCATGTTTGGGGAAGGGCGGGATAGAAATATAAATAAACGTTGTGCTGCAGAGCAAAAGTTACTTCCACGAATTAGGGGCTGTATGGAAATAAGGGGAGGGTGCAGGGTGGTTTATTATTCCACTTCTGTTTGCAGAGGGATTAGAAAAACTGCTCTATTGAGAGTTCCCCTTGAGTGCATCAAGTCTAAATTAAATAAAAAATAATTATGCCACCTGAGTGGAAACACACACACACACACGTTATGGGCAAGTGTTTTTTGTGGCCTCTAAGTGGCTGCTGTTTGTGAATGTATGAAATGGTCTTAAGGAAATGATTGCTTCTCTCAAGAGCCCATTTCCTTCAGCTGCCTTGCACAACAGACACCTGCCCATCAAAAATGGACTGCAAACTTGAATGTGAGTGGTTAAGGGCCAACAAGTTTACTGAAGATAAACAAAAGCTTTTCCTATCAAATATTGATGGAAATTGTTCCATAGGGAAGAAGAAATAGAAGGAAATCTATTTTTTGTTTACTTCAAGAGTTACCTAGAGACATGTCACTAGAAATTATTGCCTTTCTCTTGCCTAACTGACTCCTTCAAATAGATCTACTGATGGCAATCTTCTCAGAACTGTTGGGAGGTGTGATAACTTCCTTCTTTGTTCCTAAGTTTGACTGACGAAGTCTGAGAAGTGGGAGAGCTATTTCCCTTGATTTCATCTTTTGCCATCCTGGGCAGCTTGAATGCTAACATTCAAACATCTGGCACCTACAACATTGGTTGGTGTCCTCACATTTCAACCACAAATCTTGAATTTGAACCCAAATTCAAATATAGGACCCCCACCAGTCCCAATCTGGTGTGGCACATCTCAGCAAGAACTGCACCACATGACCCTTCTGCACCACATGACCCTTTTATGAACCACCCAGGGAGCTTCAGCCATTGGGCGGTATAAAAAATGCAGTAATAAATAAATAAATGTCATCTCTCATGGGTATAGCCAATAGCATTATTCCACAAACTCAAAACACCGTTAGTAGAGTTTCACCAAATTTTTCCATTGTGCAAGTGTCTGCACATGACCCTTGCACAAATGGTTGCACAAATGATTGTATAGCTGCACTTTTGCAAACACAACTTTAGTTGCTCCTCTTGTACGTAGTTCAGAGCTTAGTTTCCTCTGGTGCAACATCACTTGCACTAGCAGAATGGCAGAGCTGGATACTGCCCTCAGTTTTGCATTAAATGTCAAAATTGACTTCTCTTTGTGCCAGCTTTAGTTTCAGGTTCATGATCTACTAAATGCTTTTTTTAAAAAAATCATCATCCCATATCTAGCAGCTGTAGGGACAGAGAGGGATGTCTCTCTCTCCCTTGGTACCCAGACCTGGATGGCACAAAAGAAGGGAGAGAGATACTTCTCTGCTTCAGCCACCACAGCTGCATCCCCTTCAGCCAAGCAAGGAGACAGAGGAGAATGACCTGCTGTCACCAGCCACCACAGTGGCCTGATTTGGAAGGTATCTCACATTTGGAGCAGTGCTGGAGGATCACGAGGGTTGGGGTACCAGACAGACCCCATTGCAATAATTGAGAGCTCAACAAAGTGCAGATTGGTCTTACATTGGGGTCAGAAATAACTACTTCATAATGAATATTTGTCCATCATTAAATATTTATACTATGTTTTATATTCATATTTTCAACTGTTTGTATGGCATTTTAGACTCTTGGGAAGGAAAGGAACCTCTCGTGCAAGCACTGAGTCATTACTGACTCTTGGAGGGACGCCAGCTTTCGCTGATGTTTTCTTGGCAGGCCTTATAGCGGGGTGGTTTGCCGTTGCCTTCCCCGGCCGTTATTACCTTTCCCCCAGCTAGCTGGGTACTCATTTTACCGACCTCGGGAGGATGGAAGGCTGAGTCGACCCAAGCCGGCTGCCTGAAACCAGCTTCCGCTGGGATCGAACTCAGGCTGTGGGGAGAGTTTCTGCTGCAGAAACTGCTGCTTTACCGCTCTGCGCCACACGAGGCTTTTAGACTCTTAGGTGTTTGTAATTTGCCCAGAAAACATTAATTATTGGGAAGATTTTAAATATAATTAATTAATTAATTAATTAATCTCATGCTTTGGTAGCCAAATGCTCCCCAGCTAAAAGTCTAATGGAAATGAGCACTGAGAACTGGAACTGGATGCACCTGTCTACCAATTTTTTTCCAGATATATCTGTCCCGCCTCATTATATCAATATTATTATTATTGTTATTATTATTTATTTATATAGCACCATCAGTGTACATGGTGCTGTACAGAGTAAAACAGTAAATAGCAAGACCCTGCCGCATAGGCTTACAATCTACAATAACCACCAGGTTATTTCTGTCACTCTTTCCCCCTTTTTTCCAGTCAGGAAGGGGTACATTAATTCTTCACATTCTTTGAGGGCCTTTGACATAAAACAAAACCTGGGTTCCAGGTTTTCTTCTAGGCTCATAATTCTACAGTAATTCATGAAAGATGAGAAGAATGTTTTAATAACTGGATTAGGACCTCCCTGTGTCTTGATTTAATATTTCAGAAGTTAAGCTCCCTCTCCAGCCTCTGTTAATGGTACATCTAATTTTCTTGTCAATATAACAATTCCCTTGATTACTTTTATGAGCATGTTCCATATTGATCTACAATAACAAGCAAGAGTCATCTCTTAATAGCTCAACATTTTCTTCTAACATGTAGCCTCTCTTTGTATTTGGCTTATTTTTCGTCTTTCTCCACTCTAGTAACATAGGAAGGAACATTGGAAACTGCTTTATACTGGGTTCAGACAATCGCTTAGAGGGAAGAAGCCACGGTAGTGCATGGAGCTCACGTGATCGCTATTTGCATAACTTCCCCATGCTGCAGGTCGCCAACAGTTGTCAGGCACTTCAATACCGCTATAAAGAAGTAGTGTGGCTCCTGCCTCTTATATACCACTTTCATAGTGCTGTATCTTGCTTGGTGTGGAGCTGCCTCTGGTGTATGGCATGGTGGGGGTGACTTTGTACACAACCTACAACCCCTGACATGAAGCAGAGGTTGTAGGATGGGTACAAAGTCACCCCCACCACACCAGGTTCAGACAACCCACCAACCCACATTGCATCATGGGGGTTTATGCAAATGGTATTCATGCTTGCGGGCAGGGGGAAAAGCCACGTTGGCTGCTTTCCCCAATGTGATCATCCAAACACCCCCACTGAGTCAGACCATTGGTTCATCTTCTAGCCCAATATTGTCAACACTGACTGGGAGATGCTCTTCAGGCAGAAATCTTTATAGCCCTACCTGGAGATGCTAGGGATTGAACCTGGGACCTTCTGCATACAAATCATGTGCTGTACTACTGTGCAACCACACCCACAACCATCTTAGACATATCAGTGCTGGAATATTGTGATCAAACAGATAATTATATTCACAAAAACACAAAATTCTCTTCCATAGTCACATCAATCTAAGCTGGTAAAACTATCTACCCAAAAATGGTTGCATAGACATTTGTAGATTTCTTTTTCAAAATGGCATACAATTTCCCAAGAGCTGCAAAGCAAACACTTACTTTTAAGCCACTTTGATCTGGTACCATGTACTATCTAGGGTGACCATATGAAAAGGAGGACAGGGCTCCTGTATCTTTAACAGTTGTATTGAAAAGGAAATTTCAGCAGGTGTCATTTGTATATATGGGGAATATGGTGAAATTTCCTCTTCATCACAACAGTTAAAGCTGCAGATGCCCTGCCCTCTTTTGAATCTGGTCACTCTAGTATAGCTCCTGCACCTTTAACTGTTGTGATGAAGAGGGAATTTCACCAGGTTCTCCATATATACAAATGGTACCTGCTGAAATTCCCTTTTCTATGCAACTGTTAAAGATACAGGAGCCCTGTCCTCCTTTTCATATGGTCACCCTAGTACTATCAGAAGCTTCACCTGGAATGGATAATTAAGTTTGCAATAGTATCAGTTTCAGGAGACTGTGCTTTCACTGAAATTGTGCAGATCTTGACTGTCTGGTGTCCAAGAGAATTGCCTTTAATCTTGAATCATGGATTTCAATTGAACAAGACAGGAGTAGACAAGCAAGCAGTGAAACCAAATCAGCTGGGGTTGACATCGACCCTTTAAAGGTGTTAAAGATAAATCAGGTCCTATTCTGAAGGACTGAGTACTGCTGGATAACAAAAGGAGGCAGGGCTCAGCTTTGGCTCAAGAGAAAAAGGCAGGACAACATGCTGTCACCTTTACATAGACTTAATTTTGGGGGGAAACAAAGCAGCACTGTACAAAATAATTTGGTTGGTCTGTCACTATTAAACCTGGAAGTATTTACATGGCAGGTTGGGAGAGAACCAGGAGCAATCTGAGATTTCAGCAGCACAGAATATCAAGTGAGCGTGCTTTTGAAACTGCACATGTTGCACACTTTTATACCTGGTATGTTTGATGTGTACAATTAAAAGCATAAAGTATGTATAATAAAAATAATGATCTGCATAAACATGTACCATACAGTCACACTCACTGGGGATCCAGAATTGGCTTCCTCAGTGATCTTCTTCATAGAGTGTGGCATTGTAGCCAATCCAAGATTGCTGCCTTTTAATGCATGCAATGAGCCTATTTCCATGAGAATAAAAATTGCATTACTTTTTAACCTATTAAAAAGATTCGCAGGAAGCCAGAGTTTGAAACAAAGACAAGATTCTTTAGGGTGGTTTAAATGTGTGGATAAAGAAGATGTTCATTCCCCCAGCAATACCCTTGGCAGAAAAACTATTCCTGCAGTAGCGTTTTTTGATGGATGAGAAAGTTTCTATGGGCTCATCTACACCAAGCAAGATATTCCCCTATGAAAGTGGTATATAACAGCAGGAGCCACACTACTGCTTTATAGTGGTATTGACGTGCACCACAGGATCTACGCTGCTGCTTTATAGTGGTACTTTATAGTGGTACTGTGGTATAGTTGGGCCCCATGACACATCTACACCAAGCAGGATATAACACTATGAAAGTGGTATTAAAGCGGTATATGGTATGTGTCATTAGGCCTCAACAGTTACTGCAGACACAGGTCTGCAGCTTGAGTGTACTTCTGGATTCAACCCTGAGCCTGGATGCCCAGGTTTCAGCAGTGGTGGCCAGGAGTGTATTTGCACAGTTAAAGCTAGTGTGCCAGCTGCACCCGTTCCTAGACGTGTCGGACTTGGCCATGGTGACACTAGGGTGACCATATTTTGGAAACCAAAAAGGAGGACAAAATGGCCGCCCTCAGAAGGCGTGGCCACCCCAACATGCCCACCCCCAAGGCGGAGCCAACTCAACATGTCCGGCCCCCAAGGGGGTGTGGCCTCGGTCACATTTATTTATTTATTACATTTTTATACTGCCCAATAGCCGAAGCTTTCTGGGTGGTTCACAAAAAGTAAATGATAGCAACCAATGAGTGCCAAAGGCACACAACTACTATAATAATGTATTAAATACTAAAAAAAGAATTAACACTTATATAAAACTATTTCTTTATTTTTATAACTTAATAAACAACCACAACAGTCACAGAACACATTAGAATAGTGGTTCCCAATTGGTGGTCTGCGTAACCCACCCAGGAGGTCCACCATGGCTTGGCATTTGAAAAACAATATACAATTGTAGAAACATATAATCACAAAATCTCAGCAATATTTTATCAATTGCCATAAACTTCTTTCAATAGGCTTTTAGCCTGTATTGCCACAAAAATTGAAACCATAAAAAACGTAATAAAACATCAAGACTAAAAACACAAATACAAAATACAATATAAAATACAATGCCTAATATGCAGTTTCAGAATTTAACATATTTTTATTTACTGTACAAATTCTAAGACTTTTCTTCCTGATGTGGCCTGGAATATTTTTCACCAGACCTTATTTTTCTTAAAAGGGGTGGAGTGTTTAACAGGAAACGGTAAAACTGCTTGCAAGTCCATTTCTTGTAATTATATTTAAGCTGTAAGAGTCCTTTCAGTGTCTCCACAGACAACTGGCTCCTTTCTTTCGTCCACTGTGTTTCCATCATCAAGAAGATAGTTCCACATTTGCATTGTGTGACGGAATTGCAAAAAAGAACTGTGCGATCTTCAGCAGTTCAGAGTAGTAATCTGCAGTTTTTGAACTTTCAAAATATTTAGTCCACTTTTGATGTGCCATCAAGTCTTTGAAGTCAACGTCATCACACATACTTTCAAAATATTTTTTCAGATTTGCAAACTGATCAAATCAAGTGACATCATTGATGACCACTCCCATCTCTGTCAAGTACTGCATGGTAGTCTGCACATAAGCCCATTTTGGTTCCTCAGTCAGGGCAATCCATTTGAATATTGAGAACTCTTCTAGGGGTCTCGTCCACTTCTGGAGATAGTCAATGCACCTCTTGTACTGCTGATTTACTTGGGCACAGAATGAGTCACACCGTGCATCAAGTCCCTCCCTGCGACTTTTCCCCAGGAGTTCCCTAACTTTAAGAGACAAAATATTGTTGGTCTCCCGTTCACAGAGGACGTACATGACAGAGTCCAAACATTTCAACACTTCCACCACGGAGTTGTTCTCACGCTCCAGCTCCTCGATGTATTTGTGGAACATGCTCAAGAGTGCGTGCATGTGCCAGAGGCAGATCTCGCTGAAGCTGTCTTCAAAGAACTTCTGGATCTCAGGAGGTGGATCGTCTAGAGAAAAAAAGAAGGACTTCAAGGCTGGAAACATCTGTAGTAGCCTTGTGATTGCAGGGAATAAGGATAGCCACCGTGTCTTGCAGTGGGAAAGCGTCTGTCTATAGTCAATTTCCACAAAATTGCAATACTCCTTCAGACTCTCTGTTCTCACTGTGTAAATGTGGAAGTATTGGTATATATTAAAAATATTAGTCTCCACTTTCACATCTAGTTTCTGTGCCCTGTAATGTACACAATTGTTCAAAATGTGTGCTGAGCAACCCACACCAATCAAAGTGGTCTTCTGCAGCAGCCTTTTCAAGTTTGCAAAGACGTTATTCCCTTGTTCAGCCCGTCATAGTCCACCAAACATGGTATTGCAGTTGTCACCTGTGAAGGCAATGCACTTCTCCAACAAGCCGTTCTTCTCCAGAGTGCCCTTCACATAGTTTGCAATTGTATCTGCTGTCTCATTTGGTGTGTTTTTCAGTTCGATGAGCTTGGACTGCAACCCACCATTCTTCCAGTCAAAATACTGAACTAGAACTGGAAATATTTTCACCGCACCATGGTTGCTTGCATCCGTTGAGACTCCACAGTATGGAATGTTGTAGTCTTTCATTGCTTGCAGGGCGTATTCCACAGACTGTGGTGCAAGCACAGAGTTCATAATTGCTTCTGTCTTGGTGCGAGCACTTGCAAACTTCCGGGCTACTTCTGAGTCAGGGAATAGTGTCTTGAACAAATCAGAGTCCATTGATCTAAAGGTGTGGTGATGCATCACAGTGTGGAAAGCCACTGTACGCTCCGATGCAGTGATCTCATCCTCCGTTTTGGTTCCTGGTTTCACAAAGAAATCAGTCACTTTGCAAGAAGACTTTTCTCCTCGAACAGCCGCCCTGTGCTTCGCTGAGTCCACATGGTTTTGCAAATCCAAAGCACCTTTATGTGCAACAGACACGTAAGTGCCAGGCCTGCATATGGTGCACTCAGCCTCATTCTCATCACGACCCTTCTTGAAGCAGGTAAATTTGGCCCTCAGCTGTGGTGTGAACTTGCACTTCGTTTTTGGCAGGATAATGTATTTATGCAGTGTTGTAAACCAAAATCTAAAAGACAAGACAGTAAGAGATCACTGAGCATCTCTGAATCCTACAACAAATCTGTTACTGTCGTGAAATGCAGGAAAAAGGGACAGAACTACAACAACAACACTTCCCTTAACATAGATTTCAACTTTGAAAAACTGTATAACTCCTTGTCCAAGGCAAAAATAATCTGGACATACTATAATTCTGAATTTTAAAGTTCAGTTGTATTGAACACCAAAGAATCCACATTAAGTGTATGTTCAACACAATAAAACAAAACCACCTTCAAAGCAGTTAGCTACAATTCACAGGCAAGTTCCTTTTAAATGCAATCTCAAACACATCACTTATTTCAGCTCACCCTAACAAACCTGTCACTACACAGTATAGCATAAGTACATGGATTTAAAGCATCCATTTTTTAGAAGCAGGTAAGATTCAAGGCTCAAGTACATTTTACACAACTGTTTCACATGCTAAGGAAATTTTGCAGAACTGCATCACATGCAAGTGAAATGGCCCAAAGTTATTTCCTTGTCTGGAGAGCTATGTAGAAACAGTGAGTAGCAGTGAAGATGCAAGGCAGTTGTTAGATATCAAGATGTATATCACATGAAAACACTTTCAGACAACATATAAAATTACTGGCAAGAAAGTGATAAGGTTTAGAATATGTCTAAAGTCATGAATGGCCACCTTTATAACTTTGATCTTGCATTTGCAATGCACTGCATAGCTACTGGGTTTAAAGGCCCAGAGCAGTTTCCATTAAAGATAAATTAATCATCATCATCATCATCATCATCATCTCCATGGCACAAGGAATTATATTAGGGCGTGGAAAAGTAAAGGATAACTGCATTATTAATATCATATTATCAGCATCAACAGCAAGAGACGGAGCCTTATTAATATTAAAATCACCATGCATTACAACACCGGCAAGAGACGGAGCCTTATTATAGCATCAACACCCATTATCAACAGCAAGATTATTATTATTATTATTATTATTATTATTATTATTATTGTTTATTTATATAGCACCATCAATGTACATGGTGCTGTACAGAGTAAACAGTAAATAGCAAGACCCTGCCGCATAGGCTTACAATCTAATGATTGTAAGGAGCATTTTTAACATTGTCACCACCCATTATCACATCACCAGCAAGAGAAGGAGTTTTATTAGCATCACCACCCATTATCTGGATACGTAGATACTGGGAAATAAGATTGCATGGTCTTGCAACCCGGGCTAGTTTCCCTGGACCCCAAGCCTTGGTCAAATGTACCTGTTTCCCCACACATCCAGCATGGGAGCCCAGCCATCTAGCATGGGGAAAAGTCCTGCACCTTTCTTCGAAGAGCCTGGGGAGGGCAGGATGCACTCTCTTCCCCTCCTTATTGTTTTATTATGATTTTATTAGAATGTAAGCCTATGCGGCAGGGTCTTGCTATTTACTGTTTTACTCTGTACAGCACCATGTACATTGATGGTGCTATATAAATAAATAAATAAATAAATAAATAAATAAATAATAATAATAATAATGGAAACACACTCTGTGTACGCTCAGAGGAGCTTTAATATACTTCATTGTATTTAGCACTTTAAAAATATGAACAAATGGAAGAGAAGGAGCATTTTTAACATTACATCACCATTATCCATTTTTCAGGGACAAAACTTGCAAAATAGCCAGTTTTAAAGTGGCTGAAGCAATGAAGCCCCCTCTCTCAAGCTCTAGCCTCCCCCCCGCCTTTCCCTAGCCCTGCGTCCCAGCCTCTCCCCCCTCCACCTCACCACCCCCATGCCAAATTAAGGAGGATGGTGGCCTTGCCTTGGCTTACCTTTTCCCACGTTGCAGAGTTGCCTCCTCCCTGCTCACCTCGTGTCCTGCTGCTGCCTGGTGCGTGGCTGGTGGATGTCCACCGCCTTCCTTCCGCTTCTGCTTGGCCGGCCCACGCCTTGCCCTGCCAGGTTGTCCTGGACCTTATTGCTTCCGTTGTCCTCCTGACCACCTTGGTCCGCCACCACGCTGCTTCCCCCCTCACTGCTTGTTCTGCCCCCGGTTGCCTTGCCATTTGTCTTGGTGGCGGCGGGCTGGTGGCACAACCGCCGCTGCGGCTTGCTTCTTGGTCTACCAGCTCCCTCCGCCTCACTTGTTCCGCGCCGCGCCGCGCCTGGGCCTGTGTGTTCTTGCGGCAGCGGCGGGCTTGCTTGCACTCTCCGTCCACCTCCACCTCCCTCCGCCTCGCTTTGTGCCGTGCGTGCTGCATTGTGCTGCACCGGGCCGCGCCGCGCCAGGCCGCGCCACGCCGCGCCGTGCCAGGCCGCGCTGCCTGCCTCACTTGGCTTGTCCTTGCCGCTTGTGTGTTCTTGGCGGCGGCGGGCAGGTGGTGACAGTGGCGGCGGCGCCACAAGCGGCGGCACTTGCCGCGGCTTGTCCTCCACCTCGCCGCCTCCACCCGCCTCTGCCTCGCTTGCCTTGCCAGGGCAGGGCCTATTGTCTTGGCGGCGGCGGCGGCAGGCAGCACTTGTTCCGGCGGCTTGCTCTCCACCTCACGGCTTGTCCGCTGCGCTGCTCTCGCTGACCCGGCCGGCGCAGCTTCCAGGCGCGGGAACTCAGCGAGTTCTCAGCTGGGTCTCGCGAGAGTTCCCAGACCCAACCAGCAGCCGACAACACACGTGATTCGAGAGTTTGGATTCTAAAGATTCGCTGCACCCGAAAAAAACGCTGCAGACAAGTAAGGGCGGCCGCAGCCGAGTCCCCCCCGCCCCGGTGTTTCAGCGGCCCACTCCGGATCCTCCGGATCCTGCGGTTTCCCCAGAGGTTTCCGGAGTAATCCGGTGCCTATGGTCACCCTAGGTGACACATGCCTTAGTTACATCCCGATTGGATTACTGTAATGTGCTCTACGCTGAGCTGCCTTTAAAGAGTGTTTGGAAACTTCAGCTAGTTCAAAGAGCTACAGCCAGATTGTTGAACAGGGCTAGTTACAGGGAGCATACAACTACCCTGTTAAAACAGCTCCACTGGCTTCCGGTCTGTTTCCAGGCACAATTCAAAGTGCTTGTTATGACCTATAAAGCCCTATATGGCTCGGGTCCAAGTTATCTGAAAGACCTATTCTCCCTTATGAGCCTCCCCCTGCTTTGAGATCTTCTGGGGAAGCCCTTCTTTCAGTCCTACCATCGTCACAGGCGCGCCTCGTGGGAACATGGGAGAGGGCCTTCTCAGTGGCTGCTCCAGTGCTCTGGAACTCTTTTCCCAGGGAAGCTAGGCTGGCTCCCTCCTTGATGGGCTTTTGGAAGCAGGCAAAAACTTCTTTGTTCTGGCAGGCCTTTGACAAATAATCTCGGCCTCCATCTATACTAAGGACTTTTTAAATTGTCATGTATTTTAAATGTTTAATGTTTTAATATTGTAATATATTTAATATATTTTTAACTTTTGTATATTTCTTTTCATAGGTTTTAAAATGTATATGTTTTAAATTTTGTAAGGCCACCTTGAAACCCAGTATTGGGCAAAAGATGGGATGATGATGATGATGATGATAATAATAATAATAATAATAATAATAATAATAGTAGTCAATGCACTTCAATACCACTATAAAGCAGTAGTGTGGCTCCTGCCTTTTATATACCACTTTCATAGTGGAATATCCTACTTGATGTAGATGAGCCTTTAGTGACTGTTTCACTATGTGCATGTGAAATGAAGATGTTTTCCATTAAATGTCTCACTGTTAACAGAAGTCAGACTCTACTCACCTTTGTAGGCCCAACCATTAGTGAAATGAAAGTAACACACAATATAGTGAAGTTTTAAAACTAACCCTTAGTATTTACCCATTACCATAGGTTCGGTAGCTAGTTGTGAATCTGGAAGTGCTTTATTGATTACAGCATAGAAACTCGACATTGCAAGCACTGGGCCAGTTCGCATGGCATGGTAGTTCGTATTATGAAGAGCTGGCTGTGAGGAGCTGTGGCACATGCTCTCTGCTGTTATGAATATGCAAGGCCCAGCTGGGGGTTGCTGGTGTTGCCATGACTTGTGAGGTTGCCCAAACCTTGGCAACAGGGGTTATTTAAGGGTTAAACAATCCTTGCATAACCATAAAACAGGCCATGGTGGGCTGCCATGTTGTCCCAACCAGGTCATTTCCTAGTTTCTGGCTCTATAAGTATTGGGAAAAAATGGGGTGAAGCCTAAGTTTAATTGCTTATCTTTTGGTGGATCAGGCCTATTATGTTGCTAGATTGAAAAACAGAAGGCCCCCAAAGTGAAACAAATGGGCTTTCATTGCAACAATTCTGCATCACTTAACTTCCTGGGTCCTCCTACAATTTCCAGTTGTCCTTCCCTCTATAAAATCCACATAGATTTATTCCTGTTAACATATGGTACTATTACTGACATTTCCTGCTGGCTGCGCTCCTGAGATGTAGACCCTACTGTTGTGGGGACGGGTGTTCTAGTTTTGTTCTTCAGAAAAGCTGAGTTCAGCAGGACAGCTCCATGGGAACAGTCCCCTAGATGAAGGCTTTTATTGAAAACTGTTTATCAGCCTTTTTTTTAGTATAATATTTCCTCACTTCAAATCTCACCTTAATATTTACTTTAATCTATGCTAGGCTGCTTCCAGATGGTGGCTCCTAGTGCTACCCAATGATTGTTCTTCTTGTGTAAACTATAAGCAGATTTACAATGGTCTTTCCAAACTGTTGAGCGTATTGTATTTTATCTTTCCAGATATCCTATGCCGTTCTGTCTGTATCAACGGGTGGAATATAGCTGCTGCGGATGGCACGTTTGAGGCTCAGCACACATGTATTATAATATGTGTGGTACATGCCATGTTCTGTCCCTAGTTTTGTTTTAAACAATTAATTATCACTAAAAGGATTTTATTAATGAAAGAGAGGTATAGTGCAATAACACCATAGTGCTCTAATTCCGCCCCCCTCCCTCTTCTTTTTAAAATCAAACAAACCAGCCCTACCTTTTCTGGTCACTATCAAAATTATGGTGGCGAGAAAGTTGGTTTTTTTTTTTTTTTAATCATTTCTAAAGATTAGCATTACTATATGCTGCAGTGCTATAACATCACAATAATAATAATTATTATTATTATTTATTTATATAGCACCATCAATGTACATGGTGCTGTACAGAGTAAAACAGTAAATAGCAAGACCCTGCCGCATAGGCTTACAATCTAATAAAATCATAGTAAAACAATAAGGAGGGGAAGAGAATGCAAACAGGTACAGGGTAGGGTAAGCAGGCACAGGGTAGGGTAAAACTAACAGTAGAAAGTAACAGTAGAAGTCTGCACAACATCAAGTTTTAAAAGCTTTAGGAAAAAGAAAAGTTTTTAGTTGAGCTTTAAAAGCTGCGGTTGAACTTGTAGTTCTCAAATGTTCTGGAAGAGCGTTCCAGGCGTAAGGGGCAGCAGACGAAAATGGACGAAGCCGAGCAAGGGAAGTAGAGGCCCTTGGGCAGGCGAGAAACATGGCATCAGAGGAGCGAAGAGCACGAGCGGGGCAATAGTGTGAGATGAGAGAGGAGAGATAGGAAGGAGCTAGCATAATAATAATATGCTAGCATTATAGTTCTATGCCTCTCTTTCATGGGAAAAAGGAAGTACACCAGTGTAATACCATAATAGTATATTGATTATTTTTGTTTTGGCGTTATATTGTCTGTTTTTATTTGTATTTCATGCTTTTTATGGTTTTACATTTTGTATATTTGTTTTTAATGTTCACTCTTTTTAACTTTAATAAACCACCCAGAGAGCTTCGGCTATGGGGCTGTATATAAATGTAAATAACAATAACAACAACAACAACAACGCACACACACACACTATAAAGAAGCTCCCTGAAGGTTGCTCTTCTGCGGAGAGATACATTACTACAAAGATAGTCACGATATTTTGCTCTTTCCCTCAATAGCACATTCACTGCTATTAGAATTTGAATGTCTCCAGTTACTGCAGCTTCTCTTTATAATGCTCTGATGGGTACAGTGACCTCAATATTGCCCTTATGCATGGCAGAATGTTTTTCAATAAGTCTAGTCTGTCTCTCTCTACTTAACTTACCTCTTTTAAAAAATATTGCATTGTTAGAACAGATGCTCCATCAGTATTTTGGCACCAAGGAAGCCATTAGTCTATATTATGTCAAAGGCGTAGCTATTTTTACATATGACACAAGGTTCCCTTTGTTGTCACAAATTAGTGACTGTATATTTTGATGGTGTGTCACTTTCAAGGTGTTTCAAGCTTTAGGAAACTGAAGCACTTCAAAAGCATACTCCGATGGAAAAGCCTGCAAGCAAGCTGAAAAACACCATAATGAAGCAGTTGCCCCTTTCTTTTTCAAATCAAGGCCTAAATTATTAGCTTTGATCAAAGGGACAGTCTAATAGAACTGGCATGGGCCTTGTAACATCCTTCTATCAGACATTACTCAAATTTCTGCCTGTGCTTCCGCCATTTCTTCTGCCCCTGTAACTAATTTGCAACTTTTTGCCTGAGAAACATGATAAAATATGTATCCCTTACTTTCCCCTTCTTTTGCGGGATGGACGCAAGAAATAAGAGACGACACAAAATGTTGGATTTAAACTGGGCCGCTTTTATTCAAGACCTGCAAAGGGTTCCTATCGGGCATCCAGTCAAGCCTGCAAACAGACCATCTATGTGAAGGGGCGAGCTTTCTTGGCCCAGCGGGTGGCGCTCTGCTTTTCGCCGCCCTGCTGTCCATCCCCTGATGGGGTAGGGAGACCTTCCCTTGTCACCCCCAACCCATGCCCCCAGGCTCAAGGTGGGTGAGACAGGTCGGCCTCATAGATGGTCCTTATCCCCCAGCCAAAAGCCTGGCCGTGCAAAGCGGCAGTGATCGGGGCCCCCAAACTGCAGAGTCGGCAGGGACGCCTCCCCCAGAGAGCTCCGATATGTGATGAGACCGGAAGTAAGCTTCCATTCTCCGCTGTTGCTCCCCGGGCCGGCAACGCACCAGGTTGGGCCCACCTGTGCTGAGGCAAAGCCACAGGGCCGTTTGACTCCTTCCCCCGACGTCGCCTGGCACCGGGCTGCACAAGTTGGGAAGCCCTGTAGGGCTTAAAGGCCCCTTTTCACGTCCTCCAGGATCGGGCTAGAGAGGCGAGGCGTGCTGGGTCAGGATTAGCTTCCGGCCCCTGCTGGCGATCTCCATGCGGGCAGGAGCCCAGCCGAGCAAAGCTGCGGTTTAGGCTTGCTCGTGCCGAGGCAAAGCCACGAGGCTGAGCCGGACGCCCCCCCTCCTGTGCAGTTGGGGTTTCTCTGCGCAGGTGCAGGCAGGAGCCCGGCTGAGCAAAGCTGTGGTTTAGGCTTGCTCGAGCCGAGGCAAAGCCACGAGGCTGAGCCGGATGCCCCCCCTCCTGTGCAGTTGGGGTTTCTCTGCACAGGCGCGGGCAGGAGCCCAGCCGAGCAAAGCTGCGGTTTAGGCTTGCTCAAGCCGAGGCAAAGCCACGAGGCCGAGCCGGACGCACCCCCCATCCTTTGCAGTTGGGGTTTCTCCGCTGGGGCCTCCGGAATTGAGGGTAGGGTATTCCGGTGCAAGGCCAGTGATTTAAGGTGGGGGGGCCTAAGGGGAATTGTTTTCCCTGCTGCTGTTCCCGCGCCGCCAAACCTGAGGGCCTAGGCCCGAAGATGTTGCTCCTGGAAACCTGCTCGCTGTCGATGCTGCGATGTCCAGTGAGCCGCGATGTCCAGTGAGCCGCGGAAGCGAGAAGAGGGTCTACGAGGGGTAAGTGACCAGCTTATATCTGGTCAAAACCCCTCCCAACCCAAGTGGCGCGAATTCCTGCCCAATGCAGGATGGGCACGTCTCTCTCTTGCTCCGCCCACAAATCCCTCCCCATGCCTAGGCTATGCCGGGCATGGCAGAATGGGCATTGTAATTGTACTGCTTCACTTGGAATAATTGTGCTGCTCTGGTTTGCCAAATCAAACCCACTCTTTAAACTTTTTCTTGACCAAGATCAATCACTGAGGTTGCAGTTACTAGTTTGAACAGGCAACTTAGTTGAGGTGGCATGATTTCTCCTTTTGAAGAGAGTTACTTTTTTTCTTTTTACTAGACAGAATGACTGGGTTCATACAACCCAATAACCTATACTCAGTGGTTGGATATGGGTTGAGTGTGGGTTGTCATTGAATCGTGGATTGCTATTTCAATGGGTCTGTTTATATGGTTTTAAAATTTTGTATATCAGTTTTTAATGTTCCATTTGGTGGCCCAGCTACGCCTATCAGGACAGGGATAACCTAGCTTCAGTTCTCCATGCTCTGGTAACCTCTAAATTAGATTACTGCAATGCCCTCTTTATGTGGGGCAGCCTTTGAAGACGGTTCGGAAACTGCAGCTTGTGCAAAATGCAGCGGCCAGATTGATAACTGGAACCAGAAAGTTTGAACATATAACACAGATTCAGGCCCGCTTGTATTGGCTGCCTATATGTTTCTGAGCCCAATTCAAGGTGCTGGTTTTAACCTATAAAGCCCTACATGGCTTGGGACCGCAATACCTGATGGAACGTCTCTCCCTACATGAACCTACCCGTAGACTGCGCTCAACAGTCTTCCTCCGAGTGCCTACTCTGAGGGAAGCTCGGAGGATGGCAACAAGGGAGAGGGCCTTTTTGGTGGTGGCCCCCCAATTATGGCATGATCTCCCCAATGAGGCTCGCCTGGTGCCAACATTGTTATCTTTTTGGCACCAGGTCAAGACTTTTCTCTTCTCCCAGGCATTTAACAGCATTTAACAACATAAGCTGTTTGTTTTTAATGGACCCCAGAACTGTTTCATAATCATAATCATAATCATAATTTTATTTGTTACCCGTCTCTTCCTCTGGATCGAGGCGGGGTACAACACAAATGCAAACATCATACAACTACAGTTGTTTTATACTGTTGTTTTTATATTTTTGATGGTTTTAAATTGTCTATACTTTTTTTAATGTTCACTGTTTTTAACTTTTGTAAACTGCCCAGAGAGCTTCGGCTATGGGATGGTATATAAATTTAATAAATAAATAAATGTTTAAATCTTTGTAAACCACCCAGAGAGCTTTGGCTATGGGGCAGTATATAAATGTAATAAATAAATAATAATAAATAATTGTCTGAACCTAGCCACGCTAATGAACGATGATGGCTTGTTAACCACAAACAATCCAACAACAAACCTTGGGTTCTTAGGGTGTCTTGTTCAAGAAAAATAAGCAAATCTGTGGAAAATGTGCAATTACCCATGGTTCAACAACAACCCATGGTTCAACGACAACCCAGGCTTTATGTCAAGTCTTCCCTACATTTGATCCTGTATATTCATTAGGATGGCTGAACTTTATGGCCGCGTTTGGATGTCACTTTAGACAACAATGACTTAATAAGAAATGCACTGTAACTTATTTTGGAAATAGTCTTCGATGCCTCACTACACGACTGGGCTAAAAAAACTACTGTGTATGGCTTATTAAGCTACTGTGCCTAATCAGAGACTTCCCCCCCGCCCAAGCACTGGTGTTTTTTTGCTCATTTCAAGCATTGCAGCAGTGGCTACAGGGAGCATAAAATGGCTTCTCAGCCCCTGTCCCGCTCTTGGCACAGGGGTAGTTTCAGATGGGCTCTGAGACCTGGCGAGCAATAACCACCCCCCCCAAAAAGCTGGAAATGCAAATAATAAATGCTTTCGCCATTCCTCCTGACCTGCCAGCTAGGGGCCATGGACAGACACTCAGGGCTTTCTGTCATTTGGAATCAGAGCCAATAGGACTGCACTCAGTCACAATGCACTTAAGCTATTGAATACTGCACAGCGATGCTGAAGTGTCAGCTCATCAATAGGTTTCCCGTAAGATTAGCCATCTCTCCCAATGCTATTGCAAGGCACATCCAGAACTTAGGGGCTGCCTACACATGATGGGAGCGTGGGGCCGCAGTGTGGATTATATTATGCAGAAGCTACTGTGCAGGCATCCCGGAGCTTCTCCTCGAAGCTCTGAAGCAAAAAAGTTGGGGACTTACCCCCTCCTTTTTTGTCCGGAGTGCAATGGGGATGATGCATCACAATCTGTTGCTGTGCTCCGGGGTCAAGGTGGAGGCGTGGTTGGGCATATGGCAACCCCTGATTGGTCACTGTCCACATGGGCAGGGGGGAGGGGGTGGGCCAGCGGGCCAGCAAAACGAATAGCCACCGGAACACCCTTGCACTGCCTCTGTGTTGGGAGAAGAGTCTCTCTTTTACTGGGGGGAAAGATCTCCCAAAAAGCCAGGGAGGGACAGGCAGCGGTGGCTCCCCCGCTCCAACGATCCATATAAACCCCATGCTCACTCCTGGGTATAGGATAACATGGAGCAATCCCGCAGGAATGAAACTGCGGGGTGGGGGGGGTGGGCTTGCGATGCATCCCGCGTAGTTACTGCATTGTTTTGTACTGTGTGCTATCAACAGCAGTTTCCCTAGAAGGTGAAGCATGACATAATTTGTGGGAAATGATATAAAGTATATTCACACTATTTTTACAGTGTGCACTATATTTACAGAGTACATCCCCCTCCTTTTCTTTCTTTCTTTCTTTCTTGGTACCAAAAGATGCTACAATTTAATAAGTTTCTTCTGTCACGGTTATATATAGGTTATCACTCCGCTGTTATTCATTTTAAATGAAATCCTTTTATGAAAAGAAAGCAGATGGTGCCCTTTTACACTGTTGTCTTCTTTGACAAAACTATTATTCCTTATCAGAACTTCCTTCCCTCCATCCACTCTTTCTGTCAGACATGCAAACATATTTACAAGAAATTTCTGCCTCTGCTCAGTTTGCTCACGAAGAAAAAATAGGCAGCCTTACTTTATGATGCTTGAACTTTGCATCTATATGAAAAATGTTGGAGTCTTCTGAAACTCAACATTCTTGTATCATTGGGAATATGGCATTCAATAATTGCCATGTTGAGGCTGCAATCCTTCCCCAACCTGATACCCTCCCAATATTTTGGACTACAGCTCCCTGTATTTCTGAGCACGCACCATGCAGGCTGAGGCTGATGGGAGTTGATGTACAAAAATATGCCTGTGACGAGTTTACTATACAAGGATATAGGCTTGGATTTGGTGGGATCAAACACCTGACTCAGCTATGTTCACTATATTAACACAACACACTAAGCCACCCAGTGTGGGTTGTTGTTGAACCATGGGTTATCGTGTTGTCTGAACACACTGCATTTTCTGCAGGGTGGGTTTTAACCGGCTTAGTGGTAGTTGTTTTTCTTTTTGTTTTTTTTTAAACAACAACATTCTTTTGAGTGACATTTTTGTTGTTTCCATAGTTTTTATGAGGTCCCTATTTTGGTCTCTTTTTTTGACCTGAAAGTACCCTACAATCCTAAAATATTCAGGTCTACCCTAAAATAGACCTGAATATGGAGTATGAGCCCTGTGTTATCTGAATGCAACATGGTTTCTGCAGGGTGGCTTGCTAACCATGCAGTGTGCTTTATTTTTCTTGTACAAGCCACCTTGAAAATTCATGGCTTGTTGTTGTGTCCATGAATGCTGGAAGTTTTTAGTCCAAGACATCTATAAGACACAAGGTTGGGAAAAGCTGATGTAGTTCCCTTAGAGCATTCCTCCCTTGCTACTTGACCCTCCCATTAGAATAATCTGCATTAGCTATGGTATTGAATAGGAAAGGAAATGAGTAGGAAAGTTCATTTACCAGACACTGGGAATTAAAGATGGGAGCAAAGTATCTGATATTTGTATTTATTCATTAGTGGATTTAACCTGGAAGTTCAGATTGTTTCAGTTACGTCCCTTCTTCCCCCCTGAGCTTTTAGGAGATCATGGCCATGGCTAGACCAGGCCTATATCCCGGGATCGTCCCATGATCATCCCTGTACATCCCAATGACACACAGGGGATCCCGGGAGCAGGCAGGGACGACCCCTCCATTTGCCTGGGATAATCTTTAGGTCTAGCTAAGGCCACTGTTCACAAAATTTCAAATTTCTCTCTGCAGCAATGGCATTTAGAAATGCTTTCTTTAAAAATAAAAATCAGTGCTCAGAATCTTTGGGACCCAAGTTCTGTGCAATATGCCCTATTTTGTGCTGAATAAAATCAACAGGGAATAAGCACAGATAACGAACCAGATTTGTACAAATAATGATTAGTATATGCCTGTATGCTCAAATCTAGTGCAGAAGCAAAATACATTAAGCACATTGGCTCCATAGGAGATAGACTTGGGATGGCAAGAGGCGCTGCAGCTTTCAGGCATGTTTGACTGTTTTTGACACTGGCTTAATAGATTGTCTAAGAGTGGCTTTCAGTTTTACATGCTGACACTGAGCAAGACTCTGTGGCTGTGTTTCCAAAATTACTGGACCTGGCAGATACTCAAACCAATTTAGTACAGGCTGGTGTAGCAATTCCTTTTCTTTCAGGTCCATGATTACTATTCTTTGAAACAACTGAACCAAAAATACAGACTACAAAGTCCAATACGTGTTGGACACTGCACATATTATTTGGAAACAAAAGTCATTAGGTGGCTGCCAGTTGTTAGCTAGATGTAAACAAAGCAAAATAAAGAGCCAATGTAGCAGTAGCTAAAAAGAGCTTCATGTTCAGACTTCACCAAAATATACAGTGCCATTCCAAACTGTGGTCCAGCAGCTGGAAGACTTTGTTCTAATCTTATTTTCCTATTTCAAGTGCACACTTTGCAAATGCATTCTTTAATCATATTCATTATAAATGTGAAAGCTGCACTTGACATTTCCACTTCACTAAGCCAATGCAGACAAATTGAATAGCTTCGTTACATCCCCCTTGTCTCAAGAGGGCTACTGCAGGAACAGCAAGCGTGATTTGATTCATAGGAATGCTAATTGTGCAAATAACAGTTATGGGCTTGTTTGTTTGTTTGTTTTAAAAAACAAAACAGCAAAATCCAGCTAAACACGGTGGATGAAGTTACCATTTCATACATGATTTTAAGCCAGGAACTCTCCAATTTTGTCACAGGGACGCTATCCAGGAAACAAAAATACCCAAAGATAACTCTGAAAGATTTTAGCATGGAGTCACAGGTCTGTTATCTCTTCTTATTTCACCCAGACCCATGTCTGAAAGGGGACAGAGAATACTTATTTAACCTGCTATTTCATACTCAACATTACCATGCTGGGTAGCATAGTAAAGTCATAATCTCTTCTTCATTGGTCTTTCCATATGTTGCATAGCTTCAAACAACTACCAGAATTTCTCCTGTTTCTACAGTCTGTCTTAGATGTCCCATATCTTCTTTTTTCCTGCTCCAGCCTTTACTTGTGCAGTTGTACATTTTTTCACCTGTTTCTGCAATTGCAAGTGATGCCACTACCACGGGTGGTGGGTGAACCACTTTGGGCTGCAATTCCTCCCACCTGTCTGAGCTGCCATGCCTCTCCTCTGGGCTGGTGAAGCTCTTCTTCATCTTTCACCTTCCTTAGGTATTCCTCAAAGTATCTAAGGCAAAACAAGCATCCAGTAGAGCTCACTCTTTCGCCAGCCATGGGACCAGGTCAATGGGGAAGGGAAGTGCTTCCTCATACAGTCCTTAAAAAATAATGTAAGATTTCTCAGGAGCTGCACTCATGCCAAAGTTGTAGGCTCAGAATTGTGTCACAAGCATTTCACTTGAGAACTCCAGGAATACGCAGGAGTTTACCCTTTCCTTTATAATGTACAAATGCTTTACTGAAAATCTTTAGGCTCTGAAGAGTATGAGCTCCATCACACCTACACATTTGGCTTTGTTTGCCCTCGAATTATCCGCCTTCATTTCCATAGCGTATGAAAGCCTGAGCACTTACACCATTGCGCTTTTACATTTCATTCATCTTTACACCTCTCCTGTCCTGCGTATCGCTGTTGTTCCATTGAGATGCACTCTCAGATTTCCTTTGTACCTCCCTCCTACAGTTCATTGGTTGTTGGTAGTTGGACACCTCACCCTCCCTAGTAATCAACATGGGGCACTCCTGGTCTTGCACTGCTTTTTCCTAGGAAGTAGCTTCTCTTGTTACTGAACTTGCTTCGGGAAAGCTCTCTCACTCTTACATATTTTCGTGGTTATTCCCTGTTGCCTAGGCTACGCCCATTCCCCTCACCCTGCCTGGAGGCTTTGTAGTGTGAACTGGAGAAGGTTGCAGGGTTGTGTAAATCCCATTGATTTAAACTGCATTTATATCCAATTTATAGTAAAATCCAATGCATGCTTACCTTTGAGTAGACCCCATTGAACAGAGACAGACTTACTAAAATGGGGTTTATCCAAAGGTAAGCATGCATGGGATTTTAGTATGAATTGGATGTAAATGCAGTTGAAATCAATGGGATTTACTCTTGAGTAAGGGAACCAGCACATCCCTATTTTATAAACTTGGAAATGTACAGCCTAACATGATCAAAGGATCAATCCTTTGCACTTGCAGACTACCAGGAAAATAGTTCAAGGGAGGGAAATTTTAAAAATCCTAAAAAAATCAAGGGATGGACTGATATGATTCAAACTTGGCATGCTGAAAACTCTACTTAAGAGCTATCACTGTGCCAATTTTGATCTCTTTATCTTTAAAAATGAGGGAGCTGTGGGCAAGGAGTGTGCATTTCCCATATTTCTTTTAAGGTGAAAATGTACCCCTGGTCATGCCTACTCATGAGCAAGAACATAGAGTTAAGTGGGACTCCCTCCCTCCCCCTTCATGGTTGTGTGGAGAACTGCCCCACCCTCCTCTTTTGTTAGTGAGACTGCCCTTAGACACACACGCCCCCAACGAAGAATGGGATGGTTGGATAGAATGAAATGACAGCAATACATGGGAGGGAGGAGTGCATTTATTTTGCAGGGAAGGAAAATAATCCAGATTTTCCCTGCTTCAAATAGAAACAAAACATGGAAGGGAAGAGCTGAAATGAGTGCAGGACGTGGAAGATGTCATGTGGGTACCGGGCTGCAAAACTTCATACCAGGCATGAGGAGTGTGCTCATCGCTAAATCGCTGGTGTGATAGAGCCCTATATCTGTTTGTATCAAATGTAATATTAAAAGTAGTCAAACATCTGGCATGAACATATAAGTAGTCAATGTTGGCAATTCATGCAGAGGTGACTTTGGGGGTGGCAGGAGACATTTGTGAGAAGCTTGATAATGGATATTTCACCACACATACTTATGCATCACAATATCTCCCATATCTTTCTTTTAGCAACAGAGAAACAGTTGCCTCATAACTTATCAAAGTTAAACTACAGCATTTAATGGTAACCTTAATATCAACAATATGTGAACACTATAAAGCTGCAAATTTAAAAATATCTGCATTGAATAAATGTCATCCAGTTTCCAGTCCCAATTTGCCAGGGATCTCCATATTTCAGGAAAATTAAGTTTACATGTAACATTTTCCTGAACTGAATGAAGCTACATAGTTGCTGGATCAAAATTCCAGAATTATGAATTTAAACTATAGAACCGTAACAGTCTGAAATAAAGAACATTGATTATATTCTACAGGACTTGTGCTCAAGGCACAGTTGCATAGAAACTGTAATGTTACACAGAATGATGGACATCTTACAACCTCAACTGAAGCCACCTCTCGTCTTGCAGGCCTTTACAAAGTTTCTGAATGTGAACTTATTCAGAAATATGGAACTCTGGCATGTACTTCTTGGTCACTATATTTTTTTTCTGAGTTTAAAGGAAAATACTCTTGGGCTTAGATGATATGTCAACATAAAGCATGTGGTTCCTTTTCTTTCACACACGCACAAAATCCTAGCAGCCATCGAAGCAGTTATTGCTTTTTACCACATGCTTAATGGTACCTGCTTTTTGGATGTCACTACACGCATTTTGAACATCTCTGAACTATGCAATACATAGTAGATATTTGCAGCTGTCAACCTAAAATAATTTCCCTTTGCGCCTATATTGTAGCTGATTAAGGGTTATATAAATGCAAGTTTTATCATGACAGCAGAGCAGAACTGATGCTGCATACTAATTTATTCATTAAAGTGTAAATGAGTAAATTATGATTGGAGATGGTTGCTTTTACTATTGCTGTAAACTACACATGTACAACCCAGTTTGGTGACTACTGAAAAGCTTTGTGTATCCTTTAGTGTAGCTTGGTCTGCCTTTTTCTAGTATAGTGATTAGAACCAAACACTGAAAAAGCAGCAGATTATATTGTGTTGATTTTCAGTCATAATCTGAGGATCAGGTTGTTACTACTGTGGGTTGCTTGGAAATGAATCTGCTAAGTGAATAAGTTGTTTTGGCAATATCGTTGATTTACATACACTATGATTCTTGTACAAATGGAATGCTGCATACAAATAAACAAGTATACAGCATACAGAGCTCATTAGGAACCTGCTTATAGAACCATCTTGTAATGCCATCTTTGATTAGTTCTATAATCAAAGTACATATAACGCAATTGCTTTGCATGTGGTTCCAAAAGTATAAGATAGCTGTATCAAGGTAATTGGTTATCTGCTCTGTTAGACTGCATTCTTTTTTAAAAGAAAGAAATCTCTAATTGCTTTAGAGAGTTACTCAGAATGTGGTCAGGAAAATCCAAGCCTTGTGGGGTTTGTTTTTAATCCATTCATTACATTGGTCAAAAATCATGAGTATCTGTGGGAATATTAACTTGCTAATTTACTAACAATTAATGCCAATAAAGCTTTCCTGTTTTACACCCAGGAACGAAGAAAGGAACAGAATAATTTTGAGAGAGAGCAGAAGGGAATTGGGGAAGGGGCCAGAGGCATCTCCTAAACTTTATCCTGCAGACCCAACACATTTTTACTAAGGGTGAGACATAATTATGCATCTAGATTCCATAACTTTATATAGAGTTGCAGTTAGCTGTGGATAGTTAAACATAGAGCCAGGTGGATTTTCCCAAATGTTTTCCCTTCTATGGCTATTCGCTTCAGGGGTGAGTTGGACTGCAGCCAAGGGGGAGCAACAGGGTCAACTCTCTCCCCATTGCTGTCACCCTGATCCAAATCCCTTCCTCTTCGTGGCTGCTTTTAGCAAAACAAAATTAACAAAAAAGACATCGGAAATTTATTCACCCATCTCCAACTTCATGTCTAGTTTAGCCCTTAGGTTATTATTTTTTAAAGGTTAGAGAAATTCATGGAAGCTTGGAATTTCCTTATTATTCAGGGGCAGTAACAGAGGGTACTTGAGAATAAAGAGCAAGGATGAGGGCTGTTGCTTTCATGCCATTCCTGTAGGTTTCCAAGCGGCATCTGGGTGGCTATTGTTGGAGACTGGATGCTAGACCAGATGGTCATATTGTCTGATCCTGCAGGAATCTTCCTATTTTATTGTGGCTTACAACAAGCACGCGCTGGTAACTTTGAGGCTCGACTTCTGCAGTGTGCTTGACATAGGGCTACCTTTGTGCCTAGTTTGGAAACTTCAACTAGTTCAAAATACGGCAGCCAGGTTGGTCACTGGTACACCGAGGGGTGGCCACATTACACCAGTTTTAAAATCTCTTCACTGGCTGCCAATTAGTTTCCGGGCGAAGTATAAAGTGTTGGTTATCACCTTTAAAACCCTACACAGTTTGGGTCCAGGCTACCTGCGGGATCACCTTTTCCCGTACAATCCGCCCCGCACACTCAGGTCCTCTTGGAAGAATTTACTCCAGTCAACAAAAACAAGGCTGACAACTATTACCCAGAGGACCTTTTCCTCTGCCGCTCCCAGATTATGGAATGACCTGTCGGGAGAGATTCGTCAACTTAACAGTCTTCTGGATTTTAAGAAAGCTATAAAGACTGAGCTCTTCCTGCAGGCCTACCCAGTTGAACTTTAAGATGCCTTTTAATAATATGCTGCTTTTAATAATGTATTAGTTTTAAATGTTTTAATTATATGTATTTTATGGCATTTCCATTTATGTTGTACCCTGCCTCGATCTGGAGAGAGAGGCAAGTAACAAATAAATAAAATTATTATTATTATTATTATTATTATTATTATTATTATTTAAAATCTAGGGTTGGAGTCACACTCAGTTATACTTAATGGGCCTGTTCACACAATGACACTAACCCACACTCAATAGTTGAGTGTGGGTTGTTGTTGAACCGTGGGATGTTTGTTGAACCATAGGTCAGTGTGTTGTCGAAGGACATTTTCCATGAGATGCCTTGATAACCATAATTGTGGGTTGTTAACCACCCTGAACAAACCAACAACAAACCAGGGGGTCTCAAGGTGGCTTGTTTGAGGAAAAAACAGCCACCCTGCTGAAAATGTCCTGGGTTCAGTCAACATGCTAATCCACGGTTCAACAGCAACCTCCATTCAGTCACTGAGTGTGGGTTACCATGTTGTGTGAACCCAGTCTATGTCAACCCATTGAAATCAATGAGACTGGGGCCTTAGCTAGACCTAAGGTTTATCCCTGGATCGTCCAGGGGTCAAACCTGTTCACCTAGGTGACACACAGGGGATCCAGTGCTCAGGCAGGGGCGAACCCTGGATGATCCCAGGATAAACCTTAGGTCTAGCTGTGGCCTTAGATTAGTCCAAACTAAGGTATTTTTTTCATCTTTCTACTAGCTGTTTCCTTTTCACTGGGTTAAAAATTTCAAAACCAAGTCTCCCACCCTGCAGATTTGTTTACATATAAATCACACCTTCATCCCAAAAAGGATTTCAGGGTGGTATACACAAAACAACATAAAAGAATACAATGTAATACAATATAGTCCAATAAAAAACCCACTAAGATCTAAACTCAAAAAAGTAGATTTGAGAGGTATAAAACTAGATTAACCTGCTAAAAAGATATGATGAACTTGAATCCAAAAGTGTAAAATTTTTGAAAAGTTTGTTTTAAAATTCCTGTGCAAATAAAAAGGCACCAAAAACTGGACATTGTTGGTAGCAGGTGGATCTCCCATAGGAGGGCAGTCCACAGTGAAGGCCCTCTCTTTCACAGATGTTAGATGTACTTCTCTCATGGAAGGAGTACAGAGAAGGGCTTCCTTCAGTGATCTTAGTGCATGGACAGGCAGGCCCGGTGCTGCCATAGAGGCAACTCAGGCGGCCACCTAGAGCGCCAAGCAAACGAGGGCGCCGAACAGCGTACCCGGAAGCTGCTCTCCTAGAGCGGCTTCTGGGTGTGCTGTTCCAAAGCTGCCGCCCCAGCCTCCGCCCAACCCCAGCGTCCTGGCTCCTTCAAAGCCAGGATGCTGGGGTTGGAGGTTTCAGTACTTCCAGGCGTGCCACTTCATTTTTTTAACCAGCTGACCAGCCCGCAGGGGGGAGCAGCAGCAGCAGGGGCAGCCAGGCGGGGGGCGGCCTCGGCGGCCCCTCAGCAGCGGCGGCGGCTCCTCATGTCCCGGAGGCGGCTGCGGCTGTGAGGGGGTCGGTGGGCCAGTCCCCGTTGGCGGCGGCCACACCCTGCGTCATCATCGCCACCGCCTCGCCTCGCACCAGCCCGGCTCTCGCCCGCGATGCGTTCTGGCTCCGTGACCCAGGCGCACCGCTTCAAAGCCTCTGCCCCGCCCCCCAACCCCAGTGTCCTGGCTTCAAAGCCAGGAGCAGGAGGGAGTGGGCGGGCGAGTGGGTGGGCAGGCGAGTGGGGGGGGGGCGGCTTCAGAACGCGCCTGCCTAGGGCGCAATATAGTCTGGCGCTGGCCCTGTGGACAGGTTGATATATATATGAAGAACATGTTGCTCGTCATCAGATAGTGGTGAGTTAAAATTAAATAAACCCGGGGCCAGAGAACATATCTTTTTTCTCCCATTATAGAAATTCAAACAGCTGTTGGAGACGAATACAAATTTAAAATATATAATACCACATTGGTAGAAGAGATCTGCAATCTTTGACCACAAAAGTGTTATTTTCAGGGGGGTTGAATCCAATGTTAGTTCTACTTAGAGTAGACCCATTGGAATGAATGGGACTGAAGTTAGCCATAACTAATTTAAATCCCATTCATTTCAATGGGTCTACTGTAAGTGGTGCTAACATTGCATACAACCCCAGATGTGCAGCTCAATCTTATCCATGTATACTCAAAAGTAAGTCCTGCTTGTTCAGTGGAGCTTATTCATAGGTAAGTGTGCATAGGATTGCAACAGTTTAAGGGTTCATTGCAGTTTAAGCCCCAGAATCTGGTGTGCTAAAGCTCAGCTGTGGCGCTTGTGGAATAATATTTCAGAACAACAGCAACAACAGTAATGCCTTTGAGCATATCCAGAGTGCATTTAGTGTACCAAATAACCAGCCAAAAGCCCTTGCATGCTTTCCAGATCAGTAGGTGAGGGTTATGGGGAATGATGGGAGTTGTAGGCCTTTTTTCTGTCTAAACATGCAAAGGATGTTTTAATCCAGGGATTCCTGCAGAGAACTTTCCCCATTGACATCCATAAAGAAGAAAGCTATAACTCAGCACTACAGTAAGTCTTCCCCCTGACTGAGATGGAATAGAAGCCTTTGAACTTTCATATGTAGCAGTCTCTTCTGCATACTTACAGCCACCCATTGCTAGCATAAGTTTATAGAGCTGTGTCCAGTGGATTATAAGAGCAACCACTTCACTGGGGTCCCAGCCCAAAACAATTTCTAGCAGTCTTTCTGTAAAAGTGAAGTTATGACCCCTTTTCTTAAATAAAAATAGATATTCTAATATGAGAAGAAACTTCACATGAAAATTAAATGCCTGATAATCTTTATAATATGCAAGAATCAAAAACTAATTTCTAAGCCTGTTTACAGGAGAAAACACATTAAAAATTGCTGCATATCTTCATTTAAGTTAAGGCATTATTGGAATATGAGACATCCCCAAGCCTTAATGCAAAGACCTTTAAACGCCAATTTTCTACAAGTGCAAAATGCTGTTGTATCAAAGATTGAGAGGTTTAACACGAAGGCTGTGATCCTGTGTAGAGCTTACTGGTATGTATATATAAGTCTCCTTGATTTCACCTAAACTTATGTGAGATTCATTGTGTGTAGGATCACAGGCTGCTTCTTCTGAAGGGCGTACTTGGGAAGGAACTATGTCTGTTTGACCTGTTTTCTTTAGAACAGCATGCAGCAGGAACATCTTTCTTTTTTTGATGTGGCATATTACAAGCAAGTAGAAAACGAAATCTGGTGACAGAGTAGACAAAACTGAGATTATGACCCTGTTCTAAGCCACAGCGGTTAAGCATTTTGAGCTAAACATTATGGCATAGCGTGCCATGTGAACCATGATTTAGTGTGTAGTGTGAACCATTCCTACAACACAATTACCCACATGTTTAGTTTTTAATCGGTTTTTAATGCTTTATGTGTGTATGTTCTGTGTTTTAGAGTTTTAAATTTTGTATACTCGTTTTAATCTTAATTTTAGAATTTCTGTAAACCGCCCAGAGAGCCCTGGCTATGGGAGCGGTATATAAGTGTAATAAATAAATAAATAAATAAATAAACACCTATAAACACACTTGCTAACCATTTGCTGCAAAAGGATTAGCAGCCTAACCATGGCTTAGTGTGTTGTCTGAACAGGCCCTTTGTGTTTTCAAAAATGGGAGAATAGCCTCATTTGTCCCAGAGAACCTGGGCGCATCTGCTGTCATGTCTCACATCTACTGAGGCTAATGCAGTTACATCTGCCTGACTCTTCCTACACTCCCATCATAAAACTGTTATAAACTGCAGGCTTTGGGGCAACATCATGTCTAGCTTTTTCTGCCTCTCCTCCTGCTTTGCTCAACATCCAGCGTTAAGAGTAATGGAGAACTCAAAATCTTGTTCATGATTTTGTGGCATCAGGGTTGGCCCTAAGAGAAGGTATTGCCATACTGTAGACATTTGCATTCCACACCCACCCATGAACCAACACAGCTACCCACAATTATGTTGCTTAATTTTAACACCTCCTACCTTTTAGCAACAGATAGAGTCCTCATGCATCCTCCTTTACAGAGAACAGTCCTCTATTTGAAGTGCTGTCAGAGTGCCATCCTCTATTTGAAGGCGTTTTTTTTTGAAAGTCTATTCTATCCTGTTCCACTTTAAAGAAAGAACCATAAGAATTGTTACTCATCAACAGTTAACACCTGAACACCAAACTGAACAGGTTGCACTTGGTTGCACTATGGTGAGATATACTGTATTTTTATTTAAATTATTATAATTTCTAAATTTCCATCTATACCAATAAATTAGCATATGCAATTCACTGTCCCCTTTTGTCCTCTTTTCTGGTGTTGCTTTTCCTCTTTTTTGGTGATTCATAAGTGGCCATCCAAGCAACAAAACATTTCGAACTCTTGAACAGCAGAAAAACAAGCCCCATTAATGCAGGGTTTTGTTGGCTGTTATTTAAACATGTGTACAGCCTCCACGTAATAACTAACTTTCAGCCTACATAATGAATCAAGAAAACAGGATAGTGCTGTGCGAAGGACAACGAGGGCCGAAAGGACCTAGGCGGTGGCTTTGTACACACCAGAAAAGAAGGCGAATGGCTAATCTCTATACTTGAAAAGCATGCGTGAATGTTCAATTAATGTACATAATTTTAATGAATTGCAGGAATTTTGAGAAGTCTTTTCCCTTGTAGAGTGAACAAAGTTACGGCAGCAGATAATAAAGCCACATTCCTTGCCAATGACCTTCTTTTCATTGGCAGTGCAAACATTCTGCAGCAAGCATCTGCAGTGCAGCTGAGAGGCCCCTACCATTGATCCTGACCCGGGCATAGAGGGACCTCTTTTTCTGCTGCTGAAAGGTAATTTGAGTATTTGTGCTTGCTTACTTCAGAGCATTTCCCGAGGGAAGCTCTAGTCTATCAATAGGATCTGTAGCTTTCTATATTGTGGAACAGGGTCAGCAGTGGCAAAATGTAGCTCTGTCTCCAGCTGGCTGGGAATTTATAGATATTTTTTTTTCTTAACAGTGAAAAGCTGGGCACCATTATTGAAGAACACAGCCAAAATGTGAATATTTGATCTGCGCAGTAGCTAAAAGGAAATGCTATTCAAACTGCAATGTACAAAGGTGCACCAGGCTAGGAAGGCCCTTGTATCCATTTAATAAAGAAGTAGAATCCTTAGACTTATCTAGATGGGGTGACTGCAACACTCAGAATACCTTACGCAGTTATGAAGCTGCAATCTTATGTATGCTTACCTGGGAGAAACACAGTAAACTAACACATTGTGCTGTCATTCAGGTCACATGAATTGGCTTCCTTTAGGGGATGACAGTAGATGCATGCAACCAATAGTTAGAGGTTCATGAAACACTGGGTAGGCCAGGGGATCTAAATTCGATTCAGCCCAAGGGCTGAATTCAATTTCAGAGAAGCTCTAGAGAGCTGCATTCCAGAGGTGAGCAGAGCCAAGGCAAAAGAGGCAGGACCAAAAATAAAAGCACATTTTAGCTTAAAGCTATTACTGCCGGTAACTAAGCCTTACGAAAGGCATTTCAAGAGTTTAGAATTGAAAAACAAACCAGGCAAAAGCAGGGAAACCATCAGATGGTTGATTGTCAGGAGAAAGGGGTTGGGGAAGGGCCATTTTGGGAACTCTGGAGGGCCAGATTGAGGCCCCAGTTCAGGTAGGCAATAAGCTTGGTCTAAGCTTGGACAACCTAGCCACACTAGCCCATGCACTGGTAACTTCCTGATTAGACTACTGCAGTGCACTCTATGTGGGGCTGCCCTTGAAGATGACTCGAAGTTGCAGGTAGTGCAAAATGCAGCACCTAGACTGCTCACTGGAACATTCTATAAAGACCATATAACACTTGTCTTAAAAGAATCGCATTGGCTGCCTAGACACTTCCAGTCAGAATTCAAGGTGTTGGCAATATTGAAAGCCGTAAATGGTTTGGGACCTCGGTGCGTGAGGGAGCGTCCCTTCCTATATATGCCTGCCTGAGATTTGACATCTATGGTCAAAATAGCAGTTGAAATGGGAGGCAGAGAGGCAGAGAGTTGTTTCAGGGGTTGCAGCTACTTTGCTTGCCTTCTCCTTTTCTTTTTTAAATTTCCATGCAGAAACACATTTCGGTTTTTTTTTTTTTTTAAAAAGGAGACATAGTATGCTGAACCCCTGCCCCCACTAAAACACAATTCACTGACTCCTCCTAGGGTGACCATATGGAAAGGAGGACAAGGCTCCTGTGCCTTTAACAGTTGTATAGAAAAGGGAATTGCAGCAGGTGTCATTTGTATGCATGCAGCACCTGGTGAAATTCTCTCTTAGTCACAACAGTTAAAGTTGCAGGGGCCCTGCCTTCTTTTGTATCTGGTCAAGAGGGCAGGGTTCCTGCAGCTTTAACTGTTGTGATGAAGAGGGAGTTTCACCAGGTGCTGCATGCATATAAATGACACCTGCTGAAATTCCCTTTTCTAAACAACTTTTAAAGATACAGGAGCCCTGTCCTCCTTTCCATATGGTCACTCTATTTAATAGAAATAAATTCAGTTATTGTATTCTAGAACAGACAGTATAGAATCCGAATCAAAAAGGTGGATTCACACCCAATGGCCACCAGCTTAAGACTGAAATAGTATGTATACTACTAGAGTAAAGCCCATGTCACCATTGGTGCTAGTAGTCTGAAGGCAAAACGTACTGTTCCTTGACTCCATCTATGTCAGTCTTCCAGAAGCTGTATGGAGGCTACTTTCCTTCAACGCAATGGGGAACATTTAGCCCTCGCTTCCTCACACCCATTGTCGCTGAATGACATGCGCTCCTCCCCCCCACCCCCAGGCCTCAAGCCCACCGTCCCTCTTCCCCCACATTTTAAAACCTGGCTTTTCCTAGGGCTGATTCTTTTCCTCCTCCTCCTCCTCCTAAGCTGCCTTAAAGCATGTGCCACCAACTCCACCACCATCTCTGCCTGCATTATAGCCCCTCTGAGAGCCCTGTGCGGCACAGAACTACATGGGAGTGTAGTTCCCCGACTGCCTCAGGCCAGGGCATGGAAATATATCGTTTGGCTTGTAAAGCTCAAACTTTGAACTTTTTTGAAGTTTCAACATTTTCTGCACATCTACACTGCTCAAGCTTCAGTTTAAAACAAAAATGAGCAAAATCAGTCCAGTAGAACTTGAGTAATAAGCCTTACACTATCATATTCTTATATAAGATTCTTGGAATAAGCTACAGTGGGAATTACTTTGAGTAAATATGCAGAGGATTGCACTGCATGTTACTCTCAGAAGATGAACTATACCCCCCATCCAAAAAAACCCAAAACCTTAACAATGTAATCCTATGCATTCAGTGAGACTTACTCTCAGGTAAGCGTATATAGGGTTGCCGCCTTAATCTTCTACGATCAATAAGTAACACAGAGTTGAGTAAGACTGTGATAATGAAATAGTTTATCTCTAGTTGGTTGATGAAGGGAAATGAAAGAAATCTGTATCATAGGGCCACAGTTGTGACCCTATGTTAAGGATGAATTGTATTCTACCGTTATAACCAGAAATTGGAGTGGCAAAAGGTTCTACATTCTATACTAAGAAAACAGCTCAACAGATTGATCTGAAATTTGGCAGTGTAGGAGAAGTTGGTTTGAGGACAGTCCCTCCTGATTTCAAGATAGAAAGGGAAGAAATGGTGTGCATACAGGAGTTTAAAATTTGATGAATGGCCTCCAGCAGTTCTTCAGGTATTGTCTGTTTTTCTTTGCTGGGGTTAAACAGCCAATTTCTCAATTTGTACAGCATATTTTGGAAAATGGTTTGTTGTGTTTCATCAGGGGAAGGTCTAGAACAGGCTGGGCAGTATCCAATGGTAGTCTGACACATAGTAGACCCGTTGAAGCGAATGGGGCTAGTTTATGTAGGACCCCCATTGGATACTGCCTTCTGTGCCCAAATAGGAGGGTAACATGTTTGTAGTTCTTAATAAAAAAATTGTTATCTTTTCAGGGCACATTTTATCCTATGGGACTTCATAAGGTCTGTCCCTGGACATTGTTAGAGCCCTAGGTTACTAAGTCAGTTAAGGTTAAGCAGCCTTTATTCTACTTTAGGTGCAACCTTTATTTTACTTCAAACATATTAGTTATTTATGCAGTTGCAGAACAGGGTGACAACCCTTTTTAAGGCCAAATTGTTTCTGGGCAAGCACATTGGAGGGCATATGACAGCAGTGAATAGGGCCACATCCAACTGCTGATATCCCCCCCCCCCCGACATGATTACCCAGACCCCATTCACACACATACACACACTGTGCAGCTAAATAGTAGAACAACCATGTTCAGGAGCAGTCTACCACTGAAAACATGTTTGCGTGGCAGATTGTGACTCATCATGGAGGCTCTTTATTCCTCTCATGGCTTTTCTCTTTTGGAGAGGTAAAAAATACAACCCTGAAATGGGATTTAAAAACATCAGTACAGAAATAGCATCTCTCTCTCTCTCTCTCTCTCTCTCTCTCTCTCCAAATAGTAGAACCTTCATGTTCAGATGCAAGTCTTCTTCCAAATGTGGTAGATTGCATCTGAACATAGAAGTTCTTTCTACTGTCTGGCTGTCTTGGCTTCTGTCTGGTAGTGGCTTCCTATAAAAGAAAAAGGAATAACTGATACATTTTTGGTGACTCACTATCTCTCGGTCTAACCTACTTGCCCTGAAAGTAAACTCCATTTGAACACAGTAGAATTTACTTTCAGGTAAATACAATTAGGGTCAATGTGTGAGCTGCACTGTCCTCAACACACTTGTTAGGAAGGAATCAAAAGGATTTACTTCTACTCAAGAAGAGTCCTGCTGGATCATACTGAACTGGGTCCATCTAGTCCAGCATCTTATTTTCCAACGGTGGATGACCAGATGTTTCCATAATGTCTATTGAGTGCCTCAGTACTTTTACCAAGTGCACGACAGGCAGAAATTCAATAGGTGCAGCTTTTCTGAGCATATGAGATTGGTGATAGGACCTGTGGATTCACTGGCATTCTGAGGTAGATGGTATCTGAATATGAGGTTCTTCTATCTAACTCTAACTTAGACTTTAAGAAATTGCCTGTGGATCCCACCAAAAATCCATCTAGGGTCTAGACCAGCATCCTGTTTCCAGCAGTGGTCAACCTGATGCCTCTGGAAAGTTCACAAGCATCAGGGCCTGCCCTCCCATGAAGCAGGGTGGAGTCCTTGCCTCAGGTGGCAAAACAGGAGGAACAGCGAATAGTGCCAACCTCCCCCCAAACCTCCAGAAGGTCCTGCCACTGTTGCCTCAAACAGGTGCTCCAAAGAGACGTTCTCCTTCCACGGCATTTGCCGCAATGAGAGAGTAGCCAACAGGCCTCATCGGAACAGCTGTCCTCAGGAGACCAGTGTCAGCTGAGGAAGCAGCCAGCATGACTCTGTACAAGCAATCTCCTGGGACCCTCTTCCCATGCTCAGCTCTGAGGAAGAAGGCTCTCAGAGCCAGGCATTGACTGGCTGGAGAATGCTGGGAGTTGTAGGACTTTTCTTCTGTCAAAACATGCACTTCTTCTAAGTGCCAGAACCTGATGTAATCCTTAATGCTACTGCCACCAATACTGAGCTTTCTCTCCTGTTTTCTCTTAATTCTTCCCCCTCTATAGGGTCCAGCCTCTTCCATCTCACCAATGTGCATGTGGGGGATGTAAGCAGTATCCTTCCCTGGGTGTTGATCCTTTCTTATACATTTCTGTGTGAAATAGAATATCGATATCGTCTCTGTCTACATCAGTTTACCCTAATATGGTACCCAGCCAGCAAGGCAATGACCGATCTACATCCATACTTTAATAGAACCTCTCTCTCTGGGTTCATCTACACCAAGCAGGATCTTCCATTATGAAAGTGGTATGAAAGTGGTATATAAAAGGCAGGAGTCACACTACTGCTTTATAGTGGTATTGAAGTGCACTGACAACTTTTGGGGCCCATTGACACATTCAATATACTGCTTTCATACCGCTTTCATAGTGGAATATCCTGCTTGGATATTCCTTACACACACACACACACACACAGAGAGAGAGAGAGAGAGAAAGAGAGAGAGGAGTTTAAAGATTTGGAGTTAGCAAGTAAAAAGAACAAGAGAAGCAATGGTTCCATAGTTGAAAACTTTCAGATGCTAAAATAAATATGACCCAAAATCCAAGAAAAATCATTTTAACTGAAAGCATAGATTCCTCCTATCTGTGTCTACAACTGTGGAAGTTTTGTGTAAGGAGGACAGATAATCACAAGGGCCAGACTTTGCAAAATAGCAGCTTTTCCGTCACAGTCACAGATATGAGTGGCCAAATAGGCTGACATCTTGCTGAGAAAATCTTAAAGTAGTATCGAGCACTGTTGCGAGGACTCTTCCACTTAGCAGAAGATAATTCTAATGGCCTACTTTACAGGATTGGTGTAAGGATTATTGAGCTAATGTATGCAAAGCACTTCAAAGTCCTCAGACATAAGGCATCACAGCTTCAATTCTGCAACCGGATTAAGTGTGTCATATTAAGTGTGTCACAGAGTCCCAATTGCTCAAAGATAGCCATAGACACATATCACAGTCCACTGTCTAGTTGGATGACGGCAGATAATCCAGTTCTATCAATTTGCCCTAAAAATGTTGGAAGCCCTTTCTGACTTGGTTGTAAGCAACTCAGATGGAGAATAAGACTTGCAAAGCTCCATATCCTCTGATGAACATGACAAAGCTGAGATTAAAAAGTGCCTTGTGAAGAATGGACAGGTTGCCCTGCCCAGTTGAGGGTGACTGGAAAAGCAACCCCCAGCATGCAATAAGAAAAGGAAAGAAGTTAGGAAGAATTAGAATTGGTGGGGAAACTCAGGGCTGAGGGCCAAATCCAGCCCTACTGGGATTCTAATCCAGTCCTCCAGGATTTCCCAGATGTCCAACCCCCCCCTCCCCATTACTCCAACCACTGTTCATTTGAGGCAGATTTTCCCCCATTCGAAAAGGCTAAAACACATAGGCTAAATTACTGGCAATAAGAGATTTAAGCTATATTACGCTGGTATGTTTGTCTTTTGGTCCCTCCCCCTTTTGTCTTTTTGTGGGGGGGTCTACTTCTTGGTCTTTGGCCCCACCCACCACTGGAATACAGCCCCCCCCAAAGTTCTTCTGAAATTGAATTCTGCAGCCCGTTTGAAAGAGGTTACCCCCCTCTGAATGAGAAGATGAATGAATGTTTAGGCTGACTTTTTAGCACAGATTCCCTCATGGCACAAAGGTGGGATCAGAGGCGTTAGTTTTCAGGACCACAATAGCTTTGCTAGCTTGTGGTAACTGCAATAGAAGCTGTGAGGAAAATTGCCCTGACTAGGATTTCCCCAAACCCTTTGTGGAATAATTGTGCTTAACCTTACTTACGTTCTTAGCACAACTTCCTATGAGGATGCTGGCAAGCAAAGGTTCTTCCATGCTGGCCTTCAGTCCCTGGTTTAAGTTGCTGATATAAAATAGGGTGTCCATATGAAAAGGAGGACAGGGCTCCTGTATCTTTAACAGTTGCATAGAAAAGGGAATTTCAGCAGGTGTCATTTGTATATATGGAGAACCTGGTGAAATTCCCTCTTCATCACAACAGTTAAAGCTGTAGGAGCTATACTAGAGTGACCAGATTTAAAAGAGGGCAGGGCACCTGCAGCTTTAACTGGTGTGGTGAAGAGGAAATTTCACCAGGTTCTCTGTATATACAAATGACACCAGCTGAACTTCCTTTTCAATACAACTGTTAAAGATACAGGAGCCCTGGCCTCCTTTTCCTATGGTCACCCTATATAAAACTCAAGCTCAGATACAGAAAAAAAAAATCTTTCTGGTTCTTGGTAAATACCATTTTTTTCTCCCAGGCATCTTAGCTTTTTAATCTTTTAACTTTAATTGATTTGTTTTATTTGGTTGTTGCTCTTTTAGTCATGCATTGTTTGTTACAGCTGGGCTTTATCACAAGGGTCTTTTGGTTTGTTCTGGAGTGGAGTTAACCTGTTTGAATAACACTCTAGAGGTGCACTAGCTGTTGCAAGTGGAGAAGGAAGCATGGAATGAAGGCACGGACAGCAGAGTTTGGGATAAACTAGGGCCTCTTTATTTAACAATAAGGAATATTCAACCCCTCCTGGATTTGCATTTGAAAAGTGCGGGAATCCATATGTCCTTACCTCAGGCAACTTGCCTGGCATTATGGGCGAGCCATTCTCGTAAGCCAGGAGTCGGGTAAACCTAAGGTGACCATATGAAAAGGAGGACAGGGCTCCTGTATCTTTAACAGTTGTATTGAAAAGGGAATTTCAGCAGGTGTCATTTGTATATATGGGGAACCAAATGAAATTCCCTCTTCACCACAACAGTTAAAGCTGCAGGTGCCCTGTCCTCTTTTAAATCTGGTCACTCTAGTATAGCTCCTGCAGCTTTAACTGTTGTGATGAAGAGGGAATTTCACCAGGTTTTCCGTATATACAAATGACACCTGCTGAAATTCCCTTTTCTATGCAACTGTTAAAGATACAGGAGCCCTGTCCTCCTTTTCATATGGTCACCCTGGCCCCTGTCTTATATGACACTTTGAGAGTGTGGGTAGACCGCCCCACATCATCCCCACTCAAAGCCATAGAACTGAGTAGATGAGGCAGGAGGATCTCCAAAGGCATACCATGTCCTGATGCGGGAGCCGTAAAACTCACGAGGAGCAGGAGCTCCGGACATGCCAATCACCAGAAGGTGCCCGGCCGGTCACCGTCCCTAATCTGCTATATCAAATTCCCGCACATCCTGCTACTGGAGGGCGTGAAGGCTCAGCTTAGGTGCCCTAGCCCTGTGAAGCCGGAAAAACCAGAGAGGCTGAGAATTTATTATTTATTGATTGATTTATTTTATTTATTTATTTATTACATTTATATACCGTCCCACAGCTGAAGCTCTCTGGGCGGTTTACAAAAGCTAAAAACAGTAAATGTTAAAAGTATATAAATTTTTAAAACCATCCAAGTCATAAAAACAACAGTATAAAAGCAGCAGCATATGTTTAAAACAACAGTTTTGGGGTCCATTAAAAAACAAACTTAGTGTTGTTCAATGCCGTTAAATTCCTGGGAGAAGAGAAAAGTCTTGACCTGGAACCTGAAAGATAACAGAGTGAGACCAGCCTTTATAAGCTCAGCCCTGCCCCACATGGTCCACATGTGCCTGCACATAAAGGCCTTTCCCCCCCCCCACTCCTCCAATCACAACTGCCAATTCCCTCACTCAAGCGGTACCAGCTGAGCAGTGGTAATGGGCTTTCCCGCATAGTCACTGGCAATGATCTAAGCTACTGGGACTCTTCCTATGATCTGTATATGTATGGCTTGAAGTGCTTGCTACTTACACAAAAGAAAAGGGGAGATATGTGTATCTACCATTGACTGAGTTCAGACGATCATGGAGGTAAAAGAAGCAACAAAGTTGCTTACTACTTCTACCTAATGCCAGCCAGAGGTGTTGAAGATAGAAACTTTCCCTTCCCAATTTAGAACCCAGCCACAATGGCTGTGTTCAGACAACCATGAGGAGTAAAAGAAGCCATTTATGGCTCCTCCCACAACCACTGTGTATGCTACGCATGACCACATCGGCATAATTACCCACTATGCATTGCAGGTTGCAGTATTATCCAAATCTGGCACAGTGCATGGTGTGTGTGTGTGTGTGTGTGTGTAGGTAGGTAGGTGTGTTATCTACACCACAACCCGTGGCTTGTAGTAGGGGTTCTGGTGTTGGTAAGAAGCCAGCCCTGCCACATACCATGCTGGGTTTGGACAACACAGCAACCCACGCAGCTTTGCAGATAATTATGCAAATGCTGTTTGCACCCACAGGGGTAGAGGGAGAAGTCATAATGGCTTCTTTTACCCCTGTGATCATCCAAACGCAGGCAATGGGGAGAGAAAATCTCTCCCTATCTTCAGCCCCTCCGGCTGGCACTGGATAGAAGCAGTAAGCAACTTTGTTATTCATTCAGTTTTCGTGGAATGTTTTGTTCCTTTTGTGTGGGATATAAATGAGTATAGTGAGTGAGCTGAGAGAGTTTGTCACAATGCAGTAGAGAGCTGTAAGAGGGAGTAATTTTATTGCAGCTGAAATGAAAGAAAAGGTTATTGCCCTGCAGGTTTTGGGGTATTACCCATTTGTCATGTTAGAACTTTTATGTTGCTTTCTGACTTGCTGAATTGTGTACTGTGCTTTGCAACTCTAAAGCAATATCAAACTGCTTTTATTGAATTTATATACATAGGTAGAAGGATCAAGTGTTGCAGCTTTTTGCTAACCCTCTTGTATCATTTGTCATGATGGAGTATGACAAATAAATCCCAGGTCGGGAGAGTCTTTGGAGCCTTCTGTAACATTGATTTGCAATTTATGGGTACTGAATGATCCAACCATAGCTTTGAGCAATAGTTGGCATTCATTGTAATGCATCAGGTTGGCAAGAAATTAGAAGAAAAGGTAAACTGCAATCTTAAACCAAAAAGCCTTAAACCAAAAAGTTTATGAAAGCAAACTGAGGATCTCCCCCTCTTCCCAAACAAAACATGTCAATTTTAAAAGGACCAGGGTATTAAAACTTAGGAACTTTTTTTGTAAATAGAATGAAAAAGTTATTTATTATTATTCGTCCATAACTTCTCTCTCCTCTGTTTCGTTGCGTTTTGTTATTATGGTAATATTTGCATAGCCTACAGCTGCTTATGTATTTTTCACACCAAGCCTCAAGACTGCAACTATCACCACCCTAAACAAAAATGTTACAAGAACAAGTTCTGAAGAACTTGTGGTATAAACTCTTCTGAATCTCAAAATCAGTTTACTGTTTGGCTTGAAGAGGTATTGTTCTGATATCATGAGTCCCATCCCAACTTAAATTATGATTTAGTGATGGCAACTAGCCAGCCCTACCATTAGACTCAGGCCATAGCTAGACCTAAGGTTTATCCCTGGATCGTCTAGGGGTCAAACCTGTTCACCTAGGTGACACACAGGGGATCCAGTGCTCAGGCAGGGGCGAACCCTGGATGATCCCAGGATAAACCTTAGGTCTAGCTGTGGCCATAGTGAGGTGGCTGCCTCAGGAAGCAGATTTGGGGGGGGGGGGGGTCATGAAAGGGCAGAAAATAGGTAGTTATTTAATTTGTTATTGTATTTTTACTGTTTCTGTCAGAGATAGGGGGAGAGGTGCTAGTGGAATGTTTTGCCAAAATATCTTTGTCTGGTTTTTGTCTGCACCTTGACTTGCGTAGGTGGGGCACCGTTTACTGCTCTGCCTTAAGCAAAGGCAGGATCTTCACTGCTGCTTTATAACGGTATTGAAGTGCACTGACAATTGTTGGGGACCATGACACATGCCATATACTGTTTTCAAACTGCTTTCATAGTGGTATAACCTGCTTGGTATAGATCTGGCCAAAGTGTCTTGGAATTCACGCTATTAACTATGATAGCTAAATAGATCCTCCATGTACAGAGGCACTATACACCTCAATATCAGATGCTGGGGTCAAATAGCATTTTTATGCCCATTGTGTGAACTTCCATGGATATCTAGCTGGGCAGTGTTGGTAGAATGCTGGTCTTGATTGATCTTCATCTTGAGACCCATATTTATTTAACAATGAGAAAACCTGCCAGTTTAAGACCAGAGTTAAGGCTATCTCATGTTGCTCATGCTTCACAAAGCCAGGAAATTTGAAGCTATTGGTGATGGTGCTGTACAATGTCACATATTATACTTATTTATTTATTTATTTTATTTTATTTATTACATTTCTATACCGCCCAATAGCTGAAGCTCTCTGGGCGGTTCACAAAAATTAAGTTTTAATACTTGCTTTCAATTTATCCTCTATGGACCCATATTTTTTCTTGGTCTTTCAGGCCTAAATCCAGTTATGGAGGATGGAGTGCTTGGGACCAGTGAAGATGTCTCATGTTGTCCTGGTCCTATATTGCCTTATGAAGCATCTGAGACTCACTGTATTACTAAAGGAATCCTCCTGTGAAATCACCCATGTTGCTTACTTCACAAGCTGGCAGGATGACTTACACAGTGAAAGGGAGCCGTCTTCTAGCAGTAAGGTAGATGCTTCAAGAGGCAATGCAAGACAAGTATGCTTTTAGGAGGTTTTTAGGAAGTTTTAACAATGTATATTATGTTTTAATCAGTATTTTATGTATTTTATGCTTACTGTTGTTCCCTGCCTCAGTCAGGATGAGAGGCGGTTAAGAAATTATTATTATTATTATTGTTGTTGTTGTTGTTGTTGTTATCGTTATTATCCATGTACATTATCCATGTTATCCATGTACACTGATGGTGCTATATAAATTAATAATAATAATAATAATAATAATAATAATAATAATAATAATATTAAGACAATGACAACATGGTATATCTTTGCTGACCAAGGAGAAATGTGGGTGCATGGAAGGCAAGTTGCAAGCAAGCACAATTTGTGGCTTAAGGTCCAAGTATTGCCATGTTTTCCTTCTTTCCTGCCTTCTTTATATTCTTTCCTTAAATTACTTGAAGGAAATTGCAAAACTAGTAAGTTTTCAATATTCAAATCAAATCACCACATTATTATTATTATACTTGCAGAATACTTGCAAACCAAATATGAAAGGGGGTGTATGTCCATCAATGACTAGGAGGAAAAGAACTATTTCACCAGAGGTATTTCCAGCAGTTCATACAAGATTTCTAGGGCTGTGCAGGGACCCCCCCCAATCCGCCTCGGAGGCCGATCCGGAGCCCCTGAAGCAGCACCGATCCGCCTCCGGGGTTCCTGATCTGCCACTGCACAGCCGGCACCCAGAAAACTCTCCCCACTTACCTGGTGCCTCCGCCATGTGCCTGGTGCCTCCGCCATCTCCCTTTCATTTCCAGCGGCGGCACCGGAAGCTGCCAGAAGAACGATGACGGCGGTGATGGAGGCAGCAGGTAAGGAGACTGGTGGTGGCTGGGGCCAGCTCTGAAGCGCTGAGGTGGCCCGAAGCTTCGGAGCCAATTGGCTTTGGCTTTGGACCGCCTCAGCCTTCACCCGAACTACCTCGGATCCAGTTTGGAAGGGTCCGAATCACCCTGATTTGCTTCAGATTTGGGGTTCGGATCCGAGGCGGTGCACAGCCCTAAAGATTTCCACTGACCATTACAGCTGGGGTGGATCCGCACGTCAGCCCCAGAGCGCATTTATGCGACTCTAGGGCACCCCAGAAACGATAGTCTGTACTTGCCTGTAAAAAGAAACTAGGAAGAGATGGAGACGCCGACGCCGACGCCACCACCCAGCTCTCCCCGGCTGGCTCGGAGAGCAATTTTTGAAGAAGGCGGGGGTAGAGAGCTTCTTCCGCTGTCCACCCAACCTTCTTCCGCCGAGCTCTCTGTCTCGGTCGAGGAGCCGGCAGGGGAGAGCTGGGTGTCGTCGTCGTCATCTCCGTCTCTTCCTAGTTTCTTTTTACAGGCAAGTACAGACTTTGAATCTATACTGAATGTGTCTTAAGCATATCTCTTGGGTTTTTTTATGCAATGGCATTTGTTGGGAAGAGCAAAAATTTCAAGTATAAATGGTGAGTTTCCTTCTCTCTTTTTTTGGAAGTTTATCAACGTGGTAAAAGGAAAATACTATCTAGGGGATTATTTGGGGGTGGGGTGGGTGGGGAATGAAAAGGACGCTAATAATAAATTCCTTTTCCTGATTCTTTCAGATCTATTACAAGCAGAGTGACTGGAAATGTTACAATTTATGCCTTAGTTCTGTTTCTAGAATCATTACTATGAGTGGCAGGGCCAATATTTGTATTCTAGTGAGACAGGCCAATGGCCTCCAGCAATGGAGTGGGCCTTTCTTCATAACGCCATAGCTGTGAGGAATGCCATCTGCCGCAGCAGGGGAAAGAGATGCCCTCTGGCTATATATATATATATATATATATATATATACATACATATCTATCCCCTGCTACAGTTCTGCAGAATTTGCCTCCCCACAAAAATGAATGCATTTTTCTTCTGTGTTTGCAATTCCCCGCAAATTTTCTTGTGTGCATTGAAAAACAGAGTGAAAAGGTAATGTCTGGATCCCCCAGGATGCTTGGGTTTGGGACAACACCAGGACCTCAGCGACTTGCATTTTGGGCACATTGATTTAACGCATTTCAAAATTAAATAGAACATTTTCTTCCCCACTGTCCAGTATTATAAGTATTGCAATATTCTTTTTTATGAAAGGATTTCTGATGCTGCCACTGAGAATCCTGAGAGAAGAATCAGCTGGCTTCAAATTGCAGTCAGCCAGCTTTGGAAACAACACAGTTGTTTCCAAAGCTTGCAGTGGGCCAGTCATTATCTTACAGCCTGACCTACCTCATAGGGTCACTGTGAGGATAAAATGCAGAGAGGGAGGTGATAACCATGTGCAACACCCTGAGATTCTTCCAGGAAGAGCAGAATAAAAGCAAAATAAAATCAGTAAATAGATCTGAACATTGCAGACATGCTAGGACCTGAGACAGACATTTCTTATTTTAAAAAACAATATTGGGGTGATTAGACATGACTAGATTAGGTATGTTATTTTGATGTAAGGAGATGGAAGCAGTTTTGGCATTTGGAACTGACATGGTAAAATCATTTTATGGTGACTTCGCAATGCCGCATAAATTGTGAGAATTGGCTGTTAGGCCGTGGCAGGTAAATACAACGGGCACATTATACTATAATTTTGGCTTTCCTTTTGTGTGTGCTTTAAAAAACACATGCCATGTGATATTGCATATAGAAGAACATAACTGAGAAGGAATCACAACTCAATTGCAGAGAATATACTTTGCATGCGGGATGTCCCAGGTTTAATTCTCATGTCAACTCTCACATTGGAGAGAGGGGAAAGACCTTAGCCTGAGGGCCTTGCTAGACGAGGCCTTAGCGCGCTTTGAGACTCGGTTTCCCTGCTGTGCGTCCACATGACGCACAGGGGAATCCGGGCCCAGGCCGCACTGAAGCCTGCCTTAACGCGCCATAAGCGAAGTCGCTTATGGCGCGCCTTTTCCGCAGCCCCGGCCTGAGGCCGGGACTGCAGAACGTCTAGCAAGGGCCATGGCTTTTTGCGGCTACTCGCTCGCGAGTAGCCGCAAAAAGCTATGGAGCGCTGTGCCCATCGGGCCGGGGGGATCCCGGGGGGGAGATGGAGCACGGGCGACACGGAGGGAGATGGAGCACGGGCGACACGGAGGGAGATGGAGCACGGGCGACACGGAGGGAGATGGAGCATGGGCGACACGGGACACGGAGGGTGACACGGGGTATGGGGACGGGGAGGGAGGGCGGGGAAAGAGTGGGCAGGAGGCATGGGAAGGGATCAGGACCGGATGGGAGGGTTTAAGTAAAAAAAAAAGGCTTACCTTCTCCGGAGTCTTCGGGGCGCACGTGGCCCCTTTAACAACAACAAAAAATGGCCGACGCTGCAGGGCTTCCGCAGTCCCTGCGCGTCGGCTGTCTAGGAGGCGGCGCGGCGCGCCCTAATGTTAGCGCACCGTCGCCTCACCTCCCTGACGGCTTATCCCGGCAGGTCTAGCAAGGCCCTAAGACCATGACAAGTCACTTCAATTTTATTTATTTATTTTATTGCATTTATATCCCGCCTTTTTTCCTCCAAGGAACCCAAAGTGGTGTACATAATCTTCCTCCTCCTCTCCATTTTATCCTCACAACAGCAACCCTGTGAGGTAGGTTGGGCTGAGAGTCTGTGACTGGCCCAAAGTCACCCAGTGAGCTTTCATGGTTGAGTGGGGACTAGAACCTGGATCTCCCGACTCTCAGTCCAACACTTTAGCCACTACACCACACTCAGAGTTGACAGGACTTAGCTAGGTGGAGCAATGGTCTGATAAGAAAGCTTTGTATTTTGGAAATATAAACCATTGATCACATAGTGCAGTATCCAATTTTACACTACCTGGGAAACCAGGCCTGGCTTTGCAATAGAGGCTGCTTATGCTACTGCAATGTAATTTACATTAGCAGTAGTATCAAATTGATACTGCCCATAGGGTGTAGCTGTAGCAAATGTGGGCAACATATGCACCCCCCACCGTGCCCATATTTAAAAAATGGGGGAAATGTTTGAAAGTCATAGGTTGCCACCAAAATTCAGCGGCAAAGCTCTACAGAGGCTTTCAGTGGACAAATTTAGCTTGCAATCAAGCTATATTTGTCCATTGTAAACCTCTGTAGCAGTTTGCTGCTGAATTTTAGTGACAAACCATGAGTCTTTTTTTCTCCTTAAATCCCCTGTTTCCCCCCAATATGCAGCAGTGGGATTGTGACCTGCAGCAGGTCCAGTGTGGGGAAATGGGTCCCCAGAATGCCCTTGACCTATAGAGAATGCAGCACTTATATTTGTAAAATAAATGACACCATTTATAAAGTAAATTGTACAATTCATAGTACAAACTACAACCTTGTTACAAACTTGCAAGGTCCCATTTTACAAACTGAGAGCCAAGGCAGAGAGAGTGACTTGTCCAAAGACATACATCCACTCGCATAGAAACACAGAACACCAGGGAAGCCATTCCGAACGGAATCTGCAAGCCATTCAAGAGAAGCAGCAAACTGCCAACAATAATAATAATGTTCTGCAGTGTTGTGTGTTGAAATCCTCACAAAGAGCTACTAGACGCAAATGGCTTTCTGTTGTGCAGGCAACAGATTCAGTTCAAGCAATCCCCACTTCACTTCTTGTCCCTGTGAAGCTGGCTTCTCGAGTTCAAAGCAGAAGTTGAATTTGAACCCATGGATTGTATTGAATGGGCTGTGTCCAATGTTAGCCTCACTTAAGTCCCATTTATTTCAGTGGGTCTGCTCTAAGTAGGGCTAAGATGGGATATAGCCCCATGTTTCCTAAATCCAAGATCTGCTTTCTGTCTACTGAACCTAACAGATTTCTTCTTCTTCTTCTTCTTCTTCTTCTTCTTCTTCTTCTTCTTATTATTATTATTATTATTATTATTATTATTATTAATAAGATTAATGTCTTACCCGCCTCTACATTTTGATTGAGGCGGGGAACAACAGTAAATATAAAATACATAAAAATGAATTAAGAACATAATATACATTGTTAGAACCTCCTAAAAACATTCTAAAAACATCCTAACATTTCCCTGGATAGGCCTGCCGGAAGAGATCAGTCTTGATAGCTTTCTTGAATGCTACTAGACTGTCAAGTTGATGAGTCTCCTCCAGCAGGCCATTCCACAGTCTGGGAGCAGCAGAAGAGAAGGTCCTCTGGAAAAGCCTAACTTTGACTGACTGAAGTAGATTCTTCCCAGAGGACTTGAGTGTACGGGGCGGATTGTATGGGAGAAGGTGATCCCGCAGGTAGCCTGGACCCAAACCACGTAGGGCTTTAAAGGTGATAACCAGCACTTTATACTTCGCCTGGAAACTAATTGGCAGCCAGTGAAGAGATTTTAAAACTGGTGTAATGTGGTCATCCGTAGGTGTACCGGTGACCAGTAGTTTTGTGCTTCTCAACCAATTCAGGTAGATGATGGAGTGTATCAAATACTTCCCAGTATATATTAGGCACAATCTGTTTTTGTTTTTAAATTACAAATGTGGCAATTTAGCATTCTTATTTTATTTTTTATTCCGTCATATTTTAAAATTGCCTTAATTAGGATACTTTGTTTGTCCTTTGTAAGTTGCGTGCAGTATAACCCTTTGTTTAGGGGGATCAAAGCCCACTTTGCAGCTTAAAAGAAGAAGAGGGCTGCGTTTGCAGGCTCATTCTGTGAACTAGCAGAAAGAAAAGCAGATGGCACAAAGGAGTAAGCTCCTGCAAGAAGTCTCTTCATGTGCTTTGGAGAATTATGTTAGCATAAATCTTATTTCCCCCCCCCCTCTTGTTTTAGGCATTAAAGCAGTCTCCCTGTCACAGGTTTTGAATGCAGAGCAGCCTCCTGCTCAAATTGAAAGATGCAGTTCAGCAGTTTGTATACAAATTTCCCGTAATTATTCCAAGACCAAATACATTCTAGAATGCCAGTGTTGCCATAGCTACATAGCCTCGATGCTTTAAAGTAGAAAGAGCAGGAATCACCCAGCTAGAAGAAGGCATTCCCACTAAGGATTTGTTTTAATATTTCTTGAAGCGTTCAGAAGTCAAATTTGCCCTTGGTTTCATCAGCCATTATCATTCATTTTACGTTAAGTAATTGGGTTTTGTCTGCTTCCTTCCCGTTGCCTTTTCAGATGTCTGATTAATCTTTCACTACACATACCCTGCTGACCTTCTCAGTGCCTTGAGATTTTAGCATGGAACAAATGTGGACCTTTGGGGTTTTTGAGTTTCCTTCCCAAAAAACATTTTTAGACTGTCTTCTTTGGTTGGGTCACATGCAGGTGTATCCCATTAATTTTGGTAGGTTTTTTTTTTTAAACCCTGGAAAGAAAATTTCATGGCAGAGTAGAGCACTATTATATTATTACATAAACCTGACTTCTCCAAGCAATGAGGCATTCTAGAGTCATATCTACCACTTTTATTTTCCTGTGGATGAAAAAGGGATTGATGGTATCTTTGTGCTATTTACAAATACACAAGCAGAACATAAGCAAACAAGCACTTCTATAAGTCAGCAGTTCCAGTATCTAAGAGAGAAATCCTTTATCCCAAGGATGTTTTACCTACCTGTAACTCATACCTATTCCCAACTCACACCTATTTCTCTGTCTCTGTCCCTCCCACCACTACCACTAAATAAAATGCAACCGTTGTTTCTCATACACAATCTCTAAAGAACTTATATGAGACTCATACCCTGGAGCTGAATTCATGACACATCCACAGCTACTGGAAAACATTCAGGTTCTGTTGTGTCATATCCCTGACTCAAATTTGAAGTCACCATAATGTGACACACCTGTGTTCCCAGCAATCAGATTCAGGTCGTCGTCCCACCACCACAATTGCTGGAGTCAATGGCAGGAAAATAATCCTCCTCCTCCTCTTCATCATCATCATCAATGTTGTCAGCTTTGAATAATACGGTTAGAGAGAGCCATAAGGAAAACATGCAGACTGAGCCTTTAGAATCTGGAATCATAAACATGTGTATTTAAGCAGACTGAACCTCTTGTGCCTTGTGATCTGTGAAAGAGTATTTGGAAGACAGTGCTAAGAAACACTGTCAGCCTTGTAAACCTCCCAGAGAGCTTTGGCTGTGGGGCGGTATATAAATGTAATTAAATAAATAAATAAATAAACCATCCAGCTAAGCAAGTGGGTTGTCATTCTTTTTCAGAAGCTCTGGTGGGAGGACTTGCTTCCATCGCAGAGAAAACTGCCATTCACTTGATGATTTCCGCTCATGTATCTAGACGCATGTCTTCTGCTTTTCATTTCCAACTTACTTAAATTTTAAGGCATATTTGTTCTGCTCTGGGAGATCCAAGAAGGTGGAATAGCCTCATTCCCTGGATTTTCACTCCCTAAAGCAGCCTTCCCCAACCTTCCAGATATTTTGGATTACAACTCCCAGCGTTCCTGACCATTGGCCATGCTGGTTGGGGCAGGTGGGAATTAAAGCTGAAAATGTCTGGAGGGCACTGGGTTGGGGAAGGCTACCCGAAGGGACCCTCTCCCTCCACACAATGTGTATGTGCTCTAAATCTTTAAATTCAGTAGTGTTATTATTTCATTACAAATTTCACTACTTGAGTGCATTATGTAATATAGGAGTACATCATAAACTAAGGAACCACATGTAATGTGTTGCTCAAGCTTTCATAGATAGAATGATTCAAAGTAATTAGCACATGAATAACACTGCTTGTGCTGTTCAATCTTTGTTCTTATTATGAGTTTTCTGAAGATTTTGGTTGAAAGGCCAATAAAGCACATATTGAAAAAGCCAATTTACGTAGACTTTGCCACATTAGAAAGGGGACATGAGAACTCACTGTGATTCTGGTAAAAGATTAGCCCATTTAGTCTATATTTCACTAAAGCTGTGTACTATGCATCTTAGTAGCCACATTAGTCTGGTGTAGCATAGCTAGTAGTGCTCAGATGTTTTGCTCCTAAACATTTGCAGCCTGGTCTATAGCCATTTCTCCTTTCTTATGCATTCTTTGTCATTTATTCCGTAATCCTAGCCAAACAGGGACCACGCAGGGAACATGATGAAAATACATAGCAGAACTGATTTCCTTGTTTAGTTACCTTACTCAGGGCAAACAAAGCCCTCACAATGCCGTCACTCAGGGAGTAGGAGGAATTGTTGTTCTCAAACCAACCACCAACACTCTCTATACCGCCATGCTGCCTGGGCACTTTCATTATCCATCAGTGCAGCCTAGCAAAACAGGAAAAGTAGACCCAATTGCCTTGGCAATTGTTCCCGCTTCCTCTGACATCCAGTTCCTTCCAAGGTATGAACTATTTCACAGTGTTATGCAAAACACCACTAAAACAGTGGTATTTCATGGAGAGCAAAGGGGTTCACACACAAAACCCCCGCATCTTATTTTGGCTCAGCGCACGGCAAAAACAACAAAGAGTGCTGTAGTATCATAAATACTGGCATATACATTTGCATGAGCATTTGTAGGTAAGTCTATTTCATCAGTTGCCTGAAGGAGAGCTCCTTTCAAAAGTTCATGTCCCACAATAAGCACTCTCAAATGTGCCATGAGATTCTTTGTTGACTGGGGAGAGAGCTTGTATGGGATTAAATGTGGTGAATATGAGATCCAGAGATTTTCTTTGGGCCATGATTTCCTCTTGGCCACTAATGAAAATACTCCGTCAGCCGTTAGCCAAACCACTGGCAGATTGGCAGTCAAAGCAGAACCTCCTGCCCATTCCCTACCTCCTTGTCAATCTGCTTTCACTTACTTCTGTAGGACAAGACACAGACAGACAGGCGGGCATAGACACACATTCAGCCTTATCTGTCAGTACAGTGAAAACTGCAGGTGTAAAATGTAGACAGCTTACAAACTATATAATGTCGAGCCAGCTGGAGTCAAAGACCTGCACTGCCACACTTAAGAACTGTTGCTATATAACAGATATTCCATAAGAAAATCTTAGAAGAAAATGTTAGATAGGATATTAGAGAAAAATATAAAAGGCAACAAGAGAAGGATATAATTATAAGCACTCCCAAAACTGATTCAGTGAATTATAAAGGCTTGCGTTTTGATGGCACAATTGGCAATTTGACATGATTGTAAACTAAATATATTTCAGACTGTGATGATATGTCTTGCCTGGATTGTTTCCACTGGTGGTAACTTAGTTGTGTGCATCAGCTGCCATAAGCTCAACTGCTGATTAGCAAACTAAAAGTGATGTGCATGTTTTCAGGAAGCAAAGCTACCTGGGTTTTCCTGGAGGTAGTGACAGTCTCTTTAAATTTCAAAGGTCTTACTGCTGGTAACCAAGCCTTAGGAGAGGCATCACAACCTTTTATAATGGGGGAAAGCTTTCAAAAGTTGGAGAAACACTAAATGAGCAGGGGTCAAGGGAACGGGGTTTGCTCAGAAAAAGTGAGGGGTGGACATTTGGACAACCCTGGAGGGCTGGATTTATCATTGGGGCAAAAATACACCTGGGCCAGTGAGGGCAGCGGACATCCCCGCATCTGGCCCTCATGGGCTCAGGTGGCAGATTTTCGCCCCAATGCCAGGGGCGCAGCTTAGGGCGCAACTGTTACACCCTGACCTGCACCCTTTGTCCTCCCCCCCACTGCGTTAATGGCAGCTGCCATTAACACAGTAGGGGGCAGGAGTATGCAATTCTCCCAGCTTTGGGGAAATCGCGTTCCTCCCCACTCCCTTGCCAATCGTGGCCTTAAAGGCCCTCTTAAACCTTTGGATTAAGAGGGCCCTTGGATTAAGAGGGCCTTTAAGGCCCTGATTGGTGCAGGTGGGGAGGTAAACACACTTTCTGGGGCCTCTTGAAAGTGCATAATTTACCCGGCATGCCATTAGTGTGGCTGGGGAAATTGCACACTTTCCAGAGGCCCCAGAAAGCACACTTTACCTCACTCCCCCCATGCACCAATCACAGTGTTTAAGGCCCTCTTAATTCAAGGTTTTAAGAGGGCCTTTAAGACCATAATTGGCACATGGCGGGAAGGAAGCAAAGTGTGCTTTCAAAAGTGTGCCTTCCAAGGCCTCTGGAAAGTGCACAATTCCCCTGGCCATGCTAATGGCGTGCTGGGGGAATTGTGCACTTTCCAGATGCCCCGAAAGTGTGCATTGCTGAGTGCTCGTCCAGTTCTTAGCACATTTACAAGGTAAGTGCCCCATGAGTTCTCAAGTCCCTAGTTGGATTAAGACCACAACAGGGCTGGACTCGGACCACCAGCATGAAGCTCCCCACTGCTGCTTTAGAAATTACACAGGAGAATTGAGAGATTAGGTAGCCAATGCCAATGCCTCTTCCAATATTAAGCAGACAAGAAGTGGGGGGGGGTGACAGCTTTATTAGAAGGAGCAGGAATGTGCCAGGACAATACACCCTCCCTTTCTGTGATAGCTGAAACAAAGCTGTAAGAGTTACCTTATTTATGTTCATAACATGTGAATGGGCGGCTCCTTTTAGGGCATGTCTAGATGAGGGCTTATCCCGGGGATAGCTTCAGGATTGCCCCTATGCATCCACATGACACACAGGGGATCCCAGGGGCAAGGAGGGATGATCCCTCCCTTTCCCCGGATAATCGGGATGGCTTTAATCCTGACCTTTCCTGTGGTCTCGGGATCATCCAGAGACCACAGGATTTGTGGGTGGCCATCCCAGTTTTGACCCAGCTCCTCATGAGTAAATGTGAGGAACTCCTCATGAGTAAATGCGAGGAACTCTTCAGGAGCTCCATGCCCATTAGGGGTGGGAGGGGAGAGCAGGATCTTTTTTTAAAAAAAAACACACAAACAAACTACCACTTACATTTATCGTTGGAGTGCTCGCACACTCATCTTCAATAATAAAAAATGGTGGGCACAACATCCTCCTTCCTCCTGGGACATCGTGCGCCGTGTGTGGACTGAAGAGGAGGATCTTGTGATCACCATATCATGAGATCCTCCCCCTCCCCTCCCTAGGTGTAGACATGCCCTTAGTTTGTGAAACTCAGTAAATGGATATGTAAATAATTCACATCCATCAAAGTTGACTGGGCAAATTTATGTATAGATTTGCAGGCACTGTGCCTTTTCATCAGTAGATAGCACTATTTTGGAGTCTCTTGTTTATTGAAGTCTGAGGGATTTAAATTATGCACTATTGGGACTGTATTACACCTGTCGTGAAAGACACTGGTTGGGAATGACTTTCTGGGCACAATTCAAGGTTTTGGTTTTAAGTTCCATTAAGGGTCCTAAATAGCCTAGCACTTGGCTATCTAAGGGACTGCCTGTCTCGCTATGAACCTGTCCAAGAATGAAGTTCTGCAGGAGACACCCTTTTGAGTTTGCCATTACCTGCAAATACCGGTTTCTGAGACACAACCGTGAAAGGGCTTTCTTCTGTAATACTCTTAAACTATGGAATGTGCTCCCTCAAGAATTATGACTGGCCACCTCACTAAATTGGCTTTTAGCAAGGGTGAGAAGCTGCATCTTTTCAATTTAGCCGTTTAAAATGTGTAGTTCAATGTTTTAATATGTGTATGTGTGTGTTTTATAATTTTTAATGTTTTTGTTTTACTGCTTTATGGTTTAAAATTGTCCACTACTTTGATAGCTTTTTAGCATAAAAAGTGGTATATAAACTAGAGATCAAACAATTTCATAATAATGTTCTGTATATAAGCTCTAGTTGAATGTAACCAAAGTGATAATAAATAAATAGCTGTGATGATCCCATTCAAAACAATAGAGTGCAGATAGAATGCAGATAGACCCTTGTCCCAGGGTGCATTTGGAGGTTCATCTAAATCCACATCCAAATTATAGGCATGGTTTCCAGTTCAACAAATAGCATGTTCACATAAGGCTGTGATTACTCACAGTTCTCCATAGCAGAAGTAGGCAGAGTATGTTTTCTTTTTCTGGACAGTGAAAGTAGGAAGAAATGTACATGCCATTTTTCTCCCAAACAAAAATGCATGAAAGGAAAAGGCACTGTATCACACATTTTTATGACATCGAGCTTTATATTTCATTTTCGAATGAAAGGTTTAGAAAGAATGCTCTGTGCAACCACATATGGTTTTTTGTTGTTTTCAATGAGCTTGGCTTGGTCCACAGCAAAAAGCAGAGCTTAGGGATGGTTTTATGTATATCAATGAAAATATTTTAGAAAGTTCAAACATTTCAAGTTGTTTTCTGCTCTCTAAGGTGTCACTGTGAACTCAGTGGTATTTTAAAACCGTTCTGCATTTTTCTACTGAATATATTTACTGTTCCAAACTTCCAGTATTGTTTTAGTTAAGACAGCACCTTGACTTTATGTTTTGAAAAATATCCCATGATCTCGTTAAAGTTTGGGCAAGTCCTTAGGCCTGACCACAGAGCATGTAATCATATTTAACCCATGATTAACCCATAGTATCCAGGTTTGCATGTCACAAATCAACCTCCGATCACGATTATACAAAGTGAAAGCGGCCTTTGCTGCAGCGAATTGTGGATTAATTAAGCCATGATTTGCCACTGTTACGTGCTAGCCAAGTCTGTGTGTGTGTGTGTGTGTGTGTGTGATGAAGATCTCAACGTTAGATCATCCTCACCATTCATACCATTTCTCAAAAGAGAGAAAGAGTGTGAGATGGTAATGATCTTAACAAAGAAAGAATTTGGCATGGCTCTGGCCATACCCACTGCTGGCTCTCATCTAGGCTGCCACCATTTCAGCCCTGCCCACGCTTGCCATGTGGCCTCTGACAGATTAGCCCAAAGGAAATGTGATCCTTGAGGGGGAAAATGTTCCCCACCCTCTTGTTTAAGCTAATCATAGTACTGGCATTACTGAAAATGTACCAGCAATTTCTCATTCAACATTAAGGTATATAATGAAAGTGACGCTTGGAAGAATTCGTTTCTATTTTAGTTCTTTTTTATCTGATGTGATTTTTCTGTGTGATCCATTTAGCACTGCTGAATCAAAGATCATTTTCGTGTCTGCTTTGTAATAGCCTTATTATTAATGAGAAATCTGCTAAGTTACTGCATTTTTTTCCAAAGTGTTGAAGTTTCCAGATCAGTTGTTAGTGCTGATTCCTTCATTTTAGGGGGAGTTGTTTTAAAATTGATACAACATTTTAGCAGAAATCTAAACATGCACCATAGATCAGTGTTTAATTTCACACAACAATATGGAAAGAAGCTTATTCAAAAATGAATGGATGCAAAATCCCTGTTCTTGTGTTACTCATTTGTTGAAGAAGGAGCAGGGGGGTGAGGTTGCTCCTGCGTTGACATCCTATGCCTGCCCTTGACAGCCACACCCCTAATATCTACATGTGAGCAGCTGCAAATTCCATGTGAACAGGACGCATGAGTGCCCCAATCCTGTAGAACCAGAATGTGCAAACTACTGTTCACACATAGGGGCTCTGTTTCAAATGTCCATGCTCAGGAGTAGTGCTAGTCTGGAAATCTGACATTGGGGTAGTTAGCGGTACGGCCTCACTCTTGTGTCAACACATGAGTGTCCTACCTGCCAATAATGTGTGGAGGGGTAAGATTAAATTCTTCACTCCTTAGAACTCACCAGACCAGATAAGCTGTGCTCCTGCTTTGCAACTTTCCTGTGGTTAACTTCCTTACTTCTTCTTTTTGTGATAGGCATGATAATAACTTTGCTTGCCTAGGAATCCAGCAGACTATGATGAATATTCAGGGTACCTCCATGCTCATCCCAGTTATGATCCAAGATATAACTGGAATGAAAGTGTTTGTTGACAAGATGTTTTATGAAAGGTATTGTGTCTGTCTGTATCTCTCTCTCTCTCTCTCTCTCTCTCGTATGTGTGTGTGTGTGTACATTTCTGTGTTTGTGCATATGTGTGTTCATAATATTAAAAGCTGCAGACCTATATGATGGTCATGCTTTCTTTTCTTTAAAAAGAAGTTAAGCAGTAAGCAGCACCCACATATATGGACAATGTATGTGTATTATGGGTATTCAACTATATTTTAATTAAAATGTTAATTATAAATTATATCTATAAAGATACACAACTTGCTTGTAGAAATAGGTGGATTAAGAAATAAGCAATATAAAGTGTTATGTTTGAGGGATCAGTTCAGGGAATTACTTCTTTGTGAACAGAAGGCAGGTGAGGCAAGTGTTGGATCATTCTCTACAGATGACATGTAGTTTTGGGGTGCTAGGAGTAACTTAAGAGGACCCCCCTCAATCCTGCCTATTCAGTGGGACTTACTCCAGGTCAGTGTATAGGATTGCAGACTTAGGTTCTCATGTCTGTGCAGCAATTTGTTAGGATAGCGAGCAATCTTTAAATGAGACTTCTTCCAAATAGTTTCACTTATTATGCATCGACTAAATTAGAATGGGGAGCACTTTATTAAAGCTGTTGCATTTACCATCTACGTTAATGCATATACCATCTACGTTAATGAGAGTAGTTTCGTTATGAATGGATGTGAAGTGCCTGAAAAAGCCTCTGAAGCAAAACCACATGCTCAGTGAGTAGGCTGCAGAATCAAGTACTTGAAATGGACATCTCCTTTCCTCTTTTCTGGTCATCATCGTTTCCATCATGCATACACACTGATGACAAAAATAAATAAAATAGCACAATAGGAACAAAACCCAAATTCTTGTGGAAGGAGAATAGGTTGAAGGATATATTAGTGTGAAGAAATAGACTGATTGACACAGATGTCTTAATTATGAAGAAGTACAGCAGAGAGGGAATGTGTAAACTATTTCGACCGCAGCCTTATGCTCAGTAATGCTTTCTTGTTCTCAATGCAGTGATCACTGGCTAGACTTGAGGCTGCAGAGTTAGTGAGAAAATTGGAGGAGTGAGGAAGAGCTTACAAAGAAGTCAAATGTAATTTCATTAAGCAAATAAAATCGTGAGATGAAGAGCTAGCTTTATACCGAATTGAGCAGAGGCTGATCAAGTTAATAAGGGTATGTTTTGCAGGGGAGAAGATGCAATACCCACTTTGCATCCCACCTTGCCCCAGTCTTTTTCCTTTGCCCCAGCCCCTTCCACTTCCCAGGTCCACTTGCTCTCTCTCCATGCTAGCCTCAAAATACTCTAAGGTTCATTGGGGAGGAGAAAACTCCCAGGTTAAGTCACGCAGCTCCATGAGCTTCAGGGATCCACCTTACCTCATCACATTTCCTGTATAGGCTGGTGATAGGAGAGGCAGTTCCATGCACTATGCGGAGCTGACTCATCCTTATCCTTCAGGGCTGCTTTGAGAGTGGGCTCTTAGCCCAGTGTGTGCATGCAGAAGGTTCCAGATTCAATCCATGACATCTCCAGTTAAAAGGATGACAAGTAGCAAGTGAGGTGCAAGATCTCTCCTTAAAGAAAATCTAGGAGACCTGCTGTGAGTCTTAGGCCTAATCTACACCAAGCAGGATATTGCACTATGAAAGCGGTATGAAAGCTGTATATAAGAGGCAGGAGCCACACTACTGCTTTATAGTGGTATTGAAGTGCTCTGACAACTGTTGGGGTCCATTGACACATGCCATATACCGCTTTCATACCACTTTCATATCGCTATATCCTGCTTGTTGTGGTTCTAGCCTTTAATATACCACTTTCATAGTGCAATATCCTGCTTGGTGTAGATTAGGCTATAGTAGACAATACTGGGATAGATCGGCAAACAGCCTAACCTAGTATTATGCATCGTCTTAGGTTCCTTGCCTCGCCTGGTTTTAGAGTGCTTTGAGTTCTGCACAAGTACAGAAAATGAATGAAGGTGGAAGGCAAATGTCTTTGTCCACAGCAATATCCATTCCACACCTCCATTCATTCGTTTCATCCCCTGAAGCAATAATGTGCTTGTATACAGGCTCACTTACAGATTTTCTCTGCCTCGATTCTCATTGGAGGCTGCTTGCAGGGGATAGGGAAAATGTGCTGATCTCTTCCATGTCTATTTCAACTATACATTATCAGAGAGATGTGGCAGGGGAAGTGAATCAGTGGCAACCTGTCCCAACACACGCACACACATTGGTGTGATTTATATATATTGCTTTTATAGTTTGTTTTGTTGTACCTTTATCATATGTAGCATGCTGTCAAATATTTGTTTATTATGTAGCAACACAGAAATGCTGTAACTAACTAACTAACTAACTAACGGTTGCATCATTTGGCCTTTATTCATGCTGCATCGTCTTTGACTGCAGACAGGCAGTAGGGCTGGCCCTACCATTAGGCAGACTGAAGCGGTTGCTTCAGGCAGCAGATGCGGAGAGGCTGCAGCAAGGTGTCGGAGGAGAGAGTTGCTTGCCTTGTGGCCTGCCCAATGCTGCTTAAGCTAGCCTGCTGCCTTCAGATGCAGTGGAGGATGTTGCCCCATCACCAATGTTGAAGCAACAGTCCAATCACCTTTTGTAAATGGAATGGGAGAGACTGCCATTTTGTTGTTTGACTCAGGCAGCAAAGTGTCTTGGCCAGTTTTGATGGGGAGTGCTCCAAGCAGCCTTCAACAGACTCTCTGCATTATAGTTTGGAGAAACAAACAAAGAAGCATTAAGAGTTTCATCTGATGTTTCTTCTGCATCATTAGTAAGACAAAAACTATTCTGTCAGGAGGTCTTGGGGAAGGTGGCTTCTTGTCTCACTCCTGCTGCTGTTTCCTCTGCTCCAAACCCCTCTGCAAGTGAAAGAAGACTTCTCTTTCTCATCTTCTGATAAGAGAGGTGCTGATTTTTCTCAGTTACACATAGGTTTGGGTAAGGAAAAGAGAAAGAATCTCTCCCACTGTGTTCTTCCTTTCTCCAAATCTCCATGCAAGTTATTCAAAACTCCATCCCAGTTCTCCTTCAAACTCTCGGCGCTTGCTGGGGGCATCACAGAGAGACGCTTGTTTTTTCTTGTGCAATGGACTTTGGAGAAGTTTTCTGCTCTTTCTTGCCTTCTTCATCCTTCTGTGCAAATGCAAAAAATCCCCGCCTCTCCCCTAAGCCCCCGTCCGCATGCCAGAGGACATGGGAATGGATGAAGGGGGTGCTTTCTACTAGGGATGTGCACAGACCCCCCAATCCGCTTCATGGCCCGATCCGGAAAATCCGGATTGGGCCCGATCCTCTTCGTGCCGCTCCGCCCGTCTCCCACTCCGCTCCGTGGAGCGAGATCCGGCTTCGCCGCCGTCACTATATGGACGGCGGCAGCGGCGGCGCAAGAGAAACCACCCACCCACCCCGCCCCTTTACCTTCCTCCATCGCGGGATTCAATTGAGGCCCCGGTTGAAGCCGGAAGAGGCCTCGGCCTTCACTTCCAGCTTCAACCGGGGCCTCAATTGAAGCTGGCGACGGAGGAAGGTAAGCATCCCTCCTCCCTGCTCCCTTACATGGCACCGCCGCCGCTGCATGGATGGCGGCGCCGGCGGCGCCAGGTAGGCCAGACCCCTGCCCCGGCCCCCACCCCCGCCCCCGCCCCCTTACCTTCCTCCGTCGCGGGCTTCAATTGAGGCCCCGGTTGAAGCTGGAAGGGGCCTTGGCCTTCACTTCCGGCTTCAACTGGGGCCTCAATTGAAGCCCGCGACGGAGGAAGGTAAGCGTCCCTCCTCCCTGCTCCCTTACCTGGTGCTGCCGCCACCGCCGCATGGATGGCGGCGCCGGCAGTGCCAGATTAGTCCCCCTCCCCCCCCCACTTACCTTCAGGCGAAGCTCCAGATTGAGGCGATCCTCTTCGCCTCGATCCGCCGGCCCCCCCTGGCTCTCTTCGCCTCCGCCTTAAGGGTAGGCAAAGCCCCCCGCTCCGCTCCTGCTTCTCCGGTTCGAGGAGAAGCGGAGCACATCCCTAGTTTCTACCGAGTACAGATAGAGTCTGGCTAGTAAGCCAAGTTGGTATTTGTGGACTCCCTGCTGCCTGACACACAAGAAAAACAACAAAATAGGATTTTCCATTCATTTGAGTATTCAAAAGTGTCAAATCTCTTCCTGTATATTATGACACCTTTGTGGTTAATGCAGATCAAAATTTCCTTCCACAACATCTTGCTTCTTACAAAATCGCATTTCACTTTCTGCTTCTCAGAGCAGTTTGCAAAGCTCAGTCTTCCTCTGGTTCTTTATTTTCCTTTGGAAAGATTTTCTTTTCTTTTAACATGTCTTCTTTTGGTAATCATGAGTTCTTGCTTTTGTGTCTGAGCGTACACTCGCCTCAGAGATGATAACTGAACTGCTTTTAATTTGCCAGCGCCTGCACACATCATGAAGGCCATGGGGAAGCACTTTTTCTGACAGAGATTAAGTTAAATTATTCAGTCAGGCACACATGCTCATGTGATTGAAAGACTCTGCAATCATGGCAGTGCTCATGTGTGGTGGTGCTGCTGCTGGTGGTATCCTGTTGACAATCAACACATTGCTAAGTGCATCTTTCTGTGACTGTTGTCGGTTGCTTTGACCGCCTGCTGTTACAAGACACATGCTGTTCTTTGCTATTGGATATGTTTTTATAGTTTCCTGTAGGCACTCCATTCATTCACCGAGCAGTACATTTGGTTGATTCCCCCCTCCCCTCTACAGCATGCACTTGCCAACATAATGTGGTAAAGCCTTGGTAAATTACAATAGTAATTCATGTTTCCTCCCGGTAAACTTGATTCCCCCCCTCCTGACTTCATTACATTTCCTATTCTGACTATTTCATTATCTGTTGTGTTTTATTTTGTGTTGTCTTCTTTATGATTGTTTGTGTCCTCTTCACACATACCAACAAATGCTTTGTACAGAATAATCAGGATAACCAGAACAACCACAGAAATTGTTTGTATGCATTTACAATTGCATGTACTTAGTTTATGCTGACAATAAATGCTTTGAACCACACTTTTGGTCATACGTTTCTAGGCATTTGCAGGAAATCCAGAACTGCTCTGGTGGCTTTCTGGATTTTACTCATAGGGCTGTCAGTTGCTCTGCCTCCTATCTGGTGGGAGGATGGTGAACCTGGCTTTTAATCCCCTCATCTTCAGTTAAAGTGGGGGGTGCATAACCTGCAGCCCTCCAAGCCTGCAGTGTGGCCCCCAAGCAGGAATGTATGGATTTTGTTGGATCCATTCTGTGTGTGTTTCACAGATTGTCAGGTATCTTTCATTCTATTATCCACTCATTGATGGAATTGGATATATATTTTGCACTTTTTGCACATTTCTCTTTCCACGTACAATCAATGAACAGAGCCCACAAAGAAAGAGTGCTGAAGAATCTGAACTGAGATCAGAGATGTATAAAACAGTGTGTTGTGTGTTTTTTTTTTTAAAGAAAATACTGTATTCAGTCATGTGAAAAAGAAAGTACATCCTCTTGGAATTGTATGATTTTACATATCAGGACATAATAACAATCATCTGTTCCTTAGCAGGTCTAAAAATTAGGTAAATACAACCTCAGATGAACAACAACACATGACACATTACACCGTGTACTTACAGTGTAATATACCATAAGTACATATGGTGTAATGTACCGTAAGTACTTATGGTGTATAAGTACACCGTGTACACAGTGTACTTACTTTTTCACACATGGTTTCTCCATTTTGGCTTTATTTCTGTTAAATAAATCATGACACGGTGTAATATGTCATGTGTTGTTGTTCATCTGAGGTTGTATTTACCTAATTTTTAGACCTGCTAAGGAACAGATGATTGTTATTATGTTCTGATATGTAAAATCATACAATTCCAAGAGGGTGTACTTTCTTTTTCACACGACTGTAAGTGTTACAGCTTAAACTTTTAGAATAAAAGAGGAACCATATCAAAGGAAATTACTATCTAGCCTCTGCTTAATTATTCTTCTCATTCTCTGACTTCTTCTATGCTATTGGGCTAATTTGCGCATCACAATAAGCCACCATGGGTTAATTAACTCGGGGGGGGGGCTCTGTGAGGTGTGCCAGCTGCCATTTTAAATATGCAAATCATGATGGGGAGAGGTGGCACCACAGCTTGTCATGTCATGCAAACCCAGACATTGTGCCTCATTTGATGGTTAAACAACCCTCAGATAGCCCCAAAACAACCCATGACATGTGAACTGACTCAATCTCTCACAAAGAATATTAAAACTTGAAAGCCTCATAATCACCCCATTCATATGCCAGAGCAAGGAGGATCCATCAATTACACTGGCTGTTCAATTGATAACATCATAATTTGTTCTAAAAAAATCCCTCCCATTATCCCTAACCATTGGGCATACCGGCTAGACTGTTAGTAGTTGAGAGTCCAAAATATCTGTAGAGACCCAGGCTCCCCATAATGGCCTTAAGGTCCCATTATCTCTCAGCCATCACAAAATTAGCTGTGAGAAAATGGTTCCCTTCAAATCTGACCTTGCATTCTCCTGCTTTCTAGAGAAAAGAATCAAGGGGATTGATGAACTTTGGAGGTTCTGGCATCTTGTGTATGCCACTAGGTTCCATGTGTTCAAGTACTGTACCAGCAGTTGGCAACACGACCAGTGCTTGACTTGATTTTTACATTTTCATAGTGGCAGAAACATATTAATCTAGTTAGAATTAATTGGAAACTCTGATAATTTTACAGGCAGAGCTGTCAGTTGATACTGATTAAGCTGTATGGGAAAGCTCATTCCATAAAATGGTAAAACAAAATAACCCTGTTTAATAATTTTTGTAGCTTAATAACATTATGATGAGAAAATGAACTGTCTTAGGTCCTTTTCTGTTCCGTAGGGGGATAGCCCTTCTTTCTCCTAGGCTGCAAGTAGGGACTTACCTGAGAGTAAGTCCCTTTGAACTCAATGGGGTGTATCACGCTTACTCCGGTCAAGGAAGCTCGTAGTCTTGGCTTCATATTTGACTCCTCGCTCTCCTTTACTCCTCACATCGAGGCAGTAGCTAAATCCTGTCGTTTCTTCCTGTATAATATTGCCAGGATTCGACCATTTTTGTCTGTCTCTTCTGCCAAGACTCTCGTTCACGCACTGGTTATCTCTCGGTTGGACTACTGCAACCTTCTTCTCTCTGGCCTTCCTTCGTCTCACATCAGTCCGCTGGTCTCTGTCCACCACTCTGCCGCTAAGATCATCTTCTTGGCCCGCCGCTCTGACCATGTCACTCCACTTCTGAAATCTCTTCATTGGCTTCCAATTCACTTCAGAATCCAATATAAACTTCTCCTACTGACCTTCAAAGCTCTTCACTGCCTAGCTCCTGCCTATCTCTCCTCTCTCATCTCACACTATCGCCCCACTCGGGCTCTCCGCTCCTCTGATGCCATGCTTCTCGCCTGCCCAAGGACCTCCACTTCCCTTACTCGGCTTTGTCCTTTTTCTTCTGCTGCCCCTTACGCCTGGAACGCTCTTCCAGAACACTTGAGAACTACAAACTCAATCACTGCTTTTAAGACTCAGCTCAAAACTTTTCTTTTCCCTATAGCCTTCAAATATTGAGTTTGTTCTGACTTTACACTGTTGGTTTTGCCCTACCCTGTGCCTGTTTACACTTCCCTGTGCCTGTTTGCATTCTCCTTCCCTCTTTATTGTTTACTACAACTTATTAGATTGTAAGCCTATGCGGCAGGGTCTTGCTATTTACTGTGTTATCTGTACAGCACCATGTACATTGATGGTGCTATATAAATAAATAATAATAATAATACTTCTGAGTAGATGTGTATAAGAGTACTGTGTTAGCAACTGCAACAAATAGGTGCCTTATACTCAGGTGATGAAAGGGGTAGGGTTGGTGTTATTGCAGGAGGATATATAATGAGAAATGTACTTCAGACCCAGTATACTGTAGGGCAGAGGCAGGCAACTTGTGGCCTTCTAGATGTTAGAACTCTACTTCCATCATCCCCATGCTGTCTAGGCTAAAAGAAGTTGAAGTCCAAAACTTCTGACAGCGTTCCAGAAGAGGCCAAGTAGAAATTTACCTGTGCTGATTTGGAAAATAACAGGTCTCACAGAGGCCGGATCTACACGAGGATGCTTTGGATGTGTTTGAATTCAAATCTGGATTTTCATCCATTCAGGTTTGCTTCTCCAGCAGCACACATAGGGCTTTGCTAGACCAGGGTTTAGCTCCAGCTGATACCCGGGCTCACCCCTGTGTGTCCAGATGATGCACAGGGGATCCTGGGTTCAGGCAGTGGTCAACCCTTTCTTGCCCTGGGTTAACAGGCTCCACTTTTGGCCCGGTATTTCTGCAGTCCCGGGCTGAGGTCTAGCTCATTCCGCAACTTTTCCCGGCTACGCGGCTTACTCGTGCGTAGCCGGGAGAAGCCGCTCCCGGGGCAGGGGGAGAGCTCGCAGCGGGGGGTGGAGGAGATTGCAGCCGGGGGGGGGAGATCGGGGGCAGGGGGAGCAGGGAAACCTTTAAAACACTTACCTTTGGCGCTCGTGTGCTCCTGTGCACCCAGCCCTTTAAAAATAAAAAAATGGCATATGCGACGGGTCTTTCTTTTAGCCCGTCACATCTGACATGTGGATTAGAGTGACAGCCCGCACTAGTTGCAGCACGGGCTTGCCCCTCCGCACACCCAAATTTTAAGGTAGGTCTAGCAAAGCCCCCAGTCACTGCAGCAATATATACATTTTTTAAAACAACAACAACTGCTTGCACTGGCCAAACAGCACTCAAAACCGCTTTACATCAGGAACTTGTCTATATTATTTATTTATTTATTTATTTATTGCACTTATATACCGCTCCCATAGCCAGGGCTCTCTGGGCGGTTTACAGAAATTCTAAAATTAAGATTAAAACGAGTATACAAAATTTAAAATTTCTAAAACATAGAACATACACACATAAAGCATTAAAAACCAATAAAAAACTAAAACATGTGGGTAATTAAGATGTATACAGCTTGTATACCCCAACCTACATGTGCATATTCGCGTTCCATTCGCTGTAGCTCCAGGTTTTTAACACAATAATGTGCATATTCGTAGTGGCAATTTACTGCAACTTTTGGATCACATCTGAATTTGCACCGCATTATGGTTATGTGTCTTTGGGGGAGTTAAATCTCATTTTGACATGTGAGTGTTGCTTTGAGGGTAGGACAACGTGATTGGCCGATTTCCCACCTATCAGCTGCCTCGTTCCTTCACACCATTTTAAGTTTGAATTCTCTGATTCTGCAGAGCTCTGCAGAGACAACTTATTAAAACAAAGAGGGAGGAACGGGGCATCCTCCTCTGCTGCCTCGTTCCTTTCTCTCCCTCCGCCCCGCACCCGGTTTGTTATATGAATCTGCGGAACTCCAAATATAAAATTTATAGTTTCCATCGTCTCTACTCCATAGCATCTAATCTGCGCACGTGCACATTTATAACTGCACTATTAAAAAAATTCAGGAAATAAATCGCTGTTGCTGCTGCAGTGTGAGGCTCTTTACCTACATTCAAATCAACGAAAATTCAGGTTTCTATTTAATGAGGAGCAATCCCATTGTTGTATAGGCAGGGGCCAGGGTTTGGTGGGTGGAGTCATGCGAGTAAAATGAATGCCATGAATGGCAGCAAATGAGCAGAGGCTTGTTTCCCTTCCCTCTTTCTGCTCCCATGTTCAGTGAAGTCCAATTGAAAGTAACTGCAGAGCAGACAGGTTTACCCCACTCCCCTGCCAGTGCAGATGTGCGTAGTTTTAAAACTACAGGCAAAGGAAATCTCCTGACACCTCCTTCTGCTCCTATGCAAATGAAGGCAATGATTTATTTCTGGGTCGACATGTTTATCCCACTCTTCTCCTCTGTCCACCCTCTCTCAACAGGAGCAAACATCACTTGGGGACAATCAGCCTTTAACTTCATTAAACATAGGTGCACCTTCCTTCCAGCCACTCATCCCGTGTACTTTGAGCTGCTGCTCCTCCTCCCAAGGCAGTTTCCTCGTGCCAGTTTGCATCTTTGCTCAATGCAGCAGCCTGACTTGCACCCTTTTCTGCTTCCGCCTTCCTCTGGGATTGGGACCCTGCCAAGCATCACCATCACCAAGGAGTCTGCGGGGCTGAAGAGCACCAGAAGCCCCACCACCATGGTCAGGCTGCCAGGAAGGCAGTGGAAAGGGCAGGTGGCAATGGCAACAGGACAGTAGCTCCTTCCTCTGCCCCTTCACCACTCCTTTTTCTCAGTTCCCCCACAATCATCCCTGCCACTGCGTCATTAACATGATGCGAAGGCTTCTCCACTCCTCCCTCTGCTCTCTGCTGTGCTCAGTAAGTGCAGTGGAAGTCAGTCAGAATCACATCTGCATAGACATGTTTAGCGGCCTGTTTTTAAGGCTCTTTTAGGGAAAGCAAAGCACGATCCGCTGGAGTGCACCTCCAGCAAAAGCGAGGTTTAACATAATTGGATTCCCACTCCTTCTCTCTGGTCCTTGCTCTTAAGTGCAGTAGAACTCAATGGGAACTGCACCGGAGGGGACACGCTTACCACTGACATTGCTCAAAGCTGTGAAGGTTTGGTGAGGAGAGAGAATGAGAGCACCTTCCTATAGGCAGATCTGCACAGAATAATAATAATAAAAATTCTTACCCACCTCTCCGTGCAAAACATCTTTGTGAAAATGTGGGCTTTACAGCATGAAAAACCATAATCCCTATGGGAGCGGGGGAAGGGAAGGCATCATGTGACATGAATGTCTGGAGGGCGCAGTAGAACTAGAGTAAATGCCCCATGTAGATGGCCCCTTAGAGCTTCTCTACATTAAGGGAAATCATGTTTTTTACCTGGGCTTTTGGTTCTTTGGTGCAGTTGTTATGGGCTGCATTACACAGGAGGAGAGGGGTGACAAGGGGGTTGAATTGAATACTTGCCCTCCATTCAGTTCCCTTGTGGCAGAAGATCCTGCTGTTTCCCAGCTATGACCTCTTTAAAAGTGGTTCTTTATATCTCAGGATTTCCAGAGGATTCAGCGGGAGACATCCTGGTTGTTGACGATGTCATGAAACCGACCTGAAAGCTTCTGTGAGTGGCCAATCACATGCACGCAATAAATTGCTTGGTTAGAGGAGCCCTGGGAAGTACTGTGTGTTACCTTAGTGATTTCTTCCCACCCCCAGATTATTGGACATGAGGCCTGTCCTCACAAGCATCATCTATTTATGCAAATGTGCTCAAAGAGTAGAAAATATGAGTTATCTGAAAATAGGACCATTTCTTAGAATTTTTATCGATAAAATGTAACTTTAAAAATAAATTAAAGTAAATAAGTTCAAATGGGAAAGATAATAATTCTTTTATGGGAAAGTTTTTACGGGGCTTACCATTGACAGCTTACTAAACACATACACACAGAGAGAGAGAGAGAGAGAGAGATTCCTTTATTTTCAATTATTAAAGCCTGGGGTTTTTTTTTGTTCTCACTATAAATATGTGATACATCCAAGAGTTATAGGTCTGAGCAAAGTAGGATCACCTATTTGAATTCCATGTTGCATTTTATGCCAGAGAGGTCAAATGAGATGGTCCCTTTTGTCTTTAATATCTGTGAATTATATCTACTTCAATCCAGAAATCATTCTCTCTTTTCTTCCTATTAGATTACTTTTATAGGTTTTGAGACAATAGGTCCAGAAAGTAAGTACAGATGCAGGCTTAGCTATGACTAAGGCAGGCAACTGCAAGCCCAGGTTTGGGTCAATGGGTTCATTTCTCTCCATTGGAACCTGGTAGGCTTTTAAGGCCCTGGAGCTATTTCATCTCCTGATTATCTTCTTCAGCAGAGATTGACAGCTTTTCATCTGCTCTGTCAGAAGGATCATAAGCCCTATGAATGAATCTCAGTTGTTACAATACTGGTTTCTCCCCCTGTGCAGGAGAGAGAGAGAGAGAGAGAGAGAGAGAGAGAGAGAGAGAGAGAGAGAGAGAGAGAGAGAGAAATGTTTAGAGCATATTATTTAAGATTATGCTCAGAATTCCAACAGATCTTCTAGCATTAGGACTTCACACATTCTCTATCAGTATATGATATCTACCAAAAGTACAACTTCCTATAGCAAAAAGTGAAGTGTGGCACTTGGAGACACCATTTCAGTGAATGTCCAATCCCAACCCTGACACAAGGCAGGCTAGCCCCCTCTGAGACACATTTCTCTCTATCCTAGAGGATCCTCCAATATACAAGCCCTTTATTCATTCATTTTAACAATATTTATATATCACTCCCAATCCAAAAGATTTTGGAGCAGTGAACAACAAATAGAATAAAAACATATTTATAAAAACATGTTAAACATTATTATTTTTAAAAAAGAATAAAGTTCTGATAAGTCCCGAGTTCTGGTAAAATCAGAAGCATTCAAGGAAAGCTTCCTGAAACAACTTTTCCAGGAGGTACCAGAAGTAATACAACATTGGCACCTGCCTGACCTCCAAAGGCAGGAAATTCCATAGGCAGGGGCCACCACACTGAAGGCTCTGTATGGACTCCAATTGGACCATAGGTCCATGTGGAATGGTAGTAGAATACCTGTCATTACGGTAGCTGTCATCTCTGCCTATCTTCCATCTAATGACAGGTATTCTACTAGTATACTGTACCACTTGCTTAGAGAAATATATATTATTAACCACTTGCAAGTTATCCAAGCAGTACAGGCCTTCAGCATAGATCTGAGGTTTTCAGGGACTTTACCAGGACAGCACAAAAGCAATACAAAACAGTGCTAAACACTCAGTACATGGAATAGTATTGCCTACTGGTTGTTGGGATTGCTTGTATAATCAATATAGTGCAATATTTATAATGCTTATTCTTCTCTTATGCTGCAGCACCTACTAGCCCGCTTGCATTGGCTGCCTATACGTTTCCAAGCCCAATTCAAGGTTCTGGTTTTAACCTATAAAGTTTGGGACTACAATACCTGATGGAACACCTCTCTCGACATGAACCTACCCGTACACTGTGCTCAACATCTAAGGGCCTCCTCCGAGTGCCTACTCTGAGAGAAGCTCGGAGGATGGCAACAAGGGAGAGAGGGCCTTTTCAGTGGTGGCCCCCCGACTGTGGAATGATCTCCCCGATGAGGCTCGCCTGGCACCAACACTGTTATCTTTCAGGTGCCAGGTCAAGACTTTTCTCTTCTCCCAGGCATTTAACAGCATTTAACAATGCTGGAGTCCATTAAGTTTGATTTTTAATGGACCCCAGAACTTTTGTTTTTAAATGGATACTGTCGTTTTTATACTGTTGTTTTTATGTTTTGATGGTTTTAAATTTTGTATACTTTTTAAATGTTTACTGTTTTTAACTTTTGTAAACTGCCCAGAGAGCTTCAGCTATGGGACGGTATATAAATGTAATAAACAAACAAACAAACAAACAAACACATTTGGGAAAGAATGGATGACCACTTCAGGTTTGTTCATTACCTAAAGCAATGATGGTTAACTTGTGGCTTGCCAGATCCTTTGGGATACAACTCCCATCAGTGGTAGCCAGCATGGCCAGTGGTGAAGGACGATGGGAGTTGAAAGTAAAAAGATCTGGAGAGCCACAAATTGTCTATCCCTGGCCTAAAGGGATGGCATTCATAGGAACATAGGTAGCTGCTTTATATTGAATCAGATCATTGGACCATCAATCCCAATATTGTTGATACCGACTGCCAGTGGCTCTCCAGGGTTTCAAGCAGGAATGTTTTAAATTATTATTATTATTATTTTGCCCTATCTAGAGAAGCTAGAGATTGAATCTGGGACCCAGTGCATGCAAAGTATGTGCTTTGCCACTGAAGTACAGCAGTTACAGTTGTCTACAAAAAATCTTTGCACGAGCCTTCTCCACCTGTTTTCTGTTGTTCCCTTCTGTGAATGGTTATGTGATCCAGAACTGCATTGACAGACTGGAGAGCACAGGACCTGGAATGAAATTTCACATCTTCCATAGACACATTGAGCCAGTTCGCATGATCACCGCAGCCCACGGTGACTTATTTAAACTGTCACTTATGGTGGGTTGTGGGGCATGACTGTGGCCATTTTGAATATTCAAGCCACAACAGTTAGGTGATCACCATGGATCATCATGTCATGTGAACAGGCCATGGGTTATTTGAGAATTATTTAACCCTTGCATCAGCTACCCTCACCAGGTTCTCATAACACGGTAATATTCAAAAGGGCAGGCAGCTAGCACCACCACCCACCATGGCTTAAATAAGCCATCGTGGGTTGTGGTGAACATACAAACTGAGTCATTGTGTGGCTTTGGGCAAATCATAGGTGCAGTTTGTCATCTGTAATTTGGGAATAACCTTCACAGAGCTATCATAAGGGCCAATGCCATCAAAGTTGTAATGCTTGTGAAGCAGCACCCATTCTTGCCCTTGGAGGAGCGCACTGCAGGTTGAACTGTTTGCCATATATAGGGAAGCGCGCTGTGATAAAGTTTGTGAACTCTTGGACTGGGAAATCTTGTCTCCACTTTTGTGATCTCACACATAAAACTAAGAAAGAAAGAAAGAAAGAAAGAAAGAAAGTGAGGCTATTTTTATGGACCCCTTTTTTGAAGTGTAAAGACACCTCTAACACTACTCCAGCCTAAAATAGCATCTTCTTTTCTTACTCACTTTTAATGATAGAGACAAAAATAATAAAGGTGATAATTTGGCAGGATAAGCCATATTTTTGTCAGCCACATATGGAGGCTATTAGAACAAGGGCGCTGACTATAATCGGCAAAATAAAAAAATGGTTACCTTATCCGCCCCGTGCAAGAAATTAACTTGACATATAACATATGTTCTGTCTCAGTAAATTAACTTGCAATAAATCTGGCCGCTGGGAAATCATTCCTGAAAATCCTTCATAGCTCAAGTATAAATAGATTGATAGGCTGATGCAAAGGTTCAGTCAGAAGGAAATGAAGTTTCCTAATGCCAGTCAGCAGGCATGGCTTGCTGAATCCCAGACAAACTGGACAGATAAGCACAGTGGAAATCTTTAGGGTGCAGAAATCTAACGTGGTTCCCTATGGCGTGCTTTGTCATTGTTGTGTTCTCTCTCCTGAATTAATTCATAACCAGAAAATCATGCTTTTGAATAGATCAATCATTTGGAAGTTCAATAAATGTTTTACTTTGAATTGTCACAATCTTCCAGTTAAAGGCCAATTAGAATTATTTGTGAACTGTATTTTTCTTTCACTCTGATTCCGTGGGACTGCCCCAGGTGTGTAGTACCCACTTACCTGTAGATGAACTCACATCAAGTAACATTTGGATGTTTGAAATCATGTAGGAAGTTCCACATCAACTCCATTCCTGAGCAGCCTACTCAGTTTGGAAGAAGAGGGAAAAAGAGAGAGAGAGAGACAGAGAGAGAGAGAGAGAGAGAGAGAGGGAGAGGGAGGGAGGGAGGGAGGAGGTAGCAGGGAGAGAGACAATGGGGTGGTCCCACCCACGTTTGGTCTGGCCTTGCCCATCATTGTCTTTGACCTGGGGGTCACTAGCATGTGGTTCCCAACAGTTTACTTCCAAGGGAATGTAGCACTTCACAAATATATTGTATATATATATATATATATATATATATATATATATATATATTGCTCACCGCTGTCCTAGCTGATTCACCCCGGCATACTTTGATTTCAACCATCCAATGACTTCCAGAGTGGAATGGTCTCAGTGTACTGGAGGGCAGAAGTCATACTATTTCAGCAACTCAGTAATGAGTCCTTAGGGCAAAATAACCTTTGCAGCAATATGGGGAAGAGGGTGCAAATCCAACCCACTGTACGTAGCCAATGTTGATGGAGAAAGATGCTACATAGGTTCAGAGCAATTTTGAATTTTATTTTATTGTAAAGTGTAAAGACTAAGTTTTATTTAAATGTTAGCTGATATGACTGGCATTGCTCAGGTCCTTGAATAATGTTTATAACATTTATTTGATATACGGTATAATAAATTTCTATGCAACTTATTCATCTTTAGGTTGGTTGGTTTTTTTAGTTTGGTTGAGTTAGTAAATTGTTTTGTTAGAATAAATAGGAAGTTGTGTTAATAAGAACTGTATTTTAAATTAGAGCTTCGTGATAAACCACATTTTTTGTTTTACCTGAAAAGCCTACACCTCCCATCATGCCTTGGCTGGAGCAGCCATCTAAACTTCAAAAACGATCAGGACACACAACACCCTTTCTACCAGCTAAAAAAGATACAAACCTAAAAATATATTTCCAAAATATACCCGGCATTACTCAGATATCTGAATAACATATAGTAGGGAAGTGGATCCACCACCTTATGGTGCTGGTGGCATTATGCCACTGCTATGGAGCCACATAGATGATAAAGCAATTTTCAATATCTCCAGCTGAAGAAATTGTATTTATGAAATGTCCTGAAGAAATAATAGCAATTTGTATTGGTCATGGCCATGAATCATAGTCTGGTGGCAAGAGAAGACTTTTGGGAGTTCCACTCAAGGCATACTGGGAGTTGTAGGCATAAGCCTCGGGTTTTTATTGAATTCTTTAAAAATATTTTAAATCCAAAATTTCATGTTTTTAGATTTTTCTGATACACTGTACAGCCAGACCTATCAGCATGCCAAATTTCAAATTTCTACCTGGCGTTGCTTGGCCCCCCTAAGATTTATGTCTGTGAGGTAATCATCTTAAAGTAGCAGGCCGGTGCTAGTCCTGTGAGTCAACCTTTCAACAAATTAAATTCATTTCTATTTTTCCTCTCTTACCCTCATGACAACCCTGCAAGGTACGCCTGTCCTAGGCCTATGAGGTAACTTTAAAACAAATTAAATTACTTTGTTTTCTCTCTCTCTTTCTCTCTCTGTCCCTCTCTCCCTCCCTCAACACCTGGCCAGGGCCACCTTGAAGATGTCATCATGATTTTCCTTGTCCCCAAAGAAAACAAAAACTACAACTCCCAGCATGCCTTTAGCCCAGAGCAGTGACTTCCTTCCCTTCTGCGCCTGATGGAGCCTAGTCACTGAGGCAGCCAACCCAGGCGGTCTCCCTTCAGGCCCAGGATGGTGAGCCACTTCGAGATGATGGCTCCCAGAGCCTGATAAATATTCCCTCCCACCCAAGGCATGCTGGGAGTTGTAGGCATAAGCCTAGGTCCTGAATAATGTGTTAAATCTTTGAACACCATCTGAGGTGTGGTGGAAGACAACTGGAGAGCAGGCCATCTTAGTTGTGGCACCCTGCTTATGGATTTCTTTTCCCCAGGCAGGTTTGCCTAGTGACTGCATTAATGGCTTTTAAGTGCCAAGTGAATTTTTTTAAAAATATATATTTTCCAAGGCCTTTTAACTTGATGAGATTTTTTATGTTGGTTCCCACCCCCCGTTATAAATAAACCACAACATTCCAAGACAGATGCAAGAATTACTGAATAAAGTTTATGATTTTTATGTAAAAGCCTGACTTTACTATTGAAACAGAAGAGTGAATGGAGGAATGACTGACAGCTGAGGCTAGAATAGAATGGAAGGCAGAGTTAGTGGCAGTTGGGGAAAGTCAGTTAGTGGGGTCCGAGTTAGGACTGAGAGATAGTGATGAAAGTACTACACCTCCCAGCATGCCTTTGGTGGCCCTCAGGTGCCCATGTCCTCTGAGAGGTGCTTTCCTCTTCTTGTGGCTGATGCTGCTCCTTGACACAGCATCCAGGAGTAGCATCTCCAAGGAGGGGAGGTAAGCGGCTGTCAGTGGACATGCACAACTCTGGCCAAGTCCTGCTGGGACTGCCTCAGCCAACACTTCTCACCCACCAAGTACTCCATCAGGAGACTGTACTGAAGGGCCAGGACTGGGCTTGGCACTTGCCCCCTGTTTCTGGGCATGCACAGAGTGCTTCCCTTTCCTCCCTCCCTCCCTCCTAAGGGTGAAGGCTGCGCATGTGCTTCCCTCAGTTTCTGAGAAAACCAATATCAGGACAGGATGCCTTTGAGCATGTCCAGAGTTCATCCTCTCAAAGACACGCTGTTGTATCTAGTTATGATTTTTAAAACACACATGGAAGATGGGAGGAGCCACCGCAAATGGCTGCAGCCCATTTATGTGGGTTGTTTCCTTTTATGTGGAATTGGAATTGATTGTTTGAGACTGACCTTGGGAATCACAATGGCCACCAAAGTCTGGCCTCCTATCCGAGGCATGCTGGAAGTTGTAGATGTAAACCTAAGTTTTTCATTAAATTTTTAAAAAATACTTAAACCCCCAAAATTAATGTTTTTAGATTTTTTCTGATCCATGTACATGAAGACCTGTCTGGGTGATCAGCATTAAGGCAGTACCATATGTGGAAGTGGGTAAACATTTAGGTACATACGTGACACACATACTTTCCTCTTTATAGGTAGAGATACATAATTCAATAATTTTATCTTTGTGTTGTTTTGTCAGTTATATTTGTTTTCAAGTAAAACTGAACATGCAACAGACTTTGTGTAGAAATAATTTTAAAGATTCTTAATATGTGTGTGTGTGTGTGTGTGTGTGTGTGTGAGTTTTATTGACATACTATTAGTATTCAAGCAAAATGTATGAGCACCATGGTAAACTGGTGCAACAATAACAAATTGATGTCCTAGTCTCGCAGACAGCCAGTCAAATAAGCAGCAGGGGTGGAATCAAATTTAAGTTAAAGACATAAAATACGTTTGCAAGAGGAAGTGGAGAGCGACTGAATATTTAACTGCTGAAGATAACACATGTGCATTTTTAAATAACAGGAACAAAGTACTGTAACTATTCAATTTATTCCAAGCGCTATAACTATACCTATAATTTTACAAAAACGTGATACATTTTTTGTGTAGAGCCTCTATGGGTAAAAACAGCTTCGCTGTTGTTGGATTTATTTTATGTTTATTTTCAGGTCATGCAGGTCTTATGAAAAGATAACAGTGTTCTCTAGTGTTAGCAGTGGCTCTTCAAGCAAACATTTTGCAACTCCTTCTGCCTCAGACCTTGTCCCACTGCCCCCTTCTATGTTTATCATTTCCAACCCAAATCTTCCTTTTTTAAAATGTTTAAATCCAATTGTGCACATATCTGGCAGTCTGCACCAAGGCTCCCTTTTTTCTTCAGCTTTATTTTCTTTTTTTACACTCACCTGCCTCTTCCACATAAAACCTCACACTGACATCTTCTGAAGGGTTCTCCCTCCTCTCCCTCCTTTGAACTGTTGCAGATTCAAACTAAAAAGAACATGAGTCTGACTGCGAAAATGTGGCATGAGTTAAAGCTAATTCTACACCAACAAACATAAAGAACAATCCAGGGAGAGGGGAGCATGTATGTACTGTAAACAACATGCAGTGTTCAAAGCTCTGGGAACTTGATACACCAAAAAAGGGCAAGGCATTAAAAACAAACAAACGGTGAAGAGTTGAACAGAGCAGCATTAATACAGCCTAACAAAACATACTATTGCCTCCCGGCAATTAACAATGGCTACTTAGCACTTTTTTCCGCTGCTGCTAATCCCATGGTATGTATTTTAACATCATGGAGTATAATTATTAGCATGCATAACCATTCTGTACATCATACTATTTGGCTGAAAGAGGGAATATGGGCACAACTCCCCAAGAATAGCTGTTCTTTGGAAATTTTTCAGTAGAACTTGAGACAGGAAAGAACAACCTACACTTCACAGAAAAGCAAGTAGTTGTGTTACTACACAGGCCTAACTTTGGATCATGCCCCACCCTATAGAACACTTAGCACAATACTTAATCCTGGTCTGCAAAAAAGTCCTCTGCTATTCTTCTCTTTCAAGCAAGTGGGTGATTGTGGGTTGAAATAATAGATATACTTTCAGAGTAAAGACTTACTGAATCCACATGCTGGTGATGGTAACAAAAACATTTAATTGAAGCTCTACTGAATTCCATTTTACTGATCCTATGTGTTTTCATAAAGGTATAAAATAATTCTAATAAGTATTTCTTGAGTCCAATATGGGAACTATTTATGAACTACAAGGCTTTTTAAAATATATGTTTATGGGAATGTTATAAAGGGAAGCAATAATGTTCTAGGGCTGCCCCAACGATATGAGCTACTCCATTATTCAAAGAACTGCAAGGCTGTATACATTCATTATGAAGCGTAAAATAAAACTGTTGTATTGAACTCAGAATATAGAAAATCTATTTTTTCTCTCAGTCAAAAAGTTGCTCTGAGTGAACAGTGTATGCAAAATTATAGAGTCTGTAAGTTTAAGCAGTCAGGTTATCTGATTTGAACTGATTGGCTAAGTGTATATTAAGTCATTTTTATAAATTTACATGTTCACTAGTGTAGCTTAAACTCTGCTTGAGGCAACTATGTAATTACACATTTGACCCTTACTAATAGGAAATGAATGTAAAATCACATTATTTATAACTGTAGCAGCACTGTAGAAAGAAAGACAATCAGGATTACACTTTACATGGAAGGTGTTTCATAGTTCCAAGTTATTAGTAGGTAATATCATAAGTTTTCAGGCAATCAAGAATTTATAAGAAAAAGTGTTCACCCAGGGTAGATTCATCTGGCAATGCTTAATCATGGTGATTGCAATTATTGCATGAACCTTCCACCACATGTATGATGTATGCATGATAGGCATTTTAATATGTGCTAGGAGTATGTCAGGCAATTGTGAGAGTGAGGGGTGGTAATCTGCCCCCATGATAACCATAGAAAAAGATAAACCACCTATGAACCTTCAGTCTACCACCTATGGACCATGTTAGCACTTACAGTGTTTTTACTGATTGTACCACAGCTATTGAACACGTCTTCGTTGAAGACTCACCAAAGCCTAGGTCAGATTGCTGATTCAGGACAAAATAAACTGACATGCTCCCAGGAGAATGACATGTTTCACCTACTTGAGAGTGAAAAATGTCAGGGGAAAGGGTTGCCCCTTTCCAAGACTGGCATGTAGTCCTCAGATGTTTGGTGGAGAGTCATATCTTATCTCATACTCGCAAAGGTATTCTGGCTATTTTAAAAAAATCTGTCTGTGCCTTTGTATGCCTCCTTCGCTTGATTTAATAGTTCCTTCAGGTCCTTTTGTACAGCATGTTGTTCATCCAGGAAATCTACTGCCACCGTATCAATAGGTCAGGAAAATATTGAGGATGGAAACCATAATTTGCACACAGACAAAAGGTGTGTGTGTGTGTGGATGCTGCATGTATAGCATTATTGTAAGTGAACTTGGCCATTGGTCACAAGGAGGCTCGATTATCTTGTGGATAAGTAGTATAACATTGCAGGTATTGTTCTAGGGTCTCATTTGTTCATTCTGTCTGCCTGTCTGTCTGAGAGAAATGTGCTGAGGACAGATGTATTCCAATGTCTAAGGCCTGAATCAACGTTTTCCAGAAGTGTGCCAGAAATTGAGGACCTCGGTCAGAAATGAGCCATGTAATTGAAAAGCTTCATGATGGTAAAGACACACTACACTGTCTTCCCGGCTGTTGGGAAGTCAGCACAAGGTATGAAGTGTACCATTTTGGTGAAGATATACACAACTACTAATATACAGATATACTACTGTGAAGGTGGTAACTCTGCAGTGAAGTCCAGGATTCCTATTTTCCCAGGTTCTTCAAGTGTAGACAGGGGTTGTACTAAACCTTCTGGTTTTCCTGTGTGCTTTTGGGCCCATAAACAGATCTAATCAAGTATCTTCCCTCATTGAGTAGGGGATTGGACTCGATGGCCTTGTAGGCCCCTTCCAACTCTGCTATTCTATGATTCTATGATAAGGGCCACCCAAAGTCCCTGTCTAATTGGTTGAGTGTTTGGAACCGTCCCGCTGGATGAACATCATGACGAAGACAAAGCACTTGGTAGTAAACTCAGCCTTCAGGGATATATAGGTGGGAGTTTAGATCCAAAAGCCCATTTGATACATAAGTTCCCTGTGGCAGGTTGTCCTTGTTTGCTAGCAGTTGCATCTGTTTTTGTATATATGCATCCTTTTGCTTATTTTGGCAAAGAAAAATAAGTAAATCAAGGTCCTGAAGAGTAGCTGCAAAAACTCTCAGATGTCAGAAACACATCTGGGCTACTTTGTCTCCTATCCTGTGAGTATTCAGGCCTGCGAGAAAGAGCACCATCCAGTTGATTTTGGCAATGGGGAATGTATGCAATTTGAACTGAGTGAAAAACAGGCACCACCAGATTTCCTGCTGATTTTTTAAAAAATTATTTATTCTTCTTTTATTGTGAATATCAACAAACAAAACAGAAAATATATTGTGAAAATGGAAAAAAACCCATACATTGTGTATATAAAATTATCATTTCCCATCATATGTACCATTCAAAGAAAGAAAAGAAAAAAGGGAGCGAGTTATACAAAGGTTTCAAGAAAAGCAGACCAGATATTCATATGTTTTTCCACTTGCAAGTTGCATCTATATAACACTCGTTCAAAAGTTGATAATGTTATTAGGTCCTTGATCCATTGCATTATTGGAGGTGTGAATTTGTCCTTCCAATGTGATAGTATAAGTCTTTTGGCTGTCATAAGGGCTCTGAAGATCCATCTGTGCTGACCAGGTGTTAACTTCCAAGAAGCTGGTAGGTAATTTAGGAGGAGATGCACATTGTTCCATATTATAGATTGTTTCAGTACAAAGTTCATCCTTATTATAACGTCCTTCCCAAAAGGGGCAACTATGGGTCATTGCTAAAATGTATGAGTTAAAGAAGCATTAGATGCATTACATCTTCAACAATTATGCAAGTTAGACAAACCCTTTTGAAAAGGCGTGGAGTCCAATAGATCCGAAACAAAAACTTTTGCTAAATAAGACGTAACATGAGATCCATAGAAGTTTCAGATAGAGATGCTAGAACAACTGTCCATTGGTTAGGCAAGATAGGGCACTCCAATTCTCTATTCCAATCTAGTCTTAAACTATGGGTATCATATTTACTTGCTGCTGTTAAATACTTATATATATAGGTCATGGATTGATGTGTCAGTTCAGCTGTTATAAGTGTTTCTAACAATACTATAGGTTCCAAAGCTGTAAAAGAAGCTGGGCCAAACCTAGATTCCAGCAAGTGTTACAATTGTAAGTATTGCCATTGAGCCATAGCAGGTAAATTATATTTAACACACAAGTCTGAAAAGGACAAAAACTCATCATCAGAACCTATTAATTGATCCAAAGTGAAAATCATCTTATCCATCCATGTCCTCCACAAAAATGCTTTCTTTCCAAGTTTTAAATCTGGGTTTCCCCATATAGTCAATTTTGCATGAGAGAATGGGCCAAACTGTAATTGACATGATGGCTGCCATGTCTCTCTGGCAGCCAGAATTTTTAGAGGGTGGTTACTTATTCTGATATAATGAGAACCGAGTGCTGTCCATTTGGGAAGAGGTTCTAACCATAAGGCTTCCAGAACTGACCATGGTATCAGTTCTGAGGGAGCAGAAGATAACCAGAACTTAGTACAAGCCAATAGGTAAGCCTGATGGTACAAAGCTAGGTCTGGAAAATCAAACCCACCTTCTTTAATTGGAAGCTGCATCCATTTCAGAGATATTCGAGGTGGAGAAGAACCCCCCCAAAATTTATGAAACAAAGCATTAAGTTGAAAATATTTGCCAGGTATAAGTAAAAGAATCCCACACATAACATAAAGAATTTGAGGTATAAGGTTCAACTTAAGTGTGTTGATTTTACCCCACAGGCTCAACTTTAATAGTGCCTATCTACCTATATCTTGTGTAATCTCACTAATCAGTTTATTTAAATTTATTTTGATCAATTGAAATATATCTCTTGGAATGAGTATTCCCAGATAGGTGATAAAATCAGGGCACCACCGAAATTGACCATTAGCCAACACACTAAGAAATATACTATCTCCAATTGGCATCAACTCTGACTTTGACCAATTAATTGAATAACCGGAAAAATCACCAAAGGTGTTAATCAATTTCATCAAAGCAGGAATAGATGCCTGGAGTTTAGAAATAAACAATAAAAGATTATCAGCATAAAAAATAATTTTAAATTCTAGGTCAGCATGTACAAATCCATGAATACTACTACTATACTGTCTAATTGCACAAGCCAGGGGTTCCAAACATAGATCAATGGGGAAAGTGGACATCCTTGTTTAGTATCTCGCTCAAACATGAAAAATGCAGACAACCAACCACTGGTCATAACTCTTGCTCTTGGAGTTGAATATAGAAATCTAACCCACTTCAAAAACAGCCTTAATAGTAGTTCTTTCTCCCAGATAACATAATTGTGCTCTGAAGCAGTCAGTTTTCAGGACAAATAATCACAAGGACGGAGAGACTGCTTCAATGGCCAAATCTGAAGCATTGGCTTCCATGATAAAAGGTTTCTTCAGGTTCAGGTACACAAGCATTGGGGCCGTATGAATTGAGCTTTAAGCTGGCCAAAGGCAGCCAAAGCCTCAGAGGTCCACTTGAAGTCTACCTGATTCCACAATAGATCTGTCAATGGAGCAAGTAAGGTGGAGTAGTGGGAGATGAAGTGACAGTAGTAATTTGCAAAGAAACGTTGCACATCCTTCATGGTTTTCAGAGGAGACCATTCAAGTACAGTTTTGATTTTGCCTGGGTCCATCTGGATACCATGAAGGGCGATGATGTGCCCTAGGAATTCAACTTGGATCAAGTCCAATTTTGCATGAAGCCTGTTTTCCCTAAGCTACTGCAGGACGAGACACACATACTGTGGGTGAAGGTCTGAGGCAGCAAAATACACCAGATATCATGCATTGCAGAAACTGAAGGGCATGACCAGGGATTCAAAGTGCCCATACTGTATGTGGAAAACCACACAATTGGAAGGTACTGGTGTAACTCAACATAGACCCTGTTTCTTGATGGAGTTGCCAGATTTGACAATTAGCAGTTTAAGACTTCTGATGGTCCTCAAAAGTGATGCACATCTGCTCTATAAACCCCATGTATTCTGTGATGAGTGGGTGTGTTTGCAGGAGGTAAGGTGTTGCCCATTTGGTGGTCGAGCCTATGAGCAAGCTTATCATGAAACCCACCTGGGTCTGTTCACTGAGAAAGTCTGCAAGACATAGTTGCATATCCAGGACACATTGAGCCTGGAAACCGGTTAGGCAAAGCATCAGATTTTTCAGGCACTGCTACCTAGGAAGTGAAGATGCAGATGGGGAAGCTAGTGAGACTCTGTTGGCCATCCCTTTCCCTGGACTAGACAATCTATTTGATCCAAGAACCCCTTGAACTGAGATGCTGTAATGAGCTGCAGAATACGCTTTCAAATGTAGTTCTCCCAGCACTTACATTCTAAGAACATACTGCCAGAATCAATTTATTCTCTTCTCCTTATATAGTTCAATCTATTCATTCAAAATGTATCATTTTAATTAATACTAGCTTATTAAGATTTCCTATACTGAAATATAATTTGAGTGTTGTTAGTTCTGGAAAACCTTTTTAAAAAAAAAGAAAAAAAAGAATGTGGTATTACACACACACACACACACACACACACACACACACACACACACACACACACACTCCAGTTATGTAATGTTACATGATGATGAAGACTTCTGTTTAGTGTCAGGCATTTGTGGGTTCTTGGGCAAGACATCCTCCATTTTCTGTCTCGTCATTGCTACCACTGGCTTGCTTGACAGGCAGAGAGCCAGTGAGCAAGTAGGCAGTGGCATCTGCTCCTCCTTCACACCACCACTGTTGTCTGGGACAGAGTAAGAGGCAGGTGAACAAGCAGGTTGCCAGGAGGAGGAGCAGCAACTCCAGGGGGGTCTTGGCGGGTACACCACCATGAGTACCCTTGACATCAGCCCTGCTTCTGTTATTATTCATTCAGATGTGAAATGTGTACCCGATCTTGATTCATTTTAATTTCCAGGTAAAGTTTTATTATGTTTAGGTGTTGTTGTTGTTGTTTTTTAAAAAAGACAACATTATTGTTGGCTTATTTAGCTGAGTATCACAAACAACTGCTTTTAAAAAGATGGAATGGCATCCTTCAGTTTTGTCTATTCATAGCTATTACCTTGAGTAGACTCCATCAGGAAGCCGCTTAATCCATTGTACCTAGCGTCATTGCAGTTTTTTCTTTTCCTGCTGCAATGTTATCCTGTCACTTTAGCAATGTGCCAAGTAGCTATTTGGTCCTAGCAGGTGCCTGGCACTTCTAGCCATTGATGTACTTTCACAGCTTGGCTCCACTTTGCGACAGATTCCATCCGGACTTCACCTATCATCTTCACAAGAGCAGTTCTGGGATTTCAAGCTGTAACTCAGACTTCTGCTATGGTCACATTTTAAAGCCTCTGTGTGGCAGATGCAGATGGCAACCATCATTTTAATGGTACATTTCAAAACAGTGGACAATTTCACAAGTGCTACAAAGGGTCAAGGCAATACAAATACAGCCCTGGTTATAACACAGCACATGCCATTCAGCATGAATGGTCAGAATTTTCTTCCAAAACACATGAGACAAATGTCATGAATGGTTTACCTCGTGTCCTCTCAAAATTCTTGCAAAGGGCAGAGAGAACTGCTTAAGTAGCAAGCTGAGTTCTTTCCTCCAAAACATTTGTATGCTGGAGATAACCGGCCCCATATTTTTCACATTCTATAATTTACCAAGTTGTTGTCAATGAATTGTTTAGTTCAGAAGGACAAGCAGAGCCCATAATGAAATGTCACAGTCTATCCCTAGTGGGTATGTGTTAACCCGAGCCTGTGGATGAGGGGCTGAAAACAACAACAACAACACAAAGTTAGCATAAAAATGGGATTCCCTGTTCTAAAGTCATGTGGGTTTGTTGTGGGTTTGTTTTTGTTTGTTTTTGTTTTGTTTTTAACATTTAAAAGTGTAACTACAGTAGTCTGCATGCAAGTCAATGGAGCATGAGTTGTCTGAATGCAATTGAGCTCTTGATTTGGCCTGGGAAGAAGTCTGAACAGGCAAGTTAAGTAAATTGGCATTTGCTGCAATCTGAGAATTATGGGGGGGGGGGTTGTTTGTGTGTTATTTTCTTTTGTTTTTACTGAGAAATCAAATCAGCCTCTGACCTACAAAATTAACAGTGGCGCACATTGCAGGGTCTAATATCACTGGACAACTCTACTGGTTGTTGCAAACCACTCAGAGCCTGACCTTCAGTATTCAGTGTGAACTACACTGCAAGGCTGTCATAAACGTCTCCCAGCCATAGTTCCTTCCAATATACGTTGTTGTTGTGGTTCTTGTTATAATAATGCCCCTTCCCACCCCTAGGAATAACTGCTTTGTTATCGGTGTTGTTGCTGTTGTTGTTGTGTTTCATACTAAATAAGTACAGAGTTAGAAGTGCAGGAGATCTTCTCTTTGCTGCTACCATTTGGGGGTTTGGAGAAGGCAAGGGTTGGACACATTGGTGCCCAATCCTAGTAACATTAAAATCTTGGATGTCTCCATTGCTTTCTATAGCCCTCACTTCCATCCCTGATTACACTTAAACATAACTTCTAGAAGTAAACTAGGAAATGGTCTATCCAGACAATGAGATAGTTGTCTCTACATTTTATATCTATGCGTCTTTTCTTTATTTTCCAGCTACTACATCCCATTCCACTGAGAACTCCCAGTCCTCACTGAGCTATTTTTGTGGCATCTCCCTCCTTCCCCACATTTAGTTCCCCCCCCATAAATACTTTCTGTAAACCTCAGGGTTTCCCTGAGTCTGCCAAGATCTCTCTCTTGAGTATGGGTGCTGCCATTTTGGCTGTGTAAGTTCATGCGCTCTCAGCTGAAGATTGGAAATAGAATATAAGATACACAGCAGCAGTTCTCTTCTGTTAATGTTTCTATATACATAAGCATGCAAAGGAAGCTTTATATATAATTTCTAACCATTATTAATTGCAGTCTTGAGACAAAGCTTTCAATGATGTAATTCTGATAAGGAACCCCAGGGATTAATTCGGCATAGTAGTTTTAAAAGGATTACCTGTTGTATGCCTACCCAAAGGGGGAAACAGTGGTGTTGATTTATCACTGCTCTTGCTGAATTAGACTGCAGGAGAAAGGGAGATGTTTTCCCTGGTGTGCTGTTGTGGAAAGGAAGGGAGGACTTTTATTGAGATCCATAATCATTGTTACTCGAGGACATTACCACGAAGCACTTTCTTGGGGGAAACAAAAAATACTTACAGAAGCAAAGGTGAAATTAGATAATCCTTTAATCCATTAATCTATGTACTCACAGTTCCCTTTCAAGGTAAAGTTGATCCTAGAAAATAAATCCACACCCCAGGATTGCATTAGATGAAGTGGAGAGAGAAATTGGGGCAAGCTCTTCGGCACCTGCCAACCTTTGTGAAGAGATCTGAGTGCTGAAATTAAAAACCAGCCCCAAAAAAGACGCTCACAGAGCAGCTCAATGTTTTCTCCTGATGCGTTTGTGGGCTGTTCTGTAGTGCAGGGAAATGAAGATTAATATTTCAGATCCCTAGAACCAGGGAACTGCAGTATATGTCATAAATAAGAGAGTAGCTCTTCTCTAGGCATTATGAGGTTCCTTTCAAGAATCTGTCAGTGCCTTTCCTGAAGTACCTTTTTCAACAGCTGAGGAATGTTCAGTGTTTGCCTTTACACCTCATAGAGAATATGAGAAGAGATTTATTTTGTCATATGTTATTCTTTGCCACATGAAACATTTGCTGGGACTCCGCAAATGTTCATCATTGCCAATTTAGTCTGTTCTAGCCTAAATTACAAATAGATTCATTAAGAGAATATAGAATGCAAATGCCACAACTAAAGTTTCAAAACTCAAACTTGGATAAAAAATCCCACACTGAAATCAGAGGGTGTTAATTGGCATGGAAGAGATTAAAATAAGGGGTACTCTGTGCAAGGCTACAGATGTCACTGAGTTCCTAGAACAAACATATATAGGGCATAAAATATGAAGTCCCAAAATTTGCAAGAGCTATACAAAATTTAGACATTTTGCCATTGTTGATAAATTCTGTAAATTTTAACTCTGGATTTTATCTCTGTTTTCAACTCCCATTTCCTTCAACTTTTAGATGAAAGTTAATCCATTTATGATAGACAGGGTAAGCAGGTTAGGTCCTTTAAAAACTTTAAAAAATCAACATTGAAACAAAAAACACAGAGATTTGGGAAGGGCCAAAAATATAGCTGGAAATTAATCCACATTCCCAGTGCAGTAGATTGAAAATACAGTTGAAGAGGAGAGAGACATTTAGGAAAAAGGAAGTCAGTAATGGGAGGAACCAAAGAGGATGACACTAGAGTTACAGCACTATGAAATTATCAGACATGTCAGTGAATTATTGCATTTTATCCTGATATTCTGGAAATTGCTGAGGGGGTTGGATCTAACAAGATTTGTTTGCTCGGTTGTTGAATGGATAAATTGTAGATAACTAATCCAATCTTGACAGTATACTTTAAAATCCATGGAAGCATATCCATGAAGAGATGTTATAAAGACCTTGGGGGATTAAAAATAATGTATCACCTATTTGAATTGGTATACATTAGTGTTGTTGTTTAAGATGTCGTTTCCAAGATATAGGCACAGGTATGTGCCTTCTAATGTACAATGTAGTGCATAAAGATTTCTTGACCAAAAGAGGAGCTTTAGATAGGTTATTTGAGGGAAGAATTCCAAATAAACCAGCCTGGCTGTCCTAAGAACAAATACTCTGCCCGAGTTAAAGGCACCAAAAGCCATCTTTTCCTTGTTCGCATGCCAACTACGTTGGTTTCAACCATTAATCTTTGTTCTCCTCACCTGTTAATCAGAAAAAGCGCTCAACAGGCAAACTAACCCATGCATTCAGATGTCCTACAGGACTATTGATATTGCAAGATGCCTTGTAAACAAGTTGATCATACTTGATTGCTTACACCCATGCTTTCCCAAGAATAACTGTTATAATTGTGGGGAAAATCTTAGAAGAACATTAGGTTTGGCTGGAAATTATTCTGCTGCCTCTGATAAGGGGGAAGTTTTTGGTGTGCCCCTTAAGCCTGACTTAAACCTTTATTTCTTTTCCTAGAACGCAATTATGCAAACCCAAAAAAGGAACATAGGTGTCAGACTGTGCTTCTTTCCAAGAAATGAGGTCACATTTCTAAATTCACAATAGAGAAAATATTCCCCTTGGACTGAAATCAAGGCTGAATATTTACTGCCACCAATCTACACAATAATCAGCATTTTTATGATGGGCTTATCTTCTTCAGGATTTATAACATTAAATATTCAGCCTAGGCAAATCATAGCTCTTTTAATTTCAAGGGTCACAGAAATAATATATTAAATGAAATATTATTATTTTTTTTGAAATATACATTTTAATGGAATATTGTTCCTTGGACATATAAGATTGTTAAACAATTAATCTAATATTGCAGCTATGCTACAAGTATACAATATGGCTACATTAATTATTTCAGAAGCAGGCAAGATGAGGATTATTTCTCTAAATTTGCTTTGTTAATTGTTTAACAATCTTATATGTCCAAGGAACAATATGACTCAGCTTGACCACACTTTCAATTATAAACTTTGTGTACGAAGATCTGCCTTTTCTGTTCACTCATATTGACCCTGTTAAGACAACATGCTAGCCCACGGTGGCTAAGCATTTTGAGCTAAATGTTATGGCTTAGTGTGCTGTGTGAACCATTACTTAGCGTGTCATGTGAACCATTCCTAACCACGGTGGCTACATAACCACGGTTTAAACACGCTCACTAACCATTTGCTGCAACAGGGTTAGTGGCCTAACCCTGGCTTAGTGTGTTGTCTGAACAGGCACATTATGTCAGTGATTCTTGGAGAGCCATATATCCCATTTCCTCACTATAATTCTGCATTCACTTAAGTGTCAGTAAATTCCATCAATGGCAGGAAAGCTATATACATAATATGCCAACTCACACATATTCAGAAACTGAGTCATTCTTGGACTACCACTTCAGAATGCAGAAAAGAAACACATGTTCAAATGCTCGCCTATGCAACAGCAGCAGCAGCAGCAGCAACAACCCTGCACATAGAAAACAAGAATATCAAGGAGGACAGTTAACTTGGCCTTCTTCCAGATATGCTAACTTTCCACATACTGGGAGGGTTTTGTTATATGATGGAAGTTGTCAAACAGTGGTACAGCTAGGTAATTTTAGACCCTGGACATAACGGCGCTATGGGGATTGGGTAAGTGCGGTGGCACTTTAGGCAACTACGTGTATTACTTCAGTTGTGAAGAACTATGATAAGCCAACAAGGATCATTGTACAATTCTTCAGGTGTCCTGCATTGCCCAGCAACAGTAGCCACTTACAGGTAGGGCTGGGTAAACAGAAGGTAAGAGTATCAGGACAAGGATTTTTTAAATGAATAAAAGACTCTGAGGGAGGGTATAGAAGCACAGGGGGAAACCCTGAATGCTGGAAGCACAGGAAAGGAAAAGCAACAAAGCAGGAACAAAGAGGCTCAGGAGATGTGGCTGGAAAGTGAACCACGGAAAAGAGCAAAGGCAGGAAGGTACAAAAAGGGTAGGAAGGGTAAAGGAAGAGCTTATTAGGAAGTGAAGTGGCTGAATCAGAGGGCTGGCTACTAGGAATGGAAAAGGGACCTTCTACTACAGACAGCTACAGACAGGGAAATGCAAGATCAAAAGGACAGGTGACGCCTTTCCCACTGCCACAACAAACTCGGTACCAGATCATCCTGACTCCACTTACCTACAGCTCACACCATTATGTAGGCATTTATTCTGGTCCTACAGCTACTTACCCAGTCTGTGGAGCATTCCTTCTGGTTCTGCAGTTACTTAACCCTCATAAGACTTCATCCTGGTTCTGCAGTATTAATAATAATAATAATAATAATAATAATAATAATAATAATAATAAGTATTCTACTTACCGGAATTACTCTGGGCACATTCTACCTTATCCTGCATTTCCTAACTCGAATTATCCTGTGCTGTAACAAAGATTAATGAAGTCTAGAGTCACTGTGTTTACATTCCCACATTTCTCCTTTTGACTGAAAACAGAGAAAGTGACATGTCCCTTCCTGATGGTGGGGTCACCCCTGGTGACATGCATAGAACTAACATTCTCCCCACTCCCAGCATTAGTCCCAGTATGCCCAAGCCGGCTCAGCTGCTGACATTGAACCTGTTTGTTGCTGTCTCTTCATATGCTGATCTCTGAATGGTTAGGTGAAGCCCTCCTAGGCTGCCAGTCCCTGAACTTTGTCCCTAAGGCTCTAACTGCACCACTGTTAAACCTGCTGTGAAATATACAGTCTGGGAAAGACTGTGCCATATACTATGTATGAATGTTTGAAACAGCCCCCTGGGCCCAGATCTGTTGCCTGCATTTGTAAGGCAACACAGTTTTTGAGCCCAAAGGGATTTTCTTTGAGGCAGAAAGACTAGCAAGTCTTTGTATTAATTCACAGTACTTTTTAATTTCAGGGCCTTCCTAGACGAAGGTTTAGCCTGGTGCAAGGCCCAGGCTCCCTGCTGTGTGTGCAAATGACGCACAGGGGATCCCGGGGTCAGGCCAGGCTAAACCCTCCCTTGACCCAGGATAACCGGATCCACTTATCCACTTAAAGTCTAGCTGGTTCCGTGGCTTTTTCCGGCTGCTCGCTTACTCACGAGTAGCCAGGAGAAGCCGCGCATTGGGCTGGGGGTGAGGGAATCGTGGGGGGGGAGAGATGGGGGCCGGGGGGGAAGAGCGGACCCGGCAGGAGAGATGGGGGGGAAGTGGAGCCAGGGTGGGGAGATCGTGGCTGGGGTGGTGGTGGAGGGGGCATCGGACATGGCGAGCGGGGGGGAGCAAGGGGCAAGTGAGGGGGGGAGCAAGCGCACGAGCAGGTGGCATCAGATATTGGGGGAAATCGGGGGCACGGGGGAGTGGGGAACCCTTTATTTTTTAAAAAACCAACTTACCTTTTCATTGGTGCGCTCCTGCGCAGATGGCCCCTTTAACTTTTTTTTTAAAATAGAGGACGCGACGGGGCTTTCCTTTCCCCGTCGCGTCTGATGTGTGGAAAGGAGCGACAGCCCGCGCTACTTCTAGCGCGGGCTGGCTGCTCCTCCCACACGGATTCTGAGGTAGGTCTAGCAAGTTTTACTCTGTACAGCACCATGTACATTTATTTATTTATTATTTATTTATTTATTACATTTCTATACCGCCCAATAGCCGAAGCTCTCTGGGCGGTTCACAAAAATTAAAACCACAGTAAAACACCCAACAGTTTAAAACACAATTACGAAATACAGTATAAAAAGCGCAACCAGGATAAAACCACACAGCAAAGTTGATATAGGATTAAAATACAGAGTTAAAACAGTAAAATTTAAATTTAAGTTAAAATTAAGTGTTAAAATACTGAGTGAATAAAAAGGTCTTCAGCTGGCGACGAAAGCAGTACAGTGTAGGCGCCAAGCGGACCTCTCTGGGGAGCTCGTTCCACAACCGGGGTGCCACAGCGGAGAAAGCCCTCCTCCTAGTAGCCACCTGCCTCACTTCCTTTGGCAGGGGCTCATGGAGAAGGCCCCCTGTAGATGATCTTAAGGTCCGGGTAGGTACATATGGGAGGAGGCGTTCCTTCAGATAACCTGGCCCCAAACCGTTTAGGGCTTTAAATGTTAATACCAGCACTTTGAATTGGGCCCGGACCTGGACTGGCAGCCAGTGAAGTTGTAAAAGGACTGGCGTAATGTGATCTCGCCGGCCAGTCCCTGTTAATAACCTTGCTGCCCTGTTTTGCACCAGTTGAAGTTTCCGGACCGTTTTCAAAGGCAGCCCCACGTATAACGCATTGCAGTAATCCAAACGAGAGGTTATCAGAGCATGGATAACTGTAGCTAAGCTATCTCTGTCCAGATAAGGGCGCAGCTGGTATATCAGCCTGAGCTGATAAAAGGTGCTCTTTGCCACTGAGTTCACCTGTGCCTCAAGTGACAGTTCTGGATCCAAGAGCACCCCCAAACTACGGACCCGATCCTTTAGGGGGAGTGCAACCCCGTCCAGGACAGGGCAAACATCACCTCGCCGGACAGAAGAACCACCCGCTAACAGTACCTCCGTCTTGTCTGGATTGAGTCTCAGTTTATTAGCCCTCATCCAGTCCATTACCGTGCCCAGACACTGGTTCAGAACAGCCACTGCCTCACCTGGGTTTGATGAAAAGGAAAGGTATAGCACATTGATGGTGCTATATAAATAATAATAATAATAATAATAATAATAAGGCCCTTATAATTACTGCTTGAAGATGAGATGTATGAGGTTTGAGAGGTTGCATTGAATTTTACAAACATCGACCAAATTTATCCTTTCCCTTGTTTGTGTTTCTGCTGTTAATGAAGTACAAAATAGATATTCCTTTCAAAGATACAAATTCAAGTGGTGTAGAAGTGTACAAGCTTTCAGTTTAGAAAGAACTCTTCATCAGAAAGAATGGAAAGAGGCACTTAAGGAAGAATGAAAAGCTAGGAGAGGGGGACAGCACATAAAGACACTCTAGAGAAGAATTAGAGAGGAATTGGGCACTTCTCCAAGACATTGTATGGCTGAACGCTGGAAGTGTACAAGTATTTGAGAAATGAAGACTACATCAAGAAAGGATAGTCATTTAACTTATGATGTCTCTGTCCAACATGAAACTATTATACCTCACAATATAGGAAATAAAAAATAAAAACGCCTCTTGGTCGGCAGGAGTGGAACTAAAGTAGGGCATTCAACATTTAAAAGATAGTAAAATCATTGCCCTAGAGGTCTTTTTGCAGATTAAATGGTAAGCAGCCCTTGTATTCCTTCGGCTGCTTCTTTTATATAATTTGGACCCATTTTTTCCCATTGCCTTTGCTTACAAATTACTACCTTTCTATTGTGATTGGCAGCTGGAAGTTAAACATAATGGATGCCTCCCCTAGGATGGGGACAGATGCACAGTCATCACATCTAATTGACATTCATACTTCCTTCTCATTCTTTATAAAAAAAAAAAGAATGGGGAGGGGGGACTGAAAGTATGAATAAACTTATTTTCATTATAACCTTTGTCAACATGTTAAAACTTATATTGATGTATTTTAAATTGAAAAGAAATAGGGTTGACGTTTATATACAGCACTTGAATGTAGCAACATATGCTGGAGTGGGTCATTATTCATTGGCACAAACTGAATACGTTACTCAGGCACCATCCTTAGAAATAAATTGGTGTAATTACATAAGGTTTGGCTCCCAATGTGCTCTTCCACACATGCAAAGAAGGGCTATTTAATAGCCAGACTGCACATTATGCTAATAAAACTCCCACCACAATCAATATTTCCCTCCAAATCCCCACCAGGGGAGGGGGTGTTTAAAAAAAGACAAAAGGTTTCCATTGATGATACAGGGATTTGAGAACAGGATGAAGGAACTTGGGATGTTCAGTCCAGAGAAAAGAAGACATGTCAGGTACATAAAAGGGTGCCACAGGGAAGGTGGTCAAGAACTATTTTCCATGCCCACAGGAATTAGGACCCAAATAATGGGTATAAGTTACAGCTACCTAGTTTCCAATTAAATATAAGAAAAAAACTTCCTGACAGTAAGATCTGTACAATGTGGAACGGTCTACCTGTGTGAACAGAGTGCTGGACTAGATGGACCCTTGGTCTGATCCAGCATGGCACTTCTTATCTATGGAGGTTGTGGGTTCTCCATATCTGGAGGTTTTTAAGAAGAGGCTGGACAGCCACCTCTCACGGATGGTTTAATTGATTTTCCTGCACATTGCAGAGGGTTGGACTAGATGTTATTTGTGGTCTCATCCAACTCAACAATTCTATGATTCTGTGATCTTTTCTACTTAGATCAGATTTTCCACCTTGGTCATTTTGGAATCTTCTTGTCTGGATCCTCTCTCTAAATGAATAATGTTAGGATCTCGACACATTAAAACAGAGGTTTCCTCCCACAGTTATGGCTGTTAGAAATGTGTGGTGTATAATGTCAGTTACATTTTGATCCATTTTTTCATTCTAAAAATTGGTAAGAAAATGTTACTTACTTAGTAAGTAAGTTGATTTTTACCTTGGATCAACTAGTGGGTCATGATGATGGGTTTATATCATTCTTGGCTTTGCATGCCAAATACAACTTCCCTGCTATGGGTGAATGAAAGCAATTGCAATGTTTGTTACAATCTAGGTTTGGCCCTGCTCCTTCACTACTGTAAGCACTTATTGAGGCCGATCAGTTATATCGACCCATGATCCATGTTTATAAATACTTAGTATTGGTGAATAAATATGGCATAGAGGATCTTAAGCAGGAATGGAGCAGGAAATTGGATTGTCCCATTTTGCTTAATAAAGATTGCTGTTTTAGCATCTGTATCTGAAGTGTCTGTGGATCTCAGATTATGCCTTATGCAGGAAAAACTCTTATTCTTTGTCTATTGGAAACCCACAATGTTTCTTTCATAAGGGTTTGTTGAAGTTGGCTAGTTGTTGGAGGTGTTATGCAGCTTCTTTTAGCCATATGTTCTGGAAATGTCCAGTAGATGCCTCTTTTGGGGAGTAGGTTATTATATGGATAAACTTCATACTGGAACATGTTCTAATATTTACTGGTGAACATGTCTATTTAAATTATCTCCTTCCTTCCTAGAAATTAATGCATGGTCAGAGCAAATGGATTATCAATGCCTTTTTGACAGTTAAAATTACAACATTTGAAGGATAAATGCTCACTTCCTATAATGCAATGGATTGGACATCTTATAAGTAGCCAAATTAGCCTTATTAAAGAAGTGTTGTGGTATCCAATAGACATGAAAGAAACTTTTTTGCTGAATAAGATACAGCCTAAGATCCACAGACATGATAGGCCAATGAGGCATTTTGGAGTTTCCCCCACAGCATTTCTCAAATTCTCAAATGTGTCCACAGGTCAAAACAGGTTGGGGATTGTCATAGGTGAAAGCTAAATAGTTTATTAAGCAGAAAAAAGCTAATAAACCAAAACAACACAGAATAATGATGGCAGCAAGAAACTACAAAGCAGGATTATAGTAGTTATGCCCTTACTGTTGTTGGGAATGCAATGAGCGCAACTCAAGCAATGACCTTTGCAACCACCCTCTATTGTGATTCTGTCTTCAACCTGTCTCAGAGATCTATGTCCCTGTAGTTAAGGTCGGAGAGTAGATAAAGCATTCTACCTTTATAAAGGGGTAATTGGAGGTGATCATTCTGATATTCATAAAATCGAAAATGTTTCACCAATCTTCCTGAAATTTACATGTGCCAGAAAGAAATGTTGGTTTTACATACCCTGAAAATGTCAAGAAAGATTGAGGGAAGGAGAGGAGTTAAAGTACAAAAGAAAACCCCCCTCTCTAAATCAAAATGGTTCTGATCATTTAGGCTGGCAATTTTTTAATCCATGAAATTTGGAATATTCAGCCCTTTACCCATTAATCCAGCGGCGGTGTCTTCTTCCTCCTTCATTATAGAGAAGTACGTCGGCCTAAATTGTTCATCATCAGTTTTCCACAACCCCAGTCATCTCTGCATATCATATTCTCCATCCTGTCTTCATGGTTTATCTGCTTTGGGAGAATGAGAATTTCACTTGCACTTTCTGCCTCTTTAGGGAGGATGTGGTGTTAAGGCTTGTGAGCCTTAACTCCCAATTTCCCTGCTTTTTGATGCTTGGTTGAAAACTGTAGAGCCTTAACGTTGTTTTGTAAGCCGTAGGTTTTTTTGTTTTGTTTAATGATATGGTGTTATGTTCACACCTGTCTTTCTATACTCCAATAGCTTTGAGAATATTTATACATTCTTACCAACTAAGAAAATTAGCCCTAACAATTGGCAAGCAGCCAGCCCAGTTAACTGTACCAGTTTGCGGTAGACCTGAAAGTAAATAATAGCCCTTTCCCAGATAGATAGCTGGTGCTGGGAAAATAATATTAAGAGGCATAGCTTAGATGGTTGTGCACCACTAACTCCTTGAAATATTAAGGTGGTTGGTGAATGGGGAGAAGGCATGTTTGACCATGGCACCCCTTTTATGGAACTCCCTATTGGTCCCTAGTTTTTTACCCTTCAGGTGCCAGGTAAAAGTTCTTATTCTCCAGGTCTTTTAGTTATTTTAAACCTCACACTTTAGTTCTAGTTATTACATGATTCTATACTTGGTTTTATCTTGTTTGTGCATATGTTTTACTATTAACTTCTTTTTATGAAGGATGGTATATACTTTGCCTAAATAAATAAATGACAGGTGAATCTCTCTCTCTCTCTCTCTCTCTCTCTCTCTCTCTCTCTCTCTCTCTCTCTCTCTCTCTCGGTCTAGTCTTCCAACCAAAGATAAACCTAATTATTTACATAGTTCCTTTCATCTTGGTTACCGCATCTTCTTTTTTATTAATCTTCAATTTGCCCTTGAAATTCTCTGGTTTCTTTGGCCAATTATTAATTCTCTCTCTTAGATCTGAGAGGTTGCAGTGCTGAATTTGCAACGTACAATTATTTAAACAAAGTGTAGTAAAATGAAATGTAGTTAAAGAACCAAAACCTCTATGCTATCAAAGTTACAGAAAAGTCTTGATTGTACAAAAGTAATGATAGTGATGTTACATTTTGTATCAGTGGAAAGTAATAGAGGTTTAAAGGTTAATTAGAAAAGACATACCAGTGCACTTGTTGGAGGCATAAAGGTAACTCTGAAAACAAACTTCCCTCAAAGTCAGGGAAAATGCTTGTTGAAGAATGGCATCAGGTGAATCTGTCCATTGTTCTATGTTGGGCAGTATCTAGTGCTTGAACGTATGCCTCCATTCTTTCTGTTGTGCCCATGGGACCAACTGGTGGTACAACAAGAAGCTAGTGCTTCCTGAAACAATCCCAGAAATGAGCTGAAATGCTAGTTTCTGGAGCAAGACAGGTTATCAGAGTTCCCTTCGGTAAGTTCCACTGACTTACCACATTCCAGAAACTAGCACTTTGGTTTGTTTGGGGTTGCTTTAAGAACCTCTAGCTTCACAATGAACTAGCAGTGGGTCCTGCTGGAGTGTGGGCAGTGTTGGATATTGCCCCTTGAGTTTTCAATCAGGATAACTTTAAAAAGAGACACTTTTTTGTATATTGTTGTTGCTATGAAGTGGAACATATTTTAAAATGTACATGTATTTAAATGAGTAAAACCATATGACCAATGGATCATTGGTCATATGGTTTATCTCAGAGAATTCATACTCCTAGCCTCTGCTGTAGTGCTATTTCACCACACAGCTTATTTTCTTTTCTCTAAAATATTTCTAACCCTTGAAAAATGATTGAATGTCTAGCTCCACTAGTTACAGGCAAGAAAGCTGTTCCAACCCTTGCAGAGTGAACTTTTAGCATTTGTTTTGCAAGTTTTTTTTCACAAACAGAATCCTGAAGGATTAACAAAGCCCTTGTTAATATTCACTTGGCAACAGTCTTCACATAGCACCGACATTAGAGCCTGCTTTATTGACAGATAATGTTGTGAAGAACACTGGGGTTAAACAGCTATTCTTTCTTGGGGACTGTCATGGGACTTCCTCCTTGACAGCAACTGTGCAGTGTCGAAAAAAGGTTTATAGATATTCGTTTAAAGGCTTATAATGTTTAATATGAAGAATGTCGAACTGGCATCCTGGGCATTCCACATAATATTGTGTCAACATTATGCATCCCATTTTGATGGTACATGGACCTCTTCTTCCATCGGTCATATGGTGACCACCCCCTCACTCAAATAATTCCGTTTACCTCTGTGCATTTTAGCTTTGCTAAAATGAGATGCTTCCAGGCAATCCATGAGATGCTTCCAGACAAGGTTTTTGTATTAAAATCATTCTAAAATTCATAGATTTGTAGGGGTTCAGATATCATTGTCTTCCTTGCTACTTCTTCCAACTTTTTTGTTTCCACAAAAAAAATTGTCAAGGAGGAAAAGATGGAATAGCTCCATAGTGCCTTTGAGGTGCCCTCAATTTTGAAAGAGAGAGCCAGTATACTGCAGTGGTTAAAGTAAGGTTCTTGTCCCCACTCAGCCATGGAAGCTCACTGGATGTCTTTTTAGCCAGTAACTGGCTCTCACGTGACCTACCTCACAGAATTGTTGGGAGGATAAAATGGAGAAAAGGAGTATCATCTAAGCTATATTGGGTTCTTTGAAAGAAAAAATGTGGGAAATAAATAAATAAATTTTAACACCCTCCCATGCGTCCTGGTATTCTACTCCTGGGTTTCATGTGATGTTCTCTAGTCACTGTGTATTAACTCTAACGAGGTGCACAATTCTTATTAGAGCCATGTTTTTTCATGAATCACCTGACCTACCCATAGAAAGGGGCATTCCATTTTGGCACTTGAGTGATACCCAAACAGGGGAGTAGCTTACAACTACTATAAGGGAGAGAACCTGCCACACAATATTTGTTGAGCAAGTTCCATCTCTTTTGTAAAAAGGATGGAAAGGGTGAGACTAGGCTTCACAGATTGCTACATTTGCCTCTCTTAAAGGAATCACCACATTAAAAGAAGCAATATAGGAAACCCCATCCAATCCTCTCCCTCTCCTGGCTTCTGAGAAGCAATGGGTGGCCCTTAGGGGCCACCTGGCCTCCAACACACCCTTCATACATAGCTCTACTTCCCACACCTCACCAAAACACACTTCACCCAACTTATCTCATACGTTAAGGTGCAAGCATAGGGTTCTCTAACTTAGTCCTCCCAGGAGTGAACTCCAGCCAAAGCTCAGTCAGTGCTCTCTCTTTACATATGTCATGTGCCAACTCCAGCACATGAGCCATGATACAGGCAAGAGAGAGTTAGTGGCTGAGGTGTCTCAGGTGAGAATGCAGCCATGTCTCTGTTGCTGCTCATACTGAGGAAAAGCCCATTGACCGTGTGTTGGCTCTTGTGGGAGTGAGTCGATAAGTAGACCCAATGTTGTCAGCCCTTCAGCCTCTGCTCAATTACAAATTTGGACCCTATTAAAAATGAATTGTGACCAGGACAGTAATAATAGCAGAAGTTGTATTAACACTACTAATGAACAGCAATACTAACACTCGACAGTTTTTTCCCCAATAAGCCCCAAAGGAATAAAAAGCCTTAAGAATTCCTTCCACTCAAGCAGTACTGGCTGGGCAAGCACTTTATACATCAAATATTCATTAGGAAGGAAACGAACGAAGAAATGGGGAGGAGGTGAGTGCATTTTCTTGCTGTGTATTAACATTCACATGAGCTGATCATTAGGAATTAACATGTCACCTAGCTAGTTTCTAGCCTAGACAACAGGGATTCTGCCTGTCAATCACCAGTCCCTGTAAGCACCCAAAATAACAGCATTTCAGAATCGTTCTCTAGATTAGCTGAGCTTGACGGAATATGGAACCCAAGTGGGAAATAAACGTTGAATCACAACAGAGTCTTTTCCAGTTCTACACCTGGAGAGAACTATTTCCAAAGAAGGGATACAGGAGTTTTCCAACTTAAAAGCCATTATTAGTAAGGGTGAGAGAAGGGCTGCTCTTAAAAGAAAATAAACTTGACTTTTTGCTTTCTCCTCCCCACCTACCATCCTAGCATGTGGTTTCTGCAGATACAGCTGACAGCTTATTGCTGTGTTGAGTATCACAGGCCTGTCAGGACTAGATCTCTCAGCTGGCTTTGATGCTTACAGAGACGGCATCCTCTCCACTTAAAAAGAAAAAAAAAATATCTAGCCCAAAATAGCTGCTGCCACAAGGAGAAGCAGCTTTGAGTAAAAACAAACAGACCATCCACAACAGCAAAACAAAATAAAAATAAACAGTCAACTTAGATCCAGTTACTAGATCAAAGATAGGCTGAGATTCTTCTGTGCATATTGCACAGTATTTGATACCTCCCAACAGCTGCAAGGCTTCTTTTGTGAAGAACAATCACGAAAATAGTGCATTAAGACTATAAAACCAGAACGTTATTCAAACAACAACAACAGCCTAACAGCACGATGAAAGAAGCCCGCCATCAAAGCTCAATCTCTAATTTCAGTGCAATTAAATAAAGTACTTCAGGAAAACCTGAAGAAAAATCATATTTGATAATGTTAACCTAGGCTGCAATTAATACATATTTCTGGAAGGCTCTTCCATTGTTTTGTGTTCCTAAGGTGGCAATACCATGACTGCTTAGCACTGTTGTAGCCCCATTGACTCAGCAAATGATGAGTGACTCATTTCCTAAGACAGATTTTCAGGAAGGAGAAATTGTGTTCTATGTGATGTTCCTGTTCTATGCCTGTGATGTTCAGCTGCCTTATATGATCCTCTCAGAGTGCAGGACACGGAATAATGGGCTCAAGTTACAGGAAGCCAGATAATGGCTGGACATCAGGAAAAACTTCCTGACTGTTAGAGCAGTGCGACGGTGGAATCAGTTACCTAGGGAGGTTGTGGGCTCTCTCACACTAGAGGCATTCAAGAGGCAGCTGGACAACCATCTGTTAGGGATGCTTTAGGATGGATTCCTGCATTGAGCAGGGGGTTGGACTAGATGGCCTTGTAGGCCCCTTCCAACTCTGCTATTCTATGATTCTATGATTCTATGATCAGGAAAAACTTCCTGACTGTTAGAGCAGTACGACAATAGAACCAATTACCTAGGGCAGTGGTTCCCAATTGGTGGTCTGCAGACCCCAGGTGGTCCACGTAACCCACCCAGGAGGTCCGTGGGACCATTCACATATTCACCATTCATTTCTGGAGTCCACTGACGAATTCCTACCAGAAGTAAAATATAACATTACTGAGCACCTGTGTGATTTAGCGAGTAGCTTCAGAGATTATTTCCCTGCACCTAATCTTGAAAACTCATGGATAAGGAAGCCTTTTGAATGTGGTGATGTATAACTAACAACTATACCTGCGGAAAAGCAAGATGCACTTGCTGACGTGACTTGTGATGGTTCATTGAAATCATTTTTCAAAGAATATAGACTGGACCAATTCTGGGTGAAGGTTTTTCCTGATTATAAGAAGTTAGGAGAAAAAGCTTTGAAACATCTAGTTCCCTTTTGTTCCACATATCTTTGTGAACAAACATTTTCGACATTTTGTTATGTGAAGAACAAGCATAGAAATCGGCTAGATGTTGATCCAGATTTGAGATTAAAGGTAGGAAATATTGAACCATATGTGGAAGGGGTTGTTTGGGACAAAAAGAGGCATGATTTCTCCCATCACATTTAGGTTTAGTAGCTGCTAGACAAGTCATAATTTGTTCAATTGTAAGCTAGACGATAGTAAAATTAAATTCATCTTTATATTCCTAACTAAATCATGGTCATTTTTGCATGGTAATATCACAAATACCACAAATTTTATGGTCTGTTTTTTAGTATACCTAAAATCATTTGCTTATTAGGTAAAATAAAACCCCTTATTTTCTCCAAAAAATTGCTTCGCACAGGTATCTACCATAGAGATAACATTTTTTTCAAAAGTAGGGGGTCCATGGCTTAGCATTGGGAATACAAGGGGTCTGCAGTACTTAGCTAATTGGGCACCACTGACCTAGGGAGGTTGTGGGCTCTCCCACACTAGAGGCATTTAAGAGGCAGCTGGACAACCATCTGTTGGGTATGCTTTGAGGTGGATTCCTGCATTGAGCAGGGGGTTGGACTAGATGGCCTTATAGGCCCCTTCCAACTCTACTATTCTATGATTCTATGATGTAAATGTAAATATATATACAAAGTTATTGTCTATATGTATAAGGTTCAGGAAATAAGTAGGCCTCAAGGTACTTACAATTTGTAGAGGGGGGTTGAATGCCTGTGTGTTGATTGGATGGTTGAGGGGGAGTGCAGATTGGCTGAGTAAGAGTGGGAGGAGCTAGAGAAATGTATCTATATATAGTTAAGTGAGTGAGAGGAGGAGGCAGAAGAGTCTGTGTAGTATGAGCGGTAGAGTTTGAGTGTTAAGAGATACAGTGTGTAGGTTAGAATTCTGTGAGGTAGAGAGAAGTAGAAGATTTTAGGATATATACAGTGGAACCTAGTAAATAAAGAAGTGACTGAAACCAATACACTTTGAACCTTGTAACCATACGCATTTGAACTGAGGAAACCATTAAGCTTATACACACATTTACTTGAGTTAATAAATTCAAATTATAGTTACTAAACAACTGGTGTGGTCTGTGGATGTGTCTGAGGAGAAAACAACAAATGGTGGCAGCGGAATGGGAAACAGGGCTAGGTTGCTGGGCTGTGGAGCTGTGGGGCTGAAGAAGAGGCAAGACAGGAGCAGCAGCAGTAGACCTAAACCCTCAAACACATTTGCACAGGGGGAATTAAAGTGGTCCTGGGTGCTAGTGGCATGGACAGTCCTGTTGGGTGCTTGTGGGTGTCTCAGGTGAAGTTGAGACGACACAGGGGGACAGGACGTCACAATGGCCAATAATATAGTTTAGTCTCCAAGAATAGGTCATAGCTAGTGGGAATCAACAAACAGGGCACATCCTTGAACGTCTGCAGGTGGTCCCTGGAGGAGATGGGATTGTGTCTGCGTCACTACACAGATACAGTACACTTTTTACTTCTTAATAAGTCAACACATAAACTTTACTGAGTCGTCACATTCCCAAATTGTGAATGTACTATGAGTCCACACGTCACATTCCCAAATTGTGAATGTACTATGAGTCCACACACTTTCTCCTTTCCCTGCTGTTCATGTGCCCTACTTAACAAAAAACTGCCTAGATTGTCAAATCAATGTTCTGCAATGTCATTACTGGGATTTGAGCATTCCCTATAAACCAGAATTACAAACCAGGATCAAACTGTGGTTTGTAATCTTGGTTTGTTGGGCATTCTCAAAATGTATGACAGCTACTGTAAATGGAACATCCATGTGCAGAGCTGGTTGGCTACTGTGTGACTAGATGGACCCTCAGTCTGTTCCAGCATGGCATTTCACATTACTACATTTGCAAAGACTCAGAGTTAACTGTCCGGTTGCTGTTGGGAACTGAAATTCTGGGGCGGGGGGCAGGAATGAACCCTAGCCTGGAGAGAACCTGAGAGAGCTCAGTGGAAAAAGTTTGTTTAGATAAAACTTGTTTGGAAGACAGGAGTCGGTGGGGTGCAGTACGCCAACTTTGTAACAGCCTTTATGAGCTCAAATGTGCATAGGCAGCTGTTATTGCAAATGTGAACTCCTCTGTTCTGTTAGAGTCCAGTGATATTGGGGGGAAATGTTCTGAAGAGAACTTAAGAGGTCTTTTCTCTTTACATAGCAGCTAGTTATTTAGGGTGTAATCATATGCATGTTTAGACAGAAAAAATGGTCCTTCAACTTGCTGGAACATGTTCACATGTTCTTCTTGTTAGGATCGGCTCCGCGCCGCTCCGCCCATGCTCTGCTCCTCTTCGCCGCGGAGCTCCGGCTCCGAATCAGAGCTCTGCAGTGGAGGGGAGTGGTGGCAGGTAAGGCTGGGAGAGGAGGGCGGGGGGGGGTTACCGGGCCCTGCCGTCGTCACCGCCCGTGCGGCGACAGCGGCAGAGCCCAGTAAGGGACCAAGGGGGAGGGGGGCCTTACCTGCCTCCGTCCGCGGTCCGTCGGCTTCTTCAATTGAGTGTGGCCTAGACTTCCTGGTTGAACCGCGGGCTCAATTGAAGAAGCCGAGGGACCGCAGATGGAGGCAGGTAAGGGAGAGGAGGGGGGTTTACCGGGCCCTGCCCTGCGACAGCGACAGCGGCAGGGCCTGGTAAACCCCACTTACCTTTCCGGCGGAGCTCCGGATCGAGGCGAAAGATCTGCCTTCACCTCGATCCTCTTCGCCACGCTCCGCCGGCCCCCCAATCCTCTTCGCCTCTGCCTTAAGGGGAGGCGAAGCACCCCGCTCCGCTTCTAATTCGCTGGTCCGATTAGAAGCGGAGCACATCCCTATTAGGAATTCTGCCCAACTGTAATATCCAGATATGGCTGGCCTTTGCACATAAATGTTAAATTTGTCAAGATGAAAGGAAATGTAAGTTTTCATAGACAGCTACAATAGCTATTCACATATCTATGAAATCCACCTCTGTTACCTTCTGGGAGGAGAAATTGATCTTTCTTAGCCAGAGCTTGAAGTGTGATAAAAACTTTCGACTTTACTTTGGCCAGAGACTGCTGCAGGATCAAAAAAGATGAATGGTCTGTACAGCAGGTTATAATAGCTCTATCATACAGTCCCCATTGCTCTGAAAATGTGTCTACCCATAGCCTCAGTGAAAGCCAATGATAGCAATAGCATATATTTCTAATTTTACAGTGATATGTGAAACAAAACAAGATTTATTATACATAAGAGCATGTAGGCAATTAACTTTATGAAGATCTTTTCAGTATTAGCATATCTTGTAATGGCCTTGGCTGGCCTAGAACATCTCAGTAACTGAATTATGTGGGATGACAATGGTGGTGACAAGGAAACGTCACCTATGACCTTCCTATCATGTGTGATTCAGTTAACTGAATCACTCTGCTAACTCCGATGAAATTCTAGATCCACCATGAGATGCCTTTTTCTCAGTAGTCACATCACACCTCAATCAAACCAAGACTGGGTTGTTAAAAATGTTCAACTTATATTGAAATGCAGTGAATCCCAAATGTTCGTGTGAATCTATAGTTTAACAGGGGAAGGAAAATGAAATCATATTTTATTTATATGATGCATTTTTAGCCTCCTTTCAAGACAACAGTCTTCCCAAGGTGGCTTAAAATCTACACTTTAATGAAAATGCATTCGGAAGTACTTAATGGTAATGGTAGTTATTACTAACAATGAGCATTGCACCAAGCATGTGCATTCATGTGAGAAATATTATTTAATGTAGTTTTTCTACTGCACCATTAGAAAATGGTGCATCTATTTCCCAAGAGTATTGTAGTTTCACTAGATAATATTTATTTGTTTTATATCCCATTCATGCTTTCCCTTAATGTTTAGTTTTGCAACATTTTAGCAAATTATGCACACACACATACACACACACCTCAAATGAAGCAATTTTGCGTTATTGTATTTGTCTATCTAGCATTCTGTGCTAGCAGGAACTGGACCATACTGCATTGCAACGAGGATCTCACATCCTTACACAAAAAAGAGTTTGCCAGGGCTCCTGAGATGTTCTATTAGCCATCAGAGTGGGAAGTCAGTCCCTCTGTCCCACATCATCATTCAAGCGCCTCTGCGTATTACAGCTGAGAGGCAAAATTGTGGAGAGACACAAGAAGATTTTGTTGTAATTTTAGCACAAAGGGTGCAATTCTATGCAGATTTACTCAGAAGTAAGCCTTACAGGAAGACTTATTGCTTAGTTTGTTTAGGACTGCAGACAAAAGCACTGGTGATTGCAGATTCAAGCTGCACACACTTACCTTTATAGCAGCTGGATTGTAATTTCATTGAAAAATGTAATTTCAGTGATCAGGCTTGTTAGTATGCGAATAATTCAATGGTGATTGTCTGTGAGACCTATAGCCCTACTGTACTCCGAAGTGGTCCACAGGACGTCTTGTTTCAACATGCCAGGAAAATGATAGCCCACTTCCGGCATTCGCCAGGACATAGGAAGGCTTAAAGTAGTTAGAATGATGGCCCGTCTCTGGGCATGCAGGCCCTACCCCTCTCAATTCAGACCTTGTTGTACTGAATCAGCAAGAGTTGTGTGCAATTTCTTTGGTGTCTCTCTCTCACAAGGGCAGAATCTCTCTCATGCCTGTGTCCTTTCATGTAGGGTGACCATATGAAAAGGAGGACGGGGCTCCTGTATCTTTAACAGTTGCATAGAAAAGGGAATTTCAGCAGGTGTCATTTGTATATATGGAGAACCTGGTGAAATTCCCTCTTCATCACAACAGTTAAAGCTGCAGGAGCTATACTAGAGTGACCAGATTATAAAGAGGGCAAGGCACCTGCAACTTTAACTGGTGTGATGAAGAGGAAATTTCTCCAGGTTCCCCATATATACAAATGATACCTGCTGAAATTTCCTTTTCAATACAACTGTTAAAGATATAAGAGTCCTGTCCTATATCTGAAATGGTCGCCCTATTTCATGACCTAATATAACCCCTCGCTCCAATTGGGCTAAAGCTGCTGGAAATATGCTGAGTCAGTGCCTAGCCTCGGCCTCTCTAGGAAGCAGAAATGCTCTGTGGAGCAAAGCCTCATGAATCAGGTCTACTTGAGAGGAATGTTCCTCAGGCAGGGAAGGAAGCCAGCCAGCCAGATGAAAGCTTACTCACTGTCAAGCCCAGGGCAGCTGGTTTTCCTTCTTTTCCCCTGACTACTAGACTGGCTACTGCTGTTGCTGCTATCCCTCCCTTTATTTCCAACTTCTGTCTACAGGCAGTATCCAATGAGGGCATTGTGCTCCTGCTTGCGCAATGGAACATAGTGCGTCCAAAAGCAAACCCTGAGTGAAATGCTCATTTTCAAATTGGAACAGGTTGGTGGAACTCCATGATCCAAGCTCCATTGACTACCTTAATCCAGAAACTAGAGTTTCTGCTTGTTCCCAGTAGCTATCCAGAGTGATAGATGTCCATTGCGCAAATGGTCAGGCCCGCTGATGCTTGGGCATCCCTTTATTTCCCTATCGGGCAGTGGACAAAAGAACCTGGATGTAGAGGCTGCCCAGTTATATTGGGATGTTTTATTAATATTTCAGTGCTGTTTTTGTCACCCATGAAATTTTATTTACGTTGAAGTAAAAAAAAATTAAGGAAACCAAAAGAAGAATATGCATAATAATATAACAAGATAAGAACCAAAGAAATTCACTAATTATAATTCTTATAATTTATAATTTCAGTGTTCTTATATAAATATGAACTATGCCACCTTGCCATCATTAACCAATTAAAAAAAATAACATGCTGAAAATGGAAAGTTGTGTATTATAAATACTTTTTTTTAAAAAAAAATCACAGTTGTTCCCTAATACCATTTTCAAGATTAAAGCTGCATATTTACATTCTCAAAACATCCCCTTAGTATCATTTATTTCCCTGTTATGTCCTCGTCTATACTGCCCTTCAAATAGAAAGCTCACCCGTTTCAAAATATTAATTCCAAGGTAACTCCAATGAGGTTTCTAGTTTTTCCAGGCCATGGCAAAACCTCTCCTGTATTCTATGCAGTTATCAAGTAGAAATAGAGCAGGAAGAGAGAAATTAATCTCCCAAAACTAGAATCCTATGGGTTGGTAGACCTCCAGAATTCAGGCAAAGGTGTCCACCCACCCATTACAGCAAGAGTGGAGAATCTCTTTTAGCCCAAGGGCCAATTCAATTTCAGAGGAGCTTTGGGGGGGGGGGACATCCCAGTGGTGGGTGGAACCAAAAGCAAAAGGGGGAGGGCTAAAATTACAAAAAATACCAGCCAATTGTAGTTTAATGCTCTTACTTCCAGTAACTAAGTCTTAAGAAAGGTATTTAAGCTATTTAGAACTGGAAAAAATACCGCATGTGCCAGGAAACCACCCAATGCTTGATGGTTGAGGGAGAGGGGGTGGGGACAGGGGAAGGGAGGTGGCCAATTAGGGAACACGGGGAGGGCCAGAATGGGACCCGGGCCTGCCTTATGGTGTGGACCAACAATATCTTACACACCCTAGAAGTGACAAGAGACAGGGCTTGTGAAAAACCAAGCTGGGATAGTTTATGAGTTTTCTGTTCTCCATCAAAGCTGATAGATGTGACTGATAGTCAAAGCTGATAGATGTGACTTAAGTGCCCATGCAGTACAATCCTACACATCCTATATATGTCTACTCAGTAAGCTCCATTGAGTTGAATAGAGTTACTCTCAAGTAAGTGTGAATAGGATGAACCATTTTATAAGAAGAAGGAAATCCATCTTGACATCCTGGAATGTACCATGCTTGCTCAGCTCCAGAACATTCCTGTTTCTGTATCCCATCTGCATTACCTTCCACCTTTGTGGAATTGCACAAGCAAAAGACAGTTACAAAATGCCTAAACTTGACTCTTTCCCCTAGGCAGCATCATGGTTTGAAGCCAGGAGTGCAGAACCTCAGGGCCAGGAGCCAAATTCAATCTTCCTGGGATCCCAAAATGGCCACGCACCCTTCCCCTAGATATTCCAAACAACAGAGTGCCCTTTTAAAAAAAACACCAAGGTGTCTTTTAAAAGTTATTATTTGTATTTAAGAATGCACTTCCTACCTAAGCTTAATGCATCAAGTCAAATACTTTCCATTTGATGTTCTTGGTCTGTATGCAGAAAGTGAATTCATGTTCGTTGGAGTCAGAATTCATTTAATATAAAACAGAGAAGTTAATACTGCTTGTCTCTGGAGAGTCCTTGGTGAGTGAATTCTTTGTAGAAGTGTCTTAGATGCCCCTGATAAAAATAAAAGCTGCTGCAAATTGAAAAAGAGTTGTGAATGGCTGTTTTGACTTTGTCTATTTTTTACCGGGTTCTTCTTGCCATTATTATCAATATTTCCCTTCCTGACTTTAAAAACATGTTTTGGAGAGCAATCCTGTAGCCCTTAAACTATGTCTGAGCGGCCATAAGATGCATTGGATCTCACCCTCCGAGGTTGGGGAACTCTGACCCCATATAGGCCTCTCTGGAGTTATGATCAATTTCAGCACCGTACTCTTAGTGCCTTCTTGAGACGTTAGTGAAGGAAGCACAAGAGATAGGACCGTCTTGTAGTGTGACTCTGAAATGCTCTCCTGATTGAATATCTAGCAGGCTCCCTCTTTATGTCTCTTTCATCCAAATTTGAAGATGCTTTGGTGGACTTTTAATGTCTCTCTATAGCCACTTACCTGGGAGTACGGGACGAGACATGCATAAACATGTATAGGCATACATATGCATATGATTTTTATCTGAGTAGACTCGTATAGATTATTCTGTTTTATTGCTGCCAGTTTAAATGTGTGATGTCTTTTAGCTTTGCTCCTTTTAGTTTCTTAGTATTGGTTGTTTTATATGTTCTTTGTTCCTGCCATTAAAAGTTGTTCGCTAGTTGTGTTTTTATTATTAGGTTGTTTATGTTTTGCTTTGTTGCAAACTGCTGTCGATCCATTGCACAGCAGTGAAAAATGATTGACCAAATGAGATCTTGAATGCTGGTGCTCTGAGAAAGGACTTCATCTTCCAGGGTGGGATCCCAGATTTAAGTAATCTCAGGTTCTCCCAGTTTGTTGTTTATTTTGTATGTATAATTCATACCTTTTATAATTTTATCACAAATTATTATTTTATATGTAATATTGTAAATCACTCTTGTAAAGACGCTGACAATAGTTACAGCCTGCTCTGTGTGTGTGTGTGTGTGTGTGTGTGTGTATCACTTTGCACATCTTCTAGAAGCCTAGTTTCTATGCTGGGAGCCTCTTCTAAGCTGCTAGAAGAGGATCAGAGGAGGGATGGAGCACCCTGCCTCTTGTTCGTCAACTCACTCACCTGCGCTGCATACAATTCTATACCCTCACTTGGATGCTGTTCCTGGTCACCTATGGGTACCAAGCAAATGCTTAAAGATAAGGCTGAAATAAAACAAGCACATGGCACTTTAAAGAATGTTATATGCAAAAAAAGATCGCCTCCCTCATGTGGCGCATAATGGTAAGCAGCAGTTACTGCAGCCAAAACTCTCCCCACGGCCTGAGTTCGATCCCAGCGGAAGCTGGTTCTCAGGCAGCCGGCTCAGGTCGACTCAGCCTTCCATCTTTCTGAGGTCGGTAAAATGAGTACCCAGCTAGCTGGGGGAAAGGTAACTGTGACTGGGGAAGGCAATGGCAAACCACCCCGCTACAAAGTCTGCCAAGAAAACGTCAGCGAAACAGGCATCCCTCTAGGAGTCAGCAATGACTCAAGTGCTTGCAGTAGAGGTTCCTTTCCTTTCCTATTCCAAAGAGTGTGCAATAAACATTTCAATATTGGAGAAAGAGACAACAAAGAAAGGGGAGGAATGGGAGAAGCAATAATAATAAAATATGAAGGTAGCAATTATGCCATCTTGCTTAGGTCAATCACAGAACTGTTTATTTGTTTCTTTGCTAGCAATCACATAAGATACACAAGGTAAGTGTCACATAGGGCCCCCAAGGTTGTGACCAAGTAGTAATATTTATGACATACAAGTAGTAACAGAGTTCACTCAGCCACTAGTCAGGTTATTTACCATCTTTGTGTGTCTGGTAACTATCCACAACACAAAACATATCTCCATGATAATCAACTGTGGTTGTGATTTTACTGGCACTGTGGCTTGAAACACTAGTATTTATTGCCGATGTGAAAACATTCTTCCATGAAATTTTAGCAAATGCCAAACGCTAATGAGACAGTGCTAGGTTAGTGTGGTTGTGATGTGCTATTCTACTTTCTCTATCATAACAGATCGTACAATCTACTGATTAGTTTCATTATTATATCTCATAAACCAACTAGTAAATATTTATGATCTACAACAAATATGCAGTAAAACTGAACAGCTCTTTTATAATTCTAAACCTTCGTGTACCTAACAAATAATAGGCTATCATAAAACATAGGAAACCCTCAATTGAAGCCCTGCAGACATAATGTATTCCTTATAACAGCTTAATTTAATTTGGCAGATAGGATTTAATGCAATAAATTCTTCAGATATTACCATAACTGAGTTTAATCTTACTTGGAGACAGCAAAAATGACAGCAGAGAAACACAGATGCAATCTGTAGTTGTCTTCTCTTCTTCCTCTTCCAAAATTCAAGCCACTGTATTTGTTCTGAGAGATGGCATTTCAGTATTCTTATTTCTCTAGATGTCTTTGTAAATTCCTAAACCAAAGACAGGAGTATAGAAGTGCACAAGAGAGACAAGGGCACACAAACTTTACATTCTTACTATTAGTACCTATTTGTTTGGGAATAAAAGTAGATAAAATACTTGTAACTGAAACTTAGAATCAGGTATTCTTAATTCTCATTGAAACTAGTATAGCTCACGTATCAAACTGCACTTAAGTACCATTGATCTGAATGGGCTTCAAATACACCTGTTGCATAAAATATGTTAAGGCATTGTGCTTTAGAAAATGCACTCTACGACTTTAGCTAGACCTCCCGGGATCATCCCGGGGTCATCTCTGTTCATGTAAATGACACACAGGGGATCCCGGGAGCAGGCAGGGACGACCCCGGGATAAACCTTAGGTCTAGCTAAGGCCTACGAGTATAAAATGCCTGCTAAACAGGAAACAAAATACCATATCCAGCTATTTGGTCAGATATATATGCAACACAGGGCTCATCTACACCAAGCAGGATATTCCACTATGAAAGCGGTATATAAAAGGCAGGAGCTACACTACTGCTTTATAGCAGTATTGAAGTGCACTGCAGGAGCTACACTACTGCTTTATAGTGGTACTGAAGTGCACTGACAACTTTGGGGCCCATTGATACATCTACCCCAAGCAAGATATAACACTATGAAAGCAGTATGAAAGCAGTATATGGTCTGTGTCAATGGGCCCCCAACAGTGGTCAGTGCACTTCAATACCACTATAAAGCAATAGTGTGGCTCCTGCCTTTTATATACTGCTTTCATAGTGGAATATCCTCCTTGGTGTAGATGAGCCCCCAGAATGCTGTGTAGATGTGTTTACTTCTTTATAAGCTTGTAGTAGTAAGATCTGCATCTACATGTGCACAGTCATTGCTACTTATGTCAGTTGTATCATTCATATTGCAGGTTGTCCACCCAATGGCTAGTCCATGTATTCAGTCCATGGGTTTTGTTTTGTTTTAATATAACAAAGGGTGCAATCCTTTGCTGGTTTAGGCAGAAAAATGTCCTACAACTCCCAGCATTTCCTAGCCAACCATTACTGCTCCAGCTGCTCTCCTTAGTATGAAAGGCCTCTTGCTTTGCAGCATCAGGTGCAGGGGTTGTCTATTCAATTAATACATATCTGAAGAACGCTTAGACATCTACAATTATGTATGGATCCATTCATTTTCTCTTCTGCTCTTCTCCAAACATAATGCACTCAAGACAGGTTAAAATACAAATAAAACAATATCACTATTTATTTATTTTAAAAATAACAACCGAAGAACGTAAAACGAGCACATTAAAATTACATTTCATTCTGTTCCATAATGTTTTCAGAGCAATTAGATTAGGCGATCTTTACATTGGAGAGCAGTCCACAAAGTGGCACTGTTTGAGAGTTTTGGGGATTCTGGCCACAATCCAAGGAAAGCCAGGATATAGCTAAGTTCCATTAATATCTATGGTATTTAAGATCATTTTGAAGTTCTTAAGATTGCAATCCTTAATCTTATATCCTGTGGGAGTAAAAATCTGAGTAGACATGCATAGGATTGCCCTGTTTATTATTTTAAACTGTTTCTAGATCACATCTGTAAAATTATTCATCGTTGCAGTAAAAATATTTTTGGTTACCAAATGTGAAGTCATGTATTTCCAAAACTATCCTGCAATCCACTGGGTTTGATAATGTACATGGAATCCTATGTGTATAGGGGTTTCCCCGCTTTCTGTTCTGGGAATGGAAATAGTGAGCACAAGCATTGGTAAATGCTCACATAGACATGAAGCTTTCCCTTCTCACTAAAGAGAAGGAGGAGTCCATTCAGCTCTGGAACCTTGCCATAGAGTTTATCTAACATGTATTTCTTTTCATTGCCTTTGAGTCCAAGCATATGGACAACATTAACCCCTGCACAACTTTCCTCTGAGCTCCAATGTGAAATAGACTATATTTAACTCAAGGTCTAGCTTCGGGAAACAACTAGTGTCCTTCAATGGGTCTACACATCCACATATGCATCAAAAGATGCATCCAGACAGTTCAATGGTGTCCAGATGAGCACTGTCATGTGGATGGGAATGTTCACCCACATTAGCATGGTGTATATACATGGAAGCCTGGCCCATGCCAGATCCGGATCATCTGTGACTTGGTTTATTAAGATTGACAATATATAGAATGTCATAGCTTTAACCAAATACATGTTTGGTTCATGCTCTTCCCTCCTTCCAAAAACATGTGGTAGTTTTCTATTCTGGTATCACAGTATAGAGCTTATGTATCTTGCTCTTGTTTAAAGACCCCAATTTATTTTTTGCTAAAAATCTGTCAGGTTTCTCTGCCCTGGAATCCATAAAAAATTGATTTTCTACCACTTCCACAGCCTTCCTTGGTTTTCATGGACCATAAGCCAAGACATATGTTTTATTGAATCGAACTCTTAGACAGTACATCATATTTTGGATAGGCAACAATTCTGCACTGAAGACCCATACTCAATGTGAATTCTCCAGAGGACTCTCTCTGCCCCAGCAATTTGACATATGGTCCCTTTTACTGCTTTGCCTTTCCATGTTTAACAGCTAGAAATAGGAGGGATGTGTTAAAGTAGAAGGAAAATGAAAAGGAAACACGGGAGGGGGAAAAAGTCTGGTTTTCTGTATTTGGAATGTGGGTGAATTATCCTTTCTATTTTCTGTCAGTTTCATGTGCAGTCAACATACTAGATGGTCATGTTTGTATTTGAGAACTGTTTCTTGGAAGAGCTAAAGTTAGCAGCTGATGATGATGATGATACTAATAGAGTGGAAAACTGTGAACACAGCATATTAATCAAGAAGTGTGTCTTAATAGAAACCTAAAGGCATTGTTTCTCACATTCTCTGGGATGACTACAATACATCATATACATTCTAATGACATTTATGTAATTTCCAATTCTGGCTGCATTACTTAATCGGAGTTGACATTATTGCAATGTAGATCTATAGTGAAATGGGATAAATGAAGAGTTACAGAATAAGGACCATTTCCTTATTTTCTTATAAAGAGGCTTTCAGTATGAGTCTTAGCAATAACAGAAGGATTACTCTCTGTTGTTGCTACCTGTGCTCCCAAAAAGGATCTGCTCCTGGCCTGAAATAGTCAGAAAGCAGCACTTTGCGTTAACATAGAATGTGCTATTTAGGTACCAGATTATTATGTACCAGCCTCTTTTAAAAATAAAATAAAATGTGTAAACTTTCTATCCTGCCACCATCACTGCAATGCACTAGCCATACCTACAATTAAGTGTTTTTCTTCTTTCCCCTCTCATTTCTAATTCTTAGTAATAATTTTCACATCTATATAGTGACTCACAGCTGTTACCTCGCCCCACAACAATTCTATCAAACCAGCTAGTATCAGCCCCAGACAGTTTTCACAGGAGTTGTCTTAGACAGAGATGTACAATTTCCAGAGATTTTAAAACAATGGGGAGAAATACATATTGTATTGTTACATTTATATCCTACCTAGGTAGGATATAAATGTAACAATACCCCAACATTTTCCTCTTGCTTGACATTCTTCTTTTCTTCTTCCTCTCTTCAGTCTCTCAGAGTTTCAGAGCTACTGTGGGGCTATCTTCACGGCACTGAGTTGGTGCCTCATTCCCCCAAGGAGCAAGCGTGGGGTTTGTAGTGGTAATCCACCCCTCCCCCATGCATCCCTGAGACTAGGCCCCCGTCTTTATGGTGGCGCTTTGGCACTGTGAGGCACCTTGCTCTTGCACTTGCGTTCCTTCCCGGCATCTACATGGGAAGGAACACAAGTGCGAACTTTCCTGCTATTTAAAAGTAAAAAAAAAAAAAGGGGGGGAGGAGGAGAGGAACAGGACCGTTCCTCCCCCTTTAATTTATTATTATTATTATTATTATTATTATTATTATTATTATTATTATTCTGTATCTCCGCAGCTGCGCAGATATAGATAATAAAAATAAAAAAGAAATGGGGGTGGGGAACGCACATCTTAGGCTCTTTATCCTGAACCAATGCTGCACAGATTTGGAGTCATCCCAGGGCAAAGAAGATGTCAAGACAGACCCTGCGTCTTTCCCGGCACCTTTCTCTCCTTTGTTGCAATTTCGAAGCAGAAGGAGTTATTCATTGCTTTTAACCTGGTGAGCTTTCTCCCCCTCCCTTTCCCCCCTTTCCTCTTTCACAACAAGAATTATCCAACACCCCCCTCCAAACCTACAGGAAAGCCAACTCTGCCTCCTCTGCTGTGATAGCCCAATATTTATGCCTCAACTTCATGGCCATGTACTAGGGAGTGAAGACCATCAAAATCAATGGGACTTACTTCTGAGTAGATCCATGGCTGCATTGTCAGTTTCCTAGTAGTTTTTTTTTTAAAGGAGGGGAATGGAAGAGTAATTGGAAAGGCCTGAACAGACATTCTAAACTTTATTTCCTTGGAAGGGGGAATGGAGGAGAAGGGGGAGAAATATTAATTTAATGCTTTGATTTGTCACACCAAACCCTCCTCACAGACATAAGAGCAGTTGTGCACAGCTGTACAACTATGCAGGTGTGGTTATTTACTGAATATTAAAGGAACATGCTGCATTTATTCACAGCGGTGTGCTTTGTAGGCATGCATTCAAAAGTAGGGTGACCATATGAAAAGGAGGACAGGGCTCCTGTATCTATAACAGTTGCATAGAAAAGGGAATTTCAGCAGGTGTCATTTGTATATATGGAAAACCTGGTGACATTCCTTCTTCATCACAACAGTTAAAGCTGTAGGAGCTCCACTAGAGTGACCAGATTTAAAAGAGGGCAGGGCACCTGCAGCTTTAACTGGTGTGATGAAGAGGGAATTTCAGCAGGTGCTACATGTATACAAAATGACACCTGCTGAAATTCCCTTTTCTATGCAACTGCTAAAGATACAGGAGCCCTGTCCTCCTTTTCATATGGTCACCCTATTCAAAAGTAGCATCCAAAAAAAGAAAATAATGGATTCCCATCCAGCCTGGTTGATGAGTGTTAGCAAATACAGGACAGATCCTATTTCCTGCCATAGAGCCACTCCCCCACATGCCCCCAAAATGAAATATAAAGGGGGGAAAGAAACGTCACCAGACTGGTTGGACCCTCACACCAATACCAGTTGGAACAGCATGCTACCTAGGCACACTGAAATTGTTCACTGCCTTGAGCCCCTTGGAGGAAAGTCTGGACATAAATGTAATAAATTATAGTAAATAAAATAAATAATGGTTTCTTTGTCTATTTGTGAATCAAAATGACTATGACAAGAAATATAGAAACAGCTTTGCATACCTGTCTAGTTCACAAGAACCTGTAAAGAGGGGGGTACTTATTTTATCACAAATTTGGAGTGATCAATTGTATATGGAAGGTAACTGAATACAGCTGGGAGAGAAGGGATTTTGGAGATTGAATAAGGTAGGCCGGAGTCAATATCACCTTACAGGAAGTGAAAGGGACAAGAAAATAAAAAAGGAAAATACTTAGGGTGACCATATGAAAAGGAGGACAGGGCTGCTGTATCATTAACAGTTGTATAGAAAAGGGAATTGCAGCAGGTGTAATTTGTATCCATGCAGCACCTGGTGAAATTCCCTCCATCACAACAGTTAAAGCTGAAGGAGCCCTGCCCTCTTTTGTATCTGGTCACACTTCCCTTTTGTATCTGATCACTCTACAAAAGAGGGCAGGGCTCCTGCAGCTTTAGCTGTTGTGTTGAAGAGGGAATTTCACCAGGTGCTGCATGCATACCAATGACACCTGCTGAAATTCCCTTTTTGGTACAAACTGTTAAAGATACAGGAGCCCTGTCTTCCTTTCCATATGGTCACCCTAAAATACTACCCCTTGGTACAACAATACAACACTTGGCTATAGTTTGCATTTGCATTAGCAAAGAAAGTTGTTTGGGGTGCCCACAGCACAGTTTATGAGCCAGGCGCCTTTGCTGCAGCAATGGAAATACTTATGTAACACATTTACTCCCCCACATGTACCGAATACATCCCACAATTGCATTCCAGCTGACACACTAAAAAAAAAATACATATATCTGTGGGCAATCTCAGCAATAAAATCTTACTAATTCATACTAAAAAAAATACATGGGTTTTTTTTAATGGCAAACAATAATTGGGAAAAGGAAAATCTATGGTGAGAACAAATATAGCTTGCCCACTCCACTCTCTAAAGAATAAAGAGCGCACCGGCAGCAGCAGCAGCTCTTGTAGAGCATTGCATGGGGCCTACATGATTGGTGGTCATGCCTTCAGTACGCAGTCTTTCTTAGGGCTGAATCAAATGTGTCTAAAGGCTCAATCCTATGCATCTTTAGACAGAAAAAACTCCTACAACTCCCAGCATCCCCAAGCCAGCAGACATGTGTAGTATGGCGCCCTAGATTCTGCTGGTTTAGTCTTCGTTCGGTGACTGCTGCATGTCAGGGCCTCCTGTGAAGAGTCACTTGTTTGAAAAGCTTCCCAGTATTTTATTATCAGACTGACTATAATGGGGGTGGCTTTTCTTTTGATTCATTTCTGGTGTGATAATGATGTGTACATACTGGATATTTTGATTCATTTTATAATACTCTGTAATGAAACGTGAAAATAAGGTGGGGATGCTTCCCCAGATGAAAGTGGTATTGTGTGCCTTAGTTTTGGTAAGATGCATGGTAGTAGATATGGAACTCGTCTATCTCCTATTCACTTTATGCTCATGGTTAATGCCAATCCAATGCTTGTTAACTCCAATGATCTTGTTAGCAGAGATGGAGGGTGGAGAACTGGATGATTGACTAAAATAGAAGCTTTGAAAGCGGCAGCCATGGCTTATTGTGTGGTCCAAACCCAGTGAGGATGGGTTGTTGATGTGATTAATAAACCATCCACAACCCATGGGCTGTTTTAGGTTTGTGGGTGTTTTGTTAACCACCACAACAACCCACATTTGGACATCACAATATACCATGGCAACTGGCCACCATGGCTTGAATATTCAAAATGGCCTCTGCCACACACCACAACCCACCATGGCTTAATAAGCCTTGAAGGGCTGTGGCAATCAGTCATGAGTCAGACCACCAATTCATCTAGACCAGCTTTCCCTGACCTGGTGCCGTCCAGCTATGCTGGACTACAACTCCCATTTTAATCTTTCAGAAGGGTCACTGCAGACTGGGGATGATGGAAGGTCTGGGGATGTCTGGTCTAGACCCCTATTGCCTCTTCTGACTGAGCAGTTCCACATTCCAGAGACAGAGATGGGAATGTGTGTCCCTCCAGATGTTGTTGGACTGCATCTCCCATCCTCCCTCACTATTGATTATGCTGGCTAGGGCTGATGGAAATTGTAGTCCAGCACCATCTAAAGCAGTGGTTCTCAACCTTCCTAATGCCGTGACCTTTTAATACAGTTCCTCATGTTGTGGTAACCCCCAACCATAAAATTATTTTCGTTCTTCTCTACACGATCCATTGACATGGGATGGTTTGCTAATGAAAATAATACATAACAATAGCTTTAATAATACAAAAGATGATACATGACATAGTTCAGTCAATACAGTTTCCTGAGACCATCGGAAATATGTGTTTTCCGATGGTCTTAGGCGACCCCTGTGAAAGGGGTCCCGACCCACAGGTTGAGAACCGCTGATCTAAAGGGACACACATCCCCCACCCCCAAAGTTGTAACTCAGCACCAGTTGCTAGGAGCAACTTTGGGAGAGGGCTATTACCTTCATGTCTTGATTGTGGGCTTCGTAGAGGCTTTGGGCTGGCCACTGCTAGAAACAAAATGCTAGAGTGAATGGTCTAACCCAGCAAGGCAATTCTCTTGTTCTCCCATTGGTGTCATCTGAACAAGGTACCAGTTCATTTTCTCCTTCGTTAAACCAAAATATCTAAAATCTGCTCAGCACTATTTACTCTTCAATAAGAATTCTGAGCAGCAGAAACATAACACAACAAGGCCTCTATTGCTAGTTGGAAGGTGACAATCACTTCTTGGGTGGGTGAATTCATCAATTCTCCAGTTAACATTCATAAGTCCTTGAGAGCCAGTAACCCCTTTGCTTTGCTCCCACACAGCCAAATTTAACACGAATAATATATTCAGTATTTGTATTTTGCCAACAGGAGAAACGTAAGCGATAAGATCAACCCAAGCATTGAAAGCACAGAGACTACAGAGCTTCTGTTTTGGAAGCTGTACAGTTTTTTTTACAAAAAGGTTCTTTCGAAACAAAACAGTAGAAGTTTCACCTAGACTTCTATCTGGTAAATAATTAAACACAACAACATGGAAACACTCCTTAAGCAATTAATACTGCATTTGTAATGAGAATATTTTTTCCCCTTCAAGGTGCAATGATTGAAATCAAACTGGAAGTGGTAATCATAAACCAAAGATTAGCAATAAGGCTTTAAAAAAAAAAAAGCTGGTCACCTAGCAACTTTGCCACTACCTGCTGCCCTTGCAAATAAGCTGAAGATAACGGATATGTGGGGTAATTATAGAAATTAAACTTTTACTGACACAAATTAAAACTACAACAGATAAAATAAAATAGGTTTAAATTGAACCAAGTTCTCTAGGAAATTACCGCCTTTCAAGCTTCCAGCTGTTGAATTTGCAGTTTTTATTCTTTTTCCTCCTCCTTTAAATTCTCATTGTGCTTTTGATGAAAGCCAGGTATGTGGTGGTAGTGGGGGGAGAGAAAATAATCAGTTACTCTATATTGCTTTTTACAATTGCTTGTGGAGGAAATGTATTTGCTAATCCCCTCAGAAAGGCTTAAATGACCATTATCCAGCAACCTAGATAAGAATAATAATATTAAGAAATAGTAGCAAGGAATTATTTTTCTCAGGTTCTTTATTTAAATGTGCATCTTGCCCATTTCTAAAGGCTTTGGGCAGGTGAGGTGTTTCAAAATAGATAGAAAACATCTTTAAAAATAAAAATTACATTTTTACATCTACGAAAATATGCTTTCTATTGGTTTCATCGCGACTAGAAAATTTATTTTAAAATATACCACTTTTAAAAATAAAAATAAACTCAAAGCAGCTTACAGCATAAAAAAGTCTATAAAACACATCAAATGTAAAAAAAGAAGTTAAAACAAAAAATAAACATTCCAACCCATTTTGAGAATGTTTCCCCAATGCTTCTGAAAAATGTTCTGGCTTGGCCTTTACTAAGGGCTCAGCTATACCAAGAAGGATATTCCACTGTGTAAGCAGTATATAAATGACATGAGCCACACTTCTGCTTTATAGCGGTATTGAAATGTACTGCAGGAGCCACACTACTGCTTGATAGTGGTACTGAAGTGCACTGACAACTGTTGGGGCCCAGGACACAACTACACCAAGCAGGATATATCACTATGAAAGCGGTATATGGGATGTGTGATGGGCCCCAACAGTTGTCAGTGCACTTCAATACCGCTATAAAGCAGTAGTGTGGCTCCTGCCTTTTCTATACCACTTTGATAGTGGAATATCCTGCTCGGTGTAGATGAGCCCTAAATCTCCAAGGGAAGAGTGTTTCGTCTAGATTTCTCACGAAGTATGCTGGATCGTAACCTTCTGCATGGGAAAATATGATGGGGTACAGGCAGGCCCTGCCAGCAGAAAATGGTGGAGCTGTGCCATAACCTATTGCTGCGGCACCAAATCATAACCTATGCCATAACCTATTGCTTCTTTTATTTTGACCAATTTTTTTTATTGTTTCGCAAACATGCATAACATAAAGGCATTACATAACGACATTACATCTAAAGAGAAAGAGGAAAAAAGAAAGAAAGAAAAAAGGGGCGAGGAAAGAAAAAAATGCACACAGAAAGGTTAAGTTATATTTTCGGCTCTCAACATATCACAAATGTGAATTGTATTTTCTCCTTGTTTGATACATTTAAAACAATAATCAAATTCTTTTCTTTCTTCTAAGTTAACTATGGCCTTAGCTAGACCTACCTTTTGTTCTGGGGGAGAGGAGGGGAGACCTCAGGTTGTGATTAATGCGAGATCTCGCTCTCGTATACACATAAGGCGTGACAACCTCAGGAAGAGAGGCGTCGCGCCCGCCATTTAAAGAAATTTCTTAAAGGGGATGGAGCGCACAAATGCTCGTGTGCAAAGGTAAGGTCTTTTTAATTTCACCTACCTTCCCCGTTCCCCCCACCCTACCCCCGATGGGCACAACACTCCTGAGGAGTGTTGCACCCTGTGCGCGGCTCCCGGCGAGTAAACCCATAAAAATGGGCCACATGCTCCATGGCTGAGCCCGAGACTGTGGAAAAAGCGGGGCCAAAGGGTAGGGCTGTATCGTGGGGCAAGGGAGGGATGATTCCTCCCTGATCCTGGGATCCCCTCTGCATCATGTGGATGCACAGGGATGATCCCGGGTATCACCCTGGGATATAGCCTGGTCTAGCTAAGTCCTATATCTCATACACTGAACCCACAGACAAATACATCATTTTTCTGTTTCCTGCAAAAATTCTGTTAGAGGTTTCCATTCAGATATGAATGTAGCTGTTGATTCATCTCTCATCACTGTAAGTTTTGCCGTCTCTGCCAACTCCAATATCTTCAATAGGTATTCTTCAATTGTTGGTGTTGCTTCATTTTTCCACTTCTGTTTGTACAGTAGTCTCACTGCCATTGTCATATATAAAAACAAAGTTCCCCCCTTCTCTTTCAGTTGGTTGTCCATTAGTCCCAATAGAAAGGCTTCTGGTTTCACTTCTGCTGGAGTGTAACCTCCCTGGGAAAATATGATGGGTTACAGGCAGGCCCTGTCAGCAGAATATGGTGGATAATGAGCGGAGCTGTGCCATAACCTATTGCTGGTGCACCAAATCATAACCTATGCCATAACCTATCGATGATGCACCAAAGAGACAGCCAGGATAGAATCTGGTGCATCAGCAATAGAATCAGATAAAATGTGACTGGTCAAAGATGCATTCATGGTTATGAGAAGCAACTGAGTCCACCTCACTACAAACCTGTGCTGGTTAGACACAATGGTATGCAATGATGTTATTAAAAGTGCTCCTTGGTCAATCATAAACGAGATGTTCTCAAAGGTGTATAAAAACCAAGCTATTTATGAATACAAATATGAAGATCAACTCATACATAGAGCAAATTAGTGCACTTAAACATGTTATTAAAAAAGCAGATCGATATACTCTTGAACTGCATCATCAGAAATATTGGGTGTTCATGGGTTAGATATACTATGCTAAACAGTTTCTAGACAACAGCTTCTAGTCATGTCCTTTAATCATGAGAACTGAATGTTCAAGTAAATAATAATAATAATAATAATAATAATAATAATAATAATAGCATATTTCTATGTCATGTTTCCTAAGTAATCAAAGCATTTATTTTAACTGCTGTAGCCTGGATTTGATCTTTAGTTGCAGGGAACCAGCACCACCTTCTGTGAATATTTGTGATTTACTTTACATAGTAAAACTGGAACAGGCAAACCAATCACCTCTGGAACCTCTTTCTTGTATTTTGTTTCCACTGTTCAAGTATATGTATATTTTCCCAGCTTACCGCTGGATTTTGTATTCACTTTGTTATGAAACAAGACTTTTCAAGTACAGGCATAGCCAGGGCTGCAAAATTCAAGGCAGACAGAAATAACAGATGACTAAACGATGAGGCCTGTTCAAAGACTGCATGTGCTACTGCTTATAGGACATGGCTGCAGCATTTTTATTTTTATTTTTACTTCCCACTCCATTCATTTTCCAGTTACTAGTCTCATCATAGTTCCAGTTTGGCTTGGCTTAGAGCACTGATAATCATGGTGGAAATTAGGCATGTGCTCCGCTCCGATTAGGAGCGGAGAAGCAGTAGCGGATTGGCCTGCTCCGCCTTACCCAGAGGCGGAGTAGAAGCGGACCGCGGATCCCTAGAAGCAAGGCGAAGAGAAGCGACCATTTTTCGGAGTTCCTAGTTCAGGCAGAGCGCTCCGATCGCCATCTTGAAAACATTTCGCCCATAGGATTGCATTGCGGGAAATAATCGCGGATAACTGGGTTGTTTTTGAAGCTATCGTTCCGGAAATTCTTGTGCTCAGAGAGTCGTGGATGGGGGTCATTTTGAGACTACTCTCACCTCTCTGCGTCATGCGGGTCACGTGCTAGAATTTTTTACAAATCGGGTAAACAAACGGACAGCGCGGGTCAAACGGCAGTTTTCGCCCATAGGATTGCATTGAGGAAAACAATCGGGGATAACTGTGTTGATTTTTAAGCTATCGTTCTGAAAATTCTTGTGCACAGAGAGTCGTGGATGGGGGTCATTTTGAGACTACTCTCACCTCTCTGCATGGTGCGGGTCGCGCGCTAGAATTTTTGGAAAAATCAGCGGGAAAAATACCTTTTTCAAAGGGCTGAGGGGCAGAGTCAGCTCCCGGTCATAATCACATGATCCCAAAGTTAGAGGACGGCATAGGCAAAACGGGTAACTTGGGATTCTGGGAAACTTCTCTTTCTTAATCTGAACGGACTTTTCCCAGTGTTTTTTTAACACAGTAGCCCCACCAAATGCACAAACACAACCTGAAATCATATACTATGCCAATAATAAGAGATAGAAACACAGCACTGCTACCCACCCTAACTTTGGGGAACAACTGAAAAGATGTGGTGCAAGGGGATGAGCTCCCCTAGGGCATCTCATTGTGGACGTGCCCCCACTCTCTCCTGTACTTGGAAGGCCATCAGAGCCTTCCAAAGAGAGTAACCCGGTGGAGCAATGCCTATCATGAGTTGAAGTGAGCGGTCGACTTTTCTTAGTCGTGGAGCGATGCCTATCATGAGTTGAAGTGACAGTTCTACTTCTTAGCGGTGGAGCAATGGCTTTCATGAGTTGAACTGACAGCCTTGCTTCTTAAAAGACTGGTTGACCACCAGTCAAATTGGCAGCTGCTGCTTCCCCCTCCCCTGGGCACGTCCCCCTATTGCTGGTAAAAGACAGATATAGCCTTTTAAAAAAAGTTCTTCTTGCTGTTTATTCAGCAACACTGCTACTTTTAATTCCACCCCTCCTTTGTTTATTTATTTATTTATTCCATTTTATATGCATTACTGGCTTATCCTTGGCTCACTTCCTTATGCCCCCAGAAATGTCTGCTGCCTGCCTGCCTGCCTTCCCTCTCTCCTCCCCTGCCCGCCTTGCAGGGATGTTGTGTGTGTCTGGCTTTGACTCAGGGGAGACGTCCTTCCTGCGCTCACTTGGAGTTTTGGAAGTTCCAAATCCATTTTTCAAGTGTGGAAGAAGATTCATATAGGTTTATCTCTACTCCCCAATTCATGGCATGTTGGGATTTCCTTTGAAATGGCCCCATTTCACTTGGAGTTTTGGAAGTTCCAAATTTTGCAGGTTTAAGCCCCGCCAAAAAACAGGGGATGATGGGACTGCCTTGAGTCTCGGCGTGCGTATGTATCCCTGGATAAGCTTTCATGGTGGTGAGTTTGAGGGTTTTTTTTAACGTGCAAAATTGACGGAGCTATGGAAAGGGGTGTTGGATTTTCATAAATTCCCCAAAAATCAGGGGATGATGGGACTGCCTTGAGTCTTGGCATGCGTATGTATCCCTGGATAAGCTTTCATGGTGGCGAGTTTGAGGTTTCTAACGTGCAAATTGACGGAGCTATGGAAAGGGGTGTGAATGGGGTGCCCAATTTTCAAAAATTCCCCAAAAATCAGGGGATGATGGGATTGCCTTGAAACTTGGCGTCCATGTGGACACGTGGATAAGCTTTCATGGTGGTGAGTTTGAGGTTTCTAACATGCAAATTGACGGAGTTATGGAAAGGGGTGTGAATGGGGTGCCCGATTTTCAAAAATTCCCCAAAAATCAGGGGATGATGGGATTCCCTTGAAACTTGGCGTGCACGTGTATACCCCTATGAGGTGTCATGGTGCCAAACGTGAGGTTTCTAACTTGAACAGAAAAAAAGTTGTATAATTTTTTAGCTTTCAATGCAACCCTATGGGGGGGGAAAACGGAGCTCCGATCCGGATCCGGAGCTCCGAGCGGAGCGGAGCGGAAGTGGGCAGAGCAGGGACGGGGCGAAGCGGCCCGCTCTGAAAATCACGGATCTGGAAGTGAAGCGGAGCGGGGGGTCCGTACACACCCCTAGTGGAAATCATGGTGTCAGTGAACTTCATAATAGAGTCCCTCTGATCCAATTCTAAATCTGTGTTCAGGTCCCCACCCCAGACTTCAGGTCACAGAGGCTATCCATCCATCTATCCATCCAGCCCCACCACAACGTTTTGCCCCCTTCGACCAAACTCAACAGGCAGTGATCACGGCAGCTGAAGCAAGTCAACATGGCTTGTTGCAGCTGCCACCATATGTGCCGGGCATGATTGCTCTTAATAGCTGGCCTTCTGAATGACTAGGATATCTTCCCCTCCCACCCACACCTCCTGGCTAGGGATGTTGTAATCTAGGGTCAGATCTACAGCAAGCAGGATATAACGTGTTGAAAACGGTATATGGAATGTGTCCTGGGCCCCAACCATTGTCAATACCGTTATAAACCATTATAAGGCAGTAGTGTAAGTGTCTGTGAAGGAAACTAAGGCCAGGCTGCAGTTTGAGTTAGAGAAAGAGTTGGAGAAAGCCAGGGAGCTGAATTTGGGTTCTGTAAGCATCTCACTGTCTCCCTGGAAATCTGAAGCAGGAATAGTGGATTTTGGATATCTGTTGGGGTGTAAGTTGTACCTCCATCTATGCTCAACCTGTGTTGCAATACACCAGTAAGCCTGCAGTAGCCACCTTCCAAAACTGGGCAAGTGCTGCATCCCTGGGATGTCTCACTGCTCAGATAAGTGGGGTGCAGATAACACTATGGGCAATTTCGCATCATTGCCAGGTGATGCACATTGCACATGTTGGTCACATGACAGCCAGATTTGCTTAATTGCCCTCACTGGTGCAGCTTACCATGACCTCTGAACCCAGAGAGGGTGAGACGCATGGCAACAACAAAAAGCCACAGAGGTGAGGGTAATTAAGCAAATCAGGTCAGCATGTGACCGCCATGCGCATCATGGTTAACACACTACCATGGCTTGTTAACTGCACTGGTGATCATGCAAACTGGGGCTCTATCTCTCTTGTCAAGGGAACTGGAATTAATGGAACAATGACTTAATAAACAATAGTAGGTGTTTTAGAAGATGGTTTTGGGGAAATGGAAAAAAGGCAATATGCTTTTTATCTTAGTGACAGTCTCTTAGAATTTTATGTTGAACAATATATATATATATATATATATATATATATATATATATATATATAATTATGTTACATTGGCTTGTCTATATGTCTGATTCTTTTCTCTCCTTTTCTCTCCCCCCACCCCTCCTCCTTCCTCTTAGACTGTCTACAAAGCCTGGCTCTGTTCCCAGTATTTTGAAGTCACACAGTCTCACTGCAACAACACAATTCCTTGCAAGCAATACTGTTTGGAGGTTCAGACAAGGTGTCCATTTATATTACCAGACAATGATGATGTCATCTATGGAGGATTATCCAGTTTCATCTGTACAGGTATGGCAGATTTCAGCAGCTGTTCCTAACACCGCTTTCTGAACACAGCATTATGTGGTACATTTAACTATTTAGTTCCACATCCATTTCAATTACCAAAACCCAAAGGCTTTCAAAGTTTTTAAAGTAGGTGTATCCAACGTATCAAAATATGGCTGAGAATCACCTTACTCCATGGCCATTTTTTTTTTTTTACATTCTGCACATTGAGCACACACTGCTTAAAAAAAGGGGATAGATCAATCATTTGACTGGGGCGTGTTCACTTAAGGCAATACACATATGTTTCAATTCGTATCACACAAAATGGGGTAAATGTGTGCATCAGAACCAAACCTCACCTGTTTCACATGTAGAACGCATACATCGGCCTCCTGTGTAAACCTACATTTCTATGATTCATCCAAAGAAAGAACAAGGGGCTCTGGTCATTTGTTCATCATCATAACATGATTAGGGAGGAGAAATTCTAGGTTTTGTAATACTGCAGGGAGACTAATTAATTATTGAACTGAAACTATCCTTTATCATACCTGCTTTTGACACTGCTATTAACTCTAATGTATGCACACAGTGTCATGGCTAATTAAATCTGTTGAATATGCCGGGCAGAAGAGCTTATTCTTCACTTTTAAAGATGAACAGCTAAGATCTTAAAAAGATAGGAAGTCTGACATGCTTACATTGAGCCCAGAAGTCTGCAAAGTCTGTGACATAATAGCTAGGGTGACCATATGAAAAGGAGGACAGGGCTCCTGTATCTTTAACAGTAATGTAGAAAAGGGAATTTCAGCAGGTGTCAATTGAAGAGGGTGAAATTCCCTCTTCATCACAACAGTTAAAGCTACACTAGCTATAGTAGAGTGGCCAGATACAAAAGAGGGCAGGGCTTCTGCAGCTTTAACTGTTGTGATGAAGAGGGAATTTCACCCTCTTCAATTGACACCTGCTGAAATTCCCTTTTTTCTATGCAACTGTTATAGATACAGGAGCCCCGTCCTCCTTTTCATATGGTCACCCTAATAATAGCAAGTCCCGGAATCAGCACAAATGCCACAGTTGTAACACCCAGCCAAGCCCTAGCATGTAGAAGGACTACCTCAAAAGTGATGGAAGGGGGGCGCACAGAGAAATTGGCTATCCTAGGTTGCTGCCTCTTATCCTTGTTGTTTTTCCCCCCTTCTATCTGAAAAAGAATGCCCAGGGCGTTGCTAGACCTACCGGGTGTTCCGTCGTTGAGGAGCGGTGAAAGCGGCTTTTCCCGTTCAGCCGTGACACCTCATGATCCACACCTGCCTTCGATTTGTGGCGGAAGTTTGCGCCGGTTGTGCTGCTGCCGCCGCGAGCACGGTTGCGCAGCCACACCGGCCTGATTGCCGCGGCTTTTTTTTTCGCTCGCTGCACGGTTTGCGCACGTCCGAAAGACCGCAAACTTGCGCAGCCGTCAGCGATGCCGCCGCTGGCCCTGGCGGCGGCAGCGGCGGCAGTGCCAGTGCCAGCTGAAGTGCTGCTGGTGCTGTTGAGGGTCAACATTGATGCGCTCACTTCCTGATGGGGGTCGTGGCGGGTGTCATATGACCCGAGGTCAATCGTCTGCATGGCCACTCTGTGCCTACATCTCCCATCATGCCTCTGAGGTGTCGGCGGCGATGACCGCCTCTGTGCCCTGTGCCCCATCCCAAGGAGCCAACCCACATCTGGCCGTAGCCATGGCAGCAGCCCACAAACAGCTCTGCCCTCTGCCAGCCTGGTACCCACACTAACAGGCAGCGTACAGCACCGCCATTATGCGGCCACGGTAGCTGCCCACCGCAAGGAGTCACCAGCCACTTTTCCGGTCCTCCGGTCCTGCGCAAACTGTCACTGGGGAAATAAAAAAAAAACCCACTAGAACAGGCGCACATCCCCCACCCATCCCCCACACACCCCAGCAGCACACTAGCCACTTTTCCGTTCCTCCGTTCCTGCGCAAACTGTCACTGGGGGAATAATAAAAAAAAGCCGCTCCGCCGCGCTGCCCCAGCTGGCGGACTGCGTGCAAATGGCGGAGGCGGCTTGACCGAAGCCGCTGACCACTCCCCCTTAGCACGCCTTTTCCTGCCCAGTGCGGACCGCAGTGACCTCACATCCTCCCACACGTACTCCAAATTACCGCGGGACGGCAGGAAAAGGCGCCCTAAAACTCACTTTTTTAAAGTCGGGAGAAAGAGGCTTCACCGCAGGATAACGGCGGATCCTCGTGAACGTCATCTGGAAGCCTCGACGTGACTGCGGAAGGTAACGCGCGCTAGAGCCTCGTCTAGTAACGCCCCCAGGTGCCTAGGATGGATTTGCCAACTGGAGGGAAAGGCAGGGACATTGTCACACACCATCTTGGATAAACAGCCTGGATGAGAAATGATAGTTTTATCATCATTGATAATGCTACTAACACATAGGGCCAGCATCAACACTCAGCATGGACCAGCAACTGCTGAGGGACCACACCTGATGAAGAACCTCCTCAACTTGCTCCTCCTCTTCACCATTGCTACCTGTTTTGTTACTCACCTATCACTCTGGCCCAGAGGGTGGGAGCAACCAACCAAACAGCAATGATGAGGAGCAGGAGTGGGAGTTGCCTCTGCCTGCTGGCTCATTGAATATAAGACCATAAGAGCAGCTGGATCAAACCAGGGGTCCATCTAGTCCAGGGGTCCGTTCTGTTCACACAGTGGCCAACCAGCTGCCCATGGGAAACCCACAAGCGGGCTATGAGTGCAACAGCACCCTCTTGCAAATGGTGTACATAGGCAGACTGCCACCAGGAGGTAGCACATTGCCATCAGGACTGGCTCTCTGCTTGGCGAGCAAGCTGAAAAGATGAGGAAGAGGAGAAGCAGCTGCTGGTGGCAGGGGCAGAGAGGGAGTGGGCTGACTGAGTGAGGGGGACCACTGAGGGTCTTCTTGCCCAAGTACCCCCAAGACCTGGAGCCAATACTGTTAACACATATGTACTCATTTATGTGTTTATTAAATGTGTGTCCAGTTTTTCTACTACAAATGGTGCTCAAGGCAGCTAACAAGAATAAAATACAAATACAAAATTATCATCAAAACACAAAAACCATTCAATTAAAAATGTCAATAAAATTAACAAACAAACAATTCTGAAGAGGTGTATGCAATCCTACGCATGGCTGGGGAATGCTGGGAGTGGTAGGACTTTTCTCTCTCTAAAAATGCATAGGATTGCACTTTCAATGACATGTATATCACAGCCAATGGAACACCAGGGGTGATAATAATGCTGGCGGATTGAAGGAAGTTATGAAGCAAAACGCCGTCAAGCAAAATGTGAGGGTGACTCATTGGCCCTACCTAGCCACTCAGACTTTCCATGCACACAAAATAATAAGTATACGTAGGCCCCTAGCCAGAATGTTTGTGACACTGAGGTTTAAAGGGCATGGAGAATAGCTAGGGTGATCAATTATGCATTATTATTATTAAAAAAAAAAAACCCGACAAATCGCATCACCAAAAAGGAGGACTCCAATTTACATAACATTTGCTTATGCAAATATATAGGCAGAGCTGCAAGTTTAGAAATAGTAACTCTAACTTAAATAGAAATGCAATGCACCTTACCATAATGGAGAAGACTGTGACCAGATGACCTTTGTGTTTGCTCAGTCTTCTGTCCCGGTACTAACTGGTGATGGACAACGTCAAGGCCCCTGCTCACTTCACCTTTTTATAGTTATTTTTCTTTATAGCAGACTTGGATGGGACAGCCCATCAAATAGAGGACTCTTTAAAATAGAGGACTGTCTCCTGTGAAGTAGGACGCCTGGCCACCCTATCCCCAAATTTTGCTAAATTGTAAAAAATACAATTTTTGTTGTTGTTGTTTATTCGTTCAGTCGCTTCCGACTCTTCGTGACTTCATGGACCAGCCCACGCCAGAGCTTTCTGTCGGCTGTCGCCACCCCTAGCTCCCCCAAGGTCAAGTCTGTCACCTCCAGAATATCATCCATCCATCTTGCCCTTGGTCGGCCCCTCTTCCTTTTGCCTTCCACTTTCCCTAGCATCAGCCTCTTCTCCAGGGTATCCTGTCTTCTCATTATGTGGCCAACGTACTTCAGTTTTGCCTTTAATACCATTCCCTCAAGTGAGCAGTCTGGCTTTATTTCCTGGAGTATGGACTGGTTTGATCTTCTTGCAGTCCAAGGCACTCTCAGAATTTTCCTCCAACACCACAGTTCAAAAGCATCTATCTTCCTTTGCTCAGCTTTCCTTATGGTCCAGCTCTCGCAGCCATAGGTTACTATGGGGAATACCATTGCTTTAACTATGCGGACCTTTGTTGTCAGTGTGGTGTCTCTGCTCTTAACTATTTTATCAAGATTTGTCATTGCTCTCCTCCCAAGAAGTCAACGTCTTCTGATTTCCTGGCTGCAGTCAGCGTCTGCAGTAATCTTTGTGCCCAGAAATACAAAGTCTGTCACTGCCTCCACGTTTTCTCCCTCTATTTGCCAGTTATCAATCAAGCTGGTTGCCATAATCTTGGTTTTTTTGAGGTTTAACTGCAACCCAGCTTTTGCACTTTCTTCTTTCACCTTCATCATAAGGCTCCTCAGCTCCACCTCGCTTTCAGCCATCAAAGTGGTGTCATCTGCATATCTGAGGTTGTTAATGTTTCTTCCTGCAATTTTAACTCCAGCCTTGGATTCGTCAAGCCCAGCACGTCGCATGATGTGTTCTGCATACAAGTTGAATAGGTAAAGTGAGAGTATACAACCCTGCCGTACTCCTTTCCCAATCTTAAACCAGTCCGTTGTTCCGTGGTCTGTTCTTACCGTTGCTACTTGTTCGTTATACAGATTCCTCAGGAGGCAGACAAGATGACTTGGTATCCCCATACCACCAAGAACTTGCCACAGTTTGTTATGATCCACACAGTCAAAGGCTTTAGAATAGTCAATAAAACAGAAATAGATGTTTTTCTGGAACTCCCTGGCTTTCTCCATTATCCAGCGGATATTGGCAATTTGGTCTCTAGTTCCTCTTCCTTTTCTAAACCCAGCTTGTATATCTGGCAAATCCACATAATCTGTGATGTTTACAAGTCATTTAGGCTGCAAATACACTTCCCGGGGAGTAAAACTCATTGTTACCTTATTAAGTAATTTTAATAATTCCAAATTACACTCATATTAAATCATAACTAAAAAATAATAATTGTCATGTGTGTTGTGAATCTGTGCAGTGCTTTTAACTTCATTGGCCAGGAGAAGAAAATCTGCGAGCATGTTTATTTCATACTGAGCAACCGAGTATTCTATATTCTTCCTTGTGTTCCCATAAATATAATCCAATCGTTCTTTGAATCTCCCCCACCCAGCCTGTACGTACTGATCTGCACCTGAGAGTTTCTCCCTATTGGCAACCCTCCTGTGAGAAGAGAGTTCTGCTTGTTGAACAGCTGTAGGTGCCTAATTGACCCCAGAAGGGTCCAAATGAATTAGGCCTGTGACTCAGTTTGCTTAATAATACAAGGCAAATATACTTTTAATTAATCTTTAAAATCAAGAAGGTAGTCTGGAGACTGAGGAGGGCATCCCCCTTGCTACATTATTGGGACTGTAGCCCAGGCAACCCCAGTACTAAAGGAATACTAAGCCAAAAGGAGAAATACAGAAGATCACACTTTATCTCCCGAATAACGGCACAGGTTCATTGTACATTTTGAGTAAGAGATCCATAAAGGTCTTTTAAGACTGAACGCCACTCCTGGAGTTTCAGCCTGTAGATTGCAGAGCAAAGGTATCACATGTTCCTTAAAGCCAATGGGCAAGACCCAGCACGTATGTTGTACAAAGGGCTATGGAGATCTCATTGTTGTGCTTTAAATTCTGGGAAGTCTGCATGGCTTATAAAGTACTTTCTTTTCATAGTTTGGGATAGGTGACTGGGGACACCTAGTGGAGAACAATAAACACTTCAGACCATATCAGATGAAGTGTTCACGCCGGAAGCGGAGCATCTATCTCTGCTACACTAAAGTCTTCGCTGGATTGGTACTCATTCCGTCTCTCCAGGAAATAGGTGGCTGACAAAAGTAGTCCACTTGACACTCATTCTTGATTATGGGCTTTCTCATGAAAGCAAAGAGACTATGAGCTCCATCAGACAAGCATTTTATTGCACACTCGTTACTGAGCATTCACGAATTTCCATGGGTCCCTTTCACAATGTCTGACCCTCATGCGCCTCCCACCCCTGCTGGCTTTCCTCACACGACCAAAAACACACACAAAACCCCTCAGAAAGTGCGATATATTTTTAAACACGGAAGTTGCTGCTCTCTCCTGCTGTGTGCAGGAGAAGCAGCACAATTAGAACGGCCGACTGAACGGGCCTCATGCACGTTGCTTATATCCTCTTTCAAAAGAAGAAGTAATGCACAACAAAAATGGGGGCAGAGAAGTGATGGTAGGGAAGCGTGACTTCCCCCGTCTGATGGAGCTCTACATGAGAAATTAGGACTAGCACATTCCAAAGTTGGAAACATGGTCCTGGAAAACGTTTTTAAGGAAGTGTTTTTAAGATAATATATGACCCTGGTGGTTAAGAATTAATTTGCCTTTCCAATATTTCCTGAAGGTAAAGAAGAAAGTTAAAAGTACGCAGTAATAAATCTAAGTATTAAATTAAAATTATTTCTTTAAATGGTTAAACAAATAGCAAACAAATGTAAAACAAAGCAAGCAATGTCAGGCAGTAGTGGAAAAGCAACTAATATTAAAGCTGAGCTGAAACTAAAACTTTTTGCAAACTCTTCCACCCCCTGTGAAAAGTACCCCCTCCACCTTTCTGTGGTATCTTTGAGAACATGGGCAAAAGTATTCATGCATTCAGAGTGAGGACATTGCTACTTACCCTTACTCTGCTTTAGCTTGCTGCCCTCAGCTTGCAGTTCTGCTTGGCTATGTGGCAGCATCGTGAAAACAGTTTAGTAAAAAGGGAAGGAAGAAAAGCCCTCTGTCTCAATAGCCTTGAAGAAGTTACCAGGTGGCCCAATGTGAATGGTTATGTGGTGTCATGATATTTAGCTTCATTCCACGTACCTGTTTCCCTCGAATTATCCCTACAGCGCTAAGATGTCAGCTTAGTTGTTGCTACTGGGCGGCAAGATCCGTTGCATACCAGGGGGGGATCCGCACGTCACTCCCAGGGCGCTTCTATGCGATCCCAGTGCACCCCGAAAACAATAGTCTGACTTCCCTGTAAAAGAAACGAGGAAGAGCCGTCCATGCCACCGCCGCCGCCGAGGAGAGCTCTCCCCCGGCGAGGAGAGCTCGGCAAAAGAAGGAGGGGTGGAGAGCTTCTTCCACTCTCCACCCCTCCTTCTTTTGCCGAGCTCTCCTCGCCGGGGGAGAGCTCTCCTCGTCCTCGTCGGCATGGACGGCTCTTCCTCGTTTCTTTTACAGGGAAGTCAGACTATCGTTTTCGGGGTGTACTGGGATCGCATAGAAGCGCTCTGGGAGCAACGCGCGGATCCCCCCCAGGAAGTGGGTTTAAGGGGGGAAATGTAAAAAAAATCATAAAAAAAACAATGGATGACCCAATCCGATTCAAATTTGGTATGCTTAAAGCTCTCCTTAATATCTATTACTGTGCCAATTTTGATGTCTTTATCTTTAAAGCTTACGCAGATGTAAGCGTTTAATTTTTCTTCAAATCCTGCTCCTGCGCCCCAGTGGCCACTCAGATGATACGCTCGAAAACTAGTATGAAAATACAGTGAGTCTTTTGCTTTTATAGCACAATTAAAGCAGGATGCATGGGGGTACTTCACAATAAAAGCAGATTATAAGATGGAAAATTTCGGAGTCCTTTGCACGCAATTCGCAGTGATTGCACAGTATAACGCTGGTGTGATAAAGCTCATTATCATGCTGGCTTCATGACTGGCTGGGACCACAGAATCAGCAAGAAGATGATGGCATTTTGAAAAGACAGTTATGCCAAAGCAGCTGCTGAGAGATTTGCACTGGGATGGTGGGTAGTGGGAGGCAACGTTCCGCCTTCCCACCAGCCAAAGTCCTCCTTTCATAGCAAAAACATTTGCTGGGGGGGGGGGGGGAATTAATTAATAAATTTTATTTATTTTGAAATTGTAACCAAAAAGTGATCATTCCCCTAACAACTGATGTCTAAAGAGTTGTTATATAAGAATAAGAAAAAATGCTAGGAAAATGTACACATAGCAACAGTTAAATACATTTTCTTTAACAAGAAAAGGGAAAAAAAGGCTCTTAATAGCCAAATGCATATGCAGGTGGTTCAACACCGGCATCTCAGGGGAAAGTATTCCGGAAACTTCAGCTGGTACAAAACAGGGCAGCCTGTGTATTAATAGGGACTGGCTGGCGAGATCACATTACGCCAGTCCTTTTACAACTTCATTGGCTGCCAGTCCACGTCCGGGCCCGATTCAAAGTGCTGGTATTGATATTCAAAGCCCTAAACAGTTTGGGGCCAGGTTATTTGAAGGAATGCCTCCTCCCATATGTACCTACCCGGACCTTAAGATCATCTACAGGGGCCCTTCTCCGTGAGCCCCTGCCAAAGGAAGTGAGGCAGGTGGCTACTAGAAGGAGGGCTTTCTCCACTGTGGCACCCCGGCTGTGGAATGAGCTCCTCAGAGAGGTCTGCCTGGCGCCTACACTGTACTCTTTTCATCGCCAGATGAAGACCTTCTTATTCTCTCAGTATTTTAACACTTAATTTTAACTTAAATTTAAATTTTACAGTTCTAACTCTGTATTTTAATCTTATATCAATTTTGCTGCGTGGTTTTATCCTGGTTGTGATTTTGATACTATATTTTGTATTTGTGTTTTTAACCTGTTGGTTGTTTTATTATGGTTTTAATTTTTGTGAACTACCCAGAGAGCTTTGGCTATTGAGCAGTATATATTTTAAAATTAAAAAATAAATTAAACTGGGTATCTCAACAGAGCGCGTCCTTCTAGCTGATCTCCCATCACATCTGGATGGTGCCCAGAGGAGAGCCTCCCATGCAGGCCTTAAGGAGATTAATTTTATTTTATGTGTTCTTGCATGATTCTCTTCCTTTTATGTACTGACTATTGACAATTTAATTAAAAATGGGGAAAATCAGAAACTTGATTTAGTGGGCTTACTTGTGGAAATAACTGCTCATATGAGCTATCTGCTTCCATGGGTAATGTCACTCAGAACTGAAATCTTCCATGAGTTTTCTCCTCCAGTGTCACATTATTAGTACAAGTAAACAGCTTCCACCCGTAAGTTGGTCATAGTAATGTCTGCACTGGATCTCCATGTTACATCATTTCTAAAAGATATAGGGCTTTGAGTGAGGGGTGAAAGGAACAGTACAAGTAAGTTATTTAAATTGTAAAGAGAATTAGAATGCCACCATATGTGATGTTGGTCTCCCTGCCTCTCCAGCTGTAGTAAGTAGCTTATCTACTGGAAATAAAGGTAAGGAGTAAACGGAAAAGGAATCTTTATACAACAATCCTGTGCATATTTACTTCGGAATAATTTCATTGAATTAAATGGGACACACTTATCTGGGAGTAAGTCCTATTGAACTCAAACAGACATACTTCTGAATAGATATGCATAGGATTTCACTGTTTGGCTGCAATCCTATCCCCATTTACCTGGGAGTAAGCTCAATTACACTCAATGGGGCTTACCTCTGAGTAGATATGTAGTGGATTGCACTGTCAGTGACTTTTAAATGGATGATGAGAAACATGCTGCACTAAGACAAGCATTCTAACACTTCACTGGGCTGAACTTGACTTAAGTACAAGTGTGCTTCAAGTAGTTTCTGAGCTTATGATAAAACTGAAATCCTGAATATATTTACTTAAAAAACCAGATGCATTGATTGGAATGAAATCTCCTCCACTTGCCCAGAATCACACACAGACCGGGTTTGTACAATCATCACAGCTCCATTGTGAGTTATTTGAACCCTGGTCATGGAACTTGCTAATGGCCATTTTGAATATTCACCCCCAGCGAGGTGTTGCCATAATTTATTGTGTTAACCATTAAACAACAAACCCTACAAGAGACCATGGGTTATTTGGAGGTTGTTCAGCCCTCGAACAACCCCTGCCACCCAGGTTCGGACAACCCGACAAACCATGGCAAGCACCTACCAGGGCTGAATATTCAAAATGGCTACCAGCACATGCAACAATGCATTGTGTCTTAAATAATCCATGGTAGGCTGTGGTGATCATGTAAACTGGCCCTCAGAGTAAACTGCCATAGAAGGTTTAACTGTGGTATGAATAGTAATTCTAGAATTAAACTTATTAACAGCTTATTATCAATACCCATCTGTGAATCTGTGATCTAATTTACTCCTAAACTAATATATTTTAAATTGGGAATTACATCACCTGACCTTTGGGTTTCTACATTTAAAATCTTCTCTGCCACCATGAGCAAAGGCCTTGTTAACTCCTAAGCAGCTAGGCCTGGAAGCCTCTTTTAACAGTTATGAAAATAAGATGTGCTAAGTATATGAGTTATAGGCTGAAATAAAAACTCACAAGCAAATAATATTCAGTTCATGTGATGATACATGATAGAAGTCATCATGGATTTACAGGTGTGGTAGATGAAGTGGTCTTTTGCAAGGTCTAACTCATTTCAAGATTGGAACATTTGGAATATATTTGAATAGTGGGTTGCCATTATTATTATTATTATTATTATTATTATTATTATTATTAACTTTAATTTATATGCTGATTTTCCAACCACAAGAACAGCAATACACATCAAGGCATTGTTACAATAAAAGTTTGCTACTTGACTCTTGACCCAGGGCATACTGCTGTATCCAGAAAATTGCTTTACCATGTAAAAACATGAATGGGAATTAACTTGCTGCTGTTTTATCCCCCTGCAGGGCTCTATGACAACTATCCAACCAATGCAGAACCAGAATGCTGTGATGTCAGATGGGGACTATTATCAGATAACCAATCCAAAGGGACTATAAAAACAAGTGACTCAATGATGTGTCACCGGACATCACTCACAGTTTCATCAGCATCAAGACTGTGTAATAGCAGACTTAAACTGTGTGTTCTTGTATTAATTCTCTTACATACAGTACTTACGGTCTCAGCAGCACAGAACTCAACAGAACTGGGCTTTGGAGGCATAACAAATTTGGAAGATAATTCAACCAATGAGGAATAAAAGACCCGCTCCATCTCCTCCCATAGGCACACAGCAGGCCCCAGCATACTGCAGTCAAACGCAAGAGACTGGGTCCTTTTGGCCTCTGTTCACTCCTCCAAAGGCCTTCGGGGTAAAACTCAACCGACGGGCCACAATCCAAACAAGGACACATCATATACAGCTTTTTATTGACTAAAAGGCTGTCTGGTGACTTAAATTTCTCACACCATTTTATACACTGTGTTTTAATGTTTGGAGTTTCTTTTTTTGGGTTTGTTTTTGCACTTGTTAATACAGGATTTTATTTTTCGGACAGTTTCTCAGAGCTAAACTAAGTCTTTTCACTGTCTTATCTATTTCTAGTCATTGTGTGTGTTCATCCAATAGTTCTGTCTTTTACGTCTTGTCAATTTCTATTAGAGGAAAGAACTGCTGTGGGTCCATGGCATAACTAACTTAACGGATTTGAAAACAAAACCAGCCCCCTTAATGGCCCTCTTACCCACAAAAACAGTTCTCCTTCTCCCCTTACACCTTCCCTGCCCCCTTGCCCCCCCCCGGTGCCCCAAAGCAGACTATGCCCGCTTTCTTTCCGTCTGTGTAATCACAATGAATGGGTGCACGACTCAAATGGGCCTCTGCCACTGTTGCACAAGTCCCCTGACTGGATAAACCCAAAGCGAGGAGGCTGGGGAGGCTAGCAGGACAAAGAAGTGCTCTCCTTAGAAGGTGGAATCAGAGAGTGAATGTAAATGTAAAGAAACCTATAACAAACTGTTGCTCCAATTTCCCATTTTCAAAGAAGCCCAGTCCTTTCTCACTGGTCAGTTGAACAGGAGCAGCCTGATTTAGAACACAGTGTATGAAACCGGGTTAAGAGCTCAGCGAGTTGACTACATGAGAGGCCTTCACAGTGGTGGTAAATGTCTGGCATTCATTGTGAATTACGATTTTAATTCCTCTTCAGTCACGTAACTGGCACATCTCGATATAATCTATGGGGCAAAGAAGTTCAGAAAAAAACAAAGATTCCTGTGTCCTGATAAAAACTATAGGGAAAGACCTACCATATTGGATTCTGAGGACATCTTCTCACATTATGACTGCTGTGAGACAAACCAGTTTTCCTATAGTAAATATGTAATCTGTGGACATCACACATTAGTATACGCACATCTAGCGTAAACACCCATCTTGGAATCCCTGGCCAAACCAGGATTCCTGGATAAATGTTTGCAGTTTTTTTAAAGATGTATGTACACTTGTGTGTTGTTGTCCACATGGGTCTCTCCAACAGCAATCCGATTTGTGAAGCCGTCCTCTATCCATTAAGGATGCTTCCAGATGGAGGGCTCCTTTTGCTAACACTCATATGGCAGTGTGAAGCTATTCCATCTTTCCTTCCTTAACGGATTTTTTTTCTGGTAAGAAAAAAGGTGGAAGAAGAGCTGGGAAAACACAGGAGGGCTACAATTCAAAGTTGATATTGTCTGGATGCTCCGTCAAATTCTGTGGACCAGGCAGTGCATTTAATTGCACAATAAAAAGCTTTATCCGGAAGCACCCACAAGTAATACATGGTGTCAAATCTATCACTGGAATGAAAGGAGGGCAGGAGCAGGGAGCCGGGGCAGGGCAGGGGGGCAGAGATAGAATGGTATGTTAGCACAGCTGGGGCAGAAAACCCATCTATTTTAAAAAAATAGATAAACCATTTTCATGAGTGTGCAATAAAATTTAACATGTCAGGCTATGAGTAGTCAAACTTGGTGGGGGAAATATTCAAATTGCCTTTTTCATTGCTTTTTTTTTTTTTTTGATAGGATCATATCACCTGCTGAGTGTATGAGAACTTGCTTTTTAAAAAGGCTTTTTAGAGTTTACACTAGAATAAACGGAAGGAAAAGTTAATAAGGGCTGTTTTTAAAATAAAAAAACTTTTCATTCCTTCCTGTTCTCTAACTACACTTGGAAAGTGCACTTTAGAGCTGTATGCTGTGTAGCTGAGAGATGAAGGAAAAAAGATAGGAAATATTCTCTTAGCTAACCAATTACCTACTTCCTAGCTATGAAAATCCATTCTCCCTGCCCTCCTTAAAGAAACATTTCTGTTCATCACTGCGGTGTTGATATGCATTTTTATTCATGTTTTATGGTTTGTGAAGTTCTGCAAAAAAAGAAAAAAAAAGAAAAAAGAAAAATCCCTACTGCTTTAGCAGGTTAAACTAATGCATTTGTTAAGATGTATAAGCTCAACTATTTTGCAAGACTTCTTGTTTTGATAGTGTTTTGCTATGACTGAGAATGAGGATCTTAAAATGACCTGTGCAAATACAAAAAAAAAAAAAAAAAAAAAAGCACGTAAAATACAGAATTCTTCAGCTTCGGTTTCTTTCCTTAACCCTTTCCCTCTCTGCCCTCCCCACTGCGCATGCGCACACACAGGTATTTTATCTATGGGGAATAAAACATGGTGCTTTTTCCTAGAAGAGCACATCTTAGGAATTATGCTGTACTGTGGGAACATTCTGAAAATTGCGGGTGGGGTGGGGTGGAGGGTTACAAGAAAGCTTTAATCAATGGTAGAATGTAGATTTCAAAGTATACTGAGTCGATTGCTAAAAGTAATGCAGCAATAACTGGGCTGGCCTGCAACACTAGAGGGATAAGCTAAGCATCACATGAGTAAGCAAGCACTTGGGTGAGCTCTTGTTCAACTGACCTCTTCTCTTGATCTTAAATGTAAATGGTCAGTAAACAGTTTGTTATAAACCTTGATCTACCTCTGCTGTGCAAAGGCCATTCAAAAACATCCATTTCTGTGGCATCCATCACATCATTTTGGTTCACCCCATGAACTAAACACTCATCCTTTTCCTTTTTTTGCACTGCTCCAATACAGTAGTGAGTTCTGTTCATCCCACAGTAAAAATAGCATCTAAAGAAGTGATGCCAGCTGTATTCGATCTGACCCTATTTTACGTCATGGTGACATACTGGGCCGGTCCGCATGTCACAATATGCCACCATGTGTTAAGTAACTGTGAGGCTCTGAGGTGCACAGCAGCCACCATTGTGAATATGGAAGCTGTGGTGAGCAGAATATGTCATGTCATGCAAACCCAGCATCATATGTCATTTGAGGGTTAAACAACCGTCAGATAGGGTTGTTCTAGTATTATCCAAAGGTTGTTTAACTCTCAAAAGACCAACGATGCCTGCGTTCGCATCACAAGACAATCCTGAGCACAGACCTGCTGCAACCTGCATATTTAAAATGGCGGCCAGCATGCGTCTTGGAGCCCCGCAGGTTAATTAACACACAGTGCCTTATCATCATGTGCGAACCAACTCAGTGCAGAGAATATTTGTCAAGAAATGATTATTTCCTCCTCCCCTTCTGTAGTTTTTTTTTAAAAAAATATTGTGTTGTCATGGGGAGATAAACACAGCTCTGCCACTCCTTGGCTTCAGGCAGTGGCATAGAAGGAAGAGAGCTGAGGAAAAACAGTGGAAACATTATTCACATGCTTGAAAAATAAAAGCCAAACAATGAGTAAAATGAAACAGGAAGCACAAACCATTTTAATTAAAGATGTAATAAAATATTCCCTTCCTTTCCAAATAGGTGCCTGCAGTTACATGGTCTGTGAATTCTCTGTCACTATTTTTTTTTCCCTTTTCAGTCTATTTCTTTCATGGATTTGATTTGATTTTTTTTAAAAAAGGAAGAGTATGTTCCAGGTGAGACTGCTGCTGTGATGTATGTTATCGTTTGAGCAGGATATTTCTACTCCAGCAGTGTGGTCTGCATTTTTTCTTAGTGGCAGCTAGGAAAACACATAGACAAAAGGACTCTTTTTATGAAGTTCAGAGAAACGTAATCATGTATGATGCAAAAACCTCATCCCATCCATCCCTCATCGTAACGGTTTCCTTGGCACAAACCTGAGCATGCTTGATATTGTGCACCTATTACTTTTGCCCGAATAAATTTGCATCTTGCCACTGTAACTGCCATCTTGTTCCATTTCTCCTTGTATTGTATGACTTGGACATACATGATGAAGAACTGGCTTCAGAGAGATGCTGCTCAAATATTTTAGCATAGTAAACGGGGGAAAAAAGATATCTATTTCATATAGAGCAAACTCCCCCCCCCAATATGTTTATTGTTTATTATTTCTGAAACAGAGAAAATTCCAGAGTTTGTGCAATATATGAATACTGCAAAGCCAAATGTTATAGATCACAATCAGAGCTATATGTTACTTCCTTATTGCATTTACATTTGAGAATACATTATATTGACTTTTCCTTTCATTAAAGAGATAGAATACTTTTTTTGCAAATATAGCTATTGAAGGCTGTCCTTCTGCACACAATTATCTATTCAACAAAAAGTGGAATAAAGGATGAGAAACACAAGCTGAATAAGAGATCTATCAACTTAAAATGAGTCTCCAGAAGAATGAAGATGGGCTGAGAGATTTCCAAAAAGTATCAACATCTGTAGTTTCCTAAAAGCATAGAACTACTGAAAGGTAACGAAAGCTGTTTGCCACAAAGAAGAAATGACAAATGTAACTGGCTACGTGATTGGTCTAGCCTAATATAATCATATTAGAAGAGCAGAGGTCAAATACATGTCTTCTTTCTCTATTTCACATGAGAGACCCTAGTAGAGGAACCTCTTCACTACATTCAGCAAGTTCAAATGCAAGAAAGAACCATTAGTTAAAATTTGGGTCTTCCGACTTACACTTTTCCTGGGGTGATGTAAGAGATCACATAAACTGCTAAGAAGAAATAGTGCACTTGATCTTAGCCAATAAGCCAAGAAGTAATAGAGATCACATAAAGAAGAACAGATTGTAATTTCCAATATACCAAAGTTGGTGGAAACAAACAAAAGTAGGGGACTTGAAGGGCTTTGAAATGGCAAAGCACCCTGGAGTTCCTTGTCTGTTCTTCAGAGGTTGCTACTTTAGCATAAGATAACAATATCTGGATCCTTCATTGTGTAAACGCAACCTGTTCTATATCTGTAGCTTTGTCTTGCATACACTTGAGTGCTAGATTGTTCTGTTGAAGTGGAATACATCTCCAAGGATTCATTGCAGGTAAGGACCAGGTCCAAAGTGTCATGAACCCCAAAGGGCTTTAGATCTGTGCTCGTTGAATAGGGACTCACATACTCTCACACACACAACCTATAGCATGTTTCAAACTAATAGGGCTTTCAAAAGCAATTTGTGATATGACATAGGGGGCTGTTGTTCAAAGGGAGCACATGAAAAATCCTAAGTCTTTAGGGTACGTCTAAAGTAGCTCCTTGAATCCTGGCTAAGTTATTAACTCAATACACTACTGCCTGCAATATGGACACCGAAATATGCACTTGGTGAAGCTCTATTAAGCAGCTACTAGCAAAAACTGCTATCATATTCCTTAAAGGATTTTAAACAAAATGGTACTAGAAATTTCAAGAGCCTATTTAATTAGTTTGGGTTTGCATGTAGATATCTTTCCCACTTCGCCATTGTAAAATCCCAAATGAACTGGATTCCTCTGACTACACATTTCTCTAGAGCACCATTGTATTGGATCTCTGGGCCAAGCATGCCCAAGTTCTGATGATGCAGTACATACAGAGCTTCTTCTGGACCCCTTCAAAAGATTTCCTATCAGTGGTCAAAGTACTATGTGCATGTGTTGAAAAACCATGATGCTGTTGTGCAGTCATACATGCTGCCACATGTTCCCAAATTCATTCTATGCATATTTATCGCATTCAATGTACATCACCTCTCAACTATCTTGCTATAATACCTAGGGGCACCCATCTAATCAAAAGGCCTGTTGAAAAGGATTTTTTCCACTCAACACCAAAAGCTGACCAATGTTGGTGTGGATCTTGGTCTAAACTCCAAGAGGAGAACATTCCACAGCCGGGTACCCTCCAGATGTTTTGGACTACAATCCCCAGCATTTCTAACCATTGGCCATGCTGGCTGGGGTTGATGGGAAATGAAGTCCAAAACATCTGGAAGGCACCATGTTGGGGAAGGGTGGTAGAACCAAAATCCCCCAGCAGATCTCAATTCATATGCAGGATGATACAAGGAGAGGTGCTCCTTCAGGTCACCAGGTTCTAGGCCATTTAGGGCACCATACATCAAAAACCAGCACCTTGAATTGAGCTCAGTGACAAATAGGCAGCCAGTGCAACTTTTTAAGTACTGATGCCATGTGGTGTTGCACAGTCAACCTATCCATACTGAAACAGCTGCATTGTTCACAAACTGCAAGCTCTTGATTTTCTTCAATGGCATCCCAACACATTACAAACACATTAAAATAATCTAACCATGGGGGAGGGGGCAGTTGTTACCAGAGCATGAATTACTGTGGCCAGGCTGTCTCTGTCCCAGAACGTAGGTGATGATGAATGAGCTGCAGCTGGAAAAGGCACTCCACGCGACTGCAGCCACTTAGGCCTCCAGTGACAAGGTAGAATCCAGGAGTACCTCCAGATTATGCACTTGCTCCTTCAAGGGCACTGGAACCCAATCCAGAGGAAGCCGGGTTCCTAATTCCTAGACCCAAGAACTACCAGTTCAATACCTCCATGCTGTTGGAATTCTACTTCAATTTATTGGCCCTCATCGAACTGATCAAGCAGAGATCAAGCCCCTACCCAGTTTCACTTGCTTCCAATGGGAAGTTGAGGTAGAGCTGGGTGTCATCAGCATACTTGTTGTACCTTGCCCCAGATCTCCTGTTGTCCTCTCCCAACACTTTCATACAGATGTTAAATAACATGGGAGACAAGATGGAACCCTGCAGGACCCCACAGCACAACTTACAAAGGGCTATGAAGAAGTCCCACACACAGCTTTCTAAGATTGGCCCCAAAGGTAGGACCAGAAGTACTGTAATATTGTGTGCTTCCATCTCCCAACTCACAGAATTGCTCAAGAAGTATACTATGGTCTATGGTATCAAAAGCTCCCAAAAAATCAAGGGGAATAAACAGGGGCAAAATTCTCCTGTCCCTCTTACAATACAAGTTATCCATCAAGGTGACCAAAGCCACTTCAGTTGTGAAGCCATGTTGAACTGGATCAAAATAATCTGTTTCTTCCAAAAACATCTGGAGTTGGCCAGCCACTGCCCTCTTGAGTTCCCTGCCCCAAAAGGGGGAAATTTACCACTGAGCAGAAGTTGTCACACATCAATGCATTTATTAAAACTATCAGGGAACTCAAAATTCAAACATTAAATATGTTTCTAAAAGCGCTCTAGAGCAGTGGTTTTCAAACTCTGTCTTTTGTGGACACAACATTGCTGATGTTCTCAAAGGATCACTTGAGAAATGTTGTTCTTCAAATGAAAGCACATACAAAACTCATATTTTAATAACTACAGGGTGGGATCCAGATTTAGGGCCCAATCCTATGGATGTTTAGACAGAAAAAATCCTACAACTCCTAGTATTCCCCAGCAGCCATCCTAGGAGCTCTGGGCCTTTTTCTGCCTAAACATCCTTAGTCATGCTTAGAGTAGATCCATTGTAATTAATGAGACCTAATTTAGTCATGACTAACTTAAGTTCCATTGCTTTCAATGTGTCTTCTCTAAGCCTGACTAAGTCTGGATTCAACACATACTGTAGCCCTGCCTTTCTAATATGATGGAGGTGCCTGTTTTTGTGAGCAAAGTTCTGTAAAGTCGGGTATAATGTGTTACCATTAACTGGTACAATATTAGTGACAAATTAATAGGCTGCACCAGTGCTGTGCTATGAAAATTACAAGCCTTACACCAGGGCCTTGTTAACCTGTTCGGTTATCCAGCCCTGATCAACACAGCCTCGATCTCTGTCATAAAAAAAAAAAAAAAATATGTACAGGGCCAAGTACAGGTATTCCCGACTGTTCCAAAACCTTTCTGTAGCCCAACTGAATGGAGGTCATAGACCACCAGTGGTCTGTGGACTGCAGTTAAGAGAACCTCTGCATTAGGGTATGTACTTACTTGAGGACTGCGAATTTGATTTCCAGTGCTAGGAAACAGGAGGTAAGCATCTGTCCTGAGCCCTAAGCAGCACATTATCCAAGAACAAAGAAACAGAACATGGAAATTCCTCTCAAAGCAGCAGATAAAGGAAGCCCAATTAACCTAACCCTCATCCACAGGAGACTGGGGTCCTACACTTTAATAAGGAGTGGTGGTGGGGCAGGCATCAGGACTAGGAAAGGAATAATCCTCACCACCAGTACCACCCTATGTCATGGGATGATAGATATTGCATGAGGAAGACAACTACAACTGAACAAAGTATGAATGCCAGGTAATTGGACCTCAGTTTGGCAACATTATTACCATCTAAACTGAGCATAAATGATGGCAGGCAGACAGACAATATTTTAAAATATGTCTTGAAATGACTCGTTGGGGTGGGGGAGGAGGTCTGACAGGCCCCTCACACTGTGTGGCAGCCCAGACGCAACATAGACAAGGCAAGACACAGCCAGTTGCAAGTCATACTGACAAATCCCCCACAAATGAGCTTTAGGATGTTTTTAAATGGCATGAGTCATTTCGAGCAAACCCAGGACTGTCACAATAGTGACTAAATACCTTTATGGTGAAATGGAATTGGAATCCAGATCTTCCTAAGGTAAATCCAACTCTCTATTCACTGTACCATGCTACAATTACATACCATCAACTTATATTCAAGTACATTTCCACAATCTCGTTAATTGACAGTTAGGCCAAGTTCACACGTACTGAGAAGCCACCACGGGTAAATTTCTCTGTGGAGCTTCTTGTCACAGCAGTGGCTGCCATTTTGAATATTTGTGGTGGGGGGGATGTAGCTTCTTGCTACGTGTGAACAGGCACATTTACATATTTGTTCTCTTCACACAAACATGTAATGAAAATATGTCTTTAGATTCACCGTACAAACTAAAGGGACTCTCTCTGCATTCTGTCCATGTACTAAATCCACTGCACGTCTCCATTTTCTTAGTACCAAATGTGGATATCCTCTATCAGTACTGTATTATTTTTGACTGGATATGCACCCATTCACATTTTGGAATTAGATTGGGGACCTCCATTCAGAGTCTCATCTTGTAATAAGAATATAAGCTGTATGCGTATAAAATTAGGTCCAGTTCTGTAGTTCTCTCCAAGGCAATCCCTCTTATTTCAGTCAGGCCCCTTGAATTTAATGAGATGTACTTCTGAGTAAACATCCACAGAATTGTGCTGCATAATTGTTGCAATTACATTCAGTTACTTAGGCCTTTGGTAGACCTAAGGTTTATCCCGGGATCGTCCTGGGGTTGTCCCTGCCTGCTCCCCGGATATCCTGTGTATAGGCGTGCGCAGCACATTTCATTAGGTAGTTCGGCCAGGGATTTTTTTAAAGGGTTTCACAGCACATAATTAAGACAAACCTGTTCTACATAACATCTTAATGTTAAAATCACTGAAATAAAGAATGGGAGACATTCAGTGTATCTGAAATTAACACCACTGGCTATGGAAGTTAAAGAATTATGGCAACAGGGGAAAGTTACATGTATTCCATTAGTCACCAGCAACACATCATATATATTTTTATTCTTTTACAGAAAACATTCAGAAATTAGGCCTACTAATTGGTTGCATGAAGGAAGGACTTCTTCACACAGCACATAGTTAAGTTATGGAACTCACTACCACAGGATGTGGTGATGACCACCGATCTGGATGGCTTTAAAAAGGGGTTGGATAAGTTCCTGGAGGCAAAAGCTATCAATGGCTACTAGCCCTGATGGTTGTGTGCTATTTCCAGTATTCGAGGCAGTAAGCCTGTGTGCACCAGTTGCTGGGGAACATGGGTGGGAGGGTGCTGTTGCACCATGTCCTGCTTTGTTGGTCCCTGGCCAGTGGCTGGTTGGCCACTGTGTGAACAGAGTGCTGGACTAGATGGACCCTTGGTCTGATCCAGCATGGCACTTATGTTCTTAAAATACATCCACACCAATATCAGGAAAGCTGTCACACTTAAAACATGTTCAATAGTCAGGAAATTTCGGAATCAGTAAAAGACAGCATGAGTTGGTAAAGCCCATCATGTTCATCTAGAAAGACCACCACTCATAAGAAAATAGAGATGATGATAAATAGTAATGGCAACCCTGTTAATTTTTTAAAATGATTTTTTTTAAGAAGGATGAACAGTTATCAGCAATTGTTTCAAAATATACAACATCCCAATTATATCAAACAAATTGGAGAGGAAAGTCTATGGGTCAAAATGCATTATTTAAAAATGAATTACTGTTTTCTAGCACCAACTAGAGTTCCACTTCTTCCTTTGCACTACTCAAGCAAGCGAGCCAAACCACATACCACAGAGGATGACTAAAAACAACTATCTATATCTATGTTGGGAAAGAATTTCCTTCATGACTCAAAATTCCTGATCCCACCGAGCAAAGGTTTTGGTAAATCTCACTCATATTGGCATAGGTTGAGATATTTTGCTGGTCAAATTTACCATCAGTAGAACCCCAATGGAAATACCGTAATGGAAATGTCTTTGTGACTTTTAACAATTTTACTTTGGGCTTTCAGTCTAGAGAAACTGCAGGTGGATGATATGAAATAACTAACAATTACAGGAGAAGTGAAAAACCCTTCTCCATCCCACACCCCACAATTAGGCTGACCATATGAAAAGAAGGACAAGGCTCCTGTAAATTTAACAATTGTCTTGAAAAGGGAATTTCAGCAGGTGTCATTTGTATATATGGGGAACCTGGTGAAATTTTCTCTTCATCACAATAGTTAAAGCTGCAGGTGCCCTGCCCTCTTTTAAATCTGGTCACTCTAGTATAGTTCCTGCACTTTAACTGTTGTGATGAAGACGGAATTTCACCAGGTTCTCCATATATACAAATGACACCTGCTGAATTTCCCTTTTCTATGCAACTGTTAAAGATACAGGAACCTTGTCCTCCTTTTCATATGGTCACCCTACCCACCATGCCTATTGGCACAAGAGCTAATAGTTAAATCCAAAAAAAATCAGTGAATTTGTTGGGAAACCTTAGGAAAATTTAAAGCAGTTCTGTAATTTGTATCACTGCTTCAGTGTGCTGAACTATCCTTGTCATTTTATGAAAGGGGTATGAATTTATTTATTTATTTATAGTTTCTTCTATTTTATTTCTATGGGGAAAATAAATGTAATGAAGTCCAAAACTCAGATGCAAGGAATGGAAGTGGGGAAATCAAGTCAGGGATTTGGATTTTTAAATTGTTGCAAGGGGGGGGGGAATTTACAGACCTGATAGTCCCCAAACTTTTTGGCACCAGGGACAGGTTTCGTGGAAGATAATTTTTCCACGGATTGGGGGGGGGGGGGCGGTTTGAGGGGATGGTTTTGGGATGATTCATTTCTGAGAGTGCCGTGGACTGCAAGAAGATCAAACCAGTCCATACTCCAGGAAATAAAGCCAGACTGCTCACTTGAGGGAATGGTATTAAAGGCAAAACTGAAGTACTTTGGGCACATAATGAGAAGACAGGATACCCTGGAGAAGAGGCTGATGCTAGGGAAAGTGGAAGGCAAAAGGAAGAGGGGCCGACCAAGGGCAAGATGGATGGATGATATTCTGGAGGTGACGGACTTGACCTTGGGGGAGCTAGGGGTGGCAACAGCCGACAGAAAGTTCTGGCGTGGGCTGGTCCATGAAGTCACGAAGAGTCGGAAACGACTGAACGAATAAACAACAACAACAAACATTTATTGTGCACTTTATTTCTATTATTACATTGTAATATATAATGAAATAATTATACAACTCACCATAATGCAGAATCAGTGGGAGCCCTGAGCTTGTTTTCCTGCAACTAGGTGGGTTAGGCTGAGAGACTGTGACTGGCCCAAAGTCACCCAGTGGGTTTCAATGGCCAAGTGGGGACTAGAACCTGGATCTGGCAAGTCCCAGTCCAACACTCAAACCACTATGCCACACTGGATTAGACAATGGCAGGGCCTGTCCCCATAGAAAATGAATGGAGAACCTCCAGCCCACAGGCTGGATGCAGCCCCTGGGGGTTTCCCTCCCTGTGCAAGCAAGCTTCTTTTGCTGTTAACTCTGATCACTGATTGGGGATAAGAGGATATTTAAAAGCATTTAACCTTTAAATATCCTGCAAAGAATGGGATAGTTGCAAAGATTTTGAGCAGAGCCTTTTGCAGGCAAGAGAGCTGCTGCACAGAATTAAGATGTGCATTTTACAGACCAGAGACCCGCTTACTTCTGAGTAGACATGCAGAGACTTTGAATTTGGGATGCTTTTTAAAAGCGTTGTGGAGTAATTCATTCAGAAGTCTTGTCCTGCTTGCTTCTGGGTAGGGCTGGACACACAGAGAGAAGCGCGGGCAGGCAGCGCTGCTTGCACCGGCCCGGCGGCCAGGTAGAGTGTGCTCGCCCAGAGCCCCCTTCCTCCTCCCTCAGCAGCAGGAAAGGAGGCGCCGCCCCGCCCGCTACACTTGCGCACACGAGGAGGAGCGAGCAGGAGGAGGAGCAGGAGAAAGAAGGCAGGGGCAGCCGCGGCTCAGTTTCCCCGCAGTCGAACTCTGCGTAGCCGCCTTTGGCCCGCGTTTCCCCCACACACACACTGCAATGGGAAGTTTCCCTGGGCTTGAGATTCAGCTGTTACCTCGTTCCTCCTCAGTTGATGGCCCTGGAAGAGAGGCTTGCCCAAACACCTTTGAAGAGTGGGCGGGGCTTAGCAGCACATTAGGGGGTTCAGTTGAACCTGTTGTCTGTACGCCAATGATCCTGTGTGCCATTTACATGAACAGGGATGACCCCAGGACGATCCTGGGATAAACCTTAGGTCTAGCTAGGGCCTTAATTATCCCTCTACTATACAATAGCATTGTATTGCATAACCTTCCATAATTCTAGATGAGCCACTATGTACTTAGGAAGCCACCATGGTGTAGTGGTTCCAGTATCAGTCTAAAGCCCATTCAGGCATTCTGAACCTGAATAGGGCAAACACATGATGAGAAGGAGGCCTCCAGCCCCACCCCTTTCCCGCCTCGCATTTATCACTCTCAACATGTGGAGGGCAACAATCTGAAGGGAAGACACTCCTCTGGCCCTGGAGGCTCTCCAACACAAGCCAGAATGCTGGAAAAACTGTGTTCTGTGGAGAGCCTCCACGGATTCAGGACCCTCTTCTCTTCACACTGTTGTCCTCTATGAGTTGAGGGCAACAAATGCAATGAGGGACCGGGGTGGAACTGGAGTACTCTTTCTCCTCACATGTTTGCCCAATTCAGGTTCAAAACTCCCGAATAAGGCACTGGACTGGAAAGGCCCAGGTTCAAATCCCCACTCAGCTATGAAGCTCACTATATGACCTTGGCCCAGTTACTATCTCTAACCTGCACTGAGTTTTGTGGAGGAAAAGCAGGTTATAAATGTTATATTTTTTGCTGTTGTGAATGCAAGGCGGTTTTAACTTTTAAAAAATGTTATTAAAGATTTATAAAGCCAGTTCTCTCAGGACATTGGAAGTCTCTCATGAGCTGGTTCCACGAGCTCCCTTTCCTGGACTTCTCTTCTTCTGCCTTCTCCTCAGACCCACAGACTCACATTCAGTTGAGTACACCAGGTTGAGAGTATGCCCTGCTAAATGTGGTAGGCTGATAACATATTGAGACAGCCCTATAGTAGTCATGGCTGTCATGAAGTCCTGAACTGGACTTCTTAAGGCATTTCCATTATGATTGCTGAGACAACTGACCTAGGGTTTTCCAACAGCACACCAGGAACTATCTCTGCCAGTTTCAGTCAGCAAGATTGATGGACAGCAAGGTGGTTAGTACACCCAACAGAATCCCTAATCAAAATCCCAAAAGTTGGAGAGGAGCAAGACCCTGTTCTTTATGGACTCAAATTTAGGGTGAATTTAATTCCTAGACATTTGATGACTAGGCCAAATAAGAGGACAGGATTGGTGGAGTTTATCAGCCCTTCTTTTCATGGTATAAGTTGCAGTGTGGAGAGGAAAGACTTAGCATTGTCTGAAGACATTACAATTCAGAATATAACTGGAATAGAACCGCCCATTGCCTTCTTCATGTGCAGGTACACATGCACATTCAAAGCACCTCTGGACTATACCAACTCCCATCTGAGCTCATGAGATTTGTATTCCTCTCTCACTTCCTCACATGCACTGCACCAATCATTGCTGATTGGGAACTGGGATGGTCTTTGTACCTATAATCAGGGATGTGTGCATGTCATGAAGAATTCAGTATTGTAGGAATCATAATGCTTCTTTTCAAAAATAAGAATATAGTACAATATAACTACAATACAATTGACCTCAATGCATTCCATTAACCATTTTGTGGTTAAGCAGCATGGTTTAGCATGTTGTCTGAAACAGGCTATTAAGGCTACAATCCTTACTTCTGAGTAGACCTGTAAAGGATTGCATCGTTAACAAATTAATCAGATGATCCAATTTAAAATAAATAAATAATTGACTATAATATGACCCAATTAATTACGCAGCAGAGTGTATAGTCAGTTATCAAAAAACATGTCAGTTTAAGACCAGTTAAGGTTATCTCATATTGTCTGAAGTGCTATAAAGCCAGGAAACTGGAAGCTTAGCCTTAACTGATGTGCCCCACGATGTTGTGCAATGTTACAAATAGTGCTTGTTTACAACTTACCCTCCATGCACCCACACTGAGTCTTTTAGGCTCAACTCCAGACGGGGAGGAAGGAGTGCCTGTGATCAACAAAGATGCCCCACTGTGTTCTGTGTCTTATCTAAACCTTATTGTTTTGCTAGAGGAATTCTCCTGTGCAAACCTTTTTGCTTACATCAGTGGGTGACAGGAAGAGTTAAATTGAGGGGTGCCGTCTTCTAGCACTAAGGCTAGAAGCTTCATAAGATAATGTTGTTTTGGAAATGGCTTTTTTAAAAAATGTAAACCATATTTTGGACTTTTCTGGTATCAGAGCTCACACATTCTGTGCTAAGGAATTAAAGGATTTGCACTTTAACTGTTATTCAGAAACCATGAAACTAAGCTCACATTAGGGTGAAGACAGATGTAGCATTTTAACAGTGGTGGTCACAGCAATTTCTATATCAGCACAGTGAGACCAGTTACCATCCCAGCTTTCTTGTGTTTTCAATAATCCAGAACAGCAACACAGGAAAGAGGAAAACAAGAGGCAAAAGTTGCGTAGATCAGGAATCATATACTGGTGATGCATAATTAGGGGGACCATATGAAAAGGAGGACACGGCTCCTGTATCTTTAACAGTTGTGTGGGAAAGGGAATTTCAGCAGGTGTCATGGAGAACCTGGTGAAATTTCCTCTTTTCCACAACAGTTAAAGGTTCAGGAGCTATACTACAATGCCCAAGTTTAAAAGAGGGCAGGGCACCTGCACCTTTAACTGTTGCGATGAAGAGGGAATTTCACCAGGTTCTCCATATATACAAATGACACCTGCTGAAATTTCCTTTTCAATACAACGGTTAAAGATACAGGAGCCCTGTCCTCCTTTTCATAGGGTCACCCTATGCATAATTGCACAGAAGACAACTAAGAACATAAAAATAAATTCTTCAGGCCTCACCTTTTGCCAAAGGGATGTTCAAAAGAACAGGGAAGAGGAGAAAATACATAACAGCGCGTAGCAACAGCTGCAATATCCCATGTTTCGTACACAAACATTTCCCTAGAAGGTAAGCTGAAGCAGGCAAGCACTTTAACACAGCACTTCCACCATTTGTCTTGAAATAAACAGAGGCTGATGCTGATATATACCAAGGGAAGGAGTATTAGTATACGGCAGAATTTTCTCGCAGCCAGCAAAGTCTGAGACTGACCACTAGATGGCAGTGTTGTTCTATCTTTCAGAGAAAAAGTGCTTTCTCACGCAGAAAGAATTAATTTAAATTTGAGACCCCCTTTCTACAGCTTAAAAGAAACCTACCCATTAGGACTATAATTTTTTTGCCTGAAGGGATCCCAACAACAGAAAGATAATTCAGTTAAGGCTGCAATCCTATGTATACTTACCTGGGACAACTTCTCAGTAGACATGCATATGATTGTTCCGTAAATTCAACTAAAACTTTCATTTCAGTATTGTTACTTGAACAACAGTGTGACCCTGGGCACAGCTACTCAGAAGTAAATCCTACTGAATTCAGTGGGGCCTACTCCCAGGGGAATGCACAAAGGATTGCAGCCTTAATTCAACTTAATATTTTACCTTTCCATATGGAAAAGAAGATAATGAAACAAAGAAGGGATTCTGTACAGCACACCCAGCTTCAATGGCAAATCTATGACAAACAACATTAATCGTTCAGCTGCCAGGATGGGATGATTTTCGCCTGCAAGGAAGACCCAGTGGTTGGAAGCTGTAACCCGCTTGCTTATGTGTATTCAGGAGTCATGCTCAATCATGTTGCTCCAGCATTCCTGACTACTGGCCACACTGACTGAGGCTGATGGGAATTAAAGTCCAAAGCATCTGGAGGACACCAGGTTGGGGAAGGCTAGTCAGCTCAATGCAACAGAATGAGATGGTAAAATGGTGAGCTGGGAAAAAAATGACTACATCACTTCAGACTGAAGATGTGGGAATCAGTCCCTCCCCTCCCTCCCATGCTTCCCTGTGTTCCCTGCAAATAGAAAACCAGCAAAAATGTGCAGCAGCTGGCCCTTCCTGAAGTGCTAGTTTTCTATTTGCAGGCTTTATTTCGTTATTTAAATACATGAGAGCATTCACCAGTGATATCCCCCCACCTTTAGTCTTTAGTGGCATGGGCCATTCTGCTGTATGTGTTGCCCAAGTGCAAGGACAAAAGAGGGCAGTATGAACCTGCGTCATTCCACAAACTCAAATAGTGCTAGCAGAGCTCTGCTGAATCTTTCCGCTGCACAACTGGTTGCCCAGTATGCTTGTGCAAGCAGCTGTGTAAGAGTCTCTCTCTGTGTGCGCGCACATCTGTGTGTGCATTGGTGTCCATGCATGTGTGGCCCCTGAGCCAGGAGGAAATGTGGCCCTCAGGGCCAAAAATGTTGTGTATTCCTGCTCTAGAGTAACCCTGTCTGTATCCCCACCCCCAGCCCCCACAGTGTTATATCCATATCTATACTGGATCACTATTTAACAATATAACATGCAGATGTGGCAGTGGGGAGGCAATCTGGATCGGGACTGCAGCAGGGTGAAATGGTTAAAGCCCTTCTGCACTCACTCTGAGAGGATAGGGTGACCACATGGAAAGGAGGACAGAGCTCCTGCATCTTTAACAGTTGTATAGAAAAGAGAATTTCAGCAGGTGTCATTTGTATGCATGCAGCACCTGGTGAAATTCCCTCCTTCATCACAGCAGTTAAAGCTGCAGGAGCCCTGCCCTCTTTTGTATCTGGTCACTGACCAGCTTTAACTGTAGTGATGAAGAGGGAATTTCACCAGGTGCTGAATGCATACAAATGACACCTCCTGAAATTCCCTTCTCTATACAACTGTTAAAGATACAGGAGCCCTGTCCTCCTTTTCATATGGTCACCTTAGTTTAACAGTTTAAATGTGTAGAGGATTTTTCATGGGCTGATCCAAACGCTGAACATGAAGCAGGTAAAGCTTTCTTTCTCGTGTGTGTGCACAGCTGAAGCAGAGTACAGGTGTTCATTAAAAGAATGCAACCAACAAAAATGAACAGCTTCGAAACCTACAAGGCTACCTTCATCTAAAACCCTGTGTGTGTGTGTGTGTGTGTACGTGTACATATGAATGTTTTTCTTTGGCAGCTGCTGCTGTTGGCTTGGCTCAAATTCTGCTGAATATGAATTGACCTTAGTATTGCATCGACTATGCATTTTATGTGGGGTTGTGCTTAATAACTGGATACTTCACGTGGCTTTTGAATTGCTGAGAGCACATTAAACCAGTCTTGCAGTATCTTCCATCCCTTTAAAACCCCTTTTCTAGTGGGGATGCTGACATACTGTTGCAATGCTGCTCAGGGTTTTTTTTAAAGCAAATTTTCCAACTTCACAAATGCCCTGTCAGACATACCCACCCCCTGCCCCCGCCCAAGCCAAACACATTATTTTTCTTTCACAACAGGAGAGGTTATCACCAACGCTAGTAGCACCTTAAACGTAAAGACAGATTGACAGGGCCATATGGATACTAGGGATGTGCTCCGCTTCTAATCGGACCGGAGAAGCAGTAGCGGAGCGGGGGGCTTCGCCTGCCCTTAAGGCGGAGGCGAAGAGGATTGGGGGGCTGGCGGAGCGTGGCGAAGAGGATCGAGGTGAAGGTGGATCCTTCGCCTCGATCCGGAGCTCCGCCGGAAAGGTAAGTGGGGTTTACTGGGCCCTGCCGCTGTCGCTGTCGCCCATGCGGCGACAGCAGCAGGGCCCAGTAACGCCCCCCGCCCTCCTCTCCCTTACCTGCCTCCGTCCGCAGTCTGTCAGCGTCTCCAATTGAGCCCGTGGTTCCAGCAGGAAGTCTGGGCCGCACTTGCGGCCCAGACTTCCTGGTGGAACCACGGGCTCAATTGAAGATGCTGACAGACCGCGGACGGAGGCAGGTAAGGCCCCCCTCCTCCTTACCGGGCTCTGCCGCCGTCGCCGCATGGGCGGCGATGGCGGCAGGGCCCGGTAACCCCCCCTATGGGGGGGACCGGAGCTCCGATCCAGATCCGGAGCTCCGAGCGGAGCGGAGTGGGCACAGGCGGAGTGGGGGCGGGGCGGAGCGGGCCGATCCGAAAATGGCGGATCTTAAAGTGAAGCGGAGTGGGGGGTCTGTGCACACCCCTAATGGATACCCAGGAAGGACAACAGACCAAGAGTACAACATTGGTTGTCACCTACAGCCCCCAAGTGAAACCACTGCAACGGATCATCAGTGAACTCCAACCCTTCATCAGAACAGACATTCTCTCACACAACCCTTGGGAGGGAGACCAGTCCTGGCCTGTAGACCACCTCCCCTGAAGCAGATGCTAACCAGCAATAGTATCCAGGACAGAGACACAGACAGAGGGACCAGACCATGGAATAGACCCAAGTGCCAACTCTCCCCCCCACCCGCCATCTATTCAGGCAACACTGTCCAGAACCCAACAACACCAGTCACACCATCAAGGGCTCTTTAACCTGCATCCTTATATAATTTGTGTTACATGCCATCCCTGACTGTCTATTGTTAAGTTCTTAATAAACACATACACATAACACGTGTCTTATTTGTTTCACCACTTTTTTCAAGTGCACATTATCAGATTTCCAACATTTTGTGTCCTACTGCCCCTGCTGCTGCTCCCAGACCCCATGGTGATAGTTGACCCTCAAGAGACCACTTTGTGTGTGTGTGTGTGTGATGCTATGCCCCAAGCTCACCCCATGTCATTACAGGCTGCCATGCGAGGGTCAGAAAAGACTGCTGATTCAGTAGCACTGACGGTTGCTACTTGGTTGGTTCTTGGGAAGGAGTCAGAGTCCTGCTGCAGGATGATCAGTGCCAGCTCCAGAAGGTGGTGAGGTCAGGAATATGCTTAGGCCATAAGATTGACAAAGGGCCAATGCCCAAACAGCACTATGATCCTCATTTTGCATGGACCACCCAAGATGGGCACAGGCACCATGAGAAAATTCTCAGTTTGCTTGCCCTGCCTCTTTAAATGGGTCAACTGAGGTGGCCTTGCCCCAGGACCTACAAAATCCTAGAACTGGCACTGAACATGCATACACCACCTTCAAATGGATACTTATTTGGATATCTGGTCTGCTTTCGTTTAATCCTCTATATAATTGCTTGAAATTTATGTATTCATATATATGCATTTCACATGTAATCATTGGTATGGCTATATATAATTTCACCTTCTTTTTTCCTCTTCTTTTACATTTTTTTGTTTTTGTTGCTGGTACTGAGCATGATCAGTGGATCAAGCATACAAGTAGTTGATCTCACATCTTGTCCCCGTGCTCAGGCTGTACCAAATGAAATGGATACATCACAACAGGACCAGAAGGTGTCAAAAGTACATTCCTAGGGTCCAAGCATGGCTTTGAAGTAGGGGCAGATGTGAGTGAGTTTATCCAGCAAAACTGTCTCAGAGTCCTCTTTCCCCAATCTATCTGGGCTTCATGTAACAGATCTTTCTGCATAACAGCTCTGTTCAAAGAGACTGAGTAGATGCAATGTTGATGGGAAGTTATGATTTCCTTGCCACCATTGTCATCACAATGTCCCCTGTCTGTCTGGATTTCTTTTGAGTCTTCCTCCATTGCTGCTCCCACTGTCCTGCCTGCCACGCCATTGCCCTGAGTTCCCAAGCACCACCACGATGGAGGAGCAATTGTGTCATCTGCCCAAGTTCTTGTCGTGTTCATGCCTGTTCCCTCTGGCATTCACACGTGCTGGCAAGCTGACACGAGACGCTCACATCAGTGAGACTTCTTTTATTGAGGAAATCACACAGTAGACAAGCTTAATGGTTGCAGAGTTTCCAAAACACACTTAAAGCTGAATAAGTTAGAAAGCTTTAGGCTCTTTTTTCTGAAACAATCCTTAAGGCAAACACTGGAGAGGGGAGGTGAATAGGGTACGCCAAGAACAGCTTTGAACTTCTCCAGACGCCGTATATGCTAGCACCTCAAAGGGACATGGCCAATCTCCTAAAACAAAGTCCCAGGAAAGGTTGCTCTGAGCCACCAGAGCCAGGCAGAGAGATCCGTCATGCACTTGTCAATCTCAGCCTACCACCCATTACCATGACTTCAGGAAAGGTTAAGCTTCAGGCCCAGGTGTTCCATACTTCTGCTAAGGACTGGGAACTTCCCGCCACCTGAGTCTGGGCACAAGCACAGAATCCACAGCATATGCAAGTCCAAATCTATGAAAAGCCTCACTGCTTTCCATGGCAGAGTTCTTAGATATCCAAAGTCCAAATAGCAAAGCACCCATGTGCAGAGTGCTTTCAAAGTCCCAAGCGGAGATGGAATCCAAAGCAGGAGGGAGGTCAGGCGTTGCGTCGACAGATGAAACCTAGCAAAGCTTTTTCAGCTTTGCACCAGCATATCAGGCCTATTCAAAGCCACTTGACAGACAGGTCCTCTGACCTGTAAACCATGCCTACGTGCCAAGAGGGTGGGATGTTACAACCCACTTTGAAGAGCGGCCCCCACCTTTTCCAAAACACTCTGAAGTTCCCAGAGAACCAGCTACCTCAAGGCTGAGGCAAAGGAGTGAACAAGCTACTCCCGTGGGAACTTCTTACAGAGATAAGCTTGCAGCGAACATCTGACATTCTCAAACCATTTCCTAATAAATCTATTTCCTAATAATCCTAATTTCCTAATAAATCTAGCCAGCCTTGTACCTATACCTGACAGTTATCTTCCTAACCCAAAGAACAACCAGAGCTCTAAAAGAAAATCACCATCTCTTAACATCTAGTTTGATCAGAAGACTGCAAAAGTTTGCTCCCTATTTTGTGATAATTTTTGTTGACCCTAAGAAAGATACTGCCCTACTGTAGATTTAGTATTACCTTAGGTAGCAGTGTATTATCTTAGAAGGGGGAGACGGGAGAAAGAAAGTGCTTGATATCTTACGAGCCAACTAAGATAAGTCTTTCATGGCTGTGACTTTGCTTGCCTCAGGAGAAATGTTTTATATCCCTCTTCTAATTCTAAGGTAAGGTGCTTTGAAGAATAACATTATGGCCTCTGAAATCTCCCATTTGCTGAGGCCATAATTTCCCTAAAGCAAACCTTCCAAAGGAATACAGGCAGCAAGTGAGTGGAATTTAGAGAGAATGAGATAATGTCTTAAATACGATCACCTAAGGGAACCAGGAGAAATCAGAGCATGTCCCACATTTTGGCAATGTTCTAGCATGCTTCAAAACAAATGATAGACATTTCTCTGTCAACTAGTACACAATGTTAAAGGCTCAATTACAAGTTACATTATTCATATGTTGTTGTTTAAAAAACAAACAAACAAAAACCATGCTTATGCTGGCCTCTCTAGGTTTGAAGGAAAAACAATGGTGCAGGGACCTAATCAGGATTGGGGGTTGTCCACTCTGGTTTCCTGTCAACACTCCCACCACTTGCCCCATGGCTGTGGTTTCCCCCAAATGTGCTGTTTACTGCAAATAGCGAGGCAAATAAATAAAAAAGCATGTTTAATCTCACCTCTTTTATTTGGCTGTGGGAGTGTGAATAATGTAACACAATTCCCCCATATGTTAAGATTTAAGAAGGCTTCTGTGTATCTTGATCCAACTACGTACATCAAACAAGTAGAAATCAATGCATCCGTTCCCATTTTGGTTCATCATGGTCCCAAGACTTGCAGAAACAAGAAAAGTCTTTATCCATGCTGTTGTGCCCTTGCTCACACCACTGGGGAGGTGCCTGTGTACTGCATGTTGTCCTCATGTATGGTCCTATATCTGGAAGATGTCTGTTTCCGCATGTAGAGTGTATCCTGTCAATAAGGCAATTGACTGGAACCATATCTCTGATTTTAAGGGTCTTGCTGCCAAGCAGCTTGCTTTAAGAACTTTCCTTAAAACACAAAGCTGGTTCATATATTACTTTAACTGTGTCATTTGGTAAAGTGTGAGTGCCTTAAACTTCTGATTTCCTGAAATAAATGTTTGAAGTGGGATTCACATATTATATGTCCTAGGGTAACTTGGAGCATCTCTACATTAAAAAAACAACAACCCGCTGTCTTACCGGGGCTTTCTGCATCCACTTTCTTTCTGGGATTATGTTCGGAGCCATTACACAGGTGGACACATAGTTTGAAACTGAATACAACTTTTCTAGACGTGTTCCATTCACTTTAATGAGACAGCGCCATGTAGTGGCACAATTATAGTGCAACACTGAGGGCCTTGCTAGACCATGCCAGATAAGCCGGCAGGGAGGCGGGGCGACAGCGCGCTAGCTTTAGCGCGCACCTCCCCGCCTCCTAGACGCACGACACGCAGGGACTCCGGAAGCCCTGCAGCATCGGCCATTTTTTGTTGTTAAAGGGGCCATGTGCGCCCCGAAGACTCCGGAGAAGGTAAGTGGGTTTTTTTTTAATTAAGCCCCCCCACCCTTTTTTAAATTAAGCCCCCTGCCCACTCTTTCCCCGCCATCCCTCCCCGCCCCGAGATGTGCCACCCTCCGCCATCCCTCCCCGTCCCCTAGATGTGCCACCCTCCGCCATCCCTCCCCGTCCCCTAGATGTGCCACCCTCCACCATCCCTCCCCGCCCCTGAGATGTGCCACCCTCCGCCATCCCCCTCTCCTGCCGGTCCGGCCTTCCCCCCCTATCTTCCCCCCCCCGGGATCCCCCCGGCCCAATGGGCACAGCGCTCATATGAGCGCTGTGCCCAGTCCGTGGCTTTTCCTGGCTACTCGCGAGTAAGCAATTAGCCGCAAAAAGCCACGGACCCTGCTAGACGTTCCGCAGCCCCGGCCTCAGGCCGGGGCTGCGGAAAAGGCACGCCATAAGCGACTTCGCTTATGGCACGTCAAATAAGGTTTCAGCGCGGCCTGACCCCGGATTCCCCTGTCCGTCATCTGGACGCACAGCAGGGAAACTGGGCCTCACAGCGCGCTAAGACCTCATCTAGCAAGGCCCTGAGTTTACACAGTGGGAGATCTTGTGATTTCCTGGATATTCCCACATTATCTCTGGGGTTTTTAAACCTGCGATTTACTGGGGATAGCGCAGGAAGGGCCCTGGATGCTTATGATGTCATGTAATGGACCTGCAAGCTTATGTGAGTGGCCAATCACAAGCATGCTATAAATTGCTCATTTAGAGAAGTTTTTCTGCTGTGGATGGTGTCACAGCAGTGTTCCAGGCATCAGGGAGAAGGAGAATATGAGGACAGAGAGAGAAAGAGAGAGACTTCCTTCCAGTCTTCTTATAAATAAATAAATAAATAAATAAATAAATAAATAAATAGTATTAGCACTGCAACCACCAGAAGAAGGAGGAGTTCTTAAGCATTCAGAAGTGTGAGGCACTGGTACTTCTTCTAGCTGTGCAGTTAAAGTAACATATGAACTAGCTTTCAGATGTGAACTGAAAAATTCACCTTTAAAAGTAATATGTTTAGATGTTTATTTCATCTAGGCAGGCTTAGCCCTTTCCTAGTATATTAACAAACACGATTCACTAAGCTGCCCATCTTTCTTTAAGTAGATGGAGAGGAACTGGTTCCATTACATTTCATTCTAGTTTAATCCCTTGTTGTTAGGAGAAGTGGAAAATGCAATTAAATGCACTTCTAAAACTCTTCCCTGGAGTGCTGTTTACCATATTGCCTACATTAAACAGTCTGGGTAGCATTTTGCATCCCCCGACACCCTCACCCCCCACTTATGTACTAGCTATGTGGAACCACAGAAAGACAAATTTTCAAAAGCAAAGAATCCAGCTAGCTGCACTTTACACACACACACACACACAAACACACACACACACACACACACACACACACACAGAGAGAGAGGGAGAGACACAGACCTGTTTTGCGTATAATGACAACCAAGAGCATGGGTGGAATATGGGTGGTTGCTGAATTGTGGATTGTCATTAGGTATGAATCCTGCACTCTGGTTTAATTATATTATTATTTATTATTATTATTTATTTATATAGCACCATCAATGTACATGGTGCTGTACAGCGTAAAACAGTAAATAGCAAGACCCTGCCGCATAGGCTTACATTCTACTAAAATCATAGTAAAGCAATAAGGAGGGGAAGGGAATGCAAACAGGCACTGGGTAGGGTAAACAGGCACAGGGTAGGGTAAAACTAACAGTATAAAGTCCGAGCAACATCAAGTTTTAACCATGAGCAACCCAGAATTCACAAGCCAGCAAGATGCCATGAGTTATTCATGGGTAACAATCCATGGTTAAGCCATAATAGAGGTTTCAAACCTGTAACAATAACTCTTCTGGCTTTTTCAGTAACTGACATAGATGGCGGATTTGCATATCACTTTAATCCATGGTGGATTACTAAACTACACGAAATAGCCCTCTGTGCCCTGTCATACGATAGGGCAAATATGCTACTGTGAATAGTTTATTTCTTCCTCCCTCACCCCTCCTCCTCTGTAGTCCTCCCACCTGGGCAGGCAGGTGACCCAGCTTCCTTTGAAACCATATCCCCCCATTCCTCGTGCCACCGCTACATCACCTGAGCCATCTCCAATTGGCTCGCTTCATGCTAGGACTGTCTTCTTTTGCCTCTTGTCTCTACCAGTTCGCTGCCATTCTCTATGCAGCATTGATCTTTAGCTGCTGCCCTGCCCTCCCACCCGGATTCTCAAAACCCTGATTCTCAAAGCTCCAGCCCCCTCCCCCTCCCGCTACCACCCCATTTTCCAAGGCAGTTTTCCAAGCCCTTCCCTTATCTCCGTCTGTGTGCACCAAAAAGGGGGCAGCTGCTCTAAACCCTTGAAAGTTTGGAGGAATTGGGAGGAAATTTCATTTTATGGGGAGGCACCACATTCACAACTAAAACCCTGTATGAACAAAATGTACTTTGCACCAAAAAAGAAGGGCGGCTCTGAACTCTTGAAAGTTTGAAGGAATGGGAGGAAATTTCAAACAGAAATTTCCCTCATGGGGAGGCACCTGATGCAGAGTGAAAACCCTGGATGGCTACGCAGCACAAACTGTTGCTAGGCAGATCTAAGAAATAGAGATCACCTGAGAGAAGCAGACCAGTGGAAGCACTTTTGACTGCTCTGTAGGCAAGCAACTGAACCTACTATGTGCAATGCTAGGGTGACCAACTGTCTGGACTTCCCTGTATTTGTCCTGTTTTTTCTTCTATCCTGGGTATCAGGGGGGATTTTCTGAAATTTTCTGTAATGTCCTGCTTTCCACTGTCCCGCTGAGGTTACTCTTCCCTTCAGTTGGGCTTTCAGAGCATGCCCACTTCATTGCTGTACACCTGATGACCTGCAGAGAAATATGTGAATTGACCCCACTGAAAAGCGTCATGTGGGTGTGGAGATATGATCCGTGAACTGGTATGAATGTGCCGTCTTTTTCATTCTTAAATGTGATAATGGCCCATTCACACATACACATGTATCACTTAGTGTACAATCAACAAATGATGCATCTGCATGTGTAAACTTGCCCAATACTAAAATTAGTATTAGATAAAATAAAATTTGAAAAAGAGAGTTTCTCATGTTATTTCAGACAGGACCATCTGTCTTGCCGTGAACATGTCCCAGTTGACTGATACCTTCTCTGTTGCATTTCGACAGATACTCATTATATGGTCCAACCAGAAGATGGGTATTGCAATATTCTTGCCATTTTGAAGCTCCTCTACTAACAGTCTCAGTTAAAGCACATGTTTTCTCCATTTAAATAAGATCAAGCGATAATCTTCCAGGGTCTTCTAAAAAATCTCATGATGATGCACAGCACCATGTACATTGATGGTGCTATATAAATAAATAATAATAATAATAATAATAATAATAATAATAATAATAATGCCAAGTAGCCACTTTTGTTTCTTGTTCTAATCTTTGAATATTGCAGCTCAGTCTGCCATCCCCAAGCCATCTGCTGCCATGTCGCCATGGATTTTGTCTGTCAGGTTGCCAAGCAACTCATACAATCTGCCCACCTGACAGACTTTATTTTAATTTGGGGTTACCATTTAATTCTTTGCTTTTAGAAAACGTAGAAAAACACATTCAGTTCAACTCAGTTCTGAAAACCACTTTCTTCTCATGCTCAGAAGAGGATGGGTTGAGAGGAACAAGGAGATATTCTGAATCATAGTGGAAAAATATTTGGGTTGAAGACTGGTCTTAAACTTTCCTCAGTTTCCTTATTCATGCAATAGCTTGAGGCACATTACTATCATATGGGGCGGACACCTATGGGCTATTAATTGTTTCCCTGTTTAAACTCAAGAACATCATTCACATGCAATGCTGAAATACTTGGCTTAGCTTTATAAGGACAAGCCATATTGAATGCCAGGTTGGCTAATGGAAAGGGATGCAACACCTCTGAACTCATCTTGGAAGAACAGGCCAACCTAGTTTGTATCATTGAGACCTAGTTGGATGAAAAGGGAACAGTGAATCTTTCCTAGATGTGCCTACTAAGTTACTGGATACAACACCAAGCACGGCATGAGGGGAGGGAGGGAGCAACAGGGATTCCCTCTCCCTGGCCGGACACAATTTCCAACTGGTTGCAAGTTTTGAGAATCTGTACCTTGTGTTGGGATCCTGAGACAGGATTCATGTACCATCCAATCCGTTGCCCAATAATCCCCCTACCCAAGCTGACAGAGTGGTCTTGGGTGTGGTGTTCAGAATCCCAAGGCTGTTAGTCTTGGGGGACTTCAAATTCATGCCAAGGCCACCTTGTCTGGGGTGGCTTACAATTTCATGGCATCCATGGCAACCATAGGCCTTTCTCAATTATATGAGGCCCAATGCATGTAGCAGGGCATACATTGGGCCTGGTTTTCGATTAGAGGATAAGATCTGTATGTAGGAGATCCAGTAATCATACAATTGTCATGGAGAGATCGTTACCTGATCAAGTTTGACCTTCAGGCTGCCTGTAAGTTCTTGCAAGGCTGGAGTTTCCATGGACCACTCCTGAAGACTGGGTTGAATGATTTCCAGACATCCCTAGGATGCCAGCAATCCTGTTAAGGTCCAGGTTGCTGTGTGAATGAGAGGATTACCTGGTCCCTCAATATGATTGCTCCTAAACCAATTTACGTTCGACTTTGGAGGCTCTGCTCATTGGCCATCCATTAAAAACATTTAGATTGGCGGATCTAAAAGGAATCCCAGGGTGGTAATAGAGATAAGGCCTTTTTAGTGGGGGCCCCTAGCTTATGGAACTCCCTTCCAAGGGATGCTTGGCTGGCCCCCTTCAGTTGCATCCTTCATAAAGACCTTAATGGCCCAATTGTTTCAGTTGGATTTTAGTTAAGTTTTGAATTGCTGTTGCTTTTAGTGTTTGTGGTTTTATTCTGCTTGTTAATTGGTTTTATTTTTGTATAACTTTACTAATGATGCAATTCTATACATGTCCACTCAGAGGTAAATTCCATTGTGTTTAATGGAGCTCACTACCCAGTATATAGAGAGACTTGCAGCCTTAAATGTTAAGGATGCAAATAACTATATTGATTAAAATAATCAAAAGTTAATTGAATTCTTACAAATGGAAGTTTATCATGTAAATGAGACCAGTTAAGTTCAAATGAAGAAAAACAAGAATTATTTAACAAAATACATGAATTCAAGAACAAGAAATAAAGAAAACCATCTTAACTAAATTTCTGTACTTCCATTATCAGTTCGAAAGTATTAATTTTTAAAGTTAAATTTGAATATTAGACAGAAGTTCATAATTTACCACACCAACCTATAAATTTTTACTGAGAAGTAAACCCAACTGAGTTCAATGGGATTACAGCCTTAAAAATCAAATCATATTTTGTCTTCCTTTGGCCAGAACACAATTAGGATCCAATGACTGAGTTTTATTTATTTATTTATTATTTATTTATTTATCATACTTATACCCCGCTCCTCAGCCAAAAAAGGCTCTCAGAGCGGCTTACACTTAGGAAAAATGACAGTCCCTGCCCTCAGGCTTACAATCTAATAAAGACATGACACACAAGGAAAAGGAGTCAAGGAGGGAGGGAGGGTGCGTTTTATGAGGTGCGTTGCCCACAGATGCCCAATTGCCTATGCAACCCCCACTTGAGGGTTGTCATATCGTGCAAACCCAGCGAGCATGGGTAATGTGAGGGTTATTAAACAACCCTTGCATAAACTATGCTTGCCAAATTTGTGTGACACAGCAACACCCAAGTGTGGGTGGCATGTTCAAAAGGGTAATCACCCACACACACATGCACCTCAGCCTCACCATTGGTTAAATTCATGATGTGTGAACAGCCCCATTGAATGGGTTCCAATATTCAGGTGTGTTTTTAAACCAAAGTCACAGAAGTAATCACCTGACATCACAATTTTGGTATATTAAAGCAGTGCTTATTGCTGGTGGAGCAGTGCTATCATTTTTAAAAGGCTACAGAGGGACCATGATTTGGCTAAGTAGGAGAGGTGGGAGTTTTGTGATTTTCATTAAACACCCTCTATCTGCCCTCCACCATAATCTTGGTAACCTCAAGATTGGATTACTGCAATGCACTCTATGTGGGGCTGCCCTTGAAGCTGCTCCGGAAGCTGGAGCTAGTCCAGAATGCTGCAGCTCGGCTGTTGTCTGGAGCTGCCCCTTTCCAGCATGTAACTCCTCTGCTGAGGGAACTGCACTGGCTGCCTATTCGCTACCGGGCCAGGTTTAAGGTTCTTGTACTTGTATACAAAGCCCTAAACAACTTGGGACCAGGATACCTGAGAGAGCGCCTTCTCCCTTACCAACCTGCCCGGTCACTGAGATCATCCGAGGGCCTGCTCCTGGTGGTTCCACCTAGATCCATCCTCCGATTGGAATCCACCAGGGGAAGAGCCTTCAGTGTGGTGGCGCCCCTCCTGTGGAATTCCCTGCCTCTGGAGGTCAGACAGGCTCCAACCTTGTACTCCTTTCGGCGCCTCCTGAAAACATCTTTATCCCAAGAAGCCTTTCTTTAACATGCAGCCTTGGATTTCTGTGTTGTTGTTTTTTGCTTCTTTTTAAATTTTGTTTTAACTGTTTTATTCTGTTTTTATTTTCATTTTACCTTGTACACCGCTCTGAAATTTTTTCAATGAGAAGTGGTATATAAATATTCTAAATAAATAATTGGAGCTTATTAAAGATTAAACTATCCTAACAGCTGCCAATGAGCCAGAAGTGGTTTCAGAACCACCTCACAGTTCTTGGAGGCTCTCAGGGACAAACTAAATGTTACTTCAATTACACAGCATGCAGCTCCCTTGTTTTTATATACTTGAAATTATATGTGAGGCCTCAATCCAGACCAGGACCCCTGCAGGCAGAAAGGCTTAAACCTTTCCTTCCCTTTCCTCCCTGAATTCCCACCACCACCACGACTGAAAAAAAGAAGTAAAAAGCCTCCACGAATTTCGGGAGGGAATTTCACCTGCCCATGCCCAAGCTCCCTATCCAGACCAGGGACACACACACACACACACACACACACACACACACTTTCATGTGAATGAAAACAGTACAAAAGCCTGCATGCGACATAATTAATATAATGTATAGTTTGAGTTTGGATATTTTTTGTAAGGTGCGAGAGGTTAAAACTAGGCATGTGCTCCGCTCCGATTAGAAGCGCAGAAGCAGGAGCGAATTGGCCTGCTCCGCCTTGCCCAGAGGCGGAGTAGAAGCGGACCGCAGACCCCTAGAAGCAAGGCGAAGAGAAGCGCCCATTTTTGGAGCGCTCCGGTTTCCATGGTCCGATCCGATCGCCATCTTGAAACATTTCGCCCATAGAATTGCATTGCGGAAAAGAAAGGGGGATAACTGTGTTGTTTTTGAAGCTATCTTTCTGAAAATTCTTGTGATTGGAGAGCCGTGGATGGGGGTCATTTTGAGACTACTCTCAGCTCTCTGCGTGCTGCTGTTCGTGTGCTAGAATTTTTTAAAAAACTGGCGGGAAAATACCTTTTCCGAAGGGCTGAGGGGCAGAGTCAACTCCCGGTCATGATCACATGATCCCAAAGTTGGAGGAGGGGATAGGCAAAACAGGTAACTTGGGATTCTGGGAACTTCTCTTTCTTACTCTGAACGGACTTTTCCCTGTGTTTTTTTAAAACAGTAGCCCCACCAAATGCACAAACACAACATGAAATCATATACTAAGCCAATAATAAGAGAGCACTGCTACCCACCCTAACTTTGGGGAACAACTGAAAAGATGTGGTGCAAGGGGATGAGCTCCCCTAGGGCATCCCATGTGGACGTGCCCCCACTCTCTCCTGTACTTGGAGGGCAATCAGAGCCCTCCAAAGAGAGTAACCCGGTGGAGCAATGCCTATCATGAGTTGAAGTGACAGTTCTACTCCTCAGCTCTCGTGGTGAAGCAATGGCTTTCATGAGCTGAACTGGCAGCTGCTTCCCCCTCCCCTGGGCACGTCCCCCTATTGCTGGTAAAAGACAGATATAGCCTTTTTAAAAAAGTTATTGTTGTTTATTCAGCAACACTGCTGCTTTTAATTCCACCCCTCCTTTGTTTATTTATTTATTTATTCCATTTTATATGCATTACTGGCTTATCCTTGGCTCACTTCCTTATGCCCCCAGAAATGTCTGCTGCCTGCCTGCGTTCCCTCTCTCCTCCCCTGCCTGCCTCGCAGGGATGTTGTGTGTGTCTGGCTTTGACTCAGGGAGAAGTCCTTCCTGCGCTCACTTGGAGTTTTGGAAGTTCCAAATCCATTTTTCAAGTGTGGAAGAAGATTCATACTCCCCAATTCATGGCATGTTGGGATTTCCTTTGAAATGGTCCCATTGAGATGTCTGCAGGTTTAAGCCCCGCCAAAAAACAGGGGATGATGGGACTGCCTTGAGTCTGGGCATGCGTGTGTATCCCTGGATAAGCTATCATGGTGGTGAGTTTGAGGTTTTTAACGTGCAAATTGATGGAGCTATCGAAAGGGGTGTGAATGGGGTGTTGGATTTTCATAAATTCCCCAAAAATCAGGGGATGATGGGACTGCCTTGAGTCTGGGTGTGCGTGTGTGTCCCTGGATAAGCTATCATGGTGGTGAGTTTGAGGTTTCTAACGTGAAATTGACGGAGCTATCGAAAGGGGTGTGAATGGGGTGCCCGATTTTCATAAATTCCCCCAAAATTCAGGGGATGATGGGATTACCTTGAGTCTGGGCATGCGTGTGTATACCTCCATGAGGTGTCATGGTGCCAAACGTGAGGTTTCTAACTTTCACAGAAAAAAAGTTGTATACTTTTTAAGCTTAATGCAATCCTATAGGGGGAAAAAAACGGAGCTCCGATCCGGATCCGGAGCTCCGCAGCGGAGCGGAGCGGGCATGGGTGAAGTGGGGGTGGAGCGAAGCGGCCCGATCCACAAATCGCGGAGTGGAGCGGAGTGGGGGGTCCGTGCACACCCCTAGTTAAAACCCAGAGATGCACATGGCAGATGTCTGCTCCCACTGGAATGCAGGAATGTTGAGGAGCATTTATCTGAAGACATCCCTGTAAAGATTTTGCTGCATATGAAGAGTGAACACATCAGGAAGAAGGCTCTTGGTATGAATACTTTACCTTCTGAAAGTGGATTCACTCTCATTGGCAGTGGTGTGGGAACATTTACTGGTGGCTTCTCCCACTCCACTTTGGTATTGTATGAGTAAAGGGACTGCAGGTGGTTGGGACAATCATGTGTTTCTTTCCCCCTTGGGCATTTTCAGGGCAGGGGGCTGAGGATCTTAAGTGACCTCTTACATAACTGTCACATCACATATTTAAAGCCATATTCTAGGCAATGGTGAACTTCTTCAGAAGAAGTGGGATTGGCAGGGCTAAAGTCAGCCTGAAACCCATGCTGTGTCTTCCCTTGCACCTTATTCCCAGATACTGGTAGCAATAATAATAATAATAATAATAATAATAATAATAACTCTTAAGGAACTTTGTATATGGTCAGAGGCACCGTCTTTTTTGTTATAACTACACATCTTTTTGAAAACAGATGAAGCATTGGCTCAATAATAATAATAATAATAATAATAATAATAATAATTCTCTTTGGATCAAGAAAGGAGTCATCTCAAAACAGAAGAAAGTTCCTGGAAGATTCTTCAGGAATCCAGGAAAATGCAGAGAATGGCCTAATCAAAGTATGGATTTATAACAACAACAACAACTTTAGTATCAAACAAGTATTTTGACTGAGGCCTACCAGAATCTTTCCTGGCTGCTTGACCAGATTTAGCTTGTGTAGAAAGTAAGTGTGAGTCCTAAATAAACCTAGGGTGGTACTACTCCACTTTCTTGTATACTAGAACTTCTAAGAAATCATGGCGTTGGTTTTAAAATATATAGTACCTTGTACAATCTCCTGTAGAGTTAGGATGTTTATCTATGCTGGAACATTCACAATTGACCACCAAGCCAATCACCTTTCCAAAATCCCCAGAGAAGGTCAATATGCCACAGTTATCCCTGCAAAAATCAACACCAATAAGAAGGTTTTATGACAATGTCCTATGTAAGATGTGGTTGCAGTGCTCCCTTTTCAAAAGCAAATAAAGATATAGGATTTTCTCACATCTTTTTATATTTTTGTTTACCATGTTCTCAAGGCAAGCTGGTGTGGAAAATAATTGCAATATCAGAAACAAGAGTGTGATATTGTAACTCAGAGGTTTGAAGGCCACCCATCCTATTAAGAGTTAACTTATGAACTGTTTGAAGTTATTGTAACCTAGAGTTGGTGTGGAAGGAGGCCTTTCTGAAAATCAATATATTGAGGGAAAAGAAAATGAAAGCCTGGTTGGGTCAGCACCCGCTTGACCTGTAAAGGAAATCTTGCGATATTCGTCTGTTCAGTTGACTGCCAGTTGTTTGGCTCTCAGATATCATTCTTCTACATGCAAGATGGCATCTAGCCAACCGGCTTGAAGGCTACCAGTCAATACCATCAGGAATGCAATGCTGTTTCTCCGCAATTATCTCCACCAGTTGGAAAAATTCTTAAGGGGTTTCTTAGGAGTTGGTGTGTGTGTGTGTGTGTGTGTGTTTCCAGCAGGGAGGAGTAAGGCCTGCAGTTATACTATGATTGCATTGGGATTGGCTGTAGGCTCTTTGATTACAACTTTTCACTTCCACATTGTCACAAAATGAAAAACTATGATTGAAGGATATCCCCCCTTCAGTTTTGCTCACTAGGATTTCCTTTTTTTATGTGATAGAGCCACATCTTGTTTTTAAAAATGGGGGGGAGTAAGAATGGCCAATCAGTATTTATTTCAGACAGACGATTCATGGGGGGCACCATTTTCCCACTTCCAATCCCTTTATTCTTAAAAAAATATATATCTCCAGACCAGACTAGTGGGCCAGATTCACTTTGCCTTTTTGCAGAAGGTGCAAAAATATCTGTAGCAAACACCCAGGAGGTGTAATGTGGATTCCTGGACCCACCTCTTGAAGAGGCCCAGTGAGGTGTATCGACCCACACAGGCAGACAAGAAGAACTGTGGCTATTTCTTGCTCTTCTGCAGAAGCCAAACACTAGGAAAGAAGCTGGCAAGAGTTGAGAGGTGGACCAAACAGTGATCAAAACAGTAGGAACCGAAGACACTGCCTTTCAGAGGGCACAAAAATATCTTATATGGACTATGCACAGTGGTGGCTGTTTCCAACGACAACGGAGTAGTTTGCAGATGTAAAAACAAAACTTGTCTCTGGCCGGAGGCATTACTTGTTTGAATCATGATTAATTGAACAAGATCTTCTAGATAACTTTGCCGGAAGACAAATAAATATAGAAGTGAATCGCAAATATCCTTCCCTTACTTCTAATAGGGTCCACAGAGTCTGTGTTACTTGCCAAAAAACATTCTAACAGTAGCTATACTTGTTACGAATAGTTCTCAGCTCAACTAGTTACGATATATCCTCAGCAAGTTAGAGGTAATAATTGTGCTAAATCTTGTCTGCATACATGTCTAAGGGCTTCTCCACATGGGCCATTTTTCATGTTATTGTTGTTTCCCAGAGATGGTATTTTCCGCGTGCAAAGCACAATGTCGTTGGCCACCAGCAGCGTCTTCCCTGTGTTATTTCTATATGGGGAAAATGTGGTATTTCTTGTAGCAATGCTACAGTATGTTTCCGCCATGACCTGGCTGTGTATTTCTGTATTTGTGCTACATCGCACTTTGGTGTGGGCAGGAGTTGGGCCGTGTGGTGTTGATGTCAGTTAGTGATGACGACTGGGTGGGAATGTTGCCCTCATCTGCCACAGGATGGTTTTCATTTGCAAAGTGTTTGGATCTTCCAAACAGGTCAGCAGCAGCTCACGAGAGGAGGAGGCTCTCTCAGTGAGAGCAGCTGCTCTCAGGTTACTTTGAATTGGGATCTTTGCGGCTGTCTTCACAGCCCCAAATTGGTGCCATGTTTCCCCTAAATCCCATGGTTTTGCTTTCCCAGGGTGGCATTAAATAATCCTCAGACAAGGAGGAAGCATGGGGTTTCAAGCAGGCATCTGGGTACTGGACCCCACCACCACCACTGCCACCCTTTTCCTGGCTTCCAGCGACCAATTGCTGGTCATCATCCACCAGGCCCATATAACTGATGCAGCTCAGATTTGCAGCCACCGCAGAGCTTTGAGTGCACATAGACAGCACCTTTGTCGATCCGTTCATATATCATGTTTCTGGTATATGAAGGGTGAAGCTGCAATCACTTTGACCTGGGAATATTTCTCATGGATTTCAATGGGACAGACTGCTGAGTAGACATGCAGTAGGATTCCACACCATACATTGATCAAGGGAGGGGTGAAGGGAACTGACAAGTTGGCATGAAAATCTGCGAAACGGTCAAAACAAATGAAGTCAGGAGACCACATCAGTATGAACAGAGTAAGAGGAGGGATTGTAAATTCTCCCCCATCCCTTTCTCTCCATCTCTCCCCTAAAAATAAACATGTTTGTAGTGGGGTAATATTGAAGGAGCGGAGGAATTAGAAGTACTGATCAGCCTGGTCATATTCTACAAATTCAGATGTCCTCATTGCTGGTCATGTGTAGGCACTAACCTGGTAGGAGGGAAGTAAGTAAGTGAAACCAACTTCAAATTCAACAGACTGCTGAGGTTTTCCCAGAGTTTGTGAGGGGAGAAGTGTCCCGCTCTGTCAGTCCCAAGCCCATAAACAATAATGATTAGGGAGGGGGAGGGAGAATGGGCACGGCCAGCAAAGCTGAATCTGTTATGCCAATGCCACACGTAAAAAGGCTATCAAGGTTCTGGAGTGATGTTTATCGGAGGCACTACCCACCAGTATACAAATATAAACCGGAAAGTACCAATATAACTGAGGATGCTGTATATGGCCAGCGCACGATCAGGAATAATTTTTAAAAAGTGTCACAGTGGTGTGTTAAACAGGTAGTGTAGAAAACCCCTAAGAGACCAAAGACTTGGCCAGAGACATTTGCAAAAATGCTACAACGCCTCCATTATATTTACCTGGGGGTGGGAATGGGTGGGGATGATAGACAGGAGGGAGGTCCACACACACAAACCACACCAAATTCATTGAAAGAATGCATGAGGAGAATCATCGGTCTGCACAGACAAGTCCCCATCACCACTCTACTCTGCTGCTATATTCCCCAACCATTGTGAGCTGTGGCAGAAATATTTCCCTGCCATCCATGTGTTCAGAGAGGATGGAAAAGGTCTCTCCGCATGTACTGATGCAGGTGTGGAGGGCTCGTCTGCACAAGGAGGAACTCGGGGACAATTAGGGTTTTCCTGTTATGGAGGAGCTGTACGTGCATTCATTAGTACTCTTAGAGAGCCCTTTTCCTTGCCATCAGGATGCATGTGTGGCAGGGAAGCATTTCGGTTGCAGGCAACAGCAGGTGGTGGCATGGCTGCTCTGCATGGCAAAGGTGAGCTAGTAGCTGTCTTCACGGCACCTGGTTGGTGCCACCCAACCCCCGTGCTATCGCTGGTGCAAATTGTCTTTATGGGGGGAGGCAGTGCGGGATTTCTGCAATCCTATACCAACTTAAGCCTATGCGGCAGGGTCTTGCTATTTACTGTTTTACTCTGTACAGCACCATGTACATTGATGGTGCTATATAAATACATCATCATCATCATCATCATCATCATCATCATCATCATCATCATCACAGAACTTAGTGGGACTTACTTCTGAGTAAGAGTTTATAGGATTGCACTGTTAATGGCCAAAATGCATCTTTTTTGCAGATGACAAATATAAACAGTTTATTTTTAAAATGTTCTTCATTTACCATATTTGCTTTGGTTTCATATAGCTGTGAATTTGTTATTGTCCAGGTTTCCAAAAATACATATTTTCCTTAGCCAGTCTCCCCCTTAACAACATTAAGGTATTATTAATGCAGAAAAGTGAGATACCTTTTTACTTAGTAGGATTTCATAAATTTGACTCTCAAGTTTCAGAGCACCTTAAAGCTAGGATAATTCACACACAAATAACTGAGATGTACCTAAATCACTGAATAATTAGGGAGCAATTTTCCTTAGGTCGTTTCTGTTTGGTAATAGTCCATGTGTATCCAGTGAAGTTCCCACTGGCTTTAATTGGAATATTATGTAAATACTAGGGATAAGCTCCATTGAATTCAACAGGAATTACTTCTGAATAAGGGAAAGGAAAGGAACCTCTCGTGCAAGCACTGAGTCATTACTGACTCTTGGAGGGACGCCAGCTTTCGCTGACGTTTTCTTGGCAGGCCTTATAGCGGGGTGGTTTGCTGTTGCCTTCCCTGGCCGTTATTACCTTTCCCCCAGCTAACAGGGTACTCATTTTACCAACCTCGGGAGGATGGAAGGCTGAGTCGACCCGAGTTGGCTGCCTGAAACCAGCTTGCGCTGGGATCGAACTCAGGCCGTGGGGAGAGTTTCAGTTGCAGAAACTGCTGCTTTACCGCTCTGAGCCATCCAGATACTTTCCCAGTATGAGGCTTCTGAGTAAACTTGTTTTGAATTGCACCATTATGACAGAGTTACAGAAGCCAAACATTGACAAGACTGCTAAACCATGTACGGTGGCCCAACAGGGTCTCAATTAATCTTCTTGTTTTTCCTGCTTGCAAGAAGAGAGAGATTGGCATGCACCTGGAAGGGGACAATAATGGTTGGTGGGATGGTCTTGATGTGGTGGGTTACAAATGGTGCCTCCTTGAGTTATTCCTTGATCTTTTCCTCCATATCTTCTGTTCCTCCTCATTCCATCCCGCTCCCCTTTCTTCATGAATCTCATTATTTTATCTGCAGTAGGCTTCTGGCATTACTCCACAGAGGGCCCAACATGACTGTGATTTTCGGTGACCCGGAATGCAAGACCCACAAGCAAAAATGCAATGATTATTATTCTCACAGATGTATTTGTGAAAGCAAGATTTCTGGCTCTCTTTGGTGTATTATTTTCTCAGCTGGCTCATCACGTATTTCCAAAAGAGAAGGGAAATACCCTTATCTTGTGAGGGATTACTCAGGGGTAACAGTATATTATTTTAAGGAAAGACAGCTAAGTTGCACTACCAATGTGAAGCAAATCTTACAAAGTGTGATCAGAATTTACTTCCTGTCCTCAGGTGTTTTGCCAATAACTTATTGATGCTGCTTAACTTAATGCTGTTTGTCTAAGCGGTGAGCCAACACTCCCCTCATTTTTAATAAACTTTTGTTGCAAATCAAATGGATTACATGTGTTTATTAGCTGCCCCCCTTCAGAACGTTGCTACTTTAAAAAGAGGAAGCAAAACATACTTTGGTCCCAGCAGTGTTTGAATTAGCCCAGATTAGGAACGCATCCAAATTGGTAGCTCTGCCATGAATCCTGATTAGCTGGCAACCTACCAAGCAGAAGTTATGAGAAATCCTCTGTTTTTGATGCTTCCCTTGTCCACAGTCGGAATGCATCAAATAGATTTTCTTCTTGATAATATGCAGAGTTTTACCAAGGTGAGAGAATGGATGTACGTATATCAGGGCTAGTTTTACCATTAGATCCAGGGAAGCAGCCACCACACCATTAGGTCCAGTGAAGTGGCCACCATTCCTCAGGGGGCAGATGCTGGAGGGATAGCAGCCCATCTCCCGCCATGCTCCGAGCCAGTTGCTAATCTGGCTGAGCAGGCTATCTCACCTAATCACCATCTCCCAGCATGGCCCAGACAGTACTGCTGTGAGAGACCCCTGATTTAGCAAGCAAGCAGAGAAGCAGCCAGTCCGGGTCACACATTCTGGGTGTCATCATGCATGCTGATACATTGTTCTGTTCATATGATACGTGCTGTGCCGCTGCTGTATTGCAGCATTTGAGCAGAGAGCAAGAATGGGGCCAGGCAAAGCAGTGATAAAGCATTGACGAAATGCCAGAGGACAGAGCTGTGCGTGTGCCATATGGCGAGTCCGGAGTCAGCTACACTGCTGCCCTCAAGTGCTGTGGAGGACACTGCCTTGTCATCAGTAAGATTCAGCTTCCAGTCCAATCAAGTGCCATCTTGTCTTCACCCCAGGCAAGAAAATGTACAAGATGGCAACTAAGAGAGCCAGTGTGGTGTAGTGGCTAAAGTGTTGGACTGGGAGTTGGGAGATTCAGGTTCTAGTCCCCACTTGGCCATGGAAACTCACTGGGTGACTTTGGGCCGGTTACAGACTCTCAGCCCAACCTACCTCACATAAATTTATTTATTTATTTATTTATTTATTTATTTATATAGCAAATGGAGAGGAGGAGGATTATGTATGCCACCTTGGGTTCCTTAACCGGAAAAAAGGTGGGATATAAATGCAATAATACATAAATAAATAAAAATAAACTAGGATGCCAAGGAAAATATTACTGAGCATTACTAGGTTTTGCTACAGACACCATGGGTAAAACTGAGATTACTGTCCAGCATTCTTAGAATTTCACAGACTGTATTTACCCATAGTCTTCTTCAATTCTCATCAAATTGACTGTTGTTCCTGTAGTCCTCCTGCCCCTAGGGTGCAGTTTCATGCTGTGCTATTAGTAAGCAGTAGGACATGATTCTATACCCTGACAAGTCCCCAAGGGAGCTCACCAACCTCACCTGTAACCTTCTCAGCTCTCCACACTGAACTGTTCTCTTCCCCCTTCACCAGGGATTTTTTTTTTTAAAAAAAATTGCACTGGGCACAGAAATACCAAAATACGGCTGTGAAACCTTGTACCCATAGTATTCCTGACAGATGCTGCACAAATTTGTTTTAGATGAAGATGCTCCCAGTGTTTCTACGGCCAAAGTTTGGCATGGTTTGCACTTGCCAATAGCCCCTATGTGTGAGTGGCTTGAGAATGCATAGGGCCTCGTATCTGGACTGGGCTACATTCACATGAAAGTGTCATTTGTGCAACCCAGTGTCTCCAGGCCCTAGAGTCATGCAATAGACACAAACATAAATAGTAAAGGCTGACGGCACTATGCGCTCCCTAGCACTGTGGATGGACCACTGGCAAGTGAGAATTGATGCCAGAAGTGGTAAACATGGTGTGTTTTATTGGATCAAATAGTTTCCCAAGGTTTCAAGCAAACATATTGCAAGTGTTCTTACATGTCCGGTTTTAACTGTTGATCAGCTGGCCTCTCTGGTAACAAAGGGGCAGCCAGTTCTGCTGGTCCTGGTGTGTGGGCACCCAGCCCACCACACATGGCATGCATGCTGCCCCTATTGTTGGGGGCCATGATATAGCTCTTCTGGGGGCAAGCCCCAAAATGTGTGGTAACGCTGGTTTCTGAAAGGGGCATGAGTTTGCACCAGGACCAGCAGTCCTGGCCACCCGCACCAGGACATGATTGGATCCTGCCCAATGGAACTCATATCAATATGTGTCATAAAAACTTTAGGACTTTCACTATGGAGGATGACAGGGGTACCAATAGCTACAGGCCCAAGACATGGATGTTACAGCACTGTTGTAGGGTAATTGTAATTGCATTGGCTTATTAAGTTGAGATAAATTAAGGCTATCTTAGCTTAACTTAATACACTAAGATATGAAGAAACCTTTTGTCTTCACACATAGCCTCTTTGTTCCTCCCTTCATGGCACAAACAATCAAACCAGGAAGCATCTAATAAACCAACATTTCCCACTACGTCCAAACCAGGAAATGATGCTTACAAGCTTTGGAACAAGCCAGGATATTAAACCATAGTTTGAATATTGTTTGGTTTAATAACCTAGTTTGTTCCAAATTTATTAGCCATAATTTACTGGTTCGGACAAATTGGGAAATTATGTTATATAGAAACTTATAATCACCAAAATGTCCACATATACCATGTCTCTTAGTGCCTAACACAGGTTGGGCATCTATGGAAATAATTTATAGTCAGTTTTAAAATTAGCCAAATTCAGATATGTGTGGGATGCACAAATAACTGTATCCACCTTGTGATACATTTATTCTCTTTATTCTCTGAAGCTGAGAATTCTACTACTTGTTCATCTATCACTTTTTCTGTTTTCCTACACAGTGTGCAGTAAATTCAATAATTTATTATGGCAGTATTTCTAAGACACAGCAAGTTCATCATTTCATTCACCTGCAAATGATCATTCAGAGGACGAAATACCTGAGAGATATGAGCTAAGGCTCACTGTAACAAATGGTGTTCAAGAACAGAACATAAATCATGTTTTTAGGCTAAAAATGTTCAGTGGTGAGTCTAAACATCATATATCCTGAGGTGGAGAAAATGTTGTCAAAAACCACAATTTGAAGTGTATGCACAAAATATTTTTACATCAATCTCTTTAGAGGATTTTGTGAAAGAGTCATCATTTCCACAGGCCAGAATCATGCCTGCATCTGCAACCTAGTTAAACTTGGAAATGTGGCATTAAAACTTAGAATGGATTAATTCAATGGAATAATGAAGATAAGGCTACAACAAGTACGATGTGATGGCCTACTAGTAAAGATACATGTTAAAGGGGGAAACTATACATTAATGCAGATATATGTGTATCAATGGACTTTTAAAAAGTAAACAAACTCCAGGGGCGTGCAATTTTTCATGGAATTGAAATTTGTCTCCCTAGTAAAGGTTAATATAGCATAGCATTATGTGTTTTATCCAAAGGATAATTTAGATGAGGATTTCAACATAAAGTTTAGTCTGCTGATCACATTTTGATGTAATCTCATGAAAATACACATCAGAATTAGCTATACAGGTAATCTGGAGGTGTGTGTCTTTCCTATGAGAAAGATACTAGATTCCTAAAACGTCTTGTTCCTGGATTAATCCCATTACCAGCCTAACATAGTTATTCACACCTATGTGAGCTCACAAGGACCAGGTCTACACCAAGCAGGATATAACACATTGAAAGTGATTTGAAAACATTATATGGAATGTGTCACAGCCCCAACAGTTGTTAATAGCGTTATAAACTGTTGTAAAACAATAGTGTAAATCCTGCCATGGTCATTCCCCCCAAATTATAATAATTGTCTCTGTAAGCATAATTGTTCTCCATGGACTACTCTATATTTAATGAGTTCTGAATGTATGTATTTATTTACTTATTTATTTTATTTCTTAGATAACTTTCAAGACATTTAGTTACAGGAAATATATTAAACCCTTGTTTACAGAATATATCATTAGCCCAAATTAGTTACTTCTTGCTAAACTTAGAATGATTTGAAGTATTTGTTTCCCAATAAACTTTTTTTCCAAAGTAACTTCTGGATTCCCATCCTAACATCCCTGAAGTGCTGTGATTCTGTTCTTGTGCTTTGATTCTGTGCACAAACACAAACCCTACAATTTGTGAAATGTATGTTTCATTGTATGTTTCACCCAGGTTGAGAATTGAAGCCTGACTTGAGTTAAAGCTTGAGAATATAAAGTTGTAGTTGACTGTAGCTGATTTTTTTCCCCAAACAGAAAAGTGAAGGTTTTTTTTTTAAGATGCCCTTTCAAAAATGTTGCCAGTTCAAAAAACCCGTTAATACTGTCAGCCCCACCACACAGATGCTAATTTTTAAAAACAAATCACTGACATTTTCAAAAGGGCTGAAAAGCCTTCTTAATTGGCTATTATAAGCACTGATATTTTAATGAAATATCTCTGCCTTTCCATCTATCACTGGGCTTTAAAAAACACTTGTACATGTCATTGGGTATGTCATCTGGTGGAGTATTTACATTTCTCTGGTCAAATTTAGGAAAAGATGATTTCTAAAAATGTCTCTGACATGTGAAAAGCAGAAGACATTATAGTGACAGAAAGATAAAAAAAGGTTTTAAAAATTGAGAGCCATGTCTGAAGGGCGGTTAAAAAATACCTTGCCAGATAAATAAATAAAACAATCTATTAGAACCATAGTTCAAATTCTGGAAAGTTGCCAAGCCTGACCTGGTCGTCATTTTTGAATGGTATGTGTTTTTTGTTCAAGCCCACAGTTTTATTGAAAATTGTAGTCTGAAGTACATCTAACAATCAACTATAGCTCCAAGTATATCTGTAACATCCTTTTCAAGTCCTGCTGAAACCATGTCTGGGTTGATAAAAGGTCTCAGTAGACCACTTTACCTTGTTCTGTTTTTTTTTTAAAAAAACACCTAACTGTATAGCTTTATTCTCACTCTGAATTTGCAGTTTATGTTGAGAGAATGCAGTAGCGTTTTGACAAACACCCTGTGGCAACGCCTTATTACAATAAATGTTTCCCAGTGGAGAATTGCTGTTACAGGTTATAACTTATTATATTGCCGTTTACTATTCTACTACCTTTGAAAGCACCGTAATAGAGACAGGCATATTTTGCATGTTTATAGATATTAAACTCATACCGTTAAATCCGGCAGATCTACTTCCTGATTTGTGCTAGAGACGTGCACCCACTAATTAGATTGATTCATCTGCCAACCTTGGTAAGATGCTGCCGGTTGGGAGAGTTTCTGTTCTCCACTTCAGCAACACCAGAGTAAATTATTTCCTTGCATTTCTGTGGAGCTTCAAGTAGTTCAAGTAGTTCTAAACTTTGCATCTCTGTAGAGCTTTGGCTCTTTGAATGCCTAGGATTTGAATGAGCTAGGTCTTTTGTCCCTCCTGTATTGTTATTCACTCACAAGTATGAAGGGGTCTCTCTCAATGAAGTGGGTTTTTCAGTGCTGAGGTTTTAGTTGAGATAACCCACCCATTCAAGGGCATGCCCTTTGGAGAAGCCCTTCAGATTGTTTAACGAAGCAAAGAAATGGAAAAAGACTTTGTTCTTCTTATCCACATTACAGATCCATAGCATTTAGCAGCACACTAATGAATCTGGTGTGCTGGGTAAGAGAAATACTGTAGTAGCAGCCAATGCAGACAACAGACAAAAGGCAATTTCTGAAACTTTGAACTGCTCCAGTGTGCTCGATTTTTTTTTTAAAGGCATGATATGGATAACAGTTGCTTCTTCCCTTTTCCTTTTTAAAAGAAATCCGGATAGTATTGTAGGATGAATACAATTTGGGAAGATTCTGTACTGCTTAAATTTTATTATATAAATATTTAACTAAATGTCATGTACTTTCTTTACCGAAGTCACTACCAGCCCAGTCAGTGCTGTGCACATACAGAGCTCCTTCATGTGGGATTCTGATCCTGTTGATTTAAATGGAACATGCTAGGAACTGAATGTGGAAGACTCTCAACTCAACTAAATAAATGGGAGAAGTTCTAGCAAGCAAGAAATTCCAGGGCACATTAGAGCCCACAGATGCTGGATCAGGGTGGCCCTGATTTATACATACAAGCAGCACCATGATGGATGCTTGAAATAGATAAAGCCTGCTTCATTCAACAAACTGTGAGTTGTCAGGAGGATACAGATCTTGCCATTTTTACTATAACACCTCAACTCCAGTTTATTTCCAGTTTGTTTTGCAGTGAAAAACAGTGCCTTGCCCCAGGAAAAAGCAATGATGTTGCTGGTGGTGTGAACGGTTATGTGCAACATGCAAAAAACTTCGCTACAGGCCTGATTCACACAGACACATTCTACGCTTGATGACTGTAATACACATGTGTGAATGTGAAGTTGCATTAGTGAACATTAGCACAAATGGAAAGCTATATATGACCTCACATAACCTCAAATGCAATGTTTCCCAATAAAGCCAGTTCACACAAACAACTTCAAGGCATCAAGTGTAGCGTAATCATATGTAGAGAAATAAAGCATGTGGTATGGCCTGATTCCTATACAGTCTTGCTGTCTTGCCTCTGTTTCACCACCTCCAGCTTTGCATTGCTTACTAGGCCCTCTTCACAAGCTGGAGAGTTCACAGAATCATAGAATAGTTGAGTTGGCAGGGGCCTATAAGGCCATCAAATCCAAAGCCCTACCCAGTGCAGGAATCCACGTTAAAGCATAATAGACTCATAGAAAAGTTGAGCTGGAAGGGGCCTATATTGGGGCAGTGTGTGAGAGGTGTACTGGATCTCCTGTTGTTGGCTTTGTGCAATGGTTGTACATTTGGATGACAAGTGATCAGCATGGGAATCAATTCAGTTACTGTCTGGCTTGTGGGAGTTTCCTATGCAGCCATATCAGTATATTGGTCACCTGGGAAAAGAACTGCAATTCATAAGGAACATATAGGATAGAGGTTGGCACTGTGGTGTCCATGGCACGCAGGTGCACTGGCACCCACCAAGATCCCTGAAATCAAGAAGCTTTCCCTACTGCTTTTAAAGTCAGTGAAATAAAGTCCTCTGCTGAAAAATGGATGGGGTAGGGGATTGTCAAGAAAAGCAAAACTCCAGAGAAGGGGGAGACAAGAAAACTGAAAATCCAGAGAAGAGGCGGGGGGTCAAGGAAAGCAAAATCCAGAAAGGAGAATTCAGAAAAAGGAAAGAATCTAAACCATTTTAACCAAACAGCAATTTGTGTGGGGCACTTTTTCCAAATGTCAAATGTGCCCACAGCCCCCCCCCCCACGGCTGCCTACCCTGAATTAGAAGAATCCTCATAATTTATATTAGAGATGGAATGCAAGGAACACTCCCTTCTTCCTCATTCTTGTCCTGAGAACATTGGTGCTCATGAAAAATGGGGATTTCACCTATTGATGCCCTGAATGTTAAATTAGAACATCTGAAAGTCAAAGCTCTTGACTCCAGCCCTCTAAAAGGTTCATTTTGCTTCTTCAACAAAATCCTTCCCTTTTTTTCATGTGGTTAAGAAGCCTTCACATAAAGTACAACGAGGTTTTGGCTTGCAACAATGACTTTGACCTATGTGTAATAAATCTCAAAGAGGGAGCCCAGTTTGGAAAGGTTGCTGTTACAGCTGAAATGATGCCCTAGCGCAGTGCTCTGAATCAGTGATAATGTAATCAGTGCTCGGGTGTAAAAAAGGTTTGCTGCGTTTAAACAAATAGCAGCTACAAATGCAGAGAAAAGAGAATATTAAGATATCCAGGCTTGAATGATAAGGAGTGCAGTGGAAGATATAAGCAAGAAATCCAAGATTTTTTTTTTAAAGCCGTTTAAGCTCATGAGAGACAAAGCAGAATTGATTGTATATTGTGACCTAGCTGCAAGCTCAGCAGAGCAAAGTTTCTGTGCTTACAAATTCCCGATTCAGCTGTTACTACTGCAAATGTAATGTGTGTGGAGTGTGTGTGTGTGTGTGTTTGTGCAGGAGGCAGACTCCAGTTCTGCCAAGATATGTCTGTACAGTTAGTCAGTACAGGAATTTCCGCTGACAAATTGATCAATACAGAAACCCAGCTCAGCAAAATCTTAGGTTACAGAAATAGTTGTAACCCTATCATATGAATGTTTCCTTAAATGGAAATACCACTGAGTATGATGCACAATCCTATTCATGCTTACATGGAAGTGAGCACCACTTGCGGTACAATCCTATACATGTCTACTTAGAAGTAGGCCCCAGAAAATTAAATGGGACTTACTCCAGGATGAGTGTGTATAGGATTGCAGTGTCAATTAGCTTAGTAAAATTGGTACAGTCTCTCAAAAAATAAATAATAATAATAAAAAATTGTGTACATACCACATTCACAACCATAGCATCCTACAGGACCCTTATAGCAGACAACTCTACACATGGATGGGATTGAGCTATGGTAAACATACAGAGAAAGTTAAAGTAAGTCATTGCTGCTGTAATAGAAATGTGCTCTACATCAGGGGTAGACAGAAGCAGAACTTCAGATGTTTTGGACTTCAATTCTTGTAAGCCCCTGCCAGCATGGCAGATGGTCATGAATGCTGGAAGTAGGAAGCCTACCCTGCTCTACTAACCAAAAGTTAAAAGGTAAGGTCCCAGAACAGTTTGGGACTCATGATGAAGTTGCATCATGTTTTGGCTGGGACAGTATCTGGATGGAAAACCACCTGGGAACCCTATGTAAGCTGCACTTCCTCAACAAAAGAAAAGTAGATATAAGTGTGATTAATAAAGAACAAATAAGCTCTGGCAAAGTGAGCCATATTATTCATATCGCATGGCATTCCTGTGACTTGTGTGCATACTTTTTTTCTTCCTGTTGAAAAAGCATTTGGAAACTGATTCCTTGAACAGAGCAGTTCAGTGGTCCCACTATACGGGTGCAATGTCAGCACAACATAGTCAAGATCCTGTGCTCTGTGATGGCTGCATTGGTGGAGGAGGAGATGCAGTGCTTGGTGGCACTCCATTGTCACCACCACTTTTGAGAACATAATGATGTGTCCCTCTGAAATCCATTTTTGGCCCCTCTGCTGGCGGAGTTCTGCTGGCGGTGGCTTATGCCAGCATAAACCGAGGCCAGTATATATGGCGGACAATATATCAGCATAGAATTCCAAGTACGGGCATATCTTCAAGCTCCAATGCAGAAGATTTCGTTGGGTTCCTAAGGCTCCTGAGCCAGGGTAAATAAATGACAGGAATGTGCTGTAAGGCATGTTGGGTATAATTGATGGTGGGACTGTAGATTTATTTATTTATTTATTTATTTATTTATTTATTAATTACATTTCTATACCACCCAATAGCCGAAGCTCTCTGGGCGGTTCACAAAAATTAAAATCATAGTAAGTCAATCAACAGGTTAAAAGCACAAATACAAAATACAATATAAAAAGCACAATCTATCCTAAATTTAGTTGTGGTGAAGGGATGGAAAGCAGCCACAGTGGTGTGTGAGTGTGTAAGTGTGTGAATAATGTCAAGTCAGTGGCACCAAAGAAGGAGGTATTTAACCCTTTCCTGCTGACCTACTTTTGCAACTGAACTCATCCTCCAAAGCTGCTAGTAGCTTCACTGGGGGGCTGGCAGGGGAAGGCAGGCAGGCACAACACAGGTAGCTGCATTTTTTACTCCAGCAAGCCTAATAGCTGAAGGGGGTGGGCAGATTTTGGCTGGGGAAATGTCACAGGAGAAAGTTAACTCCCCCCCCCCCAGCACCACTGCTTCAAGCCAATCCCACCATTTTGTGGAGGTTTTTAAGCTTTTTTAAAAAATGATGTCCAGAAAATAAGACCGTTGATTGGATCTCCTGTCTCTCTTATAGTTTGGCTCTATTGTTCTGCCAAGTATTGAGAAAGTGTAGTGTGAAAAAAAGTGACTGCATTTCATGAGTACTGCAGGAAAGTGCTGCAATTTGAAAGCTAGACAATAGACATGACCAGCTTCTCAGGTTAGCAATAAGTTAGCATTTAGGAAACCATTGTCTCTGTTAACTGATTCCGATAAATGGAAAAGAGAAATCAGCATCTTCCAACAGAACAAAATGACACAAGGAGGGGGAAAAACCCTGCATTCCTTCCTTGTTGAAGCCTTTAAAACACACACACGCAAACTGCAGAGAGAACAAAAAGAGGTCCAGGAAGAAGGAAAGGAGTAAGTTTTATAGCCAAAGATTCTATTCTCCAAATAAAGTATTCCCATTTTAGAGTGGCAGTGCCCTTGTGTTCCCCCGCCCCAAGAATTTCTTTATAGTGCACATTAGGAGATTTTTAAAAAAGAATCTCAGCTTTGATGCCACAACAGGAATCTTGGATTGATTTCCCCCCCTTGATTATGGTGGCAGGCTACAGTTCCCCCTCTCCCCACCCAACCAGGTTAATATCCTCTTATTTTGTTGATGTCTTCCTTCTAAGCTCACATTTGTAGTTACAGATCTAAAGTGATAGTTTACTTTTGTCTATAGGCAGCACAGTCTCTTTGATAACAGCCAGCTGGTCTGACTCCATCTCCTTGGATGCTCCCCCCTCCCCATTATCAACCACTGCATGAGTATGTCTTTGAGGAGTTAATCAATAACTATGACTTACTGAACAAATATCCCCTTGTCTTGAGCTATGACTGACCAAGGATGCTTATTCATTTACAACTACCATAACTTGGTTGCTATAAAGAACGAAAAATAGGAATTCGGATATAAGGTCAGATCAGCAGGCCTTGCTGCAACCCGAGATGTTTCTTTCAAATTTGATCCTTGAACAGTTCATATTTTCCATATTTTAGAACATCTCTAATAAAGTATTCTTTTGATTTCTCTTATTATACCGTATAGGTTTTTCTACTATTAGGATAAATAGTTTTGATATCCACTTTTCAATTGAACATGAGTGTGATGACTTCCAACCCTGCAGCATCAATCAGCTAGGACCGCATATCTGATCCATGCAGCCTAACCTTCAAACAGGTCCCAGCTAGTTGGGAGAAAGCCAAAGGCAATGTGTGAGCAAAGAAAGAACAAATTACTGACAAGATCAAATTAATGAGTATGGGCATGTCTACACCATGCCTTATCCCAGGGATCATCCCCGGATCATCCCTGTGCGTCCACATGATGCACAGGGGTCAGGGGATCCTGGGGGTAGGCAGGGATGATCCCTCCATTTCCCTGGGATAACTGGGATGGTTTTAGCCTGACTTTTGTCCCGAGATCACGGGAGGTGTGGGCGGCTGTGCCGGTTTCGTCCCGGCTCCTCGCGAGTAAATGCGAGGAGGCAGGAACTGGGCACAGAGCTCTTCAAGCACTCCATGCCCATCGGGGGTGTGTGGGGGGAGCGGGATAAGGGTTTTGTTTTGTTTTTAAAATTTTACATTTGTGTTGGAGCACACGTGCGTTCATCATCTGTTAAAAATAATAATAATGGTGGGCGTGACATCCCTTGTTCCTCCTGGGATATCGCGTGAGCATCTGTCCAAAGGCGAGGATCTTGCAAGCACAATATCACAAGATCCTCCCTCCCTCCCTCCCTCCCTCCCAGAATGCCAGGAGGTGTAGACATGCCCTACATTTATCTCAGTCCAGAATTTGCTCACAGCTGCGCATGTCCACAATCTTTCTGCACGAGGCACAGCCTAATCTAATTCAGTCCTCCATTCTATCTTAAATCTTTACAAACTGCAGGCATAAGTGTTTAATCATGCCTGGAAATTAGGGGTGTGCACAGACCCCCCGATCCGCTTCTCTTCCAGATCTGCAATTTGTGGATCGGGTCGCTTTGCTCTGCCCCGCTCCGCTCCGCTGCGGAGCTCCGGATCCGGATCGGAGCTCCGCTTTTCCCCCCATAGGCTTGCATTGAAATCCAAAAAAGTATACAACTTTTTTTCTGTTAAAGTTAGAAACCTCAAGTTTGGCACCATGACACCTCATGGACGTATACACATGCATGCCAAGAATCAAGCCAATCCAAGCCTCCTCTGATTTTTGGGGAATTTATGAAAATCGGACACCCCATTTTCAGACATGGACTGTTCTCCGAAATTTTGACAGATAAAAAAAATTGAAGTGGGCACCCTCACAGATGCCATCTAGATCCACAATCATGCCAAGTTTCAGGCAAATCCCATCATCCCCTGATTTTTGGCGGGGCTTAAACCTCTAACGCACCACCCGTAACCCCAATTCACGCCCCTTTCAATGTCTCCATCAATTTTCATGTTAGAAACCTCAAACTCAGCACCATGATAGATTATCCATGGATACACTTGCATGCTGAGACTCAAGCCAATCCCATCATCCCCTGATTTTTGGGGAATTTATGAAAATCGAACACCCCATTTTCAGACATGGACTGTTCTCCGACATTTTGACAGATAAAAAAAATTGAAGTGAGCACCCTTACAGATGCCATCTAGATCCACAATCATGCCAAGTTTCAAGCAAATCCCATCATCCTCTGATTTTTGGCGGGGCTTAAACCTTTTAACTCACCCCAAATCAAGTCCCATGTTACAACTACGTCAATTTGCACGTCAGAAACCTCATGTTCGGCCCCATGACAGCTTATCCATGTGTCCACATGGATGCCAAGTTTCAAGCAAATCCCATCATCCCCTGATTTTGGGGGAATTTATGAAAATCGGACACCCCAGTATCTCAGGGATTTAAAGCTGCAGACATCTCAATGGGACCATTTCAAAATAAATCCCAACATGCCATGAATTGGGGAGTAGATAAACCTATATGAATCTTCTTCCACACTTGAAAAATTGATTTGGAACTTAGTCTAAGTGAGCGCAGGAAGGACTTATCCCCTGAGTCAAAGCAACACACACACAAACCATCCCTGCAAGGTGGGCAGGGGAGGAGGGAGGGAAGGCAGGCAAGCAGCAGACATTTCTGGGGGCACAAGGAAGTGAGCCAAGGATAGTTTCAAAGCCAGTAATGCAAACCATCCCTGTGAGGCGGGAGCAGCACAGAGAGATGCCTTTTCTTTTGCATCCCATAACTAACTAGGAGGCTAGGAGGATAAGAGTAAAGCTTTGTGATCCTTGCTTCAGAGTTGATTGACTGCACTGTGATCACAGCCATTATTAAATAACAACAACAATAATAGCAGTACTAATTAATATTAATAGCAATAATAACAACAACAACAACAATAAGGAATTGAACCACAATGAAAGCCTGCCTGACTTCACTGAAGAGGAAAAACCAGGAGAGCTTGGGCTATGGGGTGTAAATATAAAATGGAATAAATAAATAAATAAATAAATAAACAAAGGAGGGGTGGAATTAAAAGCAGCAGTGCTGCTGAATAAACAACAACAAGAATTTTTTTTAAAAGGTTATGTCTGTCTTTTACCAGTAAGAGGGAAGCGGACGTGCCCAGGGGGAGGGGGATTAAGAAGCAACCTTTCACTTCAACTCATGAAAGGCATTAGCTTCAGCACAGGGCACGTCCACATGCCCTAGGGGACCTCATCCCCTTGCACCACATCTATTCAGTTGTTCACCAAGGTTAGGGTGGGTAGCAGTGCTGTGTTTCCTATCTGTTATTTATTTGCTTAGTATATGATTTCAGGTTGTGTTTGTGCATTTGGTGGGGCTACTGTTTTAAAAAACACTGGGAAAAGTCCGTTCAGACTAAGAAAGAGAAGTTCCCAGTATCCCAAGTATCCTGTTTTGCCTATCCCCTCCTCCAACTTTGGGATCATGTGATCATGACTGGGAGTTGACTCTGCCCCATAGCACTTCAAAAAGGTACCTCTCCTGCTGTTTTTTACACGTTTTTTAAAAAATTCTAGCAAGCAAACCGCACCATGCAGAGAGCTGAGAGTAGGCTCAAAATGACCCCCAGCCACAACTCTCTAAGCACAAGAAGTTTCAGAAAGATAGCTTAAAAAACAACACAGTTATCCTCTTTTCTTTTCCACAATGCAATCCTATGGGCGAAATTTTTCAAAATGGCAATCGGAGCGTTCCGCGGAAAGAGAAGCGCTCCGCCTATGGGCGCTTCTCTTCGCCTTGCTTCTAAGGGTCTGCAGTTTGCTTCTACTCTGCCTCTGAGCAAGGCGGAGCAGGCCAATTCGCTTCTGATTCTCCGATTCTAATTGGAGCGGAGCACATCCCTACTGGAAATGCCTTTTTCTTATGTTCACCCCCTATTTATTTATTATTATATCCTTCTTTTCCTCCAAGGAACTTAAGGCAGCATACATTATCCTCCTCCTCTCCATTTTATCAACACGACAAACCTGTGAGGTAGCTTAGGCTGACAGTCTATGACTGGCCCTAAGTTACCCAGTGAGCTTCATAGTTGTGTGGGAATTAAATTCTGGGTCTCCCAAGTCCCAATCCGACATCCAAACCACTATACCACACTGACTCTCTCCTGAAATAGCTTTTAAAACAAAAGCTTGCTCATGACTTTGATTTTTCACTTGGTTCAAAGAAAAGTATTAGCTACTGTTGCTGTTTGGATCCCTCAGAGAATTATCACAACGAGGTGTTTGTCAAGGAAGGTGTGGTGCGTGCTAATTTAACCCTGGGTGACATTCTCAGTGACCCTGGCTCATTACAAAGACCCTCATTCCAAGTAGTTTGAAGGTTTATATCCCTTATTAATTTTTTAAAATTGTATCCAAGGTAGGAAGGTTCTCATCATCTGGATAAATATTTCATTTCATTCTTATTTGAATGTCACAAAGCCTGTGTTCTCATAGATATTTGAGAGGGGATATGTAGAAGTGGAGGGCAAGTAAAGAAATGGAATGGAGCAATAGGTATCTCCCTTAAAAAAATTCTAGTCCCCACCCCCCTACACACACACACACACACTGAAGACATATAACTTTAAGTTGTCAGACTTCCTGAGACAATTATAACCCAAACTAACATTTTGCCTGTGTTGATTAAATACTGAAACATAAAACAGTAATTTTAATTATAAAAGTATTTTTCTTAGCGTCCCTTTACTTTTGTGAGGATAAAATAGGGCAGGATCTACACTATGGCTTTATAATGGTTTGGTATTGACATCTGTTGGGGCCCAGAACACATCCTATGTACCATTTTCAAATATCCTGCTTGGTGTAGATCAGGCCTAGGATAACCCCCATGTACACCAGTTTGTGCTTCCTGGAGGTAGAAAAGGCAAGTTATGCATAAGCCAAAGTAGATAAAACCAGCTTTATATTTTATAGGTAGACCAGCTTTGCTTTATGGGAAAAGAACATTCCACCTCATTAACAATTTTGATGGGGGAAATGAGTTGAAGTCACTGCAAAAAACAAAGTCGCCTGGCAATATAACACAAGAATCCTGGGGCCTAGAATGTATTGCCTTACCATGCAATCCTATGGCACAGTCATACCAGATAGACAATGACTGTCCCTGTACTGATGGGTCTTGAAGATACATTAGCATCAGGCACTCTCCATCAGCATAGCACCAGGGTTCCACTGTAACCCTGCTACTGCTGCAACTCATCCAGTACAGGGAGCCAGAAATGGGTGGTATTGGAGGCATGTCCAGGGAGGAACAGGACTTAGTCAAGATCCTAAGCTCCCTTAGAACTTAGTTCCACCCTCGACAGTGCTACATTATTATCAACTTTGGCTTGGAGACCTGATGGACCTGTACAAAATTATGCATGGTGTGGAGAATGTGGATAGGGAGACACTTTCCTCCCTCTCTTAAAATACTAGAACCTGGGATCATATGAAACTGAATGGTGAAATGATTCAGGACAGATAAAAGGAAGCACTTCTTCAAAACGATGGAATTCGTTATCACAAGATGCGTGGATGGCCACCAATTCAGATGGGTTTAAAAAGGCGTTGGATAGATTCCTGGAGGAGAAGCCTATCAGTGGCTACTAGTTCTGATGTCAATGTGCTACCTCAAGTATCAGAGGCAGTAAGGGTATATACACCAGTTGCTGGGGAACATGGGCAGGAGGGTGCTGTTTCATTCGTGTCCTGCTTGTGGGTTTCCCATGGGCAGCTGGTTGGCTGCTGTGTGAACAGAGTGCTGAACTAGATGGACTCTTGGTCTGATCCAGTATGGCTCTTCTTATGTTCTCTTATTACATCTGCGAAAGAGGTAGTGTAAGTTAAAATGCATAGGATCCTGACTATACTATACTCACACTATTCCAGTGTTAGGGATCCAAGACAGAGCTATCATTGCCTATGGACTCCTGTGTACACAAATTTTGCTTTGTAACCCACCCAGTACCAAACCTTGATCTTCATGAGGTAAGATGTGAACTCCAGTATTCCTGGTCCAACAACCACCCTGGCCCTTCCCGACTTTGCATTAGCTATCAAAGAATGTATTTGGATTCAAGAATGGTCTATTCACGTACTTTACCAATAACGTGGACATACGTTATTGACAACGTATGTCCAAGTTACAACCATCTATAGCTTTTGTTCCATTTGCATTCTTCCTGTTAGCATAGCATATACTTGAGGTACAATTTCACCATTAATTTTATGTAAATCCCATTGGCTTCAGTTGGAATTATACAGCAGTTGCTAAGTAGAGAATTGAAAATGTGATGAAAGAATGTAGGTTTGTTCCATCTCTTGCTCTTTGACCAAAACTTATTTTCCATTTTGCCTAATGATGATTTCTGGTCCATGGGTTTGATCTAGGATTAATAAAACTTGGAGAAGATCCATTGAAATCTAACTTCTCATTGATATCATTACGTCTGCTCTAAGTATGATGAAACCTGGATCTAACCCAATGTCACTTTCACATGAGTTCATTCATAAGTATATTCCTTCCTATTTCAAAATCAACCTGCGATCTTCCACACCCACTCACCCCTGTATTCCAATCTGAATATTAGTTGGAGAAATACAAATTAGTTGATTCACTTAATCCTTAAGCACCCCAAATATTATAAAGGTAGGGATACACTGGCCATAGCTAGATGGGGTGAAATCCTGGGGTTATCCCCGGGATCGTCCCTATGCATCTACATGATGCACAGGGGATCCCGGGATCAAGGAGGGATGATCCCTCCCTTGCCCCGGGATCTCACCTTCCCCTTTTGCTCTGGTTTTTCCGTGGTCTCAAGCTGAGCCTGAGACTGCAGAACATGTGGCTCCTCATGATTCCTCGCGAGGAGCTGGGAGCCGCGGATGGGGCGCAGCGCTCCTCAGGAGCACTGTGCCCATAGGGGGTAGGGGGGGAGCAGGGAAAATAATTAAAATTTAAAAATTACTTACCTTTTGCACACGAGCGTTTGTGCACTGCTGACCCTTCAATAAAAAAAAATGGCAGGCGCGACGCCTCTCCTTCTGAGGTCGTTGTACGTTGCATATAAACAGAGAAGGGATCTCGCGATAAACACATTGTGTGATCTTCCCTCCTCCGTCGCATGCTAACAAGTAGCTCTAGCTAAAGCCAATGAAAGATCTTTCAATAACGCTCAGCTTGTATCACCAGCTAGATAGCTATATGAGACCTAAATTTGTTTGGGACTAATAACCCTGTTGTGAAAAATAGATGAACTCTTTTCTTTAGAAATAGTGTGTGTGTGTGTGTGTGTTTAAAAAGAACATCATTCAGTCAAAATGAACATTTTAAAAATCTCATTGATTCCAATGGGAGCTCTTTAAAGATATACATTCCTGTCTCATTGAAATCAATCAGAATTTAAAATTGTTCATTTTGGTTGGATCATAGCCAAAGTTTCCTCTCCATTTGAAGAGCTTTTTAAAATTACCCTTGATTTTGTTTCCCCTCCCCAAGTTGGAAATTGGACTACTTCATTTTCAAAACTGAAATAAAACAAAATTTAGAGCAATTACTATCTGTGATGGAAAATGAATTATGCATGTATGCAATCTAGTATATGCATTATATACAGAAAGAGACATTAATAATGAAAACCTCATTTCTACAAAGGACAGATATTTTGGAGTGACAGGTTCTGCAATGGGAAAGTAATTACAACTTGTGTTTTTTTTTACCTCATACTCATAAAAATCTAGCACTATGTAGATACCTATAAACTGAACTTTGAATAGACTGAAAACCGTCTTCCACCAAGGCCTAAAATTATACTTTTGTTTGATAATGTTATGTTTTCATTATCAAAGAATACAATGGCAGTCTGCTCAAAAATAAATGTTTCAAATGCATCTAATAGCACGTATTTTTAAAAAGATTGAAAACGTTAAAATTTATCTAGATTAGGTTGATGATTTAAAGGCAGAAATAATTTACAATGTAGCTATTTGTATACATTCCAGTGTAACTTCACTTCAAACACAATTGGCTGGGATAAGTCCTACGAAACATATTACAACCATGCTGAATAGACTTCAATGGCTTCCATTTACTTTGGTGACTGTGTGAAAAGGAGGACAGGGCTCTAGAGTGACCAGATACAAAACAGGGCAGGGCTCCTGCAGCTTTAACTGTTGTGATGAAGAGGCAATTTCACCAGACGCTGTATGCATACAAATGACACCTGCTGAATTTCGCTTTTCTATGCAACTGTTAAAGATACAGGAGCCCTGTCCTCCTTTCCATTTGGTCACCCTACTTTATTGACACAGGTGGGTAGCTTTGACCTATGCAATGCAATACTAAAGCTGGTTACTCGAATGTAAGTCCCATACGTTCAATGAAACGCACTGTGAAGTAGGGATGCTTAGGATTGCAGCTGTGCAACATAACCCTGGCAGGTTCCCTTGGAAGTAAGGCCCTCTGACTTCAATGGGACATACTCCTATGCAAGTGTCCACAGGAAAGTAGCTGTAAAGACTGAATTGCCTGGGTTCCAGGGTATCTTACTGCATACCTTTCCGTCAGCATGCATCTTGACTCACTATCTTCATACTACCAGTTTTCTTACAGGATTAGGCAGAAGCAACTCCAGGAGCCAAATTAGGGAAGAAAGCACATGCCCGATGGCTGTTTCTGCATGCAGTTCTTAATCCATTCAGCCACAGCTCAGTTTGCCTAAGCCTGCTTCTGTATGGTTATACTTCCTAGCTGGATCTGGGTAAAAGTCTGAAATAGAGTGGGAAGGCGGCTTATGAGAAAAAGGAAGTCCCATTAATGCTGACCATAGCCAACATCTTGAGCAAGCTAGATTCACACCAATGCATAAGGTACTTCAGTTGTCCCCATATTAGGAGTGTGCCACTTCCATACAGGAAGGAGGATAATGGATGAGCCATGGCTCTCCTTTTCAACCTTGCTCCTCACTGTTGTTGTCTGTCATAGTCACCACAGCCTGGCCCTTGTTCTCACCTTCCAGGTGAGTGCGGAGACTGATCACCTCTGTCATTTATCTTGCCTACTAGAAAAGACAGCCAGCTGTTCCTTCCAAGTAGCTCAGCCAGATCCTCCATACTGCCTGTCAGGGACAGCAAAAGGTGTGATGAAGCAACTGCCTTCCCAGATACAATTCTCACCTTCATATGGCACCACTCCTCTGCATTAGAAGGAACGGGCATCTATAGCTTCAGTTGCTGTATTGGAGGGTTGTTGCAAACATTCATTTGTGTCAGCAGAGAGTTCCATCGGGCCTCTGGAACTCTCTGCCAGGGGAGGCCACGTTGTGTCAGGTTTCCCAGTCCCTAGTGCAAGCACACATTCTAGCAAACTGACACAGGACACCCAAATCAGGGAGGCTTCTTTATTGCAAGAAATCCCACGGTAAAAGCGTAATGTTTACACATTTCCAAAATCATATAGCTGATGGTCAGTAGCTAGCTATAGGCTCCAAGAAATTCCAGAACTAAAGCTAAAGTCAAAAGCTTATCACTAGTACTGTGACAAGGTCCCCATCAGTGTGGTTTCCCTTCTCCATGGTTCTGAACACAAGGGAAGGTCAATCCATACATGGGTTCCAAACCCAGACAAGGGAGGGGGATGATTCCCGACATGATTTCTCAGGCAATTAAATTCTTGGAGGGTCAAACAAACCACCCTAAGTGAGCTAGTCCAACCTTGGATCATACATTGGTAACTCAAAAAAGAACAAGGTTAAGGCCTAAACAAGATCACGAGGAAGGTAAATCCTCAAATGCAAGGAACTTTTTTGCCACAGCTTTCGCACAGCCATCTCCTCGCTGCATGAGTCCGAGCAGAGGAGAGAAAATGTCCAACGATCAAACCCAGTCTGCTGGTGCACTGAGCTGACAACTAATGGAGACACACAATCCACACAAAAAGAGAGTTCAAGTCTATGAGAAGCCTCACAGCACTTTTCATGGCAAGTTCTTAGTAATCCAAAGTTCCACTTAGGAGGGAGCATATACAGAGTGCCTCCAGAGTCTCAGACGGTGATGGATCCAAACAGAGAGGTTTTCCGGGAATGCAGAGCAGATGTTCCTAGCAAAGGCTCCTTGCCTTTGCACCATCTAAAAAAGGGAGGTGTAGGCCTTTTCCAGAACACTTGACAAGACAGGAGCTTTGGCCTCTCAGCAATGCCTCTGTCCAAACAGGGTGGCACTGCTCAGCCCACCAATCTGGGTGACCCTTCTGCAACACCCCACCCTTTCTCTATCAATTTCTCACAGACAGTTTCTTGCCCAAGGCCGAGACAAGCGGGTGGCTAGCAGGGAGGTGAGGCACTCCTATATCTCTGCACTGAGAACACTGACAGAGATCATTTCATACAAATTGTAACATTCCAGAGGCCGACCAGGCCCAAACCCTTCCAGGCTACTTCTAATTAAATCTTAGCTAAAACGTAAAAGTCCCACAGCTGTGACTTCTATCCCTGACAGGTTGGCACTCACTTTGCTGTTCTTCCACCAACAGGCAAAGAGAACAGGCCCCTGGCATGTAAGGTGATCAGTTGCTAAAACAGGTTTTAACTGTCTGGGTCTGTTTATTTCTTCTTGTTGTGTTTTTAATTGATTAGTTTTTAGTAGGGGTGTGCACGGACCCCCCGCTCCGCTTCACTTGCAGATCCGCCATTTTTCGGAGCGGGTCGCTCCGCCCCGCCCCCGCTCCGCCCACTTCCGCTCCGCTCCGCCCGGAGCTCCGGATCGGATCCGGAGCTCCGTTTTTGCCCCCCCATAGGCTTGCATTGAAAGCTAAAAAAGTAAACAACTTTTTTTCCGTTGAAGTTAGAAACCTCACGTTTGGCACCATGACACCTCATGGGCGTATACACACACACGCCAAGTTTCAAGGCAATCCCATCATCCCCTGATTTTTGGCGAATTTTTGAAAATCGGGCACCCCATTCACACCCCTTGGGATAGCTCCGTCAATTTGCATGTTACAAACCTCAAACTCGGCACCAGGGCAGCTTATCCATGTGTCCACATGCACGCCAAGTTGCAAGCAAATCCCATCATCCCCTGATTTTTGGCGCGGCTCTACCCTCTAACGCACCTCCCATAACCCTAATTCACACCCCTTTAGATAGCTCCGTCAATTTGCACGTTAGAAACCTCAAACTCAGCACCATGATAGCTTATCCACGTGTCCACATGCACGCCAAGTTTCAAGGCAATCCCATCATCCCCTGATTTTTGGGGAATTTATGAAAATCGGGCACCCCATTCACACCCCTTGGGATAGCTCCGTCAATTTGCATGTTAGAAACCTCAAACTCGGCACCAGGAGAGCTTATCCATGTGTCCACATGCACGCCAAGTTGCAAGCAAATCCCATCATCCCCTGATTTTTGGCATGGCTTAACTCACCCCAAATTGTCCCATTCTACAACTACGTCAATTTGCACGTTAGAAACCTCAAACTCAGCACCATGATAGCTTATCCACGTGTCCACATGCACGCCAAGTTTCAAGGCAATCCCATCATCCCCTGATTTTTGGGGAATTTATGAAAATCGGGCACCCCATTCACACCCCTTGGGATAGCTCCGTCAATTTGCATGTTAGAAACCTCAAACTCGGCACCAGGAGAGCTTATCCATGTGTCCACATGCACGCCAAGTTGCAAGCAAATCCCATCATCCCCTGATTTTTGGCGCGGCTTAAACTTTTTAACTCACCCCAAATCAAGTCCCATTCTACAACTACGTCAATTTGCACGTTAGAAACCTATCCTTTGGTCCCATGACAGCTTACCCATGTGTCCCCATGGACACCAAGTTTCAAGGCAATCCCATCATCCCCTGATGTTAGGGGAACTTTTGAAATTTGAACACTCCAGTATGTCAGGGATTTAAAGTTGCAATTGCAGACAGCTCAATGGGGCCAGTTCCAAGGCAATCCCAACATGCCACGAGATAACCCTAAATCTTCTGGCACATTTGAAAAAGGGATTATTGAATTTGATAAAGTCTAAGTGAGCGCAGGAAGGACTTCTCCCCTTAGTCAAAGCAAGACACATACACCATCGCTGCAAGGCGGGAAGGGGAGAATTATTATTATTATTATTTATTTATATAGCACCATCAATGGAAAGCAGGCAGGCAGCATGCATTGTAGTGCCGCAAGGATGGCTTGAGCACTAACGCATAGCAAACCAACCCATAAGTGGGCGCAAAGTGAGGCAAAGATGGCTGGTTGTTTCTTTCTAAGCCAGCAGTTACGCCTTGAGGGGCACAGAGGAGGACGATTGGGAGCAAACCAGGCACCAGGCGGGCAGAGAGGCAGGCAGAGTAGGCGAGGAGTCAGTCCTGGCAGATGCCCCACCACAGCAGCACCCCGGGGGAGGCGGGCAGGCAGGCAGGCAGGCTGCGGGCATTTCTGGGGGCACAAGGAAGTGATGGCTGGTTTCTAAGCCAGCATTGCAGTTAGTCACGCATTGCAAACGCAAACCATCCCAGCGAGTCGGTCACCGAGGAGGACAGGCTAGCAGAGGGGCAGGCAGAGTGACATGTCATAGATCTAGTATTGGGGAGGAGTCAGTCCCGGCAGATGCCCCAACACAGTAGCACCCTGGGTGGGCATTGGAAAACGCCATCTTGTGGGTCAATACTTCCCCCACCCCATGTCCTGCAGGGTTGCCTGCCTAACCCTTGTGGGGATGGGAGATGGAGAGCTTAGAGTGGCAGTGCCAGCAGCAGCCTTCGGCTTTCCCCTGGAACCAGTCGCCTTGCCCGCCTCTTTCCCCAGCAAGATCGCCTGGTGCTGCCTATGAAGATGCATCTTCATGCTGCTGGTTCCATAATGCCCTGTCGATGAACCCCTGCTTAGGCTGAGTTTGCAGTGGCGACAGACAGCAAAGCGGGGATCCGCTCCCAACTCAAAGTGGTCCCACACGATGCTTGTCTTTCGTTTCTGTGGTGACACCACCAATTGCCCGCCTGAGCTCTCTGGTGTTGCCACAGAAACAGGGGTGTGGGATGAGACTGGGGAGAGAGCCTCGGCCTGCTGCTGCTCCTCCTCAGCCCCCACATCCTGGAGGCCCACCGCCTCCTCCTCCTCCCCCCCCTCCACTGTGCTGAGGACCTCGTCTAGGTCCATCAGCGGGCTCGTGGGCTGAAAGGAGAATGAAGGAGTTGGGGATACTCCTCCTCCTCTAATGGCACTGCTGCCACGTGCCTCTTGCAAACGGGCACTTTTCCCATTCCCACCCTCAAAAAGAGAACGCCGGGCACAAGTTGCAGAAGAGAGTGGCTCTGCCTGCTGCTTGTCCTGCTTCTGTTTTGGAGCAGTCAGCCAAGGAGTTGCCCGTTTGAGTTTCACAGGAGGAGAGGAAGCCCTGCTGGCAGACTGAGCCTTGCTGCTTTCAGCACGCCTGCTTTCTCTTTTCATGATGACTAACAAAATATTAATACTACTAATACTATGTATAAGGTACTACTAAGAATATGTATAAGAAGAATATAATATGTTTAAATGTAGGGAAATGGGACAAGAACAATAAAATATACTACTACTAATATGTATGAGAATATACTACTAAGAATATCTACAAGAATATAATAATATGTTTTAGAATATTACTAATAAATGTAGGGAAATGGGACAAGAAATGGGACAACCACTACTATAAGAAGAACAAAATATGAATACTACTACTAATATGTATGAGAATGTATACTAATAGACTACTAAGACTATGTCAAAGAATATAATAATAATATGTTTAAGAATAGGGAAATGGTGTGCGTATGCTTTCCCCAAAATGCTCAATCTGTGGCTGCCTGTTGAACTTGACAAAAGCAGCCCACTCCGTCGAAGTTACACAGAGAAGAAAAAGAGAATCCAATTTTTTTGGTATATTTGGTATATAGAAGATAGAAGGAAACACAATCAGGATTTAAGAGAGGGGAGGGGGAAAAAGAACCAACCACTACTATAAGAAGAACAAAATATGAATACTAATATAATATGTATGAGAATATATACTAATGGACTATGTGAAAGAATATAATAAAATATGTTTAAGAATATAAATGTAGGGAAATGGGACAAAAAGTGTGTGTATGCTTTCAAAAGAAAGCTTTCACAAAAGCAGAACAGTCAGGCTTTAATACAGGGAAGGGGGGGGGGCAACCAACCCAACCACACACTCCAAAATTCAAAAATAAAGTTTATATTAAATCAAAGTAAGGGGAAAACACAGGGCAAACTAAGCTACAAGTCAGAAAGAAGCAAACAAACACACACACGCGCCAAACTAAACCTATATTAAATTAATCTATCTCCAAAGCAGGAGCACTAGCTAAGTAAGTGTTCCCTCCACGAACGCCAACCCACAAAGAGACACAAAACAGAAAGTTCTCAGGGTGGGTCTGCCTTAGTCCCCCCTCCAACGCTGGGATTGGAGGAGGATGCTTTCTGAGGAGATGAATTCTCATCAGGATTGGGAGTTGAATGTGCCTGTCATCGCTTCCAAAAAAATAATAATAATAAAAAAAAAAAACCCAAACCCCGATTTTTAAAAAAATATTGCACGTGAACCACAGCACGCAGAAAGTTGAGAGTGGTCTCAAAATGACCCCCATCCACGACTCTCTGTGCACAAGAATTTTCAGAACGATAGCTTAAACCCCCCCCCAGTTATCCCCGATTCTTTCCCTCAATGCAATCCTATGGGCGAAAAGCCGAAACGGAGCCCCGCGGTTGACCCTATTTTTAAAAAACTTCTAGCCCGCGACCCGTACGATGCAGAAAGTTGAGAGTGGTCTCAAAATGACCCCCATCCACGACTCTCTGTGCACAAGAATTTTCAGAACGATAGCTTAAACCCCCCCCCAGTTATCCCCGATTCTTTCCCTCAATGCAATCCTATGGGCGAAAAGCCGAAACGGAGCCCCGCGGTTGACCCTATTTTTAAAAAACTTCTAGCCCGCGACCCGTACGATGCAGAAAGTTGAGAGTGGTCTCAAAATGACCCCCATCCACGACTCTCTGTGCACAAGAATTTTCAGAACGATAGCTTAAACCCCCCCCCAGTTATCCCCGATTCTTTCCCTCAATGCAATCCTATGGGCGAAAAGCCGAAACGCAGTTTGAGCCCCGCGGTTGACCCGATTTTTAAAAAAATATTGCACGTGAACCACAGCACGCAGAGAGGTGAGAGTGGTCTCAAAATGACCCCCATCCACGACTCTCTGTGCACAAGAATTTCCAGAACGATAGCTTCAAAAACAACGTAGTTATGCGCGATTATTTGCCGCAATGCAATCCTATGGCGAAATGTTTTCAAGATGGCGACCGGAGCGCTCCGACTGAACTCGGAGCTCCGAAAAATGGTCGCTTCTCTTCGCCTTGCTTCTAGGGGGTCCGCGGTCCGCTCCTACTCCGCCTCTGGGTAAGGCGGAGCAGGCCAATCCGCTACTGCTTCTACGCTCCTAATCGGAGCGGAGCACATCCCTAGTTTTTATGTTATGTTTTAATTAAGACAAGCAGTTTTTTGGATAAGAAAGCACAGCTCTCCATGAAGACTCTCTACAGAAAAAGTGTCAATCAGTGCTCCTGATGAAGGATTTCGCGATCCAAAATGTTGAGCCTTCTTTTAAATAATTTTTTTTAAATAAAAACATTATCTTTTGACAAATACCAGCCTACACTTATCATCCTGTATAGCACCAGAGCCAGCCTTTCTTTCCACATCCTTTAGATGGTGAGCAATGGAGACTGTATGATTTGTAATTAAAAACTTCCCCTTTGAGCAGTGCTCCATAAAGTTAAATGAAACAATGCCATCTAGTGACCTGCGATATTCCCTGATAATTTTAAATATTGCATTATCTCTGATCTTTTAAAAAGCAAGATTACCAGGGGAAGGCACAGCAGACATCCTGGAGGTTGACGGCATCACATAAAGGACCTGCAAACTTCCATGAGTGGCCAGTCATGAGAGTGCAATAGATCTCTCCTGTAGAGAGGCTCTAAGATTCTGTTTGTAATATGTATTTTATTATTTTTACCTACCCTGAGAGCCAGTTTTGGTGTAAGACCAGGATATAAATATAATAAACACAAGCATATGTAGGGCCATTTGTAGAAGTAAGTGTCCCTGCTCAAATGCTCACAAACAAGGTCAAAGTGAGCATAGCTCTGCTTGCAGGGTTCATCATGCTTGCCCCAACCCTGCAAGTTCTGCTCCTGCCTCTCTTTCCCTGCCCCAAGGGCCAGGTCAGGGGACAATAGGTCAGCAGTGGTTGAGATGGTGGGTGCTCCTCAAGACCTCACAGATCATCTTTTCCTGATAGCAACTGTGGCTATCAGGGGATTCTGGGGACAGTATCCAAGGGGGCCACTCTGCCTCCATTGGTTCATTTGCACTCATGGGATCCACTGCTGGGTTAACGGGCTTGGGGGCTTCTAAAAATAAATACCCCAACATGAATGGAAACACTTGTTTCTGGAATGGAGCAGGTCAGTGGAGCTCACAAAGGGGGTTCTGCTGACCTGTCCAGATCCGGAGACTAACATTTCTGCTTGTTTCTAGGGGGTGGGTCCCATGAACACACATACAAAATAGACTACTATGCACTGTCTGGTAACTCTATCCGCAGAGTGCAAATGAGGCAAGGCAGGTGAGGCAAGGCAGGTGGCTACAAGAGAAAGGGACTTTTCAGTGGTGGCACCTCATTTGTGCAATGCCTGGCACCTACATTGTGGTTTTTCCAGCACTTTTTTGTTCTCCTGGGCATTTTAAGAAGTTGTTTAGTAGTTTATATTGCTGTTGCTTTTAATTTGGTTTTATGTGCCGAGATGGATTTATGCTTTGCTGCTGGCTTTATCTTGGGATTATTATCATTTTTGAGCTTTTCTCATTTTTGTGTGTTAATGCTTATATTTTATGTTTTTAATATATTGCACACCATCCAGAGAACTTTGGTTACTTAGAAGTGCACATCACCTCAGCTTTCCACTGTTTTGGCCTTGGAGCAGTCAAAGGGAGAGGCAGTAGCAGCAGAGGGAACTACATGAGTGCTTTTGAACCTTTTGTGACCGTTCACCCTGACCACCTCCAAAAATGTCGAGCCTTTTAGAGCATTCAGTTGGAACACTTGCAAAGGCTCAGTCCCTTTCAGGGTGAGCAGAAGGATATTTGTGCACCCTTTCTACAGTCAGGTCCAGGCACAAAGACATCAGTTTTGGACTTTTGCCAGTATTGAGCATGCTGGAACAGAGGTTGAAGCCCTAAATGCTTTCAGTATTGCAGCAGTCACAGGGTATCCCCCCCCTCCTCTAGAATAGTGGTCATAACTTTGAGAAGCTGTCCCCCTAAGGTCAGTGCCTGCAGTGGCATTTCATAAGCAACACATAATCCAGTCAGAAGCCTTTGAAATAGTTCTCTTCAGAGGAATCGGTTGAAAGTCATTCTTATATATAGGGTCATTGCGAATGTTTTATTATTCAAAACTTTCTTAACTGAGTGCTTTATTTTCCCTTGCTTTTCCGCACTATTTTTCAGAGGAAGACAACACATAACTCACTCGTGCAGAATTTCTGTCAATTTTCATAGCTATTTTATGCAATGAGCCAACACTTAATTGCTGTGGATGTTTGCAATATTCAAATTATTTTAAAGTGTCATTTGATGGCAAAATAAAAAAAGAGTAATGCTCTCCAGAGAAAATGTTTTCAATTTTAGTGACATGTTTAGTGTTATTCTCTTAGTGCCATTTCACACAATTAATTTTTTAAAAATAAATCCCATTTTCTATATTTTCCCCTCAGCAGAAAATAAATGTTTAATAAATGGGAATAAAGTTAAGTCTGACTAGGGCACCTGCAACCATAAATTTTCAGCAACCAGAGCATGGTAGATTATTGGAAAATGCAATGCTGCTATATCATTAAAGGGGGAAAAAACATTCAGCGTTCTCAATTTTTCATACTGTTTCACAATATTGGTGTGAACCGATTGCATCTAAAATATGTGTTTCGACAAAAGTAATTAAAGAGTGGACATTTTGAGTCGCTCTAAGATTTGAAACTAAAGCTTGTCTCCTTTATTACATCTCATCCATCAACTGTTTCCCACTTGGAATGACCTCAAAGCTACTCTAGTGCAGTCACCTTGAAGGCACATTCTAAAGCTCTCATTAGAAGCCAGTTCTTTATTTCCCCCACAACTTTCTTTGGCTAGAACAAGAGTGGGTGAAGCGGCTGGGTTTACCACCCCCCACCCCTTCTCCTCCTCCTTCAAAAGAGCTGAAGAATAGCAGAGCTTGGGCTCCATAATCAAATCAATGCCCTTTAGGTGCTTAATGCAAGCAAATTCAGAAGCAAATCCAAAACTGCTTTACCAAGTAATTGTGGGTTTTTTTTTAGCCATGAGAAATCATTGGGATTTGAAAGCATTACTGAATATTTTTTTAGCTGAATGTAATATTTCAGGGTTTGTTCAAGACCCTGGTGCACTCTTGATGGTGTCCCAGGGCAGGTCTAGACCAGTGTTTATCCTGGGGATCATCCCAGGATCATCCCTGTGTGTCCACATGATGCACAGGGGATCCCAGGAGCAGGTAAGGACGATCCCTCCATTTCCCTGGGATAAGTGGGACCACTTTTAGCCTGATTCTTCCCACAGTCTCAGGATTGACCCGAGACCATGGGAGGCCTGTCCCAGCTTCATTCTCCCTCCTCACAAGTAAACGCAAGGAGGCAGGAAACAGGCATGGGGCATGGAGCTCTTTCAGGCGCTCCGTGCCCATCGGGACTGGTGGGGGAGCATGAGTGGTTTTTTTAAAAAAATAAACATACTTTTTCATTGGAGCGCATGTACGCTCATCTTCTGTTAAAAAAGAAAAAAAGAAAATGGCGGGCACAACATCTATCCTTCCTCCCAGAATGTCGCACTCACATGTGGACATGGGGAGCATCTCACAAGCTCACATATCATGAGATCCTCCCCCCTCCTTCCCCTGGTCTAGAGCTGGCCCCCAGTGTCATTGACAAGTTACACCTTGTTCTCTGTGGAAGGAACTCAGGCAAAATAGTGTGCCTCACTCTTTTTTGCCTTTCCTTTCCTGTGACCTTTTCTTCTGCCACCATATGAAAAAGTCTTCTTCCCCCACTCCTCTGGCTCCCTCTACCAAACCAACCTCAAAACTTTCTGGGCCACAAATGTCCACTTTTAGGTAATGCAAGGATTGGTTTTTAGACATGTGGTGGGCTTATACAAAGTCATGTTTTGTGCTTTATGACTAAGGCTGTAATCCTATACCCACTTACCCCTGAATAAACCCCAAGGAACTCAAGACTACTTCCTTCTTAGTAGACATTTATAAAACTGTGTTGTAAAACTGTATGCATATAATGGTTTACAAGAAATATTGATCTCAGAAGACTATTACCCTAAATTTATTTGAGCCATTCTGAGTTTTAACATGTCTACTTTGTTTAATCAAAAGTCATTGTAGTAGCTGATGCAAATGCCATTAAGGCTTCTTTTAAAAACTAAAATTGTCCAAGCATGCTGTTGTGCTTCAGATCAACAATGAAAATGAGATTATAAAAATGTTGCATGAGGAATCTGCAGATGTAGATCAAGTGCAGTCTGAATGAAGTCAGAGTATTTAGGTGGAGTCGCCATGGCTAAAGAGTAGGCCTTAAGCTCACCAAGCACAGCAGATTCAGATCTGTCTGTCTCCTCAGTGTGTTTTCCTTTAGAAATCTATTGTCTACGTATGGTGGTGGAGGAAGTGGATATAAACCTTTCGTTCTAAAGAAAACTCATTTCATAACAGATCGTCTTTGAATACTGTTTCCCCTCCCTCACCTCTACACCTTCAGCACTGAAGTTAGTTGGATTAATAGACACTTCTATAGTCTCTTTTTCTGTAGGTTTGTTTCTTTAGCCAGCACTTACCTAAAAAATTGTAGATCCTTTATATAGTAAAACTAATAGCAGGTGTTGCCGCATTTTCAAGCAGGAGTCAATATTAGGCAAGTCACATTGTCAAGCTGCATTATGCAATTCATCACAATTATTTGGTGATGGAACCTCTCCATCATCAGCTCTTCTTTGCCTGGTTGCAGGTGAATCTCACCTGACGGAATGCTCTTTCATGCAACAACTCTCTTCCTATTAAAAACCAAAGCCCAGTTCAGACATTTTAACCATGGGTGATCCAAACATATACACATCAGCAATCACCCTGTTTGGTACATATGCAGTGGTGTGTGCATGTGGACTTGTTTAAGGAGCTGAAATGAATGCACATAGGTCAGTAGGACAGACCCTTCTGATGCAATATCGTCCCGTACATATGTGCACATTTATTCTACATAGTTTAGAATGATTGAATAGCCAGGGATGGGAAGTCTGTGCCCCTCCAGATGTTGTTGGACTTCAACTCCCACCAGCCCCAGCCAGCATGGCCAATGGTCAGGGATGATGGGAGTTGTGGTCCAGCAACATCTGGAGAGCCACAGGTTCCACACTATTGGAATAGGACTTAGATGTCAAGGAGGACACTACCCAAGTTTCCAAAAGGAAGTCAATGGAACATACAAAGTTGCCTTATATGGAGTCAGGCCCTTCATCCATTTAGCTTGGTACTATCTACTCTGATTGACAGCAGCTTCTCAGGCTCTGCCCCAGCTGTGCTTTGCAACTAAAGATGCTGGGGCTTGAACATGGTATTTTCTGTAAGTGTTGAGGTCTGGTCCTTCCACAGAGGATATCTTTCCTCAACTACCAAATGAGTAGTTGAGGAGGAGAATCATGTTTCACCTGCAGTCATGTTTTACATGGCATTTCCTATTTGGCACATAGAAGTGCATATATCCCAGGAGTTATTCCGTTGCAATTTGGCAGTTTCAAGATCTTGAGTAAGCAGAACTATATTTAATAAATAGCATCTTGGCTAAAAAATGGAAAGACAAGGTGAACACCTACTTCATAATCCCAATGTGTTTAAAAGCTAATGAAACAGACCTTTGTATAGGCATTTATTATGAAGAAAGGTCATCTGCAGCCAAAATATTATTAACTTACCCATATGAATTTCTGTAAGTGCATATTATTCTCTAAGCTTTTGGGAAACTGAGATGAAGTAAATTCATTTTGTTGAAAATTATTCCTTACTGTGAACTACTGTTCCCGTGTGTGTGTCTCTCTGTGTGGGAGGGGAATTGTATCTCAATTGCTTGCAGAAATGCAGGTCATATGGTCAGTACCTGAATTAATTATCTCATCGTGACTGATTGGGGTTAGACCAAATAATGGCTTGTTAGCATTCAGCACCACCAGCAAGCTGTATTTGGCACGCCAGAGCATGGACTGCCCTTTTCCATTTAACTCTCCCTCTCCCTCCCCCCCTCTCTCTCTCTCTTCTGCATGATGAGGGAATGAAATTACAAACAGGGGGAAATGGAGGTTCAGAAAATAGCAGTTGTCCTGACTTTGTATATGAACATGCATCTCTCTGACTTACTAAATTTCTCAGTTTTGGAGGACGAGCTCCTAGTTCATTTTATAGTATCCACAGAAGGCTCCGACTTTGATTGAAGCAGAAGGACTGTGTGGGAAGGTCCCTTTCTCCCTGTGCTGTTTTCCCAATTTAAATGGTTGACACACTGTTAGGCTTGCAGGGGAAAACATGGTACCTTTTTCCTCCAATGGGACTAACAACTTTGCAGGGGGACAACATTATTTAGATCAGGAAAACAGCACGGGGGGAACACTATACATCATCAAACCCAGGTGAGGCAGTAGCTGTTCTGAACCAGTGCCTGGGCATGGTAATGGACTGGATGAAGGTTAACAAACTGAGACTCAATCCAGACAAGACGGAGGTACTGTTAGCGGGTGGTTCATCTGTCCGGCAAGGTGATATTTGCCTTGTCCTGGACGGGGTTGCACTCTCCCTAAAGGATCGGGTGCATAGTCTGGGGGTGCTCATGGATCTAGAACTGTCACTTGAGGCACAGGTGAACTCAGTGGCAAAGAGCACCTTTTATCTGGACGGAGATAGCCTAGCTACAGTTATCCATGCTCTGATAAATTCTTGTTTGGATTACTGCAATGTGTTATATGTGGGGCTGCCTTTGAAAATGGTCCGGAAACTTCAACTGGTACAAAACAGGGCAGCACGGTTACTAACAGGGACTGGCTGATGAGTCCACATCACGCCAGTCCTTTTCCAGCTTCATTGGCTGCCAGTCCACGTCTGGGCCCAAACCAAAGTGCTGGTATTAACATTTAAAGCCCTAAACGGCTTGGGGCCAAACCGGCTTGGGGCCAGGCTATCTGAAGGAACGCCTCCTCCCACATGTACCTGTCTAGACCCTAAGGTCATCCTCACGGTCCTTCTCCGTGAGCCCCTGCCAAAGGAAGTGAGGCAGGTGGCTACCAGGAGGAGGGCCTTCTCTGCTGTGGCACTCTGGCTGTGGAATGAGCTCCCTAAGGAGGTTCGCTTGGCACCTACATTATATGCCTTTTGATGCCAGGTGAAGACCTTTTTATTCTCCCAGCATTTTAACAGTCTATAAATAAATTTTAACTTGGTGTTTTAAATTTGTAATTTTGCATTGCTGCTGTTTTTATCTGGTTGAGCTTTTATATTGTATTTTATATTATGGTTTTATACTGTTGTTTTATACTTTGAATGGGTTTAATTTTTGTGAACCACCCAGAGAGCTCCGGCTATTGGGCAGTATAGAAATGCAATAAATAAATAAATAAATAAATAAAATAAAATAAACCCCGTCCCTACAACAGCATCAACCAAATTTGAAGTCCTTCATAGCTGCTTTAAAGAAGATGATGGTGATGGGTGATCCAAACATGAGCCTACTGTATAACATAGTTTGGTCCTAAATTTTAAAACCTTCAAATTTTCACAATTTTGTTCTGTAGATCAGGAAAAGCACATACATGTTTGGTATCTTGCTGATATTTCTTACACATGCAATCACACCATTTTAAATAAATATATACTATGTTTAATGTGTAGTTTGGCATTGCATGATACTTATAAAAAAGAAATAGCAGTGGCTGGACCCAATCAGGATCAGGACAATGATGAGGAAAGAATGTGTTTTTTAAAAATCCTTTTCTCCCACACTATCATTGTGGCCACAAAAGAAATAAACATAAAATCCCTCCATGCCACATAGCAACTGAGGTGGGGTGCACCAGAGATAACCATGATTAATGCTAACCATGGCCGTTTCTACACCTGCCTTTTTCCCCGGGATCATCCCAGGATCATCCCTGTGCATGCAAATGACACACAGGGGATCCCGGGAGCAGGCAGGAATGATCCCTCCATTTTCCTGGGATAATCCTTAGGTGTAGAAAGGGCCCAAGATTACCTTCAATCAGGAGTTGAATAGCCTGTTTCCTAACCCTGGTTTAAGAATAAAAAATGGTTAGCCTGGTTCAGATGTAATGATGCACCATAGCTCACATTAACTAGGAAAGGAGGTTGAGGATTTCCAGAGGGGAGGGATGGGAGAGTGTACAAACCTATAGTATGTCCTCATTTGATAACAGGGGCCAATCTACACCAAGCAGGATATAACACTTTTAAAACAGTGTATATAATGTGTCCTGGGCCTGAACAGTTGTCATAACCCTTATAAACCATTATAAGCAGTAGTGGAGATCCTGCCCAGGAAATGCTTAGCATTTTGTCTACCCCGGGCCACAATGGGGAGGGAAGGGGGATAGGATGTGCTCCTGCCTTCTGTACATGCAATCTATGGGACTGGTACACTACAATACAACACAGTGCAAAAAGGATGTAGTTTGGCTTTGTTTGTATGTATACTAATGTTTCTGAAATCAATACCACTTTTTTGGTACTGAAACACGGATTAAAATGAAACAACACAAAGGCCTAATTAACTTAAATAAGTAAAATCAATTTCTCTGGTGATGCAGGGTGAGTAAAGTGCCATCCCTGCCTCCCCTGTCTCTGTAGCAGTGTGCTTCTCTCTCCCTAATGTATCACAGGTGGCCAGAGATCAGTGCCTCCTTCTTTTTATAAACTCTTGCTCTGAAACATGATTTATTTCCACCCAGGTTCCACAGGAACTTTTTGAAGTAGTATGTTTTACAGGGATGTGTTTCTAAAGGTTAAATGGAAACCAGCGCTGACCATTAAACTCTTAAAACATCCCCTCATTATGAAGTGTGCTGGCTGTCACATATCCACACATTTAATCGGAGCTAATGGAGTCTAAATTGAAAGCTATGTACACTGTGGAACGGGGTTGTATACAGCATTCTTCAGAGGAAAAAAGTGATGTTGTATATTTAATTTTATTAAGCTTTTATTCTGTACTATTTCAGACATGCTCAGAATGGTGTGTATAGTTTTTCTCCATCCGCCTTTTCTCCTCACAACACAATTCTGTGAGGTGGATTCAGCCCAGGCTGCCTCTGCTATTAGGCAAAGTGAGGCAGCTGCCTCAGGCATCAGATGCTGGGGTGGGTGGTGAGTGGGGCAGGGAGCAGCAGTAAGGTTTTGGAGGACAGAGCTGTATGTACTAAGCGGTCTGCCCTGCACCACCAAAGCTAGCCTGCTGCCTCAGGTGTGGTAGACAATACTGTATCATCAACAGCATTGAATTAAGATTCATTTTTGCCTCGGGCAGAAAAAATGTCTTGGACCAGGCTTGGGTGAGGCTTAGAGGTGGTAACTGACCCTAGGTCATCCAGTGAGTTTTGTGGCTCAGTGGGGCTTTGAACCCATTTCTTCCTGTTTCTAGTTAAACTACAAGCTACACTGGTCCCCTAATGCATTTGCCACTTGTTTTATACCACACAATCTGGATTTTGTTACCCTGAATAAATGAACTTGTCATGTGAAATAGATCCTAAACTAAAATTCAATGAATTGATTGGAAAAGATAAGGAGACAGAAACTTTACTCCTATATGTCAAATAGTTTGGTATTAAATAACAATACAAATAGGAATTCAAGGATTATTCTATGCATTACAATTCTCAGGCTTAAAAAAAATACTATTTCTCCACAAACAGAAATAACAGTAAAAAGCAATAAATATTATAAAGAGAGATCTAGATACATACTCAAGAGAGCCAAAGTGTGTCGAAAATCAATGTCATGGCTTTCAAGGCAACATTTCGAATTGTATATGTATGTGGGAGGGGGCACTGAGAAAGATGGTGTGCAATTGAGAGAACAGAACGAAGGAAGCTGAATAGGTCTGTAAGAGCAGGAAGACACTGATGAGACCAATAGGAGCTAACAGTTGTGCAGAAATAATATATTTCTGCTCCTGGCTGTACAGACCTTGTTTTGTTTTCTCTGACAAATGTCTCAGACATTAAGGGAACAAATGCCTCCTCACCAATATCACGGAGCTGCATCAGATGAGGAGGCTTTTGCACATGCATGAAGCAGCCTATAATATCAGAGAAGCTGTCAAAATCATATCCTGACATTTTCACTGGCAAAGGTGATGCATTCACAATCTCTCTTAAATTTTGGAACAGGAAGCCAGCATATAGTCTGAACAGAAAAGGCCAATGTATAGCTTGTTGTTCTTAATAACATGACTCCCCCTCCCTCTATTCACCCACAGCTTTTCCCTCCTGCAGCCTGACAGTGCCCTCCTATGTACATATACTCATAAGTAAACCCCACTTAGTTTAATGAGGCTTACTCCCCATTAGGAATAAGGGTTTATTTTACCCAATGGGGCTTACTCATCATTGGGAATGAGAACTTACTTTACCCAATGTGGCTTACTCCCCACTGGGTAAAGGCTTGTAAACTAAGTTTAAGACAGTACTTGTTTTGTAGTAAAAAAAAAGTTTCCTCCTCTTATATTAGGGGAAGCTGGAAGAATTGTATTTTTGGAAGCAGGGAAGCTCTAGGTACTCCAAAAAAGACAGATGGCGGCCACTTTGGAAAAAGATCACCCTACAGCATCTTGCATACTTCGTGAAAGAACTGAAATACGTGCAGTAGCATGACAAGAAAACAGAAGACCTAAGTAGAGTGAGAAAAATGAGAGAGATGCACAGTCACACCAGAGGCTTGGAAAACATGGATGTAGGGGAACACCCTTTTGCACAGAGGTTCATCTTGTCTAGACCACATACCAAACTGGAACCTAAGATCGTATGAGTAGAGAGTCATTTACAGAAAAAGCGCTCCTCTCATCTGTTAATGGAAGGAGTGTCTGGGGAAAAGAGATGTTTGTCAATTCTTCCAACCCCCAAACCCCTCTCTTCCAGAATGTTGGAGAAATCCTGGAATAGTTGCGGGAAGTGGTGCAAGGACCTGCAGAGAGACGGCGAAATCTGTGAAAATCACTTCCTCTCCCTTCTATTTGTGGAACCCTCTGCTGGAAGGATTTCTTAGGTTCACACAAGGGCCCCTTAGGATCCAATCCAATGCATCGGAATGTTTTGCTTTTAGCACAGTACATCACCACCATCATCACCCTTAGTACTTACATACATAGTGTATTAGAGTGCTCAAAGCATTCCACGTACTTTATCTCAGTAACTTGTAAAACAACAAATTACCCAGTGATTTGTAAAGACTGAAGCATGTGCTTAACTTTCACCAAAATCAATGGGACATAAAGGTACTTAACTTTGGCTGGATTGCATCCAATATAATTAAATACACTGTAGTGCAAGAAGATGCTTTATTTCTGCTGTAAACTGCATTTATTCCCCCTTGACATGGGTCCAGGTCAAGTGTTATGAAATTAAGCCTTTTTACAATTATCTGATGTTTATCTTTCAAGATCTCCTTAATAATTTCTGAAGAAAGTGAATGAGGTCAGCACTATTAAGAGAAGGGCCATGCAGGACACTGTTATATCATATGCCATGTAAGGGAATTGGGGTCTTATCATCAACATCAGAGAGACAATTTGGGTTTTTATTTTATAAAAGAGAGGCAAAAATAAATCAATTATTAAGCCTTGAGCATCCTTAGGGAGAGATAGTAATAAATCAGACTGATAGTCTAAACACTCAATGATTCTGCCTATTAACCAAATAAGATCAGAACCAGGCCATCATTCCTGATGAAAAGCAAAATTTAATTAGCTAATCTACCAGTGTCATTTAGTGAATCAAAAGCTTTTGAGGGGTCAATGAATCTTGCCCTCATCAGCTCATTATCTTCCATCACTAACAAGTTATCATTAAGCAACTTCACAGGGGCTGCTAATGTATGACAGTGCAGGCTACTGCCGCCATCATTACAGGGAAGCCACTATTTATTTTCAATTAGAGGCTTAAAAAAATTACATCAAAATGTACAGTACATAAATGTGTGTAAAGCACCCTGCCCTTTGAAGGCACATTCTTTGCACTCTCACATCAGCTCATTTTTATGTTCAACTTTAGTTCTGTAATATCCATTAGGTTGTAATCACATGAAGAGAAGACAACAATAGCCTTATTCAGGTGTTTGTCAGGTGTAACATGGAAATGGCAGAGGCGGGCCCACATGCTGGTTCCATCCTATCACATTCCCATATTGAGTGGGAAGGCCTGAAGGACACCCAATCATGAGAAGGGCCATAACCAAGTTCAACTGACGATGCTCACTATTTCTTTTCAGACCTTCTTACTCAATGTAGAAAGGTCAGGGTGAGAAGCACCAGTATGTAACCCTCCACAGATACAGTTCCAAAACACCAGAATTGCACTAATATTAAGTATCTTTGTAGGTATTATGTAAAAATATGTGCCTTGCTCCCATACTTTTAATTTATTTATTTTAACACTGTTTAAGTTATAGAGGCATGTAACCCAATTTTTCCTAGGAAAGTAATTGAAGACTGTCTGGGAATACACTTCTGCCTTGATTTCTAGAGAAGATAGAATTGATTTCTCTAAAATAATGTCATCAGGTGGCCCACAATCCCATGGTTCTCATTTTAGAGTGTCCTGCATAGTGACTCTATTGTCTGACTGTGCATTAAAAAAAAGACACATAGACAAGTACTTCATGATAATGTACCACTTCAGGGTGCCGGTAGGGGACTGCACGACTAAATGCTCATCCACATCAGCAAGTCCCTGCTGTGGAAAGTTGCATGTCAGAGAAAGGAATTCTTGCTTCGCTTATAGAACAGAAAGACTGGAGATTAAAATGAATTCTTTAAAGATGGTATTTTAAAAATATTTTCTCCATGAATTTAACAAACAATATTATCTCTCTTCCTAACATCCCTTCTGACAGTGGGATTGTCAAGTTCCATTCTTCCAACGAGGACAGCTCCCCAACCTCATCAGCCATCTCCATAGATACAAACAACTTCAGAGGAGCCTATGTTCACCCTGCCCACACTTGTATCCAGTTGCCCAGTGTGGCGTTACCCCACAATTGAGTATCTTGTATACATCTAGATTAGTATGTCTAGTGAGTATGGAATATTAGAACTGAGTTGGTGTGGTTTGTGATGTAATAGGTAGGGTGGGGGAAGGAATATATAAAGAGGGACTGAGGGAGTTTATATTAAGATGTTAGTGTGTTGGGTTGGTAGTTGTTGTTGGGAGTGGAGATTGGAATTGTCTGTGGAGTGAGGGGTGATAAATTGCTAGGGATTTACGATTGGTGTGTGTGGGAGGTTTGGATTAGGCAGCATTGGAAGCATTATATTTTCATTTGAAACTTTTAACATTACAATAAACTTATTATTATTTTGTTAGCTACCAATTACCATGTTAGCTACCAATTTACCTGCCACCCTCACCAGAATATACCCACAGTACATTTAAAAACAGATCCTATATATAACCTGTTTCCCTCATAGTTAGGGGAAAGGTTTTATTTAACCTGCCCTCAGGTTTTCAAGTGGTGATGCTTGGCCTGAGAAGGGTTTATGCAGTGGGCCTAGTATTGGTGTAACATTGCACCCAGGGCCTCTGCTTCTGCACCACCTACTAATTGTGTCATTAACACCCTTGGCCACATCCATGGCTCTATTCCAGACCAGGACAACAGGAAGTCATCCATCCTCTCCGATGGTGTGAACCCCACCAAACAGCTATGGACCAATTTCCCCATTTAATCACGACTACAAAATATGCTTTTCTTTCCACTCATTACAATGTGCTGCCTTATGACAGGAAAATACTAAGATAGATGTTCCATTTTAACATTTTATTTGCACGTACATTGATCTGGGCCTACGGTGTGTGAGAGTGGCAAAATAAGAGGTAAACTCTAAGGTAATACTGCAAAGATAATTTAAAAATTAAAAATGAAATAATGAAATGGGATCATTATGAAATTACAAGCAGTAATGGCATGACTATAGATAGATAGATAGATAGATAGATAGATAGATAGATAGATAGGCTATCCATCACCTATTGTTAGTGATTTCTGAACATATTCTATTATGATAGCTGAGCATATTCTAATAAGTCAGCCCAGAACAGTGGTAGAGGAAGTTTAATGATCAATCGTGGCAAAAATCCACAAATTAAAGGTCCTTAATAATACACAGTGCGAGGATAAACTGTGAGGGCTTTGGGGGGGGAAAAACTTTCGTTCTATCATGCCAAATGATCCATGGCTTAAAGGCTCACATTTATATAGCACATTCTAATGGGTCTGAGGGAACCATCACAGCCTCTCATATCAATGATCCATTAATAATAGGAGCATTGTCTGAGGAGTGTCAGAGTCCATGCATGCGGCACTGCTTCAGGGATGAATCAGAGTGTGTTAAGGTTTAGCAAGCTTTAATGTTCCTCAAGTCAGTATCTTAAACTATTTACACATTTAAAAAACACCAAGGCACTGAAGTCTATTACAAGGACTAAACAAGGGAGGGGGCGATTTTTAAAGGCAGAGATTTATTTACTTCCATTTTGAGACAGAGTTTAGTTCTCTTACCAGTTGTAGGCCAACTTTGTCAAAGCAGCCTACAACTTACAAGCTGGGCCAATATATCCCAGTGACTGGTGAAAGCTAGATGGCTGTTTTTAGGCCCTTTAGTAGGCAGTAGAGGAGTGGTTCTCAACCTTCCTAATGCCGCGACCCTTTAATACAGTTCTTCATGTTGTGGTGACCCCCAACCATAAAATTATTTTCGTTGCTACTTCATAACTGTAATTTTGCTACTGTTATGAATCGTAATGTAAATATCTGATATGCAGGATGTATTTTCATTGTTACAAATTGAACATAATTAAAGCATAGTGATTAATCACAAAAACAATATGTAATTATATATTGTGAAATATTTATTTCTAATTACAAATAAATGTCATCACGCCGGGCACTCGTATGTGGGCGTATCTGCATGTGGGCGGACCCTCCTGGAGACGGATAGAGGAGTGGTGTCTCGGTTCCTAAGACCATCGGAAATATGTGTTTTCCGATGGTCTTAGGCGACCCCTGTGAAAGGGTCATTCGACCCCCAAAGGGGTCGTGACCCACAGGTTGAGAACCCCTGCAGTAGAGGGAAGTAATGGTTCTGTTCAGTATGGTAAATCTGTAGTGACAGATCTAGCCCAAGAGTAGATCCTCCCATAAAAATGGAAAGGTTCTGGATTTAGGCCATATTGCAGAGTCTGTATAAAAAACCAGTCTCCAGTGACGTTTTAATTTGGCCTAGAAAAGAGGTGGGCAACGTACAGCCTCTGCTGCACTACCAAATTTTTTTTAATGGTGGGTGTAATGCAATAGAGTACTGCAAGGATCAAATTTAGCTAGTTTGCAAGTAAAATCTGACCCCTTTAGCACTTTGTAGCTGCTGATTCTTTTAAAAAGATATTTTTAAGGATGGACTGCGGTGGCATTCTGCAGAGTGCAGCCCACATGGGCTGAAAATGGACCCAGTTACTCACCCCTGGTTGAAAGCAACCTGAACCACTCCTGACTTCAAAGTAAGGTGGTCATGTGTCCTCTTTTATGCAGGATAGTCCTCTACCTGAAGACCTACCAGAGTACTGTCCTCTATTCTGAAGGTGTCCTGTTTGAAAGGCTTTGCCCCAGATGAACCACCAGAAGGAAGAATTGTCCATCAACACCACTTGGACAGCAAACTGAACAAGGCACACCGATCACCTGGTCACAGTCTTCCACACTATGGTGAGAGATGGACTTTATTTCTATTTAAATCATAATAATTATTTCTACATTTGCACCTATACATATAAATTAGCATATGCAAATGCAAGTCAGTGTCCTCTTTTGTCCACTGTTTTTGTCATGCAAGTCCTCTTTTTGGGCAATTTACAAGTGGCTACCCTACATCAAAGGAACCCATTCCGTCACCATCACCCCACTTTCGGTTCCTTTCTCTAGTAAGTAAGGGAAGGTGGCTGGGAGAGTAAAATCCAGATCAAGAGGCCAACTATGGAGAGGCCTCAGACACTCCTGCATATATGCAATGCACCTGAGATATCAGATCGTCATGAAAACAGGGCTGTTTCTTTGAGGGGAGGCAAACAGGGTTTTAAGAAAATTTCAATTGAAAATTATGAAAAACTATTTTTGCCATGTGTGGTAGTGGTAGCAGCAGTAGCAGCAGCAGCAGCAATTGATTTCTTATTGGCAGTCCCCACCCCACACCTGCAGAATACACCTGGAATGATGCCACAGGCAGTCACAAAAATATTTTTATTCACAATTGACTTCTTTTAATGGGGAAACCACCATTGTTCAGTGCCTTTTGGAATGTTTTGCCCCCACCCCCAAAATAAATAACCCTCCCTAATTTGGTCCCATCCCTGAAAATGAGATGGAGAACTTGGGTGGGTGTTCCATTTCAGCCATATTTATACCCATTAAATGAAATTAAATTTGCATATTACCACAAGTTTAAATAATCTTGGAGGCTATGAAGACTTAATAAAAGCTACCATGCATTGTTTTAACTGCTTTTACTGCTTTTAAATTAAATTATATATTGTTTTAACTTGGTTCATGGTTTAATTTGTTTTTAATTGTGCATATTTATTGTTTTATACTGTATGCTTTTATCTGTATGCCGCCCTGAGATTTTAATGATGTAGGGTGGGATACAAATGTTTTAAATAAATAATAAATAAATAAATTGTTAAAAAGCCACTGTGTGTGTGTGTGTGTATTCATCCTTTATTATAGTAACATTATAGATCCACAAATAACTTCAAAAATAAATGCATGTGCCCACAAGAAAGTAGTAAGGAGAAATGAACATCAATGCCCCCAGGCACTTTGAGATTTTAGGGAGCATAAGATGCCCTTGGGCTATCTACACTGCATTTCTGAAAACATCTGATCATTGCCCACAAGCACCTGTTATTACAAAATGTATTAAAAGACATGAAAAGCAACCACAACTATTGCTCTTAAAATAGAACTTTGCCATACGTCAATCTTTGATATTGGGTTGGATCCAGGATTTGATGTGTCTATGGACAGACGCTCTCCACTCAAAGAAGGCGCTTCTGACTGATTTTCAGGCCTCCTTGCACCACAAGTCACCCCATTCAGGAGAGTCCTGCACCTTTCTGTGTGGCATTTTTAGGGGGTTGGTGGGGCTGCCATGGGGAGGAGGGGGTGGGGACATCCAATTCCGCTAGCTCTAAATGTGGATCCAACCCAAAATCTTCCAACTTGGAAATTTGAATGAACTACAAATGATGAATGAATACCTTTATTGAATAAGTCTTCTGACCTTTTCAAAAAACCACAAATCCGCGTTCATTAATTCATTCCATTTCTATACCATCCAATAGTAAACTCTCCAGATAGTTTACAAGATTAAAATTTTTAAAAATACAATATTATGCATAATATAAAAAACAATTTAGCTATGAACATTCAGAGTGTCATCAGATGAGCGTTTTATAGGTGCCCATTACTGGCCACTTATGAATTTTTGCGGGTCCTTTTTATGATGCTGTCCATGTGTCTCCTGCTTCTTCTGCTCATTTTTCTGTCACAAAAAAAGAACCAGAAAATCCTCTTTTTTCCCTTTTTTTTTTACTGTGATGAAACTTGCCACCATTTCCTGTTGTGTGCAGGAGAAGCAGCACGAAAAAAAACGCCCACTGAATGGGCCACGTGGTCGTTGCTTGCTGCCTTTCTTTCCCGTGTGAAGAAAGAGGAAGCTGTCTTGTGTGATACATTTTCTAAACCCTGCTCACTCACTAACAACAGTCTGCAGCAGGTTAAAGTGTTGTGTGCAACAGCACAGTTTGCAGTTAGTGCTAATCCAGAGAACCACAGCTTCGCTATCCAGAGCCTGAAGTCTGAACAGGCCCAAGCAGAGCAGACACATATATCCAAACAATATCCCATGACCTGATCAAACGGATTGTTTTGGTCCACCTTACAAATTAAACCATTTATCAAATCACAATACAAAAAAAACCACACCACACACCTTAAGAGCTGGAAAGTCTTTTAAGAATTTGTTCTTAAAAGATTTAATTCATTTTAGTATGTATGTAGATACAGTACGAGCTTCAATCAGATTTCCTTTCCATTTGTCACTACTTTGCCTAACGTTTTATAAAAATGAAAGGTTACGCAGTAACAAAAGAATTCTGGTTCACTGCATAGAAAAATGAGTGAGTATAGTTTGTTCATGAGCTAATTATAGGAAAACCTTAAGTCTCTCCAATGGCTTGGTGAGCTTTCAAAGTAGACTTTATTGTATGATATCAAGATGGTAAAAATACTTATGGATTATGTACTTTGAAAAGGCAAGGGAACTGAGCCATTTCCTGCTTGAATACAGCTGCGAATATTTCAGGTGTTCTTAAACAATGTAGTGAAATGATCCTTTCTTTTCATTACAAGAACTATAGCTCAACTTGGAGAATTTCCTTCACCAGAATGTTCCTTTCTCAAATATCTAATTCCCCTATCATGCACAATTATAGAAGATTGGAAGGGAGGCAACCCACATTTGACTGGTGAATGGAACACATGCTATTAGCCATTGCTGTACAGTATACGTGCTGCTCATGATTCAGCAGCAGCCTGATGTGACTACAGAGAAGGTCTTATTTCTAATCACAGCCCCAAATTGCAGACTATGTTGTTTGATCTGCAAAGAAAAAAAAATACAGACCAGGCTTTCTGAAGTGGGATTTTGAAGCATGAGAGAGAACATTCCTGCAAGTCACATCATGTTCAAGCAGTCACACTGAGGATATATATATTGGAAAGACAGGGATACCTACATCTATGGCTTGGTATTTGGCCAGAGAGACCCATCTTCTCCCATATGAGCCTGCCTGGCTTTTAAAATCTTTGGGGGCACATTTGGGGAGACATAAAAGTGTTTTCTCGGTGGCAGTTCCCAGGCCCTGGAACTCCCTGCTGATGGAGACTAGGGGCTTCTCTAAACAAGCAATTTATAGCATGCTCATGACTGGCCACTCATGGAAGTTTGTAAGTTTTTAAAATGACATCATGAACAACCAGGACATCTCCCGCATCAAACGCTGCAAATTCCAACATGAAAGTGGTGGAACATCCTTAAAGATGGGATGTTCTGCCACTAGATGGTGCTGCCTCAATTCAATTCAGTTGAGGGGAAGTATTCAATTTAAACCATGTGGCTGCCCCTCTTCATCCATGTAATTTAATCCATAACAATTGTGCCAAAAAGCAGGAAGCACAAATGCCCCGGGTAAGCAACGTAATTTCCCCTTAATTCTCCCTTAACGTAAAGATGCCCTAGGTTGACCATTTCTGTATTGTCAGGCAAAGACATTTGTATTCAAGGAGCCCTTTGGCATGTAAAATCATCTGTTGCTGAAAGAGTTTTTAATAATTTGGTGCTGTTATTGGTGTGTTTTTAATTGTATTTTTAATTCATTTGTTTTTATGCTATGTTTTAATTAAGGTTTTGTTCATCTGGATTTTATTGTAAGTTGCCTTGAGCACCATTTTGTGTGTGTGGTGGAAATGTGGTATAGAAAAACAAATAAATCGATAAATGATACATCTGAGCTATTTCCAAAGTATCTTCTTTGCAACCATTTATTAGTCATGGTTTAGTTTAGTTTAGTCCATGGTGGGCTTTGCCAAAAGCAGTATAAACATTACACAAATATTTTAAAAATCATTTTGGGGTAAGGTTGAAGAAATATTCTCATGTCACTAAGGATGCTTCCTAATGAGGCTTTTATCATGCCATCACCTTGCCTCATTCATGGAATTTTACAGTGGGTCCAGATGTTGCTGCCTTCCAACGGTAACCCTCCCATTTTTTCAATGCTTATTCCAACTTCTTCCTTACTACAGAAAGTCAATTAAGGAGGAAAAAATGGAACATAGGAACATAGGAAGCTGCCTTATACTGGGTCAGATCCTTGGTCCATCTAGCCCAGTATTGTCGACACTGAACGACAGCAGCTCTCCAAGGGTTCAGATTATTATTATTATTATTATTATTATTATTATTATTATTATTATTATTATTTAATTAATTTATATAGCACCATCAATGTACATGGTTCTGTACAGAGTAAAACAATAAATAGCAAGACCCTGCCGCATAGGCTTACATTCTAATAAAATCATAATAAAACAATAAGGAGGGGAAGAGAATGCACCAAACAGGCAGTATAAAAGTCAGAGCAAAATCAAGTTTTAAAAGCTTTAGGAAAAAGAAAAGTTTTTAGCTGAGCTTTAAAAGCTGCGATTGAACTTGTAGTTCTCAAATGTTCTGGAAGAGCGTTCCAGGCGTAAGGGGCAGCCGAAGAAAATGGACGAAGCCGAGCAAGGGAAGTAGAGACCCTTGGGCAGGTGAGAAACATGGCATCAGAGGAGCGAAGAGCACGAGCAGGGCAATAGTGTGAGATGAGAGAGGAAAGATAGGAAGGAGCTAGACAGTGAAGAGCTTTGTAGGTCAACAGGAGATAGGATTCTTTCCTCGCCCTACCTGGAGAAGTTGGGAATCGAACCTGGGACCTTCTGCATGTTGTCTATCACACTGAGCTATGGAATAGCTGCACAATGATTTCCGTGTGGTAGCACTAGGAACCCTCCATCTGGAAGCACCTTAAATATGGGAAGGAGCCCTTGGCATAAGAAGCCCTTGAAGCTTCTTATCTACTTTCCTTATTAATAAAGGGTTGGATTCTCATCCTCTCTTGCTTCTGTAGTGTAAGAGCCGATGAAAGACACATTTGGCACTCCTCTGCCCACTTTGTGATGCATCCAGGAACAGTTAACAACTTGTGAGCATTAGGCAGCTATTTCAGATTCTGGTCCTTCCCTTGCATTCTGTAACCTTGCATGAAGACTGTCGGGGGTGGTGTCATTGGCATTGCTTAGCTGGCAGCCATACTCAAAGCAAGGGCCAAGCATCTGAAGATTAGGAGAGTTGCCAGCGACATCTGGCATTTTCCATATAAGGCGTTTAGCTATGTTGCACCAATCAGCAAGTATAATAACAGGCCAAATAAGGATTTGATGCAGATCGTGTCAGCAAGCTGTAGATATTGGGAGACTCTCCCTTTGAGTGGAATCATGGAATGCCAGAAACTGAATAGATTTTTCAAATGTTATTTCCCTCCCCAGATTTCTTTGGGGTTCTGGGAGAAGGGATCAATGAATCCCTTCATTTATTTGAATGGAAGATCAGCCTTTAGAACTGCTCCTCTTCTCTCCCCAGGAATGATCTTGGGGGAAAGTAAGAACTGAACCGCCCCCTAGAGTAGGCCATAAATGAAAGATCTAAACTAGGGATGTGCTCCGCTCCGATTAGGAGCGTAGAAGCAGTAGCGGATTGGCCTGCTCCGCCTTACCCAGAGGCAGAGTAGGAGCGGACCGCGGACCCCCTAGAAGCAAGGCGAAGAGAAGCGCCCATTTTTCGGAGCTCCGAGTTCAGGCGGAGCACTCCGGTCGCCATCTTGAAAACATTTCGCCATAGGATTGCATTGCGGCAAATAATCGCGCATAACTACGTTGTTTTTGAAGCTATCATTCTGGAAATTCTTGTGCACAGAGAGTCGTGGATGGGGGTCATTTTGAGACCACTCTCAACTTTCTGCGTTGTCTGGGTCGCGGGCTATATTTTTGTGAAAATCGGGTCAACCGCGCGGCTCAAACTGCGTTTTCGGCTTTTCGCCCATAGGATTGCATTGAGGGAAAGAATCGGGGATAACTGGGGGGGGGTTTAAGCTATCGTTCTGGAAATTCTTGTGCACAGAGAGTCGTGGATGGGGGTCATTTTGAGACCACTCTCAACTTTCTGCATCGTACGGGTCGCGGGCTATATTTTTGTGAAAATCGGGTCAACCGCGCGGCTCAAACTGCGTTTTCGGCTTTTCGCCCATAGGATTGCATTGAGGGAAAGAATCGGGGATAACTGGGGGGGGGGTTAAGCTATCGTTCTGGAAATTCTTGTGCACAGAGAGTCGTGGATGGGGGTCATTTTGAGACCACTCTCAACTTTCTGCATCGTACGGGTCGCGGGCTATATTTTTGTGAAAATCGGGTCAACCGCGCGGCTCAAACTGCGTTTTCGGCTTTTCGCCCATAGGATTGCATTGAGGGAAAGAATCGGGGATAACTGGGGGGGGTTAAGCTATCGTTCTGGAAATTCTTGTGCACAGAGAGTCGTGGATGGGGGTCATTTTGAGACCACTCTCAACTTTCTGCATCGTACGGGTCGCGGGCTAGACGTTTTTAAAAAATCGGCGGGAAAAATACCTTTTTCAAAGGGCTGAGGGGCAGAGTCAGCTCCCGGTCATGATGATCCCAAAGTTGGAGGAGGGCATAGGCAAAACAGGTAACTTGGGATTCTGGAAACTTCTCTTTCTTCATCTGAACGGGCTTTTCCCCGTGTTTTTTAACACAGTAGCCCCACCAAATGCACAAACACAACCTGAAATCATATACTAAGCCAAGAATAAGAGATAGAAACACAGCACTGCTCCCCACCCTAACCTTGGGGAACAACTGAATCGATGTGGTGCAAGGGGATGAGCTCCCCTAGGGCATCTCATCGTGGACGTGCCCCCACTCTCTCCTGCACTGGAAGGCCATTAGAGCCTTCCAAAGAGAGTAAAACGGTGGAGCAATGCCTATCATGAGTTGAAGTGAATGGTCACTTTTCAGTGGTGGAGCAATGCCTGTTCTGAGTCGAAGTGAGCGTTTTACTTCTTCTCAGAGCTGTGGCTGTCAGTGTCTTGAACTGGCAGCTACTTCCCCCTCCCCCGGGCACGTCCCCCTATTGCTGGTAAAAGACAGATATAGCCTTTTAAAAAAAGTTCTTCTTGTTGTTTATTGAGCAACACTGCTGCTTTTAATTCCACCCCTCCTTTGTTTATTTGTTTATTTATTCCATTTTATATGCATTACTGGCTTATCCTTGGCTCACTTCCTTATGCCCCCAGAAATGCCAGCTGCATGCCTGCCTGCCTTCCCTCCCTCCTCCCCTGCCCACCTCGCAGGGATGTTGTGTGTGGGGTGCCCGATTTTCAAAAATTCGCCAAAAATCAGGGGATGATGGGATTGCTTTGAAACTTGGCATGCGTGTGTATATCCCCATGAGGTGTCATGGTGCCAAACATGAGGTTTCTAACTTGAACAGAAAAAAAGTTGTATAATTTTTTAGCTTTCAATGCAAGCCTATGGGGGGGGGGAAAACGGAGCTCCGGATCCGGATCCGGAGCTCCGGGCGGAGCGGAGCGGAAGTGGGCGGAGCGGGGGGCGGGGCGGAGCGGCCCGATCCGGAAAATGGCGGATCTGCAAGTGAAGCGGAGCGGGGGGTCTGTGCACACCCCTAATCTAAACTATTCCCTGTTATTCAGTAACATTTTTGGCAGTCTCAAAAATTAGAGATGACAATGAAACCCTTGGGCTTGGAAATGAACCAGCCTGATCCAGAACTCTAAAGGAGTTATCTAAGGTGGTGAACAAAATGTGGGGTTCAGGTTCAGCTTGTTAGATACCTCCTTTAGAGTTCTGGCTGAAACTGATGTGACTAAAACCCAGATAGGATTCACAGCCCCCACCAAAATAGAAGCCTCCAGTAATCTGAATGGAGATGAAGTTCTCCCAAAGTCTCCTGGAATCAAAAACACTTTAATGTGATTATCTTTGGCTAGACTATGAACAGGCTTTCCATCATTTTGACTAAAGTAAACCTTCCCTAAGCTAAGCAAACTTTAACTTTTAAAAAAAACCTGTGCTCAGTTTATGCCTTATTTTGCAGCCAATGAGCCAGAAGTATTAACTGGGTAACTGATCAATTTGGCTATATCTAGGATCTAGTTGTTCTTCTGAAAGTGTTCGATAAATAAACCACTTGCTGTTTGTATTAGCAAGCTACAAATATCCACTCACAATTACCTCTGGGCAAACCAAACCAATTTTCAAATAAAACCTGTTAGTATTTTAATTTGTTCAGGAAGTGAAAATTTCCACACTGGTAAATCATCATTATGCATGTAAATGCTCTAGCTCCATTTGTCCAAACAATTAAATGACTAATTATTTCAAAATGCAATGGCAAAGTTAAAGAGCTCTGCAGTCTATCAAAGCTAAGGCCTATTTCTCTTTCATTTGGGTACACTTTTCGAAAAATGATAGCTTATCAGTTTCAGACTTCAGCTGCGGGAATGTTTGAATGCTTTCTCTATATTATAAAAACAAAAACAAAATCTCTTTGCATAAACCAGCATACGGTTTTGGCCTAGCCTGCTTTCTAACATGCTACTTTTGAATGTGCAGGAGTTTTCTATATGAAGGAGGATTCAGAAATTTGATCCTCCATCTGAAATCTGAAATGGCACAGTCCAACAACAAATACTATAATGCTTGCTTAAAGGAATATACTTTATTAGAGATCTCCAAGTTAAACCAAAGATCTGCTCTTTACAGGAACTTTCCAAATACAAAACAATAGCAAGGCGAGACACAGAAACTTAGCCAAGCACTAAGGACATTGAGGCATGGGTTATATAAGAATTACATGTCAGCTTTTCCTCTCTAAGAGCTTTTCTAAACAAGGCTATTAATCTGCTCAATCAACCTTCAGTTTTGTTGCAGAATTGAGATCCAAGCTTTTCCTTTCCTGCTTTTCTTCTACCTAACCTGTAGGTGGTGCTGTGGTATAGTGGAATAGTGCAAATACACAAGTAAAAAAAGCATTTTCTTTCATTTTTAGAAATAAATACCATATTTCCCCTCCTCTACAAATTCTCACCAAAAGTGCTCTTTAGACACAGAAGTGAACTTGGAGGGTCACAATGTCATCTGAAGAGCAGAGACTAGGGAATGATGACTACACAATAAATGTCTAAATTAAGCAACTAATCACATCTTTAGGAAGTAATATAACCTACTAACCAGAAAGAGGCAGAGCATGTATCACTGAACGGATGTCGTCTGCTAACTGTAGTTTGAAATACAGAAACATCATACTGGTAATGTACATGGCATGTAATTTTATTTTTGAATTTTATTTTCAAGTACTAAACCAGGACATAGCATGAACAAACATGTAATGCTCTTTTAGTTTTCAAATGTCTGTTTGACTCAGCTTTACAAGTCGATGTCTTTCGAGATCACATTACGCCAGTCCTTTTACAACTTCATTGGCTGCCAGTCCAGGTCCGGGCCCAATTCAAAGTGCTGGTATTAACATTTAAAGCCCTAAACGGTTTGGGGCCAGGTTATCTGAAGGAACGCCTCCTCCCATATGTACCTACCCGGACCTTAAGATCATCTACAGGGGGGCTTCTCCATGAGCCCCTGCCAAAGGAAGTGAGGCAGGTGGCTACTAGGAGGAGGGCTTTCTCCACTGTGGCACCCCGGTTGTGGAACGAGCTCCCCAGAGAGGTCCGCTTGGCGCCTACACTGTACTGCTTTCGTCGCCAGCTGAAGACCTTTTTATTCACTCAGTATTTTAACACTTAATTTTAACTTAAATTTAAATTTTACTGTTTTAACTCTGTATTTTAATCCTATATCAACTTTGCTGTGTGGTTTTATCCTGGTTGCGCTTTTTATATTGTATTTCGTAATTGTGTTTTAAACTGTTGGGTGTTTTACTGTGGTTTAAATTTTTGTGAACCGCCCAGAGAGCTTCGGCTATTGGGCGGTATAAAAATGTAATAATAAATAAATAAATAAATAAATATACATTGTTCAAATCTGAACTGTCTGTAATCCAAGCTTCTAACCAATTTTGTTTTCAGGTATTAGCCCTGTTTCTTCTGAAGGGAAAGTGAGAAAGTTGCACTTAAACTAAGATGCTAAACATGTAGTCTGCTTAATACTTCTTGGCAATGGAATACCAGTATCAGAAGAATATATATCTATATCTATATCTACATGGATAAGTAAAATGATACCTGTTCTTTTCTTGAAGCCTGATAGGACATAGATACCTTCCTAAGTCACCATTCTGTTTCTGGGCCTCCTGCCTTCTTTACATAAGTTGAATTCTTTTATGGTTTACGTATTTGCAAAACACTATAGATAGAACTGCTATTATTAAACAATCACAGTGATTATTTTATTTATTTATTTAGAATATTTATATACTGCTTCACAATTAGACAGATTCCAGAGCAGTGGGGGGGGGGTGTTAAAAAGATAATTATCCAATTCCAGCCCTCATATGTATTCTTTTTAAATTGGGCTTCTATTATGGTCAGATAATATTTTCAAAATTCCACTTTCTGTACCTGTAGGATCAGAAACAATATTTGCTTTTTAGATTAGTTATTAATACTATATACTAGTCAATCTATCATTTTCTCTGAATACATACTGGGCACTATCCTGAATCCACTTGTTTATGGGAAACCAATTCTTCCAACCTTATTATTTTATTATTATTATTTATTTATATAGCACCATCAGTCAACAACTTTTCTCTCCAGGAATGTATACAACCTGTGTTGTATAAAAATAAAAGAACAAATGTTATGGAGACATATTGACCTTCGTGTGTTCATGTCATCTCTTTTGTGAGAAGATTTCAAATTACAAATGCTGATATTTAAACTGAAAGCTACATTTTAAGTGTTCCTATCAATCCTAAACAGAATTACAATAATTTGAATGTAGCAGCCAGTTTTAAAGCATATACAGCTGCCTGTTCCTTTACCCATTATGTTATATTCAGGCATTATGCCCTAATAAAATCTACTCTGGTACCTTCTATTGTGTACAGTTCATGGCTACACCTCCCACTCTTGACTAAACCATTGTTTGGATGGTTCAGTACAAAACATAATACTGAAGACTTAGGAGAATGACCAGATTAGGAGGATGGCTACAGTTAACTAATGCATTAAACCATGGGGCTGTTTTCACAGTACCCAGTTGGTGCCACCTCCCTCTTCACCCCATGCTTTCCCTCTCCCAGGGCAGCGAGGAGGGATCGTGGGGTTTGGGGGAAGCTGTCTGGGTCCTGGAGCTGCCCACTTCTTCCTGGTGAAAGTCAACCAATCGCTGGTAGCCTTCCACCAGGTTCCAGCCCTGTGTTGACCCTGGTTTGGCCCTGGAGTGATGTCACACAGCAAAAGTGACGTGTTGACATTGGCCCCTTTGAAAAAGTTGGGGGGAAATCCCCAACTTTTTCATATCACAAGGGAAGCCCTGCAGTGGGTGCAATGCTGCACATGCATTGTCTAACCAACATGGCGCAGATCCAGAATTAAAAATTTTGTTGCTGTTGTTTTACATGCTTATATCCTGCCTATTTTCTCAAAAGGAAATTCAAGTGAAGCATATCTATGCATATCCAATGTGAGTTGACAGAAAACTCCAACTGATTCTGTGCAAATATTATAGCAGACAAAATGAGATGCTAATGATGTGTCCATTGAGGGGGAAAGTGGTGGTACCCTAATTCTAATTTGAGCGCAGCAAACTTGTAATGTTTATAAGAGTTTCTAAGCAATCAAAGAGTTATATGCAAAGATTTTCCAATAACTTTTGGTACACAAAAGCTAGACATATTGTACAAATCTTTTCAGTTTCTGGTACTTTAAAATATAAAATAATACAATATATAGTCTAATAAGTAATATTTTGCCCTGCCTTGTATTTTATGTGCACTGCGATATGTACGCTACATTTTACAAAATATGTCCCACATATTTTCACATTTTTGATAAATAAGCATTCAAAATAAAAATTGCGAAGAGGTACAATAGGTTGGAGGAGGGGTTGCTCTATGATTGCAGTATTTGATTTCACAGAAGGTAAATTCTATCAATCATCTTGTCCTTTGCTGTCAGGAAAACAGCTTCAAGTTTAATTCTATAAAGCAGGTAATAATAAAATGGGCAAAGAGTCAAAGCAGATCAATTAAATTAACAGCCAAAAAGAAGAAATATATCAATGTGGATTTTTCACATTAAAAAAAAAAAGTCAAGCGCAACGTGTGCAGTGCGCTTGGTGAGAAATAAAAAAATGTAGTCAGGAAAAATGGAGATGTGAGTGGGATTAAAAGATCCACCCTGCCATTTATCATTGTGAACCCATTAATGCCAGTTGCACAGGACACATTTGTCACGAGCTCACAAGCACTGCTGCTGTGCTAAGTGCATTCATTTCAGCAGGACTTGCGTAATCTGTCCTGTAAGCCCCATCAGAATGAATGAAGACAGCAGTGCCTGGAGGACCAGATCATTCTGAAGACCATTATACATGGTCTTGCCCTGTGGTGGGTAAGAAGGTTCTAAATTTCATGCTATTACTCTCCCCCCCTCACTTCTACGAACAGGGAGAAGTACCAGGTTTGATTCCCATTGGAAGAAGGTCACTGGATGCTTATTGGCATTTTGTAATATTGGCATTTATTTACAGGTGCAGTGTAAGTGGAGGTGCAGCTTAAACATTCCAACAGACAGCCAAAGTTCAGTGCTCCCACATCAGCTCATAAGAGAGCAACAGCCAGCACCCCCAAAATGCTTTTAGCTTAGAAAGCCCAACACTCAGCCAACTGTCTTTCTTAGAACTTTTATACAGGAGGCTGTTAATTGGCTATTTCTACTTTTGGTTTTGTTGCAGAATTGAGATCCAAGTCATAAACAGGGGGCTTTTCCTTTCCTGCTTTTCCACTACATAATCTCTAGGTGGCACTGTTATATAGCAGAAAAATGCAAATATGCAAGAGAAAATTATACTTTCTTTCACTTTCACAATTAAATGCTGCATTTTCCCTGCTCTAAAAAAACACAAAAAACAACTCACCGAAAGTGCTGGTTAGACACAGATGTGTAACTGGGTGGTCATGAAGTTGTCTACAGAACCTGTAAACAACCATGAGTAGGGAGTGATAACTGTATGATAAATGCATCATGTAGAAAAGTCTACAGTCCCTCTCAAACTGTAGCCTGTCATGTGAGAGAATGTTTCCTCAGAACCCCTATGTTAATATCTAAAGCAGAGCATCCATAAACTCATTTTAAGATGGTACTTAATGCCTAAAAGATCGCACAGTATATATACAGGTACAGATGATACATCGTGGGTTATTTAGATCTACTTTTGGGAATATAATTAACTTTGTATAGATCAGTCAAAGAAGGTGAAATGAAAATCCTGATGCCATGGCACGGTGAAACAGACAAAAGGATGTTCTTTTCAAGACTGAATTGAATACTAGCAGAAGTATTTCATTATTTCTCAACCCATAATTGTTGAGGAAGCTTAAAATTTGCATACATGAAGGACTAACAACAATACTTTTGTGTGAGGGTTTAAAGCCCTTACAGAAGTGGTTACATTAAATTGCACATGATGTATTGTCTGATGAGCGGGGGCGGGGGAAAGTTTAGACATTGATTGCTGTCCACCTTTTAAAAAAGAAAAATAATTTATTCTCCCCTTATGGATGCGCACACATATGCACACACACACACACACACACACACACACACACACTTAATGTAGATCAGCATCTGTCTTTCAGGCAAGCCCTGAAGCTGCACTACATCAAGGCTTTTAAAGCACAAGGTCAAGCAATTCATGTCAGGTCACATAGCCAGAGAATTCCACAGCATTTATTTTGAATCCACACCAGGACTTTTAAGGAGGGCTGCTATCATTGCTGGACCACAGCATCTCCCTTGACTAATTCCTGAGCAATGGAACCTCCCAGATAAAGAGAGAAAGAGTGCATTATGAAGCAAACAAGAGGGACTTTTAGTCGAAAAGGTATCAGAGTTAGGATAATATACAGAATATATTTATTGCCCTCACATACTATTAACAGATTCAATTTTTTCTTACTATAATATTCTTAAAACTACCACTTTATAACAGTAATCTGCTTCTTCAAAATGAAGAAAGAAAGAAAGAAAGAAAATAAAAAGCATGTATGTGCACATCCAATGAACATTCGATTCACAGTTGTGGTTCTTGCGTTACCTGGGGCCTTTGCGTGGTAAACAAGCAGCATGCCCCCATCCTATCACACCACAAGATAATGTAAAGTATGAACTAAGGCCTTGATGCAACCACCCATCTTGCAACTTCTCACCACCACACTGTACTGGATGAGAGAAATTGCACAAATGGGCTGCAGATGACTTGGCATTTGTATGGAGGCGTCAACCTGTATCTTTCATCTATGCAGAGTATGGAAGGGTACAGTATGTGCTGCTCCTCCATTATGTGAAGGCCCAAGGTAAGATATGAACCACTAGGACATATAGAGTAATATCCCATCGTGCCAATGCACTTGCAAGATACACTGTTTGTTCAACAGAGCTTTGGCACTTCTAAAAATGACACAAAATGAGCAAAAACATTTGTTTCTGGAATGGGGCAGGTCAGTGGAGCTCACAGAAATGAGTTCCACTAACCTATCCCAATCTGGAAAGGACCATTTCCTCCTGCATCTGGGTTTATTTTTAGATTCCCAAAAGCCCCCATTGTGCTAACGGTGGGTCTTGCAAGCACAATAGAACCAGCAAAGGCAAAGCAGCCCCATTGGATATTGCCGTGGTCTTCTTCAGCAGCTTATCTGAATTAGGACAGTTTCAATGTCCAGACCGCACTTGGCAAACCCTCTTAGAAAGGATAAGCTGTCTGTTGCCATAAGAATTACCCATCAGTATGAATAGATGCAAGTCCAACCCAAGAAATGTTACTGCCAGAGGCAAACAAGGAAAAGGTCAAGATAGTGCAGTTGACTCTTAGCTCAACACTAGGGTGACCAAGGGCGTTACTAGACGAGGCTCTAGCGCGCGTTACCTTCCGCAGCCACGTCGAGGCTTCCAGATGACGTTCACGAGGATCCGCCGTTATCCTGCGGTGAAGCCTCTTTCTCCCGACTTTAAAAAAGTGAGTTGTAGTGCGCCTTTTCCTGCTGTCCCGCGGTAATTTGGAGTACGTGTGGGAGGATGTGAGGTCACTGCGGTCGGCACTGGTCAGGAAAAGGCGTGCTAAGGGGGAGTGGTCAGCGGCTTCGGTCAAGCCGCCTCCGCCATTTGCGCGCAGTCCGGCAGCTGGGGCAGCGCGGCGGAGCGGCTTTTTTTTTTTATTTCCCCAGTGACAGTTTGCGCAGGAACGGAGGACCGGAAAAGTGGCTGGTGACTCCTTGCGGTGGGCAGCTACCGTGGCCGCATAATGGCGGTGCTGTACGCTGCCTGTTAGTGTGGGTACCAGGCTGGCAGAGGGCAGAGCTGTTTGTGGGCTGCTGCCATGGCTACGGCCAGATGTGGGTTGGCTCCTTGGGATGGGGCAGAGGGCACAGAGGCGGTCATCGCCGCCGACACCTCAGAGGCATGATGGGAGATGTAGGCACAGAGTGGCCATGCAGAGTGCCCATGCAGATGTAGGGTCAGGAAAAGGCGTGCTTAGGGGAGTGGCCAGCGGCTTCGGTCAAGCCGCCTCCACCATTTGCGCGCAGTCCGCCAGCTGGGGCAGCGCGGCGGAGCGGCTATTTTATTCCCATAACTACATTTCGCGCAGGACCGGAGGACCGGAAAAGTGGCTGGTGAGCTACTGTGGGTGTGGGTGGGCAGCCAGCTGGAGGGAACCGGCTGCCAGAGGGCAGCAAGCGAGGGTGGGCGGTCATCTTCCAGCGGCCACCCGGCAGCAGGTGAGGGAAGCCCCTTTAAAATGGTTCACTGCACTCCCCTGCCCTTCCGATGCGGAAAGTAACGAGCCCCGTTCTCTCTGCTTAGCCCCTGAATAGGTATCAGGCATGGGGCCAAAAGGGCGGGGCGTGACATGGAGACACCATGAGATCCTAGATGTGCTGGACATTTGGGGAGAAGAAAGGATTCAGCAGCAGCTGAGGGCTAGCCACCGCAACTTTAATGTGTTTGAAGAAGTGGCACGGGAGATGGCCAGGAGAGGCCATAACCGAACCGCCAAAGAGTGTCGCACTAAAACCAAGAGCTTGCGGTCAGAGTACCGGCGTGTAAGGAACCATAATGAGAGGTCAGGCAACAATGCCACCACGTGCCCCTACTATGAGAAATTACATTCCATTCTCCGTGGGGATACCACGACGCGCCCCAAACGCGTGGCAGGCAGTCTGACAATTACTCGGACACAGTCCACACGTGTAACTTCCCGAGCCACTCAGCCACCACCCTCTCTTCCTGTGGGCTCCCAGGACATGTGTGAGGACGCCAGCGAAACCACCTCACTCAGCAGGGATGTGGACGAAGACACATCAGCTGGTGAGTGTGCCCGTCTGCCTCCCCAAGCCCACCCCTACACCTCCCCACCAACTTCGGCAATGGGACTGCAGAGCCACCCCAAAGGCTTGCTGGTAGGGGGCGGGAGGTGGGGGCACCAGCACAGCATCCCATGCCAGTGGGAATCCTCTCTTCTCCACGCAAAATGCCTGGAGGAGGGGGGCCTGGAAGGGCTGCATTTGAGGCCCCTGCATCTCTGGGGAGGGGAAGCTGCCCTTCCCCCTACCTCCAATGCTTTCTCCTACATGCCACCAGATGATGAAGAATCCAGTAATGTAGCTGCAGACTCTGACAGCGAAGCAGGTGAAGGCACCAGCAGCCAGACTGGACGGAACTGTGAGTATGTGCCCACCATACAGCATCCCCACAACCATGGGCATTGATCCTTGGTAGAGGGTGGACTGGCAAATGGTGAGGTATGAGTGTGACATAGGCCTGACTTTGCCTTGACAGGCCCCCCACAACCCACTGAAGGTGGCTCCAGGGACAGCCCAGATAGAGGACGTGCTCCTGGTGAGTACTCTGCACTCCTCAGGTGTGCATGTGTGCTCCTGCAACCACTCAGACATGCTGGGGACATGGCAGCACTAACACACAGGTGTGTGGCCAGATGTAGGTAGGCAAGGATCTACACGGCACCCTGGCAGGTGCCCTGTGCTGAATGCCCTGAATGGGGGAAGGTGCAGTTAGTGTGGTGGGTGGGTGTGATTGAACTGCCTTCAGTCCATCACACCAACAGGAGGGGAGCAGTGGGGGAAGATCTTGGGAAGGAGCCTGCAATTCCCCAGATGCACCAAGGTCGATGCTGTGGGAGTGGGAGTGGGAGTCAGCGTTCCTCAGCCATGGGAACGGCTCTCACAGATAACAGAACAGCAGAAGTCTGGGGCTGGAATGCAATGTTGTGAGTTAGCCACCCACCAGCACCACTGCCAGCTGCTTAGTTGCTAAGGGCAGTTCTAGGCGCACAACCACACCCTTTCGCTGCCAGGCAGGAAGGGGCACTTCACCTGCTGTGCCCTCTTGTGCAATTGGGCGGCTAGATGTGCAGCAGTGTGCTTGCCTAAGGTGGTGGTGTATCTGTATGGCACTGCACACTCCACCTGATCCTCACCTCCCCTGTTCAGTGCTGCCGCATGTGTCTGAATAGCCAACCTTCTCCACACAGATCCAGGGGTGGCAAACCCCAGGGCCACCCTGTCACCTGCCTCTCGCCTTGCAGAGATTCGCAACCGTCGCTCCCAGAGGAGAGGAGGAGATGCTGCTCTGGAGATCATGCGCCAGGCAGCAGCAGACAACGCCCGCATCCTCCAAATCCTTGAGCGTGACTCTGACAACTTCAGCGAATATCTGGACATCGCAAGGCAGCAACTCCAAGTAGATGCTGAAAATGCGGCAGCAATGGTGCGCTGTGTGGATAGGGTAGCCACCTGTCTGGAGGAGCTGGTCGGTGGCATGCGTGGTCTGAGGACTGGCCCCCCTAGGCATAGGGATCGCCCTGTGAGGGCACTGCCTCTTACTGGCCCACAAACTGGTGGAGTGAGAGGCAGGGACCCAGCGGAACACTTACTCCCTGGCCCACTCTGGGAGGAGGCTCCCGAACCCCCACCCCAGAGGGAGGAGACCCCATCCCCACCCCAGAGGGAGGATACCCCATCCCCACCCCAGAGGGAGGACACCCCATCCCCACCCCAGAGGGAGGACACCCCATCCCCACCCCAGAGGGAGGACACCCCATCCCCACCCCAGAGGGAGGACACCCCATCCCCACCCCAGGAGCAACCTCTTTGTGCCCCATCCCAGGGGGGGAAAGGCAGGGCAAAAGGCAAGGCAGCCCCACCGGCTGTGGGGCCTGAGACCAGGGCCAAGGCAGCCCCACCGGCTGGGGGGGCTCAGACCAGGGCCAAGGCAGCCCCACCGGCTGTGGGGCCTGAGACCAGGGCCAAGGCAGCCCCACCGGCTGGGGGGCCTCACGGCAAGGGTAAGGCAGCCCCACCAGCTGGGGGGCCTGAGACCAGGGCCAAGGCAGCCCCACCGGCTGGGGGGGCTCAGACCAGGGCCAAGGCAGCCCCACCGGCTGGGGGGGCTCAGACCAGGGCCAAGGCAGCCCCACCGGCTGTGGGGCCTGAGACCAGGGCCAAGGCAGCCCCACCGGCTGTGGGGCCTGAGACCAGGGCCAAGGCAGCCCCACCGGCTGGGGGGACTCACGGCAAGGGTAAGGCAGCCCCACCGGCTGTGGGGCCTGAGACCAGGGCCAAGGCAGCCCCAGCAGCGGTGGGGGGGAATGGAAAGGCCAGGAGCAGGCACCTGGAGCCTGCAGCACCTCCCCCTGCAGTGCGTGGGGAACCACACAGCCCACCTGCCAAGCAGCAGCGCAGGGAGTGGCCGAAGCGTAATCCCAAGGAGCGCCAGCCCTACTCCCCATGAAGGGGGGAAGGTAGTATTGAGTGTGGGGTGGAGTGGGGTGGGGTGGGGTGGCTCACCATTCCTCCTACTCCTGCCAGGGACCCTGGCCAAGCACTGCATAGAAGCGCACACACACCTTTAAGCAAAATATATTAGATTTATTTTTTTTTATAAACATTAGAAAATTTGTACTATTTTATAACAACAACAAAGAAAAGCTTTATTTTTATGAAAACCAATACTTTCTAAAACAGTAATAAAAAAATAAAAACGCCACAGTCAGGGGCCTTGCTGGTCGTGAGCATCCTGCCTGCAGGATGTCTTGATGGCCCGGACGTCCCGCTCCAGGCGGGTGACCCTCCGTTCCAAGGAGCGCACTGCGAAAGGAAAGATGGTATTAGTGATGTATGCTGCAGCACCCCCCCATGAGCACACCAAACACTAGAGTCACTACTTACTTGTTCTGCGCACCGCCCCCTCTAAGCGGCTGAACGACCGCACGAGGTCTGGCGTCACAGCCACAGCAGCTCCATCACCTGTCACAGAAAAGAAGGGGTGTTGAGGAGGTGAGGGATGGGAGTGGGGAGTGCACAACCAGAACTGTAGTGAGGGAGTGGGTGGGCAGGTGGAATGGTGCACAACCTGGCAGGGAGGAGGCCACATACGTGTTCATTTGGATGCCACTAGACTGATGTGCACCACTCCCTCTCCAATGAATGCAGCCTCTTCCCCAAGCCCCCAAACAGAAGGTGCGTGGAACCAGCACCAACCCCTGCTTGTGGTAGGGCTGTGGACTTACCAGGTGGTGCGGTGGGTGGGCTGCAGGGAGGTTGCTCTGGGGGGGCCGCCTCAGGAGGGGGGCCTCCCTCCCCACTGCCCTCCTCTGCTGGGTGCTGCTCCTCCTCAGCTGGGTGCTGCTCCTCCTCAGCTGCAACAGGCTCCTCCTGGCACACAGCCCGGAGGCGGGCACGTTGAAGCCCTGTGAAGGTAATAGGCAGGTATGCATCAGTTAGTGGGCCAGGACATTCATTGCGCAATGAGATGCCACATTGGAACCCACATTACATGGGCATGGTAAGCAGTTCTAGGGGCCACTGCCTACATGGAACCAGGATGGGGGATGGGCTTTGCACCTGGCTGCCAACATGCATTATACATGGGCTGGGATGGAGAAATGACAAGTTGGCTAAGGCACTGGCATGAGGCTGAGTGCAACCACCACACAGAGGGGCAGGCAATGATTATAGCAGGTGGTGCAGGGCAGCTTCAGCATGGCTGCAGTGTTGGGGGATGGGGCACAGTGATACAAAGGGTACTTACTTGTTGGCCGGCGCTCCTCCCACGAGGGTCGCCCAGCCCGATCCCACAACTCGTGCAGGAGGGTGTAGAAGGGGGGCTGGGCTCTCCTAGGAGGGCTACCCCGGTAGCACTCCAGAGCCTCAAAGAAGGCCGCCTTTAGGCCTTTGAACTTGCTCCGGCACTGCTCAGCAGTGCGGGAGTAGCCCGCGATGGAGAGGCTCCTTGCAGCCCTCCTGAAAATATCAATAGTCTGGAGGCTGGAGCTCCTCATGAGGCGCTCCGACCTTCCAGACTGCAGGAGGAGCTCAAGGAGCATCTCCATCTCGGGCTCCTGCCAGTAGGCGACCCTCCGAGGCTCCATCTTGACCGGGGTAGGCCTGACGTACGCGCCCCCTGTTGACGTTTTTCGGAACTGCGTACATGCGCAAAGAAGCGGCCGATGCCAATAAGCACGGTTTGCCCTTCGGAGACATACGCTCCCCCTGTTGACGTTTTCCGAGATTGCGGACGTCCGCAAATAAGCGGACGATGGTGATAAGCACGGTTTGCCCTTCGGGCTACATTTAGGATGATTTCACGTTGCGCAGTTTGACTGGAGTTTATTATTATTACTAATTTATATAGCACCATCACTGTAGATGGTGCTGTACAGAGTAAACAGTAAATAACATGCATGTGGGCGTACATAGCATATATATTATTGCATACATGTGGGCGTACATAGCATATATATTATTGCATACATGTGGGCGTACATAGCCTAGAGTTGATTGCACACAAGTGGGCATACGGCTGTTACTCTGGGGTAAAGGACTGGAAGGACTGCACAGGGGAAGAAGCACAGTCCAATTTTATGAGGCAGGCTGTCAGCGGCGGTTAGCCCACAGGAACTCTCTGACAGCATCCCGCACCTTGTGCCCTTCCCGGGTGTGGCGATTGGCGTCATTGACGTAGGGCTCGCCCAGAGTAGCCAGCTCAACAGAATTGTGCTCCGCCGCCTCCACGAGCATGGCGTGCCCCTTGGTTTCGCAGATGTTGTGCAGGATGACGCAAGCACTGATGACCGAAGGGATGTTTTCTTCGGCCAGCTCCAGGCGCACGCCTATGCTCCGCCACCTCCCCTTGAGGCGGCCGAACGCCTGCTCCACCACAAGGCGTGCTCGCCTAAGACAGCGGTTGAAGTGGGCTTGCTGTGGAGTGAGTGCCCCACCATAGGGTTTCATCAACCACTCACGCAAAGGGTACGCGCCATCCGCAATAATGAGGGGTGGAATCTGCTGGCCGTGCAATCTGATTGTTGGATGGGTAGGCACGAAGACACCTGCATCCATCGTCTCACAGAGGCCTGAGTTGGCAAAGACATAGGCATCATGGTTCTTGCCGCTCCATCCTATTTCCACATTGATGAACCGCCCCTTGTGGTCGCAGGTCCCCTGCAGAATCATGGAGTACTCATCCTTCCTGTTTATGTATTCTGAGGCTTGGTGTATCGGAGCTTGGAGAGGAATATGGCTGCCATCCACCGCGCCCACACAATGAGGGAACCCCAGCTCCCCAAAACCATGCATGATCTGTGGGGCAGAAAACACAAAGGGCATATTAGTGACAGCGCCATTGTTCCGAAGTTGCGGACCTCCGCAAAAGTGAGTGCCTGTTCCCAGCGCATTCCCCCACCCCATCCCCCATCCCCCACTCACCTCTGCCACGTTCCCAATCTTGACTGTACGAGATAGGAGGGTCACTTCCATGGCAAAGCACACCTCCAGGACTATTTGTGCCGCCGTAGAGCAGCCTACCCCGAACTGCTCTGCTGTGGTCCTGTAGACGCAAGGGGTAGCCAGCCTCCATAGGGTGATGGCTAGGCGTTTCTCCACTGGGATAGGTCTACGCATGACAGTCAACCTCCTGTCCAGATGCGGCCGCAACTCCTCCACGATTTCAAAAAAGGTGCCCCTGCTCATGCGGAAATGGCTCAGCCATTGCTCATCGTCCCACTCCTTCAGGACAAAGTTCTCCCACCAGTCCTTGCTCCTCGGCCGGACCCAGAAGCGGCGGCGTGTCTCGCGGACGTAGTCGCCATACGCGGCCAGCATGGCTAGCCTCGTTCGGCAGAGGGCGGCCCGCAGCTTGCTGCGGCGGAGTAGCCACCTCCCCAGTTGTTCCCGCAACTGCCGCCGCCTGGCAGCCACCTGTGCACGGAGGCGCTGATACTCCGACAGAAGCAAGATCAGCATGGCTATGGCCGCGCAAAGATCGTCACGGTCCTCGTCAGGGAGCATAGTTGCCCTCTCTTGGCTATCGTTTCCCGCACAGACGCGCACACACAGCCACCTCTGCTGCCCTGATATGCTGCATCCGGACAATGCGCTTCCGCTGGCGCAGCTGTTTCTGCCAGATGTGGGTTGGCTCCTTGGGATGGGGCACAGGGCACAGAGGCGGTCATCGCCGCCGACACCTCAGAGGCATGATGGGAGATGTAGGCACAGTGGCCATGCAGACGATTGACCTCGGGTCATATGACACCCGCCACGACCCCCATCAGGAAGTGAGCGCATCAATGTTGACCCTCAACAGCACCAGCAGCACTTCAGCTGGCACTGGCACTGCCGCCGCTGCCGCCGCCAGGGCCGGCGGCGGCATCGCTGACGGCTGCGCAAGTTTGCGGTCTTTCGGACGTGCGCAAACCGTGCAGCGAGCGAAAAAAAAAACCGCGGCAATCAGGCCGGTGTGGCTGCGCAACCGTGCTCGCGGCGGCAGCAGCACAACCGGCGCAAACTTCCGCCATAAATCGAAGGCAGGTGTGGATGATGAGGCGTCACGGCTGAACGGGAAAAGCCGCTTTCACCGCTCCTCAACGACGGAACACCCGGTACGTCTAGCAACGCCCCAACTGTCAGGATTTCCCCGGATTTGTCCTGGTTTTTGTTCTTTCCATGGTGTCAGGGGGGATTTTCTATAATTTTCAATAATGTCCTGGAATGACACACCTTCCCCTTTAAGGCTGCCATTAGCATGGCAGGAGGGAATGACATGCTTTCTTGAGGCACATCATTCCCTCACCCCGAGCTCCAATTGAGGTCTTAAAGGGGAAAGTGGGTCATTCGTGGACATTATAGAAAAGGCCCCAATTGGAGTGGATGGTGGTGGTGCAGAATGAAATCCTTTCCCCTCCTCCACTCCAATCGGGTTCTTTAAGGTGGGGCGGGGGGAATAACGTACTTTCTGCAGGACTCAGAAAGCTGCTTCCCCACACACACACTAGGTGTCCTCTTTTTTGGTTTCCCAAATATGGTCACCCTACTCAACACTGACAACAGGACAGCATCCTCCACCAAAACTAAAGGATACAGGCTATTTTTGGGGTGTGTGTGTGTGACAACCCACCATGTGGTGCACACACAGCTCTGCCCTCCAATGTCTTGCTGCTATTCTCTGCCCCCCAGCAACCTCTGCCTGGGGCAGCTGACTCACTCAGCCTAATGGTAGAGGCTGGCTCTGGATAAATGGATGGTGTCTGGTCCAGGATCTCTCTCTCTCTCTCTCTCTCTCTCTCTCTCTCTCTCTCTCTCCCATCTAATAAGTTTGTACCAGTAAAGCCTTGTTAAGATTGTTAGGAAGGTCTATGAATCTGTACTTTCCCTTCTGTGAAGCAAAAGTATTTCCTGACATCTGCTCTTAGTTTGTTTTTCTTCATTTTGTGTTTATGCCTCTTTTCCTTACAAACTGCTCTGGAGTACTTGACTATTTACAGTGAGGTTATTAGCTCTTTATGTCCCAAGAGATACCAGTTTTGACCAGCAACTGACATATTCCTCATTTCTATGTCTGACAGTCTTTCTACACGAGGCATTTATTGTGCGCTCGTGATAGTTTGTGGGTGCTTTACACAATGTCATTATCCTCTTCTATTGTTTGCAACTGTTTTAGCATCCCCCCGCCCCCGGTAATGGGGAAAGTCTGGTATATCCATGAATGGTGGCATGAAGCCTTAGTGTATTTATGCCATTCTGCTATACCACAGTGTCAACTAGTGGTTGTGAAATGGAATATATTGAAAGGCAGAGAAGGAACTCCTCCCAGAAAAAAATGTGTAAAGGTGCTGATCATAATCCTATTTTATTTTCTAAACTGATAATACTTTTAAAAAAAAACACCCAATGAAAACAAAAAAACTATATATATTTCCAAATGGTGCACGAAATAAGAGAGTTGAAAAGCAAAGTACAAAAGCAAATCAAGACAGCAGTAGAATCAATACATCAGCAGTTAAAAGCTATTTTAATACTATACAGCTTTGGGAATGCTACACAGAAAGTGACAATTCTGTATGGATTCTATAGTAAATTTGTGGAAATAAATTCATATTTCTTTATTTACAATATTTGTGTACCACTCTACCTCCAAATGTTTTGGAATGGTGAACAGCAGAATAAAAACACCATGATATATATATATATATATATATATATAGTTTCTTTTTTAAAAGGTTTGATTGGGGAACGGCTGGGGTGGCAGTTCCATTAGGCAGACTGAGGCAGCCACCATAGGCAGGAGATGCTGAGAGTTAAGCAGCAGACAGAGCTGTGTGTGCCATGTAGTCTGCCCTGTGCCCCCTAAGCTAGACTCCTGCCCACAAGGACAGTGGAGCACTGTGTACTACGGGCAGCACAGAAGAAAGATGTAACTGCCAGTCTGGTTTGGTAGATGGAATGGAGAAGGTGCCATCTTGTCCTTCACCTGAGGCAGAAAAATGTCAGGGGGTCAACTCAAAATGTTGGCTCAGAAAGGGTTGAACACCTCTCCCCCCCTCCCCCGAAGTCCTTCCTGCATTTCCTCTTGGAAAACCATAGCATTGCAACCTCAACTTTTGTCACTGCACTTGATTGCCACCTTGAGGCAGAGAAGCAATTGTAACATCAAGGGTGGGGTGCTCCTATCTGATCTGCCACCATGCCTTGAATTGGGAAGCCTGAAAAACACCTGCTGCCTGTAAGGCTGCCCTGCAGGTGGAACTGGGGCATTATTGCTTTGCCCCCTGCTTTTCAACACCTACATGGAGCTGCTGGGAGAGCTTGTCTCAGAATGTGGGCAGAGGCACCACCAATATATGTGTGACACCCAGTTCTCTCTCTACTTCTCAACTAATACACATGAAGTAGTTGATGCTTGGGCAAAGTAATGGACTGGATAAGGAGACTGTTTATGGCTGGTTTATCTGTCCAATCAAATGATGCTCAGCCTGTTCTGGACTGGATGGAGGAACCTTCACAGGCCAGGCTACACCCACAGGCTGGAAGTTCCCCAGCTTAGGCTGATAATTCAACTATGACTTTATCTAGACAAAGATAGGCTTGTGGCTGTTATTCATGCTCTGGTAGCCCCTCATTTGGAATATTTCAATGTGTTATGTGCTGCTTTTGAAAATGGTCAGGAAACTCAGTTACTCCAAAATGGGGTGGCCAGATCATTAACTGGGATTGGCCAATAGAGGCATGCATGGCCAATACTTTGCCACCTGCTCTGGCTTCCAGGCCTCATCTACACCAAGCAGGATATTGCACTATGAAAGTGGTATGGAAGCTGTATGTAAAAGGCAGGAGCCACATTATTGCTTTAGAGCAGCATTGAAGTGCACTGACAACTGTTGTGGCCCATTGACATATGCCATATACCACTTTCATACCGCTATATCCTGCTTGGTGTGGCTCCTGCCTTTAATATACCGCTTTCATACCACTTTCATAGTGCAATATCCTGCTTGGTGATAGGAGGCATTTTCAGTGGTGGCTCCCTCTTTGTGGATGGCCCTTCTCTTTGAGTGCTTTTAGTTATTTCTACTGTTTTATTTTTGCTGCTGTTTGTACTTTGTCTTAATTTTGTATTGCATTTTCCTCCCCTTTTACTGCTGCTGGTTTTATATTGTACAGTTTTATTACCATCGTTTTATTGTGATTTTGTATCTCAGGTTTTTAATTTACCTAAAGGCGGGCCAGAATGTCAGTTACTGGGTTGTCTAAAAGTCAAATAAATAGATAAATGTGATAAAGTGGTGTAGAAATCCTATAATTTGTTAATTAAATTGAGAAAGCAGGGTAAAATTGGATCCAGAACTGTCACTTGAGGCACAGGTGAACTCAGTGGCAAAGAGCACCTTTTATCAGCTTAGGTTGATATACCAACTACACCGTTATCTGGACAGAGATAGCCTAGCTACAGTTATCCATGCTCTGATAGCCTCTCGTTTGGATTACTGCAATGCATTATATGTGGGGCTGCCTTTGAAAACGGTCCGGAAACTTCAGCTGGTACAAAACAGGGCAGCCTGTTTACTAACAGGGACTGGCCGGCGAGATCACATTACGCCAGTCCTTTTACAACTTCATTGGCTGCCAGTCCAGGTCCGGGCCCGGTTCAAAGTGCTGGTATTGACATTCAAAGTCCTAAACGGTTTGGGGCCAGGTTATTTGAAGGAATGCCTCCTCCCATATGTACCTGCCCAGACTTTAAGATCATCTACAGGGGCCCTTCTCTGTGAGCCCCTGCCAAAGGAAGTGAGGCAGGTGGCTACTAGAAGGAGGGCTTTCTCCACTGTGGCACCCCGGCTGTGGAATGAGCTCCCCAGAGAGGTCTGCCTGGTGCCTACACTGTTCTCTTTTCGTCGCTAGGTGAAGACCTTTTTATTTTCTCAGTATTTTAACACTTAATTTTAACTTAAATTTAAATTTTACAGTTCTAACTCTGTATTTTAATCTTATATCAATTTTGCTGCGTGGTTTTATCCTGGTTGTGCTTTTTATATTGTATTTTGTATTTGTGTTTTTAACCTGTTGGTTGTTTTATTATGGTTTTAATTTTTGTGAACCGCCAAGAGAGCTTCAGCTATTGGGTGGTATAAAAATGAAATAAATAAATAAATAAATATTAAAGTGATGGAAATATCCTTTAAAAAGAAGAGAAAAGAAAAGCTTAAATTTGTCCTTAAAAGGCTCCATAATTTACAATGCTCAGTCTTGTATAGTTAGTGCAGTTTTTTTCCTATTGTGAGTGCTAAGGTGAACTTAAATATCATGCAACACAGGTTGGATTGAAGCTTTCCCCCACTACGGGGACTCTTGGAGACAACATTTTTCTTGCAGATTTTAGCAGCTGCTGCTGTTTTGCAAGGGAACGACTGAAGGAAGAAAACCTTTGTCTGCTTAGCATTTTCTGTGGCTGAAATGTCGTTGTCTTCTTCAACTATCCACAGCTGAGAAAGCGGAAGCAGTAGATTGGACTCAATTAAAACTGTGCAGCGGTAGAAAACACAAGGTCTTCCCATGTGTGAAAGGGAAACTCCTTGACTTCTGGGGTTGGGGGTTGAGTCTGCAGTGACATATCCTGTTTTGCACTGTTCCTGAACCCTATGTGATAAGACAATTTGCAATTGGAAATGACATGGAGTTTTAAACTTGAGCTACAGAGTGTGAAAGATCCATGACATCTCTGCTTAGGACAGCCTATGTTTTATCTTGGAAATTTCCAGCAGTTCCATCCCATTACTACTTTGCTTATGAGATCTGACAAGACCATTGCTTGAGGTGGTTTTGCTATAATCTTATGTACTTCAACTCAGTCTATTCTGAAACCCTATATTGCTGAGCAATGAAAAATAGCACTGTTTAACTAATAGTAAAGAAAATCAAGTTCACTTAACACAATTTCCGGTGATATTATAATTTTTAATTGAGACCGAGAGCAGTAATGCTGCTTCTTTGAAAGCACCACCAAATTGATGCATGATTAAATCTCACTTTGATCTATTCCATTGCATGAAATGGCACACCCATTTCTGTCCTATAATATGCATCCATACTGTATGAACTGCCCTTCCAATATACAGGAACAGTGACAAAACCCTCCAAATTATTGAACTGTGAATGTGGGAGGAACAAAACTCACTATAATTTTGGCTGCCAGATACCAATGACTGGAAATTCCTATTACCACTTTGCATGTGAGCTTCCTTAAAATATTGGGCTGGCCATTGTTGGGACATAGTAGTGCAGTCGGTGGACCTCTGGGGGCAGCAGTTTTTGTAACATGGTATAATCTGTACCTTTGAAGATGGGCAAACCTGCCACATTTCAAAAGCCTTCCAAAATTCAACACATTCAATAAGAATTTCATTTGTATGCCACACCTTTGATTTAAAATATGAGGTCCGTCAGCCTCTCACTTACGTTTCCCACTATTGTAGTTCATATAATGGTACAACTTCAGTATGATTTTCCATAGTAATAATAAAACCAACAGATTTTAGTAGTTGTGTCTCCTGCCCCAGCCCCATTCTTGCCAAAAAAAATGTTATGAAGTGCTAGTTTCTAAGTTAAATATGACTAACGGATGTCTCATTAATTTCAGTGGGTTTACATTAATTATAATGACTTAAGCCTGGATCCAACCCCCTGTCTTTAGGAAACTATTGTCAACTCATTATGAGCATATTAAATATATATCTATCACTAGGATGTGTAGCCCAGAACCTTGAACATGTTCAGAGAAAATGCTGGTAGTTACTAAGTAATAAGAATGTTGGGAGGTGTAGGTGTGTGTAGAAAGACATTTAGAGCGGCCAAAAGAGAAAAATGGGGTGGGGGAGGAAGGCAGTCTGCTGGGAAAAAATATTTCCTGATGTGACATTTGTCTTTTCAATATAACTTTCTAAAGGAAAACATTTACCATAACAGTTCTCCTGCAGACTTTCTGAATGCAATCAAAACACTGACAGAGCTGTGCACATCAGCGACAAAACAGAAGGGTTGCTGCCAGAGATGTAAAGAGCTTTGTGCCTCAGTCAGATGTGTGAATGTTCTCTACCATGAGACAGATATATTTTCACATATATCAGTTGTCACCAGCCTTCTTCTACCTTTTTAGCCTTTTGTCAATTTGGGGGAAAGCTCATATGACTTTTTAGGATACAGGAACATTTGAAAATTGTAATGTATTGGGCTTGTTTGGTATCGATTCAGGAAAGATCTGAGCTGCCTTGATCTGTTTGATATGGGGACCAGATAAGGCTTTGGCTAAATCTCTTCAACATATGTCAGATTTGGGTCAGGCCGGGCTGCTCTTTTCACTAGGGTTGAGCCAGGCTATAGTAAATTTTAGCTCTGTTCAGAATCCCTATTCTCCAAATCACTTCTTGAAGAAACAGAGGCAAGTAATAGGAGAGCGGTTCAAAGAGAGCAGCGTAGAGGAGGTGCAACTTTCAAGCTGTGCTTTGTAAGTTTCATGTCGAGTGTAGCCTCTGTGTATCTGTGGGGAATGGCATATGGCATGTGCTACAGATGGATAGATAATGATACACGTACAGCTGGATGTCTCTGGCATAGGTGGTCCAGCTTGTGTCGTGCCAGCTGGCTAGCAGCAGCTAGGTCTGCAGGATGATTTGATTACCCACAGCTGTTGCACAAAGTCAACACAAAGTGGGAGGGGGGAGAAAGAGAGAAGTGGAAGATGCTGTGACAAGAGGAAGCCAGGAGGGGATTGCGCACTAATCCATACGCCTAGGAGGGGCTGAGTCCCTGTCAAGCAGCGATACATCCCTCCAGACAGGAACTTTCTCCATAAGCCACGTCCTCATTTAAAATGACGTGTTGAAGATGAAGGTTAAGATTGGGTAAGTTTATTTATTGATTCAAAACATTTGTATCCCACCCTATATCATTAAGATCTCAGGGTGGTGTACAGATAAAAGCCCACCGTATAAAACAATAAATATGCACAGTTAAAAACAAATTAAACCAACTTTGAGCAACTTTGTGGAATAATTCATGGCAGCCAGTTCTTAATAATGTAGGGACTGAACTCACAGCCCCCCTGACCCCCCCCACCTCCCCACCCTTTGTGTGGTACACAGAGCACAGCTGGCTTTGGCTTTGTGCTGTGTACCGTCCCTGACTGAAACAAAGCCTAAGTATATATAACTGCATTTATTACTTGGATTCATCTCTTTTACACTTGCTTCTCCCATTCCTCTGGTCTCTCTCTGCTGTTTGGTTATCCTTGCCTTGTTTCTCTCCCCTGTCTTCCACTGTCCAAGTTTAGATTGTAAGTTCCTCATGGCATGGACCTCTTTTGCTGGTATTACTTTTATCTAACTTTCTTATACTAGAGCTGTGCACATGTGGCTCGTGAAATTCTCTACCCAATTTGTGGGTAGAGAAACTAGGAGCTCCATCAGATGAGTGTTTTATTGCATGTTCATTACTGGGCACTCATAGATTTTCATGGGTCCCTCTCACGATGTTGTCTGCCTCCCGCATGCCTCCTGCCCTGTCTAGCCTTCTTCGCAGGACAAAAAACACCCTAATAAGTCTGACTTATTTTTTAAAGTTGCAAGTTGCCGCTAGTTCCTGCTGTGCACAGAAGAAGCAGCGGGATCAAAACGGCCCACTGAATAGGTCACATGTATGTTGTTTACTTCCTCTTTCAAAAGAGGAAGTAATGAGGGACAAACGCTTGCGCAGAGAAGTGACAGTAAGCAAACGTGATTTTCCCCCATGTGATGATGCTCCAAGGTCACGATTTCACCATTCCCCCCCCCCACCCAGGGAACTGTGCACAGCTTCTTTCTTTTTTCTTAAGGTTTTTTTTTTTCTTGCGCTGCCACTACAAGTGACAACAGCATCAAGTGTGTTGGCAGCCTGGCCCCCATTTTGCATCATCCAAAATGAAGGTGTGAGTGGGGGGCGGGCAGTGTTCAACCAAAATGTGTCCTTCATTTTCCTGAAAGTTTTCTTCCCCATGAAAGATGCTTCCATTGTTCTGCCCCATTTTCAGAGTGTTTGATCATTTATTTTTATGGTGTTTGTGAGCTTACCTAATCACTGTGAAGTGTCCGAGAGTGCTGTGTGCATTCCCCCCCACCCTATTACACATCTCCCCATTGCTCTGCAGCCTTCCAGCCTGCCTGTAATTCCTGATCCAAAAGATCCCTATGGGAGGAATTACCTTAAAATGTCTTAACCTGAGCTCCAATTGAATTGTGTGAAGCCGAGGACACTACAGGCTGCCAGAAAGATGATCGTATAATGAAAGACAGGACAGCCACACACTTCTTGACTACCTCATAAGTAAGGTAAACACAAGAACCCAAACCATGAGGTTTTCTCCACAATTTTCTTCTCCTCTAAATTTCTTTTTGAAAGTGATTTATTTTCTGTCAAGCCAAATGAGAATGTTAAAAAAAAAAATGTGGGAGAAATGTTTGGCACAGCACTACATGAACAATGCCACTTTCAACCAAGGATGCCCATGATCTTCTGCCTCTAGCCATGATATTCCTGCTCCTGCCACAGGCACATGGGTTAGTGCTAAGACCTCTCGGGCATCCTCGCATGAGCAAGATGCTAGCTGAAGTCTTGCTGTATCAGGTAAGCACCAATTCCTGCCTTTCGTCTGTTCTCTCCACTCATAAGGCCATCTGAAGCGGATCACTGCATGGGAGGCCCAGCTCTGATACAGAGGCCTTTTGCCTGGCCAGCACCAGCTTCGCTCCCGTATGGCTGGCACTCCTCTGTGGTATGGGGGGATTGCAAACACAAGAGCCAGATGCAGCCTATGGACTACCAGTTGTTCAATTCTGCCATAGACCTTCTTTGCTTGTCTATCAGAAAGCAAAGCGAATGGGAGCCTGATAGCTGTTAGTTCTGTAGGCATTTGATACATTGAGATTCGGAGGAGTTTGGGATGGTTCCCAGATGCTTCGGCCACTCTGGTGAACCTGTTCCAGACTTCTCATTAGATTTTATCCCTTCAGCAGAAGAAAAAAAGGCTTTCTAATGAAACTAATAAAGCAGTAAACTCCAAAATGAATTCTCTGACAGCTTGGCCATCAGGGCAAAAGCTTTGCTGCGTTTACATGGTGCTGACCTAGCTCGCTGGCACAAAGTGTCAGTCTGAAATTCCATTAAAGAGGGAGCTGGAGGACATGAACTCAGACTGACATTAAAGCTGCACATGTTTCATTTAAAAATACATTTATTCAATTAATGTATTTATTAGGGAGAACACATTTGTAAATCAATTGGGGTGGGGGCTCATCTCCTTCTCTTCATACCTTTCAGCAAAGCAATTATGATCTCACCACCATTACTTATGGGCATGTTTGTTGGCTTTGTTAACATGTAAAACGGTAATACACACATACAATATCAAAGGGGCGAAATTCAAAACTTTGCAAGTGCTTAAGGCAGAAGCAGAGTGCTGCTGAGGAAAACATAACTCCCCTGCATGCAAAGAGAGATGTAAAGAGGGCTGGCAGACTTGATTTTGATCCTGCTATTCAGTCAGCACTAATTTAATTTGAAGGCACTGGCAGCAAGAATAATCTTTGGCCACAATGAAATTAAGTGCTTACTGGCACAGTTTCAAGTACGAGGTTGATCTTTTATAGAATAATATAGTATAAAATGGACAAATTCTGGCCCGTTAGTCCTGCTCACACGCAATAGCAGATGCAAATGACAAAGGCTACAATCCTATACATGCTTACTTTGGAACAAATCCAATGGAACTCAAAGAAACTTACTTCTGAGTAACCCTGCATAAGATTGCACTGTAAGAGCTTTATCACACCGGCATTATACTGTGCGAATTGCATGCAAAGGACTCAGAAGTTTTCCACCTTATAATCTGCTTTGACTGTGAAGTACTCCCATGCATCCTGCCTTAATTGTGCAATAAACAAAAAAGATTCACCATATTTAGCCCCTACTTTTTGAGCATATCTTCCGAACCGCCGCTGGGGCGCAGGAGCAGGATTTTAAAGAAATGCTTACATCTGCGTATGCTTTAAAGATAAAGACACCAAAATTGGCAAAGTAATAGATATTAGGGAGAGCTTTAAGCATACCAAATTTGAATTGAATTGGGTCATCCGTTGATTTTTTAATTATTTTTTACATTTCCCCCCTTAAACTCACTTCCTGGTATGCAAAGGATCGCTGTCACTGGGTAGCAAAAACAACAACAACCGTGAAAGCTTAGTGCTATGTGGATAATCCAAGGGAAGCAGGTACATGGGATGAAGCTTTAAGTGAGAGAAGGCATACATACAAGATATACCACAGAGTTTCGGTTCTGCTGTCAATTCTTTCATAGTTGGAGTAATTCCAGTCATGAAGTTGGATCCAAATTTAGTTATACTTACAGTAGACCATTAAAATCAATGGAACTTAAGTTAATTTCAGTCCCATTGTTTTCAATGGGTTTACTCTAAGTATGACTAAATCTGGATCTAACATGATGCTTTTATTGTGCGATCACCCCGCCTCATTCACAGAATTTTATAGGGGGTCCAGATAACGTTTCATTTAAACCACCACCACCCTGCCCACCACCACAACCCTTTCCCTTCCCTCTGAGGTTGCCTTTGCAACCTCAGAGAAGCAGCTGACACTGTTCTCTCCATACTGGCTGTGAGGGGGAGGCGATCTCGACTCCTGGGTCCGAGGTCAGAGCACTGTCTCTGGCTTCAGATCCAGGAACTATCCTATAGTTCCCAGGAGGAACCTGGGAACTACAGACCAGTCAGTCTGACATCCATCCCTGGGAAAATTCTGGAGCAGATTATAAAGAAGTCAATTTGTAAACACCTTGAAATCAATGCAGTGATTACTAGAAGCCAACATGGATTTGTCAGGAACAAATCCTGTCAGACTAATTTGATCTCATTTTTTGATAGGATAACCTCCCTTGTGGACTGTGGGAATGCTGTGGACGTCATATATCTTGACTTCAGCAAAGCTTTTGACAAAGTGCCCCATGATATTCTGATTAACAAACTAGCTAAAAGTGGGCTAGATGGAACAACTATTAGGTGGATTCACAGTTGGCTACAGAATCGGACTCAAAGAGTACTTATCAATGGAACCTTCTCAAACTGGGGAGAGGCAACGAGTGGGGTGCCGCAGGGCTCAGTCCTGGGCCCAGTGCTCTTCAACATTTTTATTAATGATTTGGACGAGGAGGTGCAGGGAACGCTGATCAAATTTGCAGATGACACAAAATTGGGTGGGATAGCTAATACCCTGGAAGACAGAAACAAACTTCAAAGTGATCTTGATAGGCTGGAGTGCTGGGCTGAAAACAACAGAAAGAAATTTAATAGGGATAAATGCCAAGTTCTACATTTAGGGAATAGAAACCAAATGCACAGTTACAAGATGGGGGACACTTGGCTCAGCAATACTACAAACGAGAAGGATCTTGGAATTGTTGTAGATCACAAGCTGAATATGAGCCAACAGTGTGATATGGCTGCAAGAAAGGCAAATGCTATTTTGGGCTGCATTAATAGAAGTATAGCTTCCAAATCACGTGAGGTACTGGTTCCTCTCTATTCAGCCCTGGTTAGGCCTCATCTAGAGTATTGCGTCCAGTTCTGGGCTCCACAATTCAAGAAGGACGCAGACAAGCTGGAGCGTGTTCAGAAGAGGGCAACCAGGATGATCAGAGGTCTAGAAACAAAGCCCTATGAAGAGAGACTGAAAGAACTGGGCATGTTTAGCCTGGAGAAGAGAAGATTGAGGGGAGACATGATAGCACTCTTCAAATACTTAAAAGGTTGTCACATAGAGGAGGGCCAGGATCTCTTCTCGATCCTCCCAGAGTGCAGGACACGGAATAACGGGCTCAAGTTAAAGGAAGCCAGATTCCGGCTGGACATCAGGAAAAACTTCCTGACTGTTAGAGCAGTGCGACGGTGGAATCAGCTACCTAGGGAGGTTGTGGGCTCTCCCACACTAGAGGCATTCAAGAAGCAGCTTTAGGTATGCTTTAGGGTGGATTCCTGCATTGAGCAGGGGGTTGGACTTGATGGCCTTGTAGGCCCCTTCCAACTCTGCTATTCTATGATTCTATGATTCTATGCCCCCCTTAGACACTGTCTAGGGGGGCATAGGGTTGCTAAGAAAAACACAGAAAAAGCTGAGAATAGCAATATGGTGAACTTCCCCCATCTAGCTGAGAACAGCTCTGAAAACAGCTTGGCTTGTCCTAAGCCCAAATCAAGCCCTGTTGTGCTTTTTTATTATGGCACTGGGAATGCAAAATCCAATCCTTTCTCTGATTCTCCCAGTGAGTCTAAAAGCCCTCACTTAACTCATATGCTCACGAAAGTCAGTAGCAATGAGAACACTACAATTCCCAGCTTGGGTAGCCGTATGTCCTCTGGAAGGCGTTCCTCTGTGTGCAGGCATCCTCTATTTCAAAGACTGTCCAGTCCGAGTCTAGTTTAAAGGTAAAAAAAACTGAACAAGGTGCAAAGGTTGACGGGTCACATCTTCCACACTATATTGAGATGCACCAGATTTGGAAATTTTATTATATTAAGCAGTGTATAAATACCTTAATACAAATAAAGATGTAAATTTCTATTTAAATTATAATAATCCTGTCTAAATTAGCATATACAGCATTTTATGCAAATGAGCACCCTCTTTTGTTTTCTTTTTTGGTGATACGTTTCCTTTAAGTGGCCACCCCATTTCCCATTCTCCTTGGACCTGGCAAGCAGGCGCTGCAGTGTGCCCGGCATCAGAGAAGAAAGAACATACTCTCCTTTTCTCCATTCTTCTGCTACTAGAATAGTCAGAAATGTAAGTTGAAAGGGTTTAAGGTATTTCCTATAGAAAACAATTGAATGTGCTTTTTTTCTCTATTAAGGCTTGATTATGTATTTATTTATTGCATTTTCGTACCGCCCAATATCCGAAGCTCTCTGGGCGGTTCACAAAAATTAAAACCATTCAAAGTATAAAACAACAGTATAAAAACAAGATATAAAATACAATATACAACCAGGATAAATCAGCAGCAGTGCAGAAATACAAATTTAAAATGCAAATAATATGCTTATCAACCAGGCCTTTCTGTTTGGTCATGGGACAGGCGCCTGGAATGTAGGGACCATGGCCATTCCCATTTCTGTCCCATTTCTGCCCCTCCAGCTGTGCCCACCAAAAGCCTTTCACTGCAGCCCTGAACCCACCCTGTGTTCCACCTCCTGATTTGGAGGGCTCCTTCCCTCAAGAGCCACTCAAGAAGCAGAACTGTAGTTTTCAAGAAATATACTCTGGTCAGTTCTACACTAAGCAGGATATAACACTTTGAAAACGGCATATGGCATGTGACGTGGGCCAGATCTACACCAAGCAGGATATGACACTTTGAAAACGTTTTGAAAACTGTATATGTCCTGGGCCCCAACAGTTATCACTACTGTTATAAACTGTTTTAAAGCAGTAGTATAGACCCTGCCTCTGTCCACACACACCAGCCTTGCCAGATGTTCTTCTATAGATACTCAAGCATCATGAAGGAAAAAAAATATATATCTGAGCACAGAGTCAAGGAAAAATGTTCCTTATTCTTTAAGTTCTTATCCCTGTGGGGATCCACTTCCATAAAATTTAGAAATTGAAATGTGTCATTCTCCACATGAAGCACAGAGTGGATTTTTTGTTTTGTTTTTGTGTTTGGTAGTGTTGTTTTTGGAGGAAGGATGCTTCTGAGTTACAGTTTGCTTTATTTATAGAGACTTCAGTCTGAAAGCTGTTAAAAGTAATAAACCTTGTCTTTTTGAAGAATACAATTCTATAATTTAATCATGCCTACAGGCAGCAAAGACACAAGTAAATAATTGTGTTCATGTCATTCAAGTGTGAAATCGCCAGCATGGCTTGAAATCTAATTTGAACAAACCTCTAATGCTTGGTCCAATTTTGGACAACGACAATTTCATTTCTCACTCCCCTACAAACAGAGTTTAATGAAGTGTCCCAGAATCACAAAGCCTGTATGCTTCCCTGTTGTCATGTTTCCCGTTGTCTATCTTTTTACCAAACCACAAGTGTGCTAATATTCCAGCAATTCTACAAGATGTGTAGTCTTGCAATTGTTATACACTTTCAACAGATAGATTACTTAAGACTGTGGAAACTGCAGCTGAAGGCAGAAGGACAACAATGTGTCCTTCTATTAAATATCCAGTGAAAATCTGCAAGAAAAGCAGAAAAGATTTGGTAGTTTGACACCCCAGGGTACACCTGGTCCCCAGGGAAATCCACATCAGCTAAGAATGATTAGTGACTGGAGAAGAGGACTAGATTTAATGGGCTTAATTTTCAGGAAGGTAGATCAATTGAACATTAGGAGAACCTGCATGATGCTGTTTGACAATTGAACTAGTTACCTGGTGGGGTTGTGGTCTTTAAGTGAGGGTTGGACAGCCATCAACTGGGGATGCTCTAGCTCTGGGTTTCCTGCATCAAGCAGGATGTCCTTGAAGGCCTACAAAAACCCACCTCCAGCCCTATGATCCTTTAAGGAAGGTCCTGCTTAAATTTAAAGTTATTCCTGTTCAGACATTGTTGCTGCTATTCAATGTCTTTGATTTTCTGGGCAATATCCAATGCAGACATTCTGCAAACCCAAGTAACACTAGCGGAGTTACGCTGAATTTTTCCATTGTGCAAGTGGTTGCTCATCATGCTTGGTCAACAAGATGAGTGAGCAGTTGCACAACTGGTTGTACAACTGGTTGCACAGCGGGTTGCACAATGGGTGTAAGCAGTTGCATAACTCATTGCACAATGAATTCCCCAAGACCACTTGTGCAAATGTAACTTTAGTTGGATTTTACTCTTGCGCATGGTTCAGAAATTAGTTTCTGCTAACGCAATGACATTTGCACTAATGCAATGACACAGTTGGATACTGCCCTCTCTTTCCCCAACAGCAGTTTTTAAATGTCTAGATGTGCCACAGTTAAAACATCTCTAATAATATTCAATAAGAATCTGCCGTTGCCATACATACTGCTTGCACCAAGTGTCTGGGACAGCTATCCTTTCCTCAACCATTTTGAAAACATGCTTGATTGTTCCTCATTAAACACATTATATCAGTTTAAGAACCCCAGATGATTATAATCTCAGTCAGTGCCCATTTTGCTTTCTTACCCAGGTTGTGACTAGAGAGAAGGTGACTATTATCACCCCACCCTAACGATTTAAAATGTAGCAGTTTTTAAAACGTTTACTTACTTTTTTCTTTCCGTGGGAATGCATTCCTTTTGGCCACACTAAGGAAAGAAATCCGTTTGTTCTTTTTTCCAGTCTGCCAATTTCCCCTCCCACTTTCTCTTTTCTCCAAGAATCCTCCACCGGCAAACAATCCAGCAATTAGCCTCCCAAAAGTGAAACTAAAAATGTCTTCAAAAAATAGGCTTGAAAGGAAAAAAAAACAGTTCCAACTTTGGGCACAGAAATTACATAAACATTTATTTATTTATTTATTTAAGCATTTTTATGCCGCCATTCAGCCAAAAAAGGCTCTCATGGCGGCTTACAAAAGTATTTCTTGACAGTCCCTGCCCACAGGCTTACAATCTAAAAGACATGACACAAAAGGAAAGGGGATTGGGAGGGAGGAGGAGGGGGGAAAGGAAAGCAAATTCAGGCACTACAATCTTAGTTGCAAAGTTCTAACATGCTCCCAGGAATGCGATTGGCTAATTAAGAACTACAGGAAACCCATTTAATATGATGAAATTGGCCACATCATACCAAATAGAATGACTTATTTCAGAGAAGTTCAAAATAAAAACCGGAGAACAGACAACAATAAAACGTCACAAACTGAACGTCATGTGGCAAAATACTACCAAACGCACACTTTAAAATGGTAATACACGTTCTAACTTGACTAGTGTAGATCTCCTCCTGGTTTCTCTTAGGTACACCACGTATGCATGAAATTAGACCTTCAAGGGCAAACAAAGAAGAGCTTCCAGAGGATACCCTTCAAGTTTTGAATATTTTCTCCTGGGCACTTATAAAAGCCGGGCCTGTACATCTTTCACAAATAATGTAATATGTTTTCATTCAGGCTTGCTTTAGGTGGGTAGGGAGACAGTAGCAAAAGTATTTCGATTTTGCAGTTACTTGTCCAAACCGCTTGGGACAGTGGGCTATCAGATCAATCAATCAATCAATCAATCAATCAATCAATGAAAAAGACTGCAATTCTAAACACACCATTTGAAAACAAGTTCAGCTGAAATCGGAGTGAGTTTCTCCTAAATAAATGTGTTGAGAACTTACCCTTTGCATTAATCACTGCTTTGATGAATCCACCACTTCACCGTAATAAAGGAATTCAGAGAGCAGATCTACACTGACTGGCAAAAAGTGTCATGGGATGGGGGGAAATCGCGTTTGCTTACTGTGGCTTCTCCGCTCGTGTGTTGGTCCCTCATTACTTCCTCGTTTGAAAGAGGAAGTAAACAACATGTATGTGGCCCATTCAGTGGGCCGTTTTGATCACGCTGCTTCTTCTGCACACAGCAGGAGATAGCGGCAACTTCTGTCTTTAAAAATAAGTCAGATTTACTGGGGTGTTTTCTATGGTGCGAAGAAGGCTAGAAGGGGTGGGAGGCACATGGGAGGCAGACGATGTCATGACAGAGACCCAGAAAAATCCGTGAATGCCCAGTAACGAGCATGCAATAAAACGCTTGCCTGATGGAACTCTGAATGATCACCGCTTAGTGACTGTCTGGAGGAACATGATTGCTTTAGAGAAAGATAAAGCCAAAAACTATTTTGTTCTGACAAATCATTCTGAGGAAATTGCATTCTTTTCTCCCCACAGCAGTGAAATTAGACTTAATCCAGTGAAATGTAAAAACTCTATAAAATATACTTTCTACAGGAGCACCAGGGTCACAAGGTTAAAGAAAGAGAACAGCATTCTTAATGGAAGGTAAACGGCTGCTTGGATACTCCCCCCCCCCACACACACTTGTCAGATTAATCTCAGAAAGCATCTCTAAACTAAAGTTTAAAAAGACTGTTAAGGGCAGCTTCATCTCTCTCAGAAACTAATAGCTATGGCTTACCACCTATGCCCTACACATGTGAAATGTTTAGAATATTTGGCAGGAAATTTTCTTCCCACATTTGGCAAGGTTTACTCAGTGAACCCAATGTGAGATAATCCAAAACCATTCAGGTTCAGCAAAGGTTGGGAAAATATTATAGCAAACATAAAGCTTTGTTGGAAAGCTTCTTTGATCTCCAGATTATCAAACACAGTTTCTAATTTGACAAATTTTTAGTGGCAAAGCATAATATCTAAACATTCCTCTTTTGTCATAACAGTTTAATCCCTTAAGAATGTGATTTAAAAGCATGGGGGAGCAGAGGTTACCGCAAGATTTGCAGAAAAACGGAAACTTGCCTCAGACACCTATATGCCATTAAATTATATAACTAAATGTTCTATATGGATTGGCACTGTCAGGTCATACTTAGTTCAGGTGCTATCAAATATGCATTGACTTCAAAGAGCAGTAGATGGAATATAAAACCCTGCAATGTTTCATTAAAAAAACAAAAAACCTTCAGCTTGTATTTTAAATCACCCAGATGGCACGGAAAGATACATATTATCTATAGTAATAGGTTGGTTTTATTGTAATTAAAACCTATATAATTCATATAAGCCAACAAAATACCTTTGAGAAGTATTTACCTAAAAAGATTGCAAAGAAAATTAAAGCAAAGTTAGAATGGCAAAAAGAAAAAAGAAATATTGTCTATCTATCTATCTATCTATCTATCTATCTATCTATCTATCTACAACTAACCAAGGCAAAATGGACTTATATCTGAACTACTTATTGTAACCTCTGATAATAGGAACCAAAGCATTTCTCATCTGATTATACAAAGAAAAGAGGAAGGATTGCTGTGGTCTAACATGATTCCATGTCCTTGCACTGCAATCTTCCAATATTTTGTGCATTTATTTACTTATTTATTAGCTATTTATACTGCCCAACAGCCTAGGCTCTCTGGGCAGTTTACAACTAAAACCATACAATCCAATTTATTTAATTAATTATTTTATTTTATTTATTTATTACATTTTTATACTGCCCAATAGCTGAAGCTCTCTGGGCGGTTCACAAAAATTAAAAACTATGAAGAGCATAAAAACAACCAACAATTTAAAAACACAAATACAAAATACAATATAAAAACCACAACCAGGATTAAAACCACACAGCAAAGATTGATATGGGTTAAAATACAGAATTAAAACAGCAAAGTTTAAATTTAAGTTAAATTAAGTGTTAAAATGCTGAGAAAATAAAAAGTTCTTCAGCTGGCGACGAAAGGAGTACAGTGTAGGCGCCAGGCGGACCTCTCTGGGGAGCTCATTTCACAGCTGGGGTGCCACAGCAGAGAAAGCCCTTCTCCTAGTAGCCACCTGCCTCACTTCCTTTTAAAACTTTAAAATCAAATAAAACCAGAATAAGTTACAGTCCAGGGAAGGCTTGTTTTAAAAGTTATGTTTTTAGGAGATGGTTAAAAGATATTACATTTTCCGCCTCCCAAACTGCATGAGGGAGGGTTTTCCAGAGAGTGGGTGCCATGTGTTGGATTGCTGCACTAGGAAAGGGATTTGGTTAGTGTAGCTCCCCCCATCCCCCGAGCGGCCCAGGAGGCTCATTGTCTTGGGAGGCTTCAATACCTGTGTCAAGGCTTCTTTGTCTAGAGGGTTTTACACCCCAGAGCTGAGAGTGATGAAACAAAATAGGAGATAGCTTGAGTGCATATGGAGACCAACTCCTAGTGGATGCAATCAAACAGTGGTATGTGCCTATGGTAAGCTGTATTCAGGGGCAGTGAGGGCAGCAAACATATATATATATATATATATATATATATATATATATATATATATATATCAATCAGAAATAAAGCTGTGGAAGGGGGAGGGGAATACTGAAATGGAATAGGCAACAGGCTAAAATGTGCATCCTGCTTCTGTAATACTCAGTTCACAACCACAAAGGAAAGTACACCTAAGAATCCCCTTCCTCCCTGCAAAAGATTCTGGTGTATGTGTGTGTGTGTGTGTCACAATTTCAGTTTATGCAGGGACTGAATGCGCAGAAGGTATGGTTATCAAGTTACAGAGGCAGGATGAAGGCTACTGTCCCCAGGACAGTAAGCGAAATGGGAAATAATTCCTTAGCCTCCACAGAATCACTTCTATACAGTTGCGTATCCTGATCCCGGGTTTACTTGGAAGTAAGCTCCACTGTGTGCAATAGAGCCTAAATTCCAAGTAAACCTGCGTACATTCAGGATGTATCTGTTTGAAAGCATTGAAGGTATTTCCTCCTTCCCCTCTCTAGGTAAACTCTAGTACAAAGTGTATTATCCTAAAGCACCTTTAAAAAATAAATTGGGAGTTTAGAATGTTAACGCCAAAATGGCTTGCAAAGCCTTCTTGGTATGGATTTATGCAAATATTAAACCTATAAGCATTTAATCTTCTTTAGAATCAAAGAGTGGTCAAAGGAGGGGCAGGGAATAAAGGGGATGGACATGGGTCAGAGAGAACATTTAAGCAGAGGTAAGCTACACAAAACGCGCACACACACACACACTCATGGACACACACACACATACAGAGAGACCTGGCCCCAAAGCATTCCAAATGATGCCAACACAGCTGCTTTTGCAGTCCGCCAAACCACCACCCCCTGCTGCCAAAGAGAACATTAGGGGAAACAGCTTAGGCTTTGGGTGCTGCAATTACCTCAGCCACAGTTCCAGATCTATTGTTTTCCTTTTTTGAGGCTATTCTTTCTGGAACAGATGTTTTGCTTCTGAGTTATCAGCATGGTTCTGTCTCTGGAATATTAATGATTGCCAACAGCAAAAGCAAACTCCCTTCCCTGTACCCTCTGCCAAAGTTGGCTGTCCTAAGTTCCATTCATGCACACACACCCTCCCCGCAAATGCAAAGACCTCTCCTGATTTTTTATCATTCCATACATTTCTAGCATAGATGGGGGAAGAGAGGGAAGAGGGAATATCCCCCTATCCACATATGAAAATGTAACTCTGCTCCACCCGCCCATTCTAAAAGAAACCCTCCAAAAGCCAGGGATTGTGCATGCTTCTTCCATGGAATAATCTTGACCCAGAGGCCAGCACGCAGGTACTAGCCCTGTACTGGGATGAAGAAAGTTAATCGCGTTGGTTGAGGGAAGTGACTAGGAGTGTCATCAGCTTAGCGTTTGATTGCATGCTCATTACTGGGCACTCATGGATCTTCACGGGTCCTGTTCATGTTGTCCGCCTCCTGTGCATCTCCCGCACCTTCTAGCCTTCTTCCCACAACAAAAAATCCAGTTTATTTTTTAAAATGGAACTTGCTGCCATTTCCTGCAGTGTGCAGGAGAAGCGGTGCAATAAAAATTAGGGGTGTGATCCGGAGAAGCAACAGCGAATTGGCCTGATCTGCCTTGACCAGAGGCGGAGGAGAAGCGTGTCAGGGGCTTGGAGGAGCATGGCGAACAGAAGCAACCATAAGAGGAGCACTCCTCTTTTCGCAGAGTGATCCGCCCACCATTTTTGATTTTTTCGCCCATAGGATTGCATTGCGGAAAAGATTATTGGATAACTTTTTTGTTTTTAAAGCTATCTTTCTGAAACTTCGTGTGCTTAGAGAGTCATGGCTGGGGGTCATTTTGAGCCTACTCTCAGCACTCTGCGTGGTGCAGTTTGTTTGCTATAATTTTTGGAAAAATAGGGTAAAAAAAGCAGGAGAAGTACCTTTTTGAAGTGCTGAGGGGCAGATTCAACTCCCAGTCATGATCACCTGATGAAGCATCCTCCAATCCCAAAGTTGGAGGAGGGGATAGGCAAAACGGTATACTTAGTAACTTGGGTTACTGGGAAACTTCTCTTTCTTAGTCTGAATGGACTTTTCCCAGTGTTTTTTAAAACAGTAGCCCCACCAAATGCACAAACACAACCTGAAATCATAAACTAAGCAAATAAATAACAGTCAGATAGGAAACACAGCACTGCTACCCACCCTAACCTTGGTGAACAACTGAATAGATGTGGTGCAAGGGGATGAGGTCCCCTAGGGCATGTGGACGTGCCCAGTGCACACACACTTTCCTGCTCTTGGAGGGTCATCTCACACTATTGCCCCGCTTGTGCTCTTCGCTCCTCTGATGCCATGTTTCTTGCCTGCCCAAGGGTCTCTACTTCCCTTGCTCGGCTCCGTCCATTTTCTTCTGCTGCCCCTTACGCCTGGAACACTCTTCCAGAACATTTGAGAACTACAGCTTTTAAAGCTCAACTAAAAACTTTTCTTTTTCCTAAAGCTTTTAAAACTTGATGTTGTGCAGACTTTATACTGTTAGTTTTACCCTACCCTGTGCCTGCTTACCCTACCCTGTGCCTGTTTGCATTCTCTTCTCCTCCTTATTGTTTCATTATGATTTTATTAGAATGTAAGCCTATGCGGCAGAGTCTTGCTGTTTACTGTTTTACTCTGTACAGCACCATGTACATTGATGGTGCTATATAAATAAATAAATAAATAATAATAATAATAATAATAATAATAATAATAATAACAACAAAGAGTAACCATTGGAGACTAATGCCTGTCATGAGTTGAAGTGACAGGTAGCTTCTTAAAGACTGGTACTTACTTAGGGCCAGTCAAAAATTGGCATATCCCCCTCCCCCTGGGCACGTCCACTTTCCTCTTACTAGTAAAAGACAGACATAGCCTTTTTAAAAAAATTCTTCTTGTTGTTTATACAGCAACACTGCTGCTTTTAATTCCACCCCTCCTTTGTTTATTTATTTATTTATTCCATTTTATATATATACACCCCATAGCCCAAGCTCTCCTGGTTTTTCCTCTTCAGTGAAGTCAGGCAGGCTTTCATTGTGGTTCAACTCCTTATTGTTGTTGTTATTATTATTATTGCTATTAATATTAATTAGTACTGCTATTATTAACGTTACTATTGTTGTTGTTGTTGTTGTTTAATAATGGCTGTGATCACAGTGCAGTCAATCAACTCTGAAGCAAGGATCACAAAGCTTTACTCTTATCCTCTTAGCCTCCTAGTAGTTATGGGATGCAAAAGAAAAGGCATCTCTCTGTGCTGCTCCCGCCTCACAGGGATGGTTTGCATTACTGGCTTTGAAACAATCCTTGGCTCACTTCCTTGTGCCCCCAGAAATGTCTGCTGCCTGCCAGCCTGCCTGCCTTCCCCCCCGGGTGCTGCTGTGGTGGGGCATCTGCCGGGACTGACTCCCCTGTAGATCTATGGCATATCTCTGCCTGCCTCTCTGCCCGCCTGGTGCCTAGGAGATGGGCTTTGTGGTTCGTGCCCAGCAGCCTCTGGCATGCTTGCTCCCAGTCGTCCTCCTCTGTGCCCGCCTCAATGCGTTACTGCTGACTTAGAAAGAAACAAGCCATCCTTGGCTCACTTCCTTGCGCTCGCCTTGCAGGGTTGGTTTGCAATGCATTACTGCTGGCTTAGAAAGAAACAAGCCATCCTTGCCGCACTTCCTTGTGCCCCCAGAAATGTCTGCTGCCTGCCTGCCTTCCCCCCCCCCTCCCCTGCCCGCCTCACAGGGATGGTTTGTGTGTGTCTTGCTTTGACTCAGGGGATAAATCCTTCCTGTGCTCACTTAGACTTTTGGAAGTTCCAAATCAATTTTTCAAGTGTGGAAGAAGATTCATATAGGTTTATCTCTACTCCCCAATTCATGGCATGTTGGGATTTCCTTTGAAATGGCCCCATTGAGCTGTCTGCAGCTTTAAATCCCTGAGATACTGGGGTGTCCGATTTTCAAAAATTCTCCAAAAATCAGGGGAGGCTTGGATTGGCTTGAGGCTTGGCATGCATGTGTATACGTGCATCAGGTGTCATGGTGCCTAATTTGACGTTTCTAACATGAAAATTGATGGAGATATAGAAAGGGGTGTGAATTGGGGTTAGGGGTGATGCATTAGAGGTTAAAGCCCCCCCCCCAAAATCAGGGGGTGATGGAATTTGCTTGAAACTTGCCATGAATGTGGATGTGCTTGCTTCCAAGTTTTTATCTGTCAAAATGTCAGAGAAAAGCCAATGTCTGAAAATGGGGTGTCCGATTTTCAAAAATTCCCCCAAAGTCACGGGAAGCTTGGAGTGGCTTGAGGCTTGGCATGCATGTATGGTGCTGAGATTGAGGTTTCTAACATTAACAGAAAAAAAGTTGTAGGCTTTTTTGGATTTCAATGCAAGCCTGGGGGGGGGGGGGGGAAGCGGAGCTCCAATCCGGATCCGGAGCTTCGCAGCGAACCAGAGCGGACTATAGGTGGATCAGATTGGATCAGAGTGGACCCAATCCAGAAGTTGTGGATCTGGAAGAGAAGCGGATTGGGGGGTCCATGCACACCCCTAATAAAAATAGCCCACTGAATGGGCTGCATGGATGTTGTTTACTTCCTCTTTCTTCTCCGTGAGAAAGAGGAAGTATTGTGCAACAGAAGCAGGGGTAGAGAAGTGACGGTTGGGATCCCAGATTTCCTCCCATCAGATGGAGCTCTAGAACTCGCTTTCCCCAGGCAACACAAGACGATGCAGAGCTCTCAGTTGTGTGATTGCTTCAAGAATAAAGGAAGGCCCTACTACCCTTTTCTTTGCAAAGCCACTATGGGGTGAAATGGGAAATTGGGACTTAGAGACAGTGCACCCTTTCACATGCTCACTCAGAGCCCAAATCCCACCAATGACTGCTCTGCAGACTGGAGTGATTCTGGCTGTATTGTTGGGAGGGGGGAGATTTTCCCTGCAAATGTTTGCAGGGTCCACACAATGATACTTTCACACAGTGGCCTCCCATATTTTACTAAATTGTCCTGCTAAGAGCCTTTACCTGCACCTGGGACTCACCTTCTGATATGGAAGCCCATCCCCACACCTCTCTATTCCACTCCTGCCGGAAATGCCAAGGGACAGATTAAAAACCAAACAGATGTAGTTCCCTTTTGTCTTGGGAGAATAAATGCTGGAGCTGAATCTGTTCCAGCACTTTATATTTCTGTAAGCAAGCAATCTAATTATAAAGAAAGTTAATGCCAACATTAGTCTAGTTACCAAGAGCCTGAGCTGTATCAAATGCCAGCAAGTGTTAGCTTTCAAATAAAGTAGTTTGCATGTTTATTTAAATTTTTAGCCCATTCAATTCTGAACGCTTAAAGCAGGTCAAGTAACAAATTTAAATACAAAAATCTGTATAAAATAATTGTTGAGACTGGATTAAAATGAATTTTTAAAAGCCATAAAACACAACCCAATTGAGTAGCTACTAAAAGCCAGACCAAATAAGACGGAGAAAGTACTCAGGTTTTTTGTTTCTTTCTTTCTTTCTTTTTTGGCAATGTTATCTGCCCTCAATGTCGAAATCACCAGGGTAGAGGATTTCCAGTAAATCTTATAAAATGATCTATTATAATGGAATATAGAGGAGATGATAGTTACCCAGGCAACTGTAAAGAAAGCAGCCTCCACATTAGGTGTTATTAGAAAAAGAATTGAGAATAAAACTGCCAGTATCATACTGCCTTTGTACAAATCTATGGTGTGACCACACGTAGAATACTGTGTACAGTTCTGGTCACCACATCTAAAAATGGGTATTATAGAGCTGGAAAAAGTGCAGAAAAGGGCAACTCAAGGGGCTGGAGCATCTCCCCTATGAGGGAAGGTTACAACCACTGGGATGGTTCAGCCTGGAAAAAAGAAGGGTAAGAGGAGATATGATAGAGGTGTACAAAATTATATATGGCATGGAGAATGTGGATAGGGAGGCATTTTTCTGCGGCAGGGTCTTGCTATTTACTGTTTTACTCTGTACAGCACCATGTACATTGATGGTGCTATATAAATAAATAATAATAATAATAATAATAATAATAATAATAATAATAATAATAATCTCATAATACTAGAACTCAGGGTCATCCCATGAAGCTGGTTGGTGGGAGATTCAGGACAGATATTGTAGGACAATTGTGATTCTTTCTAACATCTATGCAATGTAAATGGCAGACACCTTCTTGTCTTTCAAAATGACACTAGAATTAATAGGTTATGCCCTACCTTCCTAGCTTATAGAACTGGCAATACTGCTCCTGCAGATAAGACCATTGCTCTTGCTGTGAAAAAAGTATGGGACCTGTAAGTCCAACAGGGGCAGCTTCCATAACATATACCAGGGGGATGTTTTGGTGAACATCTACCTGTAATGAGGCTACTAAAAGCCCAGAAGCCTTGCCAGGAAAAAATAAACTGGCAATCATACTACCATCACATACTGGATGAGAAAACTTAGTAAACCCCCACTGCCACCACTCCAAGCATCATACCATGGCCCAGTCTACATGGAAACAGTACGAGAAGCACTTTTTGGTTATATCCGGATTTTCATTAAATCACTTTGGTCCATGTGCAACACACAAAGCAAGAAAAAGGTGAGTATACACTACCTAGAAACCCGCTTTCATAGGTCAAACTACATTTGAAACCACAATAATTTGGGGGTGGGTGGGTGGAGTCCAGTGAGTGAACTGAATGTCACCAACCACATAGGTTCTGCTTGGCAAATGAAAAAGGCTTGCTTCCCGCCCCTTTCAATGCTCCCCTCCTCAGGGAAATTTAATGGAAGAGATGGTTAATGTCCAGTAATTCATCCCACATCTCTGCCCTCTCATCCACCAGGAATGTGAATAAGCCCTGCTCCCCACATTCCTGTCATGGTAAGGATGGAGAATGAGTTACTACCCCAGGACGATGCAAGTCTAATGCAGTGTTGCACAATAGTGTGACTGCAAAACTGTGAAACAGCACTATTGAAGCTTGTTCTCCACATGAAGCCTTTATTACCCCAGTACAACCCAAGTCTGACTATTGCGCAAATGCATCCTTGTACACTTGCGTGACTACAGACCTGTGAAACAGCAGTATTGAAGTCCTGCTCCCTGCATTAGATACTATAGCAATGAAAATCTAACTCCACAAGCTGCTTTTCCACCATATTTTTCCTGTGGGTGAGAAAACAGCGCAAGGGGAAAGACAGGGTTGAGTGCAAATACAGGCAGCACTGCGGAGGAGGAGGATGTTTTATTACCCCCTTCCATCACTCCTGCTGCGATTTTAAGCAGTCTCCACCCTCTCCATTCTCCTTAAAACAAACAACATCCCCACCCCACCCTCATTTTCTGTAGCTTGAGTACTAGGGAATAAAGAAATTACAGTAAACACTACCCTTTCTTCCCCAAAATGGCACCCTCCAAAAAAAGTGGAATTAGGACGAGAAATGTCACACTAGCTACAGGGAGGGGCGTGTATCAACTGACATGGTCAACTTGGGCGTAGAGTAGAACCAGAGTAAAAGCCCTGCACAGATACACACACACCTGGCCCCTTAAGAAGATATGGGCTGAACAAACAAATAGCCATATGCCAAAGAAAATGCTGCAGCCAAGATAGAGTGCAGAAAAAGCAGCAGCTGGAATGTTTTCTAAACTGGAGTGCCCTTCTATAGCTTAAAATAAAGTGTTTGTTGTTAGCAGGCAAGAATACTCCCTGCATTCATCATAACATTACAATCAACTCGACCCCATACCCAGTGGGGATAGGCTAACCATGGTTCTTGGTTCTGGGCAAGTGAAGCTTTGGACAGCGTCATACCTTTTATCACTTAGCAGCAAGTGGCTGGAAAGCAGACAGGGCTCAGAACTTCTCTCTCTAGCTTCTTGATACTTGAAAAGGAAGTTCAGTGAGGTGTATTTGAGCATCATCCGATGAGGGTTTTATTGCACGCTCCTTACTGGCGACTCACGGTTTTTCGCGGGTCCTTTTGACGATGACGTCTGCCTCCCGCCCATCTCCTGCTCCCTCTGTTCTATTTTCAGTGACAAAGTAAGATCTGGTAAATCCGATTTTTTTAGGCAAAACTTGCCACCATTTCCTGCTGTGTGCAGGAAAAGCAGTGCGATAAAAATGCCCACTGAATGGGCTATGTGGACATTGCTGCTTCCACTTTCTTCCCCTGTGTGAAGAAAGACGAAGCTGTTTGTTCCTTTCGTGGGACAGAAAAGTGATGGTAGGGAAATGCGATTCCCCACCACACACCACACACACACACACACACACACACACACACACACACACACACACACCCTGGTCTGATGACACTCTTTGAATGTGTGTGAAAAAAATGTACCTCTGACAACAACTCCCATTTTTACCACACATCTTTGCAGGAAGTTTGTATCATCCTGCAAAGCGGCAGGCAGAATTTCACAACACGCTGGATGCAGTGTATTATGGTCATTATTAAACTATTGCGTCACAACGAACTGGATGAGTGTAATATAGTTATTAAGATATTTTATTACTCCATTTACTGCTATATGCCCCAGCAAAGCATCTCAGGTGACCCACACATATTTATTTATTACATTTTTATACCGCCCAATAGCTGAAGCTCTCTGGGCGGTTCACAAAATTATATAGTAAGATGCTTCAATTGGCTGTGAATATACCTTAGAGAAGGCAGGCTCAAGGTTGACTGGAGAACTGAAAAATAGGGGAAGGATTTCAAACGCAGTCTTCAGGTTCTGTGACTTTCCCCAGCCAAATTATTTACATACTTAAGCACCCCAAACCCAGGCATATTTATTCAAAGGTACATCCCATACATACTCCATATATACTCAGATTACTATACATTTTAGAAAGAGAAGCTTTTTCAGACTCTCCCTAGAAACGCTGGGGAGAGATACACACACAGACACACCCTAAATGATTATGGCATTGTCAGGACACCAATAAAGCTGATATATGGTGAGCATATAGCCCAGGAGAAACTAATTACTAGAAAAGTCTAGGATTGGGGCATTTTGTACCCAACATTGTCAAAATTTGGGGGATGCCATTTACCTCATAACAGAGGCCAGCTTCCAGCATAGAGCAATAAAAGTCATGTGTGGGGCAGAATGATGGGTGATATGAGTACTATTCCCACCTCAGGCTTGGAGTCAGGGGAGGGGAATTTCCAATAAGAGCCAGGAAGATATATATCTACGCTTGCAGAATGTATGCTTCATTTACTGGTATATATAAAATTCCAAACTAGCTTCTGACATTCTTCAAAAAAGGCAATCAATTTATTTATTTATTTATTGCATTTTTATTCCACCCAATAGCTGAAGCTCTTTGGGCAGTTTACAAGCTATTGGTTTCTTCAAAGAACTAATCAAGACTCATAAGCTGATGGTTATGTTTCAGGTGCAATATGCACCTGGCAATTTTCACTATACAGGTACCTAATAATGCTGCATTTGGTTACTCACTCTCAGTATGGGTGTCTCCAGTAAACCTGCTGGCATGGATGCAAATTCTGCTACAATGTAATCTGCTCCTAATGGAATCAAATTTTCAAGAAGTATCTTGTATGTTTCCAACAATTTATTTATATCTTGATAAATTATTTTGGTACTCTAACCTCCTGTCCAATAACCAAAATATAGGGGTTTTTTTCTTGCCATTTTATTACTATCTTTGTTGCTGTTTCTGAATAAATTCTTTCTTTCTTTTCTTTCTTTCTTCTTAATAAAAGAACCATGAGCAGTATGGACAGTGAAAGAAGTGGTTTCAAATAATTGTGCAACCCCCAGCTTTGGAGATTTTCAAGAAAAGATTTGATAAGTATTTATTGACTATCTATCTGCTATTGTTGCTTTTGGTAGATGAGTTCTTGTCTTAGTACAGGGAGATGGTTAAGATGATTTTATTTATTTATTTTATTACATTTATATACCGCCCCACAGCCGAAGCTCTCTGGGCGGTTCACAACAATCAAAAACAGTAAACATTAAAAGTGTACAAAATTTAAAAACCATCAAAAACATAAAAAACAGTATAAAAACAACAGTATCCATTTAAAAACAACAATTCTGGGGTCCATTAAAAACAAACTTAACATTGTTAAATACTGTTAAAATGCCTGGGAGAAGAGAAAAGTCTTGACCTGGCGCCGAAAAGATAACAAAGTTGGCGCCAGGCGAGCCTCATTGGGAAGATCATTCCACAGTCGGGGGGCAACCACTGAAAAGCTTCCCTCGGAGTAGGCACTCGGAGGAGGACCTTAGATGTTGAGCACAGTGCACGGGTAGGTTCATGTCAGGAGAGGCGTTCCATCAGGTATTGCGGTCCTAAGCCATGTAGGGCTTTATAGGTTAAAACCAGCACCTTGAATTGGGCTCGGAAACATATAGGCAGCCAATGCAAGCGGGCCAGAATCGGTGTTATAGGCTTAAACCTCTGTTTCTGCTATCAATCTGGCCGCTGCATTTTGCACAAGCTGCAGCTTCCGGACCGTCTTCAAAGGCTGCCCCATGTAGAGGGCATTGCAGTAATCTAATCTGCAGTAAACTTGGTGCACTGGGCCTCCACAACAACCTTCCCCAATCCAGTGCCCACCATTCTTTTTGACTACAGCTCCCATCACGGCCAATGGGATAATTGAATATGTAGTCCAAACCACCTGAAGGGCACCAGGTTGGGGAAGTCTGCTCAAAACACCTCAGAAGAGGGTTTTCCGGGGGGAAACAAAGGCTGTTTCTACACCAGCTGCAAAATGTGGGCTGGTCATGGCCGAGTCCCTGTGTGTCCAAATGACGCACAGTGACTCCTGGGAGGAAAGAGGGACAAGAATGGGTTTTCCCAGGGATAAGTACTCCCTGGGAAAATCCAATTCTTCCTGCGGTCTCAGGATCATCTCAAGACCGCAGGACATGTGGCCACCCGTCCTGGCTTCTTCCCTCCTCCCCACGAGTAGCGTTTGAGCTGGAGCACACATGTGCTCAGCTCCTTTAAAAAAAAAAAATTAAAATGGTGGGCACGACACTCTCCTTCCTCCCAGGATGTCATGCTTGCATGTGGACTAAGGGGAGGATCTCACAATCTGGATATAATGAGATCCTTTCCCTTCCCTTCCTCTACACCGGGATGGTGTAGAAAGGGCCAAAGTGTTGGCTGCTCGGATTTTTCTTCCACCCAGAAGAGTTTTGCCCACTGCCAAACTACAGCTGAAACCAAATGACCTCTTTTGAGGTGGGTGAAGTAGCTGAGAAAATGCCCTTGTCAATTTGGTACCGCCCTGCATACATGTATGATAAATTTGTCTCCATATATTCAGTGCCTTTCTGGAAATGACTGAGGAGATTGCTTGATTAGACCTTTATAATTACTACATTATCTCAATTCTGATAAATCAATGTTCCTGCCAAAACTCAACACCCTGTAGGGTGTGATCAGAAATGGGTGTAATTTTGCAAACAAAGGTAGATTAGAGACACATGGTATTTTTAAGAGGGTTGAAATTGTTTTGAATGAGGGACGTTACTCATCATGAGTATTTTTCATTCTACCATCTTCTCAGCTAAAGGGGATCTTTGTTTTGTTTGAAATACCTGAACAATCTGACCAGAGGAAAGTGTGTGTGTGTGTGTGTGTGTGAATTTGTGTGTTCATATATATCTACAATATGACACTGAAAGCCTCTCTCGGCTGTCTTAAAAGGTACTGTGTGGCAGGATCTACACTACTGCTTTATAACAGTTTATAATGGTATTGACAACTGTTGGGGCCCAGGGCACATTCCATATACAGTTTTCAAACCGTTATATCCTGCTTAGTGTAGATCTGGCCATCTCCAGACATACTCTGTAGTCCTCACTTTTATATCTGCATCTTACTTTAACTTTTCCGCTTTTATTTTGCTTTTGGTCCACTTGGAGCTGCTAGGAGAAGGTTTCATATCTTTGAAAACCGAAAAAATCATTTACACAGACATTAGCAGCACCTGCACAAAACTATTTTAATTCTTAAAAGGCTGTCAGTCTCATCTGAAAGGATCTCAGGTTTTGGTAGGTTTTTATACACTCACGTATTGCAAATGCCTAATTTATAAGGGAAGAAGCTTCTTCTAATATGCATATTTATACAGTCAGCTTTAATCATACCACCCCCAGAAGCACAATTAGGCACGAACCTGCATGTCTTCTAACTAATAGCGCGTATCCAAATTAGGAACAAGTGATTTGGAACCAGCATGAGCCTTCGTCCCCCACCCCCAACACCTCTGTTGAACATTCTTCTATAATCAAGCATATTTTGGGTGTTTTTTCCTCACTACTTTTTATTTTCTCACCTCTATAATTTCAGGTTCTACCCACTGTCAGAATTAAAGCGAGGAGAACTCATGTTTTACTTCTTCTTTTGCTATATTTACAACACAGACCACTTGTAATGCAACCAAACTGCAGAAACTTTCTATACCAAAATGTATCACATCTGTTTCAGAGCTGGAAATAAAATGAATTCCCTTCTTCTGTTTCGCTGTGGGTTTTGTTATCAAAGCAAAGCTTTCCTTTCCTCCTCCTGTCTGCTCCTATTGTGCTTCACACAATGATAGGAATTCGGGATCAAATAGATAGGAACAAATGCAGCCACACAAGTGCAAGGGACTGCAGGGACGCATGTTTAGCCCTGTCCCTGAGGCTGCAATGCTCTTCTCAGACCCTCAAGTGTTGAGGGACAACTTCTGTAGTGGGGGAGACTTTCCCATCTGTGGAGGTTCCCCACACAATTTAGAACTGTGGAAAATTAGGGGTTTCCTAAGCTGCCACATTCCTTTACGAGTTTCATCCCACGTACCTGTTTCCCTCGAATTATCCCCTACAGCGCTAAGCTGTCGCCATTTTTGTTGTTGTTGCTACTGGGCAGCTAGATCCTTTGCATACCAAGAAATAGGTTTAAGGGGGGAAATGTAAAAAAAAAATCATTTAAAAAATCAACGGATGACCCAATCCGATTCAAATTTGGTATGCTTAAAGCAATCCTTAATATCTATTACCGTGCCAATTTTGATATCTTTATCTTTAACGCTCACGCAGATGTAAGCATTTGTTTAATTTTTCATCAAATCCTGCTCCTGCGCCCCAGTGGCTGTTCGGAAAACAACAAATGATACGCTCAAAAACTAGTAACAAAATATTGCACTTCTTTTGGTTAAGAAGCACAATTAAAGCAGGATGCATGGAAGTACTTCACAATAAAGGCAGATTATAAGCTGGAAAACGTCAGAGTCCTTTGCACACAATTCGCAGTGATTGCACAATATAACACTGGTGTGACGAAGCTCTAAGTCAGGAGTGGGCCACATGTGCCTCTCCTGCCTCATTTTGCAGCCCACACTGCCTCACCCTTGCACCGCCAAATTTGCTTCTGAAATTTGGCAGCACAGCGGGAGAAAAACCTCCTGGTTTTCCTTTAAAACATGGTACACAGAGAGTACCTTGTTTGCATTGTTTCAAAGCAAGTTTGCCTTGTTTCAAAGCAAAATGGCAGTCTCAGTAGTGTCCATAACTATAAGTGTAAAAACAAGGGGCATCCTCTTTGCTGCCAATGTCCTGCTGAATTTTGGTGGCAAATTTAGTGGGGCGGTGGCCGGGTGCAGCCCCCAGTGGATTTCTGGGGTGGGGGTGGAATGGCCCCCGCAAGGTGTCAAGTCCTGTTTTAAGTGATGGTAAACAGGCACTAGGGTTCTCACCTCTCAGCGAGAGCTCAAATTAGAGAGACGGAGGAGGTGTAGCCCTTTTACCTTTTGTGCTAGCCCCCATATCTATTGCTTTTACAAGGCTATAGGGTTACCATGATGTGGCTAACGTTTGGAGGAATTAGGGTTAGACTTGATGATTTTATTAAGTTTAACCCTAACACTTTTCACCCATCATTCAAGCACTGCTCTCAATTGACCTGTCTTTCAGTCTAATCCTAAAGAATTGAAGACTGTGAACCTACACACAATTATGGAAACTAGGCCCCATTGAACTCTGTAAACATGGCTAGGAACATGTAATTAGTAGGGGTGTGCACGGACCCCCCAATCCGCTTCGTGGCCCGATCCGGAAAATCCGGATCGGGCCCGATCCTCTTTGCGCCGCTCCGCCTGTCTCCCACTCCGCTCTGCGGAGCGAGATCTGGCTTCGCCCCCGTCACTATATGGACGGCAGTGGCGGCAGTGGCACAAGAGAAACCACCCACCCACCCTGCCCCCTTACCTACCTCTGTCACGGGATTCAATTGAGGCCCCGGTTGAAGCCGGAAGAGGCCTCGGCCTTCACTTCTGGCTTCAACCGGGGCCACAATTGAAGCCGGCGACAGAGGAAGGTAAGCGTCCCTCCTCCCTGCTCCCTTACCTGGCGTCGCTGCTGCTGCATGGATGGCAGCACCGGCGGCGCCAGGTATGCCAGGCCCCCGCCCCGTCCCAGCCCCCACCCCTTACCTTCCTCCGTCGCGGGATTCAATTGAGGCCCCGGTTGAAGCCGGAAGAGGCCTTGGCCTTCACTTCCAGCTTCAACCAGGGCCTCAATTGAAGCCGGCGATGGAGGAAGGTAAGTGTCCCTCCTCCCTGCTCCTTTACCTGGTGCTGCCGCCGCTGCATGGATGGCGGCGCCGGCAGCACCAGATTAGTCCCCCTCCCCCCACTTACCTTCAGGCGAAGCTCCGGATTGAGGCGATCCTCTTCGCCTCGATCCGCAGACCCTCTGACTCTCTTTGCCTCTTCCTTAAGGGTAGGCGAAGCCCCCTGCTCCGCTCCTGCTTCTCCGGTTCAAGGAGAAGTGGAGCACATCTCTAGTAATTAGCATGCAAACATGCTTAGGAACATGTAATTAGTAAACAAGCTTACAATCATAGTAAGCAAGGTAGTAGCTTAATGTTATCAGAGACAAGGAGTTGGATCCAGACATAGAAGACTCTTTGAGCCCGTTCAGTCGACACTGAGGGCTCTGTGGTTAGCTTAACCTTCCTTCTCTGTGGTTAAAATTAACCACAAGCTGTACACTCACACATGACACCATTAACCCTGTCGGGTCCCTGGTTTCCTTAACCACTCTAAACACAAAGCAGTTAGATGAGCGCCTGAGTCCTCTGAATGCTCCTCCCTGTATCCCATCAGCCCTTGTGCTAAGAGAGCTGACAGTTGTGTGATCTAGACTATTTAGGACACAGTCTATACTGCTAACTCTATGATTTCGGCCCCTTAACCACAGTTGCATCGCATAGGACATCTTAAGCCAGAGTTAGTGCTGCTCACCCTGTTGCAGAACAGGGTTAGTGAAGCCAACCACAATGTGGTTAGCGGAGGCACTTGGTTAAGGAAAATGCATGTCAGGCGACACCGTTAACCCTGCTTAACTAAAAACCCTTAACCAGCATGGTTAATGGTATTGTCTGAACAGGGCCACTGAATCTAATGTAATCACGGGTTAAACAACCCACAGTTAATCTAAGAACAACAAGTTAACTGTTACATGTGAATTGGTTCCTTTACTTTCTGGCTCTGATCACCCCATTGTGGGACTAACACATTTGTAAGGAGGAAGAGGAGGAGGAAGGTAAAATGATGAAGAAAATGGAATGGCAAAGTGATAGAACATAACTTTCAGAAAAAAACTAAAAAGCTCTGAAAAGACCAGGCAATTGCAACCTGTGGTTAAAAAAAGAGGTCTAGAAAGTTAAGGAGTTGTGGAAGTTGCACCTTGGCAGATGTATTTATAAAATATGATATTTCTTGTAGCAATTCCCAGGAGGAAAGGGAATCCATCCAGGTTATTGTTTGTTGGGAGAGTAATCTTCTCTAAGATGAATGTTTCTCTTGGAGGCTCCCTGAAGACACAGAAGTACGTCCATCTTAGCAGCTATCAGGCACGCACAAAAATGAGGTTTTCACTGAAAATAATAACAATAAAAGGTTAAGAAAAGCCATTGTCCCTTGGTCAGACATATTTCCTTGACCTTAAGTGTAGTTAATTACATTCAATTAACTCTGACACTTTACCCTGATGCAATCAGTCCCAACTGCTTGTACCCCAGAGGAGGAAGGCAGCCAATTGATTTATTCATCTGCTCTGTCTAGGTAATGGGGCAAAACATATAATGCTTGGGTGAAAAAGCTGATGTTTCCTGATGCTAAAGTCATTTATGTAGCAACAGTGTTTCATTTTGCACACTCAGATCCTAAGAGTCCTAAGGCTTCTCTCTCTCTCTCTCTCTCTCTCTCTCTCTCTCTCTGAAAGAGGGTGATTTTTATATTATTATTATTATTATTATTATTATTATTATTATTATTATTATTTTACTACTATCTAGGAGTAAAAATTAAAACCACTTTCGCTTAACCGAGAACAATAAAACTGTGTTCTCCAAAGTCTATTAAACATTAACCTCACTTATTCTGAACACTTCATATAGTCCTCAGTGGTGCACAGCTCTGGCATCCTTTTCAAAGTAGGAGCAGTGATGACATTTGCTGGAACATCAGGGTAGTCGATAGACCTTCCTTGCTCAGGCAAGTGAACAAGGTGATGACGAGGCTTTCAAGTTTTGTTATTGCTACAGTACTGATGGTCCTACAGTTGTGAAGTTAGAGCCAGAAAGTCCCTTTTTACTCATAAAATTACAGCTGAATCTGGAGTTCAGGCAAGCACAGCTTTCCCCATCCATTCTGTCCCTGATCCTGTTTCCAACCGCTCCCTAGTATTATTAATGATGAGAAGAGCGGCAGGGAATGGGACAGGGATGGAACAAGTGGCAGCAACTATGGTTGTTTAGACTTCAGGTGGAGCTGCAATTTTAAAAGAGGTCTTCCTGGGATGTAACCTGCAAACCTATATGCCCCTACTTATATAGTGTTCTTATTCCGAGTTAAACTCCTATGCCTTTAATAAAGACAGAGCAGGGACATTCAACAGGTGCAGTTCTTCCCTTCCTCGCACCCTTGCATTGGGAAAGTTGTATCTGTGGAAATACTGCCTTGTGCTGTTAAATGCACAGAAAACCTACAAGAAAATATCCTCAAGCGGTAACTTTCTAGTAGCCAGCCCACATGGCCTCACACCCAGGGCTTGTATATCCAAGTCAGCGTAAACACTGGTTTTAGAGCACTATTAGCTGAAATGAGGTCTATGCCTGCCACTTAAAGAGCTACATTTCTCAGAAGAGATATTGCCACTTGGCTACTACATTAAAGAGAGCTCTTCCCACTGGATTCCCCCCCCCCATAAATTGATCTTTAATTAAAATGGAGCTAGTGTGAATTTCTTTATACTTCTCACTTCAGGTACCTGAACTGCAGACTACAGGCAACCCTCTGCCATGGTGAAAGCCCCTGATCTGCTTGGCAACCCAAGCAGGTGTACATGGGCCCTAGTGGAATTTGCCTGGGCATCTTTGGGTCGGGCAGACGCAACAGGGAGCGGAGAGGGTTACGCACATGCATGCACATACAGAGACACACACACACACACAAGCTTCCCTAATGCTCATGAGGGTTGCTCAGGAAGGGAGAGGTTTTAGTAGTAGCCTAGCTGAAGCAGAGATGCTGATTGCATTGAGTTATTGGGGGGGGGAGGCCTAGCTTTTCCTCTTCCTGGGGGCTGTCTACATGTGGGGAAGGCCCCATGTTGGCTATGGATCTACACCCTGTTGGTTAGGCGATGAAGGTGCAGGATCGCAGCCACTGAGGGGGCTTCCCTGCGATGGTACATTTTGAAAAAGTTGGGGATCTACCCTGACTCTTTCAAATGGAGCAACGTCAACATGGCACTTCTCTTGTGTAACGTCGCTCCACGGCCAATCTGGGGCCAACCCACGAAGAGGGTGGGGGCAGCTCCACCAGTGGATGGCTGCACAGAAATCCCGAGCTCCCTCCTAAGTGTCAGGATTACCTGATGTCCCCTGGGAGAAGGAAAGCACAGGATTGAGGAGGGAAGTGGTGCCAACCTGGTGCAGTGAAGACAGACCCCCTTGTGACCTCTTCAGATTGCTGCTTTTGCTCCCACAACTAGTGGCGTGGAAGCAATCAATTCTGGCTGCTTCTGGGTAGATGGGGGAGCTTAAGCCACCCCCATCACTGCTTTACTGCTGCCATTAGCAATTTTTCCACTGCTAGGAGCTGAGGGTCTTAAGGGGACAGCAGAAGGGGCTTGGGGGGCCCCTGTGGTCCACAGGCTGTGGGTTACTCACCCCTGGTCTAGTCCATGAGAAACAAGTATTTAAATGGGGTGGGGGCCATATGGAATGCTTTATCCCTGGCTGGTGTGACGTTGCAGTCACTCCTACACTGATGTATGAGAAATAGTTTGAGCACTTGAAATGTGCTACGTATGATTATGATTTATGTTATTAAGCACTTTGTTGGCACAATGACAGTAGAAGTCCTGGAAACCAAGAAACACAGGCAATGGAATGGAAGAGTTGTCAGTACAAGATTATAGGCATTGATCATGTATTACCCTTTTCTTTCCTAGTTGCATTCTACAGTTTAATTTTCAGTGTGCCAAGTGTTGGGGTTAACTGATATGGCTGAATCTGTGCCTTTCAGTGGAGGTTTTCTGAAAGCAAAGTAACTTGTTAACATTTCCAGATCTTGTTGATCTTCCCGCCTTTCAAATGACACGGAAGCCTTGATAAACATTATGCTCTGACTGCATTTTCCCCAATTCATTCCATCCTACGGCCTTGAAGCAGCAGCAGCACAAACTCCTCAGAGGCTGGGAATAAACACAGTAAATAAATGCAAGGCGAGCAATGACGACTCCAAACGCAGATAAGGGCAAGATTTTCCCAGGGGTTACGTGGGATAGCTTTCTGTGGGTGCAGACAGGACTGGACCACTGTCTGAGCTACACCGGGTACTAGGAAGGAAGTCTCCAAATGGTGAGTTTACTGTGCCTCTTGAGCAGTCACATTACAAAGCAGACAGGAGAGGGTTGGTCCCTCGTAGACCCTGCAAGAATCAATCGGAGGAAGCCTGATGCCATAGAGCTGTTTCCTGCAGACTGTGTGGGAAAATGAGCCTGAGTGCAAAGTACAGCCAACAATAAGACAATATATTACAATAAACAGGAAAAATAGCATTTAGTTCCTGAAATCAATGGCTGGAGCTCCCAGCATTGACAAGTGAATAAAAATTTAAACAAAAAGCATTGGATTTGGGAAAGAATGGGGGACTCTTATCTGCATGGAAAAGTTTCTTTTTAGCGTGAAATTAATGCTGCTACTAAGTCAAAAGATTACACATCAACACCAAGAAGAAGAAGAAGAAGAAGAAGAGTCAAATTTTCTAAGCTGGTGGATAAATTATCTCCACCCTAATTTGCATCAGGGAATGGCCTATCAGATCAAAGGAGCTTACATTTGATCTTGCTAAAGGTTTTCTACCAGAGTAAGGAGTTGGACAAAGATAGGGAGGGGAGAGTTGCCACAGCCACCTTGATTTCAATCATTGCATCCTGTACTCCTTTTATGGGCCTGTTGCCTGATCGTGCACATAATCACATTTGCCCCATTGTCTGGAGATTTTTTTTAAAAAAAAAACCCTAGAAGGAGGGGCAGGTAAACCATCAGTTCATGGGTTATAATTGTATAAGGCCATCATAACAGTTTGTATTGCCTGGAGAATCATTGTGTACTGCCAGTATAAGGAAAGCAGCTGTCATAAAAGCTAGCATTATATTCAGGTTTGGACTAAGACTGGGATGCTGGATTCACACACATCTTGCTTCTAAATGTCATAGATCAGCAAGAAAATTCTCCAGCTGAGATGAGTTCTAATGAACATCTACTTCAATGATTCATAACACTTAGAGCTTGGTTTAGTTCAGCTGAAGCCAGTGGGATTTTATCATGGTGAAGTGCCAGTGAAGCATCCCCCCCATTGTTTCTCTCAGAGCTCCATCACATCTAGGTAGAAATACGCAGCTCCCGTCCCTTCCCTGTCATCTCTCCGATGTCACTTCCTGAAAACAGGAAGTAGTAATGAGGCCCATTCAGTCCAGTAGGAGAGAGCAGCAACCAGACTTTTTCTGGAGGGTTTTTTTTTTTTTGGTGGTGCAAGGAAGGCCAGAAGGGGCGGAAGATGCGCAAGGGGCAGACGACGTCATGTGAGCAATCCGTTAGTGCCCAGTAACAAGCTTGCAGTAAAACGCTCATTGGATGGAGCTTTCAGTGCAATAAACCAGCAGTTAATGAACATAAGCAAAAGGCTCACTTAAAGCAATCTGCTATTTTACAGAAATCTGGTCATAGTAGCCTGACCCTTGCAGAAGTGTAAGATTAATCCACTAGAAGACCAATAGCAGAACAGTTTGTGAATCCTGGGCTGTCATCCCACAGGAGAGAGTTGTTGACCACTCATATTGATGTAAGCACTTAATGAAATTCAATTGGGGAGTAGATAGTAAGCAGCAAAATCAATGAGTGCCTGTTGTAGTCAGAGGTTTATAGGGATTGCATTGTTGTTGCAAAATACTGGAAGATACACAACCCAAAAGGTGGGTTCCCCTGGTGTCTTATGGATTCCATATAATGCTCCCCACCATGCAGAGTGGAACATGTGCAAGCATATACTCCATCTATTTCTTTATTTTTGACCAAGCTTCTTTCACTTTATAAGCACAAGCAAAAAGCGTCAAATGAACAGATTCAAGCCTCTTATTTTCTTTTTTTGCTCATAAGTTATGCAGAAACACGTTGGTTTTAAAAAAAGATGTGCCACATTTTGTTCACTGTCCTAGTTTGAATCTGCTGAAGTTCTGGACCATTTTCAAAGGCAGCCTCACATATAATGCATTGCAATAATCCAAGTGAGAGGTTAGCAAAGTGTGGATAACTGTACGCTAGGGTATCTCTGTCCAGATAAAAACATAGTTGGCACATCAGCCTAAGCTGATAAAGGGGGCTCCATGCCACCGAGTCCACCTGTGCCTCACCCCCCCAAAAAAAAACTATGGACCTGATCCTTTAGGGGGAGTGTGTTTCCTTGGCATGGACATGTGTGTTTTTCCAGAGTGGAAACAGAGTGCCCTTTGGATGAGGCTTAAATGTATGAGGAGAGGAAACTTAAGTCACTTGCACTTCCTCTTTCACATCTTCTTTGGGATATCTGAATGAGGTCCCTGATTAGGCAATGAATTCCTTTGCATCAGGGACTTTAGAAAGGTTTTTTAACTGGGCGGATGGTTGTGGAGGGTTAAGGTGGCCAAACTTAAATTCAAAAAGGACTCCAATTGAAAAGATACAGTTTATTAATATTATAGAACAGTAGAAGAACCAGAGGCTTATTGTTCGGGGTTCAGCCACTTCACTCTTGACCTCACCGCCCTCACCATACGTTACCGTTCACCTCAGCTTAGCCCCTCTTTCCACTGCAAAGCTCTGTTCCCAAGGCACAACAAACAAGATGGCACAGTTAGTTGATGGGGTGTAGAAAACAGGCTCTGCACCCCTCCCTCTTCTTTATCAATTAAGTCCTGGTAAACCAATTTCAATTTGGCCCAGCGAATTTTGAGGGGACGTAAGCCCTTTCTGCCTCTGCCCCACCATTGCTGCTTTGCAGGGAAGATTGTTCCTTTGTTCCCTCAAAATTAATTTATTTGCTGAGTTAGATGAGGAGAATGTTAACCTAAGTGTAAACATGTGCACTTCAGATTTTCTGTCCCTACTTTTTCACTATGGTGGTATATAGTGAACTAACACAGGCTGAAATTTACTTTAAGTAGGCCTGTATTAGGCCACATGAGGGGGAGCATATCAGATTCTGGACTCTCACTCATTTCTAGCCTGTTCATCTTGTTGTGCAATATGTTCCTCCTTGGGTCCCAGTGTAAGGACCCAAACTCAAAGGATAGACTGACACAAGATTACATGTAACAATCTATAACATTGGGATTGGAGCAGGCAAAAATAAATGCTTAGATGTCTTAATGCACCATGTTTTACATTAGCTCATGGTGGTGGGGTGGTGCTAAATCCTCCGTGGAAATGTTGCTCGGGGAAAGAGGAAGGCCATACCTTTAACATGGGATAGAGGCCATCGTGTGCCTTGCACACTGAAGGTCCCAAATTCAATTCCTGGCATTTTCCAATTTAACATATTTCAGGTAGCAGGTGGCCACAGTCCAGGGCCTAGTTAGGTGCACTTAACTTCACCTACCTGGGCTCCTAATTCCGTCTTGCTCCCCTCTCTTCCATTCTCAAGGCAGCAAATAATTTTAATGCAACTTGTGCATCCATTTCCTTTCGGGGTAATAATCTTTGGAAATAATGATATTGACCCAGAAAGGAATATAAGAAAACTCCACATAATGAAATGCTTTGAACACATACTGGATAGAAAGTAATATAAATATACATACATACATCTTTAGAGTGGTGTGCTCTGACATACTGAGGTCAGTATGCATAGAGTTGCCGCTTTAAAATGTGGCAGTGAGAGAACATGGGCACAGTTTAATTTAGTTAGATCCAGAACTAGAGGTCATTGATTTCAATGGGACATAAGTGGACGTAGCTGGATTGTGGCCCTTAGCTTTAATTTCAACCACAAACAATACAAATAATTTTTCAATATCCGGATGGACTTACAATTCAGGCTATTGGGTAGGAGCCTGATTACTCCGATTCTGCATAACACCTAGAACAGGGCTGGAACTAAATAATGCTTAATAATAACTATCTGATCCACTACAGTAATATTGTGATGTGTTCTTTAAAATTAGAACTTATACTGATATTCTCAATATTTCTGCAGTGTCTGTTTATTGATTATGTGCATAGCATTTCATTTATTCATTTGCTGAAACCTTTATATCCCACCCTTCTGGTGCAAAAGCATGACTTGCAAGTTTCAACGTTTAAAAATTACAATTCCATAAAAACAGGAATAAAAAACAATTTATCAAGGAGACAGGGCCAGCAGGGTAAACCAAGATATAAGAACGTTATCTACCACAGCCAACAAAAGCTTGCTGTAATAAAACAGCCTTCCAACAACTGATGAAAAACAGCGAGGGAGAAGGCAAAGCATTCTGCAATAGAGATTCCAGAGCAATGCCTGTTAAGGTTATTCCTGTTCCAGCAGCAAGCACTAGCACAGTTCCTTGCCAGAAGAGGGCAGCAAACACCAGCGCACTGCTGGCTGAAGCCTGGGCATTTGTACATCGCCTGCAAACGAAAACCTTCAAAGGGAAAAAAGGAACCTTGCTCTGATAAGTGGAGCCCTTGCTTCCCCACTGTTTTAAATATAGTTCTCTGCATTCCTGGAAATCTATGGCAAAAGGTATTAGCTGAAATTTGCATTGTGAGAAGTAAGAATCAATAAACCAGGACCAGCTAAAATATTTGGGGGGACTAATTGGTAGGTAGGTTTCATTCCCTCACATTTCGTAGAAATATTAGATGTTTTGTTCTGAGCAGTAAGAAACCTTTACTCTTTTGTACCACTGACTTTAGACATGAAACAAGAGGATTTCACACCCTACCTGCTCATCGTCAAAAGGTATTGTATGTGTGCCAGAGGCCCTCTTGCCCCTAGTTTCTTTATACCTTGGCTGCAATGGGAACTGGACCAGAACTCCCGCCCTCCTCTTATCCTGTTCCGACCCTCTGCTTCTAGGAGTCAGTATCTGAAGGTGCAGCAAGAGAGCCAGAAAACGAAGGGCAGTGGCACAGAATACAAATCTCATTTGCCAGGTGAGGGGCTGTGTTGCTGTGTCCATCTTCTCAGCTTTACTCCCTCTTTTACGCCAGTTTCTCTTTGCAGGTGGAGAATATGAGAGCTGAGCTGGAATCCTGCCTGCTGAGGCTGCCTCCGTCTGCTAAATTTCTTGCTTTATGTTCCTTATGAGTCTCACTTGTGTTCTAAGCTTCCTTCCCTTTAGTACCGAATGGTTTTTGGACTCAAAATCTCCTGCCCATTGTTTAGTGTCCTTCCAACCTTTTTCTTTCTCTCCATTGGCCCAATGGTTTATTATTTCTTTTATTGATCCAGTTTGTCATGATTTCTTCTTTAAATTTCTCTGCATGTTGATCAGAGTGCACACAATTGCTATTTCTCCACATCGTCACTAAAGCGAAATGTATGTGGCTTTTGTCTAACTTTTAGAGGACCAGAAACAAAAATTGAGGTTCCACTTTTACATAGAGTGCTAAGGAATTATCTCCTTTCTCCCAGATTCATAGTTCCAATGTATTGGACAGAGTTCCTTCTGTAAAGGAGATATGGATAGGTGTTAAGAGTGGTGAAGACTTTTTCTAATTATCCTGTCCTGTTTGTGGACCATTTGTTTTTTCAATAGATTTTTCCTGATCGGGTTCAAGTATTTCTTTATTCTTAAGCACACTCTGAAACAGAGCAATCTCATCTGATGAAGCTATTTAGTAAAGAAAACACTTTCATTACTTTGGTAATTGTAGTTTTAACATGTTTTCTGCTTAAGGTTGGTGTTGTTTCATTTTCACTTTTGCCGATACCGTTTCTTTGAACGTCATGTATTTTTGTCACTGAGTGAGACTTGGCATGTGATGTCACACCCTTGTACCTCTCCAGTGATGTCATCAGTCTTATCAATTGCCCCCACTTTTTTCATTTTCCCATAATGGCTTGGGTACTTGTCCTGCAGACAAATTTCCAAATTCACCTTAAGCAAAATTCAAAACTTTGTGGATGTCTATTTAGGGATATCTATGCTTCCACCATAACTAATTTCATACACTTACAGAAACTATTTTTGCTTCTTTCAAAATCCCCCAAATATTTAATTTGATTAGGAGCCTCAGAATTTGCCCTGAGGTTTTGCCTTTGGTGAAATTCTGCGGCAACAGTATTTTAAACTTTCTGCAAACCATGTGTTATTGCTGTAAGTGCTATAAAAATAATAAGTATTTCAAAATAAAACAGATGCAAAAGGATTTTGGTGTGTTATTTAATGAAAACAGGTAGCATGATTAGAGGAGAGAGTGTTTAAGGAAAATTACTTCTGTCATGGAATGTGGTTGGGTTTTTTTTTGGTTTTGGTACAAGGATAAACAAAAGGTTTCTGTTTTGGTAATAAAATGTACTCAAAGAGGGAAACAACAAACATATATTGCTTTTTTTGTTTACACATAGCATTCATATTTATTTATTTGTTTATTTTATATCCTACCTTTCTGCCAGAAATTATGCTCAAGATGACTAACAATAATAAAATACACATTAAAACCAAAGTCTTAACTAAAATCTAAAATTAAAAAACCCAGATCCATTAAAACACAATTAAAAACACAACAATAAAATAAATAATCAGCACCCAAGCTAACTAAAAACTCTCTCAGCAATGGACTTGGGTCAGATCTGCACCAAGCAGGATATAACACTTTGAAAATGGGTTGAAAACAGTATTTGAAGCATGTCATGGGCCCCAACAGTTGTCAATCCTGTTGACAAGCCATTATGAAGCTGTATTATAGATCATGCCAGGCTTACATGCAAAAGGCTTGCCTTAATAATAACTTTTTTGCTTGCTGGTGGAAGGAAGGCGCCAAAGTAGCCGCACTCAGAAAGGGTTTCCAAAGCCTGGTAATGGCCATCGGAGAGGCCCTCTTTCATGTCCCCATTAAATTTGCTTTGGATGGCAGCAAGACCAAAAGAAGGGTCTCCCCCAAGTACGTCATGTAAATATAAATCTAGTACACTTCAACAAAATCTAGTTGATATGAACAAAGTGTACAATCTCTTAGTTGAGATGAACTGATTATTTTGCCTTTCTAATATCTAACCATTACAGAGCTATCTCTAACCATTAATGGCTAGAGCAGCAGCATTGTAGCTCAACAGGAGTTTTCATTGTTGTTTTTCTCCTTCCAAAGACTGTAACTCCCCACCCCTGCCATAGTAGAAAGGTACTTTTAAGACCCCAACTTTTACTGGGAAAGCCTAGCTGGACACCTCCTATTCTAAAAGAACTTTGGGCATCTGTTCTATAGGAAACTGAAATGATGGCTGTCCCCCCTCCCCTCAATAAAGAAAACAGCTATTCCTCATTTGCATGCATTAATGGATTTAAATCATTTATATTTAAAGTTGCCCATTGTTCAGCCTTGAGCAGTATGTTAAAAAAAAAGCTGGGTTGATTGGCAAAAAGCAGGTCAGATGGCAACCCTAATTGGAGTGGAGGATATTAGCCGTTGGGGTGCCTTTAGATGCACTTCAAAACTTTGCCTTTGTTTTATGCATAGTAGGTTCTGTTTTGTAAAAGAAGATTTGCAATCTTGAACATTCAGACATACTTGACAAGGGAGTAAACCTAATTAATCTGCACCTAACTCTGCAGAGTGCTACAGCATTTATTAACTTTACAAAATGGCCATTTTCAACATAACGTTTGGAAAATATACATTAGAGTCTACACACACATACAAATCCACATTTTTCATTCTGTGGAAGAAAAATGTGTTGCACTGAGATCAACTCTGAATTGATGGCAATCAGTCTTCAACATAAGACTATTCTTTCACATACTTCTCATGCAGCCCTTCTTTATAAAGCTGTGCTACATTCCTTCGCTGGTGTTGCAAAGGCACGTCTATTCGTATCTGTCAGCAATCTCCAAATCTAAGCATTCTAGATGCATACGGGAGTTCACCAAATGCAGGATATTCCTCTTGATGAGGGATATTTGAGAATTATATTTTTGTGCATTTCAGGAAATGTCAAGGAACCCACATGGAGTTTCATTCTGTTTCTTGAAAATGCAAATCTGACTGTAGACAAATCTTTGCATACTACTATGTAGAAAGAATTTAAAACTCAGCTTGGAAAATATGCTCTGCATCAGTGAAACTCCTGAAGAAAGAGTATTCAATAAGTCTTTACTTATGTTTTTCATTGTACAATTTCCCCCATTATTACAGAAAGACTTGTCATCAAAGAACTACTCAATAAAAACAAAGAGTTACATTAATTCACAAGTCCAATGTAAATATGCCTGAAGCTGCAATATATAATATACATTGAATTCAGCGGGACGTACTTCTGAGGCACATGCATAGAATTTTTCTGTAAATGAACTATATTAAAACTATACACAATGCATCAGCACAATAAAAAGAGTTATGTAATAGACACATCAATAACAAATTATAATCTCCCTTCTCTTCATTTCTTTTCAAGAGCATAGTGAACATGTTTACTGACTATGTAATAGTGGGATTAAAATTTGCTACTGCCACTCCCCTGAACCAAATGAATTTCTTTCGCCCTCCCCTATCTAAGTGGCCTTAAAATAATTATTAGTTTTTGATATGTTTTTAGTACATTTGTTGTCCTCTTGAAGCTGGCAAACACACATTTCTTTTGTTTCTGTAGCACTCCCAGCACAACCAAAATTGTTTTCCAGGTTGGGTTGGGTTTTTGCAGTACGTGAAGAGGTATCTGTGAAAAGGTACTACAAAGGCAGCCCATGTTTCTGACTCCAAGGGCTTCTCTTCATGAGGTTTTTATCTTGTGATTGAGATTGGTTACTCACGAATGTTTGCAGGTCATTTACATGACATTGTCAACGTCCAGAGCCTCTCCCTTGCTTTCTGAACTTTATCCTGTTGTGTGTGTTTTTTAGATTGGGGATAATGAGCTATTTAAATATCATGAGTTGGATTCCTCCAGATAAAGACTAAGGCCTTAGCTAGACCTAAGGATTATCCCAGGCAAATGGAGGGGTCGTCCCTGCCTGCTCCCAGGATTACCCTGTGTGTCATTTGGATGCACAGGGATGATCCCGGGACAATCCCAGGATATAGGCCTGGTCTAGCCATGGCCTAAGTTGCATTATAACTGCAGCTATACCACATCATTATCTAGTGGCTATATAATGAAATGTATAGAAATTGCAGATAAAAGAAATCTCCAGGGAAAAAATGGACAAGTGCACATAAAGGGCCAATCTTATCCCAGGCAAATGGAGGGATCATCCCTGCCTGTTCCTGCAATCCCCTGTGTGTCATCTGGATGCACAGGGATGATCCTGGGATGATCCTGGGGGAAAAGGCAGGTGTAGAAACGGCCCTAATCTCACAAAGCATCTGGAAGCAGAAGCCCCAGTAAAGTCCTGAGATAAAAATCCTCTGTTTAGGGAAGCCCAAAATTTATATTTTTATGCCACTGTCACAGATACCTATTGGACAGTGCAGTTGTGATATCACTGATGACACCTCCCACCTCTTCCATGCAAGCTTAAAGACATCTTAAATCACAAAGTACAGGAAAAGCTGAAAAATTATTGGCCACACCAAATGAGAACTTCATGCGGCCTTTTTGGGAGATGAAAAAGTGCAAGCAAGGATATCCACTCAGCTCAATCTGCAATGTGCCACCATGTCTACAGTAGTGTTAGGAAAGTAGCTATCATTGTTCTAAAAACATGACCAAGAGCTGTACAAGCTCTTAGAATCATACAAAGTTCTTCAAGAAGTGATGGAGTATTGCTAAGGCATTGAGCGCAAACAAGAGACTAAAACTAATTCCACCCAGCACAGAGACTACAAGCAAACTGTGTAGGTCCCCAGTGAACCAACAGTGACACTGGAGCTGCAGGGTCTCAGAGCAATAAATTGCCCACAATATGAAAAAGACTGCAGTTATAGCTGATGGTCAGAGGCCACCAAGAAGTTCATCAGTAACAGACAAGTGCTGCAATAGCCGAGTCAGGGCCAGGGCAAAACATCCTCTCTCCTCCAACTACGTCCAGAGCAAATATCTGCAGATCTATGGTTCTCCAAGCAGAGGACAAAAAGGTTTTTATTTGTAGTCTTTAGCATATTGTCTATAAATAATTCACAAGCCCAAGGTCAATAGCTGGTTGGCCACTGTGTGAACAGAGCACTGGACTAGATGGACCCTTGGTCTGATCCAGCATGGGTCTTATGTTCTTAGCGCCCCTCCACAACTCCAAGGGTACCAAACATGAAATTATATATATTAAAATAAAATGTACAGAGTTTTCCTACTCCCTGGATATGGCTCCCTTGAAAAAGATGAAATTCCTTTTCTCAATGTACTCTATAAGGCAATTCCTACATTAACAGAATGGTGTGTGGCCAGCTGCTTCCCTGTAACATATAAAGGGAAATTATTGAGTTTGGGCGGGTGGTCATACTTATTATTTCTCATGCCAGCAGTGTCCTGTGTGTGACTCTGGCAGGATCTGTGCTACTGCTTATAACGGTTTATAAGGGTTATGACAACTGTTCAGGCCGAGGACACATTACATATACAGTTTTCATACTGTTTTAAAAGTGTTATATCCTGCTTGGTGTGGATCAGCCCAGAATCAAGTGTTTTTCAATAAAAGAGAACTAAATGCAATGTTGAAATGATGAATTGATGAGTGACTCATTCATCATCATCATCATCATCATCATCGAACTCACATGCAAAAATTAAAAGAAATCATTCATTGACTGCTGTAAAACTTACTATTGGCTCCAATATTGTGCCTCCTTTAAATTTTAGGGTCAAACTAAATGTTTGGTAAATCCTAGTGGAGCTATGCATGCTAGCTTTCTCTACTCTCCTGTCAGCATGCATGGCTCTGATTCAGATTGGGACTATTGCACTCCGTGAGAGGAGGATGTAAGCTTTTCCCCATCCGTTTTTTATACAGAATTACACCCACCCACCCACGGAGGGTGGAGGTGTTTAAGAAAAGGGCTGAAAGCCTCCATTGATGATGGAATTTTGTAGGGAAAGAACAGGTGGGGAGAAACTTAAATCCTTCTCTCTGAGTGCCATGGTCCCAATCCAAATCAGGGCCACATGTGCTTACAGGAGAGTAGGGAAAGCTAGCATGCATAGTTCCATATGCATGTTTTAATAAATGTTTTGTTTGGCCCTCAAATGTTTGTTTAGTTTGCAGGGATTCCACATGTCCGCTCAGAAGTAAGCCCCATTGAACTTCCAATGCTCATCAAGCAACTTAACCATTTTGGAGAAACAACTCTTCACACAAAGATACCACTAGGTATCCAGTCAGTCATATGCATAATAATACTTAGGGCTTTAGAGTGTTCAAAGCAGGCTCCGCATCAGCACTCGGCATGGCCAGGCAAACGCAAAAGCCCCCCCCCCCAACATGGTCCACCACTGCTGATGCCCATTTCCACTGGGCTGGGAGACATGCCAGGTAGCAACTGCAGCTTGCAATGAACTGCCCCCCCCATTTCCCCACAATGCCCATTGGCTCCACCTCCAATGTAGTGTGATACTACAGTTGTGAAGGGACTACTGACATAAAGAGCAGCTGATGAAGAGTTCTGGAGAATTCAAAAGCTTGTTCACAACTTTGTTACATTTTGGTTGGCCTTAATAAAGGTATTACCTTATCATGGGTTTAGGATTACATCCTTCAGGGAGCCCTCCACTGAACTAGTCCCTGCTTCTGCTTATAGTTCCCTCTTATGATGACAGGCATTTTACCACTAGTAGTACTACTATCACCAACAGTAACAACAACAACAACAAAAGGTCTAACACCTCACCACTGAGTACTCACCTTATCTCACTCAGCTCTGCCCATTTAAAAGTTGGAAAACCAGTGTCCATCACCTCTGGAGGAAATTGCATAAGTTGGACACAATTCTTATTTCCCACCACATTTCAGTTTGACTAAATAATGAAACATCAGTATTCACAGAAACATTTCTATCGCCAAGTTAATCAGCCACATTGTAGAAATACATATTTTATACACAAAGAGAAAAGCACATTCTTTTTCCTAATTAGAAGTGCTTTCCATGCTTTCAAAAAAATAAATATGAAACCACATTTTAAAACAATTCTTAATCCTGCATCATTCAAGCCAATAGGATGGTGGCTGCTACTTTAATGGGGTCAGAATTACGTCTCACATCAGCTTCTGTCAATCACATTAAATAAACATATTATAAGCAAGGCTCACATGAGTGATATAAATGAGCCCTGACAGTTCTATTATGATATGACAAGCTATGTTTGAAATATTGTACAAGAGTCTGCCTGGCAGTGGAATAGACTTCTTGAACATTTATAGATACACAATTAAGCAAGTCATTTTCATTGCTTATTTCCAAACGCTCTCAAGTCATGTGGTTTTCATTCAATTTAGATCGGCTTCATGTGGTGGACATTCAGCTTCTGAATCAGAAACTAAGAAGATGACTTGTCTTTAACTGACATGCAACCAATCCTATGCCAAGAAAGTGGCTATATTGCAGGCCAGTTGTGATGTAACATTTCCCTGAACCATACAGACAACTAAGGCTGCAGTCATGGACACACTTACCTGGGAGTAAGCCACATTGCTCTCTACAGGACTTACATGCACAGGATTGTGCTGTAAATGGCCCTGAAGTGAGCTTTCTCTTCCTGGGATAGCTTGGCTGTCTGTATCAACCAGCCAAATGGTAAGGAGAATTTATGATATATCAGGTGCAGATGTGAATTTAAAAAAACAGGAACCTCTAAAGTGTCTTTATGTATGGACCATGATATTGCCTCCTGAACAAGTGGGTTCCTGTGTTTTATGGGTTTGCATTGCATGTTCTCAAAGAGCAGCATTGAAATGAGTAGCTGGCTCAAAAGGACACTTACAGATAAAACCACCCGAAGAGATAGATTCCAGTCCGCTGCTTCATTTTGCAAGCAAAAGCCCTTTTCTGTAAATGTTCCTCTGGAGGAGGGGGGAACTTCTAGCAAGAGAATCAGTTCATGAAGAAGGCCTGCCATTTGCCTTTGAAGTGAACAGAGCTGCTTGAAAGGAGGAAGCAGTTCCCCTTAATAGAAGATAATAATTCTTCTATGTGGAGCAACAGGCTGGATCCTTCAAGGTGGACCTAACTATTAGGCAGAGTGAAGGGTGGAAAATGCTGGGAGGCAGAGAGTAGTGTGTCTCTGTGTGTTATCTCATGAAACATCCCTGTGACCACTTAGCTAGACTGCTGTGCTTAGGTGCAGCAGAGGATGTCCCATCAGTAGCACTGAAACAGAGATTCAACTGCCAGTTCACTCAGATTTGGAGATAAAATAAAATCATCATCATCATCATCATCATCATCATCATCATCATCATCATCACCCACAAAAACAATAACAAAAGCTTGAAGATTAAAAGACAATGGCAGCATAAAACAACTTAAAGGTGGTATACTACAAAAGCTCCTTCAAATAAATCAATCTTCAGTGTTTAAAAGTAAACACTGATAGGGCCGGGAAAACTTCCTTGGGAGGCTGTTCTGGAACTTGGGTGCCATGGCTGAAAAGACCCTGGGGTTGCCTATACAGTGGGGGGTTGCCTATACAGTGGAGGGTTGCTGCCACGATAAGCAAAACCCGGTGCTTTTTCTGCTTCAGGGTGGCGGCTAATCCCGCTGCTGCAGCAAAAGCATGGGGTTTTTGGCAGCTGGGCCCACCCCTTGCCCTTTGCCCAGGTGGACGGTGACCAATCAGGGATCGCCATCCACCCAGCCACACCTCTGCACAACTTGCCTTGCTCTAGAGAAAAAAAGTCAGGGTTCTTTGCAGCTTCACAGGAAAGCCCCAGGGTGGGTGTGAGGTCACTGCTGCACCGTATAATCGATGCAGCGCCACCCTGCACCCACCCCGTGGCTTTCCTTGTGTATAGACAACCCGCCTCTCTTGGGTAGTAACCCACATATTTCTGAGAAGGAATGAAGCCATCAGGCAGACTTACATGGTGGAAATAGTTTATTGAGATAATCTAGTTCCAGGCTGTTTAGGACTTTAATGGGCAAAACTGGAACCTTCAACTGAGCCTGGAAACAAAACTTAGTTAATTAGTTGGTTAGTTTTCACAATTATTTATACGATGCCTTTCAGGATTCAAATCCTACCAAGTCAGCTTACATGTAACATAAAAATAATAAAATTGCAATAAGCAGTATTATTATTATTTTTAAAAAGAAACATTAACATAAATGATCAGGATCCTTCCCACAGGGCAGTTGATGGAAGATGGCTCTGGGGGAAGCAGGAGAAGGTATCTGGTGTTATCCTCATCTACATCCCGTATTCTCCTGGAATCTACGCACAGGGCAGTTAGCCAATCAGTGGTTAGAAGTTCTTAGGTGAAACATTTAAAGAATGTCAAGGGCAATCAAAAGCATTTCAATAAGACTAGCAACATTTCTCATGGGAGTTCTGCACATCAACATTTCTCATGAGAGTTCTGCACATCTGTACTAGCAATGTTTATCAAATTGAGACACTTTGGGGACAATAAGCAGCAAAATGAGGCACATAAATACAGCAAGTAAGGAATGTGAGTAAAGAACACAGATTAATCGTTAGTGGATTTCATACGGGGCTTTCATTCCAAAGAAATTGTGCCTGTTTCTGGAGTTTGATAGTGGGCACAAATCCTCAAGCACGTTTGCTGTTCAGCTTCCATCCACATCGATAGACCCGGTCAAGGCATCCCATTAAAATGAAAGGAAAATTAGCCATAAGACTGTTTGATAAATTGCAGCTAGCAATGCAAACAAAGGATACGATCTGCCATACTTAAGCACTTCTAAGTCTTATTGATTTCAGTGGGAGAGTTAAGAATGTGCTTAATGCTCTCCTACTGAAATCAATGGGACTTAAAAGTGCACAGGTTTGGCTAGATTATACCCATATGTAGGGTTGTTTATCTTTCTCTCTCTTTGCGTCATGCATTTTATGGCTTGGCTCTGCCATTTCTCCTAAATTATCCACAATTTGTCTCTTATGAGATGTTTTAGGAAGCACAGTCTTTAGAAAGGGATTGTTCAGAAAAATGCAATAGTCATTTGAGTGGACGGTGGACAAGAGACCGTTCTTTTTCCCAATAAGTAAAAAAAAATGACAAAAAATGCTGACACAACCGGCATGAAAGTGGATATAAAGTAGAATCCAGAAACTGAACAAACATGATGCATTGTCATTAGAATGACTCTATTTAATGGGATACATCAAATTGATGGCTTTCATACAAACGCACATAACCATTTAATTTCTATGTATGCGGGTTATGAAAACATAGTTTGAACACATGGAAAACAGTGTGAGTTTTCAACATCAGTCTACTAGCCCCATGCTGGCAAAACCACATTGTTTATGTTGGTAAGGATTTAATGTCACTTCTTCTTTTTTAAAAAGAAGTTTATAACCCACAGTACTTACAAAGAGATGCAGGAAGACCATTTCTAAGCAGGCACATTAAACATCTACAGAATAGATGGAATATTGTATCAAGGGGACTTCAAGCCAGATGCCTTTAAATAATAATAATAATAATAATAATAATAATAATAATAATAATAATATACAATTTCTTCCAAGTATCCCCAGGTACAGAACCATATGGAAAAATATAGAGCTCCTTTAAACGAGTGATTTCTAGCATGCTTGTACTGGCCACTTGTGGATGTTCGCAGATTATTTTGGTGACACCATCAGCCTCCTGTGCACCTCCTGTTCCTTTTCTCAGTTTTAGCATCACAAAATAAACCTCAGGAAACCCAATGCTTTTGAGATATGTCGGGTTTGTCAGGATTTCCTGCCATGTGCAGTGAGGTTGTGCTACAAAATGCCTTCTAGAGTGCGCTGCCCCAATGAAATGTACAGGGTGTAAGGGTAAGGTAAGGGTTAACTGGAACTTGGGGCTAGCCTGTTTTTTAATGTGTAAATTTTATGATTCCATAGGAGGGAGATAAGCGGCCACAACTGCGTGTGGGAGACGGCTGGAGCCATGGACTGATTGTGGCATGTCCGCTTGTCCTTGAGCGAATTAACATCTCAGGCTGAGGTGTGAAAATATCTACGCATCAAAGCTGAAGGGGAGGGGGGAAGGAGCAATAAAGAAAAGTATAAAGACTACCTTGTGAGGGAAACAAGGGGGGTCGGCTGAACACCAAGGTTGGGTGACGTATGAACTGTAGTTTTAGCCTTTGGCTTGCTCCTTCTGGGTTCTTACTTATATATACATGTTTTATAGTTTTAAGTCTGCTAATCCCATGTATCCTACCCGTTTCCTAATAAAAAGGTCTTAAACCTCAAAATTGTGAGCCGTGAGTGTCTGTCCTGGGGATCCGTGCTAAATCCAGTCGAGAAGCCAGCTATCGCGGGGGCGTGCTTCCTTTACACAGGGCACGTGGTCGTTGCTCTCTTCTCCATGTAATTCTGCTTGTTTCAAATGTAGAACAGAACCAGGAAGAGAGCCATGATAAGGAAACACGATTTCCCCCCGTCTGAAGGTCCTCATAATGTAGCTGCCACCACATCAATATATTCTGCTCCAATGTTTCTGATTGCAGAAGTTCGAGAAGCCCAGCCATGACTGAGAAAATTACAGTCTGGTGTGTCTATAACATCTTTCTTCACATGTTACATTGTCCACATGATCCAGAGGCATTTCATGGGGAACAGAATTCAACGTCTGAATTGGTCTGTAATTCGGTGGTATTTGTAGTTTACTTAGTCCACAGATAGACCTAAGGTTTATCCTGGGACCATCCAGGGTTCGCCCCTGCCTGAGCACTGGATCCCCTGTGTGTCACCTAGATGAACAGGTCTGACCCCTGGACGATCCAGGGATAAACCTTAGGTCTAGCTATGGCCTTAGTTAATGAGAGGCAGTGTGGTATAGTGGTAGAGTGTTTGACTAGGGCCAGATCTACACTTCATGTCAATACAATCCCTTCATGATGATACTATATCCTTATTGTGCATTTGTACCTCGCAGTCCACACAATGACATCTGTTGCAGTATTTTGGATAATACGGAATAAAAAGTGGGAAATAACACTAAAAAAGCATTATACGGAATGCATAATGTGCCCCAACAGTTATCAGTGCACTACAATACTGGTAAAAAGCTCTAGTGTAGATCTAGCCTAGGACCAGGGAATCTTGGGTTCTGGTCCCCACTTTGCCATGACTTTGGGCTAGTCACTGACTCTCAACCTAACCAATCTCAGATGGTTGCTATGAGGATAAAATGGAGAGGAAGATCCCTGGGTTCCTTGGAGGAAAAGGGGGATATAAATGTAAGAAACAAACAAAGCGAAAGCATCGTCCTTGGTAGTATTTGTTACATTTGTATTGAACATTTCCTCCAAGGAATTCAGGGAGTGTACATATATTTCTACTATTTTATCCTTACAACAGACTTGTGAAGTAGGTTAGGCTGATACTTATTGCGCCAAGGTCACTGAGGGAACTTGTTCGTTGGTTCTGGTTCTCATTAGTATACACTTTACCTACGGCAGTATAATAAGTTCTCCAACAGATTGTGGCATTCGTTCATCTTGGCCAAAGGCCTCACCTTCTCCTCACCTTTGTTTGAATGAACAAGAACAATAAAGTCTGATGTGGTAAAGTGGTAATGTGATATTTGGTGGCATTTGATTCTTAAAACATAAGCAGCTACAAAGCTATTAATAGTGTAAGAGCCCATTAGAACTGTAATAATGAAGGTTTCTTTGTAAACTGAGAGTCTTTCTTAATTTTCCAGATTTACACTGCTGGTAACCTGAGGAGCTTTCAGTTTTGCCTTTTTAGAACACTTGCCCTATGAACACAGAGCTGGGACAAAATGCTGAAGTCAGATATCAGTGCAACTGCTCTACTGACTATACACTTCATTGCATCTGTAGAAAGTGTGTGTGTGTGTGTGTGTGTGTGTGTGAGAGAGAGAGAGAGAGAGAGAGAGAGAGAGAGAGAGAGAGAGAGAGAGAGAGAGAGACTTTCCCACCACTGCCTGAGCAGCGGGAGCAGAGGGAACCCGATGGCGGAAGCAGAGGGGGAGAAAGTGCTGGTATTAACAGTTAAAGCTCTAAACGGCTTGGGGCCAGCTATCTAAAGGAACGCCTCCTCCCGTATGTACCTGCCTGGACCCTAAGGTCATCCTCAGGGTCCTTCTCCACAAGCCCCTGCCAAAGGAAGTGAGGCAGGTGGCTACCAAGAGGAGGGCCTTCTCTGCTGTGGCACCCAGGCTGTGGAATGAGCTCCCTAAGGAGGTTCACTTGGCACCTATATTATATTCTTTCAGACGCCAGGTGAAGACCTTTTTATTCTCCCAGCATTTTAACAGTCTATAAATTAATTTTAACTTTGCTGTTTTAAATTTGTATTTTAAATTTGTATTTTTGCATTGCTGCTGTTTTTATCTTGGTTATGCTTTTATATTGTATTTTATATTATGGTTTTATACTGTTGTTTTGTTTTGAATTGTCTTAAATTTGTAAACCGCCCAGAGAGCTTCAGCTATTGGGCGGTATAGAAATGCAATAAATAAATAAATAAGTGGCCCCGTCTTGAAGGCGGCAGGTTGCCACCGCATTTAAGGAGACCCCCTGCTCTCCCTCTGCTGCTAATCCCAGCAGCCATTCAGCTCACCAGGCCCCACCCCCTGCCTGGGCAGATGGTGACCAGTCAGGGGCTGCCTCCAGTGCGACGCTGGAGCAAGGTTTGATGGTGGATGTGCTGCACTCGCCTCTCTCCAGTGAAAAAGTCAGGGTAAGTCCCAGAGTTTTAAATTCGCAGCTTCCTGGGAAAGCCCTGCGATGGCTGTGACATGGCTGCTGCATCGTTTAACCAACATAACGCCATCACACAGCCACTGCGGGGCTTTCAAAGCATTTAGGCAGCCCCAGAGTAGTGTGAGAAAGGTGTGTGTGTGTGTGTGTGTGTGTGTGTGTGTGTGTGTGTGTGATCGGGGTTAAGAATGGATAAAGTGGTGTGTGCTGGGGGGGAGGCAGAGGTTCTTCTCCAGCATTTGAAATGTTTGGGAAATCCTACAACTTTCAACACCTTTACAGTATCTCAGACACTACCTTATGCTTAAGTCAATGTGCATCCATTTTCTTACCAATGAATATAATACCTTATCCTACTAGAGGTGTGCGTAAACCTTTACAGAAATATTTCTCAGCGAGAACATTTTAACTAGCTTCAAACAGTTTGCTGGTTCATTTCTTTCTCATTCAAAATCAGTTGTCATGCCTGGATTTATACATCCTGAATATTTATACATCCAGAATAAACTTAAGAGAAGTAATTTCACATTGTTTGTTGGAGAAATAAGAATTATCACTACAAAGGGAATCATGGATTGTTCTCCCCTTTTCTTGTTCCTATACTGACAGAAATGACACTGGGTGATCCCCAGTAAACGTAATTGTTCTGTTACAACAAAATCCTATGCATATTTACTTTAGTCCCATTTTCCTTAATGTAGCTTACCGCCTGATAACTGTGCATAAGCTTGCAGAGATTATTTAACATGAGCTGAAATAAATGTTCTCCTCTATGAATTTTGAACAACTCTATGAGCTTCTCTACAGGAGGATCTTAATAGGCTGTTAATCTGTTCTATCTCCTTTCGGTTTCTTCAGAGAATTGATTTCTGAAGACTACATGAAGAGTGTTTCCTTTCCTGCTTTTCCACTACATAACCTCTAGCTGGCAATGTGGTATAGTGGAATAGGACAAATACACAAGTGAAAAGAGTGTTTTCTTTCACTTTTAAAATAATTGCTGCATTTTCCCTGCTCTAAAAAATCTCACTGAAAGTGCTCTTTAGACACAGAAGCAAAATTGGAGGGTCACGAACCTGTAAACAAGTGCTTACCTACCACGCCTGGCATAGCCTGGGCGTGGGGGAGATATTGTGCATGGGGACAGGGAGAGACGTGGGGGCCACTGGCTGCCTGTATGGCGCCACGAAGCTGGGTGGGTTTGCGGAATTGATAAAAGCTATCTCACTACCCCCAACTTCCTCTTTCATCATGTGGCTCCCTCCCTCCCACCTCTGTAGACAGTATGGCCTTGCTGCTTGCCATTAGGGGGCTAAGTAGGATTTTTTTGCTCATGATCTAATTTGGCCGTGCGTTTTTTTGCCTACTCCATACTGTAAGACAGCGTGGGAGTATTAAACAGGTTAATTTGGTTACATTCAATAATTCGGTCACATTTGCATAGGGTGGCAGTAAAGGGCATCCGGGGAGGGGGAGGGGGGCGGTGAGCATTCACAGGCACTGTTGCAGTGTGATAATTCCTGAGGCTCCCTGCTTTGAGCCCTGTGGCCTGGCAGGGAAATAAGGGTAACCTTTGAGGCCAACCCTCCTCACTCACTCAGAGCCCTGTGGCATGTGCTGGAGTGACACCAGAAGGCCTCCCAACCCCTGAAGGGGAGGTCCGTGGGATGATGAAGTGCCAGGTGCCAACCGACGGGCAGTGAATGTCTCGCCCAGTTTAGGAACAGGCCTCCAAGTGGCCTGATTGAGGATGCCCTCTCCAGGTTAGGATATCCCCTTTGCAGATCACTAAATAAATGTGGCCCTAATTACACCCAATACTATGTGTCATCTCGTTATTTCTGGTCTCCACTTCCCACAATGATGAGTAGGGAATAACGAGCACACAATAAATGTCCTCTGTAGAAAAGTCTAAAGTTAAAATTTTCTGAATATTTTATATTCAGATTTAGGCTTTGTTATCCAAAGATTTTGCATTAGCAGTCACTATTTGATTATATTTGATATGTACCAGCCAATATTTGATTGTCGTTGGCATGCAATAGCAGTCAGCATTGAACCTGTACTAAAAACAACAAGAGTCTTGTGACACTATCACATTTATTATGGCATAAGCTCTCAGAGCTTGACATTATTTAGTAGCAGTATTCTGATGGTCCCTGATGGCTTACATGCAGCCAGTATTTGGCATTATCTGATAGATGATTTGTAACCACTTTATATTAACTTTATTAATTCATCCAGCTGCTCAACACATTCATCTTTCAAATTCTCATGTCAAACATACAGATCCAAAATTGCTGGATTTTGATCTTTTGCAATAAAATAAAATAAAATAAATGTTAAGCTCTAATTTAAATATGACAAAGGCCACCCAGAGGCCGCTGAAGAGCCAGTATAGGTGCCCTGTGTTGCTGATTGCCTTAATCCATGAAGTGCCCCATAAACATATAGCATCTGCCTGCCAGCAATCTATATCCCAGGCAGATGCTAAACTGGAAGGCAGATGCTGCATGCATATCAGCCAGGCTTCTTCAACACAACACCAGCCACACAGAGCACTAGTTTTCATGGTAACCTCTATGTGTGTAAATTGGCTCTTCTTGTGATATTTCGTAGCTCTGATCCCATGCCAGAAGTACAACAGCCCATTATACTGAAATAGATGGGGAATCGTTTTATTGCGGGGATAGACATGCTGTGAAGAGCCGCAGTGTACTCTCTGCACAGCATGCAAAGACCTGTATCTTTTTAAAGGAGAAGGTTGCTAAATGGTGGGTCGCTGCTGTGATGTTATTGCTGCTCGCTCATCTTGCAGAGATATAGATGAGAACTCCCATGCTTCACTGCTATAGCAGGAAAGCAACCAGACATTAAAGAATGAAAAGTATTTTTTTAAAAAAGTTCACAAAATGACAATATGGCATTGGGTCAGAGACGTTTATATCACTTGTCACCAGTGTTTTCACCGCCACCAACAGGTGTTTGTGCTATTCAAGAGCAATCATACGCCAGTTTGAAGTGGACATAAAAACTGAGGGGAGCGGAACATTGCATTTCCTCAGCAAACCAATGTGGTTTGAGTGCTGGGAATATGATGTTTTCATGGGCTGGCTCCAGAGCATTAATGTTGCATCTTCCTCTCCACATCAAGGTGCATAGGACCCAAGGCACGTTATTTTGGCACCTGAGGCAGAAACCCCAACAAATGCTTCTTCCCCTCCCTGGGACTGAAATAACAATAATCAATTAAATAGCTAAACGTGTGATGCTTTTCACAACACCCAGACCTTTTTCTACATGAAGCTGTTAATCCCTACTTTTGGTTTGGTTGAAGAATTGAGATCTGAGCTCTACACAAAGCCTTTTCTGTTACATAACCTCTTGGTGGAGCTGTGCTGTTGTGTGAAAGTGCAAAAACACAGTCAGAAACAGCATGTTCAGAAATAATACCTTATTTTCCCCATTCTGAAAACACACACACCGAGGAAGTGCTCTGAAAAATCAGAAATTAGAGGATCATGATAAAGAAGCTGTGAGTTAGGAATCATGAACACCCAATAAATGCCTCATGTAAAAAGGCTCCCAAAATCAGCTTCCTGAGGTTGCTGCCTCACTCTGCCAAGGTAGGGCCAACTTGGAATAGAAGTAGTATCCTGCAAAACGATCCCATGCAACAAATAGCAACAACTATGGGATTACCATATGTTAAACCATAATCTGGAAAGGTCCTTTATGTGGTTGCATGTGTGTGGGTGTGTGCACACACAGTTAAGGTAAAGAACTTCCAGAGAGGAAGCCATGCTGATTTGTTGAAGCAAAACAGCAAATATACTGTGGCACAAGGTTTGTGGACCTTGTGCCACAGTCTACTTCATCATGCATCGAGTAATCTTCATGTAAGGATAACACTGCTTAAGTAGATTCTACTCCATAAAGGCTTATACTATAATAAATTTGTTAGCCTTTAAGGTGCTATGGGATGCTTGGTTATTTGCAAGATAAAGAAATACTTGAAACAGAATCCACTGTTAAAGCCTCTTGCTCTGGCTTACATTTAGTGGGTAGCAATTTCTTATGCAAATTATTCATTTTTTCTCAACACAACAACTGACATCAACCTGAAGCTGAGCTAGTTTTGTTTTCCTTAATGTACTCCTCTCCTTTCTCCTAAGATTCTACAAAAGAGTATTTGTTGGATGATTATAAATCAAGGTTCTTTAATATTCATTCACATCACACTGGGCTTTGGAAATGCCCTCCTGCTATCTTGCAGCTGTAACCTAGGAGTTGCTTCCTTTAATTTAATAGTTCTACCCATTAATGAAAGTCTTGGTTGAGGATGAGCTCATTATCTTACTAGAGGTCAGGATGAAAAAGGCCCAGAAATCCAGCAGCTTTTACTAGGAAGCAAAGCTCTTCGCAGATTTCCAGAGTAAATGAGATAAAGGGGGAAGTGTGTTTATATAGGTCATGTGTCATCTACTCAGTACACTAATAGGAGAGCAACCCCATGACACAACTCATGTCAAAAAGAAAGGAGTTATGGCATTTTATGCTTTGTCCCCATTAGAAGCAGCATGACCTCCGAACCGTGGGAAGGCGATAATGGAGATGATTATAACATCAGGGGAATGAGAAATGTTGGGAGCTGTCATCAGTGCTTCATGAAGCAAGGGGGAGACTAGGTCCCACCATGCTACATAAATGCATTGGCATGGAAGAGCAACGCAAGGTAGATTAATGACATGTGTTCACATGATACCTGGACCTCGCAGCTCGTTCACACATCCATGTTCATCACTTCACAATTGCACCTAGAGGTGAATTTCAGGTGTGAACAAGCTATCATAAGTCAAATATCACAGATGGAACTTGCAAAGTACTTCAGATTATCTCCAAAAAAGTTAAGAGAGCCCCATCTCTGATGTTTGTTAGGACAGCAATAAAAAATGAGTTATGTTTTCTGGCTTTCAGTGCTGTATAATTGCGATATTGAAGTTTTAATCATTTCTGGCTAGGTTGGCTGTTGAATCTCTGTCTTTACTTTTGTTAAAATTGTTTAAACTTATTTGTTAAATTGTTTTTGTGATTTTATTGGTTTTTTATTTATTGTAAACCATGTTGGGAAACCTTGTGAGGGCCAAAAGGTGATCTAGAAACATGATGATATCAGTGCACACATTCATGTCCAGTTATCAGTGTGTCTAAGAGTGTCATCAGATTGGAGGGGATCGTGTTTCCTTAACATCGCTTCTCTCCACTTCTGTCCTACAATACTTCTCTTTGAAAGAGGAAGTAAACAATGACTACGTGGTCTGTTCAGCAGGCATTTTTATTAAGGATGTGCTCCGCTCCGCTTAGAATCGGAGAATCAGAAGCGAATTGGCCTGCTCCGCCTTGCCCAGAGGCGGAGTAGAAGCGGACTGCGGACCCTTAGAAGCATGGCGAAGAGAAGCGGCCATAGGAGAAGCGCTTCTCTTTTCGCAGAAAAGATTAAGGCATAACTGTGTTGTTTTTAAAGCTATCTTTCTGAAATTTCTTGTGCTTAGAGAGTTGTGGCCCGGTAAACCCCCCTCCGTCCTCAACTGCAGCCTAGACTTCCTGGTTGAGCCATGGGCTCAATTGAAGAAGCCGAGGGACCGCGGACAGACGCAGGTAAGGCCCCCCTCCCCCTTGGTCCCTTACCGGGCTCTGCAGGTAAGGGAGAGGAGGGAGGGGGCCTTACCTGGCGCCACTCCCCTCCACTGCGGAGCTCCAATTCGGAGCCGGAGCTCCGCGGCGAAGAGGAGCGGACTATGGGCGGAGCGGTGCGGAGCGGGCCAATCCGAAATTTTCGGATTGGCCCGTGGGACAGAGTGGGGGGTCCATGCACACCCCTACTGGAGAGGAATGAACAAATATGAATGCTCAAAGCGAGAACCCAACATAAGGAGCAAGGTGTACATCCTGAAAGACCGTGTGCTATTTTTCTCTGCCGTCCTGGTCCTTTTTTACTTGAGTGTCGTGTCTTTTAAGCCTGCAGGTAGGGATCGTCTTATTTAAGTGATTGCATGTAAACTGGTCTGGAGAGGAATGAACAAATATGAATGCTCAAAGCGAGAACCCAACATAGGGAGCAAGGTGTACATCCTGAAAGACCATGTGCTATTTTCCTCTGCTGTCCCCATCCTTTTTTCCTTGTGTGTCGTATCTTTTTAAGATTTTAAGCCTGCGGGTAGGGACCGTCTTAGTAACTTGGGATACTAGGAAACTTCTCTTTCTTAGTCTGAACGGACTTTTCCCAGTGTTTTTTAAAACTGTATCCCCACCAAATGCACAAACACAACCTGAAATCATATACTAAGCAAATAAATAACAGATAGGAAACACAGGTCTGCTACCCACCCTAACCTTGGTGAACAACTGAATAGATGTGGTGCAAGGGGATGAGGTCCCCTAGGGCATGTGGACGTGCCCAGTGCACTCCTTGGAGGGTCATCAGAGCCCTCCAAAGAGTAACCAGTGGAGAGACTGGGGAAGCTAATGCCTGTTATGAGTTGAAGTAACAGGTAGCTTCTTAATTACTTCCTCCCCCCTGGGCACGCCCACTTCCCTCTTACTGGTAAAAGACAGACATAGCCTTTTAAAAAAAATTCTTCTTGTTGTTTATTCAGCAGCACTGCTGCTTTTAATTCCACCCCTCCTATGTTTATTTATTTGTTTATTTATTTATTGCATTTTACATCCCATAGCCCAAGCTCTCCTGGCTTTTCCTCTTCAGTGAAGTCAGGCAGGCTTTCATTGTGGTTCAACTCCTTATTGTTGTTGTTGTTGTTATTATTATTATTGCTATTAATATTAATTAGTACTGCTATTATTAACATTATTATTATTTTGTTGTTGTTTAATAATGGCTGTGATCACAATGCAGTCAATCAACTCTGAAGCAAGGATCAAAAAGCTTTATTCTTATCCTCTTAGCCTCCTAGTTATGGGATGCAAAAGAAAAGGCATCTCTCTGTGCTGCTCCCGCCTCACAGGGATGGTTTGCATTACTGGCATCCTTGGCTCACTTCCTTGTGTCCCCAGAAATGTCTGCTCCATGCCTGCCTTCCCGCCTCTGCCTGTGTGCTGTTGTTTTGGGGTATCTGCCGGGACTGACTCCCCCATAGATCTATGGCATATCTTTGCCTGCCTCTTTGCCCGCCTGTCCTCCTCCTCTGTGCCCGCCTCACAGGGATGGTTTTTGTGTGTCTTGCTTTGTCTCAGGGGACAAGTCCTTTCTGCGCTCACTTAGACTTTTGGAAGTTCCAAATCAATTTTACAAGTGTGAAAGAAGAGTCATATAGGTTTATCTCCTCCCCAGTTCATGGCATGTTGGGATTTCCTTTGAAATGGCCCCATTGAGCTATCTGCAGCTTTAAATCCCTGAGATACTGAGGTGTCCGATTTTCAAAAATTCCCCAAAAATCAGGGGAGGCTTGATTGGCTTGAGTCTTGGCATGTGTGTGTATACGTCCATGAGGTGTCATGGTGCCAAACTTGAGGTTTCTAAAATAAGAATTGATGTAGTTCTAGCATGGGACTTGATTTGGGGTGATTTAAAAGGTTAAAGCCCCCCCCAAATCAGGGGATGATGGGATTTGCTTGAAACTTGTCATGAATGTGGATCTAGATGGCATCTGTGAGGGTTTTTTATCTGTCAAAATGTCAGAGCAAATCCCATGTTTGGAAATGGGGTGTCCGATTTTCAAAAATTCCCCCCAAATCAGGGGAGGCTTGGATTGGCTTGAGTCTTGGCATGCATGTGTATACATGGATAAGCTATCACGGTGCCGCGTTTGAGGTTTCTAACGTGAAAATTGACGGAGATATCGAAAGGGGTGTGAATTGGGGTTATGGGTGATGCGTTAGAGGTTAAAGCCCCGCCAAAAATTAGGGGATGATGGGATGTGCTTGAAACTTGCCATAAATGTGGATCTAGATGGCATCTGTGAGGGTGCCTGCTTCCAAGTTTTTATCTGTCAAAATGTCGGAGAACAGTCCATGTCTGAAAATGAGGTGTCCGATTTTCAAAAAATTCCCCAAAAATCAGGAGAGGCTTGGATTTGCTTGAGACTTGGCATGCATGTGTATATGTGCATGAGGTGTCATGGTGCCGAATTTGAGGTTTCTAACTTTAACAGAAAAAAAGTTGTAGACTTTTTTGGATTTCAATGCAAGCCTATGGGGGGAAAGCGGAGCTCCGATCTGGATCCGGAGCTCCGCAGCAGAGCAGAGTGGACTATAGGCGGAGCGGGGCAGAGCGAAGCGGCCTGATTCGCAAATTGTGGATCTGGAAGAGAAGCGGATCGGGGGGTCCGTGCACACCCCTAATTTTTATCCTGCTGCTTCTCCTGCACACAGCAGGAAATGGCAGCACGTTTTGCTACAGCTGAACAAAGTCGGATTTTCTGGGACTTTTTTTTGCAACGGGAAAAAAAGCAGAAGGGGCGGGAGACGTGTAGGAGGTAGACGGCATCATCAAAAGAACCCATGAAAAACATGAGTGGACAGTAATGAACATGAGATAAAATGCTCATTTGATGGTGCTCTAATACTCAAGAAGTGAAGAATCAAATTATGAGCATGTATGTGTGAATCAGCCCTAGCACAGAAAGCCATGGCTATCTGAAACTACCAGATGAAGTCTGAAGACCAAGCTCCAAGTTATGTAGGAGATTTTTACTGGGGCAGGATCTACACTACTGCTTTATAATGGTATTGAAGTGCTCTGACAACTGTTGAGGCCCATGACACGTTCCATATTCCATTTTTAAACCACTTTCATAGTGCTATATTCTGGATCTGGTGTAGATCTCTCTCTCTCTCTCTCTCTCTCTCTCTCTGCATTTGATTGGAGTGGTGGTGATCATTTTCCTGATCTAGATCCTGTCCAAAGGTACCAGGTAAAGCTAATCTTCCACTTAACATATAGTTTGGCTTTAACTTCAAAAATGCGAGCTCGCTATCACAGACAGAGCCTTCTCATGATGTGAATTAGGCTAAGTCTTCACATGCAGCATAGTGGCAAGGAGATGAGCTGGCAGAATGCTGAGATAGAAGAATGGACTTTCATACTACCAGTGGGCAGGGGCGGTGCCAGACTATTTTGCACTCTAGGCAAGGCGAACTACTTGCAGTACCACCACCCCCACCCCCAAAAATTGCCAACTTCTTTTAAAAACAGATGTTTTGTAGAAAAAACAAAAAGCACAAAACTTGAACTTATTTTTTTTCCCTTAAAACAGCTAATTTGTATAAAACTGTGACCCTTAAAGGTCAATACTGCGCCCCTCTGAGATCTGTGCCCTAGGCTGCTGCCTAGTTTGCCTAATGGTAGCACCGGCCCTGCCAGTGGGGGAATACCATAAGAACATAGGAAGTTGTTTTACTCTAAGTCAGACCATCAGTCCAGTATTGTCCACACAGACAGGCAGAAACTTTCAGCTGCTTTCAGGCAAGAGTTTTTCCAGTCTTACCTGGAGATGTTGGGGACTGAATCTGAGACCTCCTACACTGAACTTCCCTACATTAAAGAAAACACTCTTCCAAACTCCCACAACTATACAATTAATGCTCCAGTAAACAAGTTTTTCTTTTAAATCCTAGCCATTTGTTTCTGTTTGTAGGGAGTTTTTTATAATAAGGGGGCCTTCATGGATGTGATTCTCCCACCTGCATTCTGAAACAGTGAGGTCAGTTCTGCCTTTTCATCCTTTACCATTGCATTCTGCTGCTTGTGTAGATCAAGGCCAAGTTCCTCATAAATGAGAGCAAGCCAATACATGCTAATCTCAACACATCCAGAAGCCACCTGAATATGCCTAAGAGATTTAGCAAAATGTCATTAAGGAACTTTACTTCCTAAGGAAAATTAATGTTCATGCAAAAGCCTGCAGTAGAGCATGACCAGAATGTTTGCTGTTCTCCCCCACTGTAGGTAAGAATAAATAGGAGACCTGTATGGAGGTATGTGGCTGCAAAGTGAGACTGGATGAGCTGACTAAGCAATCCCCAAAGGAAATCCTGTACAGGCACAGATCCCTCCTACCACCAGATAGGTCTGTCTGGGCCCATGAGGGCCACATGTAGGGGTGTCTGCTGCCCTCATGGGCACAGGCAAGTTTTCACAACAGTGCTATATATAAGGGACGACGGTCAGCTAGGTATCCTGGTCCTGAGTCTTTTAGGGCTTTGTATTTCAACAACAAAATATAGTTGCTACATTCTGCAGTAGCATCAGCTTCTGAACCAGATGCAAAGGCATGCTCACTTAGAGCACATTTCAGTGGTTTAATAGTGAATTTACCACTGCATGGATCACAGATGTTATCACTTCAAGCATTTCCCAGCTCTTTTCGACATCATTGACTGCCATTGCTGAGGTGGGGAAATGTATAACTTGATGACTTTGCAACAGCAGTGTGTGTGTGTTTGTGTGTGTGTGTGTGTGTGTGTGTGTGTGTGTGTGTGTGAGAGAGAGAGAGAGAGAGAGAACACTATAGAGAAAAACATAACACGGGGATGCTGTTTTGACAACATCGTTATGTTGCTCAACACAGATAGATCTGTCCTGAGCTGTGCTATCCACAGGGATGAAGGACATTTTCTAGGGCAGGAATGAGAAGCTTGTGGCCCTCCAGACTGCAACTCCCATCATGCCTCACAATGGGCTATGCTACCTAGATCTAATGGGAGTTGCTATACAACAACTTCTGGAGGGTTACAAGTTGGTCATTATTCTAGGGCATTTCATGGCTTCTGGTGGCATCTTTTAATTGAAGCCACTGAGAGACTTCAGTGGGCTATCAAATATTTTCTTCCTAAGAATCTTATTACAAATGAAATGGGATTCAGAAGTTGGTGGGATTACATTTTCAATGTACAATATGACATGACATGGACTCTTTTGGAGCACGTTTTAATAATAGAATCATAGAATAGCAGAGTTGGAAGGGGCCTCCAAGGCCATCGAGCCCAACCCCATGCTCAATGCAGGAATCCACCCTAAAGCATCCCCGACAGATGCTTGTCCAGCTGCCTCTTGAAGGCCTCTAGTGTGGGAGAGCCCACAACCTCCCTAGGTAGCTGATTCCATTGTCACACTGCTCTAACAGTCAGGAAGTTTTTCCTGATGTCCAGCTGGAATCTGGCTTCCTTTAACTTGAGCCCGTTATTCCGTGTCCTGAACTCTGGGAGGATCGAGAAGAGATCCTGGCCCTCCTCTGTGTGACAACCTTTTAAGTATTTGAAGAGTGCTGTCATGTCTCCCCTCAATCTTCTCTTCTCCAGGCTAAACATGCCCAGTTCTTTCAGTCTCTCTTCATAGGGCTTTGTTTCCAGACCCCTGATCATCCTGGTTGCCCTCCTCTGAACACGCTCCAGCTTGTCTGCATCCTTCTTGAATTGTGGAGCCCAGAACTGGACGCAATACTCTAGATGAGGCCTAACGAGGGCCAAATAGAGAGGAACCAGTACCTCATGTGATTTGGAAGCTATACTTCTATTAATGCAGCCCAAAATAGCATTTGCCTTTCTTGCAGCCATATCGCACTGTTGGCTCATATTCAGCTTGCAACCTACAACAATTCCAAGATCTTTCTCGTTTGTAGTATTGCTGAGCCAAGTGTCCCCCATCTTGTAACTGTGCATTTGGTTTCTATTCCCTAAATGTAGAACTTGGCATTTATTTCTATTAAATTTCATTCTGTTGTTTTCAGCCCAGCACTCCAGCCTATCAAGATCACTTTGAAGTTTGTTTCTGTCTTCCAGGGTATTAGCTATCCCACCCAATTTTGTGTCATCTGCAAATTTGATCAGCGTTCCCTGCACCTCCTCGTCCAAATCATTAATAAAAATGTTGAAGAGCACTGGGCCCAGGACTGAGCCCTGCGGCACCCCACTCGTTGCCTCTCCCCAGTTTGAGAAGGTTCCATTGATAAGTACTCTTTGAGTCCGATTCTGTAGCCAACTGTGAATCCACCTAATAGTTGTTCCATCTAGCCCACTTTTAGCTAGTTAGTTAATCAGAATGTCATGTGGTACTTTGTCAAAAGCTTTGCCGAAGTCAAGATATATGACGTCCACAGCATTCCCACGGTCCACAAGGGAGGTTACCTTATCAAAAAATGAGATCAAATTAGTCTGACAGGACTTCTTCTTGACAAATCCATGTTGGCTTCTAGAGATCACCGCATTTATTTCAAGGTGTTTACAGATTGACTTCTTTATAATCTGCTCCATAATTTTCCCAGGGATGGATGTCAGACTGACTGGTCTGTAGTTCCCAGGTTCCTCCTTTTTGCCCTTTTTGAGAGAGAGAGAGAGAGAGAGAGAGAGAGAGATTGATTCTGTCCCAGAATTTTGCTGCCAATCTATATTCATTGGTAAATTCCCTCACCCCCACCCCCACCCCCGGTATTGTTATGCATTATTGCACTATATTTCACGGCAGGAAGGTGCAGATGCTGAGGCTGAAGGAGTTGGTCAAGTCCCTCCTCAGTGGAATGTCAGCCTTAAGAGGGGCGCCTTTCACCAACTCAGGTGTATATCAAAGCCTTTGCTGTTATGGCTATCCTGATGGGTATGACGTTTGGACTGAAGAATTTGAGCAGGGCAGGAGAATGGGAGTTCCAGCATGTCAGTGCAACAGAAGTCTTTCATAAGAAAGAATAAAGTGGTGGGAGGAAAATGTCAGTCATGTCTGATGCTGGGAGAAGCCCTGGTCGTGCCAAAGAGTGGGAGAAAATCCTGACAATTCATTATTATGAGGGCCTGTAAAGCCGCCAACAGAATAGAGGGAGAAAAAAACCTTTGGATTTCTTTGGACAGTCTCCTCTGAAACTTAACTGTTGGGAATTTGCAAGAGCACTTAGGTTTCCAGCAAGCCATCACTTTAGTTCAATCTATCTGCCCCAGTGTGCGCATATATATATATATATATATATATATATATATATATATATATATATTCCTCCAGTTTATTCCTCCCCATTACTGACTTTTTAAAGGATTTGAATAGCCTCCCAAGCACTGCCAGAGTTTAATATTGACACATAACATGTGTGCAGTCTTCTCCGCAGTTAATGAATATCGTTGCCAGATTGAGCAGAACAGGCACTGCACCAAATTTTCTCCCTTATATAAGCACAGGAGAAGTCTTGGGGGGTATTAAAAAGCCCACCATTGTAAGAGTCTAACTAATAAAAGAGACGCCATGTTTAAGTGAAATGTGGCTTCTTGGCAGTGCCTGTAACTGCATTAGAAACGCCGTGGCACTCCACATGAGTTACTCATATCCCGTCTCCATCAGCTCCTTTGACATATTTTGCTTACTGAACACTTCAGTAGCTTGGCTTGGTATTGCAGCTGAAAATAGAAAGCTGCAGCTCTTCTGTCTTCCATGAGACTCAATATTGAATCAAAGGCATGAGCTCCTGATATGAACAAAAATTTGAGAAAGGTAGAAGGTTTGACAGAACAGTGGGTGACCAGCCTATTTTAAATAAACAACATCTATGTTCCGATTCAGAGTAAGGTCTCAGGGGTAACAGGGCTGCCCGAGATTTATTTTGTTTTAGATGTATTTTGCCACATGGAAGTGTAATGCTGAACATCGTCTAAAGTATGTTTTCAATTAAACGTGTACTGTCTATGAATTTTTACATAACAATGGAGATTAGGAGGCAAATATTCCCGGGGCCATTGATTATTTTAGACATCAGTTTTGATGTTTGTTTTTAAATTATTTTATTATATTTTACATAGAGCCTTGGGAATATATTTCTATTTTGAAAGGTGACTTAGGAATCAATCAATCAATCAATCAATCAAATTTGGACTGAATTATTATTATATAAATTACTAATGTTCATTAAATAGTACTGAAAAAATACCATCTGCATTTGACAGCAGTTATACTATGGGAATGTGGCTGTAGTAATTATCTGCAACTGGAATGTATCACCCTAAGAACACATCTGGATAAAATGTTGATTTTTAATATAAGCCACTGTGTGAACTGAACATAGAGGGTGAAATTATTATGACATATATACCAGAAAAATGAATGTGGAGGTCATTCTACTTTTTACAATTGTCTGACATTCTCTGGAATACATTCTCCTAACACAGGTATAAAAGTTCACTGATGGATCATTTCTTGTGGTCTAAACTTGAATGCAACTCCCCCAGTCCCTGCAAGTTTGGCTCACATGACCAAACTGCCATGTTAGGATTGAGTGCATCCATGCATAGTTTGGCTCATGGGGCCATATGCTTACTTCATACATGCCTAGCTCTCTGTTCAGCCACCATATTGCTCACAACACTTTTGACTGTCTTATGACAACATAGAAAATAGGAACTAAGGGTGATTCCATATTAGGTGCTTTGCCCAGTTACATTTTATGAAGAGTCTACATATTACTGTCATGTTATTGTCCTCTTATCATAGAATCATAGAATAGCAGAGTTGGAAGGGGCCTACAAGGCCATCGAGTCCAACCCCATGCTCAATGCAGGAATCCACCCTAAAGCATCCCTGACAGATGGTTGTCCAGCTGCCTCTTGAAGGCCTCTAGTGTGGGAGAGTCCACAACCTCCCTAGGTAACTGATTCCATTGTTGTACTGCTCTAACAGTCAGAATGAGTGTTTGAGCTAATTTCCTCCTTTTAGAATTAGCTAGTCCCCATTTTGTTAACAGCATAATGCATAAATCCACTGTGAGCCCCCCTTAGACCTATGGTGCTTGCCATGTGTATCCACGCAAGCTGCATACCTGTGTGAATGAGGCTAGATGGTAATGCATTTTAATGGGAGAAAAATAATAATTCAACATGGCATTGCAAGATGTCAATTTTGCACTTAATTTTTTCCAATCCAAACCTGTTTATTTGAATGTAAGTCCTCATGAGTTCAGTAGGCCTCTCTTAATAAGATTAGTTAGGAGGACTGCAGACTTTATATCCTTCCCTCATGTTCTGTTTGATCTTCCCTTTCTAGGAATGGGGGAAAGAATTCTAGGGGGTATCATATGTTGTACAGCTATGTGTATTTCATAGGAATTTTAGGGAAGGTTGGATCATTATTGTTATTTAAAAAAACTAGGGATAAATTCCAATTTGCCTGCATCAGTCAAAACCACAACCCAGCCATGAAAATGCACATTGCACATTAGTCATACAGAGCTGTTATGAGCTCATGTTTTGGAGTTTTGTGGATTTTTCAGATAAGGGGAACGTTTCACGCTTGAACACATTTTCTGAGCCAAAAAACAAACACAACGTCCCATTCAAAGAAGAAAAATATCCCCTGGTTTGTATAATGCATTTCTAGCTGTCTGGGCCTGTCCTAGTGGGAGATATCAGTAAAGCAAGTTATTTGGTCCTGTCCCCGGGAATAATGGCATGTTATGGAGCTAGATAAATACAAGGAAGAAAGGTGTGTAACTGAATGAAATTCAGAAGACAAATGTTCCATGCTCCAAAAGGAAAGTCAGGGTTTTATCTTAGGGTGACCATATGAAAAGGAGGACAGGACTCATGTATCTTTAACAGTTGTGTAGAAAAGGGGATTTCAGCAAGTGTCCTTTGTATGCCTGCAGCACCTGGCAAAATTCCCTCTTCATCGCAACAGTTAAAGCTGCAGGAGCTCTTTTGTATCTGGTCACTCTAGTATATCTCCTGCAGCTTTAACTGTTGTGATGAAAAGGGAATTTCACCAGATGCTGCATGCATAACAATGACACCTGCTGAAATCTCCTTTTTTACACAACTGTTAAAGATACAGGAGCTCTGTCCTCCTTTTCATATGGTCACCCTATTTAACTACATGGATAAATAATTAAAGGTAAAATATGTGTGCTCTATTTTAGGTTTCTGAAGGTGTTTTTGACAGGGTTCTGTCACTCGATTAAAGAAATCTTAGAATATTATTCCCGAATTTTAGCTGATTAATTCATTACAATGCATATGCAATGTGATGAAATACAAGTAGTCACCCTTTTTAGCAGTAGCTGAGTCTGTTCATGCACTGCATTCTGTTCCCATGGGGCCTACGTGCACTGTGCAAAACTGGGGACATTGGGAGCAGTGGCCATTCTTCCCAGCAGTGGCCAAATCCTTTTACATGGTGCCCCTGTGGGTATGACGCATGACACATGAAGCCAGGGACTCCGCAGGTGCTGGAAGAAACAGTTGAGACACTGACCGAGAACCTCTTTATACAAAGCTTTTATCTTGTGATTGGTCACTCATGGAAGTTTGCGGTTCCTTTACATGCAGTTGTCATCCTCTCCTGTGTCTTTTGTCCTTTATGCCATTTTAAAAAAAGATTAAAATACAGGGCGTTGAATTTCTCTGTGAAAAGAGGAAGTCGTGCAATAATAGGAGCTATACCACAGGATTATCTAATGGCTGTATAATAAACATATCGAAATATTAAGGTTAAAAAAAAGAATTTCCAACTTTTGTGTGTTCAGTTCAACCATAACTCACAAGCCACCATAGGTTTTGCCACTGATCTATATATGATGCTTGTCCATCTCCAGCCAGCATGGCTTAGGCTAATGGAGGGCATCACCTCGGAGAAGGCTGGTCTGGGCAGTTGTAAGGTGAGCTGCACTAAAGAAACACTGAAATTTTGAGTGAGTAACAAAAAGAGAGCATGTATTTTGTGTCCTGAGCTGAGAGGCTGGACTGGAAAGCGTGTGCTTCATGTTTGGCGTAGCGATCAGGAAAGGGTCATTGCATACTACCCCACTGAAAACATTCCAAGAATATGGTGAAACATTTGGTTCCCACTTGCTTAAAACTGCTGCTGGGAGTGTTGAACAAACACGAAGCATGGATATATTAATATTTCGTACAATCAAGGGCTATAAATATTGACTGAGGTGTACTTGGAATGTTGTATTCGTCATTGCAAGCGACAGGGGCCAAGAATACCATTGAGAGGGATCATCATTCTTGGAAGACCCAACTGGCTTTAACCGAGACTGCAAACTGATTAATTCTACAAGGTACGCAGCTCAACAGTGGAGAAGGGTGGCCCCGATGTCAGTGGGGTGGTGAATCCGCTCAGGGTTTCCGTCAGAACCAGATTCACCGCCCCACTGATTTCGGTGCCACCAGCCTCCACTGCAGCTGAAGTCTGTAAAATGTATTCATGTAAAATATATTCTCAGGAATTCTCTGCAAAATGTATTTTAAGCAACTCCACCCTAAAAATCAAAGTAACACACTTACCATGGGGACTGGCATTCTTGTGACAAGTTTCTCTCTCTGTTTGTTTGCCTTTCTTACACACACTTGCTTCATTCAGTGGAGTTCCAATCATGAATCTTGTCCATCATCACATGACTTTACTCATCAGTATGCTGGAGTCATGCCATGTGTCTACTAAACAATAAAGTAGGAGTTTAGAAACTCACTGCAGAGATGACAGTCCCATGACAAGTGTCATTTCTGGACTATTTCTGGAACTGCATTCATGGCTTAGCCGCACTGTCCCTGGTTTCAGTATTGGTTACTTCCCTTCTGCCTAGCAGTTGTTGACTGTCTGAAGTAAGAACTTAAGAACATAAGGAGAGCCATGCTGGATCAGACCAAGGCTCCATCTAGTCTAGCACTCTGTTCACACAGAGGCCAGCCAGCTGTTGGCCAGGGACCCACAACCAGGATACAAGAGGAACAGCACTTGCCTGCTCATGTTCCCCAGCAACTGGTGTAAATAGGATTACTTATACTGGAGGCAACACACAGCCATCAGGACTAGCAGCCATTGATAGCCTCCTCCTCCAGGAATTTATCCAATCCCCTTTTAAAGCTATCCAAATTGGTGGCCATCACTTCATTTTGTGGTAGTGAATTCCATATTTTAATTATGTGCTGTATGAAGAAATACTTCCTTTCATCTGTCCTGAATCTCCTACCAATCAGCTTCATGGGATGACCCCGGGTCCTAATATTAGACAATAAAGGTCCGCATAGTTAAAGCAATGGTATTCCCCATAGTAACCTATGGCTGCGAGAGCTGGACCATAAGGAAAGCTGAGCGAAGGAAGATAGATGCTTTTGAACTGTGGTGTTGGAGGAAAATTCTGAGAGTGCCTTGGACTGCAAGAAGATCAAACCAGTCCATACTCCAGGAAATAAAGCCAGACTGCTCACTTGAGGGAATGGTATTAAAGGCAAAACTGAAGTACTTTGGCCACATAATGAGAAGACAGGATACCCTGGAGAAGAGGCTGATGCTAGGGAAAGTGGAAGGCAAAAGGAAGAGGGGCCGACCAAGGGCAAGATGGATGGATGATATTCTGGAAGTGACAGACTTGACCTTGGGGGAGCTGGGGGTGGCGACAGCTGACAAAGCTCTGGCGTGGGCTGGTCCATGAAGTCACGAAGAGTCGGAAGTGACTGAACGAATAAACAACAAAACCATCATGTAGGTGGCTGCCTCTGCACATACACAAGAATTCCAGCAATGGGGAAAGGGTAGGTAGGGCATTCTTGTTCCTACTTCAAAAGAGGGTTAGGCAACCTGATGCCCTCCAGATGTTTTGGGCTAGAACTCCCATCAGCCCCAGCCAGCATGCCAATTGTCATGAAGTATGGGAGCTGTAGTCAAAAAGATTTGGCAAGCACCAAGTTGCCTACCCCTGGGATGTCTGCAAAAACTGTCCATATGGCTAGAAGACTAAAAGAGAGAAAGAGACTAAATTGTGTACAAATCAAAATAGAACATTTCTAAAGCCAACCGTGGCAGTTATTCTGCTGTTTCTGGGGAGTGCAGAGGAAGGGAGAAATTACAGCTCCTCCCCCCCCCCCTGAGAAATTCAAAATGAAATGGAGTTCTGCCAAAGGACAGATTGGACTGGAGGACAAAAGAAGACCAAAGTTAAATATCAACCATTCAAAAGCAGCTATTTGCATGCTGGCATAACTTGGTGTGAAAAAAAGGAGAAGAAAAGGAAAAATTACCCACAGATACTTATTGATTTGTGATGTAATGAGCTTTTTAAAAATAAAAATTACATTATTGGGAAGTACGTAGTTTAGAAGAGTTTCTGTTTTAAATGTATGTTTTCCCAGCTAAATGCGGGGTTGATACAATACATACCCACATTCTTCTGAGATTGATCTGTAGCTTACTATACTCTGTTTAATCATCCCTGACATACTGATGGTTGCATTCTTTTCTTGGAAGTAGAGAATAATGTATTTCTTCATGTTCAGAGAGGGAAGTATCCCATGGTGGCTTTTCCATTAGTGCAACTTGTGGCTCTCCAGATATTGCTGGAATGCAACCCTCATCACCCCAGACCATTGGCTATTCTAGCTACAGCTAATGAGAGTTGCAATCCAATAACATCTGGAGGACCACAGGTTGTCCTCCAGATGCCCTTACTCTAGTGGGAAGTGCTTCCAAATCAGAACACTGGATGTTCACCAGTCCTCTGCCTACTGCAACTCTTTGCACCATATAATATTTTGTTCTGGAAGTTCTCCCAACTTTCAGGTAAGGTGGGTGGCTGGGAGGCTTAAGCACATAGCAACACAACAAGAGCCATCAAACCTAAGTTCCATCCAGTCCAGCGTTCTGTTCTGTTCAGTGGCCAACTAGTTGTCGACCAAGAACTCACAAGCAGGACAGGTGCAATAGGTTTAAGTGAGTTGGTGAGGCTTGGCAAAAGTTGGGTGCTCTGACTTGCTGCAAATGGAAGTGCATTCTGCTAAGGCAAAGCCAGCACTGGATACAGCCTACAGAGAGTAGCCCTTCTAACAAACACTTGACATTGTATATCTCTTCCTTCTCTTCTTTGTATTCTGGGCTAAAACATAACCTGTTTGCTGTGTAGAAGAGCCCAGGATTAATTTGTTATTTCACCTTCACCAGGAGGCATAAGCCGCAATAAATATGTCAATATATCATAAACTGTGTTGATATCATGATATGACTCATGTAGCTACCTGTGATGCAAAGCTGCCTGTGTAAATACTTTGAAATACTTACAGCAAGTCTGCAGCTCCTGGTAAGCAACTTCCTATAACTAATACGAGAAGCCAGTAAGAAGGTGTAAGAAGCTCAGTATCTTCTTCGGCCATCGGAACACTATTTGGTGACATGTAGTGTGAGGCTAAAGAAAATAGTATCAGAACTACACATTGATGTCTTATTTATCTTTTACATTCCTAATGGACATCATCCCTCGTATTGATGCTACTCTTTTCTTTTCTTTTTTGCCTGTTGAAAATGGTTCCAAGAAAATCTATAACAACTGTATCATCAGGCACATTGTGACAGAAACATTGACTAACGGACACAATAAGGCAGAGGACATATTTTCAAGATGGAACAAATAAGAACAGATATGGCAGCTTTCCCTAACCTGGTGCTTTCCATATGTTTTGGATTTCAACTTCCAGCAGCCCGCTGGCCAGCACTGAGACCAATGGTCAGGAATCCAGGGAGTTGTAGTCCAAAACATCTCAAGCCTACCAGATTGGGGAAGGCTGATGAACGGGGAGATAGAGAGCTCTTTGGAAGCCAAATGTGTCATTTTTAGTGCACTGTAGCCACATGGAGGACTAAAAGGGTCAAATTCAGTGATTCTTTGTATCATTATTATCTCTCTTTTCTCTGTCGTGGAGGTTTTTCTACATGGACATGACGGGCTTTGCAAAGTCATGCTGCTTCTTACTGCTTCAGAAATTTCCTGACTATTAAACATATTTTAAGTATGACTGCTTTCTGTATGTTGGTGTGGATGTATTTTGGTAGGCCCAGTTTCTGAAGGTTTTCTGAATAGTTTTTTGATCTGATGCTGGTGACTGATGTGATGATGATGATGATGATTTATTCCCAGTGTGGCCTGCATGGGGGGTGCTAGGAGGGAGTAAAAATAGCTCCCAGACCTCTTGCAGTTGCCACCCCCTGACCTAGGCAGAGCCAGGATATTGTGTGAAAAATTGTTGCTGAGAAGGTATTATCTCTGAGGTGTGACTGTTGCTACAAAGCTGTTCCCAGTGCGATCCATGGTGCAGTGGTAACATGGTAATATTTCTTTCCTATGGATGGACAACATTCATATAAGCATCCCTCTGGTTTTTTATACTGGCATCCCCTTCTTTTGGCCCCACTGACACTAATGTGGGAATAACCCACTTGATACAAACATTCCTGTGTTACTTGTCCATTATGGAAGAAAGACAGGGGCAGGATCTACACTACTGCTTTAAAGTGCTTTATAACAGTTTTGACAACTGTTGGGGCCCAGGACACACTCCATATACAGTTGTCAAAACTGTTATAAAGCTCTTTAAAGCACTTTAAAGCTGTAGTGTAGATCCGTCCATGGGAAGAGGTATCACTTTGTGGGAACAACCACCCCGCAATAATAATAATAATAATAATAATAATAATAATAATAATAATAATAATAATAATAATGTACAAATTGCTTTAATTGAAAAGAGATGGTGACTCCCACAGGGCCATCAATATGGGATGTCTTGCAAAATATGAAATGCTTGGCAACAGAAATGCAAGTCAATGTTACATAAGTAGATTTATTCTCACTGAATTTGTTCATATATTTTGTACCTCGCACATCTTCTAAGATTTTGAATTTCAGCCTTACCAAATAATCATATGGCAAAAGAATCTAATTCTTTTGAATCTACTTGCACAACACAGAGCTGAAAAAATTCCAGTCAGACCCCACGAAATCATCCAGTTAAATCAGTAATAGCAAAATGTGGTGGTGGTGGTGGGGAAACCATTATCAGATAAAAGAATTTTTACTATCTGACAATCTACTTTTCTGCCCAGCTTATACAAAAATGAGGTTTGATTCATATTTTGAAAACAGCAATCCCTTGAGGTGTGCTCATGATCCTAATGCCTTCAGGGGTTAAATCAGATCACTTCCCCCAGTAAAAAAATTGATCCGGAAACTGGAGGTATTAAACCTGATTTGTTAACCCAAACTTGCCTGGTCTAATTGAATTCTTGTCACTTTCAGAGATGGTTTGTCTAACACACTGAGTGTTTAATTTATAGCTGCATGAAGATTGACCCGGCATCTCTTTTGTTCTCTAATCACTGTTTGTTTTAACCTTCACGATGTATTAATGTAATTACTCTAAGGACAGAAATGTCTTCCCTGGTCTTTAGTTCATATTCAATTACAGAGTTACAGACTTGCTTCTGACTCCAACAAAGCGATTCTGATTGCATATTGTGTGGTACTTCTAATCATTTGAAATGCCTACTTTGTTTACCCCGTAGCTGTCAAGGCCCCTGTTTTCTGTGTTTAACCCCTTCTGAAGTTCCCTCTGCTTTCAGCCATTATTGAAGCTGACTGGATAGTTTTTCTAGTTACAGTTAAGTCAGCATTCATGCATTCAGGACTTTGTTGACTCAGTTGCGGTAATACAGATTTTCCCACACTGTCTACTTGACACTTGCAAGTCCAGTTTGTACCAACTTCCATTGTATTAAGCAAACAGCTATACTGCACTAAAATTCCACTCATTGTTCACGCTAAAGCTACAGGATTTTCTCCAGTTCGCAGACAGCAAAACCCATTGTTATCCCCAAACTCTCTTAAGATGGAATCTGAAAAGAAACCATATGACCCTGAACTGGATTAGCCTTCAGGAAGTCTTAGGCTTTGGTGTTTTGTAGAAACTACCCCAAGGGGACCAGGGAAATACAAAATCTATATTTCAGAACTAGGGTCCATTCTGAAACACACTCATTTCCCTTACATTGTGTGAATCATCTACAGCTCACTGTTCACTGTACTGGTGTGAGTGGTAGGTAGACTAAAGGGAACTGAATATGCATAGACGTGCAGACAGCATGTGCTTGGTGTGCCAGGCACACCCTAATATCTTCAGGGGTGCTCTGCTTCCCCCCCACACTGCTTCCATGGGCGCTTAGAAATAATAAAGCAGCAGGTGCACACAGCACCTCCCATTCCCATCCCTGCTGGCCCTCTAGCTAACTTTCCTTAACACGCTGCATCACCAGTGGAGCCCAGGTCTTAAAGACGCAGTGCACTGGCAATGCAATGCACTTGTGTGTCCCCGGCCTGCTAAGGAAGTCAGTCAGTGGCCCGGCAGGGTTGGAAGTGGGAGACTCATTTCCAGGGCTTCTGGAAACAGGCCCCAGGCAGCCCCTCTGCCCCCTCCTGCGATCCTCTCCCTCCCGCATCCAAGAAAGGTGCAGCCACTCAAAGTGGTCACCACACCTTGCCTCATCCCCCGATCCTGCCTGCCCGCTGCCAGGTAACTTACTTTTCCACTGCACATGCCTGTCCAGGGCCAGATCTACACTCAGCAGGATATGACACTTTGAAAATGGTTTGAAAACTGTATATGGAGTGTGTCCTGGGCCTCATCAGTTGTCACTACTGTTATAAACCATTTTAAAGCAGTAGTGAAGATCCTGCCCAGGTCATGGAGCTGTGCACTGGACAAGCACACAGTAGAAAAGTAAGTTGCTTGGCAGCAGACAGGCAAGATTGTGAGGCTAGGCAAGACGAGACATGGCGCCCACTTTGAGTGGCTGCATCTTTCTTGGGTGTGCAAGGAAGGGGGTGGAGGATCCCGAAGAGGGAGGGGATCATGGAAGGAGGCAGAGGGGAGTGGGCCATTCCTGAGGCCCTGGATGGAAAACACACTTCCTCACCCACCCACCTCTCATGCTTTCCTTTCCTCCGCTCCCAAACCTAGGCGCACACCCTAATGAAATGTGCAGCACACGCCTATGTGGATATGATAGATGAACACAATGCAATTTCAGAGTCACTAAATGAATTGAAGACATTAATCTTTGCAAATACATCAAAACCCAAATACATTACTGTAACCATATACTCTGATGCTTCAATGTCAAGAATAAGCCTTAAAATACCTTTTACTAGGAAAGAAGTCAATTGATAAAGCTGAAATACATGCTTTTCCTTTCAGGACATACAGTCATGCAAGCTTTCTTGTATTTCACAGCCCAGAGAGCTAATATTTTAAGAGTTTGCCTGTTCCCTAAAAGAAAATAAATCAGTGGCACAAAATCCAACATTTTAAAATGATTAATTCAAGCAAATTATTTTTAAAGGCATGTGCCTACAATCCAACAAGGACTTAAGCAGCCTTCTGTGCCCAGCGCATGTGCATGCATATGGAGCTGTACAACTATGTGTGTGCATCCCAGTCCCCATTAATAAATAATAATAATAATAATAATAACAACAACAACAACAACAACAACAACAACAACAACAACATTTATTTCTTACTCACCTCTCCATTTGATCGAGGCGGGGAATAACAGTAAATATAAAATACATAAAACGGAATTAAGAACATAATATACATCCTAAAAACATTCTAAAAATGTCCTAAAATTCCACTGGATAGGCCTGCCGGAAGAGATCAGTCTTGATAGCTTTCTTGAATGCTACTAGACCGTCAAGTTGACAAATCTCCTCCGGCAGGCCATTCCACAGTCTGGGAGCAGCAGAAGAGAAGGTCCTCTGGGTAATACTTGTCAGCCTAACTTTGACTTGCTGAAGTAGATTCTTCCCAGAGGACCTGAGTGTGCAGGGCAGATTGTATGGGAGAAGGTGATCCCGCAGGTAGCCTGGACCCAAACCATGTAGGGCTTTAAAGGTGATAACCAACACTTTATACTTCACTCAGAAACTAATTGGCAGCCAGTGAAGAGATTTTAGGACTGGTGTAATGTGGTCCCCCCCCCCCACAGGTGTACCGCTGACCAGCCTGGCTGCCATATTTTGAACTAGTTGAAGTTTCACGACTAGGCACAAAGGTAGCCCTATGCAGATCGCATTGCAAAAGTCGAGCCTCAAAGTTACCAGCGCGTGCACTACCGTCTTTAGTCTGGGCCCCATTGTAGCGGCTGGCTTTTCATGACGATGGGGATGTACACCCAGAACCACCAGCAACTATGCAAAAAACCCTGACCTGGACTACACTCAGTGAACTCTTTCAGATGGGGGTGGGGGAGAATCACCCTCCTTTACTGTTGGCTCTGAAGCTGCATTTCTTCCGATTCTTCCGATTCTGCAACACGCTGCAGTTACATGGAGGAAGAGAGCAGGAAGAGAAGTGACCACATGGCCCATTCAGTTAAGTGGGATGATGCCCTCTAGTGGCGTTTTACAGCAAAGCCTCTACTGCACGTGGCAGGAAATTGTGGCAAATAAAGCTACAGTTCAGAAGAGCCGCAACTAATGTAGATTTTTTTATAATGAAAAAAATAGCAGAAGAAGTGGGAGATGAGCGGGAGGAACACGTCATCATCAAAATGACCTGTGAAGATCCAATAGTGGCCAGTCACGAGCATGCTTTAAAATGCTCGTCTGAAGAAGCTCTTCGTTTTCTTTTCAGTATAAGAGAAAAGCAGTGAGTAGCAACAGTAACTTTTTTTAAAGAAACATTTATTGGAGGGCAGCATACACGGTTCTTCACCTCCCCAATTCATCCTCACAACCACAACCCTATGAGGTAGGTTAGGCTGGGTGGTAGTGTCTGGCCTAAGGGCACTCAGGCCACAGCTAGACCTAAGGTTTATCCTGGGATCATCCAGGGTTCGCTCCTGCCTGAGCACTGGATCCCCTGTGTGTCACCTAGATGAACAGGTTTGACCCATGGACAATCCAGGGATAAACCTTAGGTCTAGCTAAGGCCTCAGCTACCTCAGTGGCTGAGAGGGAACTGAATGTGGGTCTCCCTAGTCCTAATCCAGCAGTCTAACCTCTGCACCACACTGGGAATTTTAATTTCCAATGGAGTTACTTTTCAAAGAGTGCCTTGAAGAAGCACTTTACTGCTGAAATAAACAGGGCAGTGATGTGCAACTATTAAAAAATACATAGGTATGAATTCACCTAAAACTCATTGGTGCACCAAGTTTCTGATGTGCCATTTTATTTATTTTCATTTATTTATTTCATTTTATACTGCCCCATAGCCGAAGCTCTCTGGGCAGTTTACAAAAGTTAAAAACAGTGAACATTAAAAACAAATATACAAAAATTAAAAACTATCAAAAACATAAAAACAACAATCAGCACTGCTGATCCAAATCAAAGGGGAGGGGGGGCACACCTTTGCAAACATATACACAGGCCCATACTTGACGACACTTGATGGATTAAGACCTGCAGAGTCTAATCTTAATGGGCAGCATCTGATACTGCTTGTCTGCTAGTGGGACCTCCCACTTGCTGAATGGGAGCCTAGTAGTCCCGGAAGAAATTAGAAATGAGCTGAAATGCTCGCTTCCAAATGGATGCAGATCAGTAGACCTCCCAGAATTTTTCTTACACTCAACATGGATGGTTTGTGGGTTTTAAAAAAAATGCTTTCATGATCCTATCCTTAAAAGGGGGAATAACAAAATAAAAGCTTTTATTTCAACGCTGCTATGGCTTACCTTTCTTTCATAGGAAATCTCTTCCAGCAAGTAAATTGTATTTCAGTTCTCCCCCTCCTTTGTGCCAGCCAAATGTACCCAATGACCAGATAATGCATGGGCATAGGGAAATGCAAAAGAGGGTAAAACATTTGTGTGATGTTTTGTCTTGTACTCCATGCAAATGCAGATTTCTTGCCCTTGCAGATGTCATTGTAGGTTGGCACTTTCCCCAAAGCTCCAGAGTTTCTTGGGATTGGAACTAAATGAGTCCCTATTGGCCTGGAGCAGGGAAAGTTAGCTGTTAGCCTGAAAGTACAATCTACACCACCAGCCATTTCCATCTGGCGACCTCTCCCACTGGTAGCTTAGAAATGGTGCCTCCTCCAATGAGCATTGGGAAATGCTGCCAGCTTGGAAGCATTGATAGGAATGTTGCTGTTAGTGTAAGTCACAGAGGTTGCCAAGAAGTCGCATGAGAAGATGTGGTGCATGGGCAGTGCTAGGAAATAAGAACACACTTGTCGTGAGACAACTTTGCTTCCAGTGTGTTGCTGTAGTAGGAATGAAAAAGAAAGTATTAAAAAAGAATTTTACTTTTTTCCTAAGAGGGGTTTTTGTTTATGAAATTGTAAGTAGCCTTCGATCTCTCAGAAAAAGTTGATTAAGGTAGATGATTAATCTATTGAAATTAAACAGCTGATAGCCCTAATTTTAATACTTCAAGACTATAGTCATATACACATGGGAATAAGTCGAAACATACTTAATAGGACTTACTTTTCAGTCTACAAGCATAAGATTGCTCTGTAAGAAAGATCAATTAATCAAAACCACACTCTTAAATGTGCTTACTAGTATGTGGTTGCCATTGAACTCAGTGGGACTTACTTCTGAGTAAACCTGTGGCTTGCATTGCAAAGAGTTAAATTTAGGAGATTATGAGGCAGTCTTGTGGCAGCAGATGCTGAATTTGGACTGGGTGGATATACTACAGCGTCAAATGCCTATTTGGCCATAAAACTCATTTGGTGGCCTTGGCCAAGACTCTCTCTCTCTCTTAGCCAACCCATGTCACAGGGTTGTTTCAAGGATAAAATGGGATAACAAATATATGCTGACCTGAGTTTCTGGGAGGAAGGACTCCCCTACACCAAGCATGATAAATAAATGTCTTTGTGCTACCTTTCCCTGCTATTGTTTCATTTAAAACATTTTTAGTTAAGAAGATAGAATAAACTAAGCAAAGAACAATGCCATGCAGTGGCAGATGAGGGTCCCTGTCTCTTTCCTGACATGAGGAGTATTTCTAGTCGCAGGGACTTAAGAGTGCCGCTTAAGCCGCAAGGAGAGTGGGGTGGGGTGAGGGGCATGCACAAGCCAGATAACATCTGGGAAAGGAATGTTTTCCTAACTTCCCCTGAAATAACAATACAAGTGGAACCAAGCGGTGGACCTGCCAGGAGCTTTCAGCAATATTATTTGATTCCTTAGCTTGTCATAGATCGCAAACTTTCCAGTAAAGCTGAACAACAATTCAAAGTCTTTGCCTCTTTTTCATTAAGACCTAGCATCTCTCTCCCTCACCCCTTCCCGCTTTGGCTGCAAGGCTCAGTGGAGCAGATCAACCCTTTTAACCTTAGTGTTCATCACTGTATGGAGTGGGACAGCACTGCTCTTTGGAAAGCATAAGGTCACTCCTAGATGATTTCTTATTTAAATGCACTATAAACCTGAAAAACGTATGGGTGGATTTGTATATGCCAAAGTCTACTGTTTTAACCAGGGCTGGTTCTTGGTTTGGGGGCTCCCTGAGTGGGCCCTCATTAAAAGGTGAAGAGTCCAATAATAAATCCCACCCCCTGCTGATAGCAGTGGCTCCCCCTCTTCCTCCTCCTCCTCCTCAGCACCGAAACTGTTCCCTCTTTTTGACCGGCGAGTGTTAGCACAACTGGGTGAAATAGCAGATACTGGAGGAAATATCTCTATGGCTCCATTCAGAAGACACCTTAAACCATGGCTTTAACCATGGTGGTTAAGCCAGAAAGCTGAGCTGTGTTCAGAAGATACCTTAAACCATGGCTTTAACCATGGTGGCTAAAGCAAAATGCCTTATTCACCATGGTTAAAGCCATGGTTTAAGGTGTCTTCTGAACATGGCCTGACATTCTGGCTTAACCACCATGGTTAATGCCGTGGTTTAAGGTGTCATCTGAATGGGGCCTATATCTTGTCCATATCAGGACTGTTAGCCTGATTCACAATATGCCAAATTCATGCTAGTATGGGGTAAAAAGAAACTGCATATTTAAAATTCATTAGTGCACATATGGTGATGTGTGCTGGGTCACATATACATGCACACGTTCCAAGATATATGGTTGGCAATAGTGTCAGATTTAATATCCCTTATGCATCCTGATTATTTTGTTTCTCCTCTCTGGCACTGTCCACTCTGACTACATTGGCTTATCTATTAAACAGGTATATATGTATTGATTCACATGAATAGCAGCGGGGGCCAAGTTCACTAGTCCATGCAGGAATCTGTGAGTCTCAGGAACTGATTACTGCCCCCAGAATTTGGATGGCTCAACTAATGACCCAAAACCAAAATATCATGTTATAGATGATATATTCTTTATAGTCCTGCACAATTTGTGACTCACCATGCTCAGCACAGCCTACCAACAATGTATGGAACCCCACTAACACGTGATAAGCTTTCTGTTTGCTTGGCTGAGATTGCAAATATTGGGGTGTGTCAATCATGTGGCAGCCACCATGTATGGCTGATAAGTTCCATGAGTGATTTGTCAACCAAGACATTTCCGATTCACATCTTACCTTTAACGCAAGCTGGCTAGAATATGGGGATAGCACTAACAAAATTTACAGGATTGAGACAGTGTGTCTGAACTGCTTTCAATGGTCAATGCTAAGGGTTGGATCTGGGATCTGCTCTTGCAGAAATTTCCTTTGCCCAATTTTGGGGCATCCTCCCCTCCCCCTGACACCGCAGCTCATTCCATTCAGCAGGGTCTTCTGTCTCTCGGTAGCATTTTCAGAGAGCTGGAGGGTAGTGGGAAAGTCCACTTCCGTCAGTGCAGTTGATCCAATATATATCTGAAACCAACTGAAAGAATTACAGTTATCAATTTTTGCCATCTCTCAGCATGACAACGCAATAAATACAGGCTTTGTTTTATTAAAAGTCCAAAAGTGTTTATTACCTCAACATATCACCAAGTATAATTGAACTTTAGGGAAACAAATCCAAACAGATGCATGTCATGCTTAGCAAATCCCTTCTCGTTGTAGCAAACCTGCTGTGTCTACAATAATTAGTTTGTTAGCAGTATAGAACTGATAACGCACAATACCGGGTCTGCCAATACATCTTTAATTTTATTCCAGGAACACTATTCGAGGTGAAAGGTTATGGCTAATCCTGACCAGACTTTCATACCCAGCTTTAAGGTCTTAAATAAAAATCCTTCATAAACTCTTGTCAGGATTATCTGTGTTCTGTTTTGGACTTGTGACAGAATTTTCTTTGGCTCTTCTTGCAGGAGTGTTCTGACTAATTTGGCAGACCTTAGCAGTGTTCATTCACTATTTGTCTTAACAATCTTCTTCAAGGGGCCTATGACAAAACCAAGAGCTGGTTCTAAATCATATAGGCATACAAAACAGGCCTGAGTCAGACCACAAATCGAGCTAGCTCTGAATGGTCTCTTTTGGCAATGTCAGCTCTCGGTAGTCTTGAGCAAAGGTCTTTTCCAGCCTTGAAATCCATTTAAGTGGAGATGTCACAGGTTGAACCTCGGTCCTTGTATTTACAAACCACTGAGTGATGAACAACCTTGGAATGCATGCTGGACAGATGATATGATTAATACTGCAATATGTTTAGCACATCAAAATCTCTCTTCATGTTAAAAATAAGCTAAGAGACAGGCCTTTCTCATAATGCTCTACAGGGAGATTTTTTTTTACCAGCGAAATAGAAACCCATAGGACTGCTTCATGTGCTCTTGCCAGATGTTTGAACCGGCTCTTCGAAAACATCAAAAAGGTGCTGACCCACTCTCTCCATTCCGTTGTCATGTCCCCTGGCTGTTTTATTCTGAGGGAATGGGGAGGAGGTGCCTTGTAGCAATTATTTGAAATTACTCGATGTACTTCTGGTTTAGGGATGGATTGGCTGTGTTGTTGCTGTCCAAACACCTGTCAGGAAATTGTTGTCCTTATATTACTGGAACAAAATGGCCCTGGATTGCCAAATGATAGTGTGGTGAAGAAACCTTACTTACCACACTTGCTCGACTAGTAGAATGTGTAGTTTAGCCCTAGAACTCCAAAATAATAACCTTTATAGGGGCGGCATAGGTGTGAGATCCATATGTCTTTCAGATTTACTCTCACGTTGTATAAAAAGCGAACGTGTACATTCTCTTACATTGCCACTCATCACATTGTCCCATTTAGCAACTTGCCTTAATATAGTTATTTATTTATACAGATGGTTTGATTTAGAATAGGAAACAATGTCCACAGATGAAGCCAGGCAGACACCTCTGAACTGAAACAAAACTGATTGGGGATTACACTTTGTACTATTTTGTCTGATGAAAAGAGGAGATAATAAAAGACACCAGGATAAATGTAATGAAGAGAAACAAAACAGAGCTTCGTAGGGGTTAATCCCAGCCCACTAGTGAATACAAAGGGGTTAATCTAGCCAAAAGAGGCTTTAAGTAAAAAGTCTAGGACAAAACTTGTTACTTTATGATCTAGTTGAACCTAATGAAAGACTCTGTTTGGAAAAGAGATTTGGATTTGGACCCGGTGGGGCAGAAGATGCCTCTGTGACTTTTCTGTTGTTTTATGCACACTAGGAACTTTGTTGTGGTCTAATAAGTGATTTGCAGTATCTTCATTGTCTCTTGCAGTCTTTAAAAGGCCAAAGCTGTAGGGAAAAAAATGGAGAAGCCATATAACTTTGACTTATGGGCAAAGGATTTTTTTTTTCTTTATCACATTTTATGCTCCAAACTGCAAAAAGATTCTTAATATTCCATTAAACAAATATAGTGATGACAAATTGCTTCAGGTACAACAGAGATTAAAATATAAAATTAGAAACTACAAATATTAGAAATAAACTATACTTTCCTACAATGGTGTAATTATTTCAACTTTGTTCACTGTAACGATAACAACAACATCCTTTGAACTTAATGCTGGATTTCATGGGAATTCACATAAATCTTTATTTATGGGGAGGGACAGTAGCTCAGTGGTAGAGAACCTGTTATGCATACAGAAGATTCCAGGTTCAATTCCTAGCTTCTCCAGACAATATTGGACAATACTGGAAAAAGCTGGAACAATGGTCTGAGTCTGTACAAGGCAGCTTCCTACATTCCTATTGCCTGAGTTTGAAAGAAAATGAGCATTCCCAACTTTCATAGGTCAGGCTGTGCTTGTCTATTGTGGGAGTTTATATTTTCTATCCTAATACACAAAGAGTACTAAAATAAAAACAACATAAAAAAAGAACATCACATCATAAAAATTGTTATACGATCATGAGATTGGAACAGAACAGTCAGATCAATGTTGTGGCACCCTGTCTCCATAAAAGGCTAGTACAACTAGTGTTGCCCGGATTTTTCACACTCAAAGATCAAAAAATGGGCTTTGGAAGGTTGCCAAAAGCCCTCCCCCCCCAACTCCTCTACCCATACCTCAGTGGTTTCTTGCGAAGGGGGTTGTGCACATTACAACTATGATATGTTTTATTTGTTTATTTATTTATTTATTTATTACATTTCTATACCGCCCAATAGCCGGAGCTCTCTGGGTGGTTCACAAAAATTAAAAACATTCAAAGTATAAAACAACAGTATAAAACCATAATATAAAATACAATATAAAAGCTCAACCAGATAAAAACAGCAGCAATGCAAAATTACAAATTTGCTGCATTGGTACCATTTTAAGGCGTTTCTTCTACTTCAGTGTATGATTCCAACCAATCAGGAATCACATAGTGAATGTGATGACATCACAGAACCATGTAGTCAGTAAGATCTGGCTAGCCAACAATGTAAACATGAGCACCCCATCCTGATGGGATGGAGAGTGCTCAACCTGTTCTGGATGGGGTTGCACTCCCCGTGAAGGAGCAGGTTCATAGTTTAGCTTAGTTCAGAGCTGTTTCCTCAGGAACATTTAGTCTAGACTCTGCCAGTTTGATGTCCTGGATCAAATTATGCCCAATCATTTTCATCCAGTATCCTGAAGAAATACTTGAGTTGAATCTTATTTTCTTTCCAGGAAATCTACATAGCATGAATTGATACTTAGGCAATGGTGCAGCTAAGTCATTTCTGCCCCTAGACTTAATGGTCTTATGGCCCTGCTTTATATTACTTCAGTCATAAAGCACACAGCTAACATGTATTTTCTCCCCCACCCCCACCCCCATACACACAATTCCATTAGGGGTGTGCATTCCGCTCCAGAAAGATCTGATAACCGTGAACATCCGCAGAGCATTTGATCTTTCAGAGCAGAAATTGGCTGCTTCTAAACCCATCAAATAATTTTCGAGTTTCTAATATCTCTGAAACTATTCAACTGCTGTGTGTGTGTGTGTGTGTGTGTGTGTGTGTGTGTCTGTCTGTCTGTGTGGTCTAATTGAAAAACTCCCAATAAGGAACATAGGGTGGGGTAGTTTTGATAATTGATATTGACAATTAGGAATTGCCACAGCACTATCGGTGACTGTGTTCTCCTCCAATCGCAGTGTTTGGGGGAGGTAGTACCAATCATTTTTCTCACTGTGTCCTTGATTCCCCACTCATTATGGTTCTTGGTCTTGCAGCGTTTGTTTCGGTCAGAGAGAGAGAGGGGGGGGAGAGAGAGAGAGAGAGAATGCAAAGTGAGATAGCGTTTGTTGCAAAGTGAGATATTGAATTCATTTAGGAGAGGGAGAGAGAGAGAGAGATCTATGAGAACTTCTGTTGCATTGTTCCCAAAGAGATGACTGTGTTTCTTTGCAAAGAGAGAGGAAGGAGAGAGAGAGAGGGACCTGTTTTTTGTTTTGCTGTCTTTAATGCACGTGCACGTCGAAAACTCTCCATGATGGGTTGATTATCAACTCTTGCTAAAGGAGTTTTTAATTGTTGTTTATTTTTTATTGTGTGTTTTAAAAATGTTTTTATGTTAAGTTTTAATAATATTTTCTTTTTAATCTTTGTTTTGCTGTTAGATGCCTTCAGTGTCTTTTTTTGTTTCGTTTTTGTTTCGGTTAGAAATAAATAAATAAATAAATAAATAAATAATACCATTCATTTTCCTGAAGTTATAGTTGCCAGTAACTGGAGCACATTTGAGACCCTCCTTCTGAAACTTAGGCTTAATCTATGCCAAGCAGGATAGTGCACTATGAAAGTGGTATGAAAGCGCTATATAAAAAGCAGGAGCTACACCAAGCAGGATATAGCGATAGGAAAGCAGTATGAAAGTGGCATATGGTCCGTGTCAATGGGCCCCAACAGTTGTCAGTGCACTTCAATACTGCTATAAAGCATTAGTGTGGCTCCTGCCTCTTATATATTGCTTTCATACCATTTTCATAGTGCTATATCCTGCTTGGTGTAGATTAGGCCCTAGTTTCACTTGGATCTCACTGCTAAGAGGTGAAAGATAATCATTAGATGTACATAAAAGTGAGCCAAGTCAAATCTCTCTTTTCTTCCATGTAATTCCTATAACTTCAGCAACTATACTTCTGCATTTCCCAGAAGAACATTCCAAAAAGTTCTGGTCAAAATAAGAATTCTACAAGAACACCCTCTCACCCGTGCCTGCCCCCCTGCCCCCCCAATACACATTCTAATTGAAACACATTCTAATTGGGGTGGGGAATGCCCTGCGTGTGTGGACAAAACTACAGAAAAGTGCTGGGTGTTGCGGCACCAATGCAATCTCTTTACACACCATTTAGCACATGTGGGTCCCCCCCCCTTTAAACTGATGGATGAATGAGCAAAGAAAAAGCCTAGATGGGCAGATAAAAGTTGAAATGAGAAAGGACTGTAATGTTAAGATGAGTTAAAAGCTCTTTCTGACCCTATCCACTAACACCATCTCCCCAACTGCTTCCCCTGTGAACTTTTTGTGTTGCCTTCAGTTTGCTAAAAGAGAGGACGGAGGGGGCTGAGCAAAGGAGGCATCCCGCTTCACTGGATAAAGCTAGTGTGCAAGAGGGAGTGATGGGTTAGAAGTGAATAAAAGTGACATTTTGAAGACAAAGTTAGTCAGGCTATCGTAGAGAGGGGCCATTAAAGAGAAGGGGTCCCCTGCCGCTCTGCCTTCTCTTTTACAGTTCTGCTTCTGCTCGCCTTCCCTCTTATCTGAAGGGCCAACGGACCTCGGGTAAATCTTCTGCTGTTACTAACACAAGTGCAAAAAATCTCATTAACACAAGAATAAAGAAAAGCCTAGCTCTAATCACAACTCCCTACAGAAGGAGTACAACATACACATAAAAGGTACTTCCTTCCCAATTTACAACCACAATTCTTTTCTCTTTCTTACAGCCCATTCTTAAAAATTGTTCTGCTTCCATGAAATCCCCATTGCCAATGCAATGGGGATTTCCCCTCCTCTCCTCCCCACTGCAGTCCCCACATATCCCTGAAATCTGTTCGAGAGGATTGGGGGAACAGTCAGGCCTAATCTACCCCAAGCAGGATATTGCACTGTGAAAGTGGTATGAAAGCGGTATAAAAAAGGCAGGAGCCACACTACTGCTATATAACGGTATTGAAGTGCACTGACAACTGTTGGGGCCCATTGAGACATGCCATATATACCACTTTCATGCCACTTTCATAATGCTATATCCTGCTTGGTGTAGATCAGGCCTCAGAGGAAGGGGCTCACTGGATACAACTTGCCATTTCCAGGGCCAATATTCTTCCTTCAGTATTTTGTCCAAATTGTTTCTACTAAGGGAAATCTTTTTGTCCCCTCCATTGCCTGTTTCTGTGCTGTAACACATTGCCCTGGATTGGATCAATTAATGGCAATGAAATGTTAGCTCTGAAGCCAGGAACAACATCTTGAAGGAGTCAATGTGGCACTCAACTCAGCCTCAGGCACAGGACATACATTAGCGTCAAGGAAATTGTGGTTCTGAATCAAAAACTGGTCCCTAAATTGACCCTATAGGACTGGAGAGAGACAGAGGGCCTTGCTAGACCTGCCGGATAAGCCGGCAGGGAGGAAGGGCGACGGCGCGCTATAGGTAGCGCGTGCCGTCGCCGGCTTCCAGACGCACAACGCGACGGGGCAACGGGAAGCCCCATAGCGTCGCCCATTTTTTTTTTTTTAAAGGAGCCATGTGCGCCGGGGAGCCAAGGTAGGTGCTTTTTTAAAAAAACAATAAAGCCCCTCACCGGTCCCTGATTCCCCCCCAATGCCCAATGACCCCCTCCCCCCTCGCTCGCCCATCCTCCCCCCATCCCCAATGTCGTGTCCCTGGCTTTCCGTCCCTCGCCCCCGATGGCTGCTCTCCTTCCCTTGCCCCCATCCCCGATGCTCGGCCTTCTCCCCCCCTCTCTACTGGCGGGTCCGGCCTTCCCCCCGCCCCTCTCCCCCCCCGGGATCCCCCCCTGGCCCGATGGGCACAGCGCTCGTACGAGCGCTGTGCCCAGTCCGTGGCTTTTCCCGGCTACTCACGAGCGAGCAGCTGCAAAAAGCCATGGACCCTGCTAGACATTTCGCAGCCCTGGCCTCAGGCCGGGGCTGCGAAAAAGCCAGGCCATAAGCGAATTTGCTTATGCCGGCTTAAGGCAGGTTTCAGCACAGCCTGACCCCGGATTCCCCTGTGCGTCATCTGGATGCACAGGAGGGAAACCGGGCCTCACACCGTGCTAATGCCTGGTCTAGCAAGGCCCAGAGGCAGGATCTACACTACTGCTTTAAATTGGTTTATAACAGTAGTGACAACCGTTGGGGCCGAGGACAAACTCCATATACAGTTTTCAAACCATTTTCAAGGCATCATATCCTGCTTGGTGTAGATCTGGCCAAAGACAGAAGGAGAGAGAGCACACATCAGCTGGTCATATTGTACCTAGAATGTGTGCCTGGGTTTTTGAAGCTCCTACTTCAAATGTAGTGCTATCATTGAAGGTCTGGATTGATATTTGGTGTAGTTGGTGACAGGAATGGATGTTGTGGGAAGTAATAGGGTTGCATTGATAAGTGTGGGGAAAATAACCTGTAGTTTGAATTTTGTTGATTTATGGTGGATGGAAATGAATAGTGGCAGAAGACTTGTAAGTCCATGCAATAACTGGGTGGGTTATGAGAGGAGAAACGAGTGTGAGCCTTTCTACATGAGACATTTATTGCGCGCTCATGATTCCTCACTCACAATAGTTTATGAGTGCTTTACACAATGTCATCATCCTCGAGGGACTCTCCTGTTCTTTGCAGCCATTTCTGAAGTTTTTAAAAATAAATAAATGAGGAGAGTCTGGCATTATCTAGAAATGGCAGAATAAAACCCTAGTGTAGTTGCACAATCCCACTATATTACAACATCTAGTGGTTGTGTAAGGGAACATATAGAAAGGCAGACAAAGGGAACAATCCCCCTCCCATAAAAAAACACATGTAAAGGAGCCAATCTTAATCCCACAAAGAATCTGGGAGCAGAAGCATCAATAAAGTGGAGGGTCAAAAGCCTCATGTAGAAAAGCCCTGTGTGTGTGTGTGTGTGTGTGTGTGTGTGTGAGAGAGAGAGAGAGAGAGAGAGAGAGAGAGAGAGAGAGAGAGAGATGGAGGCTGTGGTGGCAGTGTGTTCACTTTTACAGAGGACAGTCCTCTGTTTGAAGGGCTGCGAGAGGACTAAGCTCTATTTTGAAGGCATGCTCTATTGGCATGCTCTACACTACTGCTTTATAACAATTCATAACAGTACTGACAACTGTTGGAGCTCAGGACACATTCCATATACCATTTTCAAACAGCTTTCAAAGTGTTATATCCTGTTTGGTGTAAATATGGCCAAAATAGAGAACAATAAAAAAGAACAGTCCAAGGGCTTTGAAGTTGCCCATCAACCGCAGCAGGACAGAAGACTGACACAGGTCACTTGGGCCAGACCTACACCAAGCAGGATGACACTTTGAACATGTTTTGAAAACTATCTATGGAGTGTGTCCTGGGCCGCAATGGTTTTCACTGTTATAAACCATTTTAAAGTAGTAGTGTAGATCCTGCCCTGCTCACAATCGTCCACACTCTGGTGAGATGTGCTATGTTTCTATTTAAATTATTATAATTATTCCTAAATTTGCATCTACCGATATATATTATTAGGGGTGTGATCCGCTCCGATTAGGAGCGTAGAAGCAGTAGCGGATTGGCCTGCTCCGCCTTACCCAGAGGCGGAGTAGGAGCGGACCGCGGACCCCTAGAAGCAAGGCGAAGAGAAGCGGCCATTTTCGGAGCGCTCCGGTTTCCGCGGAGCGCTCCGATTGCCATCTTGAAAACATTTCACCATAGGATTGCATTGCGGCAAATAATCGCGGATAACTACATTCTTTTTGAAGCTATCGTTCTGGAAATTCTTGTGCTCAGAGAGTCGTGGATGGGGGTCATTTTGAGACCACTCTCACCTCTCTGCGTCATGCGGGTCGCGTGCTATATTTTTTTGAAAATCGGGTCAACCGCGTGGCTCAAACGGCGTTTTCGGCTTTTCGCCCATAGGATTGCATTGCGGGAAAGACTCGGGCATAACTGGGTTGGTTTTTAAGCTATCGTTCTGAAAATTCTTGTGCACAGAGAGTCGTGGATGGGGGTCATTTTGAGACTACTCTCACCTCTCTGCGTGGTGCGGGTTGCGCGTTAGAATTTTTTAAAAAATCGGCGGGAAAAATACCTTTTTCAAAGGGCTGAGGGGCAGAGTCAGCTCCCGGTCATGATCACATGATCCGAAAGTTAGAGGAGGGCATAGGCAAAACGGGTAACTTGGGATTCTGGGAAACTTCTCTTTCTTAATCTGAACGGACTTTTCCCAGTGTTTTTTAACACAGTAGCCCCACCAAATGCACAAACACAACCTGAAATCATATACTAAGCCAAGAATAAGAGATAGAAACACAGCACTGCTCCCCACCCTAACTTTGGGGAACAACTGAAAAGATGTGGTGCAAGGGGATGAGCTCCCCTAGGGCATCTCATCGTGGACGTGCCCCCACTCTCTCCTGCACTGGAAGGCCATTAGAGCCTTTCAAAGAGAGTAAAACGGTGGAGCAATGCCTATCATGAGTCGAAGTGAGCGTTCATTTCTTAGTGGTGGAGCGATGCCTGTTATGAGTTGAAGTGAGCGTTTGCTTCTTAGAGCTCTCGTGGTGAAGCAATGGCTGTCTTGAGTTGAACTGGCAGCTACTTCCCCCTGCCCCGGGCACGTCCCCCTATTGCTGGTAAAAGACAGATATAGCCTTTTTAAAAAAATTCTTCTTGCTGTTTATTGAGCAACACTGCTGCTTTTAATTCCACTCCTCCTTTGTTTATTTATTGATTTATTCCATTTTATATGCATTACTGGCTTATCCTTGGCTCACTTCCTTATGCCCCCAGAAATGCCAGCTGCATGCCTGCCTGCCTGCCTTCCCTCCCTCCTCCCCTGCCCACCTCGCAGGGATGTTGTGTGTGTGTGGCTTTGACTCAGGGGAGAAGTCCTTCCTGCGCTCACTTGGAGTTTTGGAAGTTCCAAATTTTGCAGGTTTAAGCCCCGCCAAAAAACAGGGGATGATGGGACTGCCTTGAGTCTCGGCGTGTGGCGTATGTATCCCTGGATAAGCTGTCATGGTGGTGAGTTTGAGGGGTTTTTTTAACGTGCAAAATTGACGGAGCTATGGAAAGGGGTGTTGGATTTTCATAAATTCCCCAAAAATCAGGGGATGATGGGACTGCCTTGAGTCACGGCGTGCGTATGTATCCCTGGATAAGCTTTCATGGTGGCGTGTTTGAGGTTTCTAACGTGCAAATTGACGGAGCTATGGAAAGGGGTGTGAATGGGGTGCCCGATTTTCAAAAATTCCCCAAAAATCAGGGGATGATGGGATTGCTTTGAAACTTGGCGTGCGTGTGTATACCCCCATGAGGTGTCATGGTGCCAAACGTGAGGTTTCTAACTTGAACAGAAAAAAAGTTGTATAATTTTTTAGCTTTCAGTGCAACCCTATGGGGGGGGAAACGGAGCTACGATCCGGATCTGGAGCTCCGAGCGGAGCGGAGCAGAAGTGGGCGGAGCGGGGGTGGGGCGGAGAGGCCCGATACGGGAAATGGCGGATCTGCAAGTGAAGCGGAGCGGAGGGTCCGTGCACACCCCTATATATTATCATATTTTATGGAAATCAGTGGCCTCTTTTGTCCTCTATTTTGGTGATGCACTTCATAAATGGCCACCCTAAAGAAACAGAGAGCTAGACAGACAGAGAGAGAGAGAGAGAGAGAGAGAGAGAGAAAGAAGTTATATTTGACAAGATTTATTTTAGTTTAAGTACATGTATAGGCAAGACGACCCAGTCCACATACAGTGACCTAGGCCCCAAAGAGAAAGGGGGTAAAACTAAAATATGGGCATTCTACTTCAGATTTCAACCATGCAAGAAGTGCTTTCTTTAAGGCAATCAACAACTAGCAACCAACGAATCCAAGGATTCCACACACTCCCTCTCCCTTTCATGTGCTCCACAGTGTTTCTGCAAACAAAATAATAAGGGCTTTCAGGTCCTTCAAACAAAGTGAAACATAATCCCTTCATGGAGAGTGCATCAACAAATGAATGAAGCTCCTTGCTGTATTGTAAGGGCAATATCTGATCTGGTTTGGGGATCTTAATAATAACCCTTATTAAGAACAAACCCAGTGGAAAGGTTTGGTTGTCCTACAACACCTGAAGCAACAAACGTCTAGTGAGAGAAGGAGAAACAGTTTTTGTTAGGGTTGTGTTTGCAATTTGCTTTCTGTCTTAGGCAAGGAGCTGCCAGTCAAATTCTTTCAGAAGAGGAGGGTGTGTGTGAATATTACGAGGGGGGAAACTGGGGTGAAATGAGATGTGTAGTATGCAGAAATTAGCAAGGATTTTTTTTAAAAAAGCCAACCTTTCAAAATGTGTCTTTTTTATTGTGGGAAAGATATTGGCTCATTCAATGCATGCCTGAAACTTCTAATCCAAATTGGAGCATTACTTGGGAATGCCAACTGGCAGTCTGCAGTCTGAATGTGGCCCTTAAAGCAATTTTAGGTGACCCTCCCTTTCCAGGTGGCCTCACTGATCCTTAACCAAAGTGTGCTAATTTTTTTGAAAAAATTGCCCACAGTTTCACTTTTATGAAAACAGGCACAGAGCCAATACACAACGGCTCTGCACAGTGTCACTGATGTGAAAATGCCTCATGTGTCTGGCAGTATGGATTTAGATAGCTCATTCTTATATTACCACATGATAACCTTTTTTGCAGAAACATGTTGGTAAAGGAGCCAGGAATAATATCTAGCATTTATATAGTACAAAATTCTATGGATATCAACTTAGGGCTAAGTCCAACAGAGTTCTTTGGGACTTATTCCCAGAGATGTATGTACAAAATTCCAGCCTTAAGAGAGTTCAAAGTGCTTCACATACATTCTAAGTAATCTCAGAATGTGAGTTATCTTCCCCATGTGAGCTCCTTGGAGAAAGAGCAGGAGAATACTGGAATTAATTAGGGCACAATCCTGCACACGTTCAGGCAGAAAAAAGACCTACAACTTCCAGCCAGTATGGCTGGCTGGTTGGGGCATGCTGGGAGTTGCAGGACTTTCCTAGGCTAGATCTACACTACTGCGTTATAGTGGTATTGAAGTGTACTGATAACTGTTGGGGCACATGACACATGCCATATACCACTTCCATAGTGTTACTTCTTGCTTTTTATTCTACATTCATAATGATTTCACACAAGGTGTAGATCTGGCCCTAGACAAAGATCCAGCTCATATATAAGTATTGAAAATCATGGGTTAATTTACGCATGATATGCGAGGTCACTGTCCCTTTAAATATACAACCTGCAATTGACCCATTCATGGGTTGCTGCGTGACTTGCAAACCTGGATATGTGTGAACCATACCCCAAGTAAACCCACAATGAATTAACCCACAATTTACCACCATCACGTACGAACCAGCCCATAGTGTACATACCAAATTCAACATTCCTTCAAATTAGCAAACCACTGATGCTTTCTTTCTTTTATTTTATTAAAGCACTGATGCTTTAATCATACTGATCTTAATGTTGTGACATTGACGCAATGGACAAGAATGCAAAATTACGTGCGAACCAGATGGACCTTAGCTTGCATTTAAAACATCTTACTATACATAGCCAACCAAAGCTTGAAGTAGAAAGGATCAGCTTGCTATTGAAGATTGAAAAGCTGATTGCTCGCAATAAAAGTGCTCTCTGGTTGGACAGCAAGGATAAAAGCTGGCCCTCGTTCAGACAAGGTCTATCTAGATGATGCTGTACTTTGAAAAGTAATTGCAGCATCTGCTTCTCTTGAAGTGCTTTGAAACCTAGGCAAAATTTGGGAAGGTTTGCAAGCCATGCAGAGTGCTGAATGAGATGGGTTTGAACTGACAGGTCAGAAAGTGACTGACAATCAGAAAGTGAAGGGAGAAACAGCTGAGTTCCCCTCCCCAAGAGACTCTGTGCTTAATGCATTTGCTCACAAACCCAAACACTCGCTGTTGTCAGGGCTGGGGGATCAACTTCCCCCCACCCCATTTGTGAGAACTTTACTCTTAAGGAACAAATGTAATGGCTTGATATGAAGTGTCAATCAAGCTAATTACAGGGTCAGCAATTTCTTTCTTTCTTTCTTTTTTTAAAAAAACATTAATTATGTTGTATTTCCTGTGATCATTTTAATCTGTTCAGCTCAGCTTACAATACTCTGTTACTATTATTTCAGGTCACTGAAATTCTTAGACTGGAAAAACTGTGTGATTATAGTTTCCTTTTTGTACATCAGAGTAACAGTGGCAACCATCTCTGATTTTAGGTTTAGATTTACAGCATTCTGGCAAGTTATGCACTTACTAAACCAAACTGAGAGCTGTGAGAAGTCTTCTCTTTCTAATGCCTGTTAATCACCAGAGAGGAGCAAAATGATCTTCTTCTCTGGAAGACACTTATTAAACTCCTGGACAGGAAAGGGGTGGAAAAGAAGACAAGAGTAATGACTACATACACAGTTCCTCTTGCTTGTAGTCCTCAAAATGTGACATAAGAAAAAAAACAGAGAATGGAAACGCTGTAACTCTGGGGATGCGACTGTGCTTATCTCTCTAAAAGGGTTCTACATGAAGTCTTTCACCATGTGACACAAAGGAAGTCCAGCTTTTTTTTTAACCTAGCCTATTTCACATTTCACTGGTTGCGTGAATGAACTGTGAAAATTGTTTCCTGTTTTTCTAAACCATTGGGATGCTAGTTTGCAAAGGCAGAGAGACAGAGATGGGGGAGCCATCCTTGGTTTCAAGAAATAACATTCCTTCCTGGGAGTTAATTTCAAAGTTAATTTGTTTGAAGCAAGAGTTCCATCATGGTACGTTTGAAGTAATCTATCTCCCTTAAAACCAACAGCATTATGCAGCCAGAGTTTGTTTACAACATTCAATCTATATAAAGAGAGGAAAAAATACCAACAGGAAAACGTGCTACTCGACTCTTTTTTAAATAACTTGGGAAAGTAAACTTTGTACTGCAAAGGAAGTCGACGTGCTTGGGGGAAATTTCAACAAGGACACTTATTTTAGTTGGAAGTCCAATTGAGATTAAACTTTAAAAAAAAAGAATGATGTTAAGAATCCAATGTACTCTTTCATGCTATATTTTTTTCCTGCACTAATATGAACATATACAAATAACCAAACATCCAGAATATCCCATAAACCTTGTGATATCTGAACCACATGTGGCCGACCTGTGTCATCGTTTCCAAAACTGGCAGAGGCAGCACTTCTCTGACACTCCTAGATAGGAGCAAGAGGGGCCATGAAAATGGCTGTGGCATAGACTTCTGCCTGTAATCCTGCCTGCTCCTCCAGACCTGCATGCTTGGTTCCTCCATGGCTCATGGGATCACAGGCAAAACCACACCAAGGCTGCGGGTACTGTAGTGCACAGCAGTGACGTTACTGGGAGTTGGCTGTGGCACAATCATCAAAGCATTTGGCCACCACTGGTCTGAACAATAGTCCTCTTTGTTTCCTCTGTTTCTCTCATTCCCTTCTCTCCTTATACTGGGCAGTGGAGGAAACAGAAAAACAGAGCAAAGGAGAACAAAGAAAGAGATACATAGAAATCTTCCACTGCCTTTCTTGCCTCCTCTTGCTTCCAATCTTCCATCCCCCCTCTTGCCTCTTCAGCGCTCTTTGCCTTCTCTCTCAGCTAGCCTTTTCTGCCACCAGCTAGCTGATGGGTGATGATTCAAAGCCTCCCAGGCTGTGGAGGCCATGCCACCCTCTTCACTGGCTACTTCCAGCCAGCCAGGTGATTCCATTCCCTTCTTCCCAGTTTTTTTTCCCCAGTTGACCTTCAACACCCTGAACAACATACATGGCTGAGCAGCTCAGTCCGAAGGATTTTTTTTTCCTTCTGAGATTTTTTAAAACTTTTCTTTTGTACTTCTGCAAATTTCATGAATCCCTGAGCATGTTTCTTCTTCCCTCTTGTGTTCCATTGGCACTGTTTTAGCTATAATCCTGTTTGCACTCACTGCTTGAGCTCACTATTAGAATAACTGATGGGCCTTATGTGCAGGCATTTATTTAATTTCAATATTTATGTACCATCCAACAAGTTCTCTGGGTAGTTTACAAGTAAAACAGAAAAAAAAATCATAATATATGACCTGAAAATAAAAACTAAAATAGAATAAAATCAGTAACAGAAGAAATCCAAAATGAAAACCATCAGAGAGAATAGCATCACAACAGATATAAAAAGCACTAAAATATATTGAAGATTGGAAAGACTGGGAAAATAAATAAGTCATACTGTGGGCTGCAGTTGAGCCTTCCTGGGGAGGGTGAACCAGAACCAGGGTGCAAAAATAAAAAAGGCCTTTCCTTTGTAGCCACCTGCCAGACCTCATCTGGTGGGGATACCAGGAGAAGGGCCTCAGAGATTGGCCTTACGGTCTGCAATGGTATATGTGGGAGGAGGCAATCTTTTGCATAACTTAACCTCAAGCCAAACAGGGTTTTAAAGGTTATTACCAGTACTTTGAATTGGACCCAGAAATGGACTTGAAGCCAGAGCAGATAGATAGCAAACCAGTGGCAAACTATGACCATACTGGTCAAGCCCTGTTAACAAACTTGCTGTCCTATTTTGGAACAGCTGAAGTTTCCAGACCATTTTAAAAGGCAGCTCCACATACAACATATTGCAGTGATACAAATGAGAAGTTACCAGAGCATTAATAACTGTAGATAGGCTATAGAAGCTAGGCCTGTAGCTGGTATTTCTGCATAAACTGATAAAAAGCACTCTGGTCCACTGAGGCTACTTGTGCCTCCAGTGCAAGATCCAAGATTTTCCAGGTCAGAGGACATGGCCTTACCAGACTTATCAGAGGATTCCCTCCCTGACCCATCATGCAGTCATCACCCCTCCCATGCTGGAGGTGCCAGTAGTTACATAATCAGGCAATAGCCCTTTAAGAGACAGATACCTCCTCAAAAGAAGTGGGGTTACCAGCAGGCATGGATCCAGCCAACTTTCACAAAGTTATCTGCATGTTGCTGAGACAACAGCCCTTGAATGAGTTCTAGCCAGCACAGAACTATCCAAGGTCCTGATAGAACCTGACCTATTGTGAACATGCATAGCTTGATTTGACTCTGCTCCACCGGATGTGCCCATGTCTTTCTAGTCAGTGCCACTGCTTTTATTGGTCTAGGAACTTTGAACTGGGTTAGGACAGGGCAGGGCAGTGGCCAGCACATTCCTTCTACCACCTCATGGGTTCACGGAAGACATGAAAAAGCTTATATGAATATCCCTTACATTTTTTCCCTAATAGATGCAGCCAGGCCACTGAGAGCTGGAAAGTTAACTGACCTGTTGTATGACAGTTTTTATCAAAGCCTTATGCTGGAGGCCAATCAAAAATCTGAGGGATAATAAGGATGCTACTCCTGACTCTCCACCCACATGACTGAAGAGGAGAACAATCACTTGCACTTTAGAAAATATTTAGGAGAAAGTTCTGTGGGACAGTGGCAGGCATGTAGCTTCCAGGTGTGTGTGAAAATGGCCCCTGAAATCCACCACTGCCCGCCCGTTGCTCAACTCTGGTTTACAGAGTGGAACCTTGTTTCTTTCCCACTTGGAACATGAAGCTCTTATAGTGATGCTAATTTCCAGAAGCCTAGTTAATTAATATAAAGATAAAAATAATTATTTCCCATATCCAGTGGGTGGTGCCAGTATTCTACTGAGACTCTAATAGCAAGCCCCCTTCACAGATATTCAACTCAAAGATAAGTGTCACTAGATTTAAATTTGATATATTTTTATTGGTTTGTCTTTCTATTTGAAATATATATAATGTATTTATCTAAAGAAAAGACAAGTATTTGAATCGGACAGGTATTGTTGATCAGTAAAAGATGAAGTTCCCTTGGTTTTCTGATGCGGCAATAAGGTGGAAGCATTTGCCTTCCGTTCCGAAGTACTTTAGATTCAGCTCCCAGGAAGCTGGTACATGACAAATCAAGCTAACTATTATGGTCCTCTACCTTACTCAGCTTAAATCCATTGTTCAGAAACATAACACAAACCCAGATCATTGTGACACAACATTGCAGAACCTTGACTAGAAGTCTGACTTTTTGGGAAGGGAAATTACATTTAATAGGATAGCTCTAGGAGTTGCGGCTGACGAGATTAAACGGGGGAGAGAGAGAGTGAAGGAGTAAGGCAGCTGTTGTGTGATTCTGTGGGAAAGGAAAAACAAGCTCAACACATGGAAGAAATCAAATGTGATTGAAAACAAGGACTGGGTCGCAGGTATACAATAACACACTTGGAATTACATCTCGCCTCATAGCTACACTGAAAAGGGTCTTAAAAATAAAATACTTTCCTACATCAGCCTAAGGTGCAGATATCCAGACTTTTTATTTTAAAGGGAGGCCTTCACACCTTAGTCAACTGAGGTCATGACCATAATGTCATGTGTCCCATTCATTTCATGGACATAAAGGGTGGAATTCTACAGGAAGAATATTATTCACATGAACCTTTGTACGGAAGGATATGAGGACATTTAGATCAGACAAGATAATGAAGAGAGATGATTGGAGTGTACAAAACCACAAGTAAGTTGGGAGAAGTGAATGGGAAACCACAGTTTGCCATTTGAGACAATGCTAGGATTGTTGGGAGACTTGGGGGCATCCAATGCAATCAAAAGGCAACAAAATTAAAAGTAGCAAGACTTTCTCACAAGGCTCAAATGCAACCCGTGAAGCTCTCAGCCATGATTTAAACGAGGCTTTGGGTTGGGTTACTTGTTTGAGGGGATCATCAAATGAGTGTTTTATAGCACACTCATTACTGGGCATTCACAGATTTTGGGGGGTCCTACTTGCAATGCCATCTGCCTCCCTAGCATCTCCTGCTCTTTCTGGCCTTCTCCCAATGACAAAAAAGACCCCAGTAAATCCTATTTATTTTTAGAAACGGAACCTGTCGCAATCTCTTGCTGTGTGCAGGAGAAGCTGTGTGATAAAAACGCCCACAGAATGGGCCATGTGGTCTTTGTTTACTTCCTCTTTCTTCTCAGTTGAGAAAGAGGAAGTATTGTGCAGTGGAGCGGGGGGGGGGAAGCAGGGGAGAAACGAAAGTAGGGAACCGTGATTTTCCGCTGTCTGATGAAGCTCACTGACACCTGGAGCTATTGCTCTGGAGCAAGGATAGGCAAACTGGTTCCTTCAGATGTTTTAACTACAACTCCCATCAGCCCTAGCCAGGTTCAGAAGTACATGACCTCTGAGTCACACACATGTTCTTACATTCACAGGAGATCCATTGGGCAGGGAACAGGGGAACTGGGAGCAGGGAGGGAAATTGACAGTAGGGCTTTTCCATATTTGCATTTTTCACGCAAAGTAATATGACATACTCCTTAAATACTTGGCTAAAAGCTTGTGTGTGGTGGAGGGGGACCATTTTCGAGAAATATCAAGATGAGGCTATAGCTAGATGTACACTAGTGCTTTTTATTGGTACTGAAGTGCACTGATAACTTTTGGGGCACATGACATATGTCGCTATTCTAGTGTTATTTCCTGCTTTTTATTCTTTATAATTCAAAATACTGCAGCAGAAGTCATAGTGTGTGGTACGAGGTATAAATGTGCAAGAGGGATATAGGGCTTCAGCAGATGGGGGAAAATTATGGTTCCCTACTGTTTCTTCTCTGCACCCGCTTCTGTTGCACAATACTTTCTCCTTCTCACGGAGAAGAAAGAGGAAGTAAACAAAGACCTTGTGGCCTATTCAGTGGCTGTTTTATCACACCGCTTTTCCTGCACAGCAGCAGGACATGGCCAGTTTCTCTTATAAAAATAAATCAGACTTATCGGGGTATTATTTTGTGATGGCAAGGCCAGAAGGAACAGGAGACGCATGGGAGGTGGATGGCGGCATCAAAAGGATCTGCGAAAAACTGAGTGGGCAGTAACAAGCATGTGATAAAACGCTTGTCTGATGATGCGCATATCATCACCATGATGGGATCATATTGATTTAAGGTTTAAGGTTTTGGTACTAGTGTATAACGCCCTAAACAACTTGGGACCAGGATACCTGAGAGAGCGCCTTCTCCCTTACCAACCTGCCTGGTCACTGAGGGCATTGTAGGGCTTGCTCCTGGTGGTTCCACATGGACCTATGGCCCAATTGGAGAAGAGACTTTAGTGTCGTGGTCCCTTCCCTTCGGAACTCCCTGCCCCCTGGAGGTCAGGAAGGCACCAGCACTAAACTGCTTCTGGCACCTCCTGAAAACAACTCTATTTTGAGAAGCCTACTGGTCCTTTGTTTTAAATTGAACAATTTAAATTTGCTTTTTTAATCTTCTTTCTTTTTACTGTTTATCCCTATGTGCACCACTCTGGAATCTATTTTAGATATGGAACAGTATATAAATATTGTAAATAAATAAATAATATTGATTTGATACGAGGTGTAAATCTAGCCTATAAAGCTTTGAGAAGATAGAAATGTAGTCATTATTTTAGGAGGCTTTGAAATCTGGGGCTGACAGCAAAGCCACAATTAAAAATTACAATTGAGTGGGGCATTATTGCTGTATTTCTCTAACCCAGGGAAGGAAATCCTACACTCTCCTTAACACCCCAGTGAACAGGCTTATTTAGCTCTGATGGAAACGAATTGTAATTTCACTTTCAGCAGACCTAGTTCTTAATCCTTTCAGAACTGCTGAGAAAATCCTTTGCAGAAAGTTAACTCTTCACCTGGTTTGTTTATTCTCACTGTGTCATTGCAGGTCACATTGTTTGCCTGGTGCCGTTTGGTCTGAACTTATGCCTTCCTGTGCAGGAAGTCCTCAAGATTACACATTGTATTTTTATGGGTCTTTTCCAGCCTATCGCAAGCTGTTACCTGAAGACTGACACAACTGAGAGCCTGTTCATAGATGGATTATGAAAAGCTGTGCAAGCGCAAACTATAGGAAGAAATCAAAGAGTCAGATGGGGAAAGAAATCCTGCAGCAAATAAACAGAACTTCAAAAGTACAATGGCGTACTTGGCTGCTAGATCAGTTGAAGATCAGATCAGGAGATTATTTACATTCTTGTGTTACTTGAAAAGAGAGATCGGCAGCCAAACATATGGTCTATTACTTCATATCAATATGTGAACTTCAGCCTTCCTCATCTCTGCAGATCCTTACGTTGTCTGTTAAACCTTGATTTCTTATATAGGAACTAGAGGTATTGGTAATGTAACAGGGTTATATACAGGGCTGTAAACATGGGTGTACAGTAGGGTTTTTGTTAATCCAAAGTAGGGGGGTATGTGTCCTTTTATTTATTTTTTACAGGGGAGCATCCTCTGCTTGAAGGCCTCCTCTGTTTGAAGGGCTGCCTTGTTCAATTCCAGTTTAAAGATAAAAAAAACCAGTAAGAATGGTTGCCCACCAACCTGGACAGCAGACTGACCAGGCAGGCATGCAGGTTACCTGGGGCAGGATCTACATTGCTGCTTTAAAACGGTTTATAACAGTAGTGACAACTGTTAATGGACACACGCCATATACAGTTTTCAAACCATTTTCTAAGTGTCATATCCTGCTTGGTGTAGATCTGGCCTAGTCACAGTCATCCACGCTATGGTGAGATGTTCTGTATATCTGTTTAATTTATTTCTAAATTTACATCTGTATGTATCAATTAGCATGTGCAAATGTTATGCAAATTGGTGTCCTCTTCTGTCCTCTTTTTTTGGTGATGCATCTCCTCTTTTTTGGCAATTTGTAAGTGGCCACCCTGGTCCAAAGGCAAAAAAGAAGAAGAGATAAGCCTAGAGGTTCAGCTAATGTTAAGAGCATGATGTACAGTTACTTTACTGTTCCTGAATATATCACGCCCTGGTCATGTTAATCTCTCCCCTATGTCCATTCTCTCTCCTGGTTTACCTTTTCCTTTCACACTCTTGCACCTTCCCTTCTCTTATTCCCCTCATTCTCCTGGACCACTTCTTTCCCAATCTTCTTTCCCTGGGCTTCTTCTATTCTATTCTTTCTTTCCTACCACCTTTTGACTCTCTGCCCCTTTTAGGATCAGAGTAATTTGGCTAAGGCTGGGGAGAGGGGGTTGTTTGCTCTGCATTTTTAAGCGAAATGGCTTAATTTGCATTTCCTGGCACTTCCTGGATTGGTGCAAAAGCAAGGGAAACCCCGTGGGGGAGTTAAAAAATAGCCAAAGGCAAGGGTAGAACCAAGCAATCTTCAAGCAAGCTCCTACAGCAGCTTTCTGTAGACAACTTAACGAATGCTATAACAGCCCTGAGGAAGAACGCAGGTGCATTCGAAACGCGTAGGCGGCACCTTGGCACTGTAAATAAAGTTTTGCAAACATTTGTTTTTGAAGATTGCTTGGTTCTACCGTTGCCTTTGGCTATTTTTTTACTTCCTGGATTGGAACACGGTTATCCCTTTGACTGTGTGCTGCTTACCCTTATTTTGCTATGTCGTTCGCTGCTTCAAAATTGTGTATAAAAATGTGCATATAAGGGAAAGTTGTGTACAAAATTGTACAAATGAGGGGAAAGTCATACAAAATGCATGTATTAGGGGAATCTGCGTACAAAATGAGTATGTTAAGGAAAGTTGCATACAAAAATGTGGTTTCTCATGCATTTTTAAAAAGTTTGTTGACTGGTGTGGAAACTGGACAGAATAGACCTGCGGCTGAATGCATGCAAACCTGGATTGGAAATGGACTGATTTGTCCATCCCTAAGCTCAGCTAATAGTAATGCAATAAATTATCCAACCTATTTCAGATAGGCAGGGAGCTGCGCCAATTACTGGTAGAGGCCCTTGATTCGGCCCTTCTATGACAAGCAGGCCACTAAATCATAAAATCATAGAATAGTAGAGTTGGAAGGGGCCTATAAAGCCATCGAGTCCAACCCCCTGCTCAGTGCAGGAATCCACCTTAAAGCATCCCTGACAGATGGTTGTCCAGCTGCCTCTTGAATGCCTCTAGTGTGGGAGAGCCCACAACCTCCCTAGGTAACTGGTTCCATTGTCGTACTGAAATCAATCACTGCCAGTGGCTAAATCCCCACCACCAAATCCCATAGTGCATCATATTATTGATTTCAAGAGACACAGGGGAGGGCAACTTACTCGATCAAGTGTCATGGTTGTTTGTTGGTCAGCAATCCACTATGGCATGCCCAATATGGAGTCAACAGCCCAGACCACAGTTTAGTGTCCCTCAGAAAGTATTATCAGTGATGTCAACACAAGGCACGTTAATGGCAGAATACTATCTGGAGAAAGCTCAGCTGTTCAACTTGGAGATCCCCTGGTTTTATCCACGACTATCACGGTAACTGTTGCAATGTTACAACATCAAAATGCATGGGGAAATATTTATAGGCCAAGCATCAGGAAGGAGCAACAGCTATTGTCTACAATGCCATGGCACATATGAAGGAAAGGATGACTCCTGGAAAATGTGCTTCTGAATTTGTTTCCAGTTAGAACAATACTTAGCACTTGTAGACCTGCTTTTTGTGTCTCCATGGTACTTCCTATCATTTCAGTAAGCATGATGACAGCTCTGTAAAGAAGATAATTATTATCTGCATACAGCAGTTGTGGGGAGACAGATTTAGGATGGGGTGGGGTGGGGGAAGAAGCAGAAACTGTCCAGCTACTGAAGCCATAGCTCAGGTGAGATCTGAACTAGGGACTTCCACAGTTCATGCTCTTAGCCATTCTGCTGTATCAGTTCTGTTATGACCTTGCTTCAGTAACAGTTCAATAGTGACAATATATAAACTATTGTATTTAATAACCTTTCTGATTAATAGCAATTTGAGAGGGTAAACAAACAAAAAGAGAATTAATGTACTTGCAGCCTACTCTTGCTCAAAGATGATAGGCATTCTACAGAGAAACAGGAAGCATTTCTACTAGCCTATCCAAACAGAGGATCTATCTCAATAATCCGTAAGGCAACAGGATTGATTTAGCTCTATCTTACTAATTGCAGTCGTTTCCCCATACAAGTCAATAGAGGAGGTGGAATTGGCTAGACGAGATGGCTATAGTTTCTGGTCCAATCAATTTAAATTTGAAGGGAAGTTTCCCTTCCAGCATGTAGGTAAATATATACCACCTCTCAGGTAAAATAAAAGTTCAAAGGTGCTTTGGGAGGAGGAGACATTGACTCATCATGGGTTCTATAGCTACCCATGGTAATCACACCACAACATATATACATCACTGCACAGTGGTGAACAACACACTCCTCTGGCCATCAATTTGGCTTTCTTTCCAACCACCTTCCTTTGTGAGAGTGAAGATGGTGCCTGCCATGTGCAGTGTTATAAGTATTTATATTTAATGTAAATAATGTTTAAATTGGGGATTCTTTTTTAGATGTTTGAA